>NC_141150.1:22305833-23551250 GCF_053477565.2 Lygodium microphyllum
TGAACAGCATAAAACTGAGCCTTTTCCTGAGTGCGTGCAGAAAACTTCCGCCTCCAAAACAGGCCCCGAAATGGCCTCAAATCAAAAAAACAGGGTCGCCGAGAGCTAAAGCTCTCGCCCGTAGCATATACTGCCCTCTTGCTTCACCGCGAAGGCGTCTCAACCTGAGACAATGCACTCTTGCAATTTCCTGCTGTGCTACCTACAGAGATCTGCTCCCAAAACAGAAAATGAAAGCAACACTGCTCCTCTTACCAGAACACCGCGAGCTTGGCTTGCTTTCTTGAGCTCCTTACCACGAACAAGGCTCTGATACCATGTCAAGATTGTGGGAGAGAAGGAAGGAGTCTCACTTGTAGCTTTCTTGCTTGCACAATGGGGGAATACATACAAGGGTGGAGGCTGAAAACAGTTTTTCTCTTCTTAGTAGTGTAAGCCAAAAAGAACTCTCATACAAAGAAATAGAAGAACCCTATATATGGGTCTCAAACCAAACTCAATTAACTAAGGTGGCATACTAACTGAGCCACGAACTAGAGTAGATAAGGATAGCTATCATGTAGCTATTATTCATGGGCGGTGTACCAACCGCATCTGCAACTAACACGTCGGTGACATAAATGCACAACGGTCACCCTGGCATATCACGAGTGGAGCTCGATATCTCAACACTCCTCCAGCACGACTATCGGCTAGGGGAAAGAGGGGATAATTTTTTTTAAAAATGCCATAAATTAAATCAATTTCATCTTGATCTCCTCCCAAGAGGAGGTTCACACGAACATACACGATTTCTCTTACTTTGATCTTGGCCCGTGGAGAATGTACCATTTAAAAACCCCACCGTCCGTATTTTTGATGCCGAAATTCCCTTGCATGAGTATCACGCGGTTTAGAAATATTTTTAACGGAAATATTACATTTGGTTTGACTAATGCACCCGCCACATTCAATCGAATGATGGAGAGAATTTTCAGACCTCACTCAAAGTTCATAGGTGTCTTCTTTGATGACATTCTAATATTTTCATGGTCTGAAGAAGAGCATAGAAAACATATATCTATTGTTTTTCAAGAGCTTCACAAGCATAGACTACAGGTCAATGCTAAGAAGAGTGAATTTTTCTTTTCAAAAATTCATTACTTGGGCCATATTGTTTCTCACAATTTGGTGAGAATGGATCCTAAGAAGATTTGAGCCATTGTTGAATGCCCTACACCTACTTCTGTACATGAAGTTAGAAGTTTCTTGGGCCTATGTTCATACTACAAGAGGTTCATACAAGGTTTTGCGTATGTTGTATCTCCTCTACATGACCTTACTAAGAAGCAAATGCCTTTTTTCTAGGGATCAAGGTAACTATAAGCCTTTGAAAGAATTAAGTTTCTTGTGACTCAAGAACTGGTTCTTATAGTTCCAAATCTTCAAAAACCTTTTGAAGTTCACTGTGATGCTTTTGGGGATTGCATTGGAGCTATGCTTAACCAAGAGTATTATGCAGTAGCATTTAAGAGCCGACACCTCAAGACCATGAGCTACATGCTCCAGTATATGAGAAAGAGCTTATGGTGGTGGTACATGCTCTTCAAGTATGGAAACACTATTTACTTTGTGCGGATTTTGTTATTAAAATAGATCACCAAAGTCTAAGATACTTCCTCACTCAGAAGAAGCTCTCAGAGAAATAAATGCATTGGGAAAAATTATTATCTATGTTTCATTTTCAAATCCTTCATAGATCTAGAACTACGAATGTGGTAGCAGATACTCTATCATGGCGACCTCAAGTGAATGCAATCACAACTGTTTACCATAACGAGTTCATGGATTTACCCAAAATATATGCAACTGATCCCAACTTCTCAACCATATGGGATCAACTCAGGTCAGTCAATTACACCTTACTCGATTCAAGATGGTTATTTATATCATCATCAAGCAATTTGTATAGCATTACCATTGTGACACAAGGTAATGGATGAAGCACATGCATCTCCATATGCTGGACATAGGGGTATTCTACCCACTACTCAAGCATTGGAAATATATTTCTTTTGGCCCACTCTTAGCTGACATTGAAAGATATGTCCGCGAGTGCAAGATATGCCAAAAAGTAAAGTATGACATGCATAAACCACGTGGTCTACTGAAGCCATTACCTACTCCCAATGAGCCTTGGAAAAGTATAGCCATGGACTTTATCATGGAGCTTCCTCACACACAAGCAGGCAACAATGCAATCTGGACTATCATTGATAGATTTAGTAAGCAATCTCACTTTATACCTGTGCGAAAGACAATCAAAGCTGATCATATGGCTAAGCTATTCATTGCTCATATTTTCAAGTATCATGGCATGCCTAAGTCCATTATAAGTGATCAAGATCCCCACATGACCAGCCTCTTTTGGCAATCTCTCTTCGAGAACCTCGGGACTCGATTAAAGTTTTCATCCTCTTATCATCCTCAAACGGATGGGCAGAGTGAAAGTGCTAATTCTACTATTCTGGACCTTTTGAAATCCTATGTCTCTAATAATCAAAGAGAATGGAAAAAGTATTTGCCTTTAGTAGAGTTTCTATACAATAACACAGTGCACTCTATTACTGGTAAGGCACCCTTTGAGATCATCTATGGCAAGCCTCATTTACCACCCATTCTTCTTACAAAAGATAAGATCTTTGTAGCAGATGAGTTTGTTAGAGACATTGATACAGGTTTCACTCAAGTAAAAGTTGCTATCCAAAAGGACACAAGAGAGGCATAAACGTGAAGCTGATAAGCATCATCGTAAGTTAGATCTCAAGTTGGGACACTATGTTCTTCTCAAGTTTGAGAAGGCTCGCTTAGAGAAGTAGAAAGGTCAAAAGGGTAAAGTGGTTAAGCTTTCTAATCGCTATTATGGCCCTTTCAAGATCATAGATAAGATAAATGATGTGACTTTTTGTTTGGATCTACCAAGTCATTGGAACATTCATAATGCTTTCCATATAAGTTTGCTACAACCCTATATTGGAGAACCTCCAATGGAACCAATCAAGGAAGATTTACCTGACATAGAAGAAACAAAAGAGTTCCTTGTGCCTGAAAGAATTTTACACCATCACAACAATACTCTAAGGTCAGGTAAGGTACTACAGAAGTATTTGGTTAAGTTTAAGAATTATTCCCCATTGGACGCTTAGTTTATGATTGAGAGAGAACTACAAGACTTTTCAGATCTTCTTAAGGACTATGTATCCCCTCTGGAGTTGAGGTCAACTATTTAGAAGCCAGAGGGATGTCACTAAATTGATTGCTTATTATGAATTCTCTATTTAACAAATTTATGTCAATAAATTAATGACTCACTTTTCTTTAAGTGTTGATGATGATCTAGCATGGCCATGAGACCATTTAGAGACCAGTATTCCTAGTGCATCACTTAATGGGGTGATCAAAGCACTGTGACAGGGATATCTGGTACAGGTAGTACAAGTTATGAAGGGGGAAAGAAGTGTCTGCCAAGTGTAAGAGTGTACAGAAGAACCAAGGAGTTATATATAAACGAAGATGGATTGAGTTCTAAGAAGACGAAGTACATTAGCATTATGTATATGTATTTATGTGTGCATCCGGAGACACATGGAAACCTTTACTTGTGTGTAATGAGCATTGCATTCATTTGGGATCATCCTCTCCCTTACAAGTCAAGGTTTAAGGTATTTTCTTTCATTAAGAAAGACGAGAGAGGTAATTCTCTCACTAAGAAAGACAAGAGACGTGATCCTCTGGAAGTGAGGAGAGAAGTGATTTTCTATTTCTAAGGTCTAAAATGACACAAGCTTTTGTGTGGAATTCAATCTTAGGTTTGAGGCGCAAGGCAATCTAATGAACTCTCCTTATCTATGGCTCAAGGTGGTTGCATGGACCACAAGTTAAGAGTACAATTTAAAAAGCTATTTTTTTTAATAGACATTGTGAATCCATTTTTAAAATATCTTGCGATAGAAAGACGATCTCTAAAAATGTCTGCAAGCATTATCAGAAACAACGAGATCTACAACTTTTGTGTTGGCATCCGAGCAATGCACAGAGAGATATCTCCAAATTGGTGCTTTAGAGTAGGTCGTGGAACAACCACATCTTGCATGAAGATCAACCTTTTCAATCTTGGCACTCAAGTCTCTCTCCAAGAAGAGAAGCTCTTGAAAGCCTATAAAAGAGGAGGCTCTCCTTGGGTGTGGGGGAGGTGAAGGAAGCATCACTTTGCATGCATCCAAGAGGAGAAGAGAAGGAGCAAGTGCTGCGGAAGCCCTGCTAAAATCAAGTTCCAGGAGGAGGAGAGAAGGTGCAAATGCTGCGGAAGCCTTGCTGAAATCAAGTTCCAAGAGGAGGAGAGAAGGTGCAAGTGCTACCAAAGCTCTGTTGAAATCAAGTTCCAAGAGGAGATCCCTACACATATTGTGTAGAAGAGAAGGTGCAAGTGCTACGGAAGCTCTGCTGAAATCAAGATCCAAGAGGAGATCCCTACACATATTGTGTAGGAGAGAAGGAGAGACTCAAGAAGGATCAAAAGGTGCCAACTTCCAAGTTGTGCAAGTGTTAGCCGGTTGTATACCATGCAAGGAACCATGATCTTGTTCCCAAGATGTAAAAGTAAGAACTGGTTTATGTGTAATGGAGGAGCTTGCTCCTTGTCAATAATATAACTCCACAAGGGGGGGGACTAGACCATCTTCTAGTCCCTAGTGTGTTGTCAATCTCTCTATCTCTCTCTCTCTCTACATCTTTCTTTTCTCTCATATGTTCTCTCTCTGTGCCAACATAATATTTACCACATATCTTTTAAGTATATATGAAAGTCGAGCATGTATCTAGGATCTTACAACACTTTGTGAAGAATGCTTTTCTAATCTCCTATGTGTTTGCTATATGTGTAGCTATGCTCGTCATGTATGCCCTCAAAAGTCTCACAAAGAAGTAGTGGAAGAAACCAAATAAGAAGGCTACTGAGCTTATTAGAAGGGCAAAAAAGTGGTCTCTCAGGTAGGGAAAGATACCAATGGAGGTTTGGGAGGAAAGGACAAAGTTGAATCCTTCAAAAGAAAGATAGATGTCCTAATTCAAAAGGAAGGGAGAGCTAACGTAACCGAGTCTAGTGGGTCGATGCTATAGACTATGGACTCCAAAAAAGGTCAAGTACCAAGGTTAAAGATGCCCAAGGCTAAAGGTAAAGAAATGCCAATTCTCTTAATGTACTAGAGAAAAATACGAACAATAAGGTCTCGACTAAGAAGCTTGCTTGTGGTGCTCAAAGCTTTACTAATATGTTTGCACCATTGGCTAAGGTATCCAATAATTAAACACACAATGCTAATGGAAACAACTCCAAAGAATATAAGAATACTTATGCTATAGACTATGGACTCCAAAAAAGGTCAAGTACCAAGGTTAAAGATGCCCAAGGCTAAAGGTAAAGAAATGCCAATTCTCTTAATGTACTAGAGAAAAATACAAACAATAAGGTCTCGACTAAGAAGCTTGCTTATCGTGCTCAAAGCTTTACTAATATGTTTGCACCATTGGCTAAGGTATCCAATAATTAAACACACAATGCTAATGGAAACAACTCCAAAGAAGATAAGAATACTTACATAGAACATAAGAGAATTGTGTTCAAGGGAGAGGCAACCTAAGTTACAAGCCGTGGTTGGTAAGGGGAAGTAAATCTAGTATTGTAGGAGTGTAAGAGATAAAAATTGGTCTAGAAGATGAATTGAAATTAGGGGTTCCAAGTTATTGTGTTTTCAATAATGCCATTGATAGAGAAAAAGGTGGAATAACACTAATAGTGAGGAAAATTTTGTAGCCATATTTAGCCAACAAAGATGCAAGTAAAGGAGACATTAGTGTTGAGATCTCCTTGATTGGAAAATTGAATCAGGAGACCATGGAGTGCTATTCGGTGTATGCTTCAAATGCTTCCCAGAGTGAGTGGAGACATGGCGATGGCTTAGCAATTTGGATTATGAACATGCAATTGTCACGTTTGATGATTGGAACATGAGTTCTGATGTAGAGGACTGGATGGCGATCTTTGAGTGACATTGGAAACCAAGCAAATGTCTTAGGCATCAATGGGGATAGGAAATGTAGAACCATCACATGGTACAACTGACATTCTGAATCCACATGGAGAGGCACTTGGCTAGATAGATTTTATTTAAGTGATGAGGGGATGTGGGAGTTTCCAACATCAAATATCATGCATTTTGGGATGTGGTGTCCTCGAAACACATTCCTATTATAATAATCTCAAAATTATGTGCACTAGTATGAGCAATAAGGAACACCCTCCCTTTAAACTCAATCATTAGGGAAAATATGGACTCAAAGAGGACCTCATTAGAAATTGATTAGGAATCCTTAGTCTTAGATTACTCTCTCTTCCATGCATGACATTGCATGATTTTTTGTCCCTTAGCCCCCCAACATTCCTAGGCTCCACCCTACTTTTTGTTGTAGGGCCCACCAAGAAAGGAGGGGTTCTCCTTTTCTTTTCACCCTAGCAACCACCCTTTTTTATCCTCCAACCACTCTTCCAAAAAATGCCACAATAGTAACTCGGATTTATTTTCGGCCCAAAAAATGACTTTTTAAAATTTAGCATAGAAAGTGGATTTTTTTCTATCAAAAGGTGTCCAATTATATTGTAAGTTAAAATACTCATTTTTAGTACACATGTTTGCATTAAATAGCCTTCAAATCAATTTATACTTTTGTACACCCTCATAAGTAGTTCTTAGGACATTGCAGAGGTAGTTACATACCCTTTTTATGCCCCACTACTCCTCCTAAGTGCCATTTCAATAGAGCGGATTAATTATGACCCCAAAAGTTGACATATTTTCTTCCCTCTCAAAAATTGGTATTATCCACCTCTAATGGTGCCTGACCATATTATACATACATCTAAGCATTTTTAATGCATTGTTTTTGTCTCTAAGCATTCTGCATCATTATTATTGTGACAAACATACTCTACTCCATTCTCTCATCTACCTTGCATTTCCGAACGGAACCACTTAAGGATATGAGTAATCATAAGAGGAAAGTGGATTTGCATGTCCAAGTGGATGAATAGTATTCTCTTACAAAGACCCCTTATAGCAAGCCTAGCCTAGATACAACAATCGCTTTTCAATATTATACAGAGGGAAAGAAAAATATCAATCTTTGATAAGACGGTTCCTTGTATCATAATGACCCTAGCACTAGGATAAATCCATTTTTAATTCATTTTCATTGCTCACATTTGTTGGAAATGATGAACAAGGTCTACTCGGTTATTGCAAATGCTCGGGTGGCAATCTTCAATTGTATCAATATTATCAATCAATGTTATATAACACTCACCAATCCTTGTTACAATCCCAAGGTTCTCTACATGTGTTACTATACTCAGCCTCTGTACTCGACAAAGCAACTGTAGATTGCTTTTTGCTGCTCCAAGCAACTGCTGCACTACCAAGAGAGAACATGTATCCGCTGGTAGATCGTCTATCAGACATACTACCAGCCCAATCTGCATCTGTGTATCCAAACACCTGTACGTCTGTACCTGTCTCATAGAAAAGCCCATAATGTAATGTGGACTTCACATATCTCAATATGCGTCTCACTGCATCCAAGTGTGGCTTTCTAGGTACTTGCATAAACTGACTCACAAGACCAACAGCGTAGCTCAAGTCTGGCCTTGTAATGGTCATGTAGATCAAACTCCCCACTATCCTCCTGAACATAGTAGGGTCTTCTATCTCATCCCCAACATCAGCACTCAGCTTTACATTCTGCTCCAACGGGACTGAAAGTGGTTTGCATGCAGTCATACCATACTTGGACAACATATCCAAGCCATACTGTCTTTGGGACAGCCATATACCATCATCACATCTGATCACCTCAATGCCAAGGAAGTACCTTAGCTCACCTAAATCCTTCATCTCAAACTTCTTCTTCAAAAAGTCCTTGACTTCAGCAATCCCACTATCACTGTCACCTGTAATAATCAAGTCATCCACATAGATGACTATGATGACCAAACCTGCATCTCCCTTTCTCACATAAAGTGAGTGATCAGCATCAGAAACATAAAAGCCAATATTGACAAGATACTCTCTGATCTTGTCAGACCATGCTCTAGGTGCTTGCTTGAGCCCATAGAGTGCCTTCTTCAACCTGCACACATACGTGGGATGCTCTAAATCTTCATAACCTGCTGGCTGATCCATATACACTTCTTCCTGCAAATCACCATGCAAGAAGGCATTCTTTACATCCATTTGCTGCAACCTCCAACCTTTGGCTGCTGCCAAAGCAATCACACATCTGACAGTTGCCATCCTAGCAACTGGACTGAAGGTTTCATCATAATCTATGCCATATGTTTGGGCATAGCCTTTTGCAACCAGCCTAGCTTTGTACCTGCTAATAGAACCATCTGCATTGTGCTTAATCTTATAAACCCACTTACATCCAATAGCTTTCTTTCCCTTCGGCAATGATACTAGATCCCAAGTCTTATTGGCCTCTAATGCAGCCATCTCCTCATCCATTGCTGCATCCCAATGAGCATGACCAACAGCCTCCTCAAAACATGTAGGCTCAACATCCTCAATTAGTTTCACCATATAAGCATAATGGTGAGCTGCATAACCTTCAAAACCAAATCTTTTAACAGGGTATCTCACCCTGCTAGACCTGCGTACCACTGGATCACTCAATGGAGTCTTTGCATTAACACGTGCTCTCTGCACACCTGGAGTCCTCACTGAAGGAATGCCAAGCTCATCATCCAAGCTCTCTGAGCCACTGGAGTCTCCATCAAGAACTGCATCAATGCCTTCTGACACTTTATTCTTTCCTTTGTCTTTACCTGTAGTGCTACTAGATGCACTCGAAGATGTAGAGGTACTCCTTAGTCTCCCAGACCAAGGACTACCAGATGATGTCTCTGGTCCACTAAGAGTCCGTGATTCTTGCCTTTCAGCCTGCACATGAGTGTCATGATCATCATCAACATCCAATGCATCACCACTAGATGCATACCAACTGCTCATTTCATCAAAGATGACATCCCTGCTCACTCTGAACTTACATGTGACAGGGTTGTAACAGCGATACCCTTTCTGCTCTAAAGAGTATCCAATAAAGACACACTTTTCAGCCTTTGGATCTAGTTTCTTCCGCAACTCATCTGGCACATGAACATACGCAATGTAGCCAAATACTTTCAAGTGTGAAACATCAGGCTTCTTACCTGTAAAACATTCTTCGGGGGTCATACCATGAACTGCAGCTGTGGGAGTTCTGTTCATAATATAAACAGCAGTATGAACAGCCTCAGACCAAAAATGCTTAGGCATATTCTTTTCAGCCATCAAGGCGCGTGCAACTTCTGCAATATGCCTGTTTTTCCTTTCTGCAACCCCATTTTGCTGTGGGGTATACCTGCATGTGAACTGTCTCTTTATCCCATGAGACCTCAGAAAATCACTGAACTCATTTGAGAGGTACTCTCCCCCTCCATCTGACCTCAGGCACTTTACTTTCAAGCCTGTTTCTCTTTCAACTGCAGCCTTGAAAGTTCTAAAGTGCTCAAAAGCTTCACTCTTTTCCTTCATAAAATATACCCACAGCTTTCTAGAACAATCATCAATGAATGTGACAAAGTATGAACTGCCTCCAAGAGATACATTTTGTGTAGGCCCCCAAATGTC
This sequence comes from Lygodium microphyllum, assembly GCF_053477565.2. Lineage (NCBI taxonomy): Eukaryota > Viridiplantae > Streptophyta > Polypodiopsida > Schizaeales > Lygodiaceae > Lygodium > Lygodium microphyllum. The sequence goes on from NC_141150.1 coordinate 22,315,595, forward strand.
TGTATGCACAACATCAAGGATATTTCTGCTTACATCTCTGTCATGTGAAAAGGGTTGTCTTGCCTGCTTACCAAACTGACATGCTTCACATACCTTCTGAAATTCTGCAACTTTAAAAGTAGGCAAACCTGTAACCAACCCTTTGGACTGCATTAATTTCAGCCTTTGTACATTTGCATGTCCAATGCGTTTGTGCCAAATTTCAATGTCTGCAACAACACCTTTTCCTTTGGCATACATAGCAGCATTCATAGTAGGAATTCCAGCATCTAGAGTGAACATACGTCCAACTCTACTTCCCTTTGCTACCAACCTGCACTTGTCATTGAAGTCTTCTACAAAGCAGCCCTTTGCATTAAATCTGACTTGCAGCCCTTGCTCTACCATTTGACCGACTGACACCAAGTTCTTTGTAATAGATGGCACATGTAATACATCTGAAAGACTCTTTGTCTTACCATCATGCAAGGACAAGGGAACTTTTCCAATGTGTGAAATTGGGTGGCATGAGTCATCACCCGTCTGCACATAACCTGCATTCTGCAAATCCTGCATCTCTCCAAACCATTCTGCATGGCTGGTCATATGATTGGATGCACCTGAATCAACATACCAAACATCTTCATGTGTTCCCTTTCCTGTAACAGCATTCAGCATATGCTGCATAACGAACAAACGTTCATTTTTGTCTTCATTCTGTCGTGAAGACGATGCATAGTTTCCTTGCTGCAACTTACCACTGCGGATATCATCTCTCTTAGCATAACATTGGGCTGCAATATGACCTGTTTTGCCACAGTAGTGGCACACAATACCAGAGTTGTTAGAACCTTTGTTCTGCCATCCACCTCTTCCTCTAAAGCTCCCCCTGCCTCTAAAGTTACCACGACCTCCTGAAACCTGCATATCGCCAAATTGCTGATTCAATCTATTTTGCTGGTTGTCACTACCACGTCCTGTACCACGGCCTCTTGAAGAGAACCTGCCACGTCCCCTTCCAGAACTGGAGTAGAAAGCTTGGACCTGTTCACCACTTCTTTCAGATGTCTCACTCTGCATGTTGATCTCTTCAGTGATCATAAGGGAGACCAACTCATCAAAATCTGGAAATGGCTTTCTGACATATACGGAAGTTACAAAAGACTTCCAAGCCTTTTCATTATTAAGTCCACCTAAGGTAGACGACACCAAATCATCATCATCGGGCATTGCATCAATCGCTGCCAATGCATCTGCAATGCTTCTTACCTTCAGTGCATACTCATTTATAGACATCTTCCCTTTCTTTAATGTATTCAACTCTTGCTTGAGTTGAATCTTCCGTGCCTTTGTATTTACAGAAAACATACTTTCAAGTATGGTCCAAGCTGCATATGCATTCTCTGCATTTCTAATGTGTCCCAACATATTATTGTCAATTACTGCAGACAACCAATACATGACCTTCTTGTCTTTTGCATTCCATTCCTTTCGTGCCTTTATCTCTTCTGCAGTTGGAGGATCACTCACCTCTGGCTCCTTTTCTTCACCTGAAACGAACTCGTAGAGGCCTTTTCCAATAAGAAAGTTCGTGACCCGGAACTTCCATGAAGGGTAGTTGTTCTTGTCGAGCTTCTCAATGATGGGGCTTCCACTATTCTCTGCCATTATCACAAGAATAATACCAAACAGCAAGCAAATCTTCTGCAACCCTTGACCTGTAGTGCACAGCAATACACCAGACAGCCTTTTTTACTGTCTGCTCAACAATACATGCAATCTGTAACCAGTTTGCAGATAAACCTTGTGTTTACTCACTGATAAACACCTTTGAACTTACAGATCTGAAATCTGTAACCTGCGCACCCACGTTCGGTCAATACAGTCGAAGTCACAGTGTACCCCGAAACTGCTATCCGCAACCTTGCGGCTCTAAAACGGGCCCTGAAACGGCCTCAAATGCCCAAAATCTCTGCGGGAAAGCCATAAAGGGCTTATTTGCAGAATACACAGCGCTCTTCGCGCACACCAAATCTCACTGCAATCTAAGATTTTTGCTCTGCCCTGCTTCCGGTGCCTCCACAGGCACTATCCAAGAGAAGGAGTGGAAGAATGGGAGAGATTCTTACCCGTAGCTTGCTTGCTCGAACCTTGCTTCTTCTCCTTCACTTCAACCTTCGAAATCAGCCTCTCTCAATGGCGCGGCTCTGATACCATGTCAAGAATCGCGTGGTGGAGGGGGTTGCTCAAGATGCTGCGCCGAACACACACAGAATGCACAAGGAGAAGCTCACTCAAGAGACAAGAAGAGAGATGGAGGCCAAAACGTTTTCTTGCTGATTTCTTCTTCTTCTTCCACACTCTTTACAATGTACACAAAGTATAGATAAGATACAACATAAAAGGAAAGTGGCCTACTAAGTCAAACAATGCATAACCGACTACACTAGTCGACTGGCGCTATAACTATGCCAGCTGTAAATAGGTGTAACAACCTGAATATAATAAGTAATGAGTCAGTGGCCATGTGAGGTGCATAATGACCACCGACGTGCTAAGTGTAGACGTGTGGACCCATCTAACCAGGCGGTCCATCATCCATGTCCACATGTGTTGAGCTTGCCATCTCAACAATTGACTTGTGATATAATATTAATAGTACAATCCAATGCACTTATATTGTAATATGGTTATGATTTAGTATGTTTATCATAGGCAATGGATTAACTTTTGAGTTAGTTGTAAAGTTGGACTAAATGAATGCCAAATGGTAAAGGGACGCAAGTTGGAAAGAGTAGGCCTTACGCTTATTAATTATGCAATGGCCTATGCTAAAGATGAAACACTTGATCATTGTTCCTCCATTTAGTGTGCAGTTAGAAAAGGAAATTTGGTGGTAGCTAAGGTGTCCGAGTCACACAACGTGATGTCATGGATTTTTCTGTGAATCCCTCATCCCAACATAATTGCTAAGTAAACAAATGGTGAGAAGCTTTATGTGGAACGCATCAAATAATTCAATGTCAACTAGCACTTAGATGGTAATCTCAAAACACTCATGTATGCTAAATTGTGACACTAAGGCAATGGCATTCCTACCATGTCCGTACATGTCCGTACTACATGAAGACAAACAATTGTTCTACGTCCTTGCAACATGTCACGCGGGAATGGAGCACTAGTATACAATACAAAAGCACCACCTGATAGGTCATGCTTGGATAAGAATGGACACCCATATTCCCTATTGATATCAACAACATTCTTTTATGGACTTTACACTGCATCATGCATATATTTGACAAGATCTTAAAGTGGCACATCAATTATGTGTACACAATGAAACCTCTACCTAGGTGCCAAGTAGTTATGGAGAGAATTGAGGAGTTATTGAACTCCATAGGCATGCTTGGAGGCAAGGTTAAGATCCAAATGGACCAAAAGGAATTAATGCTAACTCATGACTATCATGAATCACATGATGGGGAAACTTACTTAAGCTACTGCACCAAACACACACCATACACACAAGAGGAAGCTCACTCAAGAAAACAAGAAGACAAATGGATGCTAAAATATTTTCTTGTAGATTTCTCCTTCTTCTTTCACACACAATACAATGTACACAAAGTATAATTAAGATAAAGCATAAAGAAAAGTGGCCTATTAAGTCAAAAAGTGTATAACTAACTATACTAATTGACTAGCGCTATACCTATGCCAATTGTAGGTAGGTGCAACAAACCAAATATATTAAGTGGTGAGGCAGTGGCCATATAAGAATCATAATGAACACCAACATGCTAAGTATAGACGTGCGAACCTTTCTAACTAGGCGGTCCATCATCAATGTCCTCATATATTGATCTTGCTATGTCAACACTCCCCCTCAAGCTCAATTGTATCTCTGCAACTCCAAGTAAGCTTCAAAATTTTTAAAGCCTCTCTTTACCCAATGCCTTTGTGAAAATGTTAGCTATCTGATCTTGCGTGATAACATATGCCAAGTCAATCTCTCCTATAAGTATCTTCTCTCTTACAAAGTGGTAATGCACCTTGATGTGTTTTGTCCTAGCATGGAATATTGGGTTCCTGCCTAACTATATATTGCTCATGTTGTCACAATGAATACAATTGGACTATCTTCTTATATATCAAAATCACCCAATAACTTTTACAATCATACCTTCTTACATATTGCCATAGCAGCATCTCTATACTCAGTCTCTGTACTTGATAAAGAAATTGTAAATTTCTTTTTACTACTCCACATAACTGTCGCATTACCAAGGGAAAACATGAATTTATTGGTAGATCTTTTGTCAGACATACTACCAACCCAATATACATTTGTGTATCAAAACACCTGTTTATCCTTACTTGTCTCATAAAAAAGTCCATAATGCAAAGTGGACTTCACATACCTCAATATCCATCTAACTACATCCAAATGAGGCTCTCTAGGGATCTACATAAACTAACTGACAAGGCCAACAACATACCTTAAGTCTGGCCTTGTGATAATCATGTAAATCAGACTCCCTACTATCCTCTTAAACATAGTAGGGGCTTCTATCTCATCCCCAACATCAACACAACTTTACATTTTGCTCCAATGGCACTAAAAGATGCTTACACATTGTCATACCATACTTGAATAACATGTCCAAGACATACTACCTTTGGGATATCCATATACCATTTGATCACCTCAATACCAAGAAAGTACCTTAGCTCACCCAAATCCTTTATCTCAAAGTTCTTCTTCAAAAGGTTTTTAACTTCAAAAATTCCACTGTCATTGTTACCTATAATAATCAAGTCATCCACATAGATAACTATGATGACCAAATGTGCATATTTTTTTCTTACATAAAGTGAGTGATCAGTATCAAAAACATAAAATCCAATGTTGACAACATACTCTTCGATCTTGTAAAACTATGATCTAGGTGCCTGCCTCAGTCCATAGAGCACCTTCTTTAACTTGCATACAAATGCGGGATGCTCTAAATCCTCATAACCACAACAAGTACCTTGTACGGGCCCATCCACCATTGTTGAAGCTTGCCAGGAAACTTGCCAAATCTCAAATCATAGGCTAGAACCAGATCACCTTCGTTGAACTCCTTGTGTTTGATGAAGCTGTCCTAGTAAGCCTTACGTCGGGCTTGCGTGGCTTCCATGCACTGTAGAGCCATCCTGCGAGTCTTGTCCAAACATTCCAAGTGCAGGAGGCGGCGTTGCAATGACTCATCATCTCCCAAGCGTTCTTTGATAGCCACTCACAAAGAGGGCAATTCCAGTTCAACCGAGAAAACAACTTCTGTACCATACACCAGCTAGAAAGGGGTATGTCCTATAGCAGCCTTATGGGAGGTTCTGTACGCCCAGAGGGCCTTTGTAAGTTGATTGTCCCAATCATGACGATGTGCGGCAATCGTTCTTGTCAAGATCGAGTAGAGGATGCGATTGGTGACTTCAATTTGACCGTTGGCTCTGGGGTAGTAAGGACTGGACTTGCGATGGCGGATCTTATACAGCTCTGCTAGCTCTTTCATGATTTTGTTAAGGAAATGAGTACCTTTGTCACTTACTAGCTCAAGGGGACAACCAAAACAGATGATAATATTCTCATACATGAATAGGGCTACGCTGTTACCATCATCCCGCTTCAGAGCTTTGGCTTCACACCACTTGGTGACATAATCCGTACATACCAAGATGTATTTGTTCTACTTTCGTCTGGTAGGAGGATCAATGGGACCCACGAAATCAATCCCCCACTTCTCAAACAGCTTTAGCGGGATAATAGGTTGCAGTGGCATGGTACTTGTTTTGGTGGCTTTCTCCATTCGCTGTGACAAGCGTCGCATCTCTTGTAGTAGTCATAGGCATCCTTGTGGAGGGTCGACCACCAGTATCCCGCTAACAGAGCCTTCCTGGCTGTTGCTTCTCCTGCAAAGTGTCCACCACATGGTTCGTCATGGCATGCTTTCAATACTATGCTGATTTCGTCTCCTGCAACACATCTTTGCAATACTTCATCTTTGCCTCTCTTGTACAGTGCACCGCCTAGCAAGGTGTAGGGGGTTGATTCCAACAGAAGCTTCTTCTTCTCACGGCTTGAGATGCCATGAGGATACTATTGAGTTGCTAGGAAATTGGCTATGTCTACATACCATGGAGTAACTGTGTCTACTAGAAACAAGGAAGCATCAGGAAGGTCTGGATCATCATGTTCCTCTTTTGCAGTTTGAGGGATCCGTGACAGATAATCGGCTAGGACATGGGAACGGCCATGCTTAGTGACCACTTCAAAATCGAACTCTTGGAACATGAGTAACCATCTCATTATTTGACATCTGCTTTGTTCATCAAGAAGGACAGGGCTTCATGATCCACGTAGAACTTGAATGCATTGACAGTAAATAGTGTCAAAACTTCTCCAGTGCAAACACCATTGCTAAGCACTCAAGCTCTGTCACTGTGTAGTTCCGCTCTTGGTTAGTTACTTTCCGACTTGCATAATAGATTGGTTGATCTAATTTAGAGGGGCCCTTTTGACATAGGACAACACCTAGCCCTTCAACTAATGCATTTGTGTGCACATGGAACTCCTTCGTCTAGTCAAGAGGCTGCAAGATAGGTCCTTGGATGGGGCACTATTTTAGGGTATTAAAGGCTTCTTCGTAATTATCAGTCCAAAGGAAATCCACATCTTTCCTTAAGAGCTTGTGCAGAGGGATGCCTTGGTTGCAAAATGTGCAATAAATCTTCTGTACTAGCCCACATGGCCAAGAAATCCTCTCAATTGCTTGAGGTTTGTTGGTGCTGTCAAGGCGGAAATCTTCTCAATCTTCACCGGGTCAGTTGCAATCCCTTGTGCAGAGGCAATATGGCCCAGAATAACTCCTGATGAGATGCCAAAGACACATTCGTCAGGGTTGAGAGAAATCCCATACTCTCGGTATCTATCAAAACATTGCTCTAGGTGTTTCCAATGCTCACGAATTAAGCTATAGACACAAAAGTCATAAAGATACACCTCAATGAAATCATGCAGATGATTCTGGAAGGTAGCCATCATTACTCGTTGGAAGGTGGTAGGAGCATTGAAGAGCCCAAACGGCATCACTCTATAGGTATAGGTTCCCCATTCTGTTGTGAAGGTTGTTTTGGATGGTCCTCTTCTGCGATTTGGACTTGGTTATATCCACTGAATCCATCCAAGAGGGAATAGAGCTCATGGCCTACCATTGAGTCCAACAGTTGGTCTATGAAAGAGATAGAAAAATGATTCTTCTTCGTCTTCGAGTTTAGCTTTCGAAAGTCCACACACATTCGAAGTTTCCCGTTCTTCTTGGGTACGACCACAATGGGCAAAACCCATTCACAGTTAGCCATAGGATAAATGAACTCAGCTTCTAGAAGCTTCAATAATTCAGCCTTCACCAGAGCAAAATAATTGGGATTCATACGCCTCTGTCTTTGCCTCACTGGTTTGGCATTAGGCTCTAGATCAATGTGATGTCGACATACTGTAGGGTCAATCCCCTTTAGGTCTTTGTACGACCAAGCAAACACATCTAAGTTCTCATTCAGTAGGTCTCGCAAGACCATTAGTTCTTCTTCTGGAAGATTGAGACCCACTTTCAGGTGACATTCATTACCGTCAGTATCCAAGAACGTCACTTGCCTTTCATCTTCCACTTCACGAATAAATGTCCCACGGATTGCTTATGGATAAAGGTCTAACTCCTTCAAGGGAGTAGTGTCATCGTCTGATGTTCCACTAGAACCATTGTCCTCCTTCTGAACAATTGACTCATTTGTCTGGTGAGATTGCTGGAAGGGTATCAAAGCTTTGTTTTTTTCTGTATGAGTGGTGATTTCTTCTGGACTTAGGGATTCATCTTCAGAGGATGAGTCCAAGAATGTCACATAGCACGGACCTTCTATAAGCCATGGCTTTGATGGCTCTGGCTTTTGTTGACAAGGGGTATCATCATCGTCTTTTCTCCAGAATAAATGGTCAGGGCGATAGGAGCCACTGGTGAACTTAAATTTTATACCTTTGATCCATTGCTTATGTAGATTTTGCATACTTTGTGGTCCATTGGTCAACCCAAATGGAACCATGGCCATTCCATCCAACACCCCAAGATCCTTGGTCTCTGAGGTCTCTATAGGGACATCAACAAGATCATCCGCAATCAGATGAACTTCTTCATCTGCACTTTCATAACCTACTTCGTTTTCCTCATCATTTTCATCCTCTTCCTCTGGAGGCTCTGTAGGAGAATAATAGATCCTCAGCCTTTGTGTCTGCTTCTACTTCTGCCTTTGTCTCTGCTTCTCTCTCTGCTTCTGCCATGTACCAGGGAGAACAATACATCCATGCTTCTATTTCGCTATCAGAGATGATTTCAGGAGTCAATTCTGGTTGAGGCAGGAGGTATTCTCCTATGGACAAAGACTTTGCTTCCTTCGGTAGTTGGCTTACAATGCCCACTGTTAGGGACTGTGCCTCTGTTTTCTTGGGAAAGATCTGTTTAACAGCCTCTTTGTCTCCTAATGCACCATTTGTTACTTCGTTGGAGGAGTCTGTTATGACTTCGATGGATGTGGATCCATTGCCTTTTTGTGATCCATGCAATTTCAACACCACTTTATTGGGTCCTCTGCCTAGGGTTAGGGTGCCTTTGAACTAGTTTGTCTTGACTCTTGCTTCAAAAAGCCAAGGTCTTCCCAAGAGCAGAGGGTATGAGGTCCCATAAGAATTTGGTTTGACCACCAAATATGCCAGCTAATAGTCTCTTCCTACTAGAGTTGTTTTTACGTATGGGAGGATGCCCAACAGTTTGATTTTGCTTTGGTCTGCCAATTTGATAAGCCACTGGGTAGGTTGCATTCTTTGCAAACCTAGATCCTTCATTGTCTCATCCGTCATCATATTTACTGACGAGCCTCCATCAATCAATGCATTTGAAATAAAGCATCCTTCTATCCATACACTAGTCTCTAGGGTTCCAGGATCTAGAAAGGCGTTAGCCACCTCCACTTCCTTCACAGGTTCTGAGGCTCTGTTGGACTTTGTTGTTGTTAGGGGAGCAACCCTTAGTCCGCGTTTTTTTAATCAATATGCTTTTGAATCCTTTTCAGCAACTAGGAGATAGCATTAGCAACTATCGGAAAGTTAGGTTTGGTGATGTCTCTGGTCCACTAAGAGTCCGCGATTCTTGCTTTTCAGCCTGCACATGAGTATCATGATCATCATCATCATCCAATGCATCACCACTAGATACATATCAACTGCTCATTTTATCAAAGATGACATCCCTGCTCACTCTGAACTTACATGTGACTGGATTATAACAGCGATACCCTTTCTGCTCTAAAGAGTATCTAATAAAAACACATTTTTCTGCCTTTGGATCAAGCTTCTTTAGTAGCTCATCTAGCACATGAACATATGCAACACAGCCAAATACCTTCAAGTACGATACATCAAGTTTCTTGCCAGTAAAGCATTCTTCAAGAGTCATCCCATGAACTGTAGCTGTGGGAGTTCTGTTCATAATATAAACAACAGTATGAATAGTCTCAGACCAAAAAGGCTTAGGCATATTCTTTTCAGCCATCAAGGTGCATGCAACTTCTGCAATATGCCTGTTTTTCCTTTCTGCAACCCCATTTTGCTGTGGGGTACACCTGCATGTGAACTATCTCTTTATCCCATGAGACCTCAGAAAATCACTAAACTCATTCGAGAGGTACTCTCCCCCTCCATCTGACCTCAAGCACTTTACTTTTAAGCCTATTTCTCTTTCAACTGCAGCCTTGAAAGTTCTAAAGTGTTCAAATGCTTCATTGCTTTCTGTCATAAAATATACCCACAGCTTTCTAGAACAATCATCAATGAATGTGACAAAGTATGACCTGCCTCCAGTAGATACATTTTGTGTAGCCCCCCAAATATCTGTATGCACAATATCAAGGATATTTGTGCTAACATCTCTGTCATGTGAAAAGGGTTGTCTTGCCTGCTTACCAAACTGACATGCTTTGCATACCTTATGAAATTCTGCAATTCTAAATGTAAACCAACCCTTTGGACTGCATTAATTTTAGCCATTGTACATTTGCATGTCCAATGCGTTTGTGCCAAATTTCAATATCTGCAACAACACCTTTTCCTTTAGCATACATAGCAGCATTCATAGTAGGAATTCCAGCATCCAGAGTAAACATACATCCAACTCTACTTCCCTTTGCTACCAACCTATACTTGTCATTGAAGTCTTTTACAAAGCAACCCTTTGCATTAAATCTGACTTGCAGCCCTTGCTCTACCATTTGACCGACTGACACCAAGTACTTTGTAATAGATAGCACATGTAATACATTTGAAAAACTCTTTGTCTTACCATCATGCAAGGACAAGGGAACTTTTTCAATGTGTGAAATTGGGTGGCATGAATCATCACCCATCTGCACATAACCTGTATTTTGCAAATCCTGCATCTCTCTAAACCATTCTGCATGGCTGGTCATATGATTGGATGCACCTGAATCAACATACCAAACATCATCATGTGTTCCCTTTCCTATAACAGCATTCAACATATGCTGTATAACAAACAGACGTTCATTTTTGTCTTCATTTTGTCGTGAAGACGATGCATAGTTTCCTTGCTGCAACTTACCACTGCGAATATCATCTTTCTTAGCATAACATTGGACTGAAATATGACATGTTTTGCCACAGTAGTGACACACAATACCAGAGTTGTTAGAACCTCTGTTCTGTCATCCACCTCTTCCTCTAAAGCTCCCCCTGCCTCTAAAGTTACCATGAACTCCTGAAACCTGCATATTGCCAAATTACTGATTCAATCTGTTTTGTTGGTTGTCACTACCATGTCCTGTTGTTGAGATATCGAGCTCCACTCATGATATGCCAGGGTGACCGTTGTGCATTTATGTCACCGACTTGTTAGTTGCAGATGCGGTTGGTACACCGCCCATGAATAATAGCTAGATGATAGCTATCCTTATCTACTCTAGTTCGTGGTTCAGTTAGTATACCACTTTAGTTAGTTGAGTTTGGTTTGAGACCCATATATATGGTTCTTCTATTTCTTTGTACAAGAGTTCTTTTTGGCTTACACAACTAAGAAGAGGAAAACTATTTTCAGCCTCCACCTTTGTGTGTATTCCCCCATTGTGCAAGTGAGAAAGCTACAAGTGAGACTCTTTCCTTCTCTCCCACAATCTTGATATGGTATCAGAGCCTTGTTCGTGGTAAGGATCTCAAGAAAGCAAACCAAGTTTGCGGTGTTCTGGTAAGAGGACCAGTGTTACTTTCATTTTTCTGTTTAGAGAGCAAGTCTCTGCAGGTAGCACAACCGGAAAGTGCAAGAGTGCATTGTCTCAGATTGAGACACCCTTCGCGGTGTAGCAAGAGGGCAGTATATGCTGCGGGAGGGGCTAAAGCAAATGGGTTGCTCTGTTTTTTTGATTTGAGGCCATTTCGGGGCCTGTTTTGGAGGTGCAAGTTTTCTGCACGCACTCAGGAAAAGGCACTGTTTTATGCTGTGCAACCACTGTTCTACAGGTCGGTGAAAAGTTACCGTGGAAATTGCATTGTATGCCTGTGCGCAGAGACATTGGGAGTTACAGAATCATCCTTGTTGCCTGTTGATGCAAAATCGTCACTAGGAAGTGACTGTGTGGTCAAATACCACTTTCGCCAGTTTTACAGATTTGGCGCCCTTGTGAGGCTGAAGCTGTGTTTTTTGTAGTGACAGAATTTTTTGCAGTGTTCTATAATGGCGTCTGATTCTCTTTCACAGATTGTCACTGAAAAGCTTGACAAGAACAACTTCCAAGCATGGAAGTTTAGAATGACGAATTTCCTTATGGGAAAAGGATATTGGGAATTCGTTGTAGGAAATGCAGAAGAACCAGTTCTTCCTGATGTTCCCAATCAACAGCAAATGCAAACATTTAAAGGATGGCATGAGAGAGCCAGAAAAGTTATGTACTGGCTGTTTATCAGTATTTCAAACTCTATGATTGTGCATATTCAGGATGCAAGTACGCCAAAGGAGGCATGGGATACTTTGTAAAAAATGTATAGCACAAATACGCAAGCCAGGAAAATGCAGCTCAAGCAAGAGTTGCACAATGTGCAAAGAGAAAGTATGAGCATCAATGACTACCACATGAAGGTGAAGAAGATTGAAGATGCTCTTGCTTCCATTGGGTCGCCAGTGGAAGATGATGATTTAGTTTCTGTGACCTTGAATGGTCTAGGAAAGGATTATGCGCAGTTCCGAACATCCATTTCCATCCGTGAAAGATTTCCTGATTTTGAGGATTTGATTGCTCTTCTAATTTCTGAGGAGCAGAGAAATGGTGGTGCATCTTCTTCAGGAGGAACTTCAAAAGAAACTATCTTCTACTCAAATGCTGGAAGAGGTAGAGGCAGAGGTAGAGGAGGCCGATTTGGAGGTCGTGGTAGAAATCAGAATATGCAGCAAACTCAAGAAAACCATTCCTATGGAGGAGAACGTGGTAACTCTAGAGGGAGGGGGAGCCAAAGAGGTCGTGGTGGATGGCAAAGAGGCCAAAATGCAAACAACAATGTTGAATGCTACTACTATGGTAAAATGGGTCATATGGCTAAAGGCTGCTATAAAAAGCAGAATGACATCATGAATGGAAAATTACAAGGAAATTATGCATCTTCTAGTAGACATGGTGATGACAGAAATGAGCATTTATTTATGGTGCATCACATGAATAATTCTGTGATAAGTGCAGAAGAAAGTAACGAAGTGTGGTATGTTGACTCAGGTGCGTCAAACCACATGACAGGTCATGCAAAATGGATGTAGGATGTAAGGAAAATGGAAAAACTAGGATTTGTGGAGACTGGTGATGATACTGCACATCCTATTGTGCAGATTGGAAAAATTCATTTGTCTATCCAGGATGGGAAAAAGAAATACATGTTAGATGTATTTCATGTCCCGAATATCACCAAGAATCTGGTTTCTGTTGGTCAAATGGTTGAGCAGGGCTTGCAGGTCAGATTTAATCCTCATGGATGCTTTGTTGAGGATATAAAAAATAAAGGTCGCTTGATAGCAAAAGGAAAGAAGAAGGGCAGAATGTTTACGTTGGATGCAGACATGCCTGAATTGAGTGCAGCAATGTTTGCACATGGGACCGGTGTAGTTGCAGATATTGATATCTGGCATAAACGCATTGGTTATGTTAATGTACAGTGACTTAAATCAATGCAAGCCCAAAATATTGTTGCAGGATTGCCTAAATTCAAGGTTGCAGAAATACATAAGGTATGTGAAGCGTGTCAATTTGGAAAACACGCAAGGAAACCATTTCCTAGACATGTTCAAGAGAGTAAGAAGCCATTGGAATTAATCCATTCTGATGTGTGGACTACTAAAGCTGCATCTATTGGAGGCTGTCATTATTTTGTCACTTTCATTGATGACTATAGCAGAAAATTTTGGGTGTATTTTATGAAAAAGAAAAGTGAAGTTTTTGGGCATTTCAAAACTCTTAAAGCTATGGTTGAAAAAGAAATAGGCCTATAAATAAAATGCCTAAGGTCAGATGGAGGGGGAGAGTACCTCTCAAATGAGTTTGCAAGGTTCTTGCAGGAGCATGACATAAAGCAGCAATATTCATGTAGTCATACCTCACAGAAAAATGGAATTGCAGAAAGAAAAAACAGGCATATTGGAGAGGTATCTCGTGCCATGCTCAATGAAAAAGACCTACCAAATTTTTACTAGACTGAGGCAGTTGCTACAGCAGTCTACATAATGAACAGGACTCCCACTACAGTAATACATGGCATGACTCCAGAGGAGAGGTACACTGGTAGGAAACCAGATATTTCTCATTTGAAAATTTTTGGTTGCATTGCCTATGTTCATGTGCCAGATGAGTTGAGATCCAAGTTAGATCCAAAAGCTGAGAAGTGCATCTTTATTGGTTACTCTCTGCAGCAAAAAGGGTATAGATGCCATAACCCTTCCACTCGTAAGTTTACAGTGAGCAGAGATGCTGTTTTTGATGAGATGAGTAGTTGGTATAAACTAGTAAATGTGATTGATAATGTAGATGCACCAAATGGTAATGCTGCATAGAATTCACAACAGCAGTCACAAGATATTAGTGGACCTAGAGCGTCCTCTAGCAGTGGTTCACATTCTTCGCCATGGACAGGCAGATTGAGATCAGGAGAATCTTCTCAAAGCAATGCAGATAGTGGTATGCAAGTATCACGAAAAGGAAAAGAGAAGGTAGACCAGCCCATGGTTGATGTGAATGCAGGTCACTCTTATGTGGATGGTAAATCCAGTGGCTCAGAACAGAGTATTGATGATGAGTTGGGTATTCCTTCTATTGTTACACCTGGAGTAAGAAAGACCAGGGATGTTTTGAGAGCACCTGGGAGTGAACCTACTTTGCGCAGGTCTACCAGAGCCAGGTATCCTGTGGATAGGTTGAAATATGATGGATTTACAGCCATTCACTATGCCTATATGGTCAAAGTGATACAGGAACCAAAACCCACTTCTTTTGAGCAAGCCACGGGAAAAGAAAAATGGGAGAAAGCCATAGATGAAGAAATTGATGCCTTAGAAGCAAATGCTGCATGGAAATTGGTACCTTTACCTAAAGATAAGAATGCAATTGGTTGTAAGTGGCTTTATAATGTGAAACACAATGCAGATGGTTCTGTGAATAGATACAAGGCAAGATTAGTAGTCAAGGGGTATGCACAAACATATGACATTGATTATGAAGAAACATTCAGTCCGGTTGCAAGGATGACAACCGTAAGAGCAGTTATTGCTATGGCTGCATCAAATTGATCTAGTTTATATCAGCACACAGAGGATCATGTAGCTGACATATTCACGAAGGCATTGGGCGCAGAGAAGCTGCGCAAGTTCAAAGACCTGCTTGGTGTGCAAGAATTGGGATTGAGCTCGAGGGGGAGTGTTGAGATATCGAGCTCCACTCGTGATATGCTAGGGTGACCGTTGTGCATTTATGTCACCAACTTGTTAGTTGCAGATGCGGTTAGTACACTGCCCATGAATAATAGCTAGATGATAGCTATCCTTATCTACTCTAGTTCGTGGTTCAGTTAGTATGCCACCTTAGTTAGTTGAGTTTGGTTTGAGACCCATATATAGGGTTCTTCTATTTCTTTGTACAAGAGTTCTTTTTGGCTTACACAACTAAGAAGACGAAAACTGTTTTCAGCCTCTACCTTTGTGTGTATTCCCCCATTGTGCAAGTGAGAAAGCTACAAGTGAGACTCCTTCCTTCTCTCCCACAATCTTGACACCTGTACCACGGCCTCTTGAAGAGAACCTGCTACGTCCCCTTCCTGAACTGGAGTAGAAAGCTTGGACCTGTTCACCACTTCCTTCAGATGTCTCACTCTGCATGTTGATCTCTTTAGTGATCATAAAAGGGAGACCAACTCATCGAAATCTGGAAATGGCTTTCTGACATATACGAAAGTTACAAAAGACTTCCAAGCCTTTTCATTGTTAAGTCCACCCAAGGTAGATGACACCAAATCATCATCATCGGGCATTGCATCAATCACTGCCAATGCATCTGCAATGCTCCTTACCTTCAGTGCATACTCATTGATAGACATCTTCCATTTCTTCAATGTATTCAACTATTGCTTGAGTTGAATCTTTCGTGCCTTTGTATTTACGGAAAACATACTTTCAAGTATGGTCCAAGCTGTATATGAATTCTTTGCATTTCTAATATGTCCCAGCATATTATTGTCAATTACTGCAGACAGCCAATACATGACCTTCTTGTCTTTTGCATTCCATTCCTTCCGTGCCTTTGTCTCTTCTGCAGTTGGAGGATCACTCACCTTCGGCTCCTTTTCTTCACCTGAAACAAACTCGTAGAGGCCTTTTTCAATAAGGAAGTTCGTGACATGGAACTTCCATGAAGGGTGATCGTTCTTGTCGAGCTTCTCAATAATGGGGCTTCCACTGTTCTCTGCCATTATCACAAAACTAATACCAAACAACAAGCAAATCTTCTGCAACCCTCGACCTATAGTGCACAGCAATACACCGGATAACCTTTTTCACTGTTTGCTCAATAATACAAGCAATTTGTAACCTGTTTGCAAATAAATCTTATGTTTACTTTCCACAAACACCTCAAGAATTACAATGTTTGCTTGTGCGCACACCAAATCTCATTGCAATCTAAGACTTTTTGCTCTGCCCTACTTTTGGTGCCTCCACAGGCACTGTCCAAGAGAAAGAGTGGAAGAATGGGAGAGCTTCTTACCCAAGGCTTGCTTGCTCGAACCTTGCTTCTTCTCCTTTACTTCAGCCTTTGAAATCAGCCTCTCTCAGTGGTGTGGCTTTGATACCATGTCAAGAATCGTGTGGTGGGGGGACTTGCTCAAGATGCTACGCCGAACACACACAGAATGCACAAGGAGAAGCTCACTCAAGAGACAAAAAGAGAGATAGAGGCCAAAATGTTTTCTTGCTGGTTTCTTCTTCTTCTTCCACACTCTTTTCAATGTACACAAAGTATAAATAAGATATAACATAAAGGAAAGTGGCCTACTAAGTCAAACAATGAATAACCGACTACACTAGTCGACTGGTGCTATAACTATGCCAGTTGTAAATAGGTGTAACAACCTGAATATAATAAGTAATGAGTCAGTGGGGCCATGTGAGAGTCATAATGACCACCGACGTGCTAAGTGTAGACGTGTGGACCCATCTAACTAGGCAATCCATCATTAATGTTCGCATGTGTTGAGCTTGTCATCTCAACATTCATGGGATAAAGAGACAGTTTACTTGCAGGTATATTCCATTATAAAACGAGTTGCAAAAAGAAAAAATAGACATATTGCAGAAGTTGCACGGATATTAATGATTGAAAGGATATGCTAAAACTTTTTTGGTTTGAAGTTGTTTAAAGTTCTATTTATATTATAAATAGAACTCCCATATCTACAATTTATGGGTGACCTCTGGAGAATCTTGATATGGGAGACTAAGGAGTAGTCTAACATCTTTAAGTGCACCTACTAGTATGGCAGATAAAGACAAAGAAAAGGAGAAAGTATCAAACGGTAATAATATATTTGCTAGTAATTTGGGGTTTGATAGAGATTCCAATGATTTAGAGAGTTTGGATGATTAGCTTAGTATTTGTTCAGCCAATACACAAGGTATACAAAGAGCACTTGGTAATGCAATTGAGCACCTAGTAATGTAAAAGCTCAAATGATCTAGTGGTACACTAATCTAACAGGGTCGGATATCCTATTAAAAGATTTGGTTTTGAAGGTTGCGCAACTCACTATTATACTTATATGATAAAGGTGGTTGAGGATGTTGAGCTCACTTGCTCTGAGGATGCTGTTGATCATGCTCATTGGGATGCAATAATAGATGAGGAGATGGATGCATTAGAAGCCAAAGACTTGGGATCTAATACTATTGCCTAAGGGTAAGAAAGCTATTAGCTTTATAAGTGGGTTTACAAAATTAAGCATGATATAGATGGTTCTATTAGCGTATATAAGGCTAGGCTAGTTACAAAAGGCTATGCTCAAACATATGGTAAATATTCTAAAGAGACATTTAGTCCAGTTACTAAGATGGAAACTATTAGATGTGTGATTACTTTGGTAGCAGCCAAAGGTTGGAGTTTGTAGCAAATGGATGTAAGAATGCCTTCTTACATGGTAAATTGCAAGAAAAATACTGAAGAT
Organism: Lygodium microphyllum; assembly: GCF_053477565.2. Classification (NCBI taxonomy): domain Eukaryota; kingdom Viridiplantae; phylum Streptophyta; class Polypodiopsida; order Schizaeales; family Lygodiaceae; genus Lygodium; species Lygodium microphyllum. The sequence goes on from NC_141150.1 coordinate 22,333,416, forward strand.
AAGATAGAAGGCTCTACTACATTTAGGATGATAGTAAAGGTTCTGATTTATATGACTATCACAAAGGCCAGACTTGAGTTATATTAATGGTCTGACTATTAGATGTGTGATTACTTTGGTAGTAGCCAAAGGTTGGAGTTTGCAGCAAATGGATGTAAAGAATGCATTCTTACATGGTAAATTGCAAGAAAAATATAGAAGATAAGATAGAAGGCTCTACTACGTTTAGGATGATAGTAAAGGGTATGATTTACATGACTATCACAAAGGCCAGACTTAAATTATGTTATTGGTCTTATCAGTCAGTCTATGCAGATGCTTAGAATGCATTTAGATGCATATTGAGGTGTGCATAGTCCAGTTTGCATTGTAGAATTTTTTATGAGACAAGTAAGGATATACAAGTGTTTAGATATAGAGATGTAGATTGTGCTCGTAGCATGTCTCATAGAAGATCTATCAGCGAATTCATATTTTTTTCACTATTCTTTGCCATTATAACAAAAATGATACAAAACAATAAGCAAGTTTTCTACAACCTTCCATAACAAGTGCACAAAAATATATAAAGTAATCTTTTTCACTGACTACTCAATAGTATATGTAATTTGCAACCTGTTTACAGATAAAAAATATGTTTACTTCCTAGAAAACACCTCAAAACTTGTAGCCTATATACCTACTTTCGGCCAACATAGCCAAAATTATAGTATACCTTGAAACTATTGTTTGTAACCTTGCATGTCTAGAATGGGGCCTGAAATAGCCTAAGATGCCTAAAAAGACTGTATGCAAGCCATAAAGGGTTTGCATATAGAATATACAATGCTCTGCTCGCACACCAAATCTCACAACAATATGAGATTTTTACTCTACTCTACTTCCAATGCCTCCACATGTACTGTCCAAGAGAAAGAGTGAAAGAATGGGAGAGCTTTTTACCATTTCCTGCTTTGTTGAATCATTGCTTCTTCTCCTTCACTTCATCCTTTAAAACCATCCTCTCTCAGTGATGCCACTCTGATACAATGTCAAGAATCATATGGGGGAGGGACTTGCTTGAGCTATTGTGCCAAACACACACCATATACACAAGAGAAAGCTTACTCAAGAACATAAAAAGAGAGATGGATGCCAAAACATTTTCTTACTAGTTTTTTCTTCTTCTTTCACTCATGATACAATGTACATAAAGTATAGATAAGATACAAATAAACGAAAGTGGCCTACTAGGTCACCAATTAGTGCATAACTAACTATACTAATCGACCGACGCCATAACTATGCCAGCTATAGGTAGGTGCAATAAATTAAATATAGTAAGTGATAAGTCACTAGCCATGTAAGGATCATAATGACCATCAACATGCTAAGTGTAAATCTGTAGACTCATCTAGCCAAGCGATCCATCATCAATGTCTGTACATGTCAAGCTTGCCATCTCAACATAGACGTACAGACCCATCTAACTAGGTGGTTCATCATCAATGTCTGTAAATGTTAAGCTTGCCATCTCAACACTCCCATTCAAGCTCAATTGTATCTCTACAACTCTAAATAAGATCTGAAACTTTCAAAGCTTCTTTGCACCCAATGTCTTTGTGAAAATGTCAGTTATCTCATCATGTGTGCTCAAATAGATCTCACCTAGAAGTACCTTCTCTCTCACAAAGTGATAATACACCTCAATGTGTTTTGTCCTAGCATGGAACAGAGGGTTTCTAGCTAAGTGTATGTTGCTCATGTTATCACAATCAATGACAATTGGACTATCTCCCTACACATCCAATCACCTAATAAATTTTACAACCATACCACCTCACATGCTACCATAGCAACACATCTATACTCAGCCTCTATACTTGATAAAACAATTGTGGGTTACTTTTTGCTATTCCATGTAACTTTCGCACTACACTTTCTTATTGAAAAATGTATTTATGAGTTCATTTTAGGTGAATAAAATGAGCTAGAGCTAAGTTACCCTAGGACTGTAGATGAATTAAAAGTATGGAAAGAATGGAATGCAAGGGACAAAAAATGTGATGTATTAGCTATCTCCAGTCATTGATATTACTATCTTGGGAGTGTAACAAAAATGCAAAAACTTTACATGTAGCTTGGATAATTTTTGAGAACATGTTTTCAATAAATACAAAGGTACGAAAGATTCAACTAAAGCAAGAGTTGAATACTTTGAAGAAAGGAAAAATACCTATCAATGAGTATATTTTGAAGGTGAGGAGCACTGCACATGCTTTGGTAGGGATTGATGCAATTCTTGCTAATGATGATTTGGTTTCATCTACTTTAGGTGGCCTTAATAATGAGAAGGCCTGAAAATTATATGTCACTTCTATATATATACGAAAGCCATTTCCAGATTTTGATGAGTTAGTCTCATGATTTCACCAAAGAGATCAACATGTAGGATGAACCATTTGAAAGAAGTGATGAATATGTCCAATATTTTTACTCAAGTTTAGGAATAAAACATAGCAGATTCTCTTTAAGAGGCTGTGGTATGGGATGTGCTGGTGATAACTAGCAAAACAGGTTAAATCAGTAATTCAATGAAATACAAGTTTCAAGAGGCTGAGAACTTTAGAGGTACATGGATGTCTAGAGGAAGAGCTAAATACTAGAACAATAGAGGTTCTGGAAAATCTTGTATTGTTTGCCATTAGTGTGGCAAAATAGATCATATTATAGCCCATCATTATGCTAAGAATGATGCTATGTGCAGTGGTAAATTGCAGTAAGGAAAATATGCATCATCTTCATGATAGAATGAAGATAAAAATGAGCATCTATTTGTTATGTAGCATATGATGAATGCTATTACAAAAAAAATGACACATGATGATATATTGTATGTCGATTTAGGTGCATCTAATTATATGACCAATCATATTGAATGATTTGGAGACATATAAGATTTACAAAATCCAAGTCATGTATAAACGGATGATGATTCATGCCACCCAATTTTACACATTGGAAAGGTTTCCTTATCCTTGTTTGATGGCCAAACAAAGAGTTCGTTAGATATATTACATGTGCCATCAATCATAAATAACTTAGTGTCTATTGGCCAAACGGTAAAGCAAGGATTGTAGGCTCGATTTAATACAAACTGTTATTTTGTAGAATACTTTAATGATAAGTGCAGGTTGGTCGCAAAAGGAAGTAGAGTTGACTACATGTTCATATTAGATACTGGAATTCCTGCTATGAATGCTATTATGTATGTTAAAGAAAAAGGAGTGGTCACAAACATTGAAATATGACATAAACATATTGGACATGTAAATGTGTGAAGATTAAAATTAATGTAGTCCAAAAGATTAGTTATAAGGTTGCTTGCTTTTAGAGTTGTAGAATTTCATAAAGTGTGTAAAGCATGCCAGTTTGGTAATCATGCAATACAACCTTTTTTGCATAGCAAAGATGCGAGCAGAAACATACTTGGTGTTGTACACAAAAATGTTTGGGGGTCTATACAGAACATATCTCTTGGTGGTAGTAAATATTTTGTTATGTTCATTGATGATTGTTCAAGGAAGCTATGGATATATTTCATGAAGGACAAGAGTTATGTATTTGAGTACCTCAAAACTTTCAAGGATGCAGTTGAAATAGAGACTCACTTGAATGTTAAGTACTTGAGATCAGATGGAGGGGAAAAATACCTCTCTAATGAGTTTAGTGCCTTCCTAAGGTCTCATAGGATAAAGAGACAGTTTACTTGTAGGTATATCCCACAACAAAATAGGATTGCAGAAAGAAAAAATGGACATATTGCAAAAGTTACATGATCATTGGGATTGAAAAGAATATGCCAAATTTTTTTGTTTGAAGTTGTTCATATTGTTGTCTATATTATGAACAAAATTCCCTCAGCTGTCCTGTATTGCATATGTTTATGTGCTAGATGAGATGTGAAAGAATCTTGATCCAAAGGATGAAAAGTATATTTTTATTGGATAATCTTTAAAGAAGAAAGGGTATTGTTGTTATCACCCTATCATAGGCGAGTTTAGAGTGAGCAGGGATATTGTTTTTGATGAGATGAGCAGTTGGTATGCATCTAATAGTGATGCATTTGATGACAATGATGATTATGGTAGTTATGTGCAAAAAGAAAAGCAAGAATCACGGAGTCTTAATGGACTAGAAACATCATCTAGTACCACATCTATAATTAGCTCTTGGTCTGGGAGACTAAGGAGTAGCCACACATCTTCAGATGGATCTACAACTGTTACACGTAAAGACAAAGGAAAGAAGAAAGTGTTGGATACTAATGCTGCAACTATAATCATCATTTGGGATTTGATGGAGATTCCAGTGGTTTAGAGAGTTTGAATGATGAGCTTGTTATTCCTTCAATCCAAGACACCAGATGTACAGAGCACATGGTAATGTAAAGGCTCCACTGAGTGATTCGTTGGGACATAGGGCTAGCAAGGTTAGATAACTTGTTAAAAGATTTGATTTTGAAGCCTTATGCAGCTTACCATCGTGCTTATATGGTAAAGGTGGTTCAGAATGTTGAGCCCACTTGTTTTGAGAATGTTGTTGGTCATGCTCGTTAGGATGTAGTAATGGATCGAGGAGATGTCTATATTAGAAGCCAATAAAGCTTGGGATTTTGTATCCTCGCCTAAGGGTAAGAAAGCTATTGGTTGTAGGTGGGTTTACAAAATCAAGCATAATGTATATTATCGTTTTATTAGTAGGTATAAGGCTAGACTAGTTGCAAAAGGCAATGCTCAAACATATAGCATAGATTATGAAGAGACATTCAATCCAGTTGCTAGGATAGCAATAGCTATTAGATGTGTGGTTGCTTTGGAAACAACCATTGGTAGCAACCAAAGGTTGAAGTTTGCAGAAGCAAATATATGTAAATAATGCCTTCTCACATGGTGAATTGCAGGAAGAGGTATATATAGAGTAGCCAATAGATTATGAGCATTTGGAGCATCCCACATATATGTGTAGGTTAAAGAAGGAGCTTTATGGATTGAGGCAAGTACTTAAAGCATGGGCTAACAAGATCGAAGAGTATCTTTTTTGATATTGATCACTCACTTTATGCAAGAAAGGAAAATGTAGGTTTGGGCATCATAGTTATCTATGTGCATGGCCTGATTATTATAAGTAATAGTGATAGTGGAATTGCTGAAGTTAAGAACCTTTTGAAGAAGAAGTTTGAGATGAAGGATTTGGGTGAGCTAAGGTACTTTCTTGGTATTGAGGTGATCAAATGTGATGATGGTATATGGATGTTCCAAATGTAGTATGGTGGCTTGGACATGTTATCCAAGTATGGTATGATAGTGTGTAACATCTTCCAGTGCCATTCGAGTAAAATGTGAAGTTAACTGCTGATATTGGGGATGAGATAGAATACACTACTTTGTTCAGGAGGATAGTAGGGAGTTTGATTTACATGAATATTACAAGGCCAAACTTGAGCTATGCTTTTGACCTTGTCAATCAATTTATAAAGATGCCTAGAAAGCCTCATTTGGATACAGTTGGACACATATTGAGATATGCGAAGTCCACTTTACATTATGGAATTTTTTATGAGGCAGGTAAGGATACACAGGTGTTTGGATACACAGATGCAGATTGGGTTGATAGTATGCTTGACAAAAGATCTACCAATGGATTAGATGGAGGGGGAGAATACCTCTCTCATGAATTTAGTGCCTTCTTGAGGTCTCATGGGATAAAGAGACAATTTACTTGTAGGTATATACCATAATAAAATGGGGTTGCAGAAAGAAAAAAATAGGCATATTGCAGAAGTTGCACGGGCAGCATTGATGGCAGTTGAAAAGAATATACCAAAACTTTTTTGATATGAAGTTTTTCATATTGCTATCTATATTATAAATAGAACTCTTGCTAAACCTAGTTCGAGATGGAAGAAGCAGGTCGAAGAACAAGCAAAGGTGCAAGGATGGCCTCTAAGCCTCTAAAATTAACTTGAAGGCAAAATCTCATTTTTAAGTGAAAGGTGTCCCAAAATGTTTGTAAAAGAGTGCCAGGCTCCCTCCTGTGCAAATTGTAAAAGGGTAGATGAGTATAAACTAAAGAAATAGACCAAGTAGAAGGAAATGGAAAAAATGACCTTGCTACCACAATGGCTAGTCATGTAAAAAAGGGGATGGGTGCCCATGGGATTTTAGGGTATGTATATAAAGTTCAAAAAGTGAATGAGAGCTCATTCTTCGGTGTGTGGCAACAAGAGACTCTTCTTCTTCTCTTCTCCTCTCCTCTTGCTTGCTTCTATGCACTTGAGAGAGGGAGTGTGAGAGTGTGAGTGTGTGAGGGTGAGGGATCAAGGAAGTGAAGCTCTCCACCATCTCCTCTCTTCTTATTCTCTTCTCTTCTCTTCTCTTCTCTTGTCTCGCACGTGGATATGGAGGATGGAGCTTGGAGGTGGAGGCTTCCGGATGCTTGAGCTTGCATCAAGAGTCATGGAGCTATCGGTGCGCTTGAGGGAGGAGGCAACTCGTTCAGGAATCAAGGTAAGCTCACTACACTCCTAGCAAGAGAGTGCGTCGGCTATGTGAGAGGTAGCCATTAGTGCTCACTTGAAATGCTTGAACGAATAAGCGATCAGTGGGTCTTGGTGGTTGAGCATGAGCTCCCAATATTTTGGTTCTGTTGTCGGGACCGGATTCAAGCTTGAGCACTTCCATGCTTCAAATCGAGTGCCAAAGTAAGGGTTTCATCCCCGAACCAGAGCTTGAGATAGGTAGGAAGTTTGGGGTTTTTGACCTTCTCAACAAGTAAGTATTTTGGTTATTTTGATGGTTGGATGAATAGGAGAGTAGGAGAAATCAGTTCAGTACTTTGCTTTTGATTCTTGTTGTATTTAGAGTAATTTAAGGTTAAGAGATCGGTTGGAAAAGCGTACGGTTTGCTACTATAAAACATGCTCGAATAGGGCACAAATCAAGAAAAACGGGAAGAAAGAGTGTTCAAGGGGATTAAGGTCGACGAGTGAGGGAGCGAGAGTTGCAAGAATTTGTTGGAAGGGGTTTAATAGCCAAGAGGCCAAGGGAGAGCTCATTTGAAACCCTGGTTGAGAGAGAGAGAGAGAGAGCCCCATTGCGTGGATCCACTTTGATCTTATCGTCAACAAGTTTGTTGTCCACTACAAGTATACCCACACCTTCTCATTCATGCATATATAGGATCTGGAAGTGCTTGGTAGGCATGAAGCTTGGAGTCACTCAACATCATGAATTTTTCATCATTTCGAAAAAAATGCGTCGCGTTCGGCCTGCCTGAGTCACTGACATTGAACTAAGTCCCAAAATAGCGGCCCTTGGCCATTTGGCGCTGTCTAAGTTATCGTGGTACATTTGGACATGTAGTCACTCAATCCACTCAGACTCGGCCTGTCAGATTCATCCACTCGGCCAAACTAGGCAGTTGGCCCTCGGCCGTTCGGCTCATCCAAACTCCATATTCGGCCCTTGGCCATTCGGCCAAGTTTCACTTGACCCATCCGAGTCAGTCACTCTTGGCCCCTGTAATTCAAACCTATTGGGCTGAATCTGATTTTTCCCAAAAAAATTTAAATTTGGACCAGACCCACCTAGACACCAGCCGCGTAAACATCCAAAGGCCACACAGACACTTGAAACACATTTCTGACACAAGGAATAGAAGAGAAACTAGCAAAACACAGACGCTAAGGTGACGCTAGTCAGCTATCTAGCGACCCAACCCGTTAGTAGCATCAAGCGGAGTCATAGACCCCAAATGAATCTTGACTGAGCGAGAGGTGCAGCGAAAAACCAATAAACCGACGAGGATGACCAAAAATTGGCCAAAAATTGAATGTACTAGCTTGTCAGGCCAAACCCATAAGCGAGAGTGTAAGAGCCACTTAGACACTTTGTTTTGTCACTCGCTCTGATTTCTAGCACTCAAAATGCACTTAAGAAAATCTATAAGCCTGATTGTGCATAGTGCATGGACAAGAAGATACACACACACACGCACAAACTGAGGATAAGTTGAGGACTGTTTGTAACTAACCAAGAACTCACTCAGACATAAAAACTTGAAGGATCCCATGATTACGACAAGATCCCAAAACTTAGACAGGTGATCGAAACCCCAAAAGGTAGGACCAAGCGAATGACACAACTTAAAAGTCGGATGCAGCAAGGACCGACACTATCAGAAAGTGGATCTACCTGGCCTCATCAAAATTTTTGACAACTTGGCAGAACAGGAAGTTTTAGACATGGAAGAGGGTAGTTGAGGCTATAGAAGCAACGAATAACTTGAATTGGGAGACTTTCCTAAGGCAATCTAGTAATTAGTGAGAAAATATAATGCTCAAACCCGGTTGGAACACCACGACAGACCTGTAAAGGACATCATAGCAGATCTTAAGGAGGAGAGGAAACTAGCATGTAGGGCTTTGCAAGGCATAATCGTATACAACTAGGATCAGCAACAAGCATGGAGCTTACGTCATAGCATGGAAATGCAAGAGATCCAGAGAGTGCTAGCCCTAGTAGGCAGAAATTAGATAGAGAGTGAGAGAGCACTAGAAGGAGACCTCACGTTGAGCGATCTTTTGATGAAGCGGCTGCTAGATAACATGGCATTGGAGCAGAGCGCTGTTGTAGCGTTACCAACATCGCTACTGGCAGGGTTAGGAGTTAACCAAGGCTCCAAGAGCCAATAAAAAATTCATGTGGTAGCAAAGTAGTTGGACAAATACCAAGCGAATGACGACCCGTACAGCTTTGTGGAGCAGTTCGAGCAGTGCCGACGGCCTCACTGATCCCACTCAATGCTCACAAGATTTTGGTTTGTGCTTGGGTGATAAGGGTTAGACCTGATACACAAGTTTGGATGCTGTGGAGCGTGCCAATCTCAATGGCCTGAAAAATCTCTTCATTAAGAGATTTTCCAAACTTGGATACTCCGATAACCTGCTAGTGTGACTTATGAACGTCAAGCAGAAAGAGAAAGTGGGCGTCTGAGATTACGTGACCCATGTGAGGAGCCTCTTTAAGAGAATTCCTATGGGTAAGAGACCAACCAAAAAAGCGGTGTCCACGGTATTCATTAACGGAATACGAAGTGAAGAGCTCTACAAAGCCTTGGCCGGCAACTCGAGCTTGCTCGAGACACACTGACATGGATCTTTGAAGAAGCTATTAGAGTGGATGACCAGCTCAAGGAGAGAAGATCCATTAGATTGACTCAAGAAGAGTGCATTCCAAGAGGGCCTCAACGCTGAGTGAGAGACCAGGCCCAAGCGCTGAGGATAAAGGGAAGGGCATTGACTCAAGACAAGAGCTAGTAGAGATTAATATGGACATAGCCAAACTGCAGAAGATGATGAGATGACCAATGTGCCCACACGCCCAATGCATGCATTGTGGCGGAAACCACTTGCCAACCGAGTGTCAGGACCCTAGGTCATGACCTTGCGTTAATTATGGTAGGTTCGGCCATGATACCATGCATTGCCGACTACCTCCAAAGACTCCCATACTCGCAGCCTTACAATCAACCCTACCTTGCGAATAGGCCACCAAACTTCTTTGGAAGGGGAGCCCCATTGGCCCTCTCAGCACCTAATGGTGCTAAGCTTACCATCCCTAGGATGGAGATAAACCCTATAGGTATTATTAGACCACCTAAATCCTATGTAACCCATCCACCAAGTGATACTCCAGCCCACTACATGGAGGAGCCAAACAATGATGAGCCTTATGTAAACCCTTATGTATCATATGATGAAGAAGGCAATGTAGTCCTTATGGGGACTATCGACTAGTATCGGTGATGGCGTTAGGTAGAGGGAGAGGCAGAGGCCTAGGAGGATAGAAACAAGAGCCAATTGTGTGTTGGACTTGCGGTCACCCAGGATGCGTTTCTTCGTGCTGCCCCGAGAGGGAGAAAGCTAATAGAGACAAGGCTAACCTAAGATGTGTTGAGTATGGAATCACTCATCTCTTTGTTGATTTCCCTAGACAAAAACCATCCTCTAGTTCAAAAAACAAGCTATCATTTCCATTGGTGTTGTTTGGTATCGAGATGCTTGATGGGGAGGCCACGCCTATCCCATTGCATGTCATGACTTGCACGCAGAAAAAGCAAGTCGGCATATCATTGCTAGGGCCTAGCAACCTCGACACAAGCTCAATCATAAAGAAGAGTCGGAAACGGAGGAAGAGGAGACCAGACACTAAGGTCACTCTCAAAATTGAAAGTGCCACGACACTGCCTGCTGGTGGACAGAAGGTCACTGATGCAGAGGCAGAAACGTAAGCTCCAAAGACAGCTGTGATGGGAAGTGCTAGGGTCGGGGAGTACCCCAACCCGAAGTGCTAGCTTGAAGCCATCAAGAAGGTGAAATAGTGGGTGAAGGAAACCTATGAGCATCTAAAAGGCACTGAGCCCATACTAGAAGACGAGATCAATGATCTCTCAAGCATGAACATGCCAGTCTCACCCTCACGACCAAAATTGAGGGATGCGACAACACCACAAGCAATGCCAGTTAGATAAAGTCTAAATGCTAAGAGCCAACAAACTAGTCAAGGCCATTGGCCAAGAACCACAAAGTTAGGAGAGAGGCAAGTAGCTAGCAACCTCCTTAATACATTGGTCACCACCCATGTGGCTCTAAGCTTAGGCAACCTACTTAGGCAACATCCAATGCTTTGGTAAGAGCTGAAACAGTGGGTCAAAGGATCAAATGATCAAGCCGTCACAAACTTGCAGGGGCACAACGCAAAAACACAAATACCTAGCCTAACGTTGCACTCAGTACCTAAGTCCTTGCATGTGAATACCTTATGGGAATGTACAGAGATACATGCAGTTCTGCCAGTCTTAGGTCTTCGAGATGTCACAAGAAAGGGAATCCTAGACACAGGAGCGGGAGTTAGTGTGCTAAGCCATGTACTACTCCAAACTTGGGGTAACCCGTTGGTTGAGAGTGCTAGGTTTAACATCATGCAAGCCAATGGAATGAAGGTGAAACCATTCGTTGTGTTAAAAAATTGGCCAGTGAAGATCGCAGGAATCTAATTCTCTGTTGACTTTATAGTCATGAAGGGAGTAGACTACAACATCCTCCTAGGCCCACCCTGGATGCACAATGCGAGAGTCATAGAAGGCTGGGACAATGGTCTCATCTTCTTAGGCAATCAAACAGAGGCTGTAAGAGTAGAGATGGACACCTAGAAGACTACGCTAGTTGACCTAGATGCCATCTCCACCATGCTGAAGGGTGAGAACTAGATTAGGAAATACTATGGGGCCTTAACCAAGTATATCCCGTACCCTGAGGATGAGAAAGAGTGGATTCATGTTCTGCTACCATCGACCCAATATTCTCGCACAATGAGAAGCACAAAAAAGCCATCAAGATGATTGGAAAGCCCAAGGACACACCCTCAATACCAATCTGCATGATGGTTGGAAGCCTATGCGAAAGATCCAACCCTATCACATTCCAAGTCCCAAACAATAGACAAGAGCTCCTGGAGATCCTAGGATATCTGACCGACAAGTTGGTTGGCAATCCAGTAGTGAATCTCAAGCCATTCCTAGACCTCTTGGACAAGCCTGAATGGCGATGGTCCAAGGTGCACAATTTAAACTTGAGGTACAATTGGGTTTTAGTCCCCGACCAACAAGAAGAGACGTACTAGAGCCCGGAGATTGATGAGCTGTCAAACAAAACTAGCTTGACAATGAATATCAAGACTACTATTCCTTCAATGAGAAGAGCGAAGGGGAAATAGACACTATAGAATACAACACTGGGGGATGTGCAATCGAACAAATATGAGTTGACTCTAGACCAAGCAAGAAAAATGCCTTGAGGGAAGGGAGAGGAGTCATGTGCATGGGGACTGTGATTGAACTTGGTTGGAGCACATAGGCACAATGGGCTATGAGCATGCATGCCTAACCCAACCAAGTGACATGCCATTGCTAAGAACGGACTCATCTTCCGAGCTACGACCACTAGAAGAGACTCTCTCTTCTAGCGAAGATGGAGAGTTTGATTTTGAGTTGGAAGTCAGTTCAAAGAGTGATCCTAAGATACCTTGACCTCCCAAGGCTAGACGCACCAAGGGAGACCTACCCATCCACTTAAGGCGCCAATAGTCAAGGGAGGAACTATGGAAGCTAACTAAGGACCCATAGGCAGTAGAGCAGCAGAAATTGCAAGACCTACCAAAGCGATTCAAAAAATTCAAAAAGGGAGATAGGGTAGTGATCTTGCTGGGAGCCAAATGATAGGGGCAAGCAAGTGAATCAATCAAAGGACCTGCCAAGGTCAAGGAGGTGAATTTAGCCAGAGAAGGGGAGACACCCCGACCTATCTTTATAGACGATGACTTGGCTGAGGAAGAGGAAGCAAGTCTCACTACTCTCTTACGAGAGTATATAGACATCTTTTCTTGGTCCCTAGAAGAGCTAAAAGGGGTAGACTCGAGTGTGGTGACTCACAACATACCCATGACACCTCACACAACGCCGATCAAGCAACAACGATACCCATGAATCCAAGGCACACCCACGCCGTCAAGGAAGAAATTGACAAGCTAATGATAGCAGGATTCATCTACAAAATTGAGCACATGGACTGGGTTTCACCCATAGTCATCATATTGAAGAAGAATGGAAAGATTAGAGTGTGTGTTAATTATAAGAAGGTAAACACTGCTACAAAGAGAGATAACTATCCATTGTTGTACACCAAGCACATGCTCGAGAGAGTGGCTGGAAAAGAGGCCTATAGTTTCTTGGATGGCTTCTCTGGATACAATCAGGTGCAAGTGCATCCTAAGGATAAGAATAAGACCATATTTTCCACTGAGTGGGTCATCTTTGCATACATAGTCATGCCCTTCAAGTTAACTAACACACCAGCTACTTTTCAATGACTTATGTGCACTATATTCAAAGACATTGTTAGAAAGGCGTTAGAGGTCTTTGTAGATGAGCTATGTGTTCACTCTACTTGGACAAAACATTGGATGGTCTTTGAATAGTGTGTCGACTATATCGTCTCTCGTTCGAATCCCTTGAAGTGCCAATTTTGGGTAAAGCATGGATGCATCTTAGGACATGTAGTGTCAAAGAATGGCATTACCAGAGACTTCTCGAAGGTCAGGGTCATTATCGATCTTCCACCCCCAATTGATTACAAGGGTGTTCAGTGCTTCTTTGGTTATACAGGGTATTATTGGTGGTTTGTGTTGAGCTACACATTGATTTCTAGACCTCTATACAAGGTGCTGATCATATTTGAATGGACTGAGGGATGCCAATGCGCATATTAGGAACTGAAAAATGGTCTGACCATGGCACCAATTCTATGAGCCCTAGATTGGACAATCACATTCCATGTGCACATTGATGCTTCGAAATTAGCCGTACGAGCTGTGTTGTGCCAGCTTGTAAACACAACCCCGATTACCCAGTGAGCTTTCCTAGCAGACAACTCAGTGAGACCAAAATAAATTACTCAACGATGGAGAGAGAGGACTTGGCCATGGTATTTTCTATAAAGAAAATTTGGCATTATCTTTTGGCCATGCCTTTTACCTTCTTTGTTGACCATCAGGCCCTATTATATCTTGTTAATAAACATTTTTCTACAAGACACATCGCTCAATGGCTACTTCTACTTTTAGAATTTGACTTCTCCATGGTGGTATGTAAAGGGAAGCAACACTACATGGCTGACCATATGTCTCGCATCCTCACCAAAGAAGCTGCTAGATAAAGCATTGTAGATGAACTGCTAGACACGCATCTATTCCACATATCCAACGAAAGAGATTTGTTTAGAGCCAACATGATGTCGTATTGGGCAGATGACATAGTCCAAGTGCTTGAGCACAGACTACCAGAACGACCAATAGAAAAGTCCCGACTTAGGCGAATCATCTTGAAGATCCAACCCTATTAGTTGATAGCAGGCCAACTTTATAGGCTGGGGCAAGACGGGTTGCTGGACAGATGCGTGTGTGAGTATGAGATGCATAACGTACCCACGGAGGCACACAACAAAATCACACAAGGACACTTCAATAGAGACACAATAGCCCACAAAGTGCTATAGTTGCAATTGTGGTGGCCTACTATTTTTCAAGATGCAGCACAATTTGCGAAGCATTGTGATGAAAGCCAATGGACTAAGGTCCCTATTCGTAAGGATCACATGGAGCTAATCCCAATCATTGCATGACAACCGTTTGAGAAATGGGATATTGACTTCATCAGACCCATTAGTCCCACAGCACAATATTCAAAAGCTAAATACATCATTGTCACTAACTATATGAAAAAATGGGCACAAGCACGAGCTACGAGAAAAAATGACACTAGAACTACTGCCAAGTTCTTATGGGAGCAAGTGATCTCATGATTCCACTGCCCCATCAAACTTATTAGCGAGACCAAGGCACACACTTCATCAAAACGAAGTGATAGCTCATCTATTATCCACCTTTCTAATCATCCATCGAAAGTCTTTGCCTTATTACCCTTAGGCAAACGGCCAAGCTGAATCCACAAATAAAATCTTGGTGAATGTCCTGACCAAGGTAGTCTCTGCTTCGTGCAACGACTAGGATAACAAGTTGATGGTGGCCTTGTGGTTCTATCTCATGGCTTATAAATGAATGTGGGTCAGACTCCCTTTAGGTTGGTCTATGGAACTAGGGAAATTCTACCCTTAGAGTTCTTCATTCCTAGCTTGAGGATAGCCCTTCAAGAGAGATGGGATGGTAAGGAGGCATGGAAAAAATGCCTGGTTGAGCTCAAACACTTATTGAAAACTCAACTTCTAGCCAACGACACGCTAATATGTGAAAATGAAAGACACAAAAGCTAGTTTGATGAGCATGTCAAGCAGTGAGACCTTGAACAGGGTGACTTAGTATTGCTGTACTCAATTAATGGACATAAATAGAAAATGAAGTTTCGAGGTCTAGGTCCTTTCAGAGTTCGAACCATCAGTCAAACTGGTAACTTAGAACTCAAAACCCTAGAAGGTGAGGGCATAGATTTCTTCAATGGAAGCCGCATAAAGAAGTACTTTTCTCCCATGCATCCATTGCATGAGCCTCTAATGCTAGCACCCCTATGAAAGTACAAGTTATGAAAAACTAGAGTTGCAGCAAGAAAAGTGTGCACAAGAGGGAGATAGGAGCTCAAAGTACAAGAACAAAATCTTGTTTAGCTAGGGTTAGGGTTTCCCTTGTCCCTTAAGGCCATTTACATCCATCAGCCCTCATATACCCTTACTTAAGGTGAATTCCCATGCCTATATCGTAACACCCCCTTCAATGCTAGGGTGGCATTGCATCACAAGACATATTAAAGTTCCCCCCCTCAATCAACTGGGATGCCTTTATAAATCAAGCTACAAGGATATTCATAGGTAGAGGATGTTACAAGACTCAAAAAAGTCGATCATCTATAGATTGGGAGACAAAGTTGGCCTCCATTTCATTATATACTAGTGGAACATTGGGATACTTACTGGTGATATGCCCTATCTTTTTGCATTTGTTGCACTTCATTTTGTCAGGGTATTTCTTCCAGCAATTGGCTACAATATGCCTTTTTTTGTGACAAAAGGAGCACTTAGTAGAAGCGGTATGAACTAATACTTGCTCACGGGAAGTGATTGCTGACGTTCCTTCAGTATGGTTTCTCTTCTCTTCATCCAGGCAAGACTAGATGGTACTTGCCAAAGTCGGGTTTGGGATATTAGTTAGGGTAGTCATGCGGGTTGGAAAACTCTTCTTCACAGACTTTAATAGGATGGCAATGGCATCTTCATCATGGATGAGTGCTTGAAAGGAGGCAAGTTGTGCCATAAGCCCCTTCATATGTGAAATAAACTCTTCTTCATAGACTTTAATAGGATAGTGGCAATGGCATCTTCATCATGGATGAGTGCTTGAAAGGAGGCAAGTTGTGCCAAAGTCGGGTTCGGGATATTAGTTAGGGTAGTCATGCGGGTTGGAAAACTCCTCTTCACAGACTTTAATAGGATGGCAATGGCATCTTCATCATGGATGAGTGCTTGAAAGGAGGTAAGTTGTGCCATAAGCCCCTTCATATGTGAAATAAACTTTCTTAGATATTCTCCCTATTTGTATTCCAAGCTGAAGAACTCAATCTTGAGAAATATCTTAGAGTTCTTCCCTGTAGCACCATAGAGCCTTTCAAGTTCATCCCACTTTTCTTTGGTAGTTGAGATTTGGTCAATGTGATGAATTAAAGATTCATCTAAATGAAGCATGATGATGGCCTGAGCCCGTTCATCATCTTCTTCATCAAGGGGATTAGATGGGTCAATTACTTAGGTCCCTTTTATGAAGGGCAAGTAGCCTCTTTCCATCATTTTGTATTTTACCAAGACTTTCCAAAGGATGGAAATCTTTTTCATTAAATTTACGAATTTGAGGCCTTACATCTGCATAGGCCATGGCCATTATAGGAAGGCCTTACCAATCGCCTTAAGTAATGGCAATGTCTAATCCTTTACAAGTGGCCAAGTACAACTGAATCACAGGGGATTCACTAGTAGTAATAAGGAGATGTCACCTACGTGCAAGAAATATATGAAAATACCCCTTATCTATTCCCTATTTATGGGACCTTACCTTATAAAATGTGCATTCCTTCCCTTAAATAACCCCCCTAAATACGCAGGATCTAGAGCATGGCTATGGTGACTTGTAAGCATAGACTAAACTCATGATGACATTGACTGAAGACCACAACTATTACACAAGTGAATTAGGTTCCAAGATAGAAGCTTGGAATCATAAACACAATCTTGTGTAGGACTAACAAGTACAAGACTGACACTAACTGATAAAGAAAAGCATCATCATGTATTCATTCATCTATCAAAAGTGGTAGTCAAGTACAATGCTTTATAGTTGTTGGATGGGTACAGTTTTCCCTTTCTGTGCATATGGGATTCCTGCAGAGCCTACATGTCTTCATCCCAAACTGCCTCATACAAAGAGGCTACATTAGGTGTGATTGCTAATATCTCAACAATTAGTGCCCTATTTTGAATCATAAACTGTAGGAAATGAAGGGATCTTGATGTGGGTATTTGATTTCTTTCCTCCTTGCTGAAATCAGTCTTTGTCTACCTAAAATTAGCAACTGTCCTAGTGGATTAGTTTGGTTGAAAATGATGCCCTATTCTATGGCTAAAAGTTCTTGTACTTTTGACTATATCTTTTAGCCAATTGTATGGCTGCTTGTAAGGAGGAAAGTTTCATAGCGCGCACTTCCAAAATAGAGAAGATTCAAGCCCAGATATGTATTTATTTAGCTTGGCATAGTGAGGTTAAGGAATTGGTTAGAATAGTTTCTAACCGAAAATCCCCTTTGTTCAAGAGCATACCACTTCTTTTCCAACCTCTCTTTTTTTATCAGAGATACAAATACTTCAACTATTGCTCTCTTTAATGCTTCCCATGTCAAGAACTTATGACTGATCTTTGACATGTACCACCACCAAGTGTGTGCATATCTCTCCAAGTGTAGGGCTACAAACTTGACCTTAGCATTTTCCGATCTAGAATACAAAGAGAAATACATTTCAAGTTTGTCAAACCATTCTTCTAACTTGATTTGGCATGGATTATCGCCCTTGAAATTAGAAATGGTAATCTTCTCCTTGTATTCCCTCTCAAATTGATGAGGTTGAGCATTATAGTGTTGTTGAATATAAGTATTTACACCAAATGAATTTTTCATTTAAGTATCGTTGCTCCATGTTCTATGAGCATATGGTTGTTGTTGTCCATGAGGGTTTCCAATTTCATGTGGCTGATTATATTGTCCATGTGGCTAAGAGGAAGAATTATCCATAATGTGTGGTTGTCCACATACTCCTTGATGATGTCCATACATAGGAGATTGAATATTTTTTCTGGCATTTATTCCCCCTCAAGCTCAATCCCAATTCCTGCACACCAAGCAGGTCTCTGAACTTGTGCAGCTTCTCTGCACCCAATGCCTTTGTAAATATGTCAGCTACCTGATCCTCTGTGCCAACATAAACTAGATCAATAAGACCTAGTAAAATCTCTCTCGCACATAGTGATAATGCACCTCAATGTGCTTTGTTCTAGCATGATAGAATAGGTTATTTGCCAAGTGTATACTACTCATGTTGTCACAATAAATGACAACTGGCCCATTTGTAGACTAATGCATATCATAAAGTAGCTTATGCAACCAAGCTACCTCACAT
The DNA here is from genome assembly GCF_053477565.2 of Lygodium microphyllum. NCBI lineage: Eukaryota > Viridiplantae > Streptophyta > Polypodiopsida > Schizaeales > Lygodiaceae > Lygodium > Lygodium microphyllum. The sequence goes on from NC_141150.1 coordinate 22,351,741, forward strand.
GCAGCCATTACTGCACCCCTATACTCAGCCTCTGTGCTCGACAAGGCAACGGTAGGTTGTTTCTTGCTGCTCCAAGTGACTGCAGCACTCCCAAAAGAGAACACATATCCACTGGTAGATCGTCTATCAGAAATACTACCAACCCAATCAGCATCAGTGTATCCATGCAACTGTATTTGAACCCCAATCTCATAAAATAGTCCATAAATGCAGATTCCTTGGAGCCTGCATAAACCGACTTACCAATCCAACAGCATAGCTCAAATCTGGCCTGGTAATAGTCATATAAATCAAACTTCCTACTATGTGTCTATACATAGTAGGGTCTTCCAGAAGCTCACTTGCATCTGCGCTCAGCTTCACATTCTGCTCCAAAGGAACTGAAATAGGCTTACAGCCTGTCATCCCATATTTGGACAACATGTCCAATCCATACTGCCTCTGCAAGAGCCATATCCCACTTGGTGATCTAATCACCTCAATACCCAAGAAATAACGCAACTCTCCCAAATCCTTCATCTCGAACTTCTACTTCAATAGCATTTTCACATGAAGGATATCTTCATGACTATCACCTGTGATAATCAAATCATCAACATAAATGACAAGCAGCATAATACCTTTCTCTATTTTTCTCACATAAAGTGAGAAATCTGCCTTGGAAATCTGAAAGCCAATAGTGACAAGATATTGTCCTATCTTGTCAGACCATGCTCTAGGTGCTTGCTTCAAGCCATACAAGGCTTTCTTCAACCTGCAAACAAACTCAGGATGAACAGCATGCACATAACCTGGTGGATGCTCCATATAGACCTCTTCTTGCAAATACCCATGCAAGAAGGCATTCTTTACATCCATTTGATGTAAAGACTATCCCTTTAATCCAGCCATAGCAATGACTGCTCTTACGGTTGTCATCCTTGCAACCAGACTGAATGTTTCTTCATAATCAATGCCATATGTTTGTGCATACCCCTTGACTACTAATCTTGCCTTGTATCTGTTCATCATAGAACCATCTGCATTGTGCTTCACCTTATAAACCCACTTACAACCAATTGCATTCTTATCTTTAGGCAAAGGTAACAATTCCCATGTAGCATTTGCTTCCAAAGCATCCATTTCTTCATCCATGGCTTTCTCCCATTTTTCTTTTCCCATGGCTTGCTCAAAAGAAGTGGGTTCCGGTTCGTGTATCACTTTGACTATATAGGCATAGTGAATGGCTGTAAATCCATTATATTTCAGCCTATCCACACAATACCTAGCTCTAGTAGACCTGCGCAAAGTAGGCTCACTTTTAGGTGCTCTCAAAACATCCCTGGTCTTCCTTACTCCTGGTGTAACAATAGAAGGAATACCCAACTCATCATCAATGCTCTATTCTGAGCCACTGGATTCGCCATCCACATAAGAGTGACTTGCATTCACATCAAACATGGGCTGATCTACCTTCTCTTTCCCTTTTCATGAAACCTGCATACCACTATCTGCATTGTTTTGAGGAGATTCTCCTGATCTCAATATGCATGTCCATGGCGAAGAATGTGAACCACTGCTAGAGGACACTCCAGGTCCACTAATATTTTGTGACTGCTGCTGTGAAATCTGTGCAGCATTACCATTTTGTGCATCTACATCATCAATCGCATTCACTTGTTTATACCAGCTACTCATCTCATCAAAAATAACATCTCTGATTACTGTAAACTTACAAGTAGAAGGGTTATAGCATCTATACCCTTTCTGCCCTGCAGATAGTAACCAATAAAGATGCACTTCTCAGCTTTTGGATCCAACTTGGATCTCAACTCATCTGGCACATGAACATAGGCAATGCAACCAAAATTTTTCAAATGAGAAATATCAGGTTTCCTACCAGTATACCTCTCCTCTGGAGTCATCCCATGTATTGCTGCAGTGGGAGTCCTGTTCATTATGTAGACTGCTGTAGCAACTGCTTCAGCCCAGTAAAAATCTGGCAATTCTTTTTCATTGAGCATGGCACGAGATACCTCTCCAATATGCCTATTTTTTCTTTCTGCAATTCTATTTTGCTATGGGGTATGACTGCATGAATATTGCTACTTTATGCCATGCTCCTGCAGGAACCTTGCAAACTCATTTGAGAGGTACTCTCCCTCTCCCTCTGACCTTAGGCATTTTATTTGTAGGCCTGTTTCTTTTTCAACCATAGCTTCAAGAGTTTTAAAATGCCCAAACACTTCACTTTTCTTTTTCATAAAATACACCCAAAATTTTTTGCTATAGTCATCAATAAAAGTGACAAAATAATGACAGCCTCTAATAGATGCAGCTTTAGTAGTCCACACATCAGAGTGGATTAATTCTAATGGCTTCTTACTCTCTTGAACATGTCTAGGAAATGGTTTCCTTGCCTGTTTTCCAAATTGACAGGCTTCACATACGTTATGCATTTCTGAAACCTTGAACTTAGGCAATCCTGCAACAATATTTTGGGCCTGCATTGATTTAAGTCACTATACATTAACATGACCAATGCGTTTATGCCAGATATCAATATCTGCAACTACACCGGTCCCATGTGCAAACATTGCTGCACTCAATTCAGGCATGTCTACATCCAACATAAACATTCTGCCCTTCTTCTTTCCTTTTGCTATCAAGTGACCTTTATTTTTCATATCCTCAACAAAGCATCCATGAGGATTAAATCTGACCTGCAAGCCCTGCTCAACCATTTGACCAACAGAAACCAGGTTCTTGGTGATATTCGGGACATGAAATACATCCGATAGGTATTTCTTTTTCCCATCCTGCATAGACAAAGGAATTTTTCCAATCTGCACAATAGGATGTGCAGTATCATCAACAATCTCCACAAATCCTAGTTTTTCCTATTTTTCGTGTATCCTGCATCCATTCTGCATGCCCTGTCATGTGGTTTGACGCACCTGAGTCAACATACCACACTTGTTGCTTTCTTCTGCACTTGTCATAGAATTGTTCATGTGCTGCACCATAAACAAACGCTCATTTCTGTCATCACCCTATCTACTAGAAGATGCATAATTTCCTTGTTGCAATTTTCCATTCATGATGTCATTCTGCTTTTTATAGCAGTCTTTAGCCATATGACCCATTTTACCACAGTAGTAGCATTCAACATTGCTGTTTGCATTTTGGCCTCTTTGCCATCCACCACGACCTCTTTGGCTCCCCCTGTCTCTAGAGTTACCACGTCCTCCTCCATAGGACTGGTTTTCTTGAGTTTGTTGCATATTCTGATTTCTACCACGGCCTCCAGATCGGCCTCCTCTACCTCTGCCTCTATCTCTTCCAGCATTTGAGTAGAAGACAGTTTCTTTTGAAGTTTCTCCTGAAGAAGATGCACCACCGTTTCTCTGCTCCTCAGAAATTAGAAGAGCAATCAACTCCTCAAAATCAGGAAATCTTTCATGGATGGAAATGGATGTTTGAAACTGTGCATAATCCTTTCCTAGACCATTCAAGGTCACAGAAACTAAATCATCATCTTCCACTGGCGACCCAATGGAAGCAAGTGCATCTGCAATCTTCTTCACCTTCATGTGGTAGTCATTGATACTCATACTTTCTCTTTGCACATTGTGCAACTCTTGCTTGAGCTGCATTTTCCTGGCTTGCGTATTTGTGCTATACATTTTTGACAAAGTATCCCATGCATCCTTTGGTGTACTTGCATCCTGAATATGTACAATCATAGAGTTTGAAATACTGATAGACAGCCAGTACATAACTTTTCTAGCTCTCTCATGCCATCCTTTAAATGCCAGCATTTGCTGTTGACTGGGAACATCAGGAAGAACTGGTTCTTCTTCATTTCCTGCAACAAATTCCCAATATCCTTTTCCCATAAGGAAATTCGTCATTCTAAACTTCCATGCTTGGAAGTTGTTCTTGTCAAGCTTTTCAGTGACAATCTGTGAAAGAGAATCAGACGCCATTACAGAACATTGCAAAGAATTCTGTCACTGCAAAAAAAATTCTATCACTGTAAAAAACACAGATTCGGCCTCACAAGGGCAAATCTGCAAAACTGACAAAAGTGGTATTTGACCACACAGTCACTTCCTAGTGACGATTTTGCATCAATAGGCAACAAGGATGATTTTGTACCTCCCAATGTCTCTACGCGCAGGCATACAATGCAATTTCTACGGTAACTTTTCACCGACCTGTAGAACAGTGGTCGCACAACAAAAAACAAGGCCTTTTCCTGAGTGTGTACGCAAAACTTCCGCCTCCAAAACAGGCCCCAAAATGGCCTCAAATCAAAAAAACAGGGCAACCATAGGCTAAAGCCCTCTCCCACAGCACATACTGCCCTCTTGCTACACTGCGAAGGGCATCTCAATCTGAGACAATGCACTCTTGCACTTTCCGGCTGTGCTACCTGCAGAGACTTGCTCCCAAACAGAAAAAATGAAAGCAACACTGGTCCTCTTACCAGAACACCGCGAACTTGGTTTTCTTTCTTGAGCTCCTTACCATGAACAAGGCTCTGATACCATGTCAAGATTGTGGGAGAGAAGGAAGGAGTCTCACTTGTAGCTTTCTCACTTACACAATGGGGGAATACGCACAAAGGTGGAGGCTGAAAATAGTTTTCCTATTCTTACTTGTGTAAGCCAAAAAGAACTCTAGTACATAGAAATAGAAGAACCCTATATATGGGTCTCAAACCAAACTCAATTAACTAAGGTGGCATACTAACTGAGCCACGAACTAGAGTAGATAAGGATAGCTGTCATCTAGCTATTATTCATGGGCGGTGTACCAATCGCATTTGCAGCTAACAAGTCGGTGACATAAATGCACAACGGTCACCCTGGCATATCACGAGTGGAGCTCGATATCTCAACAATCCTTTCCAATGAGCTATCAAATGTTGAAAATGGTTAAGCACAGAAATTTTTATAAGTAATATTTAGTGGTTGTCTGCACAGTTCCCTACACCCGATAATAAGTACCCTGTTTTGGTGAAATTTTTATATGTAACATCAATTTTATGCATGCCCCACCATTGTAGGCTTGTAAAAGCAATGAATACATGTGCAAGTACTGACAATAATCTTTGCATAGACCAAAACAAGTTGATTAATCTAGTTTTAACTATAGGAAAGTGATCCAACAATGAATCCCTGTTTGCATTCACTGCCAAAGTCTTCAATGCTAAACTGAAGTACTTCAATGCGCCAATAAGCATACATGTTGCCCTGCATATCTCTGCCCATATTTTGCAAGTTCTTCATGTTGTCATACATTTTCCCACATATCATGCTACCATACATCTTATCCATATATTTTCCAAATACCTCATGGAGTCATTTGCCATTTACAACATGTTGTAGGCCAAAATACATCACTCTTTATGTCAATACTTGCACCTCTTGTACTTGAAGTTTAAGTATATCGTTGATGAAGAACCCTTTGATAAGAATGGCTTAAATTCAGCCTCAAATAGACCAAGACTCTTCATTGTAAGCTTTCTCCATGTTGGATTTCACTCCTTGTAGCATGTTGTTATCCTTCAAGCTCCATAAGCACACAATTGAGCCAAGATTAGTTGAATGTAGCCAAAATCCCCTTCCATTTTGAAGACTCCAAAATTCAAGAAATGTCCAATTATTTCAAGAACATTTGAAGCCTATGCTATCCATATGGTGAGGTTGCGGAGGCTATCATCATGAAAGACAGGGTTAAGGCAAGGCTAGAGGCTTTGGATTCATGGCCTTTGCAAATCTGGCAGTCACATTGATAGAGTACTTCAAGGAAGCATATGATTGATGGACATGTGGTTGAATGTAATAAGGATGTCCCCAAAGAAGAGCATCAAAATTATCCTAGAAACAACAATGCAACTTTTGCAACAAGGGGCCTTGCTAGGACAAAGAAGATTTTTGTAGAGGTGGATTGGCATCTACTATAATAGAGGAAGAGTTTAGAAACTACTTTGCTCCACCTTCAGTTGGTCAAGGAACCTTTGAAGTGTGCAGATCAAAGAGAGAATGGAGATTCAATGGTGGATGCTATGCAGGAGAGAGAGAGAGAGAGAGAGAGAGAGAGAGAATGACATAGTGTGTGTGTACAATACTGTACCTTTTTTGGTTTTTTGGATAGGTATATAGTACATAGAGTACAATTTTGGGTGGAGAGTAGGCCCAATGGTTAGGTACATTGCCCTTTATTCCCAACAACCTCCCCCCTTAAGGCATGTGTCCAAAGGTAGAGGAAAAAGTATAAGCTAAGTCTAAGTATGTACAAAGCTGAAGAGACTATGCCTATCCAATGCGCATCATCTATCTACTTTGTTGGAAGACCCTTTGTGAGAAGGTCTGTTGTATGTATAAAGCTGAAGAGAATATGCCTATCTAAACTTCTTTGTCAGAAGACCCTTTGTGAGAAGGTTTGTGGGATTATCATTAGTGTGTACCTTGACCAACTCAATGCTCTTGCTGTCAACAAGTACCTCCCTGATGAATTGATAGTTCACCTGTATGTGCTTTGTCTTTGCATGAAAGACAGGGTTCTATGCTATTGAGAAACATGCGGGATCTAGAGCATGGCAATGAGTTATGGTGGATGGAAGGAGAAGTGTGGACTCATGATGGAGAATACAAAGACACTGTTTGTTACACAAGTGAATTAGGTTCCAAGATTGAGACTTGGACTCATAAACACAATCTTGTGTATGTGGACAATGACATTGACACTTCACTGAAAAGAAAAGAGTACTATCATTGCATTAAGAAAAGGAAGCAAGTACAATGCTTTATAGGAAAGTAGGAAACTGTAGTAGGCACCACTGTGCATATGGGATAGGTTAGCCTGCATGTCCTTGGCCCTGAAGCTCCATACAAAGAGGCTGTTTAGTGAGTGTGATTGCTGATTCTCAACACCCCTCCTCAATCACAACTAGAAAGGCACAAAGTGTGTAGAGGCTGTAATGAGAACCACCTGCAAAGTGTGGGCACACCACAAACATGGTAGACACCAGAGGCTGTCGCAGAAAAGGCTAAGTGTGGGCACCAAAACTTGATGGACATCCAGAGGCTGTAACAGGGGCCTCATAAAGTGTACAGGGACTGTAATGCCAAGTTACATAAGGAGTTTACAAAGCTTATGGCAGGAAGCATTAGGGCAAGGAAATACAAGGCTTTTAAAACAGTCTATTAGAGTAATGAGAGTAGAAGGACTAATGAGTCTTGTCCTTTCGATCCTGGTGGTCTTCATCTTCATCTTCTTCTTCATCTTTTGGTCCATGGTCTTCTTCTTCTTTCATAGCTGCAAGACAGGCCTTTTGGGACCTCTTCCTAGCATGACAGAACTTCTCAGTATGTCCAGTCCTTTTGTAGAAGTCACAGAAGAGCAGTTCCTTTTTACCTTTGTATCTGTTGTTTACATATAACATTTGTTCATCCTTTGAAGTGCTAGGCTCTTCTTTGCTTTTAAGTTTCTTTTCTTCCTCTAGCAGAGAGGCTTTAATATCAACAAGTTGAGGATCAGGCATATTGGTTAGAGTGGTTGATACATTATCATAGGCAGGAGGCAGACTTTTCAACAAGACACCAATACAAACATCTTCATCCATTTTTAGCTTTATTCCTGCAAGTTGAGTAAGCAGGCTTTCCATGTAGTTCAGATGGGATGCCAGGGATGTATGAGGCTTCATATCAATTTGGAAAAATTCAATTAATAGACTATACTTAGACGACTTTGACTGTGCACCAAATAGGGTATCCAATTTATTCCAAGTGTCATGGGATGTGTCACAGGCATCCACATGATGGATGTCGCTGTCATCCAATTCCAGTTTGATGATGGCTTGTGCCTTGTCATCATTCTTGTACCAAGTAACTACAAGGTCCGCATCTCGAGGTTTCTTCTCTTTGCCATTTGTGATGGCCCAAAGACCCTTCTTCATCAGGATGAGCTTGATGCGGGTTTGCCAAGTGTGGAACCCGACTCCTTTGAATCGAGCATTTGGAGAGTCTTTTCCCATGTTGAGGTTGCAAGATCAGCAGCAAATCAACACCAGAATTCTGAGATTTTATCAGTAGAAGAGCAGATTGCAATGTGTCAAGAGACATAGTTAATGACAGTGTGAAAACACACTATGTTAGTGTTGATGTTGAGCTTGATTCTTCTTGTTCGGGATCATTCGGTCGTTCTTCAATCTTCTCAGGTCCTTCCCCTCCTTGATTTGATGCTGGGTCAATGGATTAGAGTGGGCTTTAGCTTGCTTTAGTGTCAGGAGTGAGAAAAATGAGGAAAAAAGAAGCTTGAGAGATTTTGGCTATGGTGGAATTAGGGTTTCTGAGACAGGGGCCTGGTTTTTTTCAGATTGCAGGACTTGTAGTTGATCATTTTCAAAAAAATTTACATGTCTAGGAATCTTATGTCAAGGGCTATCAAAACCCTATGGAAATCGTCCAGATCGTGGACAACACGGCGCATGCAAAGGGCGCGAACAGCCACGGCGCAGATTTGGGCAGTGACATCAAATTTCTGCAATGCCAGGGCTGTAGATCACCAATGTGGTCAATTTTTGTGCCAGAAGGGAGCGCCCTAAGTAGAGAAAGATATGTCTAGAAGAGAGTTCATGAAGATATGCTCTACAGAGAGAGATATGAAGGCTCCATGGAGGGTATGTCCTGCAGGTCACAGTTGAAGACTATGGTAGTGACTGGGAATTTTCACAATGCTGAGCTTCAGATAGCCAAATGTCATGGATTGATGTGATACAGGGAAGCTTTGTGAGTTAGGGAACACTTTTCCAAAAGGAAGCTCCAAGAGATTTGACCTGTGGAGTGAGATATAAGCAGCTCAATCTGACAGGGTGTTGCTGGCTATGGCTGCCATGGAAGCTTAAGTGAAGGTAGAGTTGGGAGATGAAGTCATGGGATGAAACTAAGCTGAGCAGAGATTAACATGAGCTGAGAGAGGGTAGAGGAGAGCTAAGCCGAGCTAAGCCATGCCCGACTGGGCTCTAATACCATGTTGAGAAACATGCGGGATCTAGAGCATGGCAGTGAGTTATGGTGGATGGAAGGAGAAGTCTGGACTCATGATGGAGAATACAAAGACACTATTTGTTACACAAGTGAATTAGGTTCCAAGATTGAGACTTGGACTCATAAACACAATCTTGTGTATGTGGACAATGACATTGACACTTCACTGAAAAGGAAAGAGTACTATCATTGCATTAAGAAAAGGAAGCAAGTACAATGCTTTATAGGAAAGTAGGAAACTGTAGTAGGCACCACTGTGCATATGGGATAGGTTAGCCTGCATGTCCTTGGCCCTGAAGCTCCATACAAAGAGGCTGTTTAGTGAGTGTGATTGCTGATTCTCAACATATGCTAACATGATAGCACTCTGACTATCACAGTGGAGGAAAGGAACATCAATAATACCAAGCTCAACAATCAAACGTGATAGCCATAAGGCCTCTTTGCATGCCTCAATGTGGCAGCCATATACTCTACCTCTATAGTAGATAGTGCAGCACACTTTTGTAACCTGGATATCCAAGAGACTAATCCCCCCATGATGAACGTAAATACATACCCGTGGACTTCCTACAGTCTGCATGTCCACCATAGTCTGCATCCGTTAAGCCAATGGCAGATGCCTTTTGCTTACCAAATCATATGCACAAATCCTTTGTGCCTTTGTGGTATCTCATAATATCTTTCATTGCTTCCAAGTGCTTCTTGCCAGGGTTTTCCATGTACCTGCTAACCACTCCCACTGCAAAGGCAATGTGAAGATGTGTAGCAACCATAGCATACATCAAACTACCAACAGCTAAAGCATATGGAATCTTGGCCATTTCAGCCTTCTCATCATCAGATGTAGGGCTATCCTCTGTAGCGAGTTTCACATATGGAGGCAATGGAATCCCAATCACTCCCCCCTTCCATATTGAAACACTCCAAAACCTTGGATACATACTCTTGATGGGACAAATAGAGAAGCCCCTTTGGTCTACCCCTGAGTATCCACATCCCAAGAATATGATTTGCTTCACGAAGATCCTTCATGTTAAAGATACCATGTAGAATTTGCTTCAGAGAGTCCAAGGCATCAACATCCCTACCTGCACGGGCCTATTTTAGCTCATACAAACTCCTCTTGAGTTTACATACCATCTTCTCTTTGCCCTTTGCCACAAAACCCTTAGGATGTTGCATATGTCCTTATGTAGATCACCGTGTAAGAATGTAGTCTTTACATCCATCTAGATGAGTTCCATATCCTTGGCTACAACCAAGCCCAAGATGGTTTTCAAAGTAGTCATCTTGACTACAGGAGAGAAGATCTCATCAAAGTCAATGCCATGTTCTTGCTTGTACCCCTTTGTTGCAACCAACTGTGCTTTGTACTTTTGCGAGGAACCAAAAGTAACTTTCATCTTATAAACCCACTTTTATGGAAGAATATTCTACCCTTTAGGCAGATGCACCAAATCCCAAGTACCATTATTTTCAAGAAATTCCATCTGTGATAGCATAGCTTTGAACCACTTCTTACTGTCTTGTCTAGTAATTGCTTCCTAGACAATTACCATGACATAATCAATAGAATACTGAGCTATAAGAACAAACCTATTAGGTTTCTTGCAGGTTGGGTTGACCTGCAAAGCGAAGGTTCAACATTTATGGGTTGTGCGGCCTGCAAATCTGCATTTACAGCTTGCTGTCCTAAAATTTCAGCATGTTTTCCTGCCACATCTAGCTGTCCAAACTGCATGTTTTCATGTTGATATTGTGGGGCATCATGGGCAATACCTTGCCACCATTTTCAACATCATTTCTTTCATTTTTAGGGTCATTTACAATAGGTATTCATTGGTGTCTACTAGGCATAATTTACTGTCCAATGGGTATATCTTCCCTAAAAACAATACTTCTGACCTCCTTTATCTTTTCGTGCTGCTTATGCATGCAATCTTCATGGAAGATTACATCATTGCTATGTACTATTTTCCTTTTCTTGGGATTCCGTAACTTGTACCCCATTTCACCCTCATCACCATATCCTAGGAAAATGCATTTACAGGACTTTGACTGAAGTTTTTTGCATTCCTCCTTACCGACATGCACAAAGGCCTCGCAACCAAACACTCTTAGATGAGAATATGAAGGTGGCTTGCCCGACCACTCTTCCTAAGGGACTCTCCCTCCCAAAGACCTGTTCAATGATGACCGATTAATCAAGTGAGCAACTATCATAATAGCCTCTGCATAAAAACCATGGGGTAATGTAGCATGAGACAACATAGTACATACCTTATCTTGAATGGTCCAATTCATATGCTCTACAACTCCATTTTGGGGTGGATTATGAGGGGGAGTGAGCTCCCTCTTTATCCCTTTGCTGTCACAAAATTCTTGAAAGGCTTTGGACACATATTCCCCACCATTATTAGAGTGAAGACACTTAATTGTCTTACCAGTCATGTTCTCAACCAATGCTAGGAGTTTCTTGAAATTTTCAAGAGCCTCAGTCTTACTACAAATATGATTTACTTGGACTTTCCGTGTAGCATCATCAACAAAGGTGACAAAGTATTTCTTTCTCCCTAGAGTTAACCTTGGCATCTGACATACATTTGAATGCATTAACTCTAAAGAAAAAGATTTCAATGAAAGAGAATTTTATGTGAAGTTTGTGCATGTTTACCATAAACACAATGATCACAGTGCTCAAAATCATCATACCAAAGACATAACAAATAACCCAAATGAGTAAGTACTTTCATTCCAGTTTGACTCATGTGTCCCAACTTGCCATGCCACAAGGAAACACTTGGCTACTCGGTCATGACAACAACATGGTCACACACACTAGACACATGTAGCAAATACAAAGTATCACTATTTGAGCCTTTGGCAATAACCCTAGATCCCTTACAAATCTTCCATTTCCCATCACCAAAGGTGGTATGAAAATCATCATCATCTAGCCACCCAGTAATACTGATCAAGCTTTTCTTGAGGTAGGATACATGTAGTACATTCTAAAGAGTAAAGAAAATTCCATACTAAAAGTGCAACTGCACACTGCCAATGCATGCAATGTCACATGCATAGTTGTCTCCCAAGTGGACAACACAATGCATACCCCCAAGGTAGTCTGAGAACCACTCACGATGAGGAGTGATATGAAATGAGGCACTTGAATCCAAGATCCAGGTATGCATGTCATCATTTGTATCTTCTCTCGGCACTGCTCTTCTTAACTGATTGAATTTTCTTCTCATCCTTGCTATCATCAGTCTTCTTAATCTTTCATTTTTCTTTCTTCCACTTAAAGCATGCATGCTTAAAGTGTCCTTTCTTACCACAATGGTGGCACTCCACATCTTTCCCATGAGATTTACTGTGTCCTTTGCTTTCAAATTTCCCCCTCTGCAGAGACATGCCTCTAGTATGCAAATCACTAGACGACTTGTTAGATGCATTCCATGAATTATGGCACTACTGTAGGGATGGATGTTATGGATGCCTCTAATTTTTGCTTCTTTGGGTCTTGTCTTGATTCAGAATCTGTAGCTATCAGTCTCTTGTTCCAGTTGTCGGGGTTCCTCCACTTGAATCTGGAGCTACCTCTTGCACTTTATTTACCAAGAATTGCACCCAAGCCATGAGATTGCTCGCATCCACCGTGGTTGAGATGCCTTGGATGGGTGTGGTATAGATGGGGTAGTAGGCATGAGAACAGATGGAATTGGATGTAATGGGATCTTGCCCTTGCCTTTTGTTATTGGTGGTGGTGCAGTTTAAGGCACTTGGTGGGCACTAGTGCTTGGGCCTTCTTCTCCTCGCAGGCTCATGGAAGCCAACTCCTCTTGCTTGGAGGGCTGCTCTACCAACATGCATAATGCTTGAGCCATGTATTCATCTTCCTTTTTGTGTAGATCTTTTGCCTCTTCTTCTCCTCTCCTCTTTCTTTCATTTTTGACTCTCTTAGGCTCCTCTTGTATCCTTTGCAATTTGGCTTCTTCTTTCCTCCACCTCTCTTCTTTAGCCTTCTTTGACTCTTTTTGTGCCTTCTACAAGTCAGCCTTCTTTTTATTTTTCATTCTCTCCCTGGCTTCTTACTGTTGCTTCTAGGGAGTCTTCTTCTTTAGCTTTTTAAGCCCTCCTTGGCTAGATTGTGTCTCTGTTCTTCTCCCTTGCTTATTATTCTTTCACTAGACTATTCCTACTCATGAAGTGGTGTACTCTCGGGTGTCTCTCCTACTTCCTCTTCACCTACCACCTCTCCCAGTGCCTCTTGGATGAGGGCAATTATTAGGGAAATCCTTAAACCAAGTCCAAGAAAAGAAAGACCTTAAGAATCAAATCTTTACAATTTGGTTTTTGCATTAGAAGATTTGAACTTCCAGGTTCCAAATATAACTCTCTATGCATAAACACATGTTGCACAAGAACCTCTTTTATGCTATTCTTATTAACTCCAAGCTTGAAATCTTGGATTCTACCCTTCCAAGCAGAGATGAATGAGCTCTCATATTTTCACCTTTTCCCACGTTTTGCTTGTTGCATGGTGATCCAATTGCCTTTGTTAATGATTGTAGGAATCTATCTTCCATCTTTTTGGAATGAGTTAAACACTAATATGGATGTAATTTGGGAGCTTGGATGCCTTGTTGAAGGTCGAATTTTTGTATCCATGGCGGAGAGAGAGAGAGAGAGAGAGAGAGAGAGAGAGAGAGAGAGAGAGAGAGAGAGAGAGAGAGAGAGAGAGAGAGAGAGAGAGAGAGAGAGAGAGAGAGAGAGGACTAAGCTAACACAAAGGAGGGAAAAACATGAGAGGGATAAAAGAAAGGAGGAAAAAAAATAAGTGTCAAGCTCTTTATTAATTTGAATTTATATTAAATATGGCATTATCATTAATCCAGACATGTCATTAAATAAGAGTGGCCATGACTATATATCATTAATGCAAAGATTGTCATAATCACAAATATAAGAGGCTAAAAATAGATATTGATAATACAAAGTTGTAATAATATTATTATATATATCTTTTTGTAAAATAATTTGTTATATTTTTTAAATAGAACTTTCGTTACGGAGGCTCTGTTCCTATGGGTCTAGAGCACTCTCTCTCTATCACCTAAAGGGCATTTTCGAGACCTCAAAACTCCCCTAATGAATATTAGATAATATTGAAGCACCATTAGTTATTAAACTGAATGTTGTGAAGTCAATAATTGTTTTATGGCTTTCAAGTTAAGACTAATTTTTACAAAGATGTGGTCATTGGAATGATGCAAAACCACTTTTCAATTATTCAAGACCACTTTTCAATGGTCCAACACAAATCTTAGATGGAGCAAGTCCATGAGTTGTTAAACTAAATATTGTACATTCAAGAATAAGTTTTAGGCTTTAAAATTGAGAGTACATTTTACAAAGATATGGTGCATTGAATGATGTAGAACCACTTGCAAGTGATGCAAATTGCTTTTCATAGTACCACCATGGTAAAATTTAAGAGAATCCCATGATTTTTAGTTTGTAGATAGGTGGGCAAATGTTTAGCTGATCAATGGTGAAGAGTTTAGAAAATTGGGTAAATGTTATAAGAAAACCTTATTTTAAAGCTATTTTGGATAAATTTTATGTCAAACAATATAAACTTTTGTATGTATGGGCTATTTTTGGTAAATTTTATGTCAAACTATGTAAATTTTTGTATACATGGGCTTGAGCTTGGAAGGCTAAAAATTCAACTCAATGACCAAGAAAATATCTAAAAAATAGCCCTTGGGCTAAAATTGCCACCACTTTTTAGTGGTACAAAAACAAATTTATGTGGTCGCTAGCATAAGTCTTGGATGGTGTAGCATTATTAGTTGTTAAATTGAATGCTACAAATTTAAGAGCAATTTTAGGCTTTAAAGTTGAGAGTAAGTTCTATAAAGATGTGGTTGATCTGCACTTGTCACTTTGAAGTAGTAAAATAGGAGCAACGAAACTTAATTAAGACAAGCAAAAAATGATGTTTTAATCTTGAAAACTTGTATAAAAGACTATGATAGCCTTATGTTTTTCAAAACCCAATCGATTTACAATTCAAAGGGCTTGCTATTGTGTATAGCCTCATGATCTTCATTGGATAATTCAAACACTTTGGCTATGACATTAACTAGTATAGGTTCCATAGGAAACTACCTTATTAAGTGGGAATATATGAATGCTACTAGCTCATTTACCCATGTATCAATTTGCTCCTTAGTTGCAATACTTCACACAATGTAGAAGTCAACAACCTCCTCATTATTATCTTCAAACTATGGGAGGGGGTTACTCATAGATATATGTGTGTATCACATATGTGCAACATAGGGGATTTTTCAAAAAGGGTTTATTCACTGATTGAATAGAAAAGGTTTGTGTTTTATTCTTGATTTTATTGTGGGTAAATTTAAATATATGGGTATTTATAAATAGGCCTTAAACGCACATGATATAGAGAATATAGATATAGTAAATCCATCAAGTTTTCAAAAGGGATAGCAAAATCATCTCCAAGTGAGAGATCGTCACTCAAGGGATCATAATGACTTACATAGGTGTGGCACCTTGGATCTTATCATTTGAGTCCCACCTTGTTGGGATTCCTCAAAAACTAGCTCTAAATTGACATATAGCCACATCTCTACATGTGATCTATTCTTCCTCATCTACATTGGCTACTCCTGCAAGGATAACAAAATCACAATAGCTATTTTATTCACAATGTACAATTGTTGATCTCAAAAATACCCATTCACCCAATGCATTGCTCTTGAGCCCTTCAACGGTTTGTAGTCCTATTGTTGGGATCATTGAATATCGCCAAGGTTGATCTCCCAAAAGACCCTAATAACTTCCATCAACTGTTTGTCATGCATAGTAGTTGCTCATATACTAAGGTGCATTCTCAAGACAGCCACAACTTCACCAGCACAAGTCAAGTGGGCACTATTTTGCTTTAGTTTCTCATATACTAAAGTGCATTCTCAAGAAAGCAACAACTTCACCAGCACAAGTCAAGTGGACACTATTTTGTTTTAGTTGCTTATGAGTTAAAGTCCTTTTGATGATTGTGCCCAACCCCATCATGTTCTTTCTTCCCATATCCTTAGAAACATAATTCCATGTCATTTCCATGCCACTAAGACCCCAATATTTAGTAATAAAGTAAAGCAATCACTTTGCTTTAAATTGTGAAGCTACACCATCTTATCAAACCTATTGTTTTGTAAAACTAAGCCCTTGATCTCTCAACCATTGAGCATATAAGAGAAAAGCATGTTGCAAAAACAAGGTATCATGTTGTTTATCATCTGAGACAAAAAAGTACATGGTCTTCTTTATTGCACCTGATGCAATGCAAAGATAAGTAACCATGACAAAAATAGTGGCCTCTTGACTATACCAATGCATTGAATGATTAGATCTCATTTTTCTCTTAGAAGGAGTAGTTCTCTACAAACTCTATCACAAAGACCACCACCTCATTTGGAAACAAAGAAATGTAGTCCTTGAATTGTTGTGCTTGCCACATGAATACAAAGTTGTGAATGATATATTTCTCAAAGTGGTATTTGTATACTTACGGTAGTTTTGTATGTAGCATTTTCTTTTGGACAATGTCTTTCATAGTGCTCTTCCTACATGCATTTTTTCCAACAGTATCCAAAATATTTTGAAAGATCTTGATAAGTACTTCCTTATACTACTTGAGACATTTTCTTATATAGAATTGATTTTTCCTTACACTACATGCATTATATGTTCCCATTAAGCATTTTGGCAATGGAAACTATGAAAAAAAAGGAATAGGTTAGAGGATAGACTTCCAAAGTGAGGTAGTAATATTACTTATATTCTTGGATACAAGATGTCCATTGCTAACAACTTCATCATGACAACCACATAAAGTATAGTTGTATGTGTAGTAAGAACCTTGAAGATCAAAACTCAAAGTTTGCATGTGACTTGCAATTTCTTTCAAGGAAATCATATGTACATGCATAATATACCAATACCTATAGGGATCATTCATTTCAAGTAAAGAAATATTTCAAAGACTCAAAAAAACATTGAGAAATTAGGATATTTGTATACCTTACTATGTATCTAATATAGAGTTCAACATGCAATATACAAGTAGACTACTGTTAGACATAAAATTAGTGGTAGTTGATCCTTGATTGCCAACAAAAAGAAGTCAATACCTCTACAAACTACATTCAGACCTAATGTTTAATGTGTAAACTAATACAGCATAAAAAGTATGGAGGCATAGCTAAAAAAGTGTTACAATACCACTATGAAGAGTAGTTCGACACCATAAGAGTGATGTGGTAACATTTAAAGCAATATAATAGTACTTGACATTGATGTTGACAACAAAGAGAGGTGGGGATCACTTCCAAAAGGTCGGGAAATAGTAGGGGGTTATGCTCAAAAAAGAAGTAGTAAGCATTAGTAGGTGTTTTACACCCATGTAGGTTTAGCCAACAAATATTTGCAATTGGAGTACTATTGGTTAGTGATGATAAAACTTTTGTAAGTGGTAGCAAACCTCTTGACAATGATACGCACTACCTCAAAGTGGTAGGGGAAAGCTTGGAAGGTGGGAATAGTGATACAATGCCTACCAAGTGGTAGGGCTCTCATTATAACTAGTGATACAATGCCTCCCACTAGTGGTAGTAGGGCTCCAATTATAACTAGCAATGAACCACTTTCAAAAGGTGGCACACCATGTGTAAGTGGTAAAGTCACTTATACAATGGATATAAATCTTGTATAAGTGGTGTTAACGAACTTGAAATAATGACCTTTCCTTTGTAATGTGTACCATACCACTTGAAAGGTGTATGCACAACTCTTAAGTAGCAAGGGACCACTTGTAAGGCTAAGGAAACCACTTGAGAATGGTAGCTCACCACCTAGATTTGTTATTGCTTCAATTGCAACCTCTATGGAAACACTTGGGAGCCACAACGCTATCATGCCACTATGTGGAGACATTGTGAAAAAACCTAGAGTGCATCATCATCCAGCTTTCTTATTAATCTAGAGAGTCAATGTCATATTAGTCATTAGTGTTAGTGTCCATAGTATGGATGGTTCAAAAGTATGATATTTTTTGACCATTTTATCCTATCTTTGATATTTTGGATATTATTTCTTGTAAATATCCTAAAAATGTATAAAAATTTCCAAAATAGGATGACATGCAAAAATCAAGTTGCTTTTCAACCAATTTGTGGAGATCTCATGCAAAAAGAAGGGCTCCCAAATTTGTGTGACGTGCGATC
This sequence comes from Lygodium microphyllum, assembly GCF_053477565.2. NCBI lineage: Eukaryota > Viridiplantae > Streptophyta > Polypodiopsida > Schizaeales > Lygodiaceae > Lygodium > Lygodium microphyllum. Next base: position 22,370,102 of record NC_141150.1, read on the forward strand.
ACAATTTTCAGGAGGCAAACAACACTTTGGACTGGAAAGAGAGGAGAAGGAGCGATCCGAGAGAATTTTGACAGCATGTGTCTTGCGGTTTTACCCCCTTTTTAGAGCCAATGAAAACATCATATTTACCGTCTAAGCAATAGAGAAGGAGAGATTCGAGAGAATTTTGATAGCAAGAGTCCTGCAGTTTAACCCCCTTTTTAGAGCCAATAGAAACTTCGTATTTACCGTCTAAGAAATAGAGAAGTAGCTAGTGTTTAGTGCACATTTTTTGTATAACAGGGAGCTCCGGGAGATCTAATGCTTCGGGATTTCTTTTGAGTAGTAGTAGACATTATCTGGATAATCCAAGAACCATTTGTCTTGGAATTTAGCTATCAAAAAATCAGCTTATAATAGTTATAATAATAAAAAATACACAGGACTAAAGTGTATTTGGAGTTCCATACAAGGTTTTTGTTTACCTTTTCATGTTCTATCAATACATAGTGCTTCGAATCATTGAGCTTTGTCTTTATCTTGTACAAAGGATTTGAAAAACTTAGCAAAAGGTTTTATGATTGATTCATGATGTATAGCCATGTCTTGAAGAGGACTTGATTTTTAGCATTCTTGGGATTCATTTGAATCTCTTGTCCATTCTTTTTCTTCTCTTCTATCTCCTATTCTCCACTTCCTTCTCTCTCTGATCCTTGGTGGATTTAACCTTTCGACTAAAACCCCTCCGACATTAGTGAACTTGACATGAAAGGTTGTCAGAAGGAAAGGCAGGATGGGAGAACCTTTAGGCACAATTTCTAGTGAAATATGAACATGCTTATGCAGGTACAACAACAACAGGTGGTGCACGCTTCTACTCAAACAGAAACTGTTGTGATAAATTCTCTGTAGGCAATAGAGCGTGAGATGAAGTTGCTTAATGGCAGTAATGTATCTACATATTTGCATACCTATGCTCAAAAGATGGAGTTCTTTGGGGTGGCTCAACTTGCATGGAGCCAATATTTTGTACGGGTCACTATACATGAATTGAAAGCGCGAGTTACTGAATTGTACATGCATGATGCTGACTGGGTAACTTTCAAGAAGACAATCTGGGAAGAATTTTACATTGAAGACACCAATTTGATTAACTGCAAGACTTTCCAGGAGTGGGTTCTAAAACCTAATAAGGATCTGTGGCTATATAGAGTTATTAAGAGAATTTGAAAGTTAAATGAGCAATTAGACCTTGTAGAAGAGCAGGCTCTTGCAAGTCCAAAAATTGAATTGTTTCTACAAATGACAGATCCTGAGCTTCAAGAGAAGCTTGATGATTTGTTAGAGGATCAGACTATAGAGACATGGCTTAAAACAGAGTGGAGGCATGTTAATGATACTATTACTGCACTGGTGAAAAAGCATAGAAGAAGAGAAAGATTGCATGTATCTAGCTTGCTCATCGTTACGGGAAAAATAGTTGATATATCCAGTAAGCTACCTGCTTCAGTGGCTAACCCTATGGTTGCACCTACTATTCCCAATGTTAGGGAAGATGTATTAGATGAATTGGTTAAATGCATGCATAATATTTAGTTGAAGGTTGCAAAATTGAATGAGAAAGGACAAGAGGAAAGGAGATGGGCAGCAACCCCTAAAGTAGGAAAAAGATGTATGTGATGTAATAGTTTGCATCATGAAATGAAGGATTGTGCTACTCATCAAGAGGCCTTGGCATGACAGCTCATCTTTTGGAAGGATGGCAAGATCCATGCACAAGAAATGGGATTGCCTCTTGCTTTGAATTTTGTAAAGGGAGGTATGCAAACATTGTTGAAACACTTGGCTGTCGAAAATACTTATGTGGTTGTACATGCTGCTACTTTTGGTCTATAGTTGGATAGAATGTCTGGCCGTTCAAAGGCTACAATATGGACACATGCTTTGGATGCAGCTAAAAAGAGGAAAGTTATTGATAGTGAAATGTCTCATGCAAAGCAAAAGTGTATGCATATTTAGCAAAAGTGTAAAACATAGATGTACTTGTGGAAAAGAAACATAAGAGAGATAATGCAGGGAAATCTAAGAGAGTGACAAGAAGAAGTGTGGATTGGCCTAAAGCTCCAAATCAGTCACCTCCCCAATATGTTATGAAAAAGGTTGGGTAGGAGCAGAAATAGGATAGCAAACAAGAGGGCCAAAAAAAGGGCAAGTAGCCAAGATATAAGCTATAGTCTGATATTGAGATAGCCACGGATCTGAAGAAGGTACTTGAAGAATGGATTTTAAACAGTCATGTGGAATTCACCTTGGAAGAGGTGCTCGACATTGCCAAGCAAAAATTTCATGATGAAATCATTGGTATAATTAAAAGAAAGCATCAATTTCTTCGAGATACCACTAGTGCATTACTGTAATTTGAAGAGGAAACTGGTTTGTTGGGCATTTAGGTTGAATATGAGCATGATGTAAGTGTAAATTTATCAATGGAAGATGTTGCTAATAATCAGGGAGCAACATGTGGAAAAGAGAAGTGGCTGAAAATGCATTGTCTTGTAGCAATATGCATTGTGGTGTAAGTCAGATGCAACATTATGGGGAAACACTCTAGGATTTATTTCTCGGAGTCATTAACAAGAAATCACTAGGCAAGGGCCACCACTGAAACAGTAGTGAAAATAGGGGAGCGTCAAACTCCTTTTGTTTCTTTGCTTGACCATGGGTTCGAGATTAATGCCATTAAGAGTGGATTGTATGAGAATGGTGCATTGCCTTTGGACATTGATCATGGTTGGCATATGAGAGGTGCAAATAATTCTTTGCGGGATCTCTATACAACATTTTCTAATGTAAAAGTGACGATTGGTGATGTACAAGAAGAGTAGTGGTTCTTTGATGTGCAAGATAGTTTCTCATATGGGATAGTCATATATTGCAGGAGTGCATATGGAAACAAAGGTGCTTGATGATGGTTCTGCTTATGCAAGAGACAAAAGCAAGGATGGGAGAAAAGCATTCCAATTTCTTACCATTTGTATTAATCATCCTAGGAATCAGGATATGCTTCGAGAGTCTCTTCTACCTCCAAATGCAAGGGAATTTAAAGAACCAGATTTTCACTGAGTAGTGCTCTAATGTGGGGCTACATTAGTGCTATTTAGAGGATGTACTTGTCTCCTGATGGAAAGAATCATGTATTTGCTCTACTGGTTATTCTCAGTTTACATTAAACAATTCATGTTGGTTTAAGCCCATGGAAGCTATGTGCAAGGCTGAACGTATACGTGTGAAATAGGCTACTAGGAATTGAGAGCATTTGGATTATTAGCTGAAAATGAAGGCATTTTAGGCCTCTTTTGAAATAGTTGTGGAGATAAAATATAAGACAATTGAGAAAAAGATGAAACCAATTGTTTTGCCACTTCCATCAAACATATGTATGAGAAAGCATCAAGGCAACCAAGTTTATGGGATCCTAAAGATATAGGTCATTAGTTTATAGCTGAAACATTATAGAAACTGAAAGTTGGTGTAGAAGGATTTTTTTAGCCTACTAAAAGAGACCATTTTATTGAGAGAGGATTTTAGAGGCTATTTTTTGGAGTAGAAAAGAGCCCAGGAGGCTGCAAAAGACCAAATTTTAATGCAAAATGAAGCAATTATAGATCGATGAGCTAGAGTTTTTCTACATGGAGTTCGATGTGAGGAACCCAATGCAATTCTCAATTCATCGATCGAAGTAGTCCCTTCTCTGACCCCCCATTTAATTCTCACAAGGTTTCGTGTTATGAAGTAGCTATGTGATCTAGAGCTGGAAAGTGCATGACAGAGGCCAGGTTTATAGATTTCAACATCACAAAGCCAAATGGTCAGTCAGATCTCAAATCCAAGGGAATGAAAGAGATTAAGGGCCCTGAGATGCTAGAACTAGGTCATGATGAATATGAAGACCTTGATGACCGAGTGTTGATCCCAAAGAAGAGGACTAAATGCCCTCCTCTTTATAGGTATCTCCCAGTGTTTTATGGGTTGCTCGATGAGAATCCAATGCTACACTTGAAAGAATATGGCCTAACTTGCCCTGCAAGTGGGTTTGATGATCTACATCAGATGCTTGTGTTCTTGAGTACCCAAAATGGAGAGGCTAGGAAATGGTATTGGAGCCTCCCAAGAGGGTCAATCAAATCATTTGAGGAATTATGTGATAGATCTTTGGATGAATATGAAAAGAAGGTTCCCATAACTTAGGTCTTGGGACAACTTATACCTCCGTCAAAGAGTACACGAGAGCCTTTGATGACATTCTAAAGCTTTGGCCAAGGAAAGTCAGTTAACTACCAGAAGATGTGCTTGGTGAACTCTTTGTCAGTGGCTTGGAAATAAACACGTAGTTCCAAGTTAGGATGAGAACCCTAAGTCACTGGATGAAGAAGGAAAAGGTTCAAGCAGATGATTACGAGGGATATGTTCAGAAGTGTTGGGAGAGATATTGGAGTTTTCCTTGCACCTTGGAAATTCATCAAGATTGGCAACATTTATTGAATGTTAGTCATGTTGGAGGTGCAAATGAGAAGGATACTTGGAAAAATCCTAGCATCAATTTATAAAGATCTTAAGGTCCAAGAACCCTGGCATCCTAGTGTAGCCAATCCCATGTTCCAAAGCTATGAGCTAGATGGAAATCGGTGTAGACTTAATGGGAGAAGCAGGGTGGTTAAGCAACCCCTCAATGGTCTAAGTTTGAAATAAAATCATTGCAATGAGATGATGCATCCTAAGGCACGTTGTCATGCCACTACACGGACATAGTGTGAAAAACTCTAGAGTGCATCATCATCCGGCTTTTATTGATCTAGAGAGAGTCAATGCCTGTAATATTCCCCCCTTGCATAGGAACCCCCCTCTAAATAATTAAAATTATTTCAAATTTTTTTATCACTTCCCCCCTTTTGTTGCCGAAGAGTTTCCGGAGGGGAGGAAGAAGGAGATGGAGATGGAGCAGAAGTGGATGATGGTGAATAAGAAGTGAAGAAGGAGATGATGATGTTGATGGAGGGGGGAGGCCACATGGCCTACCACCCCCCAAGCCACCTCGCCAATCCTGTCGCCATGCATCTATGAGTGGTGGAGACACCACCACCACCACTCTACTTCCTCCCCACCTCTCCTGCTATACAACCCCCTCCCCCCCATCAAAGGAAAGCAAGAGGCTTGGACATGCTACATGGCAAAGAGAGAGAGAGAGAGACAGAGAGAGAGAGAACCTGCTAGAAGGTTCCTTCCTTTCCCCTCCTTAGAGGGTGACCACACACACTTATCCTTTTCCCCTTTCCCACGAGATTATTCACCACTCCACAAGCTTGATCCCCCCTTCCTTCTTGAGTAAGAGGCTACTAAAGTCCCTGCAAGGGTTGCATTTAAAGCAAGGAAGATCGAGAATGGCCCCCAAGCAAAGAATGTTGAGTGCGGGTGGCAACCCCACAATCTGACGAAGCCTTGAGTGAGGGTATTACTGCCAATACAACTCCGATACCAGATATAAACTTGTACATTTCTAAGTTGTAGTTGCTTGCTTTAATTTCCGCATGGGACACATCAGGGCCGTACTATGCAGCACTAGAATAGGTCATTGAAAATGATAAATTTCATCTCAAGTATTCGAAGATGGAGTTTGCAAAGTGCATGTATCAAGAGAAGTAAATTGCATCTAGATGCTATGTGACAAGTTTATACGTAGCATGAAAAGCATATAAGGTTCCAAAGTATTGTCGACTCCCTCTTCTTGCAAATTAGTAGTTATGTTTTTGCCACAATGAAGGTATATGTTGCAACTTGCACACCTCATGGATTGCATGGTAAGAAACCTAGTCAAAAAGAAATTCATTCTAGAAACTCTAGATCTTTGCCCAAGCTCTCTCTAATGACACGAACTGATAGCTCATATTTAATAGATTGGGATCTTGATGATGTGCGTAGTTAGTACAAACTATGATCATAAGGATTAAAACTAAGATGCCTTGAGATCCATCTAATAACTACTATGTTTATCAATCCAATTTGGGGTTGGGCTAGGTACAAACAACTCTAGGCCTCAAAGGCAAGTGGAGAGCTCAAGGATTAGGAATCTTGAGTCAAAGAGAAGATTGATACTTTTATACTTTGTAGGAAGAATGTGGGGTTGTTTATCAATGTAAATGAACAGTAGAACTTATGTCTTGCATAGTTATAAGAGACCTTATCATATGCCCTAGCCAAAGGAAGGGAGTGTTAAGTAAAATTTTGCATAGTATCGCTCTTTGATCCCAAGGGGGAGAGCGAATATGCGGATGGAAATGTTATCGCACTTATTCTTGCATTGTGTGGAAAAATACAATTGGTTTTGTTGCTTGATCAAACAACATCCTAAATGCTTTTACATTCAACTAATTGTTGTATTGTCATTTGGATGATTATTCCAAGTGCTTGTGATTGATGATAAATTCATGGTGGGGATCTGTGATGACAAATTTCCATGGGAATAAAGGAATGTTTTCTTGGAAGATGATATTAGGGCTAACTGCCTTGGTTGTGCTCGATTCTTAAATGACTTAATTAAGGAAAGGTTTTTTTTTAAACATGGGTGGATCACCTCTAGGATTGCACTACAGATCAACCTGAGAAGGGCACTACTCGATTCATGGGCCGAAGGTTGAGTGGTGAAAAGTCCAACCATGGGAATAATGTTTCACTCCAAGATTAACTTGAAGATAAGTTAAGGAACTTGTTTGTCAAAAGGACTGCTTTCTCTATTTTTGTGTGAGTGCTATAAATTACGTGAATAAACCATGTTCCTTAAGAGGCTTAACTAAAGAAGATGATTTTAAATGTCACATATAAATGTGATAGGTCCTAATTAAATAATTAAAGAATGTCTATTGAGGAAAGCAGGTGGGCAGAACCCCCCATGGGTCCGTCCTATGGCAGGGTGTTCTAGGAGAACTGGGAGGCTTATCACAAGGTTTTACCAATGTCCGACCCTTAGAAATTGTCAGGTTTGAACCCTGATTCATGTAGTTTTACGGAACGGAAATGGGACTATGCCCTATGAGTAGAGAGGTTGAGCGGCGCATCCCTCTCATTTTCCAATATCTTTGAACCAAGTGCGGAATGGGTCTACTTTGTCTTGGGTATCTCTGTGTAAAGTAGGATGTCCAAGAACTGACACTAGAATGATGTCAAGAGACCTTGACCACTAGGGACTCAAATTTCAGGTCAATCCTAGTGGGAACGTTCCGTTGCGAGGCGGACTCAAAAAACACTATGTGACAAACCCTGTAACATTCCATGGGAGTGTCGGCAGCGTTGCTTAGATTTTTCTCTTGATGGACTGCTAAAAAAAGTGCCTGGACACACGTTATAATTGGTATCAGAGCAAAACTTTGTAGTGATGCATAGTTAATTAATGTATGGTTCATAGACATATCCTAAATTGAATAACCTGTATGACTTGATTGTTAGGCACCTTCTGCACCCATGAATAGTGACATGAAAGAGAAGAAATTCCTTTTGAAGTAGATTAAGGCACCCAAGTTAGTGGAAAAGGAATAGACGTTGCAGTAGAGGCGGAGGTATGGATTGAGTTTATAAATGATTATTTCTCTACTTCAGGAACTGCTCCCACCTATCAAGCAATGATAGCCAAACTTAAGTTAGTTGGCCGGCTCAGATATGGTGGAAGCAATGGTGCAAAGATCAAGGTATTTCTAAAGCTGTTGTCACTTGGGTTTAGCTAAATAATGTTGTACATGGATGATACCTTTTGCCAACCTACCAAACTTTGAGAATGAATGAATTCTTCAAGCTAAAGTAGCTAGAATTGACCTTGGAAGCTTATTACTCAAAGTTTGTAACCTTATTAAAATACGCACCACCTATGGATATTGCGCAGCAAGTATCCAAGTTTTTCCATGGCCTGAACACTTCTCTGAACCACCCTCTTAAAGCAATGTGTTCAACAGACTTGCAAGAAGCATTACTTTAAGAAAAGCCAATCATCCAAGAACTTAAATCGGGCAATTGTGACAAAGATGATTCCCAAGATAAAAATAAGAGATGCCACACGTGTGGACAGATAGGGCACATCCATAGGAGATGTCCAACCGTCGATTCCATTGCAATTAGCTAGGACGAGTCCAAGAAAACTGCCTTGACTTAAGTCCAGAAGATATTGAGCCTCCAAGAAAACAAAGCTACACAAGTGCATTCTTTGGATATATAGAGGAATCAAATGAAGACAAAGACCTAGAACCTACTACACCTCTTCAAGATGATTAGAAATCCTAGAAAATGTTAACGACATGTAATACAACTTGTATTGAAATAAACCTTACTCTTGTAACTACACTTAACCCAAGTACTATACGGTTGCATCAATTTTGAGCCTAGAACTTACAAGTGATTAGATATACTTTAGCAAGGAATGATAGTTATAACTTTCGATGTATTTCTCTTAAGTTGTTCTTCTCAATTAATATAGATTGGGTCTTACCAGAATGTCGAAGCTTGGGAGAGTTTTCGAGATAAAGGACCACTTTGGTTTGCTAAAAGGATCCTAGGGCAATTTGTTCTAAAGAAGAAAATCTTACCAAAGACAACCAAGAATTTTGTGACCCCAAGTGATAAGGTTCCACATTGTTTCTATTGCATGGAGGTAGGTCATTTCAAAAGGGAATATCTAAAGCACCCTAAACACTGATGCTCCTAGTGTTGCAACATTGGACATATCCACATCAATTGTCCCAACAGGACTCAAATGGGAACTTGAACTTACAAGAAATGAAGTTGTACAAGCTTCAGTGATCTAGAATCTACCATGAAATTATCAAATACTTAGGAAAAACCTAGAATATATTCATGGGATGTAATTACAATAAACTTTTTGTAATCTGGACTCAAATATATCAAATACAATAAGCTATTGTTTTACAAGACCGTATGCGTATGAGTGATCAAAGTATCACAAGGAATGTGTGATGGGTCCTACCTCACACATTCCAAAATGAAACCCCCCACTTTCTTCCGAGATGAGGACATTGCGCGTTCTCTAAGAAGGAGAGGATCTAATATTCCCCCCTCGCATAGGAACCCCTCCCATAAATAATTAAAATTATTTCAAAAAATTTTATCACTTCCCCCCCATTGCCACCGAATAGGTGGCAGGGGGAGGAAGAAGGAGATGATGACGGAGAAGAAGAAGTGGATGACAGGTGAGAAGAAGTGAAGAAGGAGATGACGATGATGTTGATGGAGGGAGAGGCCACGTGGCCTACCACCCCTAGGCCACCTCGCTAATCTACATTCCACCACCATGCATTCGTGGTGGAGACACCACCACCACCACCACTCCACTTCCTCCCCACCTCTCTCACTATAAACCCCCCCCCCCCCCCAATCAAAGGAAAGGAAGAGGCCTGGACACGCTACATGGCTGGCAGAGAGAGAAAGAGTAGATTATAGTATTTTATTATCATCCACGGAAGGCCAAATTATGACCCATGGGACCTTTCGAGATATACAATGATTCTCCTCCCCCATGGTAGGAAAGGGTAGCTATGGTTAAAGAATGATCTATGCAGTGTGGTTCTCCCGAAAGCGTAACATGCAGGTGATGAGAGCCCCTAACTTCAATATAGGAGTAGTGGTCAAAAACTAGTGAAGTGGCCCTTGTAAAGGGATATCGAATTCAATGCATATGTGTGCATATGTTGGGCATGTCATAATCATGTGCTCCTCTGATTCTACACTCTGTAGTCCACATAGCTTGCATAACCTCAACTCTCTTACCTGTCCACTTCATGCACCTGTCTTGATCAATAAAGTATGTGATCGAGTTTGAAGTCATGCAATACTCCGCCTAAATACCACTGAAAGGGGGTTGGCTATGTATGGATGCACATGTGCCTCTGGCTGCATGTAGGATGCCCAACATGAAGGATAGATATGCATGCTGTAATAAGCAAGTTTTCCATTTGCTCCCTTGCTTTGATATTTTTATTGATACGCTCGTAAGAGGTCTGATTGAAATGTGTCCATGCATATATCTTCAGATGCCATATCTAGATATCTATCCACTCCCCACCCTTTAGACCATTTTCACATATCTAGCACCCAACCTATTGAAAGCACTTTACTTTTCCACATTTTCTGTAGGTGTGTGCTAGCATCCCATGCCCGTTTGGAGAGCCTATTGTCATCCATTTGACATACTCGTGTGGCATATCTCAGTACTCGGATCATAGCATGTACCTCAATTGGCTGACGGCCAATTTCCAAAAGCATAAGTACATATGGTGTGGTGCTTTTGATGCCTAAATGTCTACGAATAAAAGCTTTTTGCAACTTCTTAATGTCATTCCATTCAGATGAGGAGATGCTCCCCCTCCCCCCCCCCCCCCCACACTTCCACTTTATATAATACCATCTGTAGAACATATGCATCAAAAATCATATAGTGTATTTTTCAACATTTAGTATATCTACAACTGCAGTCATTTTCAAAGTGATAATACTTGCTTTTCCATGCCGCTAATCGCCTCTCCACACACCATTGCGACCTCTGAGGCGGCACAGCACTCATTGATATATCCTGTAAATTCCCATGCATCGATCATTTGGGACCCCTAATTCTTGCATTCGTTGCCATAAGCCAGCCCTTGGTATGGTGTCAAAAGGCTTCTTAAAATCCACAAAATAGCAATATAAGGTTGCTTCCTTAAGCCAACTCTCATCCATAAGCACATGTAAAGTAACCAAATGATCTATGGTGTTATGACCAAGGCAAAAACCTGCTGTCCATAAGCTCATTTGTTATTACTTTCTGCCAATTTACTCAATTGCATTTCCAAGATAGTGTTGAATAGCTTTTCAATGGCTAAACTGACCATAATTGTGTGGTATTTTGTGAGCAAATTGCGATATCCTCCCTTATACAATGGTTGTATCCAATTCTCTTGCCATTCTTAGGGAAAACCATATGCAAAAGCATGATGTATCACATGCAAAATAAACAATATCGTCTCCTTTGTTGTCCATTTCAACATCTCCACATTCAACTACAAAGTATCACATGCTTTTCTATTAGCCATCTTGTTGAGGGCTGCCTCCAATGTTTGTAAAGTGAACAGGGCACTAAATGGTTGCGTATGTACATCACATTTGATGGGATGTATCCCTTTATGCATGTAAAGTTCTGTAACATATGATAGCATGTTAGCATTTGTAAAATCCCCCAATAGCACTTGACCGTTTGGTTTGCAATTTTCTACATGCTTGCCTTGGACATTTCTCAAACTCCCTAGCATCTTCACTTTCTTTGGCCACTACATATCGTCATCACTTTTTACGCGTGAGAGAATTATATCGTTTTTCCACCTCAATTCGTTATTGTCCCTTAGGAAGGATTTTCATCTTTCTATGTGCAGCCTTACATTCATCATCAAATCATTTCTTGCATGGCAATCCTTTGACATTTTTGTGATTGCTCTTTGGTTTTCCAAAATGATCCAATTTTGGATGTTTTTCACCTAACCAGAACTCTCTGATCATGCATAAATCATTCATGTGTACCGTTGCATAATCTACCACATTGCAACCTCCACTAGCTGAGTAGTACATGTATCTTTCAGTATCAGGGAAATAATTCATACCATTCAATATCAACATGTGCAAACCATTAACCAAATCCATCAAAGCATGTCCATGAGTGTTAATGTCTATATCCTCAGACTGTCTACACCAACGTGCATCTACATCCACAACCTCTTCCTTGTCTAGCTCATCACGTGCTATGGGCTATGAAAAGACACAAGATCTAGAGCATGCCAGTGGCTATGGTGGATCAAAGATGAATATTAAGCTCATGATGACATAGACAAGACTTGAATTGTTACACAAGTGAACTAGGTTCCAGGATTGAGACTTGGAAGTGGTAGTCAAGTACAATGCTTTAATTTGTTGGATTCCTTTTTTGTGCATATGGGATTTAGTCTACCTGCAAGTCCTAAGCCCAGAACTGCCTCATACAAAGAGGGCCACAATGGGTGTGATTGTAAATCTCAACACCCCTCCTCAATCACAACTAGAAAGTACAAAGTGTGTAGAGGCTTTAGTGAAAGTGACACCTGCAAAGTGTGGGCACACAATAAACATGGCAAAACACTAGAGACTGTCACAAAAAAGGCTAAGTGTGGGTACCACAAACATGATGGTCATCCAGAGGCTGTAACAAGGGCTCACAAAGGCTATAACACCAGAGGCTGTCACAAAAAAGGCTAAGTGTGGATACCACAAACATGATGGTCATCCAGAGGCTGTAACAAGGGCCTCACAAAGTGTACAAAGGCTGTAGTACAAGGCTACATGAGGATTTTACAAGCTTATGATAAAGACATTTGGGCTAGGCAATACAAGACTAAAAATTCTAGTAAAAATTTGGGTCAAGGACCCGTCAGGCCCTTGCAATTTTCAGCATTTCTTTTGACATAGATATTCAATTCATTGTAGGTCTTCTTGTCAGTGTAGTCTAGCTTGCTCTTTTTGATCTTATCACTTTGCTTGCAGCTTCAATGTCCTCATGTTTGATCTTCTTCTTCTTCTTCTTCTTCTTCTTCTTCTTCTTCTTCTTCTTCTTCTTCTTCTTCTTCTTCTTCTTCTTCTTCTTCTTCTTCTTCTTCTCCACCCCTTTTCTTGCATTGTTCTTTTGGTCCTTTTCTTCATGGTCCTCTTTTTCTTGGTTCTCCTGGTCTTCTTCTTCATTGACTTTGCTTGCATTGGTTGCATTAGTCTTCATGTCCATATCCCCCTAAAGCAAAGGTGTCATCTTTGAGGTTTGCATGAACCAAGGTAGCTGGAGTGTCTTCAAAATCTTTAGATGGAATCATTGATTGCACTTGAGTGTGAGCAGCTCCATTTCCTCCTACAGGTAGAGTTAAAACATCTTCTATGTATTTGAAATGAGCAACAAGAGTAATGTTATTCTTCATTGGAAGTAGCCATATAAAAGTATTCTTATTTGACATTCCCATGATAGGGTATTAGCTCCAAATGGCTAGCAAGGAGTTGATCTTGAATGGCTTCAAAAATTCTTCAAGTGACTAAAGATGACCAGCAACCAAGTCAACTTGTAGTGTGTTTAGAAAACATAGGTACTGATAGCATGAAATCTCACTATTCTTGGTGCTTGTCCTTCAGATGAATGCTTCAAATCTTCAAGGTCTTCCAAATCTTCCTGATTAAATGCTCAAATATTTGTTGGCACTAAGTGGGCTCAGATCAGAGTGATAGCCATATGATTTGAGTGGCAAGAGAGAGAAACTAAAGAATTTCAATAGCTTGATGTTGAAATGGCTATGGAGTCTTCTTCTAGGGTTTAGTAGTTGACTAGTTTTTTTATTACATCAGCATGTAGAGGGAATCATTTAATGAATCCTTTGATGGGGAAAGAGCTCATGAGTCAACCTTCAATTACCCTATGGTCGCAGGGAAGATGGCAGCCTGTGTGCACAACGACAACAGTACGACCTGATGATGGCAAAAAATAGGCAATGAGTTGGAATTCACACAGTGCCGGTCTGGAGAGGTAGCGATGTTAGGGTTTGATGTGACAGAGAGAAGTGCCCTAAGTCAAGGGAGATATCTCCAGAAGGAATCTTGCAAAGATATGGCTTCTATGAAGAGATCCAAGGGCTCAAAGGAGGTAGGGTGCAGACTGGCTATGGTTGCCACAAGGTGCAAGATGAAAATGAAGTAAAAAATGAAGTCATGCACTTATCCTAAGTTGATCTGAGACTATGAGGAGCTGGAGGAGTAGAGAGGAAAGTTGAGCCATGCTTGACTGGCTTTGATACCATGTGAAAAGACACGTGATCTAAAGCATGGCAATGGCTATGGTGGATCGAAGATGAAGATTAAGCTCGTGATGACTTAGACAAGACTTGAACTGTTACACAAGTGAATTAGGTTCCAAGATTGAGACTTGGACTCATAAACACAATCTTGTGTATAAGACTGACAATGACCAAGACATTAACCGAAATGGAAAAGCATCGTGATATTGCATTCATCATATGTGTGTAAAAGTGGTAGTCAAGTACAATGCTTTATAGTTGTTGGATAGGTAGCAGTTTCCCTTTTCTGTGCATATGGGATTCAGTCTTCTTGCTTGTCCTAAGCCTAGAGCTGCCTCATACAAAGAGGCCACAGTGGGTGTGATTGTAAATCTCAACAGGCTGAAATTGCATATGTCCAATATGTGCATTTAAGTCACCTAAGACCATCACATGTCCTTGTTTCATATATGTGCATGCATCCATACTCAAATCTTCAAAAGGTTCTTGTGAATCCACTTCATGTTGTACATAGAAGGGGGACTCCTTATGTGGAATGTAACATCCCCTAATGTACATCAGTGTAGTGTGCTTGAGCATAATCCATATGTACCGCTTATGTCAGTCTACTTTACATACATCAATAATTCCTTCCAAATGACATTTGTATATGCATGCAACTCCTCCTTGCCCTCTTTTTCCTATATGTGGGTGATATGCGCTATAAATTATGTACCCTGGGATATTGAGAATTCTACATGTCTCCTGCTCCCATGTCTCAATAAGGAACACAATGTTAGCATCACCAACCATAGCATTAATGCTTTCACCCTTATGCCATGGAAACCCTCTACAATTCCAAATCATCGCCTTCACAAGCACGCAGCTCCCATGGGTCGTGCATCCCTGTGCATCCTTTGAAGTGTTATCACTAGATTTCTTTCGCTTATTGTATTGCTTCCGACATTCCTCCAGTTGCATGGGGTTGCAATCCTCATTTACATAAAAATATGTTCCCTTGAGGTATACTCAACTACTATCTAAACGTATAGTTCTCTTACATGCATCCAATAGAGTGCATACAATGGCTCTTGCCTTCCCATTTTCTTTCTTCTTGCCCATATGTGGGGTACCAAAGACGAGTACATTTGCCATGGCAAAATGCTTACCAGAAAACTCCATGACTTCCCCAAATAACCAGGTTTTGGATCTACTTTTCTCTTTCTTTATGTTCATGTGCATCCACATCATCTACCACTGCATCACCACCCTTTGCATGAAGTACATGCGTGTCTCCATTTGGGGGAGTATGTGCTACTACTCTGGCCCATGTTTTTTGTGTTTCCATGCATGTGTGTGTCACCATACTCGTTTCCAAGTCTGTGATTCTCTTGGTTTGTTCCTCCACAATATGTTCCAACTGTGTATTCTTACTTTCCAATGCTTAACACTTGAGAGCCAAGCGTGTGAGATTTCTCCAACACATGGCTGCTCCAACATGCCAATAGAGAGAGGTGAACCTATGGTTGTCGAGTTGGCTTTGCTACGTGCGACAGATCATCCACTCCAAGAAAGACACTCATTAGTATATCCAACCATAGCCATGTTTTTTGGTTCTCAGCTTCTTTACTGCTTTCAAACGATGTGCTACTGAAATGGTGGCCGCACCCCACACCTCTATCTCTGCTGTGATGATGAAGGACAATTGCAAAGATTGCAAAAACAAATAATCTATACAGCTATGTCTCTGAAAGACACAAACACGCCCAGTGTCCCTCTCAACTCTAATAAAAGCTTCATGCAGACACACCTAGTGCGCATGTCTGATCTAATAGAATCTTTCGTTAGCTCTGCAATCCTCTCCCACTTGAGGCAAGTTTATCAAACTAAGAATAGCAGATGAATCTGCAGAGATCTACTCCTCTGACTACCTGTTAGGGATGGTACAATCTATGTACAAAAACGATGATATGATACAAAAAATTAGCATGCGCTTCATGCATTTCTATATCTGCTTTAATGTTTATTTTGGATATTTGGACTCAATTAACCACCGGTGCTCATATACTGGGGATCTAGAGTCCCACGAGGATGTGGATTTGGCACACTACTACTTCACGGTTTTCCAGATTGATGACCATTGAGATGAAGTCGATTATACAGTTGAGCTGAAACTGGAGTTCGGTGCAAACTCTCCCAGCATGTGAGCTTGAGCACCAATGCTTGTCTATGGGAGATTTGACTAATTTGCAAAACCTCCTACGACTGATCTAGACTGATGATCTGCATTAATGGCTTACTTTGATCAGAGTGACTGGAGTGATCTGGAGTGTTGGCTCAGTTTGACTTGAACTATTAGAGTGATCTAGAGTGGTGGATTCATTAGAGAGAGAGAGAGAGAGAGAGAGAGAGAACCTTCTAAAAGGTTCCTTCCTTTCCCCTCCTTAGAGCGTGACCACATGCACTTATCATTTTCCCCTCATCTCAAATATTCGAAGATGGAGTTTGTGAAGTGCATGCATCAAGAGAAGTAAATTGCATCTAGATGCTATGCGACAAGTTCATACGTAGCATGAAAAGCATATAAGGTTCCAAAGTATTGTTGACTCCCTCTACTTGCAAATTACTAGTTATGTTTTCACCAGAATGAAGGTATATGTCGCAACTTGCACGCCTCATGGATTGCATGGTAAGCAACCTAGTCAAAAAGAAATTCATTTTAGAAAATCTAGATCTTTGCCCAAGCTCTCACTAATGACATGAATTGATAGCTCATATTTAATAGATTGGGATCTTGATGGTGTGCATAGTTAGTACAAACTATGATCATAAGGATTAAAACTAAGATGCCTTGAGATCTATCTGATAACTACTATGTTTATCAATCCAATTCAGGGTTGGACTAGGTACAAACAACAACTCCAGGCCTCAAAGAAAAGTGGAGAACTCAAGGATTAGGAACCCTGAGCCAAAGAGAAGACTGATACTTTTATACTTGTTAGGAAGAATGTGGGGTTGTCAATCAGTATAAGTGAATAGTAGAACTTACATCTTGTATAGTTATAAGAGACCTTATCATATGCCCTAGCTAAAGAAAGGGAGTGTTAACTAAAATTTTTCATAGTATCACTCTTTGATCCCAAGGGGGAGAGGGAATATGCAAATGGAAATATTGTCGTGTTTATTCTTGCATTTTTTGAAAAAATGCAATTGGTTTTGTTGCTTGATCAAACAACATCCTAAATGCTTTTACGTTCAACTGATTGTTGGATTGTCATTTGATGATTATTCCAAGTGCTTGTGATTGATGGTAAATTCATGGCGAGGTTATGTGATGAAAAATTGCCATGGGAATAAAGGAGTTTTTTCTTGGAAGATGATATTAGGACAGACTTCCGTGACTGTGATCGATTCTTAAATGACTTAATTAAGGAAATGGTTTTTTTGCACAAGTGGATCACCTCCAAGATCGCACCATGGATCAACCCGAGAATAGCACTGCTCAATTCATGGGCTGAAGGTTGAGTAGTGAACATGCCAACCACATGAATAATGTTTCACTCCTAGGTAAGTTGTGGGTCAGGTGGAGCTTTGGACACCCCTTGCCAAGTCTAGAACTAAGTTGTCAGACCTTCGTGACCCTAACATCTATGGCGTAGGAAGATCATATTCTAGATAAAGGATGGAAATTGTGGTGCCATGTGATTTGGAACAATTACTTCTACAGGACAAAAGGGATATGTAATTTCTCCTGTATGGGCATGAGACAAAGATTAACTTGAAGATAAGTTAAGGAATGTGTTTGTCAAAAGGATTGCTTGCCCTATTTTTGTGTCGATGCTATAAATTATGCGAACGAACCCTATTCCCTAAAAGGCTTAATTAAGGAAGCTAATTTGAAATGTCACATAAAAATGTCATAGGTTCTAATTAAATAACTAAAGAATGCCTATTGAGGAAGTTGGCGGAACCCCTGACGGGTCCGTCCTACAGCAGGATGGTCCCAGAGAACTGGGAGGCTTCTCACAAGGTTTTACCAACGTTTGAGCCAACCCTTAGAAATTGTCAGGTTAGAACCCCGATTCATGCAATTTTAGGGGACCGAAATGGGACTATGCCTTACGGGTAGAGAGGTTGAGCAACGCATCCCTCTCGTTTTCCATTCTCTTTGAACCAAGTGCAGCATGGGTCTGCTTTGGCTTGGGTATCTCTACATAAAGTAGGATGTCTAGGAACCAACGCTAGAATACTGTCAAGAGACCTTGACCACTAGGGACTCCAATTTCACGTCGATCCCAGTGGGTTTGACCGGGAACGTTTTGTTGCGAGGCAGACTCGAGAAATAATAGGCGACAAACCCCATAACATTCCATGGGAGTGCTAGGAAGAAGCATCGCTTAGATTCATCTCTCCATGGACCACTAAAAAAATGTGCCTGGAAGGGCATGTTACAATGTCATCTGAGTCATTATTAGTGCTAGTATCATTGGCATGGATGGTTTAAAAATACTAGATTTTTGGACAATTTTAGCCTATTTTTGATATTTTGGATATTATTTATTGTAAATATCTTAAAAAGCTAGGAAAACTTCTAGAATAGGGTGGCATGCAAAAAGTAAGTTGCTTTTTCAGCCAGTTTTAGGAGTTTTCATGAAAAAGAAAGATGGGGAAATCGTGCACATTGTGATCGTATTTGACAGGCAGCAAAAACAGCACTTTGAAGTGGAAAAAAGGAGTGAACTGGGAGATTCTCCTTTCGTATCATGGGTTTTTACCGCCCTTTCGGAGCCAATAGAACCATCAGATTTGGGTTCCGAGCAGTAGAGAAGAAGCTGTTGTTTTGATGTACATTTTTGGTCTATGAGGAAGCTCCATGAGATTGCTTCTGAGTAGTGCCAAACAAGGAATTCCAAGTTCTATCAATACATATTGATTTGATTCATTGTGCTTTGTCTTTATCGTGTTTACCTCTTATCTATTCTTGTTCTTCTCTTCCATCTCCTATCTCTACTTCCTTCTATCTCTGATCCCAGGTGGATATGACCTTTCAATAAAAACCCCTTTGACATTGGTGAACCCGACATGAAAGGTCATCATAGAAGGAAAGAAAATATTAGAGAACCTTCGAGCACAATTTCAAGTGATGTTTTGCAGCAATTAGTGCTGCAGAATATGAACATGCTTATGCATGTACAACAACAACAATAGGTGATGCAAGCTTTTGCTCAAACAAAAACTGTTGTGATAAATACTTTGTTGGCAATAGAGTGTGAGATGAAGCTGCTTAATGGCAAGAATGTATTTTTGTATGTATATACCTATGCTCAAAAGATGGAATTCTTTGGAGTGGCTCAACTTGCATGGAGCCAGTATTTTGTTCAGATCACTGTACATGAACTGAAAGCGTGAATTACTAAATTGTACATGCAGGATGCTGAATGGGTAGCTTTCAAGAAGACACTCATGGAAGAATTTTACATTGAAGATACCAGTTTGATTACGTGCAAAACTTTTCAGGAGTGGGTTTTACAACCCACTAAGGGTCTTGTGGCTACAGAATTGGTAAGAGAATTTGAAAGTCAATTTGAGTAGTTAGATGTTGCAGAATAGCAAGCTCTTGCAAGTCAAAAATTTGAATTGTTTCTACAAGCAGTAGATCTTGAGCTTTAAGAGAAGCTTGATGATTTGCTAGAGGATTAGACTACAGAGATAGGTCTTAAAACAGAGTGGAGACATGTCAAGAAAGCTGTTACTGCACTTGTGAAAAAACATAGAAGAAGAGGAAGATTGTCTATATCTAACTTACCCACTGTTAGAGGCAAAACAGTTGATGTATCCAATAAGCCACCCACTTCTGTGGGGCTAACCCTATGGCTATACACGCGATTGTTCCCAATGTTAGCAAAAAAGATGTATTAGATGAATTGGTCAAAGGTATGAAGGATCTTCAATTGAAGGTCGTAAAATTGGATGAAAAAGGACATGAGGAAAGGGGATGGGCAACAGCCCCTAAGCCAGGAAAGGGATATATGTGGTATGATAGTTTGCAACATGAGAGAAAGGATTGTGCTGCCTATTAGGAGGCCTTGGCATGACAACTCATCTTTTGGAAAGATGGCGAGATCCATGCACAAGAAACAAGATTTCCTCTTGCTTTGAATTTTGGAAAGAGAGGTATGCAGAAGTTGTTGGAAGATTTAGCTGTCTGAAATGCTTATGCGGATATACATGCTTCTACTTTTGGTCTATCGTTGGATAGAATTCCTAGCCAAGTGATGGTCCAAAGGCTGAAATATGGACACATGCTTTACATGCTTTTGGTCTACTTTTTTGGTCTACAATTGGATAGAATGCCTAGCCAAGTGATGATCCATATTTTAGCCTTTTGGTACAAAGGCTGAAATATGGACACATGCTTTACATGCAACTGAAAAAGAAAAGCTACTGATAGTGAAATGTCTCATGTATGGATGGCAAGAAATTCGTGACATAACTGGCTAGGAATCATCAGTAGATGCATGTTTAGAAAAAGGACTAAACATAGATGTACTTGTGGAAGAGAAACAGAAGAGAGATGAAGATAATGTAGGAATATCTAAGGAAGTGACAAGAAGAAGTGTGGATTTGTCTAAAGTCGCAAATCGACTACCTCTCAAGCATGTTATGGAAGAGATTGGGCAGCAAGAGCAAAAACAGGATAGCAAGCAAGAGGGCAAATAAGTGGGATATAAGTTGCAATCTGATATTGAGATAGGCACAAATGCCTTGGAAGATCCTGTAGTGGAAGAGTTATCCATTGCATCTACAGATTTTCTTAATGTATCTAAAGAGGTTTATGAATATCATGTTTTACTTGATGCAGGGAGTCAAACAGAGATTGGTGACTTGTTGGATGCACATGATTTGTAGGATAAAGTTATCATTTTTGAGATAGTTCATGAGCTCAAGGATATGCCTTTAGAAGATGTTAAATGTAATGCTTTACAACTGGAAAATGTTTCGAATGCTTTGTCAGAGGCCTTGATAGGCAATTCTAAGATGCTTCAAGATATGGACGGTTTCACCATTTTCGGTGATGGTGAGAATGTGTTGAATGCAAGTGAGGATCAATTTATGTTGGATGTGGAGAAAAAAGGTTGTCATAAGCAACTTACCATGCAATGGACTTGAAAGAGCGGGCATGTTGATATGTATTTGTTGATGGGTGCATTGATAGCATGTATATGGAGATTCAATAGCCTCTAGTGTATGATACGCACCCAAGGCCTTATGACCCTAGAGGGGGTACTAGGTATGGCTCAAGAGTTGTACAAATGTTGAGTATTTTGATCTATGATCCATGGGAATGCTTTCTTATATGCATGATAAGTGGCAAGTTGACATTATGGGTGTTTGATCTGAGTGGTGCATGAGTGGCACGTACCGGAGGATGTGCAGGTTTAGAGGGGGTGGATGTCGTGCCACTACGTGGACACAGTGTGAAAATCTCTAGAGTGCATCATCATCTAGACTTTCTTATTGATCTAGAGAGTCAATGTCATCTAAGTCATTAGTGCTAGTGCCAGTGGTATGGATGGTTCAAAAATACTAGATTTTTGGACAATTTTAGCATATTTTTGATATTTTAGATATTATTTATTATAAATATCCTAAAAATCTAGGAAAACTTCTAGAATATGGTATCATGTAAAAAGCAAGTTGCTTTTTCAACCAGTTTTGGGATTTTTCATGAAAAAGAAAGATGGAAAAATCGTACGCATCACAATCGTAGTTGACATGCAGCAAACAACACTTCGAAGTGGAAGAAAAAGGAGTAAATTGGGAGATTCTGGATCAAGTGTCTGTGTCTTGTGGTTTTACCCTCCTTTCGGAGCCAACGCAACCATCAGATTTGGGTTCCATGTAGTAGAGAAGAAGTTGTTGTTTTGATGCACGTTTTTGGTCTATGAGGAAGTTCCAGGAGATCTAATGCTTGGAGATTGCTTCTAAGTAGTGCTAGACAAGGGATTCCAGGTTCTGTCAATACATATTGATTTGATTCTGTTGAGATGACAAGCTCAACACATGCGGACATTAATGATGGACCACCTGGTTAGATGGGTCCACACGTCTACACTTAGCACGTCGGTGGTCATTATGACTCTCACATGGCTACTAACTCATTACTTATTATATTTAGGTTGTTACACCTATTTACAGCTGGCATAGTTATAGCGCCAATCGACTAGTGTAGTCGGTTATGCATTGTTTGACTCAGTAGACTACTTTACTTTATGTTGTATCTTATCTATACTTTGTGTACATTGTAAAGTGTGTGGAAGAAGAAGAAGAAACTAGCAAGAAAACATTTTGGCCTCCATCTCTCTTCTTGTCTCTTGAGTGAGCTTCTCCTTATGCATTTTGTGTGTGTTCGGCGCAGCATCTTGAGCAAGTCCCCCCACCACGCGATTCTTGACATGGAGAGGCTGATTTCAAAGGCTGAAGTGAAGGAGAAGAAGCAATGTTCGAGCAAGCAAGCCACGGGTAAGAAGCTCTCCCATTCTTCCACTCTTTCTCTTGGACAGTGCTTATGGAGGCACCAGAAGCAGGGCAGAGCAAAAAATCTCAGATTGCAGTGAGATTTGGTGTGCGCAAAGAGCACTGTGTATTCTACAGAAAAGTCCTTTAGGGCATACCCACAATTATTTTGGGTATCTGAGGCCGTTTCATGCCCTGTTTTAGAGCTGCAAGGTTGCGGACAGCAGTTTTAGGGTACACTGTGACTTTAACTGTATTGACTAAAAGTGGATGCACAAGTTACAGATTTCATATCTATAAGTTCAAAGGTGTTTACCAGCAAGTAAACACAAGGTTTATCTACAAACTGGTTTGCAGATTGCATGTATTGTTAAGCAGGCAGTTTAAAAGGTTGTCTGGTGTATTGCTGTGCACTACAGATTGAGGGTTGCAGAAGATTTTATTGCTATTTAGTATTAGTTTTGTGATAACGGCAGAGAATAGTGGAAGCCCTATCATTGAGAAGCTCAATAAGAACAACTACCCTTCATGGAAGTCGTGTCACGAACTTCCTTATTAGAAAAGGCCTCTACGACTTTGTTTCAGGTGAAGAAAAGGAGCTGGAGGTGAGTGATCCTCCAACTACAGAAGAGACAAAGGCACGGAAGGAATGGAATGCAAAAGACAAGAAGGTCATGTATTGGTTGTCTGTAGTAATTGACAATAATATGCTGGGACATATTAAAAATGCAAAAAATTCATATGCAGCTTGGACCATACTTGAAAGTATGTTTTTCGTAAATATAAAGGCACAAAAGATTCAACTCAAGCAAGAGTTGAATACATTGAAGAAAGGGAATATGTCTATCAATGAGTATGCACTGAAGGTAAGGAGCATTGCAGATGCCTTGGCAGCAATTGATGCAATGCCCGATGATGATGATTTGGTATCGTCTACCTTGGGTGGACTTAACAATGAAAAGGCTTGCAAGTCTTTTGTAACTTCCGTATATGTCAGAAAGCCATTTTCAGATTTCGATGAGTTGGTCTCCCTTATGATCGCTAAAGAGATCAACATGCAGAGTGAGACATCTGAAAAAAGTGGTGAACAGGTCTAAGCTTTCTACTCCAGTTCAGGAAGGGGACATGGCAAGTTCTCTTCAAGAGGCCGTGGTACAAGACGTGGTAGTGACAACCAGCAAAACAGATTGAATCAGCAATTTGGCGATATGCAAGTTTCAAGAGGTCGTGGTAACTTTAGAGATAGGGGGAGCTTTAGAGGAAGAGGTGGATGGCAGAACAAAGGTTCTAAAAACTTTGGTATTGTGTGTCACTACTGTGGCAAAACATGTCATATTGCAGCCCAATGTTATGCTAAGGAAGATGATATTCGCAGTGGTAAGTTGCAGCAAGGAAACTATGCATCGTCTTCACGATAGAATGAAGACAAAAATAAACGTCTGTTTATTATGCAGCATATGTTGAATGATGTTACAGGAAAGGGAACACATGATGATGTTTGGTATGTTGATTCAGGTGTATCCAATCATATGACCAGCCATGCATAATAGTTTGGAGAGATGCAGGATTCGCAAAATGTAGGTTATGTGTAGACGGGTAATGATTTATGCCACCCAATTTCACACATTGAAAAATTTTCCTTGTCCTTGCATGATGGTAAGACAAAGAGTCTTTCAGATGTATTACATGTGCCATCTATTACAAAGAACTTGATGTCAGTCGGTCAAATGGTAGAGCAAGGGCTGCAAGTCAAATTTAATGCAAAGGGCTGCTTTGTAGAAGACTTCAATGACAAGTGCAGGTTGGTAGCAAAGGAAAGTAGAGAAGGACGTATGTTTACTCTGGATGTTGGAATTCCTACTATGAATGCTACTATCTATGCTAAAGGAAAAGGTGTTGTTGTAGATATTGAAATTTGGCACAAACGCATTGGACATGCAAATGTACAAAGGCTGAAATTAATGCAGTCCAAAGGGTTAGTTACAAGTTTGCCTACATTTAGAGTTGCAGAATTTCATAAG
The DNA here is from genome assembly GCF_053477565.2 of Lygodium microphyllum. Lineage (NCBI taxonomy): Eukaryota > Viridiplantae > Streptophyta > Polypodiopsida > Schizaeales > Lygodiaceae > Lygodium > Lygodium microphyllum. Next base: position 22,394,481 of record NC_141150.1, read on the forward strand.
GTATGTGAAGCATGTCAGTTTGGTAAGCATGCAAGACAACCCTTTTCACATGACAGAGATGTATGCAGAAATATCCTTGATGTTGTGCATACAGATATTTGGGGGCCTATACAAAATGTATCTCTTGGAGGTATTTCATACTTTGTCACATTCATTGATGATTGTTCTAGAAAGCTGTGGGTATATTTTATGAAGAAAAAGAGTAAAGCATTTGAGCACTTAAGAACTTTCAAGGCTGCAGTTGAAAGAGAAACAGGCTTGAAAGTAAAGTACTTGAGGTCAGATGGAGGGGGAGAGTACCTCTCGAATGAGTTCAGTGATTCTCTGAGGTCTCATGGGATAAAGATACAGTTCACATGCAGGTATATCCCACAGCAAAATGGGGTTGCATAAAGGAAAAACAGGCATATTGCAAAAGTTGCACATGCCTTGATTGGCTGAAAAGAATATGCCTAAGCATTTTTAGTCTGAGACTATTCATACTGTTGTTTATATTATGAGAACAGAACTCCCACAGTTGCAATTCATGGGATGACTCCTGAAGAATGCTTTACTGGCAAGAAGCCTGATGTATCGCACTTGAAGGTATTTGGCTGTGTTACATATGTTCATGTGCCAGATGAGCTACGGAATAAGCTTGATCCAAAGGCAAAAAAATGTGTATTTATTGGATACTCTTTAGAGTAGAAAGGGTATCGCTATTACCCTGTCACATGTAAGTTCAGAGTGAGCAGGGATGTCATCTTTGATGAAATGAGCAGTTGGTATGCATCTAATGGTGATGCATTGGATGATGATGATGATCATGACACTCATGTGCAGGCTGAAAGCAAGAATCACAGACTCTTAGTGGACCAGAGACATCATCTGGTAGTCCTTGGTCTGGGAGACTAAGGAGTAGCTCTACATCTTCAAGTGCATCTAGTAGCACTACATGTAAAGACAAAGGAAAGAATAAAGTGTCAGATGGCATTGATGTAGTTCTTGATGGAGACTCCAGTGGCTCAGAGAGCTTGGATGATGAGCTTGGCATTCCTTCTGTCAGGACACCAGGTGTACAGAGAGCTCATAGTAATGTAAAGGCTCCATTGAGTGATCCAGTGGTACGCAAATCTAGCAGGGTTAAATACCCTATTAAAAGATTTGGTTTTGAAGGTTATGAAGCTCACCATTATGCTTATATGGTGAAACTAGTTGAGAATGTTGAGCCCACTTGTTTTGAGGATACTGTTGGTCATACTCATTGGGATGCAGCAATGGATGAGGAGATGGCTGCATTAGAGGCCAATAAGACTTGGAATCTAGTATCATTGCCGAAGGGCAAGAAAGCTATTGGATGTAAGTGGGTTCATAAGATTAAGCACAATGCAGATGGTTCTATTAGGAGGTACAAAGCTAGGCTGGTTGCAAAAGGCTATGCCCAGACATATGGCATAGATTATGATGAAACCTTCAGTCCAGTTGCTAGGATGGCAACTGTCAAATATGTGATTGCTTTGGCAGTAGCAAAACGTTGGAGGTTGCAGCAAATGGATGTGAAGAATGCCTTCTTGCATGGTGATTTGCAAGAGGAAGTGTATATGGATCAACCAGCAGGTTATGAAGATTTAGAGCATCCCACATATGTGTGTAGGTTGAAGAAGGCGCTCTATGGACTCAAGCAAGCACCTAGAGCATGGCCTGACAAGATCAGAGAGTATCTTGTCAATCTTGGCTTTTATGTTTTTGATGCTTATCAATCACTTTATGTGAGAAAGGGAGATGCAGGTTTGGTCATCACAGTCATCTATGTGGATGACTTGATTATTACATGTGATAGTGATAGTGGGATTGCTGAAGTCAAGGACTTTTTGAAGAAGAAGTTTGAGATGAAGGATTTAGATAAGCTAAGGTACTTCCTTGGCATTGAGGCGATCAGATGTGATGATGGTATATGGTTGTCCCAAAGACAGTATAGCTTGGATATGTTGTCCAAGTATGGTATGACAACATGCAAACCACTTTCAGTCCCGTTGGAGCAGAATGTAAAGTTGAGTGCTGATGTTGGGGATGAGATAGAAGACCCTACTATGTTTAGGAGGATAGTGGGGAGTTTGATCTACATGACCATTACAAGGCCAGACTTGAGCTACGTTGTTGGTCTTGTGATTCAGTTTATGCAAGTACCTAGAAAGCCACATTTGGATGCAGTCAAACGCATATTGAGATATGTGAAGTCCACATTACATTATGGACTTTTCTATGAGGTAGGTATAGATGTACAGGTGTTTGGATACACAGATGCAGATTGGGCTGGTAGTATGTCTGATAGAAGATCTACCAGTGGATACATGTTCTCTCTTGGTAGTGCAGTAGTTACTTGGAGCAGCAAAAAACAACCTACAGTTGCTTTATCAAGTACAAAGGCTGAGTATAGAGGTGCTGCTGTAGCAGCATGTGAGGTAGTATGGCTACAAAAGTTATTGGCTGATTTAGATGTGCAGGTGAAAGGTCCAGTTGTCATTTATTGTGACAACATGAGCAGTATACAGTTGGCTAGGAACCCTGTGTTCCATGCCAGAACAAAACATATTAAGGTACACTACCAGTTTGTGAGAGAGAAGGTACTACCAGGTGAGATTGACTTGGTGTATGTCAGCACACAAGATCAGATAGCTGACATCTTCACGAAGGCATTGGATACAGAGAAGCTTCAAAAGTTTCGAAGCTCACTTGGAGTTGCAGAGATGCAGTTGAGCCTGAGGGGGAGTGTTGAGATGACAAGCTCAACACATGCAGACATTAATGATGGACCGCCTAGTTAGATGGGTCCACACATCTACACTTAGCACGTTGGTGGTCATTATGACTCTCACATAGTCACTAACTCATTACTTATTATATGTAGGTTGTTACACCTATTTACAGCTGGCATAGTTATAGCACCAGTCGACTAGTGTAGTCAGTTATGCATTGTTTGATTTAATAGGCCACTTTCCTTTATGTTGTATCTTATCTATACTTTATGTACATTGTAAAGTGTGTGGAAGAAGAAGAAGAAACCAGCAAGAAAACGTTTTGGCCTCCTTCTCTCTTCTTGTCTCTTGAGTGAGCTTCTCCTTGTGCATTCTGTGTGTGTTCGGCGCAGCATCTTGAGCAAGTCCCCCCACCACGCGATTCTTGACAGATTCATTGTGCTTTGTCTTTATCGCATTTACCTCTCGTCTATTTTTTTTCTTCTCTTCCATCTCCTATCTCTACTTCCTTCTATCTTTGATCCCCAGTGGATACGACGTTTTGACAAAAACCCCTTCGACAATGTGGTGTCCAAGAATTTTGGGTGAATCATGGATACATCCTAGGGTGCATGGTGTTAAATAATAGCATTGCCACCAACTTCTCAAAGGTCAAGGTTATTGTCAACCTTCCACTACCAACCAACTACAAGGGAGTTTAGTGCTTCTTAGGACATACAGGGTACTATCAATAATTCGTGTTGAACTATGCACTAATTGCTAGACCACTGTACAAATAGCTAATAGTATTTGAATGGACCGAAAAATGCCAACATACATACGAAGAGTTGAAGAAGGCTTTGACAAATGCGCCAATCCTAAGAGTCCTAGAGTGGACCATAACCTCTCACGTGCTTTATCTCATGAACAAACCTTGCGCTATTGGATGCATAGCCAGGTGGCTACTCTTTCTACTAAAATTTGACTTCTTCGTGGTTATATGCAAGGGGAAGCAGCACTACATGGCTAATCACATGTCCCGCATACCCACAGGAGAAGCCGTTGGACACGATATTATAGATGATTTACCAGACACATATCTTTTTAACCTGTCTAGTGAGAAGGATTTATTTAGAACCAACTTGATGCTATACTAGGAAGATGGCATAATCCAAGTTTTAGAGAACGGACTATCCAAAAGACCTATCGAGGAGGCTTGACTTAGGCGACTTATCCTCAAAATACAACCCTATCAGTTGATAGTAGCCAGTCAGCTCTATAGGTTAGGGAAAGATGGCTTACTAGGATGATGTGTGTGCAAATATGACATGCATGACGTACTTGCGGAGGCACACGATGGCAGAATCACTAGAGGATACTTCAGCGGAGATACGACAGCACACAAGGTGCTGCAGTCTCAACTGTGGTGGCCCACAATTTTCTGTGATGTAGCATAATTTGTAAAGCACTGTGATGAGTGCTAATGGACCAAGGTCCTCGTTCTCAAGAATAGGATGGAGCTAACCCCAATCATCACAAGGCAACCATTTGAAAAATTGAAGATTGACTTCATTGGGTTGATTAGTCTAGCATCACAATACTCGCAAGCCAACTATATCATAGTCGCCACAAAATACCTCATAAAAAAGGTAGAGGTACAAGCCACTAGGAAAAATGACGTTGGAACCACAGCCAAGTTCCTTTGGAAGTAGGTGATCTCACAATTCGGCTGCCCCATTGAACTAGTTTTAGTGACCAAGGTAAACATTTCATCAATGAAGTGATTGCCCACCTCCTATCTACCTTCCTGATCATCCAATACATCAAAGAGCTCCTTTCACAGCTAAAGAGGGCCAAGGAAGAAAAGAAAACAGTAGTGACCGAGTTGGAAGCTGAAAGAGAAACAATGGCAGCCTTCCAATTGAAAAGGACTCACTAGGTGGTAGGTTATCAAAGAGAGATCTACGAGAGTTGAAGGAGGAACTGAAGCCTATGAAGAAAGAAGAAGATAATTGGCAAGAAAGGCTCAAAGAAGAAAGATAGGAACTCAGAGGGTTGCAGAGGGAGTATAAGTTGATCCTCGTGCAACACGAAGAGTTGAGAGAGCATCTGAAGAGAATAGAGAAGGCAAAGGAGGAACTTGAGGCAACAGATCTAAAGAAAGCCCAAAGGGAGGAATGGCTTCGAAGAAACATGGAAAAAATGGAGTACAGGTTACTGGTAGATCTAGAAGAGCAAGGAAGTTTAGAGAGGGAAATCGAGCACATGGAGAAGGAAAAAGAAGATGCAACCCAGAGGCGGAGAGAGCTAGAATCAAGAATGGTGACCCTAGCACAAAGACAGAATGAAAATCTAGAGAAAATGAAGTGAAGAGTAGAAGAATGGATCACCAAAAGCGAGGGGAGAGTAAGGGAACTAGCAAGCTGCGTCTAGCCCATATACCAAAGGGAACAAAGTGTTGGCACAAAGCAACACAAAGGCCATGAAGATGAGGATGGAAGCCTAGCAATGCACTTTCCTTAGCACCATCTTAGATGTCAAACATCCAGAAGAGGAGAAGGCCGTTGAAGCCCTACAAAAGAAGCTAGAAATCACCCTCGCAAGGCCATAAGGCATGGCTTGTGTGTTCAAGCTCCCAAAGAAAAACCAAGCCTAAACCTACGAGAGAAAAGGGAGTACCTACTAAGGACAAGACTAACTGTACAAGAGATGGAATGGCTAGGGTATGAGAAGGAGCATGGACCACAAGAGCCAATGAGAGAGGAAGAGCAGCAGGCACCACCACTAGAAGAGGGGCGAGATTTTGAAGTAAGGAAACGAGATGAGGAACAAGTCCCCCAACCACCCTCTCCAAGACCGAAAGCCCAATAGGAAGTTCCACCTAAGGATGCAACGATGGAAAGAAAAGAGAAGATCAGAAAAAGAAGGAAGAAGATGTTGGATCAAACACGCAAAAGGCTAAGGGCACAACCCCTAGCAACCCCAAAAGCCCCCATCTTGTAAAGAAGAGAAGGATGCTTTCCAATCAAATGGAACCTAGAACTCACAATATGGGAGTAGTGGGAGAACAAGTGCAAGCCCTTCGAATTCACTTTCTGATACCCACCCACACTAAGCCAAGTTTTATCCCCTAAAAAGTGGTGGAGAAAGTGATCGGCATGGGCAGAAGGCTTGGGGAGCTGTGGAGCGTAGAAAGAGAGATACATCCAACACTGTGGGGGACAGAGGCACATGACTACTAGGAAGACAAGGTCATGGAGGTATCCATGATTGTCAAAGGGTACGAATCACATCCAAGATGGAGGTGGAGAATCTGGGATGGGAATGTAGATGCATGGTTGTCATTTTGCAACACCCTACCCTACGAAAGAAAAGACCCAATGTACATGCCATATCCAAGAAGGGTAGGGGTGGACTTTAACCCCAACATCCATGGTCACTATGACTTCCGTAAAATATACAATGTAAATGCTACTAAGTCAAAGGAAGCTCTTGTATTCTCTGAAAACAACCTAGGACCCTCTATCTCCCACTTCCTTAGCGAATTTTCCTCGTACCCTGATCCTGCCTTTATCACAACTTGTAACTACCTTAGGCTACTTAGGGTTTTGTTGAAGCAACCACCTACCTCTCACAAATACTACGCCTACCACCCCTATTTTTTGATTTGAATGCCGGCATAAATAGTTGCGCCATGGCTAGGTTAATGATGTGAGCCACCCTCCTTCCATCCTTTTGCATGGCCCTCTTAGAGGACATGAATGACAACTGCTTTACTAAATGCAACCACCCATTCCTATCCATTATCCCTCTCAACATACGTATAAACTTAAAAGGATACATGTAGGGCAAGTACTTTCTTGGCAAGTCTGTTAAGCACCAGTCTCCTCCTCCCATGACCATGATCATGAGGACTAGATCTCCACATACTTTTTTTTTTTAAAGAGAAAGAAAAAAGTAAAACACTAGAAAAGAAAATAATACATCTCATTTTTGCTAAGCATCACAATCACTACGCCTAGGGGTCCTCAAGGTAGGCGCATCCGATGGCCTTGGTCGGACGGCCTTGGTCAGCCGGATCCATGTGTCTAACCCCCTAGTCCCTTTTGTTCCCCACTTCACTCTTAGGGCACATAAAAGGCAATATATACTTAGGGATTTCACCTGCTCGTTGTTAGACCTATCTCCATGAGCAACTCCCCTATGCACGAACAGAGTCTTCAAGTGTGGGACAACACCACAAGTATCAACCCAACTCCCAGTTCCACTAGCACGAATACAATGCACCACACGGTAAGGTAGACACACCCCCTAGGTAGTGCACTTTTCTTTTCCTTTTCAGGTAAATACAAATGCGACCAACCACCGACCTTGAGGCCCTCGTCAACCACTCAATATACCCTCGGTCTCCAAAGCCTCGACTGTTATGACATGCTTCTCTTCCATATTAATAGGGCACCACATGTAAGTGGGAGGAAACCAATTGGAAGTGGTAGAAGACCACTTGTTGCAAGTGGTAGGAACAACTTGTAAATTTTACAGAAGTAGTTGTAAGTGGTAGGGGACTAGTTTCAATTGGTGGCACACTCTATGTAAGTGGTAAAGTCACTTGTATAGTGGCCTTAAAGCTTTTTTAAGTAGTAGGAAGATACTTGAAATAATGACCTTTCTTTTATAAGTGGTAGCAAACCACTTGGAAGCTATATGCACTAATTTTAATTTGTAGGGGACCACTTGGAAGGTGAAGCAAACAATTTAAGAATGTTAGCTCACATCTGAAAGTGTTAGTTCTCCAATCACAAGTGCTATAGGAATACTTGGGAGCTATAGCACACAACTTGTAAGTGGTAGGGGACTAGTTACAAGTTCTGGCACAACACTACTTGCAAGTGCTAGGGGATCAATTGCAAGTGGTAGAGGACCAGTTGGTAAGTGGCAGGAAACCACTTACAAATGGCAGTAGAATGTTTGCAAAGTTTAGAGGAGTAGTCGTAAGTTATTTTACAGCACTTTTGTGTGGTATTGAACATGGACTTCTAAGGCATGGCACCATAGTGCCCAACTTTTAAGAGGTAGCATTCTAGTTGCAATTCATAGAGGGGATAACTTACAAGTGATAATGGATCACTTGTAAGCAATAACAACCACTTGCATAGTGTAGTACACATTTTTAAATGGGAGGCACATAGCTTGCTAGTAATAGCATGATGTGGTGATCACAAGTGAAGCACAAAATCAAAGATGGGTAGTGTAACACTTTTAAGTGGCAGAGTACTACTTGTAATGCATCCTTGCAAATGGTCATGGACCTCTTGTTAGTGGTAATATAGTACTGTTAGTGCTAGTCCACATGTGAGTTGTAGCACCTCTTATACCTAGCTCCAATAAAATGAAAAATTGGTTCAAAGACAAAAGAGTAGTATAGAAAATAAAATATGTTCCTAGATAGAAAAGATTTGTATGCACCACTTGTGACTATCTAAAGGATTGGTATATAAGAACAAGGATAAAGTACTCTAGAAATATTTAGATAGAAAAGAGTTGTATGCACCACTTGTGACTAGCTAAAGGATTGGCATATAACAAAACAAGGATAAAGTACTCTGGAAATATTCAAAAATATTAAAGCAAAACAACATCGTAAATTATAAGTTACAAGCCAATAGGTTCACTTGCCACTGCTAAGTGATATTTGGTTGTATATAAGTTGCTTTTGTAGATTCCTAAAAGCTTGGTAGCTTGCACTATGCTTGTGTCAAAGCTCTACCCCACTTTCACAATTGACCAATATCATTGCTTCAAAAACATAGACATATAGAATCAAAATTTACATTTGGAATTTCTCAAGACTAGTATAGTGAATGTTTCAAAGCTTCTTAGCATTGCAACATGACTAGCAAGTGGTGAAAAATACCCAAGCCAAGTCACAATATTAGTATGTAAACATTACATTACATTACACAATGGATAGAATCTGAGCAAGTAAAGAATACATAACAAATATGAGAAGAATAGAAATTGCTTTGATTTTAAACAAATTGATACAAAGATGGTTCTATCCACTCATGTGCTTCCATTGTGAAGCTTAAATGGTGATCCAAATAGATGATAGGAAAAGAGCTTAAGGTTGGTTGGAAGAACTCTAATTGGGAAAAATATAGATTGACGATGGCTTTGAAAAAGTATATACTCCCATATGCCATAGGATCCTCCTTAACCATACTACTTCACATGCAACAAAATATGCTACCGTGTACTCTGCTTAGTAGATAGTGCCAAAATTGGTTGCTTCTTACTTATCGAAGAGAAGATTCATGAATCCAAAGAGAAATAATATCCAAAAACTAATTTCCTAGAATCACTATCACCCGCCCAATCTAAGTCACAGTTTCCCACAAGAGCACTTTTGAAACTATATATGATACCATAGTCAACAGTTCCCTTCAAGTATTATATGAGCACCCACACCCTAGCTTTTTGATGATTTTCTTGTGGTTTGTTTAAGAATCTACTCAAAACACCTATAACAAAACTGATATCTAGCCTAGTGTTGCACAAGTAGATGAGGCTTCCAACCAACCTCATGTACCTCCTAATGTCTGCCTAGTGCAGATGTATTCTCAATGGATAACTTCATATTGACCTCCATAGGTATGGCTATCTCCTTGCACCTGGTCATGCCAAATACATTTAAGATCTCCCATGCACACTTCTTTTGAGAGATGAAGATTTTGCTAGGCTCTTGCTAGATTCCAATCCCCAAATAATAGTGTAGCCAGTCCAAGTCTGTTATTTCAAACTTAGGGTGGATCATATATTTATAGTCACCTGTAATAAGGTCATCCACCTATAAGACAATCACTATAGAATTTTCACCATCCTTGTATACATATAGGTTAGCATCTAAGGCACATATTTTGAAATTCAAGCCTAAAAATAATTTATCTATTTGTTGATACTATGCTCTAGGAGCTTATATCATCTCATATAATGCCTTCTTTAGCTTACAAACTTTCTTAGAATTGGGGAGTCTCAAACCTCAGTGGCTACCTCCTCCTTAAGGTTACCATTCAAGAACGCTAATTTAACATCCATTTGGTAAACTAGCCACTTCTTAACCAACCACTAAAAGTATTGTGCAAATAATAGTCATTCTAATAGTCGAAGTGAATGCTTCTTGAAAATCAAATCCTTTAACCTATGAAAATCCTTGTGCAACTAATTTGGCTTTGTAATTTTCTAGGATTCCATTAGCATTGTGCTTTACCTTCTAGACCCACTTGGTGCAAATAATCCTTCTCTTTTCTGGTTGATGCACTAGCTTCTAAGTATTATTCTTCATTATGCTATCATACTCAGCTTGCATAGTTGCTCTCCATACTCGATTGGCAATTGCTTCTTCCAAATCTATTGGCTCCTTTACTTCTCTAATAATCTCAGCACATCAAGACTATATTGACTATGTGACCATAAGCCTTTCTTTGCTCCTCTTTTGTTTGAGACCTCCTTGGCCCATTTACTTTTTCCTCAATAGTGGTAGGCATAGGATTACTATGATCATAGAGATGCTTCACCCCTCCTGGCACTGGCTTTTTGGTGGTGTGATTGCAAGTTGGTGAACTTTCACATCATCATCCAAGGACGATGCTTCCTCCTCCTTGATGGTAGGGATAGCACTTTGGGACAGATGCATAGATGACTACTTCTTCGCTAGATGATAAAGTGAAAGAACTTGTATTCTCCTCCTCGAATATATGTGGTTGCTCCTTGAACACCACACATCACAACTTGCTATGATCTTCTTTTCCTCTTGGTCATACAATTTGTAAGCCTTTTGATCATCATTATAACCTCAGGGGGGTTACTCATGAATATATGTATATATAACGTGAGTTCAAAATAAGGGGTTTTTAAAACACCATTTTTATACATTTTTTACATACAAAAGGGTGTCATATAAAGGGGCTACTTACAGATTGAATAGAAAAGGGTTGTGTTTTATTCAAGAAAAATTCACAGATTAGGATATTTATAAATAGGCCTTAAACGCACGTTATATAGAGAATATATATATAATGAACCCCCCGAGATTATAACCCACTAAGATACATTTTGTACTTTTTCATTTTAACTCATTTCTCTTATTCTTTGGAACACGTGCATAACATTCACATCCAAAAGTTCTAAAGTGCGAGACAAATGGTTTCTTACCAATATAGACCTCATGAGGAGTTTTGCCCTTAAGAGTCTTCGTAAAACATTGATTGAGAATATAGACTATAGTATTAATAGCTTCTGCCCAAAACTGATGTCCTTAAGCATAAGCCTTACCATTTCCATAATGGTGCAATTTTGGCATTCAAAAATGCATTTTACTGAGGTGTATGAGGCATTCTCAATTGATACTTAATCCCTTTGCTCTTGTGAAAGTCTTCAAACTCCTTTGAGTTGAAATCACCACCACCATTTGTTCTAAAATTCTTCACACTTAGTCATATTTCATTCTTAATAAGTTTTTCCCATTCTTTAAGCTTGAGCCTTATCACGAAGGAAGTGCATCCAAATCTTTTTATTGTAGTCATTGATGTGATCAACATAAAATAAGAATTTAGGCTTACCAGGGTCATAGATTATTAACGATACATTAGAATTGTGGTTTCTTTCATGAGAGGAGAGCCATGAGTGGATTCGATAGGCTTCTCTGAAGTTGAAAAAGTAAAGTTAGAAGATATTTAGGTGTTCAATAGGTGTAGGAGTCACACACAAGGGGTTCACTCATAAATATATGTGTATATTACGTGGGTTAAACATAAGGTATTTTTCAAATACTATATATATATATATATATATATATATTATAGAAGGGTGCCATATAAAGGAGTTATTTGCAAATTGAATAGAAAAAATATATGTTTTATTCAAGAAAAGTTCATAGACAATGAAATCTATAAATAGGCCTTAATGCATATGATATAGAGGGTATATATATAGTAAATCTCTCAAGAGGTCACATTGTCACAATACTTTCAATGGTTTGCAAAGAAGATGGGGAGAATTATTAGAGGAAAGATGGGACATCCTATAGGTCAAGCAAAAAGGGTTAAGATGATCAAGTCATTTTTATCAACCAATCGTAGCCTTTGTAGCCATGATATTCCCCTTCTCAAAATCCCAATGGGGAAATTTGGAGGCATTACTCAAGAAAATCATATGGACATTTGGAAACAAAAGATGATGGTTGATAATAGGATCAAAGCATGTTGTATCACCTATTGAGGAAGGTGGCATAGGTGCAGAGCCCTTAAAATAGAAGATAGTTAGTTTGGCCTCCATTGCTCTGAAAAGGATGTATCAGGACATCCCTGAAATAGTGTACTAGCGAGTTGGATTGCCAAGGCCAATATCATTGGAAGATGCTAGCCCAATTGTTGTGAATGGACTAATGTCTTGTTTAGTGATTACAATAGGATCAAAATCAAGGAGTTCATAGCAGGCCAAAAATTAGTGGATTCATGGAAGGAGGTGACTAGCACTCTACATTGGAAAGGAGGGGGCATGCACAAAGGTAATTAGTCACTATGAGGTAGCACATGGCTGAGCAATCAATGTTGTATGAGAACGATTTATTCCTTGTCTCCACATAAATGCCAAACTTAACCATAGCATTCATTATAAAGGGGTCACCTTTTGGCAAGATTTATGGGATTTTACCTTGAAAGATTTTCAATCACTAGATTTGATTGCATGCAAGCATGGTCTCATAGAGAAGGGAACGGATTGGCTTATAAGATTGGTGCTTACTAAGATTAAGAATCCTTGGTTGACTTCCAACTTGCTAAAATATGGTTTTTTTTTCAAATGCTAGGTGACTGAGTAGGACAAAACACTTGCTATATTAAAAAAAGGGAAAGGTTTTTCAATAGCTAGTGGGAGATGGTTCTTGAAGATAGAAGAAAATTGTAGGAGAGATGAACCTAGTGAAACTATATTTATGTAGAGTCATAGGCTGAATAAGGCAATGCATGTTATGCCATCTTGCAAGAAGAATATTTGATGCAATAGATTGTTGTTAAGAAGTTACCCATTTGAGATAGGCTCAATAAGCTAGGAATATGTTCACCTTTATGTCCTCTATGTAAGAGGAAGGAATAAAATGTTAAGTATTTGTTTTGGGAATGTATGGAATCTAGATAGCTATTGTGGAGGATCAAACAAGGTATGAAGAAGTTTTAATTGCATACATGCATTAACTGGAAACAAGCGGTCATGGGTAACCAAGGTAATTTTAATGAGATCTTTGTCGAAAAAGTATGGTCAGTCTTAAGGGATTTGGTTTTGCAAGAGGTAATTTGGCATTTAGGAACCAAGTGGTGCATAATGGGATTTTTTTCAGTGGGGGAGTCCTAGAAAATAGAGCTAGTAACCATTTTGTTGAGGCTATCATTGTACTAAAAATAGCAACTATAGGAAAGATGAGGCTTTGCGCTTAGTATATGGAAACTATAAAGAACCCTTGCTTAATGTTCTTAACCTTGTATACCACTTTTTCAGTGGTGTAAATTTATATTATTATTAATAGAGGCTTTTATGGGAGGCCATGTGGCGCATAGGAAGCCCCTTCGGTAGCAACAAAAGCTTCAACTTATGCGATGTGTCATCATGACCTGCCCGCACACACGCACATGTAAGAAGTCCCGCTTACGATCTCACCCACATGTAAGGAATTGCCGCCACACACTTGCCCTCCATATCCCATGTGTCCCAACTTATTACACATTATGTAAATATGTTATGTATTATCGATGGCGTCGATGTATTATATATTATGTAAATATGCTACATATTGTATATTACATATTACTTATTACATGAGTATAATATGTACTATATACTATACATAAATGTATATAATACATATTATATACCTATTTTACACACACACACACACATAGAAGTATTAGAGTAGACATAATTTATCAACATATTATATTTATACTATTAACATATTATTGTGATTATATACACCTTTGAAAAGAGAGGGGGAAGAAAAACACATGCACACACATAAAGAAAGAGAGAGACTTAAACATTTTGGAGAGAGAGGTTAAATTTTTTTGGAGAGAGAAAATAAAAACTTGGGAGAGAGAGAATTAAAACGATTTACAAGACAAGGGGGAGGAAAGAAAAAACTTAGAGAGAGAGGGGAAATAAATAAATAATTAGAGAGAGATGGAGAATATAAAAAAATTTGGATAGAGAGGGAGAGGGGAGGGAGGAAAGAAAAACTTGAGAGAGAGAGAGAGAGAGAGAGAGAGAGAGAGAGAGAGAGAGAGAGAGGAAAATACACATTTGGAAAGAGAGAGGGAGGGGGGAAGGAAAACACACACACACAATACACAAATGAAAGAAGAAGAGGGAAAGGAAAGTAAAACAAAGAAAGAGAGAGAGAGAGAGAGAATAAAAATTGAAGAGATAATACAAGATGTTCAAAGCATTGAACTAAAATCAATGTGAAGTATCAAAATAACACCCATACGAAGTGCCGCGATAATATAAAGAAATCCTCGGCTCACAAAAAAGCTTTCGGGTATCTCATAATTGGTTTCTTTGTGACTTAAGCATCTATGGATGCTCTTGCCATTTGAAACATGCCTTTGAATCTTGGTGTGAAGCATCGAAGAATACTGATGCTTTGAGAACACCGGTGCAAAGTATGGGGAAAATCTAGGCGTGGAGTGCCTAGTATCTTATTAATATCAAGCACGCATTACAACTAGGTGTGGAGTTGCGAGCACCTAATATCTTACTAATATCAAGCACGCATTACAAAAAAAAGTCTACTTTACAAAAGAAACAAAAGAGAAGCAATTTTGTTATATGAATATGTTTTGCTATATGAGGATCACGAAGTAATTTATTATATAAGTCTTACTAATCTAGCACTCCCAATACATAAGAGCCAAAGATGTAATATAGATTTTTCTTGTGATAGATTTAGATAGAGATATTGGAAATAAAGGTCACTCAAATATAAGTGTGCTAGATTGGGAGAGAGAGAGTTTGTTATCATCATGGTATCACATGGAAAGAATCCAAGTAAAATTATCAAAACCCATAAAGGAGGGCTAGTAACCGAAAATTGTCATGTGTGTATTTAAAGTTTAATACATAATAACACTAATTAATGACTTTGACTAAATAATGTGCATATGGTGTATATGTCTTACCTTTATAACGGTAGGACCAACTAGGATGCTTTTCCTTGCAAATTGATTATTGCAACCACAATGATTCCCATCTCGTGAATGTGCATTGTTTATGATTTAGTGAAAATAACTCTAAATAGTAGTAGTGAATACCTTTAACTTGAAGTTTGGGATGGATTGTTGAAGCAAATCATGTGGATTTGGCATTTTCACAAGCAAAAGTTTCATAAATTTTGAAGTTATGAGCCTTCTTGTCAAACTTTGAAGGTTTTTAACTAAATTTACAATTTATGTCAGACCTACCTTGACCATTATTATGAAATTGTCCACTAACACAATGTTACTTTTCATTGATCTGAAAGTTGGAATTTACTTGTATTCCCATAATTACATGCTATATTACTCGTTAGGGCTTGGAATGTTCTTCTTTTAGGCAAATTTTCATGTTTAGACTGAAAATATCGATCTCAAGACAAATCAAGCAAAAATTAGGGCTTTTTAAAGCTCAAAGAATCATAATGATTGCCTAACATTTAATGTTTTCATACAAAATATGTTGCCTCAAACTGCTAGTTTGACAGAGAAGAATTGTGGAAACGTCCACCCATAAAGGTATACAACAATATGTGATAAAAGTACCTATCAAGTTGAGATCTTTGTCTCCAAATCATGATCAATGTTTTAAGACGTGTGTTTGAAACAAAAATAATTTTTTTAGTGGAGAATCTTGCTTGCTCATTAAGGGGAGATTACTTACCCCTAATTTTCTAGCACTTTGTAGGTTTTTTTCTTTTAAGGGCTTGATTCTTTTCTTTGTAGATGACCTGACAAGCGATGATAACGAGACCGATGACGCCTTTGTAAAAAATAAACGGTGGCATTAGTCTTTCATGGATTGGTGCTTGCCACCATACAAGTTTATGTATTTGTTTACAAGAAAAGAGGTTGGGAAGATGCTGCATCTATTAAGTAATCCGAAATTCAGCAGGTTCACCTCGAATCCTCATCTCTTAATTGCAGGAAGTACAAACAGAGCTCACTCGATCTTCAGAGCTGCACTCGGCACGGTTAATTAGGCTCTTACATCTTGTCTTCCATGGCGGTCCCTTTGACTAGGCTTCTCCTTTCAGGATTCAGTCTACTAAGTTTGCGATTTAGCTCTCTTCACAGACACCTGCGCAGGAATGTGAAATGATGGAGTAGTCCCAAAATCCTGCAAAAGAGCGGACTTTCATTGGATCTTCTAGACCCCATAGCCACACCCTGGCAATATGGTTAGCCTCTTAATTGCGATGGATGTTGTGCTCACACAAACCTGCACCCAAACGTAGTTCAGTTTCACAAATTTGAAGCAGCTGTGACGTTGAATGTCTGGCCTGAATTAGGAAGAGGGTGTTCTCTACTTAACAGTTTGTCGAATTTCAGTACATGTTTTCATTGAACTGTGGTTGCTTGTGTACCAGGACGATGAACTGTGTATTAATGCCCCCTTGTTGGAGGGGAGAGGCAAGGATGAGGAAGCTGTACTCATCTCAGGGGATCAGGCTCAGGGACAAGGCTCTGATTGGAGAACATCTGCCTGCCTCCTAGGTAAACATTGTAATAATTATAGCAACGTTATGGAAAGATCAGGCTTTGTAATAACCATTGTGATTATTAATAAAATGGATGAGGTATTACTTGCATTGCAGATTGCATGCTTAGGAAAACTGAAATATCTCAATTTCTAAGCTCAGGTGGAACGTTAGCAAAGGAAAGTGAATAGGCTGGCTGACATTATCTTTCAGGAGCATACTGCTGCTACGAGTTGGCAAATGCTGGCATATTTGCTAGCCTTGTGCTGTATCTAAAGAGAGTCAGGCAAGAGGATAATGCGACAGCGGCTGCAACTTTTTCTGCAGTTTTTGGCACCAGCTCTTGTACATCATTTCTTGCAGCTTACCTGAGCGATGGATACTTGGGGCGCTTCTGGACTTGTGTGCTTACCCTGGTTATGGTTTTTTTGGTGAGCTCACCTGCAGTAAAAGTCTCACAAGCTTTCCAGATGATGAGCACAATCTTGGAAGTGTATGCATGCAGTAATCTTTGTTAGGAAACATCCCTGGCTTGGTACATTAACTGGGGCCAACTTAGTTCAATCATACTTTCAACATGTGCTGGTCCTGTCAGGAGTATACTTGTCCATTTTCTACATAGAACGACTCATCATGACTTTGTAGGCATTATTGCATGTCATAGACTGCTGCATGGACCTGCAACAATAGTCATTTACATATATCATCGTTCCAGTATATCTGTAAGGGACTGAGATTACCTTCAGTTAGCTGGTACTGTGCAATTTTGTATCCATCAGGACAGTAGAATGACAGGATGACCATGAGGAGACATGTTTCCTTTTTGCATGTAACAGGGAGGCAGCTTTCTGAGCATTACAACGCAGCTGCAGGTCGAGGCCACAGCCTTCTTTACATGCTCCATCTATCTTACTGCCTTGGGCATTGGATGGTTCGGTCCAAGTTTCTGGGCTCTAGGAGGAGATCAATTTCCTGCAGCTCAGAAGAGGAGCAGCTTCTACAATCGAGTCGTCATGTTTGGATGCTTTGCCAATCTGTTCGCGTGCACAGTGTTGGTCTATTTGGAAAATGCTGGATATTGGAGTGTCTCTTATTGGATCTGCACAGGAGCAGCAGGTATTGGACTGCTCTTCCTTCTTGGAATGAGCAAGAAGAAGAGATCAAGTAATCAAAAGAAGAAGGAAAATCCATTCAAGAGAATCTTACAAGTGTTTGTAGCTTCAATCAGGAAATTCAATGTGGAAGGACCAGTAGATCCTGATTCAATGTCTAGCAGTAAAGGAAGAGGGTATAGTTGCGCAAAGCACCTCAGGTACACAATTTCACATACATCTACCTTGGTTTATGGCATTATGTAGCTTTGTGACGGAAATATGTAACAGCACTAGCAGAAAACAAAACCCACCCTCTGTATGCTACTGATATAGATTCTTCTCAGGTTTCTTGACAAGGCTGCAATTGTCACTGAGAAAAGCCTGGATGCCCAAGGTAATGCAAGCCCATGGATGCTATGCACAGTGAAGCAAGTAGAGGAAGTTAGAAGTGTATTACGCGTTGTACCAGTATGGTTTGTCTTGCTTTGCAAAGTTACAGTAACAACACAGTTGGTGAGCTTGTTCTTGGAGCAAGCTGATTGTATGGATTTGATGGTTGGTGGCTTTGAATTAGCACCAGCCTCCCTGTCGTTGGTGCACATGTTCGCAGCAATCGCATTTACAGTGATTTCAGAAATTTGTTTGCGATGGTACACTGGAGGTAACAGGCAAACTTCTTCATTAAACATAGCTTTTACTCAGATGGGTGTAGGCTTTGTGGCAGCTACCCTGTGCATTGTGGTGGCAGTGGTGGTGGAAACGGCACGTCTTGCAGCTGCACAAGCTGGCACCAACCTCTCTATCCTTTGGCTGACACCCCAGTATGCCCTCTTGGGGGTAGCCATTGTATCTGGCACGGTGGGCCCGGCTGATTTCTTCTACACTGCGGCGCCACCAAGCATGCGGAGCCTGACCAGCTCAATTCCTGTGATTAACCGTGGGCTGGGTAGCTATCTGGGCGGCTTCATGATCATGTGTGTGACTTCATTCACCACTGCAGGTGGTAAAAGTGGTTGGATTGCTCCTGATCTCAATGAGGGCCACTTGAACTATTTTTACATTCTGCTTGCAGGCATCATGATCATGGCTTTGGTCATTTTCGTCCTTATTGCTCTTCATTCTTCCTACCACACACATGTGGAGGAGGAAGACTCAGACTAAATAGCCTTCAATTGTATACAATAAAAAGTGCCACAAAGAAGCATTGTCCTATCAAGTCCTTTTAGCAAACTACAGTAGGGTTGTCTCTGTACATCGTACGGACTTATTCGTACCATACGATCCATACGATAGGGTACCGTACATATTTGTACGATTTAGTATGAAAAAAATGGCACTTTTTGGCCACTTCCCCACAGCTATAACTTTCTTTCTTTATTTCTCCTTTCTTTCTTCTTTCTCTCTCCCCCAAGCCTTTCTCAAGCCTCTCACACCCTCTTTTTCTCTCAAGCCTCTCCAGCTCTCTCAAGCCTCCCTCTCTCTCTCTCTCTCTCTCTCTCTCTCTCTCTCTCTCTCTCAAGCCTACTCTTATTTGTAAGATCCTTTATGTATGATATTATATATATCCACTCCCATCTATGTACTGTACCATATGTATTCGTATGATTTAGTACGAAAGAATTGGCCCTTTTTGGCCACTCTCCCCCAAGCCTACGAATTTCTTTCTTTAATTCTCCTTTCTTTCTTTTTTCTTCTTTCTCTCAAGCCTTTGACACCCTCTTTTACTCTCAAGCCTCTCTCTCTCTCTCTCTAGCCTCTCTCTCTCTCTCTAGCCTCTCTCTTTCTCAATCTTCTCTCTTAAGCCTACTCTTATTGTATGATCCTTCGTGCATGATGCATGCACTCTCATCTATGTACTTGTAACTTGTAGGTAACAGTAGTGCACGTTGAGCATGCGGCATGAGGTTTTGGCATATTACCCTTAAAGATTCATCTTATATACTCTAATAGCATCACTATTTAGACTTTAAACATCTATTCTATTATCTTTAGTCCAAAATAATCAAGTTAATTTTTTTTCGTACTAATGTTGTACCGTATCTTATAAAATCTTAAGGTACCATTTAGTAATGTATTTTATTATACTGTACCGTATCGCACTTTCGTACCTGACAACTATGAACTATAGCAATAGGGAAAAATGTGCAAATTCATATAGAAAGAGGCTAGTTAGTGGGAACTAAATAAAAGCCCTTATGGATTGTAACATAAAGGTAAAGGGGCCCACTAGGGCGCACTAGTATACTTTGGGCCTTCAATCATGCACTTGCCATTTCATGGCTCCACCGTTGATGATTGGAGACCAATCTGTGGGCCTAACATGGCTTTGGTAACCTACCAATTGGTTAGGTATGAGAAGAGATGGGAAGTCCCCTACATAAGCAAAAGCTTTGTGCAATCAAAAAAGTAACATGGAAACTTATTGGTCTCTTAATTCTTGGGGGGTCCGTTTTCCTAACAAGCATTCAAGGGAAACAACAAAAGTAGAACAAAGGGTGAAACACAACAGAGAATGTAAACTATATAGTCTTAAACACTTTTCATTTCATTATCAAATCAAAATTTGAGACCTTTTTCTGGACAGGTTTTGCAAACACACACAAAGAACCAAAAAGAACGTGAGTTAAGCACACACACAAGAACAAGAATGTGTCTAATCAAGACACATTGCAATAGTATAAGCAAATTGAGGAAGATGATCATAAACCTTCTCTTGAATCCTTCTTTGCTTTCCATCTATCTATCTATTCTATATATAATTAAAAGGTTACCCAGACCTTTCTCTCAGAAGCATCAAATGCTTTTCTAAATCTGAGGAAGCTTTCCTCTTTTTTCTTTTTTCTGTATCTGTATCTGTACCATCTTTTATTGAGTGATTTTTTGAAACTGCCACCACTGCAACGAGAATCATGTCAAAGCCTTGCTCTATGTCAAACCAAGAAGAACCGAAACCTCTTCTCTTTCAACTTCACGACAAAAACATCTCACTGGCCAGATATGGAGGGCTGTTATGGAATACACTCTCTTGCACTTCAATAATCACACATCAGAAGCTATGGTGATCTTTCCATCTCCTGTCTCTCTCTCTCTCTCTCTCCCGCCCTCTTGCTTCTCTTCAAATTTCACATTTGCAACTGCCACTATTGCTCAGTGTTTGCACAACCTCATTGCCTCCTTGGCTTCCTCATCCATCACTGACTTTTTCTTCCTCCTGTTCTTTGCGAGTGTCTTGCTGTAGCTGGGGCCGATGCGACAACTCTGATGGGAGGGATACAAGGAGCGATGAGAGGCAAAACAAGGTACAACGAAGGGAAGGGTTGGAAAGGTCCGTCATAGAGGGACTACCATGGTGGCAGTGACCTACAAGGATTTGGAGCAGAGGCTGTAGTTCAGCCGTGGGGCGGGCGAGCGATCTAGAGATGAGGAAACACACAGGGCAGGGGATTGGGGGGTGAGGGGCTCTGGGGAGCTCGAGGCATTTCTTGCGTTGTTTTTTGGGACAGGAATGCAAACGAGACACACACACACACACATGCTCTCTCTCTCTCTCTCTCTCTCTCTCTCTCTCTCTCTCTCTCTCTCTCTCTTTCTCTCTCTCTCTCTCTCTGTCTGTGCAGGTAGCGTCATCTTATTCTTCTCCTCCCTCCCTCCAATTGACCTGTCCCTGCGTCAATCAAATGGGGCTGATTCCTACATTGTTCGGATGGGGCTGTGCCATGGTGGCCGACGGCTACTGCTTGGAAAGTGAGAGGGCGGGCCCTCTGGCTTTCTGATGGCCGGCGAGCTAGCAAGGCCGGTGATGAGAGAAGGGAGGGGCGTAGCGGGGAGGCCTTTGAGCTTACGTTGCAGCGTATCGTTAAACCATGCGAGTCGAAGAAGCAGACGGGGGGAAGAATCTACTTACCGGCAAGCCAGCTCTATTTGTCGAAATTCCCCAGGCTCTTCTGGAGCTTAGTTGAGGCAGTCGTAGTACGCATAGACGATCGTCGATGCTGGCAGGCAGCTGACATAACTTGTTGCATTCTGCGATGGCGGGGGCAGCACATCTGGCATGCTGCATGAAAGCTTCTCACGCTCTGCTGATCCGGCTACTCCAGTCGGGAAGGCAAAGATGCATGTCCATTCTCTGGCAGTTCGAGTGGAGGGGGGACGAAAATGGATTTCGACGCTGTCCCCTTTTCAAACGAGCCTCCCCCTGTGAACTCCATCGAAGCCATGGTGATCAGGTGCGCACAACATTTCTTTCGCTGCGACATCAAACATTCCAGTCAAGCCTTTTGCACATTCCATTCTCCAAACGTGCCAGTTTGTATCTTTGCATGTCGATACAGCATTCACATCGCCTCATCATGCAAGTCCCACTGTGTCCACTCCTTGTGGGTGCAAACACCTTCCCTCCACAGGAAGGTATAACAGCAAATCCTGAGAAGAGAGGGAATACTGCACAATGTTTCTCCCCAGTTCACAGACACCCTGCTAGGCATTTGGGAATGGGTTCCAGTGTGCCTCTCCGCTCCCCCCACATAGTCCATGTTCTCAAGTAGAGGAAGGCCATGGAGACGGATCAAGGCACAGCATCTGCAAACATAGAAGAGTGGGTACAAGAGCGGCCATTGGCATTGATCAATGGGAGCATGAGGCTTACGATGTGAATCTCTTTGCAGAGGGAGCCCCTCAATCATCAAATTGAGAATGATCAGGCTTGTAGACAAAATAAAACAAAGGCGAATGAGGTGATGCGGACGCTGGCGGTCTTTATTCGACTTCTCATAGGCATATAAATATTATATATATATAATCCAGTTCTCATTATAAATACTAGCGTTCCTTGCGCGCTTCGAACGCTATCGCGCTTCGCGGCAAGAGAAGTGAAGCTGCCGTGCTATCACTTCCCTATCGCAGAGTGGGTAATGCTATCACAAAAACATCACATGCTTTACTCTCCTCTACTCACAACCCCTCTATCTCTCACCCCATTGACACCTTCCCCCTCTGAATCCACACTCACTCACTCAATCACTCTCAACCTCCCTCTCTCTCTCTCTCTCTCTCTCTCTCTCTCTCTCTCTCTTTTACACATGTATAAAAGGCCAAATATGCATTTGCATCAAGGAGTACATAGACTCATATATACATGCAATGACCATGCACCAAACTTATAAACTTGTATCTATACTTGCTCTGCACAATAATTAGAAACAACTTGTATCCTTAGATGCTACAATGAGAAATAACATTGCTACGGTGAAACGAACCACAAATGAAAGATGTATGAACCACACCACAAATTTAAGTTTATCCAAGCATTGCATGCAAACTCTTAGTATTAATAACCCACATAGGTGAAGCAAAGCTCGAAACCAAAGTTTCTTCTAGAGACTGCACTAATAACCTTGCACCACAATTTCAAGTATCAACAAACCACAAAGTGTCACTCCTTGATTGTGCCTATGCATCTACATCCAAATGTTACAAAAATTTTTATAGTTCCCATAGGGTCTAACCAAAACGAAGCTTTCTTTTCTTTGAGAAATAACTGGGAAATTTTTCACTCTCCAATATAGCATGGCTAGGCAAAGCAAGTCCAATCGCCACTCTTCATATTGTTGATGGTACAGGGGACATAATAGTATTTCCTCTCTTTCTTGCACCTAAAATTTTAGAAGCCCACAATGTTAATGTAAGCACATCTAACAACCAACAAAGACTACTTAACATTAAAACAACAATACATGGCCTAACATCCGCAAACCACTCGGTAGGCTTTGTCATAGCTTGATGCAGGGTCACAAAACAATCAAGGTCCTTAGATTCATACATCGCCCACTCTCTTGGTACTCTATCAGTGTGAGATCGTCAAAACCTCTTATCCTGTCCAGCTTCACCCATATGCACTTGAAAACGCTAAGTATATCCACAATGTATTCCTCCCTCCCCTAGTCTATGCCTCTCCTTTGTTTGCGACCCCTCTCCCACACAATTTTTACATCTCTCCCTATATTTTCACACACACACACACACACACTCTCTCTCTCTCTCTCTCTCTCTCTCTCTCTCTCTCTCACACACACACACACACACTCTCTCTCTCTCTCTCTCTCTCTCTCTCTCTCTCTCTCTCTCTCTCTCTCTCTCTCTCATGTACACATGCATAAAAGGATAGATATGCATTTGCATCTAGGTGTATAGAGACTCACATATGTATACAACGCCTTTTACACACCGGACTCGTAAACTTTACCCATACGTACTTTGCATGATACCTAGAAGTAGCTCTATATGATCCTTGGATGTTGCAATTGGAAATAACATTGCACCAAACCATAAACAAAAGACATACAAAATGCATATTTTGTATCCTTGAGTGCAAGAAACTATATGCTTACTTACCATATTCTCTCTATCCCTCTCCCTACCTATCTCCACCCCCCCTCCATTTGTTACCCATCTCTCTTTCTCACATCTATCATCCTCATTCCCTCCCAACTCAATTTTCATCAACAATTTGGGATAGAATAGCTCCAACTTCAAAATCTAAGGTATTTGTCTCCATAATAAAGGGCTTCAATGGATCTCCATGGATAAGAATGGGTTCTAAGATGAAAGCTTACTTCAATCTTTGAAAAGCTTGTTTAGCCTTTTGATCCGACACAAACTTGTCCTTTCCATTTATGTTGGTTAGAGGGGCAACAATATCAGAGTAATCCTTGATAAATATGTGATAAAAATTTATAAATCCCAAAAAGCATTGAATATCTTACATACATGAAGGATTCTCCTATTCTAGACTATGTTGTGCCGTCTTAGGATCCATGAAAATTCCCTTCTCAAAAATGACGTATCCCAAAAACTCAACTTTAGTTTGATGGAAATAACACTTTTCTAGCTTTCCACACAAGCCTACTTCTTGCAATTTATTTAAGGTATTTTGATGCGATATGGTGCATTCATCTTTAGCAGCAATAGATGGGGAGGAAATCCACCTCCAAGATCTAGTGTATTTAAATACTCTACAAAGTATAAAAATGAGCTATCACCTATCTCTGCAGTTGAATCTGCACTATAGTACTGTATAACTTCTCTTGGCATCGATTGCAATGCACAATGATTCAAAGAAGCCACCTCTGTATTCTGCACTGCAAGTATAGCACGCTCATTGAAATATGTCCCAAAGTCTCTCACCGTGGACATCTCACCGTACACACTATTAACCAAGGTTTCTATGGAGCGCCCTTTCAATACCATGATAGATGGAATATGTAACTTATCACAATTCTCCGTAATACCCACTCCATCCCCTATCCCTTGAATCCAACCAACAAATCCATTATCCATTACACTACTAACGGTTGGCATCCTCATATTCCCAGACAACCTTAGCACCTTAACATACTGCCATAAATGAGAGTAACATAGTGCCGCATTAGCAATATCTTCACGGGAGCCCTTCATCACGACGGGTAGGATTTGCCTAAAATCACCCCCGAGCAAAGTAACCTTTCCACCAAATGGTTTATCACAGCTCATAATATCTCTTAAAGTTCTATTAACAGCTTCAAATGCAAACCTGTGCATCATAGGAGCCTCATCCCATAAAATAAGACTCGATTGTCTAAACAGTTAAGTAAGATTGCTCTGAATAGGAATATTACAGGTGGATCGATCACATAGATCCAATGGAATTTTAAACCTTGAGTGAGCAGTACGACTGCCCTGTAGAAGCAAAGCAACAATGCTAGATAATGCCGTTGCTAATGCTATATGACGATCATTGCGCAACTTAGCAAGCAAACACTTGTAAAGAAATGTCTTTCCAGACCCACCAGGACCATCCAAAAAAAAAAACATCCCCAAAGTTTCCACCAATGGCACCTGTAATTGCATTATATGCAACCCTCTGTCTGTCATTCAACATTGCCTGCATACAATTACAAACTCTACGTTGCTCCAGTATATCATTTGCATATTCATCTTCTAAAAGAGGGTTAGCACACAACTAAGAATCTGTTCGATGAGGTTCTGGCAATCCATCAAAGTCAGGTAATCTTCACCCATGCTGTCACAAAAGATCCTGAAGATGCAATAAAGCCCTCTTTGATGCCTCTTGTTGTAGAACTATAGAAGATATATGCACATGCTCTAGCTGTAACTTATACAAAATATCCTCCACCATTGGTGACATAAATCTATCCCAGAGCTGACCAGGCTGTGCAGGCTCACAGAAGACCAAAATTGCAGCAAACAAAGCACGCAACTGGGCACCAATTTGTATAGATGCAGCACACAACACACTCATCATCACCCTCTAACATGCCCTTTGCAATGCAGGCTTCCTTAAAGGTTTTGTACACCACGTTGCCAACAATACGCAAATCATCAAAAGACATACATCCTCAAGACACTGTCAAGAGCATTCGCAAGTAATAACGCTCACCAGATGTGGGTGGCACAAAGTATATTCAACCACATATATTTCCACGCTTTCTCTTGGTCCATATCTTTCGTTGTGCATTCCACACCCAATACACCGAGAAGTCTTGATACCGAATAGCTCGAGCCTATGGATGAATACGATTGCACACAAACCATTCCGTAAGAGTAGTTTTCCTAATATCTTCATTTTACATAACATTTGATATATTGTCTGTATCTTGAAACACCACAATTCTCATCAGGCAAGTACACCTGCAACCGCTGTATATCAAGCTTCTCATTGTGCAATGCATAGTCATATATTCACCAACACGCTTCTGAAGCAGAAACATACCATGCATCTAGATAACTCTCAATCTCATCCACTTCACGAAAGGTCGTACCATTTAACCCTGAGTTTCCAACAAAAAATTTAATAGTTGCACAATCATGTCCCTTGTATATATACTTATACAAATACTTAACAGCTGCCACCATTGAGCATACCTCAACATTTATATGTCATTGTATTTTTTACTCAAGTATAGATTGTATGGAACAATCCATCTATTATCAATAGTATTACCCTTTATTGTGACCATCTTTCCATCATCTTGTCTTCTATAAACAGGATAGCTAGAGCTGTCAACAGTTGTTACATTCACAAACCTCTGAGGGAATTTTTTTAGTGCATCGAGCATTGCGCATGCAAGGGCTCTTGGGATTCATTGCATCGCAAGGACCATGGACATTGCATTTTGAGATAGTTTCAAACAAAGCTGAAAACTTTGCTTTATCAGGAAACTCATCACAAACAAATCTATCATAATGGCATGCTTCAAAGGGTTTAAAAGGGTGCTCCAAAATTAGCTAAGTATGAGAATGCGGTAGCCCCCGCTTTTGAAACTCAATCACACTAATATAGCATGCAACATTCCCAAACAGATTCCTTTTCAACAATGTATGCATCATATCAGCATGTTTTTTATGGAATACCCGAGCAGTCAAATCAAGACGATCATAAGCAGTCTGTCCAGGCAACAAAGCATTAGTTATCTCTAACCACTTTGGATTACATGTCATCATTATAAACAGATCACGTTTTCCCTTACTCCGCATTATAGCCATGGCATCCTGATACAACTGATACATGTGTCTTGGCCCACCAGTAAAAGAAGATGGCAAAACCACCCTTTTACCAATAGAGACACCAATAATCCCAACCGGCCCATCATCCATCACTCCCACCATATCTGCTAAGCCCTTATAAACTTTCGAGCGTAAAACTAATTGATTTTGACAACACCAAGCTAACCTACATTGCTCTATACTACAATAAGCATCAACAATAAATTGGTGCAACAATCGACCACCCCGCAATATGCACACCTCAGTGTCCTCAAGCACTTGTAGTCGAAATGCATAAAATTGCATCTAAGTAACACAGTCCTTATTAGACAATCCATGTATATTAATTGGAACATTAACACCACTATAAGGTACCTTTACATGCCAACCATCATCACCCATAGGAAAAAGAAGAACGTATAGCATTGGCATGTATGCCCTATGCAAGTTTGAAATAGCAATACATCGTCCATCCCGACTATAAACATGTATGTCTCGACGATCAAGAGTATTCTCATCGCCTTGTCCTGGCATGCTAGCCACAACCTCAGTTGCCACTGGAGTTGAGTATTGTCTATTAGCATGTTAAACCCCAAAAATAGTCATTCTCAAATCATGCAAGGCATTGTTTTGCAATTGCATACCCACGAATCTAAAAGCTTGTGCATATGCATTGTGTTGATGCATCATAGATTGAAGCTCCCCAAGCAAGTTTGGCAATAAATTAGGCATAACATCCAACCGATTAGATAACTCATGCTCAGTAACATAAACATAAAGTTGTGCAAATCTTAGCCTTTCCTATCGTTGCACATTAGGAATCAAAGGGCTTATACGATGATAAATGGAGCCATGCACTCTAAAGGTATAAGAATTTCCCACAACAGACAAAAGCTCATCAACATTGGCACCAAATGGCACAAATGCAAGAGCACTATTATATGCTCGTATATTATTTTTAAATACTCTGCTTTGAGGATGCATACCATGCAACAAATCATGCAATAGCTGTGCTGGATATTGCAACTGTGGTAACATTACTTTTCCATTTCAACAACAATGTTTACCAAACAAAACTGACCCCTGCACTTGAGCCGCACATCTCCATAATTTAGCGGAACATCGCTCACACATATCAGAAAGACTCCCCATGGAATGCACAAACGGGTCTTGAAATAGCAATATTGTAGTTGTAGGATGAATATCCATTGCAAGCAAAGCATGTAAAATGGAGCAAAAACCTCCATTTCGAGGACTAAAGGTTGGAGCATTATTGACACGTCACTCATTAATCACATGATTTCCTAGGTTTTGGTGATTTTCAGCATCTATATTATAATCATTAGCAAATTGCTGCTCAATCAAACTATGAAGTCCCTCACGAATCAAGCTATCATGATTTAGAGCCCCTCCTTGCAAAACGTTCTGACACTCAACTATAGTGGAACACATCTCTTTATACCCCCTCGGGTCATGTTTTGCCATTTGAGCCCTAAGCCTAGCAACCTGTCGTCATCTATATCGTGTAGAGTTGAGTCTATGCCTATGAATACACAACACATAATCCCTACTAGTTCTCTAATTATTTAATCCCATATTGTTTGGATTCTCACAAAGCCTACACATCAAGAGAAAACATGCATTCTTTCAAGGAGAGACTTGATTGGGATTAGTATTTTTAAAAAGACTTAAAAGTAGAATCAATCTAGAATCACATAATCCAAAATACTACAATAATTTAAATCAGCACAATCCTCCTACGTGCAAGGAACAATAGTAGTTAAAATTAGAATCATCATATATTTTTATATATTCTATACGATTAGATATCTAACCCAAAGACAAACGAACAAAAACTATATCTAACCGGCCCGTGATCCCCCAAAGCCTATAACTCAAACCCAAACATCACTCTTCAACATGAATGTGCAATAAACTATAAAACGTTAGGATTCTTAAATCAATGAACTCTTCTCTGTAGATTGCAAGACATAATAAGTATTTCTATAGATCAAACCTCAAGAAAGAGGCAATATACTTAAAAATAAAAATGTGTTTAATATTTACAAACTCTTCAAAAGATAAAGAATACACAATCTTATTCCAATCCATAGCAAGTTCTTAGACATTGAAACTAATATTGAGAGAGAGAGAGAGAGAGAGAGAGAGAGAGAGAGAGAGAGAGAGAGAGAGAGAGAGAGAGAGAGGGAGGGAGAGATGTCCATATCCAAGTATTTTACAGAGAATATTACTCTTTGATATGTACTACATTGCAAAAATCAATGAAGTTTTCTCTCTAGATTGCAAGACATAATAATTCTATATATAAATAAACTATAGATCAAACCTCAACAAAGAGACAATGGACACATACATAGAATTATAAATGCGATCAATGTTTACAAACTCTTTAAAAGAGAGAAGAATGCATCATAGATTGAAGCTCCCCAATAAATTGAACCAAACACTGGAGAGAGAGAGAGAGAGGGAGGGAGGGAGGGAGAGAGAGAATATTACAATTAGACCATACAATTAGAGAATATTACTCACATGCAGTACACCACAAAAATGAATAAAGTTATATAACCACATTGTTTGACATGATAATAATAATAATTCTTTGTACAAATCAAGCGTCAAGAAAGAGACATCACACCACACTGTAGATATCCAATACATTTTACTCAATTTAGTCTCGTTACAAAAAGAGAAAGCACACATTATCACAAAAAAAGTAGTGGCCCAAGCATTTCAATATCTTCATAAGAGAGACAACAATAGATCATAACCTTCATCCAAATGTTGGAGAGAGAGAGAGAGAGAGAGAGAGAGAGAGAGAGAGAGAGAGAGAGAGTGAATATTCAAACATTACAATTATAATTAGACCATACAATTAGAGAATATTACTCTCGCATGCACTACACTACAAAAATAAAAAAAGTTGTATCCACATTGCAAGACATGATAATTCTTTATACAAATCAAACCTCAAGAAAGAGGTATCACATCGTTACATTAAAACCAATATAAGCTTCACAAAAAGGAAGCACACATCATCACAAAAAAAACATTGGTCCAAGCACTTTCAAATAAGATATAAGCGAGACAATAATAGATCATAAGCCTCAGCCAAGCAAGTCCTCATCAATTGGGACCGTTCATTTGACCACTCAATTGTTGTAGCAAGGCATTGAACCTATTAACATTCATTTGAAACTGCAAGAATGATAGTCGACAACCCCTCTGGAAAATCACAGGATCGTAGTTATCTCCAAGCTCCCAAAACGATGCCCACATATCATTCAACAACAAATTCATCAACCTGCTTGTCTCAGAGACAATTGCTAAAAGTTCCCTCACTTCACCACCCAAACCACTTGAGACTTGTTGAAGAACACTTTGGTGTGCTTTGTCTCGCACACAACACCATACAAACCTTTATCTTGTTCATGCAACTCTACAGAGTAAATAGCAAGTGCATGATCGACACGTGTAGATAAACTCATCTGCAATTCCATCAACTCATTCATCTTGGTCTCGAGGCATTTAAACTCCAAAGAACTTGAAGTAGCCTTTGTGCTTCTTCGGATCGTTGATGTCCTTGTGGATTTACTAACATGCCCTCCCTGTTGCCTCGCCACTTCTTTAATCTTTCGCACATTAACTTTATTCACTCTATTAAACTCCACATTTTGGCTGCAACAAAATACACAAATGACTATCTCCCCAAAAAGAACAAAATACCTTAGCGAAAATACAATTATTAGAATAACTATCTCCCATACCCATGCGAACGGCTCCAAGCAGGCAAGCGTCGAAGAGATGATGTTGTGGTTGTTTTCTTTGATTCAACCAAATCAATTGCATTCAATGGAGTTGAATGCACTATGTTTGGAACATCGTCCATAGCTTTGCTTTGTTCCATGATGACTACACGAAACTTTCAATAGAGTATAAGAGTCCCAATAGAGAAATCTCAAAGCCATTGAAGACAAACACGTTTCCAACTGAAAACCCTAAATCGAAAGTGTCTTGGACTCAAAGACAAAAGAATAGTCATGGACGAACACGTGTAAATAATCATGCATGAGCACATACATACACAGTGCCCGCCAAAAGCCAATTAATGATTCCCCTCTCCAATGGATGTCCATTCATCCACATGTGTACATGACACTCACCAAAGGCCCAGCAAGCATCACTCAAACTTGAAGATATGTTAGTCTCGATGATATATTCCTAGACTCGAAAGTGAAAGAATACACATGTATTAAGCCCAACACGCATAACCAAATGCATATATAGCCATGCCTTACCTCCTCTCCTCTCTCTCTCTCTCTCTCTCTCTCTCTCTCTCTCTCTCTCTCTCTCTCTGTGTGTGTGTGTGTGTGTGTGCAAGCCCTACTAATGGATGTTCATTCGTCTAGATCCATACATAGGTCTTGCCAAAGGCCCGAATGTGTTAAAGATCTAAAGGTGTTCGGCGCTCATAGACGAATGAATACCAAGGTGAAAATATGGAAAAATAAACTATTAAAATGAGATAAAAAAATCTTAATAATTTGGAAGAGATAGAAAATGTTTTTTAAAATGGAGATTTTCATTCGAATAAAACACAACTCATTTAAAAAGTCTTGCAAAGATTATATATATCAAGTATATGGTAATTTTCAATTTGGAAGAGATAGACAATGTTTTTCAAAATGGAGATTTTCAAGGATGTGCTTATACAGCGGCGACTCATCCAAGTAAACATTGCCAAAAACCTATCTAGATAAACTTTGAAAGAAGAAAGTTGCACATCAAGGGCAATGCTCTCGAGTGAAAGGGAATGACCCCACATGGTGATTCATTTAGGTTAACATTGCCGAAGACCTATTAAGAGAAACTTTTAAAGAAGTAAGTTGCACATCAAGGGAAACATTTTCATTCTTGTGAGCAATTAACTCACATACGCCATCCTCTATACGACCAACACTGTCAATAAGATTTCCCTTTGCACATATTCATTTGCACACTAGGAGCACACTGCACAACATTTGCTACATACACATTTTTGTCCTCCATGCTGCGCAAAACACATGCATCAACATCAAAGGTGCATATCAACTATTCTTATCTTATCTTAAAAATTAGAAGCAGTGGAAAATCCTAGATGACATTAGATTAACTTCCAATGCATTAAATTTAAACATACGTGCATTAGACCATATGATTGACTACAATAGAATTTGCTATAGTAAGTAACATCTAGAGTGAGGTTTCAATTTGTTTATCCCACACATAGGACTCAAGTGGGTCTTCAAGATGCATTTGGATTATTTCAAGCAAATTCTCATGGCTCCCTAGCCGAGAGATTAGGCTTTTTGTCACAATGGATGTATCCGTTTCATGATGCAAAGCCCCCCTTGCATAATGAGAAAAGTCAAGGATCAAAGCCAACACCACAATGACCAGTGAGTTGGTATTTTAAGTGGTGTACCTAACGTTGCATGGTGCACACCACACAATATCCTTTCTTAGAAAATCATGCCCCAGGAGAATGCAACATTCCCCACCCCTGCCAATAAAACTATAATTCACACACTAAACAATCTCCTAAGTTTAAAAACGTCAATAACGGATTTTTAATGCCATGAAGGGTTATTATATCCATGCCAACCCCACAAATCACAATGAGTTCTGAAGGATAGTTGTACCTCTCAATAATGAAAGTCACGACCATGAATAAGTAAATAGTAATATAATATAATATAATACATACATATATCTTATAAAGTTACTACAAAACCTTCCACTCCATAAAATACACGTGTATTAGACCTAAGTTTGTATGATGCCAATAAAAATATAGCTCACACACTAAATAACTTTCTAAGTTTAATAATGCCCCACGAATCGCAATCAGTGAGGCAAAGGATAGTTCTATCTATCAATAATGAAAGTCATGAGTAATATAGTAGTAGTAGTATTATTAATATTATTGTAATTTAGCTCCACATATCTTAAAGTTACCTTCCACTCTATGTCTTAAAACACATATCCTAAAACGTTTATTAGTAAGATAATAACAATAATAAAATAAGATAATAATAACAATAAACTAAATAACAATAACAATAACAGTAATAACTAAACTAATAATAATAATAATAATAATAATAATAATATAATATAATACATATATATATCTTATAAAGTTACTACAAAACCTTCCACTCCATAAAATACACGCCTATTAGACCTAAGTTTGTATGATGCCAATAAAAATATAGCTCACACACTAAATAAATTTCTAATTTTAATAATGCCCCACGAATCGCAATCAATGAGGCAAAGGATAGTTCTATCTATCAATAATGAAAGTCATGAGTAATATAGTAGTAGTAATATTATTAATATTATTATAATTTAGCTCCACATATCTTAAAGTTACCTTCCACTCCATGTCTTAAAACACATATCCTAAAACGTTTATTAGTAAGATAATAACAATAATAAAATAAGATAACAATAACAATAAACTAATATCTATATCTATATCTATTTATCTATATATCTATATATCTATATACTAATAATAAAATAATAATAACAATAACAACTAAAGGAACTAATTAAAATAACAAAACAGCAACACTAACTAACTATTAACTATTAATTACTATTCACTACAACTATAACTAACTATTAACTACAACTATATCATTATTCACTACAACTATAACTAATTATTTTATATTATTATTATTATTATTAGTTTTTTGTATATATCTATACTATTAAAATAATAATAAATTAAACCAGTCAAAATAAAATAAAAACTAAACCAATTAAAATAACAATACCACAATAAACTAATAATAACTAAACTAACAACAACAACAACAACAACAACAAAAATACTAACAAAAATAACAATAACAACTAAACCAATGAAAAAGTAAAATTAAAATAATAATAAGAAATATAATATAACCAATAAAAAATAACACATACAACTAACAATATCTAAATAAAATAATATCACAATAAACTAAATAACAACTAATAACAGAACTACATAACTATAATTATAACAAACTATTAACAACTAATTAAACTATTTAGCTATATAATATAATGATATAATAAGAATGTAATAATAATAATATAAAGTAATATAACATTCATAACTATATAATAATATATATAATAATAATTATAACTATATAATATAATAATATAACAACAATAATATAATAACTATTAATAATAACAACTAACTATTAACTATATTATTATTATTATCTATATTATTAAATATACTATTATTATTATCTATATTTATTACTCTATATCCATCAATATCTATATCTGTATTTATAATTAGTATACTATACATAAACAATACATTAATAATATAATATAATATAATAGTCTATACTTTACAAGCATACAATAATAAACGATACAGTAATATCTATATTATATTGTATTATATTGTATTATATATATATATATATATAATACCACAATAAACTAAATAACAACTAATAACAGAACTACATAACTAATTATTAATAACTAATTAAACTATTTAGCTATATAATATAATAATACAATAAGAATGTAATAATAATAATATAAAGTAATATAACATTCATAACTATATAATAATATATATAATAATAACTATAACTATACAATATAATAATATAACAACAATAATATAATAACTATTAATAATAATAACTAACTATTAACTATATTATTATTATTATTATTTTAGTATTATTATCTATATTATTATATTATCTATATTTATTACTTTATATCCATCAATATCTATATCTGTATTTATAATTAGTCTACTATACATAAACAATACATTAATAATATAATATAATATAATAGTCTATACTTTGTAGGCATACAATAATAAACGATACGATAATATCTATATTATATTGTATTATATATATATTAATATATATATAATAATACCACAATAAACTAAATAGCAACTAATAACAGAACTACATAACTAATTATTAACAACTAATTAAACTATTTAGCTATATAATATAATAATACAATAAGAATGTAATAATAATAATATAAAGTAATATAACATTCATAACTATATAATAATAACTATAACTATACAATATAATAATATAACAACAATAATATAATAACTATTAATAATAACAACTAACTATTAACTATATTATTATTATCTATATTATTATATTATCTATATTTATTACTCTATATCCATCAATATCTGTATCTGTATTTATAATTAGTCTACTATACATAAACAATACATTAATAATATAATATAATATAATAGTCTATACTTTGCAGGCATATAATAATAAACGATACAATAATCTCTCTATATATATAATATAACACAATATAATATAATAAGCAACCATTAATTATTATTATTATTAACATTAACATTAACATAATTATTATTATCATATATCATATTATTATATTATTATTATATTAATATAGTGTAATGTAATAAAATAATATCAATATATTCAATATTCAATATTAATTATCAATATCTACATCTATATTTGTATTTATAATAGTCTACAAAAAAACTAAACTAATTAAAACAACAAAACTAAAATTGAATAAATCCATAATATAATATAATAATAATATAATAACAAATAACAAACTAACAATACATATAATATAATACAATAACTAACAATAACAAAGTTAAAATAACAACCATTAACAAAACTATATAACTATATAATAATAATAAAATAAAATAATACAATAAGAATGTAATAATAACGACATCAATAATATAAAACAATATCTAAATCTTAACCTAAATAAAATAATACCACAATAAACTATAAACTAACAATAAACTAATAAACTAATAATATCTAAATAAAATAACATCATAATAAAATAAAGTCAATAACAAAATTAAAATAACAACTAATAACTATATAACTATATAATAAAATAATACAATACTATAAGAATGTATAATAATAATAATATAAAACAATACAACATCAATAACTATATAATATAATAATAATAATAATAACTAAAATAATATAATAAGAATTTAATCATAATATAATAATCTAATAGTAATAACTATATGATAATATATATATATGGTAATAACTATAACTATAAAATATAATAATATAATAATATAATAACAAATAACAACTAATAACAAAATTATATAATTATAATTATAATATAATAATATAATGCTATAAATAATATTATTAATTATTAATTTAATAATAACTATAACTATAACTATAACTATACTACAAGCCCAATGTTCTATAGAGTTGCATATGATGATATAACTTTTAGAGTATCAAATAATTTGCACATTGAAATGTATCAAATTTCTTATAATTTCTATGGTGGATCATTGCAAGCATTGCACCAATTGAAATTTGCAAGAGATGAATCAACATTATTTGCGAGGAGGGGCTTTGAAAAGTCTAGCATGCAATAGCGCAATTAGAAGCTAATAGTAGGTAGGTCTTTTTTTAATCAAAGGTTATTACATGCAGTTGTACCCTCCACCTATTCTAGTTTTGAGATTGAGATTCTAGTTTAGAGACTGAGGATTTGTGTATGTATTGTATTCAATGTCTCATCATATTTATGGTTTGCTGCTGCAAGGATTGCACTTCATCAAAATGACATTCCCAAAATGAGCAATGTGCAAAAGGGGGTACCAACAGTCTAACATCTAGGTACACAACTAGCATGTTGAGAGATAGTAATTTGTTGTATGAATGTCTATTGTGCACATCATTTGAAAATACGTGCAATGTAGTTTTGATAGTGATCACTTTTGCAATCACAAAATATTAGACTCATTGGTATAACATAAGGATTGCACAAAACTCTGACACATATCCGCAAAGGAAGACAACTGAGAGACACTTCTTTCTCTTGTTAAATATTTCTCTCTACAATTTTTTGGGATAGCCATTGTACCTTTGAAAGTGAACATGTCTGCAAGCTACATAGTTCCTTTTACACTATTTGAGCAAAGGGCTACAGAGGACACAACTTGGAGAATGTGAGGCAGGTTACCACACTCTTTCATTATCATGATTCACTAGAGGTAAATAGAGAGAGCATCGACAATTGGGAGGAGCATAGAAGGCTGGGAATGTGAGTAGGTTACCACACTCTTTCATTATCATGATTCACTAGAGGCAAAGGGAGAGAGCGCAGATGGCTAGGAGGAGTATAGAAGGTTGTCATTCGGGGATACAAGGCGAGGATTAGGTGCTTCGACTAAGGGTAAAAGGTGGAAAAGTTTCTTATAAACCACTTTCATAGCCTAGATTATTTCTCTAAAACCATTTTTGGCACGATGTTTTTTTGCAAAAGGTTTTGGGTTGAAAACCATGGTGGGAACAACTCCTATGTAATCCCTAGGTGATTTTGGTTATTGTGAATAGGGATGATTCATGCAAGATGGCTAAGTCTATCTAGGAGTGCAATAAGGCCCAACATATTTGAAATTTCTTCAAACATGGTTGATTATATAGGGTTATTATTTTACGAGAGTTAGCTTGAAGAGGCATGGTATATTTTTAGTGTCATCTTTGAACAAAGACTTGAGTTACGTTTCAATATCTACTTTTGCATTCTATAGGGATGTGGAAAGGCAAGAACCTTGGTAGAAGG
The DNA here is from genome assembly GCF_053477565.2 of Lygodium microphyllum. NCBI lineage: Eukaryota > Viridiplantae > Streptophyta > Polypodiopsida > Schizaeales > Lygodiaceae > Lygodium > Lygodium microphyllum. The sequence goes on from NC_141150.1 coordinate 22,432,316, forward strand.
AAGATACCTTCACTTCTACAAGAGACAAATGGGGTGTAAGCAAAATGTTCACATTGGAAATGCTCTTACGAACATGGTGCATATTAATTGTGGATATATTGTTGATGCTCACAAGGTGTTTGCTAACTTTCTAGAATGGAATTTCTTCACATGGTGACTTGTAGAAGAAGCTCTCTAGATGTTTGAATAAATGGAGCAATATGGTATGCCCAAGAATGGCTAGAGTAGGCCATGAAGTCTAATGGGTTTTTACATGTCTATGCTAAGATGTAGACTATGAAGGTGACTGGAATTAAGTAGTGAGTTGGTGGCCATGATTCTAAGAATGTATAATGGTGACCACAATTTACATGTATAAATATCACTCTATCTCATCTCTCTCTACAATACAGAGCTCTCTTTCTCTTTCTCAGAGAGAGAGAGAGAGAGAGAGAGAGAGAGAGAGAGAGAGAGAGAGAGAGAGAGAGAGAGAGAGAGAGAGAGAGAGAGAGAGAGAGAGAGAGATGCACTACAATAGTATTTAACACTTTTTCTTCCTTTCATAGCCCTTGCATATGAGGAATAATGGTTGAAATGGACAGTTGCCATTCCACTTCTTCTTCTTCACCAAGATTGATCACCACTACACATTGTATTGTACTTGTATTGTGAAAAGCCTTTCAGTTTTGCTTGTCAAGGGGGGTATCAAATAGTGCCAATACTCAATTGCTGTAGTTGCACATGGAAATATGTATTAGCACAAAAATTCCCCATGGTTTTTGCGAACGGCTCAATACACTATGATTCTAAGAATATTCCTATGCCACATTGGAAAAGTGGATACCACAGTTTATTGTGGTGACCCATTGTGAGGGCTATCAAGGCTCAGAGAGATAAGAGTTAGTAGAAGGTTTATTGAAGAAGATAAGGGTTTATATGGTTATTTTTATAGCATATAGCCTTGCAAGCTATTTAGAGATCATATTTTTTGATAGATATGCATGATAGGTGTGTTAGGTTTTACACGTGGAGTCCATTCTCTAATGTTTGTTGCAAGTGAAACTCATCATATGAGTTTAATATGACATAACAAGTTCTTCAAGTGCCCAATTTTATCTTTAGCATCTTGATATGTTATACATAGATTTGGGTATGGTTTTAAATTTTCTATTTCTCTTTAATATATATTAGTTAATAGTTTTAAAATTTCCATCTCTCTTTAATTTCATTACTAATAAATATTTTCCAACTATTATTAGCAACTTTGGGTGCTTCTCCATGTGGCGACTATAGGGCTAGAGGTGAAAGAAATACCCAATGTGAGCTCCATTTGGCAACTTGAGAGTGAGAGGGGAAGAAAATAGTGAATTAATTGTGAATGCCAACTCTCTCTGTCTCTCTCTCTCTCTAACAAAGGAAAAATTAGCCTTAATTTTTGAAAGGATTTGTAGTAACCTTAGAGAATTAGGGATCCACATAAAAGGCAAGAGGTTGTCCTAACATACAAATTTTGATCATTTCATTTGAACAACTCCATCATCTTGGAGCTCTTGAGGTTCCACCTCCCACCACCATTCAAAGAGTGTGTTCTCATGGACACTATTGCATGAGGTGTGTATCATGCTATCTACATTTCCTTGTACTTCTCTTTTCTTCTAGCTATGGTTTCCTTGTGCCATATGCAACATGTGAATATATGGCATTGGTAATGGCTTTCCTTCGATGCCACTTATATTTCTTAGTTCAAGTGCTAATTTCTTTTACTTAGAAGTTCATCTCTTTTTGTTGGTATTAAACCTTTGCTTTGAACCTAGTTGATGTCCATTTCAAGTCATTGTCTTGTTATAAGCACTAAAGGCTGGTTATAGAAGGTACAAATCTGGCTACAATTTGGTCAGATGCCATAATGCCACTAGACAAAATCTCAGATTAGGAATCAATTCTTGATTGAGGTTCAAGCATGGATGCATTCAATAGAATACTTAGATGATTGATTTTAGCATATGATTCAATCAATTTCAAGAGATGAATGTAAATGTAAAAGAGGATCAAATATAGAACTTAATCCTCAATTTCTCTCAAGCAATAGAATTTAGGCTCAACAAATGGATTACGTGCATGCATGCATGTGTGTGTGTGTGTGATTAAGAATTAATTGAAGTACTTTTTCATGAGCACAATGAAGAATGATGATCAATGTCACCCAAGTAATAATCGTAGTTGCTCTAAGATTGATATGAAATCAATCTTTAATAGCCTTCAACCTTCTTGGAAACTCAATGATGAAGGATTTAGCTTCAATGTCAAAGAGCCACAAAATCACTCCCCTAATGCCTCCATGAGTCAAAAATGTATTCAACCCCGTGAAATCTTTAAGCATATGTATGTGATAATTCTTGTTGTAGATGAATCCAATAGGCCAAAACATATACCAATTTTCAAGAAATGTAAAAGTTTATACAAGCTTTAATGGTTGTCTAGTTGAATAGGGATTTTGAAGAAGAAGAAATCTCTTTACAAGAAGAAATGAGCTCAAGAGTTGGTCCAAGAGCTTGCAACTTGCATAAGAATAGCTACATGAATATATTAGTAAAATATTTGAAGCTTATATGGAGTTTTTCATGGCTATCCTGCTCTCTCTAAGGTTCCTTAGAGTTTGGAAGAAGATGAATAATCCAAAAGGGGGAGTTCAAGGACTCATTGCTTGCTCAATGCTCGTTGTTGATGATTCATGTTGTTGTGAAGTTTGTCATGGCTATCCTGCTCTATCTAAGGTTCCTTAGAGTTTGAAAGAAGGTGAATAATCCAAAAGGGGGAGTTCAAGGACTTGTTCAATGCTTGTTGATGATTCATGATGTTATGGAATAGATTAAAGCTTGTATTTTTAATGTAAATTACGCTAGTTGGACAACAGTCCTTGTCTGTTTATGTTGAATATGTAATATATATGAAGCTTTTGAAGAGTAGAAGACTAATATAGTTGCCATTCAAGTCCTTGAGCAAGGCATCAAGAGATATAGCTAGCTTTCTCCATAGAACCTATGAATGAAGGCTTGGAGAGGGAAGAGAAGAAGGGTACTCTAAAAAGTTAGATGAAAATTTAGTTGTCTCCAACTCTTGTTAACTCCATTTTCTCAAAATGGTCTTGAAAATAGCAAGTAGAATAGCAATAAACTGCCAAACTTGTCAAGTATTCACCATGATTTCTCCCAAATCTTTCTTAGATTCTCCAAAATATTCATGTTTAGCTATAGAAAAGCTTTGTCCTAATCCATAGCCTCTTTTGATTTCGAGTGATCATTGGGTAAGTAACAACCCAATGAGTCATTGGTTATTGCTAAGGTAAACTCTTCCCCTTCCATTGAAATTTCCCTATTCTTCTTGCATATTATTGAAAACCAAAAGTTTCATTTCAGCCATTATATATCATAATTTGTCCTTCAAATTAGTATACCTTTCCATATTCATATATCAACGGAGGAAAAATGTTAATGCCAAATTCAACCATTACATATCATAATTTGTCCTTCAGATTAGTATACCTTTCCATATTCATATATTGACGGAGGAAAAAGGTCAATGCCAAATAAACTAGCAAGCCAAAAGAGAGATGATCCTCTCTTGCTACTTAGGACTCCGCAAAGGTGCACAACTAGGCTCAAGGAGGAAATTTGCACACTCCACAGTATTCCTAACACTCCCTTTAGAGCTAGGACATTTTTCTTACTTTCAAATGACTCAAATTTGTTCTTTACTCCCATACCTCATTGGCATCTTTCCCTAATTGAGAGACCACTTCTTTACCCTTCTTAGTAGGCTTAATAGCCTTCTTTGAACCCTCCTATTTAATTTCTTCCATTGCTTCTTTGTGAGATTTTTGCATGGAAAAAATAATCTACCTACCTATACCTGCCTATGCAAATAGTATACATGTCGAAAATTAGAAAACCATACTTCACAAAGAACTTTGGACCCCCTATTATATTAATTTCCAAGATCTTTGGAGGCTCAACTTGATGGTCCCATAGTATGCATGTCCTTCACTTCCCTTTGGGGTTAGACACAATGGGGGATACATAAATCACTTTTCTTTATTTATACCTTGTGTATATTGTATTGTGTGGAAAAGAAGAAGAAGAGACCAGTAAGAAAATGTTTTGGCCTTCATATATTTTCTTGTGTTCTTGAGTGAGTTTTGTCATGTATGTATAGTATGTTTTTGGCATAGTAACTCAAGCAAGTCCTTCCACCACACAATTTGTGACATGGTATCAGAGTGGCACCACTGAGAGAGGCTAGTTTTAAAGACTAAAGTGAAGGAGAAGAAGCAAGGATTCAAGCAAGCAAGCAATAGGTAAGAAGCTCTCCCATTCTTCCACTCTTTCTCTTGGATAGTGCATGTGGAGGCATCAAAAGAAAGGCATAGAAAAAATTATCAGATTGTTGTGAGATTTGATGTATGAATAAAGCGCTATACATTTTATAGATAAGCTTAGCACTACTTTTTTGGCCATTTGAGGCCGTTTCGGGCCCCAATGTAGATCCACAAGGTTGTGGATAATAGTTTTAGGGCATATTGTGATTCTAGTTGTGTTGACTAAGAGTGGGTGCACATGTTACATATTTTGAATATGTAAGTTTTGAAGTGCTTGCTACAAAGCAAACATAAGTTTTATTTGCAAATAGATTGCAAATTACATGTACTATTGAGGAGTAAGTGAAAAATGCAACTTGGTATATTGCTATGCACCTGTTATTAAAGGTTACAAAAGACTTGCTTGCTATTTTATATCAATCTTATGATAATGGTAGAGAATAGTAGAAACCCCATCATTGAGAAGCTAGACAAGAACAATTACCTATCATGGAAGTTCCGTGTGATGAACTTTCTTATTGGAAAATGCCTCTTCGAGTTTGTTTTAGGTGAAGAAAAGAAGCCAAAGCTAAGTGACCCTACAACTAAAGATGAATTAAAGACATGGAAATAATGGAATGAAAAAGACAAAAATGTAACGTATTGGCTATCTACAATCATTGATAATACTATGCTTGGGCATATAAAAAAGGTAAAAAGTTCATATGTAGTATGGACCATATTTGAAAATATATTTACTATGATACAAAGACATAGAAGATTTAGCTCAAGTAAAAGATAAATACTTTGAAGAAATGAAAAATGCGTGTCAATGAGTATGTTTTGAAGGTTCTTCTCCTCAATGATCAACATAGAAATCAACTCTACAAATTTAGGGATATCACCTCTCATATTCATAGATGGCTTGAAGCCCTTATATTCATCTCCAAGTCCATCTAAGTATGCAAGCACATCATTATTATCATCAACTACCATAGTGATAGATCTACGGGCTTCCATGATACTCTAAATGTTTAAGGTACAATTATTAATAGATAGGTTCCCTCTTTTCACTTAGTTTGCTTTGACTTGAGTTGCAACTTTTTGACCTTTGGATTTACTTTGAATACCTTACCAAATTCTTCTATGCAATGGCAATGATTTTAGATTCCTATAAATAGCCCATCATGCTATCTGTTGTGACACTAACAGATACCTAATACATGACTTTACTACTTCCAATCTTTCTTAGCATTTAATAGTTCCACAATAGCATTTCATGCAAAAACATTAGATGCTACTACCATGTCTCCTTTGATGTAATTCTAAATACCTTTGCCCTTTAAGAAAATTGTCATCCTAAACTTCCATGTAGGATAATTGTTCTTATCAAGCTTCTCATTGACAATCTGGTTCAAGTTGTTAGACATTTTTGACAAAACAGAAAACCTTGCAAAAACATACAATCTGTAAGTAAGTTGATACCAGGTTCACCACAACTAAACACCAAACCTTTTTCATTGACAGGACAATAGTAACTGCAATTTGTAATCTCTATGCAAATGCCTTTTGTGTCTATAATCTAGCAAGTCTTTTTCGTAAATAGACTGTGATTATCCCGTACAATGCTTTTTTTAGCCTGCATACATAATGCTGAAAATCAGGGTGTACATACCCTTCCAGTTGATCCATATAGACATCCTCTGCCAAGTCACCATTGAGGAATGCATTCTTCACGTCCATCTACTGCAATTTCCAACCTCTAGCAGCAGCCAAAGCAATCACAATGCGTATGGTTGCCATCTTGGCAATAGGGTTGAATGTTTCCTCATAATCAATTCCATATTGTTGGGCATACCCCTTAGCAACCAACCTGGCTTTGTACCTTTCCACACTGCCATCCGACTTGCATTTGATTTTATAGACCAGGCAATGGCACAAGATCCCATGTTTCATTTTTAGCCAAGGCATTCATTTCTTCATCCATAGCTGCACACCAGTTTTCATATTTTACTGCTTTAGCATATGTACCTGGTTCTTTGATCTCCATCACTTTTGTCATGTAAGCATTGTGCTTTGTAGAGTAGCCATTGTACGTCAACCTGTCAACATGATATCTGACCCTCTACAAGCGTCTAGGCTGTGGTGCATTGCTTGATTCCCCTCTCTCATGAGGCGGAATGTATCTGCTTTGCCTCATGCCAGGCATATAGATAGTCATAATACCAAGCTCACTATCTAAAGTGTCAGCGGACTCATATCCAAAAGTCATCCTATCAGGTTTCATCAGACGAGATGCATCCTCAATAGCTTTCTCTTTTCCTTTGTTGTCCAAGATATCATATCTTCCCCTCATTGACATACCGATGTTAGTGGACAGTGAGTGAGAGCTCCTCAATCTACCTGTCCAAGGAGATACTGTCTGACCAGTAGGACCTATCATAGGAGTACTCTGCTGTGAATCAGTTGTAGATACATGAGTAGAAGGCATATCCGACGGCACTGCAGCCGGTGATACATACCAAGAGGCCATCTCATCAAAGATAACATCCCTACTCACAAAAGTTTCCTTGGTAGAGGGATCATAGCATTTATATGCTTTCTTCTCCTCCAAATATCCAATTAAAACACACTTATGCACTTTTGGATCTAGCTTCTTCCTTTTCTCATCTAGGATGTGTACATAAGCAAGACAGCCAAAGACTTTCATGTGACTTATATCCGGATTATAGCCATACAACTTCTCAAATAGTGTCATCTCATGAATACCTGTAGTGGGAGTCTGATTCAAGATATACATGGCTATCATAACAGCCTCAGCCCAACAATAGAGCATCATCTTCTTGTCGTTCATCATGGCATGAGCAGCTTCCATCAATACCCTATTCTTATGCTCAACAACTCCATTCTGCTGTGGTGTATAGCTACAGGTAAGCTGCCTATGTATGCCATTTTCAGTCAGAAAATTGTCAAACTCTTTTGACACATACTCCCCACTGCTCTCTGATCTCAAGCAAGAGATATAACAATCAAATTCCTTTTCAACCTACTTTTTAAATTGCTGAAAAATAGGAAACACCTCATTCTTTGTCTGCAAAATATACACCCAAGTATAGCGATTGTAATCATCAATGAATGTCACATAGTACTTTGAGCCTCCCATAGACGCATTATGGGCTGGCCCCCAGACATCACAGTGCACTAATTGCAACAAACGTGTACTCTGCTTTACATGCCAGACAAATGGCAACCTCGACTGCTTACCAAACTTGCAATCATCGCATACATGACCAATGTCTGTGTATTGGAACTTGGGTAAATCTATAACAAGCTGTTTTTTCTGCATAATTTGCAGCCTCTGCAAATTCACATGTCCCACTCTCTTATGCCAAATTTCCAAATCTCTGACAGTGCAAGAACCATGGGCAAACATAGCTGAATTCAACTCTGGCAAAGTGGCATCAAGAGAAAACATTTTGCCATTCCTGTGACCGTGAGCAATCAACTTGCATCCATTTCCAAACTCTTCAATAAAGCATCCATGCTTATTGAACATAACCTACAAGGTTTGCTCTGCTGTCATTTGACCTATAGACAGTAAGTTCTTTGTTATCGATGGGACATGCAATACATCATGCAAATTTTTCTTTCTGCCATCATGAACCACAAGAGGCACTTTGCCTTTATGCTCAATGCTATGCTGCATGTCATCACCTGTGCATACATAGCCATGTCTTTCATCTATCATGTCAGTTAACCAATCACCGTGAGGGGTCATGTGGTTTGATGCCCCTGAATCAATGTACCATACTGCATCATTAGTGGATTTCTCAGCAGCCCTATCTTCTTTCACATACTACATGGCAAACAATCTATCTCTTGAAGCATCATCTGCCTGGCTAGATGTAGGAAAATGTCCATGTTGTTTGCCCTTTTGATTGCCCTGCTTCTTTTAGTAGTCCTTGGCAATATGACCGTACTTCTTGTAGTAATGAAAATCCTTATCCTTATTCGGATTGTTAGATGGATGCTGCTGCTGCCAGGAGCCTCTGCCTCTGGGGCTAGATCTCCCCCTGCCTCTAAAGTTTCCACCACCTCTTGCATTCGATACCTACTGGTTGTTATTGCCATAGGATGCATTTTGCTAGCCTCGTCTGCCAGAACCATAGCCTCTACCATGACCGCATTGATTGGAATAAAAGAATACATCCTTGCTTTTGGAACCGCTTGACCCTGTAGCCAAGCCAAGTTTAACCTCCTCATGGATAAGCAATGCAACCAATTCATTGAAATCAGGAATTTCAGCCGGCATAGACACAGAAGTATCAAAAGACTTATACTCAGGCCCCAAGCCATTCAAAGTCACAGCGACCATGTCTTCATCTTCAACTTGTGATCCAACAGATGCCAGCTGATTTGGAATAGTCTTGATCTCCGTGACATAATCCTGTATAGATCTGCTCTTTCTCTCCATATTGTTAAATGTCTGCTTTAACTGGATCTTTCTGGCACTTGTGGTTGTGCCATAGTACTTGACCACAATGTCCCAAGCATCTTTAAGAGAGCTGCAATTCATTATCTGCATTACCATGGCATCTGATATATATAAAGACAGCCAGTGCAACACCCTGCGAGCTCTTTCTGTCCAAGCTTGATGTAATCGTCTTTCATCAGTTGTAGGTCTTTTTGGGAGCTGAACTTTGGCTTCTACTCTAGTCACCAACTCCCAATATCCTTTCCCGATTAAGAAGTTCTCCATGTGGAACTTCCATATGGCATAATTATGGCTGTCTAATTTCTCCCCCACAATCTGGGTAATATTGTCTGTCTTGTTAGCATTTTCCATGTTGTATGCCTTTCTTGACTACTTGTAAGCCAAAATCGACAATTCATTTTTAACCTGCAACTGTTTATGACAGTTTTTAGCACTCTATGTGCTCAAACAATTAGTACTTTGGTCTGAAAAACAATGGTACATACACCTCCTGACACTTGGCAATCACCTAGGTATTACAGCCTGCATGTACAAACTGCATTCAATGCAAAACCAGCATGTATTTGGGCACCCTATTCATGTACAAACAAGTAGTCTATAGGCTGAAAAATAAGAGTAAACAACAGCTCCTCTTTGAGCTCAACACAGAGGGTACGTGCCCCAAGAACACTTACAACAGTTCAGAGATCTATTTCTGCATATGGGGTTCCAGACATGTCAATCTGACACTGAGTACATCATGTACTGCAAGTACAAGTGCAGAATAATCTACTTACAAATTTCAGTCAGCTAAGACCAGTCAATCATAATGTATTTCAGTCCACAAAACTCCTCGCAGTGTCACATGCATATGCCATCACAACTGGAGATCAATACATGATAATTTCAACATCCAAAATGGTCATGTCTTCAAGAGCTAATGTCATACAATGCATTTACTGTTTATAAATAGCTAAAGCCATGTCAATACATTTATTTCCAACATCAACCTTCAGCAATCAATAGCTTCCAATACCCTTCTTAATCCACCAGCCATTAAGCAGACATATGCCAGGTTATACAAAATGACTGAGCCTTCTAATGTCATGTAATGCTTCCAATACTTGATGTCCACAATAAATGACAATTTTTAGCTTGTGAAAAATTTCTAGATTTGAGTATTTCAACAAAAAAAAAATCCAGCCCAAGGCACAAGAATAAGTGTATATGTCCTTCTTGCATGTATCTATGCTCCAACGATGCCAGAGTACATGTCAGAGAGCTTCAATGTGTCAAGCATGACTGAGTACATGTTGCCCAGTCAATGTACAATAGTTTAGACCTCATTCTAACTCTGCAAAACTGTTCACACAGCCCAATGATGAGCTCAACATAAAGCATTTACTAATTAGATGCCTTCAACACCTTCTAAAGTTGTGTGCACAAGCAATAGAGCATTCCAATAAGCTCTCAATCTCTGATTTGCAGGCAGGAAAGAGGGCTGCCTTAATAGGCACAATCACGCTATCGAGGCCAACAACTTCTTCTTCTTGTTCTTGATGATGATGATGGTTATGACCAGCACTATAGTGCTAAAATAGGCCTTGGAATTCCACCCAACAAGCTTTGGTCAACTGTTGCATGAATGAAAGCCATACAAGTTTGGTACATACATTCACAGGAGCTCAATAGCAGCCAGCTCCTTCAAGAGACATACCTTGTCTTCAAGCTTTAGGTTATGCTCCACCAATGCCATCCTACAAAGAGCCCATTCATGGCTCTGATACCATGTTCAAAGTCAGAGCTAACACCGTGAAGAGCCAAATGCTCTCTCACATATCTTCCATTATATTTCACCCATAACTCAAATGACTGTTTACAACCTAAGGTCTCAAGGACCATTCACACCAAACAAATAAGTTCTAAGCACCAACTTATTTAATGTCCGCATCATGTAGTACAACTGGACCACTCAAGTGTCGGGTAGACTCATATCAAAGACAGAAAGATAAGCTTGAAGTCTAACAATTGAGACCACTTGGAGATCCAAAATGGAGGCTGAAATGACCTTAGATGCCAAAAATCAAAGTAGGAAAGCCCTCAAGGGCTAATGTGCACTATCTACACTATTCTTCTTGCCTACCAAGTTTCACTGCAATCAAAATTTACAGCACTGCCAATCTCAAGAGCCTCTTGTAGCTATAGCCTAAGGTAAATCAAGTAAGGTGGAAGAGATTCTTCACCATTCCTTGTTTGCTTGCTTCCTTGCTCCAATGCCTTTGCCTTATCCTTCAATCAAGCTCTACGTAGTCGTGGGACAACTTTGATACCATGAAAATAGACAAGAGGGGAGAGAGGTGAAGCACTCAAGAGCACACACACACACACACACACACACACACACACACACACACACACACACACACACACACACACACACACACACACACACACACACACACACACACACACACACACACACACACACCAAAGCAATGGAGACTTAAGAACATAAAGAGATAGGATCGAAATCTTCTTCTTCTTCTTTCTTTCTTTCTTCTTCTTGCACATGAAAGAACTAAGTCTACAATATGATAAAAATAATAATATGAAAGTACCACAATATGTATGTACACATGGTCACCAAGTGTGAACCTATTAGGATAGAAGAGGTGGCACAATAGGTGTGTCATAATCAAAGATGGACTATGTAGGTGCAGCCCAGCTATAGAATCACTGGCGTATCCTCATATCAATCACCTAACACATTAGTGGATAATATTATGCCACAACATAAAGGCACATAGTGGATACTAGCTCATGTAGAGCTTGATATCTCAACAATATTTTCTCATACTCCCTCATGCCTTTTCATGCTCTTCTATAGTATGATAAATTCTTTGGAGGGTTTTAGAACCTAGGAGGTACATCTTGGTTTGTGGAGTGTACAACGAGTGTCATTTATTGTTAGAAGTATGCTTTGCACATTCACTACAAATGGACCTTATATTTGTGTGTAAGAGACTACATGTGGTATTAAGTGATCAAGGCTCCTAAAATAATAGTAATTCATCCAAACATCCCAAATACACTAAGTGCATGTAGACCCAATATCTTGCTTCCATTTTTTTGGGACTAAGGACACATTGACTACAAAGTTGCTTCAATGCTTCATGCTTGTAGAATAGGAGGGAACACTCGTGCCAACTCCGGAAATATTCCAAGTAGTTAGATTTGTGTTTGATCATTTAACCATGTATTTGGATTTTAAGGATCAAGTTATTGGGTTCATGAAATATGATAAAAATTATGGCAGAATAATAGTAATGATTTTCGATTTAATATCCTAAGTGGCAGCACCCTTGTGTAATCTAAAATGGATTTAATGGCTACCTCGTGTAGTGCATAGGTTGTCAGGGGCCTTCCCTTCTTCAAATCATGCACTTCTTTCCCACTAGGAGGGAATTGAGTCACTTATGGATTATTGGGGGGTCCTTATTTCTAGCCTATGCTTATTTGACTCAATAAAACTAATGCTTTGCAAAAGTGGTTTTGGTGCATATTTATTTTAGTGTGGTAGCCATGCTAGTGTTGATAGAGTGGCTCCTCTCATTCTTGAAGGCAGCTCATCCCTCTCTATGGCAATTCTTGTTTGTTTGGCAATGGCATGTGTTGATATGTGGTAGGTTCAATCAAAGGATGAAGAGGAAGAAGATGATAGTGATATTAGAGACAGAGGTGATGGTGGTGATAAAGGGAAACCAATGGAGGTGAAGGTAATAAGGTAAGAGAAGGAAGCACAAGTAAAGAAGATGAAGAAAATGATACTCTTATTGATTTTTATGGAAATCACAATGCTTAAGCTAATGAAGGATACTCTTATGGAGATGAGAAGATGAAGGCTCAATATTGCAATGCAAAGTTCAACTTAAGTTTGAGAGATGATGGCAAAGTAGTTTTCTTAAGCTAATATTAGATAACCATGGTATGAGATTATAGTCACGATTAAGGCTTGCTTTAGGTTGATCCTTGTGGGGTTGAGGTGGAACTTTCCCTACGAGGTAGACTTAAGTAGTTTGAGGTAATGCAATTTGATTATTACAAGGGAGTTTTGAGCAGAAGTTACATTGATTACCTCTTGACAAATTTGTGCCATTAGGATTCGGTGGATAGACATGTTACAAATATAGATATGCACCTAGATATGACTATAGTCTCTAGATTCACAAGGCCATGCACTCTCTAGAATTTGGATGAAAAGGGATCAATTTTTGCACACCTTAGATTGACTTTATGATCTTTCTACATTATGAAAGCTATTAGATATGGAATGTCATGCATTGCTTTATCAATGCCGATTATCTTCCCTATATTAAAATCAACCTTAAGTAGATATAGTGGATAGAAAACCTAAAAGTTGTTTAATGTTGATTTTGAAGGAATCTATGGTTAACCATACTATTAATGTGTCTAATTTCCATGTATTTAAAGTTGTTATGTATTGTAAACCAATACATTTTAGTTGATGTTAATTTTATTGAGTTATAAGAGAAGAAATCTATTCTCAAAGATTTAAAAAAAAAAAAGAGAATGAGAACAAAAACCAGTTGTTTGTTGTAACGTAGACAAAATGGAAAACGATGATGGTCCTGATGTTCAAGATCGCGAGGTGTTTCTTAATCAGCATGTCCTATGTCCTTACTCTCAATGCAAGCTGGCAATCAGACGCAAGTATTGCTTGTCTATAGAACACGTACGATACTTCGGCGAGTTCCAATTGGAGATAATTGATCACGCCATCTCAGAATTTGAGCAAACGGTAAGAAAAAAGTGTATCGAAGCTAAGAGAGGAAGCATCCATACCATTATATGATGGGTGCTGATTATCTCACCTGAAGATGCTACTTGCACTCCTAAGTGTGCAAGCAAAATATGGGTGGAGTGATGTGAGTGTGACCGAGTTGTTCAGGTATACTCTATGTACACTTTGTTGATTTCTTTTTGGCACCATTATAAAAAATAATTGTACTTTTTCAAGGTGTTTTATGATTTTTTTAAAGGTTGCTAAAGTATCATATATTACCAATTGAAAATACCATGCCTAAGTCTCGTGATGATGCGCGACATATTTTACAAAAACTTGGCATGGACTACAACAATATCCATGCATGTGTCAACGATTGTGTGCTATTTCGAGGAGAGTGCGGGACTATGAAGACATGTCCAAAGTGTGGTGCTCACAGGTATAAAAAGGAATTGCAAGGGCAAACCATCCCTCAAAAAGTTCTTAGACACTTTCTAGTTATCCCTCGTAAACATCACATGTTTCATACGTTGGGCATGGCGAGCTTGACAATGTGACATGTGCAAAATAGATCCATAGATGGAGTCCAACGAATATCAGTAGATTCACGTGCATGGAGCCACATTGACTCTACCTTTCCAGGCTTTGCACAAGGCCCAATAAATCTTTGACTCGGTCTTGCTATGGATGGTGTGAACCCATTCAGTCTCCGTTCAACTTCTTACAGTGTGTGGCATGTAGTCCTTGTTAACTACAACATCCAGCCATGGGTTTCTATGAAGAAATGACACCTGATCCTTAGCTTGCTCGTCCTTGGCCACTACAAAGTCAAGAATATGGACATCTATCTCCGTCCATTAGTTGATGAGCTGAATATTTTTTGGGAGGAGGGGGTCACCAAGGAAGATATGAGCAAGCGCGATGGTCAATGGTCTACAAATGTATGAGCCATTCTCATGTGGACCATGCATGAATTTCTGGGATTTGGGGAGTGCTCAGGTAAGTAGGCTTTCGTTTCATTGGTCATATGTATCATAGCTCGTTCAAGTTTGTGTTGACTAAATAGGGGTGTTGGGACAGGTTTGGTTACCTCAGGTTATCATGCTTGTCCATTGTGTAGGCCATAGTTAGACTCCCGAAGGTCACAAACCATGAAGAAGATGGTATATCAAGGACACGTCTCCTCTTTCTCACCGGAGGTTCATGAACAGAGGGAAGGTTTTCTTGGATGACCTCCAGCATGAATGAATGCCCAAAGCTAGTATGAGTTGAAAACGGTCCACATAGAGTCATATCCAAATTGAATTCAATGGTTCTTAGTTTTCTACGAGTTGCCGTATTGGACCCACTTACAAATCAACCACTTGTTGGATCCCATGTATATTGTCAAGAATGTGGGCAGCTTACTATGGGATCATATCATAGGAAAGAGAGACAGTGCAAGGGCATGAATGGATTTGAAGGAGGTAGGCAAGATGTAGGCGCTTTTTCCACAGTCGAGTGTTGATGGTCACTTGCAACTACCTCACACTCCTTGGGTTTTTTCCACTAAAGAAGAGCGTATTGTGAAGCAAATTATCAGGTCTATATGCACTTCGATGGGTATGATATGTTCTCGTAGATCCACTTTTTCTAAAGACGACCAATTATCAAGGCTAAACTGCCATGATTGGCATAAGATATGTCAGGTTTATACTTGCCTTGATTGTAAGTGGCCTACATATTTTGCTATTTTTTGGAGTCTAGTTGGTGTTTTTAATGCTTCTTCATTTGTGGTAGTTTGTACTACCGATCGCAATCGGAGGATGCCTCACTTAAAAAATACACGGGGTGATTTACAATTTACAGGTTGCCAAATAAAGTCCAATGGATCTCACAGAAGGATATCAAGACATCCTCTATTGAATCTGCAAGGTGTGGAGCAGTGGAGACGGTTTGTCTTTTTGAGAAGTACCTACCCACCAGCATGCTCACGATACAAACCCACCTCCTGGTGTATCTTGTAGATAAAGTGGAGATTGTGGGATCTGCCCATACATGATGGATGTTCTTCTTGGAGTGCTTCATGAAAACCCTGAAAGGCTTTGTGCGACAACGAGCTCGACCATAAGGTAGCATGGATAAAGTTCGGAAGTGTTAGTGCATATTTCACAGTGGCTACCAACGGTGGATTCAGTCAACAGTATGCTATGGTCACTGAAGGATGATGATAGACTCACTAGAGATATGGTGGTCGGAAATGGGGTAGAAAAAAGGATGGATGCTACAATGGAGGAGAAAGTGAATCGTTTTTGTATGTTGCACCATGCATCCATGGATATGTGGCTTGCTAGGTATGAGCAAGCCAAAAAAGATCAAGAAGAAGTGCGATTGGAATTTCGATGCAGTACATGCCATCGACCGATTTGATATCCTGAGGGCATGGAGGAGATGCCGTGGTTTATGTATATGCAGTGGCTACATGGAGCTTTGATTGCAGCCTCTCGCAAAGGATTGGAGGTCTCTATTGTGAGGATTTGGAATTCTCGAGGGGATGTAGTCCAAAGGTGACCATATGTTTTATAAGCTGTCGTATCTAGATTTATATGTGACAAAATGCACTCCACAACGGATTGTGGTCTCATGGCAAAGTTTGATCAAGAGAACCAAGGGTGAGCCACCGATCCAAACACCGTTATAGATGAGATGGAGTATTTTGAGAACTTGCAAAGTGCTATCTCACTGGATTATCATAGCTTCTCTATGATCATATTTGATGTGCATTGGTTCAAAGTGGTACTGGAAGGAGCCGAGGCAATCATTCGATGAGGTCCATCTGGATTTTTCGAAATAGATTCTAAAAAAAGATGGACAGATTTGCATGACGTGTTTATCTTGCCAGCCCATTATGAACAAGTACATGAACTGTTTTTTTAAATTTTATTACGACACAAATATGTCACAAATGTTGAATCTCTCTTGTATGTGATTTTGAACATGTAATTTTCTATCCTTAGTTCTAAAACTTTCTCATTCAGTTGTTTTTGAGCCTTCTTTACATGAAATGGTTTTGGTAGAGGCATTACTCTCTTAGTTTTGAGGACTTGCTTAAATCATGTATCCAATTGTTGATAGAGCATACTATATGACTCAGAACTCATTCCCACCTTGTCACATAATCCTTGAGCATCTGTAGCAGTAAACAAGTTGTTCACATCCCTAAGATGTTCACTTGCAATCCCATCTACAATGTCCCTAAATTTACAACTTTCTAATGCATTTTTGACCATATCCTTACTTGGGACTTTGACAATAGTATTATTCTTTGCATGAGGGAACATATTTCTCATTGTAGTAGATTGAGCATATATCCGTCTATGATATTGTCCACTTCATTTGGTTAATTGGTGAATTAGTTTAACTAATCAGATGCGTCGATGTGCTTCTTTGGTTTTTAAAATGGGCCCAATCTCAAAAGTTTTTGTGAGCTTTCTCTTTATGTTTCGATTCTCCTTCTCCAAGTCCATAACTTTAGACTGTAACTCCATATTTTGCACGTAACATAATATTAGTGAGTTTGGGAATCTCCCTTTTTGAATACTAAAAAGGTGGCACCTGGATAACATGTCCATAAGTTTCTCAAAAGCATATGATGTGACCTATCATTAGAAAGCGCTTGAAAAATGGAATCTATTGAGCTATACAACGCTCAATTTGGAGTTATAGTGTTCAAGTTATGAAAAATCCAAAGTTTTGACCACGTGTCCCAAACTTATGGAAAATTCCCATATTCCACAATGTGGTGTTACATGTGTAGCCTGCATAGCATCTTCAATGATAGACATTTCTTGTTGTAGGCTCTGGTTCTCCTTATCCTTCTTAGCCAATAATCTATCCTTTTCCATTAAAGACTATATATTCCCTTGTAATCTTGTCTTCATATTTGTCAAGGCTTGATGAACCCTTGCTAATCCTTGTGTGACAAGTCTGCATGTGTATCCATACAATTTTTCATTGCATTCACAAACAAACTTTACAAATGATGTAAGCCCTTCAAATTGTGGTGGCCTTTGAGTGACTAGATCTGGTGGCTAAATGTACCCATCAACCACCCAAAGGTCCACTTTTTTTCCCCTACATTTCTTTCTTGTTGCATCATGTATCTTATTGCATCATCCCTTTCTACAGTTGTTTTGAACATTAGTGCATATTCATCCTCTAATTGAAAGTGAATATCTGTCTTTCTCTTGGTACGTCCTGCATATGCATCCTATAAAGAAAAATATATGAAATTTTTAACTTGGATTAACATTCAAATCACACAATTACACCCCTTTAATTCACTATATCTATGTTTTTTTTACCCAATTGGATCTTGTCTCTTTCTCTTGATTTCAGTCATGATAGACCCTAATTTGCATGTAATCTTAGCTTTTAATCTACCTCTAATCAACATCCAATATTATCTTTTGTTCTATCTAAAATATTCTCTCTCTCTCTCTCTCCCTCCCTCAAGAAGAATTGATCAAGATATTTAAACACATTTATACAAAATCTTGGCTAGTGGAGAACAATAATATCATCTTAACTTCTACCCTTATTAACTCTTTGTCACTCTATCACTTATTTTCTTAGTTCATCTCACACAGTCCTCTCTCTTTCCCCCCCCCCCCCTCTCTCTCTCTCTCTCTCTCTCTCTCTCTCTCTCTCTCTATGAATTGACACTTAAGGATTACACAACAACTATGAATAATAATAACATCACAAAGATTAAAAAAATAAAGATACCTCCAATATCACTTGATTGCTTGTAGTATAGAGTGTTAAAGAGGAAGATATCTTATAGCACAGTACTGAAGAGGGAGATTGCTTGTACTAGGGTAGAGAGTGCTGTAGATAGAGATTATTTGATTTCAACAAATGCTATCAAAATCACTCCTGAGATTGCTTGTAGCTGGGTAGAGAGTGTTGTAGATAGTACTGAGTGTTGCTTCAGAAGAATTCATATGCAAGAAACCATATTCTAGAGGGAAGGAGAAGAGTACACAAAATTTCGGACAAAACTAAAGCTTTGAGAGGGAATGAAAAAATGCCCAAAAATAGGCATATACCTGTCAAAAAATGATAAAAATTTACAAGGAAACTCTCAAGTCAAAAAGGTGTCTCTGGGTAACAAGTAATCTTAAAATATGATGTATACGTCATTTTATATTATTTTTTTACTTCCGTCGTTTCAAGCAGCAAGAATCAGAATGATTCTAATATATTTTCATGTTGAAAAGTCATGAGGGAATTAGAGAGTCGTATATTTATTGGCTCTGTTTTTAGAGAAAATAGAATTGTATTTTTTTAGTTATGAGGATTTTGAGAAAAAGTGACCTTATCCTACAGTTTGAGAATAAAATAATAGGTGAAATCTATTGAAAATACAAATAAGAGATGTGCTTGATTGTAGAAGATATATTATTCTAATATTATTTTGGAATCTCTTTTTAGAGAGAGAGAGGTGAGAAAAATCCCTTAAGGGGCAAAAAAGAGACTCCATATTTCTTCTAATGCAAATAGTGATGCCACTAATTTGCGTCGAAAACACTCGTCCCTATACCCCCATTCCCTTGTATTTTATGATTAAAAACTAGCAACGTGAGGTGAAAAATCAATCTTTTAATGATTTCCAAGCTACTCGTAATTGTGACATTCCTAGAGACTAGTACCAAGTTTCCTCGTGCTACTAGTCTCTCTTGAATTTAAACGGTGATCGGCCTATATACTATGCATAATCAAATAAATCAGAATCTTCAATATTTTCAACAACCACTCACTTTCACAATCCCTCTTTCCTCCTATCATTTAGGTTTTACATTCGTTGGTGGGTAGGTGTAATGTTTATTTTTATGTAGTTTTTTCATGTAAAAATTGATAAAAACATACTCTAATATTGAAAAAGGCTTGATTAAGGCTTAAGCCTCATGCTCAACCTTGTTATACATTCACAAATATAAAACACATTTTTTCCTAAAATTTTAGACGTAAAAAATAGTTGTTTTCTCATTTTTTCATATTTATTTGTTCATAAAAATGTGGTATTTTCTTATTTATGTGTGTTGACTAATCATATTGATTGAACACTGGTTTTTATCAATTTCTTATCCCGTATAAACTTCATTTCTCTACCCGAAACAGAAAAAATCCTAATTTTTCTTCATTTAAAAAGCATTTCAGATTTTAAATTATTGATTATGACTATGTAGGACTACAAGTTTTGCATTTTATCATGTATTTCCCTCAAACATACTTCAAACATGATTCATATAAATTTTCTTTCCATACGCACATCATTAAAGCCATCAAACATCAAAATAATGAGATTTTCTTTGTAAAAATTGAGCACACAGCTTATTTGCATGTTGTGTGTTTTTATGAAATAGTTTTGGGCAGCCAATGGACCCATTGTCAATTCCCCGACAGCGCTAGATATTGCCTCTCATCCTCCTTTTGATCTTAGAGCAATTTGGTCCACGTTGGACAAGCATCCTTCATCTCCCTTCCCTCTTGATTTTCTATGTGTGATCAGTCCCTTAGAGGAGAGAGGAGGAGGAGAGAGAATGATTAAATTCTATTCTCTTCAATTGGGCAACCATTGTGCAAGCAAAGACTGGCAAAGGGAGCAAGAAAATCAAAGAATCCATGGATGTGTGATCAATTTGGGGGGTTACTCTCAAGCCTAAGATGGCCACATGGAGGAAATCATCATGGATTTGGGGGGGCGGTAGCTTGGCGTCAAGCAGTTTTGAAAAATGCCCCCTCTCCCCCGGTAAAAAAAAAAAAGAATTATTTTTAGGGGGCCTAAGGCCCCCCCACAATGCCCATGCCCAAAGTCTTTTTTACTTTGGCTCTTTTTCCTTCGTAATGCCCACCTCACGAATCTTGCATGTCTAGCTTTCATTTCGAGTGCTGAAAATTTTTGCCAATTCATCTTGAGGTCCCAAACTATTGGTCACTTGCTCTAGCTCAATCCAACATCTGGAAAAAATATGAAAAACCTGCAAGTGCTCTTCAAAATTGCTTTCAAGTCTCATCTTCCGTGGCTTGTAAAAATTGACAAATCCATCTCTTTTGCTTCTGAGACAAGGTTCGATCCTGCCTTGAATTTTCTCTTCTCCGATTCTTTCCTACACTTTTACAAACTTTTAATTCTTCTCTCATTTGGCAACCACAGGATGGGGCAACTCAGCCCATCGAATCCCATGAACAGATCTGCACAAACGTAACCATACAGAGCATCAAGCTGAAATGTCAAATACACAATAAAACACTCCACAACTCTCACCCTACCCCCTGACAACATCAAGGCATGAAAATCCACAAGGGATAGATCCATCATAATTTGACACAAATCCAGAACGAATATCTAACCAACTACTCTATTAGAGACTGGCTAAAAGG
Source organism: Lygodium microphyllum (assembly GCF_053477565.2). Lineage (NCBI taxonomy): Eukaryota > Viridiplantae > Streptophyta > Polypodiopsida > Schizaeales > Lygodiaceae > Lygodium > Lygodium microphyllum. The sequence goes on from NC_141150.1 coordinate 22,453,352, forward strand.
CCTATCAAAGAGGTCACTACCTACCTAACTTAGGACAATTGGACTAGGACCTCCTTCTAGGCAAGGGCTCCTATAGCCTAGGCATCATATTATTCTTGGAACACATTTTTCGTTCAAGGTTTCACACTCGAGCGTATAAAATGGACGGAGCTGAGCGTAGAGTGACCCAAGGAGAACAAGGCATCAGTCTCAGGCCCTAACTCGGTACACAAGAACCTACCAAGCACTCACGAGGCGACACTTAATCATTTTCTGTCACTCACTTTTATTTTTCGCTCCAACATTCCTTTCTTTTCTTTTTTGCTAACTGCTACCCCAAGGAAGACAAGGCATGGATCGTAGGTCTCCATAAACCTGCCAAGCCTCCGCAAGGCGATAAGCAAGTGCTTGTAGGATGTTTCTTCCTTTTTCTTTTCCTTTCTTATTGAGAAGGTAAACCTTGGGTAAGTTACTTATGAATATATGTATGCATCATGTGAGTTCAAAATAATATATTTTTAAAATACTATTTTTATACATTTTTACATACAGAAGGGTGTAATATAAAGGTGTTATTTACAGATTGAATAGAAAAGGGTTATGTTTTATTCAAGAAAAAATCACAAACAAGGATATTTATAAATGGACCTTGAGCACATGTGATGTAGAGGATATACACATAGTAACTTCCTCGAGAGTTAGAACCCCTTTTTACACACCTCTGTAATTTTTATTTTTAGATAAATTCAGAACTTGATCTTTTTTGTAATACTTTGGCAAGTTTCTCTAACAACCTCACACGAGCAGGAACTCCTAGAACAACTGCCTAGCAAGCAAGAGGAAAGGGTCACAAGGACTAGCCTCTAGCACATGTTTTTATCACCTAACAATGTCCTAACAGGAGGTAGAAAACTACTCAAATCTCCCCAAATATACCTAATCCAACCCTCCTAGGACTTCATGCCTTGATTGCCAGTTCGCAACAAACGAAACAAAATTAACCCTCACATACACATATAATATTATATGCTTAAGGGAAGAACTTGGAAAGGGGACGATACCACTTGGAATGGCCACAAGAAGCTCCTCCATAGCAAAGATTCCCTCCAGTAACTTCATCAACCTGTATGATGCAATTACTAAAATAGAAAACCATTAAACGTACCTGCACCAAACAGACAAATGTCCCTCTTGGCCTAATGAAATAAAAAATTTAAACTTGACAAAACTATCTCTCTTGGCCTTATGAAATAAAGAATTTTACCACCATTCAACAAAAAATATAGTTAAAACAATCCCTTGGTCTTAAGATTACTCCACTAAAGCACAAAATCGGATGCCTCGTAGGCCCTACAATAAGTGCATCAGGTTATTAGCTAACCCCCTACATAAGTAGCAAGGGGTGTTCGATGAATATGATCCTATGCGTCCATGACAGGGTAGGAAGGTGCTCACTTGCTACTTGACTTATGACCCAAACTAACTATTGATGACCGAAATATGATGTGTCAACAAGAAGACCCCAAAGTAGTCTAGAGCTGATGTTAGGAAGTAATTGCAAGAGCTTTCCTGGACCACAATTGAAAAAGACATCTTCCATGAATGCATAGTTAGCTAAGGAATTCGCAAAGCGATTCCATTGTTGAGGAACTAACTGACAAGTCACCATCTCAAAGATATGCAACATATCCAAGGTTGCATGACGGTACATTCATAAGATGGGATCCCGCACACTATAGGTCCTATTTAGCTGATTGATTACTAACTGCGAGTCACCTTTAACCAATAACCAACGGATACCACCACATCAAGTTATGTTCAGCCCCATGATCAAGGCCTTGTATTCTGCCACATTATTAGTAAAATAGGGTCCTAAATAGACTCCCATCTTCATAACAACCATACGTCGAGGATCTTCAATGACCACACCAATGCTTGCATGTTTAGCGGGCCCTCTGAAAGCTCTGTCAAAGTAAAGAGTATAAACCCAGGCTTCATTGATAGGCCATGCCATACTAATCATCTTACTCGTACTTATGATAATCAAAATCAAGCCGAGAGAGGTGTATAATAGGCACAATTTCTCATTCCTCGCTAAAATCAATAGGAATGCTAGTCAGAATTCATTGACAATGGTGGCAATAAAGGATCCATATTTCCACTCAGAACCTAATACCCTTTGCTCCACTAGATCACTCGACCTTGGTGGTAACATTGCTCAAGGTATGGATGCTCCAAATAAGGAATGATGCATCCCATCCGCTCGTCGTGGTACCTACTATATGTTAAAGTTGAATCCTGAAGGACCTGCACAAGCACCAAGCCCAATGTCAACCCTTACACATAGTAAGGCTTCAACTTATTAAAGTTAACTTTAGTCTTAAACTCTACCTCCCACAAATCCGCAAGAAAGGTCCGTAGAGCTATTCTTTCCTACATGTATAATCCTGTATGGTCCATCCCATTTGGATTCTAATTTTCTTGGAAAGAGCTCCCTTCGAGCATCATAATATAGCACTAATTGACCTTTTGCAAATTTATACTTCTTAGTGTGAAGATCATGCAAGGTTTTCATTCTCTTCTTTCATACTTCTTGATGTAATAAAGCTTGCAATCAAATCTCATCAAGATGTGCCAGGGAAATATACCATTCCTGTAATGCTTCGTCCTCTCCCAATGAATGATTGAGGGAAAAATGCATAGTGGGAAGCTCTATTTCTAATGACAGCCCACACTGCCACATATAATTTCTTATCCCAATCGTGCTTGCTTTCTGATATGATCTTAGATAAGATTCCTACCAATTGTTTATTTGTACTCTCAACATGACCGTTTGCTTGAGAATTATACGGGGTAGTCTTGTTGTGCTTAATCTTCAAAGCTTCGGTCAGGGCTACTATAACCTTGTTCAAGAAGTGTGTCCCGCGAGATCAAACACAATCTCCTTCGGTGGGCCGAAAAGGCAAACAATTTGCTCCATAATGAAACTAGCCATCTCCTTAGCATTGTCCTTCACCGTTGCTCGAGCTTCAGACCACTTTGTAAAGTAGTCCATTGCTACAATAATATACCGTTTTCACATAGTTGATGAAGGGCATATGAGTCCCACAAAATCAATACCCCATTTTTCAAAGGGAAACGTAACCAAAATGGGATTTAGAGGTTACCTACGATTTTCTCGCATCGTGTCTTTCACAAACATCACATCACTTCACATAACTGTAAGCATCTTGGAAAATTGACGGCCACCAATATCCAGCACAAAGAGCTTTTTGGGTGGTAAGCTAGCCAACAAAATGTCCCCCACATGCTAAATCATGGTACTCTTCAAGAATAAATGATACCTCATCGAGTACTACACCACGATGGTAGATATAATCTACTCTCCCATACAAGACACCCACTATGATCGAAAAGTGTAATGCTTGTTGCTTGATTTTTCTCTTTTCAAACTTCAATAATGCAACCCCAAATTCTCCTATAGATAAATAATGCATTATCGTCGCATACCAGGAAGGGATGGAAGCTGTATCGATTCTAAACAAACCCTCAATATCACTTTCCTCAGCTAGGGTTTGTTTTGGCTCCCCGAAATCCACAAGATATTCTACAATACCCTGCAGCTTCGGTGGCTTGCTCCTAATCTCATAATCAAACTCTTGCAAAGTGAGTAACCACTAACGATCAAGTGGTTGCAACTTATTTAGCAACAATTTGAGTCCTTCGGCCTTCGTAAAGAATACTACCTTCTCATAGAGAATATAATGCTGAAATCTTTTCTTCGCATAGACCATTTCCAAGCACAATTTCTCCATGTATGTGTAGTTAACTTCAGATATCCCCAATTTTCTACTAGTGAAGGCAATTGGATGATACCATTTCTCCTCCCAAATTTGGGCTAAACAACAGCTGATAGTATGCATTGTGGCTACTCATAATATGTAGAAAACTTCACCTCTTCTGGGTGCTTTTAAGATTGGAGCTTTTGCTAATTCCTACTTCACATACTCAAAGGATACTTGATAGGATTCATTCTCGAGGAAGTTACTATATGTATATCCTCTACATCACGTGCATTCAAGGCATATTTATAAATATCCTTATCTGTGAATTTTTCTTGAATAAGACATAACCCTTTTCTATTCAATCTGTAAATAACCCCTTTATATTACACCCTTCTGTATGTAAAAAATGTATAAAAATGGTATTTTAAAAATTTCTTATTTTGAACCCACGTGATGCACACATATATTCATGAGTAACTTACCCGAGAATTCATTTCACTCAAACAAATAGTTAAAAGATATAAGGTTTTTTAGTGACAATACTCTTTCTACTAGTGCATTGATGAATCTTCGATAATATCCCACCGATGATAGAACGTTGTGCACCTCTTTTGGAGTACGCGACGGGCCCATAGAGACTATGACCTTTATCTTTTTAGGGTTAGTCGCAATACCACTGAACTAACCACATGGCCGAGTAGCAACCCATAGGGCACTCCAAATATGCACTTTCTAGGGTTAAGAGCAATGTAGAACTGCGTATAATGCTCAAAACACTTCCTAAGAATGATCAATTGTCGCTCCCTTGTGGTGGTTGCCCCTAGTTCATCAATAAATACTTTTAAATCCTTTGGGGACATATCACCAAAGGTCTTATTGATTGTTCATTGCCAAGATCCAGACGCATTGCATAGACCAAAGGCCATCACATGATACACAAAGGTGCCAAAGATAGTAATGAATGCAGTTTTCAATTTGTCTTCCTCCACAATGGCCCTCTGATTATATCCAGCAAAGAAATCCATAAACGAATAGATTTTCCTACCTGCTAACTAATCCAAAATCTCATTAATAAAAGGCAGGGGGTAGTAGTCCTTAACTGTCTGTTTATTAAGCTCTCTAAAGTCTATGCAAAGCCAGATTTGATTATTTTTTCTTCTTCTTGATAACAATTGGTGAACACCATTCAGTGTGCAAAACAAGGAAGATCAATAGACCAACTTTTTGCAATTTCTATAACTTCTCAAACAGCCTGTCCCTCAGTTCAAAAGGTGTATGCCTTACTTTCTAATGCACAGGATGGCTACCTTCCTTTAGAGAAATTGTATGAATAGCCAGGATGGGAGGAATGCCTCTTAGCTCATCATAACTCCAAGAAAAAATATTGTGGAATTCTTGAATTAAGGACACATAGTCCATTCTTTCTTCCGAACTAAGCATAAATCCTAATTTGATTGGCCATGAATCATTCATCGTACCAAGGTCGAGCTCAATTACATCTGCATTCCTTATCCTTTCTTGAGCCTCTATTGGTTCATTCAAAGTCACTTGGTAGATATCTTCTGTAGTGGATCCCTCATTGGATTCGTCACTCGATGACGCCTCACTAGCACATGGAGCATCTAGTGTATCAAATTCCAACGAAGACAAAGGAACTCTTACTCTGAGGAGATTTAAGATAGGCATCTACTATCAACCTGACAGCCTGCTTGTAGGATCCATGGCCTACCTAGCAACACTTGATAGCTAGGATGCCCTGAAACCTAATGACCCTAAAGTCCAAAATGCATTCTACATTGGCAATGGTCACATGGACTTTATTAATGCAACCTTCGAGTTGTCTTAAACTATCATCAGCCATTCGGAGGATTGTGGAGGTATCTTTTTTAAATTTCTAATCCCAATCTCTCCATCAATTCCAAACTCATAATGTTGACCGAAGAGCCTATGTCCACAATAGCATGGTCCACTAATATTCCATCAACATATGTGGCTACCTTGGGACAATGCTTTTCAGCATACTCAAACCAATCATCTCTTACTCGTGCTATTCCCAATGGCTCAATGATATACCTAGTGCATAGGATCTTCTTAAATTCCTTGTACACTCTTTGAGACAATTTAATTAACTGTAGAAGATTTACATCTGGCTTAACTTCACAAAGAGAACTCGCTAAATAAAATTCATGATAACTAGCAAGAGCTCACTTTTCTCGCTAGACCATTCTTTCTTTTGGTCTTTGAACCAACTTTGGTGATTCTTTCTTGGCGTTTTCCTTCTTCTTTGGTGACTCCCTATCCTGCTTGGGGTCGGCTTTACCATCCATGGCTTTGAGAGGTCCACCTTCCATGCTAGGATTAAGGACTTGCATCCCCTTATCATCTTGCTTAGGGTTTCCCTCAACAAGTTTTGCCTTAGCTTTGTCGACTTTTTTACCCTTTTGACCTCTTGTAACAACCTATAGATTAGCAGCTTCTGTGCCATTGATGCAAACCACTTCTATAAGGCTAACTCCATTACCACTAGGTAGCTCCTCTACCATAGCTTTCCCTTGTTGTAATATTTTCTTTGATCCTTCATCTTGCTGGAGGTTATTCTCTTCTGCTCGATGATCAACTAGACTTGGCTATTTACTTCCTTGCTAGAGAGAGCTAATCTTACTCCAACATGTACTAGCTAAATTGACTTCCCACATATGTCGCATTTGACGTTTGGACAATTCCTAGGGAAATGTTGACCACCACACCACTTATAGCTAAATCTTGATCAAATCTTACTACTGCTTAAGGAAATTAACATCGATGGCTATTTTCCTATATTTTTCGCTAGTCATATCAGTATAGTGCTTCATCATATCCTTAACTTCTCCAAGGACATTCGAGGCACTTGACTCATAGTTGTGCTGATCTACTCATCGTTCCATTGGCCTAACCACTTGATTAGGGATTGGGTGTTGATTCCTTGGAATGGCAATAGGATTTATCATTGGGCTTCCAACAATCAATGGAGCCATATGACTCATCATCGGCATGGTCACACTAGGAGGAGCTGGCAACATGGATACATTTGAGATTACATTTTCTCTCCCACTAGGAGGACTCATGGGCATTCCTTGACCTCCGTTTGTCAGTGCTAAAGCATTTTCAAAACCTAAACTTGAATTCTAGTTTGACCTAGAGGCATAAGCCACTTGTAATCACGATTCTACCTCTTCCACTTGTGTTATGGCTGTATTAATGTCGGCAAGAGCAACACTACTAAATTGCACTTAAATGTTAAAGTCTAACCCATTTAGAAAGTATTGCAACTAAGAAACAACTGGAATAAGGATATAGGCTTGTAATTTTTGAAAAACCTCCTTTAGTTTCTTGGCATACCCACCACAGACATTCTTGTGAGGTTCTTGACGTGTAATGTTAAGGACACATAGCCAATACTGACCCCCCTTTTAGGGCAAAACTCCCTTCTAAAGGCCGCAAAGAATAAATCGAGTGTGGTTATGGTTCCATCCTCTAGGCCGCAAAGAATAAATCGAGTGTGATTATGGTTCCAGTCTCTAACACTCACAAGACAAACCCCCATGGCCTTGCGGCCAGAGGAGTGTCCAAAAGGGATGCACTGCCCTAAAATCGCTACTTTCGATATTGCATTTGTAGTGGAGCGTAGTCTAGCGATTGCCCTTCCTTACTCCTCAGAGGGAGATCCCACACATCTTGGCGTAATACACCAATGTGATACAAACATAAAGGAGCCACCCCTTTGGCTAAATGCCATGGCCCCACTGTAGCTCTTCTACACCTTGGGGATTGGCTCGAAGATGTGCTACTCTAACATAAAGCACATACGAACACACTCCCTCCTATTTATCTCAAATGTTCTAGGATATAAATGTCCTCACTTGACAAATTTTCAAACATTCCAATGTCTAGCCTACAGCTTGGGTTTTCTCACAACTTAGTGTAGGTAATGTATTTCGCAATAAATTGCTATGCATCAAGGAGTTACCATGCAATATGCATAATGCAATTGTGGATGAAAAACCTCATGCTCAAACATTTTATGATAAAAAACTATCAACATGAGGTGCAAAATCAATCTTTTAATGATTTCCAAGCTACTCGTAATTGTGGCGTTGCTAGAGACTAGCACCAAGTTTCCTTGTGATACTAGTCTCTCTTAAATTTAAACAGTGATCGGCTTATATGCTATGCATAATCAAATAAATCAGAATCTAAAATATTTTCAATGACCACTCACTTTCACAATCCCTCTTCCCTCATAGCGTTTAGGTTTTGCATTCGTTGGGTAGGTGTAACGTTCATTTTTATGTAGTTTTTCATATAAAAATCGATAAAAACATACTCTAACATAGAAAATAAGCTTCATTGAGGCTTAATCCTCATGCTCCAACCTTGTTATATGTTTAGAAACATAAAATGTATTTTTTTCCGATTTTTTAAGTGTAAAACTAAAATTTTTCCTATTTTTCATATTTATTTGTCCATAAAAATATGGTATTTTCTTATTTATGTGTCTTAACTGATCATATTGATTGAACACTAGTTTTTATCAAATTTTTATCCCATATGAACTTTATTTCCCAATCAAAAATAGAAGAAATCCTCATTTTCCTTAGTTACTATATGTATATTCTGTACATCAACTGCATTCAAGGCCTATTTATAAATATCCTTATCTGTGAATTTTTTCTAAATAAAACATAACCCTTTTCTATTCAATATGTAAATAATCCCTTTATATTACATCCTTTTATATGTAAAAAATTTATTAAAAATGGTATTTTAAAAAATACCTTATTTTGAACCCACGTGATCACACATATTTATGAGTAACTTACCCGAGTTTAAGATGCATTTTTGGTTTTGGATTACTAATTACGACTATGTACGACTACGGGTTATGCATTTTATTATGTACAACCCTCAAACATACTTCAAACATAATTCATACAAATTTTCTTTCCATGCACACATCATTAAAGCCATCAAACATCAAAATAATGAGATTTTCTTTGCAAAAATTGAGCATACCACTAATTTGTGTGTTGCGTGTTTTTATGAAATGGTTTTGGGCAGCCAAGGTACCCATCATCAGTTCCTCGATAGCACTGGATATTTCCTATCATCCTCCTTTCCATCTTAAAAGCAATCCAGTCCATGCTGGACAAGAATCCTTCATCTCCCTTTCCTCTTGATTTTCTGTGCGTGATCAACCCCTTAGAGGAGAGAGGAGGAGGAGAGAGAAAGACTAAATTCTATTCTCTTCAATCGGGCAACCATTGCACGAGCAAAGACTGGCGAAGGGAGTGAGAAAATTGAAGAATCCATGGATGTTTGATCAATTCAGGGGGTTACTCTCAAGCCGCCTAAGATGGCCTCATGGAGGAAATCCTCATGGATTTGGGGGGGCGAAAGCTTAGTGTCGACTCATTTTGAAAAACGCCCTTCCCCCACAAATTGAATTATTTTTAGGGGGCCTAAGGTCCCCCCACAATGCCCATGCCCAAAGTTTGTTTTACTTTGGCCCTTTTCGCTTCGTAATGCCTGCCTCATGAATCTTGCCCGTCCGCCAGCCTCGATTTCGAGTGCGAAAAATTTCTACCACTTCGTCTAGAGGCCTCGAACTGCCGATCACTTGTTCTAGCTTGATCCAACATCTGGAAAATTTATGAAAAATTTGCAAGTGCTCTTCAAAACCGCTTTCAAGTCCCATCTTCTGAGGCTTGTAAAAATTACCAAATCCATCTCTGATGCTTTTGATAAGGTTCAATTCCTGCCTTGAATTTGCTCTTCTCCGCTTCTTTCCTGCACTTTCACGAGCTTTAAATTCCATTCTCAAATAATAATTCTTTAAATAATGAAATAAAGATTCACTATAAATAGTCATTCAAAATATTATTAAAAATCCCTTGTTCTAGTACTACTAGATTTCTTCATCCTTTTGTCTATCGATAGCATTGAAATGAAAAACAATTGCTCAATTTCTACATTTATTTGACCTCACCAAGCTTAGTTTAAAGTTAACTCGTGATGAGAAGCTTGATAAGACTAATAATCCCACATTGAAGTTCAAGATGATAAATTTCTTGAAGGGTAAAGGCATTTGGAAGTACAAAGAAGATGCTTTAATAACATTTAGATAGATGTGATATGGATGGTTTCTTATAGATACACTCCTCAATACATTCTTATACTTCTAACTAGCTTTATTATGTTCTGGATCTACTTATTTTTATTAATTGTCCTTTGTTGAATCCTTAGACCTTAGCTTTGACCATTCCTTTGACTTAATATGTTTGTATCCTTCTTCATTTGGGGTTGATAGTTGTATTATTACTTCATAACTTGTAGATTTATTGATAATAACTTCTTAATGTTCCAATATAGCAAAAGAATTGCATGGAAAAGTTGAATTGCCCACTTTAAATATCCTTGAAGTTGAACGTATAATATGTACATAATTGTGTGTGTGTGTGTGCGTGCGTGCGTGCGTGCGCGCGCGTGCATTTTAAATGTTTCATTCAATGTATGTGAGAAATTTCTATTGCAAATTTGTAACAATGCATTTGCAAAGATAGTTTTAAGACTTGCTATAGATCTCTACACAGGTTTTTGTTATTTTTCTTGCATATTGCAATGCATTTGAAGGAGAAATTGACATGTAGGGGTTCCTCTAAACTATAAGCCAAAAGATGCAAAAATTCTTTCCAAATTTTTTGGTAATAACACATCTAGAAATGTTGTGAATGATTTTACTATGGATCCTTGGTAGACATTTTGGATAACTATTTAGATTTTGTAATGCATTATTTGGAGAAGCTAATATTAATTATCTCCACACAATAGAAAGATCAACTAAGATTGATTGCCAATGTGATACATAATTATTTTTTCTAAGATCCATTTGTTATTGGTCTTACATGTATTTTCTAAACTTTCTCTTCAAGTTGCTATATGCATACATGTCCTCATTTACTTATGCTAGATTTGAAACAATGGACCTTTTTCTAGTTATGATGGTGTAAAAATTCTTGCACACTAGATACTACTTAAGAAGCACAAATGCCATATGCAATGATGGTGGTGTACAAGCCCTTGGGATAGCAGCAAGATGGTGAGAAAATTACAAATAGCTGTCCCTAAAATTTTGGTGAGGTAGTATGTACTCATGGTGGGGTGTCAGTGTAAGTCATGGTGGATGCTAATCATTCAAGGTTGAGATCGAGTCATTCAAGGTGATGTAGACAAGGTGATCAAACATGCCACTCAAGCATCAATTGAGAATTCATGTAATCACTCAAAATGAGCTCAAAGTGGACATTGTATTGATAACGTGGAGTTCTCATTATTGTTTAAAATTTGATATATTTTAACTTATGGAAAATATTGGTAGAAAACATGTTTAGAAAAATCAACTTCTATAGTTGCTAATATTAATTAACACTTACTGATCACGTAGAACTTTTGAGTGATCATGTAAATATTCACTCCCTACACTCAAGGGGCACTTTCATGCTATAACATCTTACACCTACCATAATGGTGCTTTTGTGTCCAAATATGTAGTCATGGTAGTGAGCAATTCTAATCATGGTGGTCTGTGAGGCATGAACTTGCAATTTGCTTCATGCTCAAGACTAGAACATGGAAACCAAGCTTTAGTTTTTGTTCCAACCACAAAATCACAAATAGACTATGAAACTCCATTAGAAGAGTTAAAATGGCAAACTAGAGGCCCTTGGGAGAGGGGTGTAAATTTATCTCTCCATGACACATCAAGTATAATCACATGCATAAGATTTTCTTTAAATATTAGAACTTGCAAATAGATGCATGCTAAATATTTTAAAATCAAATTTGGTACACTAAATGTTAAGGTTGTACATATGCTTTCAAGGCATTTATGAATGATTGGATGTTTGCAAAGGAGGAACCATCATGAAAGGTTGCCATTTTTGCAGCCAAGCTCCATTTTTTTGCACTTTCATGAATGTCCTTATTCTCCATTAATTCTTTTATTTTGGTTTTTAATACCTCCTTTGACACATCTACTTTTGTTGCCTCATGTTCATATTCAATTAGCCTCAAACCCACCTTCCATCCTTGTTCGATGCACTTACAATCCATGGGTTGATCAGAAAAGTAAGGCCATCCCAACATGGGTACTCCAAGTGTTATAGCTTCAATTGTTGAGTTCCAACCCCCATGTGTAAAGAAGCCTCCTATGGCTTGATGGCTAAGGACTTTGAGTTGTGGTGTCCAAGACACAATTTTTCCCCTCCCTTGGATACGCTCCTCAAAGCCTTTTGGAAACACTGGAGATCCTCCAAACATAATGTCTGCCCGAGCAGCCCACAAGAAGGGGTATCCACTTTCTTCTAAACCAAGTGCAATTTCTTCAATTTGTTTTATGGAGACAATGGCAAGGCTCCCAAATGCAACGTAAAGGACAGCTTTAGGTGGAAAACGGTTTAGCCATTCTAGACATTCATCTTCCTCTACCCATAGGGTACTTTTGTCATGGTCCAAGGCACTATTTGATGTGTTTCCATGGAGACAAGAACTCGGTAAAAGGGGACCAATTGTACAAATTGAAGGGTGTTGTTTTTTCAAGGCATCAATGGTGTCTCTCTCAAGCTCATCAAATGTGTTAATAAAAATCCATTGTGATTCATATAAGCGATCAAAGCCACCAATAACAAATTGAAACATGAAATTAGAGTGGTCATAACATTGCACGAAGGTATTCATGTCACTTGCTTTAAGGAAAGGAGCTCCAGGAATTTCAGGATCTGTAAGAAAGAGAAAAGGGTATGACTACCAGATAACAATTATTATTCAAAATTATACTCAAGATTGTGAAAAAATATAATAAGTATATACAGTGGATATTGAACAACAAGGTCATATGCTTTCATGTATGAATTGTTTCATGTGTGCCCCTAATCTAACATCTTGTGATGTTTAGGCATTCAAATTTAAAATTATGTATGTGTATCACACTTACATGATGCATGCACCTATGGGTGTGTCTAAGAAATAGCTACCTTAATTGTAAGGACTTTATCCTTCTAATCCATTTTCAAACTAGCTCAATTCATTCTAAGTTTTGTCCAATCAATCCATTTGCTACTTGAATTTACAAATCACAAGACATTTATACTTTAATAGATAAGAAATTGAGGTATTTAATTCAAAAATGTGCAAGCTCATCATCTAAATAATGAAAATATGCAAACTCATGCCAAGATAGACACTTTCCCTTTGCACAAATGTGTTGCTCCTAGTTTATTGATGTTACTTGAATGCTTATACCATTGGACCCCAACCTTCCTAAACCTAGCTACCTTAGAGTGTTTTTCCTTGATTGGCCTTCTTCTCTAGTTCTTTTAGACATTTTGTGACATTCATGGGAATTTATAATTAATGCATAAGCTAATACAATGGTTGGAGATCACCAACCATGAAGTACTTGTCAGTCTTCATAATCAAGCAAACATATGCATGGAGGGATCTCCATTACTTGAACTTTGACTAACATCTAACTTCTTAAAGAAGGTAATGAAACATCCTTAAGCTCTAAGGTATCCTAGTCACTCTAAAAAGTCCTATACACATGATTGGATGATCACCATTTCCTCCCCACTAGCTCCTTTTTTTTCCTCTCCCAATGTGATCAACAAAGCTAGACTTATACATGCCATTTACTTTCATGGTGACTTGGCTCTCCAATATAAGTCCATTGACTTGCACATGGAGGGAATCTTAAAGAACTTGCTTGACCTCAATGCAAGTTTATCATATCAAGTGTTTACTTTCCTCTATGTAAGTGTCTCTAGATATTTGCGCAATACAAAGGTACATGTATATGTATTTATATCAAGGCCTTGGTTTTGAAGACCCCAAAACCCTTCTCAAGGGTCCTCCAAAGAAGGGCCAAAATATTATACCCCTTACGAGAAGAGATACATCTCAAAAAGTTTCATGGGTATGCTTTTTACGTTCCTCACAATAGTTTCCACCACGGCTTTTACATCAACATCCACTATTTTAGCCCTACTGAATTCATGCTCACAAGGAATTACCTTTGAACGAGTTGATTCCCTATGTCAAGTGAGATGTCAGCAACCCCCATGAGGACAACCTAGACATCCTCACCACCATTAATAAGTAGGACCAATTATTGCTTACCTCAAGAGACACCCATTGAGATCCTTGAATCCCCTTGTGTTGGAGCAACTGCTACAAAACCCTGTGAGGGGGATCTTTGGACGAGCAAAGACTAGAATATCTTTAGCTAATTTCTAGTTTCTTTATATTTGGTTATTGCTTCAAGTTTTATATCTTTAGTAATTTCACTTCTAGATTCACTTGTTTAGATATCATTTGATTAGACTATCTCACGCGACATCACTACAACTATACTATATGCACAAGCCTCTTTGACCACTTCCATCTTTTATACATACATACATACATATGTACTCGAGGAAGTTACTATATGTATATTCTGTACATCACGTTGTTCAAGGCATAGTTATAAATATCCTTATCTGTGAATTTTTTCTAAATAAAACATAAGCATTTTCTATTCAAGATGTAAATAATCCCTTTATATTACACCCTTCTATATGTAAAAAATGTATAAAAATGGTATTTTAAAAATACCTTATTTTGAACCCACGTGATACACACATATTCATGAGTAACTTACCCGAGCATGTATATATATATGTCTCTCTTTGTGGTATATGTAATACATGTGTGTGTGTGTGTGTGCAACTTAAGATCTGTTTTTCCTAGGAGTTTTATTGTTTTATTTGGTGCATAAGACTTGAAAATGCTTTTTCTAAATTGGAAGGAATTAACACACTTGTTAGCATTAAGCTTATAAGAGCTAGAGAAAATATTATTTAAAAGTTTGTGTAAGCTTTTGATGGAGCTTAAGACAACTCACTTTGGATCCTCCTCATTCCACTCTACTTCCTCAAAAACAAGTCTTGAGATAGTAACTATAGTGTGTGGATGATCTTTGAGCACAATGGGGACTCACCTTGTGGAGTAAATAATTTCATATTTGCAAACAAAATGGAAGCAACATGGTACCATAGAAACCTTTGCTTCTTCCCCTCCAATAGAACGGGTAGCACTCTCCTTCTCTTTGACATGGGGTAGAGAAATGTCATTATTCATGGGTATATGGATTCATGTTCAACATCCTAAGTTATTACATCAATAATTATCTTATGAGGCAATGAAAGAAGAGATCTAGAGAGCCAACTATGCTCAAAGAAAGCTGCCATTGGTCATGATACTAGAAGTTTTTTCTCATGAGGAAGGAAGGGCACGCCTCCCTAGGATTATAAACTTTTGGAGAGAATTGTGGTAGTCCTCCACCATACATCATATGGTTTTGCAATTTATGGATTAGTAGATTGTGTTGAGACATGCTTAGTTGAATATAGAGCTTGTTTGCATATTAAGACTCTATGCAATATGAACTTTAAATTCTATTATCTGGATATCAAGTCACTACATCAAGTAAAAAATGCAAGGGCATCATTCAATAATAAAATGAAAGAGGAGTTGAAAACCGAACAATCAACAAGAAAAGTATATTCTTTTGCACACAAGCACTTTACTTTCTCTTGTATGTGCTATATATATAAATATAAATATAAATATAAATAAATAAATAAATAAATAAATAAATAAATAAATATAGATAGAGAGAGAGAGAGAGAGAGAGAGAGAGAGAGAGATTTTACCCGGGGGAGGCTTGTAACCTTGGGAGACCATGAGGAGGGAGGCGAAGCTAGCCGCCGACTGAGTCCAGAAGTTGGCATGGGGGAGGCCGAATCTCTTGCAGGACTCTAGGGAGAAGACCATCCAAGTGTCGGCCAGCACACACGTGGGGGGCCAGGATTGGTCGAGGAGGAGACCTTCCAGAAGCCTCTCGAAGGGGGTCTGCATGCACCACAGGACGGACTGCAGGAACTGCACAAGGTCAGTGGAGGCGCGGCCGTGGCTGTCGGGCAGGCCGTCGGGCAGCTCCATAAAGCTTATCATCATGTTGTCGTGATCAGCAGCACCTGATGAATATCCTTCGCCGCCTTCTTCTTCTTCATTTGACATTTCCTTCTTCTTCTTCTTTCCAAAATCCATCTGCCTCGCATTGTATTCTGTGTTCACGTACGTCACCTTCACCCCTTCCATCGCCAGCTTCCTGGCCATGTGCAGCATCGGGTTCACATGCCCTCTCGTCGGTAGTGGCAGCACCACCACATGCGGAGGCGCCCCTGCTCCTGCTGATCCGCCATGCCTTTGCTTGTGATCCTCCATCGCCCCTAACTTATCCCTCACCACAGAGAGACACACACACACACACACACACACACTCTCTCTCTCTCTCTCTCTCTCTCTCTCTCTCTCTCTCTCTGTGATATACAAGCGCTTCAGGTCAAGGTCACAGAAGCTGAGTGGAGCGGCGAGCCACATACCCATGGCTTATTTGATGAGAATATTGTACCAAATTACCAATCACGAGTTTCATGCCCAAGGCCCAAGCTGGGTCATTTGTCTTTGCCATGACCGGAGCGCAGGATTAGGATCTATGTTTAATCTATTTTTATGGGAAAAGGAAGTGCATGACTTTTAAGTCCAACAAGAAAGGCACAAACTCCTCCCTCTATCGCTCTTATCTCACCACCTGATATTAAGAGCTTTTGCATAAGGCCCATACAAGCCCTCCTAATACCTATCATGCAATCGTCTTCCACTCAACCTGTCTAAGCCGAGTGGAGCCCCGGAGCACCACATCGTTGCAACTTGCAATCCCAGGAGATGCAGAAAAGAAGAAGCGCTAACTCTAGTCGAGAGTAAAACAAATTAGTACACAGCTTTTCTTGGAGTACAACGACGAAGACGTATACGTGAGTAGTGAGTGATCAGCCCGTGGCCGCCCCCCCCCTCCCCCGGCCCCCCCTTATACGTATACGTCAATATCAGTCAATTATTACCATTGAACACACAAGAGATGGGTCTATATAAATCAATTATTACCATTGAACCCCAAACGAAAAATAGGATCATTCTAGCTAATGGAATACATCACCTCAGCACATGATGTCTCTCCAAAATTTAATGCACAATATCTCAATATTAAAACCAAAAAGTTATCTAGACGCTAAAAGATTGTATTAATGATAATAACATGAGGAGTTACACTGTGGAGCAAGTCTAGTTCAAGAAAAAGGATCATAGCCTAGCCATCTCCTCATTACCCTGAGAGCTAAAACAACACAAGAGATTCTATGGCTACCATATCTTAGGGTGAGGTCAAGCCAAGTGACCTCCTTGTACATACCATCAAATATTTTTTGCTCGTCACATCCCATATTGCCTTTAGTGTCACTATCCTAACAGTGTTGAAGGCCAGCATTTTAAGTTTCCCTGAGGGTCTACTTTCCCCAAAGACACATGATGTGAACTTGTTGCCACAATGAATACCAAACTCAAGATGTGGCAGGAGCTTCTCCAAGCTTGTAGAGCAATACAACTACACTATAGTAGGTGCTTCATAGAATGTTGCTCCCCACAACTGCATTTACCACTTGTCATTCCTTTGCTTTCCAATTTACTAGCTGTGATGATAGCCCCCTAGATGACACACTAAGCAAAAATTCTATCTTGAATGGCAACTTTAGAGCCCACAAATTCTTTAGATCTTGATGCATGTAGAGAGAAGAATAGGAGGTGAGGAATCAAATATCCTCTCTCCATGAAACCTCTTAACTATGATATCTCTTCACTTTAGAGGATACTTTATGTGTACTCAGTTGAGAATGAGAGAAGGAGAAAATTGAAGATGAAGATGAAGAAAAACTCTCGAGCCTCTATAACTTGTGCCATTTCTCCTTGCATTGCACATCCTCTTCTATTCTTTTAAGTTGGCATTAGAGCAGAACTATGAGATCCAAAGCTCAGATTGAGGAGTGTGACATATCCAAGCCTTCACTAGATTGAAAGCTTGTTGTCTGCCATTAAATTAGGTACTAATCTTTGATGAATCTACCCAAAAGAGATACATCGAATTGTAGAGACATTGGAGCTCGGATATCAAGCATTGTAGCTCATTTTGAATGTATTTGGGAAGTCAAAGGAGGCTAGAAATTATGTATGACAACAAGTTTTTGTTGGTCTTCATGTTTGAGAGATCGACCTATGTATCGATTGCAACAAGCTGCTAGGGGGAAACTTAAGCTCAGTGCCTACTTGAGCAAGGGACTTGAATTCGAGATAAATCATAGGGGCTACTTACAAAAAGGCATAGGATCTACTTCGAGAAAAGAACCAGGGGGTTTATGGAATAGACTATCATTAGAGAGATCCTTGAGCTCTATCTCCAACTGAGTAGTTAAAGAGTGGGTTTTCTTTTGATACTACCATGGTGATAGCATCTCAAAGGGCCGGTGTGATTAGAGGTAGCTTGGAAACAACGAGGGCTGCCAATTATTAATTTCTATCCTCTTAACCTTAGTAATAAGGTTATAACCCATTCACTTAATCCAATGTTCACACTCTTGAACTTTGAACTAGTTTTATCTTTTTGGTTTCACACTAAATAGAAATGATCTAGTTATTTGATAGTAACTATGTTCACATTGGCAAGAGTTGGAATTGGTTATTTTACAGACTAGTTCACTATTGGAGTGTTCACACTACAGAAGATCGATCTAATTGTTTTGTGGGTTAAAGGCCAATGTTATGACATTTTTTAGTGCTTATTTAGACTAAAAAGGGCATCACAAAAATTCCAAAAAACTTACTATGGATTGAGCTTATTTGGTACATCATTTTGATATGAAAAACCATTTTAAAATAGCAACAAAATCAGTTAAATTTAGATATATTTTATCACCTTTTGGGTCGTACATGCATCATTTGAGCCCCGTTTTTACTAGTTTTTGCTAGACAGTCAATGTTTGATATCTGGAAATAATGTGGATGCGTCTGACAGTAGCTAGATACATGTATGATCGCCATTACAGTGAAACTCAATTTCCATGCATTTTCTTGCACATTTTAAATGCTTTTTTGTCACAATTTCAAGAGGTCAATGCTCAGACTTGTTCACATGCTTGGACATTGATTTGGCACATTACGCACTACTAGTTTTACTAACTTTCTTGCCATCATAATGTCAAAAATTGTACAAGTTATGCAAATTCTGGGTGACAAATTAACTACACACAACTACAGTGTATGGTCTAGAGAATTACTTGATCAGGGAGACGTCTATGGGACCTCATTACAAGTGAAGGTGCATGCCCAAAACTACCTAATGAGCCCACTCAAGATTTTTAAAAGGCATATAGGGATTGGATTGGTAAAAACAAGTATTGAATTGGATATCTATATATCTCTCATGCACATTGATTCCACATCTAAAAAGGTAAATACATGCAAAGATGAATAACACTTGTATACAGGCAAGGAACCTACAGTAAAGCAAAGATTACATGGTGCATGGTGAGGAAATAGAAGCATCAATGGACTATGTGACAAAAATAAAATAGGATGCAAAGGATCTTGCTTCAATAAATGCACCACTTGATGATGATGATTTGGCATCCTATCACTCTAAATGGACTTAGACCTACATACAAATCCCTTGATACCTCCATTTCTATGAGAGGAGACTTGATGCCCGATTTCAAAGAATTGATTACTTTCTTTTTTATTATGGAAGAGATTAAGTTGGGCCTCAATGCATCTAGCAGTGGAAAGAATGCAAATTAGGATAGTGTGTTTTATCATCAACGAGGCTGTGATAGCTCATCTAGAGCTAAAGATTCATTGTATGGCCATGGAGATAGCTTTGCATGTGGCCATAGTACCTTTGGATGCAATTTATTTTATGCCTATAGGTAGGGGAGATCCTACTTTAGAGGCAAAGGATGCTCTCGTCTGCAGAGAGATGGTGCATGCCATTATTGTGGGTAGTTTGGTCACTTTGAGAGCATGTGCTTTCATAAGAAAAATCCTTCATTTAGGGGTCAAGGAAGGATCAAGTTTTGGGTACTATGCACATGGTGGCAATGGTGATGGGCTATGGTTCTAGAGGTGGTTCATCACCTAGAGTTTATCTCTTTGCCATGGAGCATGTACTTGGTAGTATGATGCACCCTCCTAGAGAGGATGGTTGGTTTGCACATTTAGATGCTACAAACCATGATATGACTCACCATGCAAAATGATTTGATAGAAAGCAGCAAATGAAAACTGAAGAGTATGTGGCTACAAGAGATGACACATTACATAAGATAACTCATATTGAGAGTGTATCTTTGGTGACTAGAGGAGGTACAATCAGGTCTACCTTGCTCTACAAGATCAATCCAAGACTACCTTCATTATAGCATGGGGTATCTTTCTCTATACAATGATGAAATTACCTTTGAAGAATTCTCAAGCCTATTTTCAGTAGGAAATGCAAGAAATCTTTGTGCTCTACTTACCATGTGGGTATTTCTAGATGACTTTAGTGTCTTTGAAACATTTCTCCTTCACTTGCATCATCTTTGACTTTGTTTCACCACATGTCGTAAATTAAGTCTTTATCTTAACCCCATGAAGTGCATATTTGCTATAAAATATGGTATTCAAATACTAGGCCATGTTATTTCAAGATATAGCATTGTGATGGATCCCCTACAAAAGGTGACCGCCATTATGCAAGCTACCATTCCACATTCTCTGACTACAGTGCTACAGTTTTTGGGGTAAGTTCATTGGTATGGACAACACCTATGCCTCCTAGTCTATGTAGCTTCCCCTTTGATTCAGTTGGCTCACATCCCTAAAGTAGCCTTCACCTAGAATGAGATAGCAGACATAGAATTCCAACGCCTCCAACTATTACTGGCAAAAGTCCCAATCATGGTTCCTCTAGATTAGACAAAACAATTGTGTGTCATTGTGGATGCATTAGATATTGGAATTGGTAGTATCATCATGCAACAAGACAATAATGCATGGGTTTGGCCTATTTTCTATGCTAGCAAGATTACTCTTCTCTACTAAGAAAAACTATTCTATTAATAAAAGAGAGTGCCTTGGAATGATCTATTTACTTAAGAAATTTCAACATTATTTACTTGGCCATTCTTTTGTATCTCATGTGAATCGTTCTACTCTCATGTCTTCTTGGTCAAGCAACATAATGTCACTAGAATATTGGCTAGATGGATAGTTTTGCTCCAAGAATTTGACTTCAAAGTGGTGCATAGACTAGTGCACAGCATGTCATTGTAGACTTCCTTTCTTGACTAGATTTTAGAGAAGCTTCTTTGGGAGTGGATGATGACTTTCCTGATGCCCAATTTTTTAATGCAATAATTATTAACAATCCAAAACCTAACATGCCTTGGACATTATATATGGTCTTCTTGGACTTAAGATAAGTCTCCAAATACCTTTAACCACCAGACCAATGCAAATGACTAGCTCTTTGAAGTTGGTATTTTGAATCCATCTTTGGCCAACTCTATAACAAAACTTTATTTGAAGTGCTACATCACATTGTTCTCCCCATGGAAAAAGATATTGTAATGGAAGAAGATCACCATGGTATTACCCTCGGGTAAGTTACTCATGAATATATGTGTGCATCACGTGGGTTCAAAATAAGGTATTTTTAAAATATCATTTTTTATATATAGAAGAATGTAATATAAATGGATTATTTACAGATTGAATAGAAAAGGGTTATGCTTTATTTAGAAAAAATTCATAGATAAGGATATTTATAAATAGGCCTTGAACGCATGTGATGTAGAGGATATACATATAGTAACTTTCCCGAGGTATTACCAAAGGCAACTTTGCATCTAACGTTACTATATTAGAAAAATTCTATAAGTAGGATTGGTGGCCTACTATGCATGGAGATGTCTACAAGTTTGTCCAAAAGTGTGATTCTTGCTAGCAACTTTGTCAATCACTTTTTTGGGATCGGTTATCCCTTCCCCAATCTTGCAACCACTGGAGTCCTATTAAAAATGGAAATTGGACTTTGTCAACTGTTAACCCCTCAAACAAACAAGGTGGAAAATCCAGAAAATATAAAGCAGAAGATAAGTCCAAGGCAAAAGTGAAACAGAAGACGAAGGCACACAAAAAAAAATATGGAAACACAAGAAGCGCAAAAAAGTTCTAAATCAAGGAGAAAGGCGCACAAGAAAAAGCATAAGTCAATACTTTTGTAAAAGAGCGGAAGGCGCATCATGATTTATTTTAAGAGCCCCGGGCTCTCACCTGTGCAAATTGTAAAGGTAGATGGGCGGTAGGAAGGAAGCTAGGAATATAGGAGGACAATGGAGAAAAGAGCCTTGGCCATGTAAAAAGGGGATGGATGCCCATGGAATTTTAGGGCATGTATATAAAGTTCAAAAAGTGAATGAGAGCTCATTCTTTGGTATGTGAAAAAGTGGACTCTTCTTCTTCTCTTCTTCTCTTCTCTTGCTTGCTTGTTTGTGAGTGCTTGAGGGAGGGAGTGTGAGTGAGTGAGGGAGTGAGTGTGTGAGGGTGAGGGATCTTGGAGGTGAAGCCCTCCACCATCTCCTCTCTTTTTGTTCTCTTATCTTCTCTCATCTCGCACATGGCTATGGAGGATGGAGCTTGGAGGAAGAGGCTTGAGGATGCTTGAGCTTGCATCACGAATCATGGACCTATCGGAGTGCTTGAGAGAGGAAGCAACTCAATCGGGCATCAAGGTAAGCTCACTACACTTGTAGAGAGGGATAGCGTATCGGCTATGTGAGAGGTAGCCATTAGTGCTTGCTTGAAACGCTTGAAAAATAAGCAATCCGTGGGTCTTGGAAGTTGAGCGTGAGCTCCCCTCTACATTTTGGTTCCATTGCTAGGACCAACGGATTCAAGCTTGAGCGCTTGCGCACTTCAAATCGAGCATCGAAGTAAGGGTTTCATCCCCAAATCGGAGCTTGAGATAGATAGGAGGTTTTGGGTTTTTAATCTGTACTGATTTTTGATGATTAGTTGAGTAGGAGGAATCATTTCAGTACTTTGCTTTTGATTTTTGTTGCATTTAGAGTAGAATAGGAGGGGGAAATCAGAGTTAAAAGCTTAGGGTTCACTGATGTAAAACAAGCCAAACAGGGCACAAATTGGTGAAAAATGGAAAGAAGAAGGGGGATTGAGGTCGATGAGTAATGGGGTAGGAGTTTCAAGAACCTTGCAAGGAAGGGTTTAATAGCCAAGAGGCCAAGGGAGAGCTCATTTGAAACCCTGGTTGAGAGAGAGAGAGAGAGAGAGAGAGAGAGAGAGAGAGAGAGAGAGAGAGAGAGAGAGAGAGAGAGAGAGAGAGAGAGAGAGAGAGAGAGAGAGAGAGAGAGAGAGAGAGAGAGAGAGAGAGAGCCATTGCATGGATCTGCTTCAATCATACTGCCAACAAGTTTGTTGCCCACTACAGGTATACCCACACCTTCTCCTTTATGCATAGGTAGGATTTGAAAATGCTTAGCGATTTTGAAGCCCACAATTACTCAGCCCCATGAAATTTTTGTCGTTTTGGAAAAAATGCATCACGTTCGTCCCGCTGAGTGACGACGCTTCTAGGTTGAGTCCAAGAATCGCCCCTTGGCCCTCTTGTGTTCGGCCACTCGGCCCATCTTACTTGGACACGTGAAAATTTAGCCCTCGGCACCTGACTCGGCCCACTCGGGCAAGTTGACATTCGACCCGCAGTCGAATTATCCATTTGGACACTCAGTATTCAGCCCACCCAAACCGTCGTCCGAGTCATCCACTTGGCTATATTAGATACTCGACCTTCAGCCGCTCGGCCCGTCCGAGTCAATCACTCGGCTCTTGCAATTCAAACCTATTGGGCCAAGTCTAATTTTTTCCAAAAGTTTTAAAATTTGGACCAGACCCACCTAGACACTGGCCGTACAAATACCCGAAGACCATACAGACGCTTGAGATGCCTTTCTGGCACAAGAAACAAAGGACCAAGTAAGACACAGATGTAGAGGTGACACTAGTCAACTATTTAGCGATTGGGTATGTTAGTGACATCAAGTGGAGTTGGAGAGCCTAAACAAATCTTGATTGAGCGGATGGCATAGCGGAGAACCCTATGAACCAACGAGGACCACCAGAAACTGAGTATACAAGCCTATTAGGCTAAACCCATGACGAGAGTGCTAGAATTTCTTAGACAGTTTGTTTTCTCAATCACTCTCATTTCCAATTCTTGAAACACACTTGAGAAGAGCTAAAAGCCCAATTTCACACAGTGCACAGAAAAGAACACATATGCACACACATGCACAAAGTGAGGGTAAGTTGAGGACTGGTTGTAATTAAAAATGAACTCACCCAGACATAAGAACTTGAAGGAACCCACCAGGAAGAGAAGATCCCAAGACATAGACAATTAATTGAATTCCCAAAAGTAGGACCAGGCAAAGAACGCAATCGAAGAGCCAGACACAGTAAGGACCGACACTATCGAGGAAGTGGATCTACACAACCTCATCAACCTGATTGACAACTTGATACAATAGGAAGTCTTACACATGGAAGAGGGCAACTCAAGTTGTAGAAGCAACGAGGAACTTGACCTAGGAGACTTTCTTGAGGTGATCCAGCAACTAGTGAGCGAATATGATGCCCAAACTCGGCTAGAACACTGCGGTAGACTTGCAAAGGACATCATAGAAGATCTTGAGGAGAAGAGGAAGCTAGCATGCAAGGCCCTGTTGCAAGACCTAGCCATGTACAACCAAGATGAACAAACTAGGATTTTATGCCAGAGCATGGAAATGCAAGAGATCTAGAGAGTGCTAGCCCTAGTAGGCAGAAATCGGACAGAGGGCGAGAGAGTGCTAGAAGGAGACCTCATGCTGGGCGAGCTTCTGATGAAATAGATGATAGATAACACCGTAGCAGAACACATCACTGCAACATTGGCAACATTGATACTATAGGGTTGGGAGTCAACCAAGGCTCTAAGAGCCAATCAAAAATCCCAGTGGTAGAAAAGCAGCTGGACACATACCAAGCAACTGATGACCCATATATCTTTGTGGAGAAGTTTTAGCAGGTCTGTGAGGCCAACAACCTTGTTGGTCCTACTCAACATTCCCAAGCTTTTAGACTATGCTTATGTGACAAGGGCCGGACCTGGTACACAAATCTAAATGTTGTGGAGCGAGCCAATTTCAATGGCCTAAAAAATTCTCTTCATTAAGAGATTTTTCAAACCTGGGTACTCTGATAACTTGCTAGTACAACTCATGAATGTCAACCAGAGAGAGAGAAAGAGGACATCCGGAATTACGTGACCTATGTGAGGAGCCTCTTAAGAGAATTCCTATGGGCGAGAGACCGACTGAAAGAGCTGTGTCCATGGTATTTATCAATGGAATACAAAATGAAGAGCTCTACAAAGCCTTGGCCGGTAACTTGAGCTTGCAGTGAGGTGCATTGGCGAGGGTCTTTGAAAAAACTATTCGAGTGGATGATCAGCTCAAAGAGAGAAGCTCCAGGAGCTTGAGTTGAGCAGAGTCCAGCATGAGGGATTCCGAGAGGGCTTCAACGTTGAGTGAGAGATCAGGCCCAAGCGCTCAAGACAAAGGAAAGGGCACTGACTCAGGACAAGAGCTAGCAGAGATGAAGATGGAAATAGCTAAATTACAGGAGATGATGAGACGACCAACTCACCCACACGTCCAATGCGTGCATTGCGGTGAGAACCACCTGCAAGTCGAGTGTCAAGACCCTAGGTCATGACCTTGTGCTAATTGCAGTAGGTTTGGCCATGACGCCATGTATTGTCAACTACCTCGGAGACTCCCTTACCCGTAGCCCTATGGTCAACCCTACCTTGCAAATAAGCCACCAAACTTCTTGGGAAGGGGAGGCCCATTGGCCCTCCCAACACCTAATGTTGCTAAGCCGTCCAACCCTAGAATGGAGATAAATCCTATAGGTATCCCTAGACCATCTGGACCCTAGGTGACCCATCCACCGAGTGATACTCCAGTTCATTATGTGGACAAGCCTAGTGGTGACGATCCTTATGTAAACCCATACGTATCGTACGATGAAGAAGGCAACATAATCCTTATGGACTATCGATCAACACCAGTGATGGCGTTAGATAGAGGGAGAGGCAGAGGCCTAGGAGAAGAGACCCAAGAGCCAATCATGTGTTGGACTTGCGGTCACCTAGGACACATTTCTTCACGATGCCCCCGAGAGAGGGAGCAAGTGAATAGAGATAAGACTGACTTGAGATGTGCTAAGTGCAGAATCACTAATCTCTTTGTTGATTTCCCTAGATGGAGACCATCCTCTAGTTTGGCAAATGAGCCATCGATTCCATTGGGGGGTTGTTTGGTGTCCAGACACTTGATGGGAAGGCCACGCCTATCCCATTGCATGTCATGACCCGTGCATAGATGAAGCAAGCCGGCATATCATTGCCAGGGTCTAGCATCCTTGACGCAACCTCAGTTGGAAAGAATAGTTGGAGATGGAGGAAGAAAAGGCCAGACGCTAAGGTCACCCTCAAAACCAAAAGTGCAACAACACTAACTATTGGAAGGAAAGTCATTGACGGAAAGGAAGAAATGTCGGCTCCACGGACGATCGAAAAGGAAAGTGTTAAGGTCAGGGAGTACCCCAACCCGAAGCACCAAATTGAAGCCATCAAGAAGGT
Organism: Lygodium microphyllum; assembly: GCF_053477565.2. NCBI lineage: Eukaryota > Viridiplantae > Streptophyta > Polypodiopsida > Schizaeales > Lygodiaceae > Lygodium > Lygodium microphyllum. The sequence continues at coordinate 22,479,887 of NC_141150.1, forward strand.
GAAAGAGTGGGTGAAGGAGACCTAAGAGCACCTAAAAGACATTGAGCGCATACTAGAAGACAAGATTGATGATATCTCAAGCATAAGCATGCTAGTCTCTCTCCCACGACCAAAATCAAGGGAGGCAATGGCACCACAAGCAGGGCCATCTAGACAAAGTCTAAATGCTATGGATTAGCAAACTAGCTAGGGCCTTTGACCAAGAACCACATAGTTGGGAGAAAGGAAAGCGGCTAGTAACCTCCTTAATACACTGGTGACTACCCCTGTGACTCTAAGCTTAGGCAACCTGTTTAGGCAGTATCCAACGCTATGGCAAGAGCTGAAACAGTGGGTCGAGGAATTAGATGAGCCAGTTACCACAGACTTACCTGAGGATGATGCAGCAACACAAATACCGAGTCTGACGTTGTACTCCATGCCTAAATCCTCACACCTCAATGATTTTTGGAAAGGCACAGAAATGCCTACAGTCCTATGCCTGCAGTCCTGCCAATCTTATCTCTAGGGGATATCACAAGAAACGGGATCATAGACACAGGGGCAGGGGTGAGTGTTCTATGCCATGCAGTACTCCAAACTTGGGGTAACCCACCGGTCAAAACTTCTAGGTTCAATGTCACACATTGCAGAATCTAATTCTCTGTCGACTTTATAGCCATGAAGGGAGTGGACTATGACATCCTGTTAGGCTGACTATATATGCGCAACATGAGAGTCATAGAAGATTGGGGCAATGGTCTTATCTTCTTAGGAAATTGAACAGGGGCTATAAGAGTAGAGATGGACACTTGGAAGACTATGCCGGTTGATCTAGATGCCATCTCCACCATACTGAAGGGTGATGGATAGATTAGGAGATCCTATGGGCGCTTACCAAGTATATTACATGCCCGGAGGACGAGCGAGATTGGATGCATGTTCTTGCTACCATTAACTTTCCGTTCTCGAACAAAGAGAAGAACAAGCAAGCCATCAAGGAAACTGGCAAGCCCAAGGACACACCCTTAGTACCAGTCTGCATGATGGCTAGAAGCCAACTTGGAAGGACATTGATGATGGACCGCCTAGCTAGATGGGTTTGCACATCTACACTTAGCATGTTGGTGGTCATTATGATACTCACATGGCCATTCACTTATCACTTATTATATTTAGTTTGTTACACCTACCTACAGTTGGCAAAGATATAGTGCCTGATTAGTGTAGTCGGTTATGCACTGTTTGACTAAGAAGGCCACTTTCCTTTATGTTGTATCTTATCTATACTTTGTAGAAATTTTATAATGTGTGTAAGAAGAAGAAAAAAATTAGCAAGAAATTTTTTTGTTCTCCATCTCTCTTCTTGTGTTCTTGAGTGAGCTTCCTCTTGTGTATACAATGTGTGTTTGGCGCAGCAGCTCAAGCAAGTACCCCACCACATGATTCTTGACATGGTATCAAAGCCGCACCATTGAGAGATGCTGATTTTGAAGGCTGAAGTGAAGGAGAAGAAGCAGGGTTGGAGCAAGAAAGCAACGTGTAAGAAGCTCTCCCATTCTTCCACTCTCTCTCTCTCTCTCTTGCATAGTGCTTGTGGAGGCATCTGAAGCAGGGTAGAGTGAAAATCTCAGAATGCTGTGAGATTTGGTGTGCGAGCAGAGCATTTTATATTTTGTAGATAATTACTTTAGAGATTTCCCGCAGTTCCTTTTGGCATCTGATGTCGTTTCAAGCCCCGTTTTAGAGCTGCAAGGTTGCAAACATCAGTTTTAGGGTACACTATGATTTTGGTTGTATTGATCGAAAGTGGGTGCAGCAGTTATAGATTTTGAATCTGTAATTTTAGAGGTGTTTTCTAGGAAGCAAACATAAGGTTCATCTACAAATAGGTTGCAGATTACATGTACTATTTAGCAATTAGTGAAAAAGGTTGCTTGGTGTATTGTTGTGCACTAGTTGTGAAAGGCTGCAGAAAACTAGCTTGTTGTGTTGTATCATTTTTTTGTGATAATGGCAGAGGACAATGGAAATCCCATTATTGAGAAGCTCGAAAAGAACAATTACCATTCATGGAAGGTCTGTGTGGTGAACTTCCTCATTGGAAAGGGCCTTTATGAGTTTGTTTTAGGTGAAGAAAAGGAGCCAGAGCGGTATCCCTCCGACTGCAGATGAATTAAAAGCATGGAAAGAATGGAATGCAAAAGACAAAAAGGTGATGTACTGGCTATTTGTAGTCATTGATAATACGATGTTGGGACATATCAGGAATGCAGAAACTTCACATGTAGCTTGGACAATTTTTGAGAATATTTTTTCAGTAAATACAAAGGCACGGAAGATTCAACTCAAAGGCACAAAAGATTCAACTCAAGCAAGAGTTGAATACCTTGAAGAAAGGGAAAATGTCTATCAATGAGTATGTTTTGAAGGTGAGAAGCATTGCAGATGCTTTAGCAGCAATTGATGCAATGCCTAATGATGATGATTTGGTTTCATCCACTTTGAGTGGCCTTAATAATGAGAAGGCATTGAAATCATTTGTTACTTCAGTATTCGTATGGAAGCCATTTCTAGATTTTGATGAGTTGATCTCTCTCATGATTACTGAAGAGATCAATATGCAGGGTGACTCATCTAAAAAAAATGGTGAAGAGGTCTAAGCATTTTACTCAAGTTCAGGAAGGGGACGTGGTAGATCCTCTTTGAGAGGCCGTGGTATGGGACGTACTGGCGATAATCAACAAAACAGGTTTAATCATCAATTTGGTGAAATGTGGATTTTAGGAGGCCAGGAAACTTTAGAGGTAGGGGAAGCTCTAGAGGAAGAGGTGGATGACATAATAGAGGTTTTGGAAATTCTACTATTTTTTGCCATTATTGTAGCAAGACAGATCATATTGCAGTCCATTGTTATGCTAAGAAGGATGATATTCATAGTAATAAATTGCAGCAAGGAAACTATGCATCATCTTCATGACAAAATGAATACAAAAATGAGTGCATGTTTATTATGCAGCATATAATGAATGTAGTTTCAGGAAAGGGGACACATGATGATATATGGTATGTTGATTCATGTGCATCTAATCATATGACCAGTCATGTTGAATGGTTTGGAGAGATGCAGGACTTACAAAATCCAGTCTATGTACAGACGGGTGATGATTCATGCTAGCCAATTTCACACATTGGAAAGGTTCCCTTGTCCTTGTATGATGGCCAAACAAAGAGTCTCGCAGATGTATTACATGTGTCATCAATCACAAATAATCTAGTGTCTGTCGGCCAAATGGAAGAGCAAGGGTTGCAGGTTCGATTCAATGGAAAATGTTGTTTTGTAGAAGATTTTAATGATAAGTGCACGTTGGTCGCAAAAGGAAGTAGAGTTGGTCGCATGTTCACTTTAGATGCTAGAATTCTTGCAGTGGATGCTACTATGTATGCTAAAGGAAAAGAAGTGGTTGCAGACATTGAAATATGGCATAAATATATTGGACATGCAAATGTGCAAAGGCTGAAATTAATGCAGTCCAGAGGATTGGTTACAGGGTTGCCTTCTTTTAGAGTTGCAGAATTTCATAAAGTCTGTGAAGCATGCCAGTTTGGCAAGCAGGCGAGACAACCCTTCTCGCATGACAGAGAAGTGAGCAGAAATATACTTGATGTAGTGTATACAGATGTTTGGGGGCCTACACATAATGTATCTCTTGGTGGCAACAAATATTTTGTCACATTTATTGATGATTGTTCAAGGAAGCTATGGGTATATTTCATGAAGGAAAAGAGTGATGTATTTGAGCACTTCAAATCTTTCAAGGCAATTGTTGAAATAGGAAACAGGCTTGAAAGTGCAGTGCTTGAGATCAAATGGAGGGGGAGAGTACCTCTCTAATGAGTTTAGTGGCTTCTTGAGGACTCATGGGATAAAGAGGCAATTTATTTGCAGGTATACCCCACAACAAAATGGGGTTGCAGAAAGAAAAAATAGGCATATTGTAGAAGTTGCACTGGCATTAATGGCTTAAAAGAATATGCAAAAAAAAAAGGTCTGAAGCTCTCCATATTGATGTCTATGTTATGAACAGAACCCCCACAACTGTAGTTCATGGGATGAATCCCGAAGAATGCTTTACTGGCAAAAAGCCCAATGTATCACACTTGAAGGTATTTGGCTACGTTGCATATGTTCATGTGCCAGATGAGCTATGGAAGAAGCTTGATCCAAAGGCTGAAAAATGTATTTTTGTTGGATACTCTTTAGAGCAGAAAGGGTATTGTTGTTATAACCCTGTCACAGGTGAGTTCAGAGTGAGCAAGGACGTTATTTTTTATGAGATGTGCAGTTGGTATGCACCTGCTGGTGATGTATTAGATGATGATAATGATCATGATAGCTATGTGCTGAAAGAAAAGCATACTTTAGAATATAACCCAAATTTCTATGATTGGCTCATGCGACAATAAAACACTAAGATTACTGCTGCAGGCCCTTCATCCTCTAAATCCTTGATCCTAGGAAGGATTCTTCTCAATTCAAAAGAGGAGGAGAAGGTAAGGTGAATCAAATCAAACACATAAGGAAAATAGTAAAGGAAAATCACACATGAGGGACCTCAATGGTAGGATGAAACAACTTGTGATTGAGGAAATGTCAATAAAATTTGAAATCAATAGACTACTTGGAGGAAAAAGTCTAATTCTGTACTAAAAACATTTTAATCTGCCAAGCATGAAGCTTTTTCTTCCAACAAGTGACTATTTGGAAAAGCACTAATGACAAACCATAGCTTATGAAAAAAGCTAAAGATATCTAGCAAGACTGAGTTCATCGCCCCCCTTCATGGAAGAGAAAAGAGCAAAGTACGGCCTCTCCCTTGAGAACTGGGCCAACTCAAATTCAGGAGCATTCACAACATCGAAGAGGTAGTGACCAGTGATGAGGAGGCCATCAAGAGGATCATAGACAAGTGCAACCTCACCAAGTACATCAAAAAGTTCACAAATCACACTAATTAGATGGAATTCCTGAGGGCATATGACCCTGACAAGGAGTGTAGGATAGTATCTTGGGCAAGCATAGAAGGAATGAAGTAGGTGCATGTCCCACTCAGCAAGGCCTTGGTGGAAAAGGCATTGGGATTGAAACCGAAGGTGAAGTAGAGGCAAAAAAGAGATGTCTATGCCATGCTGGGGATGAGGAAGAAGAGTGTCTTGATGAACGATGGCATAAGCATCTAGGACATTCCCAACGCAGAGGTCAGGTTGTAGGCCAAGGTTATCCACTCCCTCTTCTCCAGCCAAAGATACAATTCACTCATGCATAGGATCAGCGTGCCTGTGCTGGAAAGCATGGCGGCTCATTCACTACACGAGGTGGATTGGAACAGCTACGTCAGGAAGACCATAGACCAATCAGCTAGAGCACTAGCCCTTGGAAGCAGACCAGTGTGTGGAGAATCCCCAACATTGAAAGGAACTGACAAGAAGAAGTCCTCAGCCAAAACCTCATTCATAGGGTATGGAGGAGTCTTGACCACCCTTATCCAAGAGGTGATAAAAGAGGCACATGATAGAGAAGAGGAAGCAGACAAAACACCTAATAGGTCACATCCTTGGCAGGACAAAGAACAATCAAGCAAGAGGATGGTTAGCAAGGAGGAGGGAGAGCGATAAGCTTAATCTAGCAAGAGGAGGGCAAGGACACCTAAGAAGAAGAGGATATAGAAAAAATAGGAGGAATAGAGGAAGAAAAAGGACGAAGCAGACCTACGAAAAGTCAAGAATGAGTCAAGAAGAGCCAAGGAAGAGAGGAGGAGAAAAGCCATAGAACAAGAGGAGGAGTTGAGGAGGAAGGAAGAGAAAGACATTGAGCTAGCCAAACAAAGATCAATAGAGAAGCAAGGTGAATAGGGCAAGATGGAAACCTTGAGCCAAGGGAGAGAGGAGGGCCTAGGATCAAGCATTCAGGTACCTGAGGCATGCCTACCATGGCATAAGAGAGCAAGGGCAAAGCCCCCATTGATTTCATCCCACCCCTCATGATGCCTACCCCTGTAACAACAATGCCCACACAGAGTACCCCAGCCATGGTTGATGGAGGGTTGATGCCACTAATCTTATGGCCTGGTTGCAATATTTTGTTAACAAAGAGCTATCTCAGGTGAAGAGCACGAAAGCCCCGATTGTAGGGCAAAAGAGACCAAAAGCATCAGAAAATTCTGAGTCAAGGAAATACCCTAAGCGGCAAAAGGTGGGGACCTCCACAACTCCCATACCCGCAACTGTGATGCCACCCGCTAACTATGACATCTATATCGCAGAGCTACTTTCCCAAACTAGAGAAGGACAAGGAGGAAAAAAGAATAGTGATGGATGAGTTGGAAGCCGAGAGAGAGTCGATGGTGGCCTTCCAACTAGAAAAAACTCAGTAGGTTGCCACGTACCAAAAATATATTACTGAGCTAAAGGCCAACCTCAACGCCAAAGGAGGAAAATGAGAAAACCTAGAGGAAGCAGCTCGAAGATGAAAACCAAGAGCTGGTGGCACTACAACGTGAATATAAAACCTTGATACTCCATTGAACACTTGGAAAAAGAGAAGGAGGAGCTCACCCATAAGGAGAAAGAACAAGAGTTGATCATAATATCTCTAACACGCAGGTAGGGGGAGAGCTCTGAGGAGACGATGAGGAGAGCCAAAGAGTGGACAACCCACAATGAAGGGAGGGTGAGAACCCTGGCTCATCGCATGGCTCAAGTAGAGAAAGAAAAAACACTTGTAGAAAGTAGAGCATAGGCCGCCCGGGTGAGCTTCCAAATATAGCAACGTGCCTTCCTAAATACTACTAGATATCACTCAGGCAGAGGAGGGAAAGTCCATAGAGCCATGAAGAAGAAACTAGGAATGGCTCATAGAGCCTTGAGATCAGGCCTATAGATTCCACCACAATCTAGGGGAGTTGGCCCAAGCCTTGGAAGAGCAACACCACTATCTTCTATTGGCAGGCCTGACCCCATAGGAAGTGGACACACTTGGATTCACCGAAGAAGAAGAGCAGGAGCCAAGGCATGAGAGGGAGGTGGATATGAAATTTGAAATGGGACCACATGAGGAAGAGCTTGTCCCATTGCCTCCTTCCCTGCAGCAGCCTAAAGAGAAGAAGCATGCAGGAACCTCCATAGAAACAAAGGCGGCACTGAGGGAAAGAAGAAAAAAAATGGTGGAGGAAACAAGAAGAAAATGGAATGCCAAGGGAATGAGGGCACCCCAGGCATGTGGGTGGTGTAATTTCTCTCATGGATTTTTAGCTTCCTTGAGGAATAGGCTATTGGATGACCTTGTTGCATAAGCACACAACCCAATGCAAGAGAACTTTCATCTATTATGACCTCAAACTCTTGAATTAGGTCAGGTAGCTTTAAAATGGGTGCTATTACCAAACTTTTCTTGAGCTACTCAAAACTGGCTTGCTCAATGGGCATCCACACAATAGCAATTTGCTTTTTCAGCAAATTAGTGAGAGGTGTAGTTACTAGGCCGTAATTTTTTATGAAAATTCTATACCATGCAGTCAACCCTAACCAACAAGCTTCCATGCCGACCTAACATCGGAGGGAGGCTCAGACATAAATGGTTGAAGAGAGAGAAAACCTCCACATTATGGGCCACTGAAGATGCCAAATTTTGGCAGAATATGGTTTTTGAAGTGCCAAGGTCTGTACCTAGCTACGAATGCCAACCTACATGGAGAAGAAGGGTCTCTGACATCAACATGGACACTTGGATGGCCTTTTGCAACACCTAACCCTTCGAGCGGAATGACCCAACCTTTATGGACTACCCTCAAAGGGTGGGAGTGGATTTTGACTCTAGTGTCCACGGCCGCTATGATTTCCCTATAATTTATAATCCTCATTGTACTACACATGAAGATGCCCTCATCTTCACATCAGAGAACTTGTATGATACCCTAATCCACTTCACCAACAAATCCTCTTCAGGCCTTGATCTCACCCCTTTATTACTACTTGTAATTACCTTAGATTGCTTAGGATACTCCTTAGGCAAGACCCCACCCCACAAGAGCACGGCCTCCTAGTACTCCATTTTGATCCTAACGCTTTAGATAGTTGTGTGATGGCTCAACTAATTATGCGAGCTGCTCTATTATCTTTATTTTTCTTAGCTCTTCTAGAGGATATGAATGATAGCTGCTTCACCTGCTAGAATCATCCATTCCTCTCCACCACCACCCTTCAGGTTCGCCTAAACCTCAAGGGGTACCTCCAAAGGCGCCAATTCCTTAACAAATCTATTAGGCCCCCTTCTCCACCCCTCTCCGATGATGAAGAGACTAACTTCTGTCACGACCATGTAGCTCAGAAAAAACAAAAAAAATAAGGAGAAAAAGAAAAAGAAAATAAAATCAAAAGAAAAAGAAAAAGAAAAAGAGAAAGAAAAGAAGAAGAAGAAAAAGAAAGACAAGGAGGTATAAAGCCAAAAAGGCAATCACAGAGCATGGAAACAAAAAGATATATCAGGGTCATAGTCACTACATCTAGGGGTTTTCAAGTTAGGTGCGTCCAGTGGCCTTGGTTGGGGCACGGCTCCGTGTCTAACCCCCTAGCCCTTTTTTATTCCCCCTATACATGCTTAGGGCACATTAAGGGCAAGACATAACTAGGAAGGTAATTCTTGCCTATGGTTAGACCCGTCACCCTAAGCCCCGTGTCCAACCCCCTAGTCCGTTTTGATTCCCCACTACACATGCTTAGGGCATATTAATGGCAAGACATACTAGGAAGGAAATTCTTGCCTATGGTTAGACCCGTCACCCCAAGCCCCCTGCACCACATCTCCCTTATACACAAACTGGGTCCTCAAGTGTGGGCCACCACCAAGGGCTTGCCCAAGGTTAGTGCCCAAGTTCCACAAGCACGTGCACCATGCACTCCATGGTAAGGTAGAGATACACCCACATAGTGCACCTTCTTTTCATTCTAGGTACAAACAAAGGCCTCAACCACCAACTTTGACGGTCCCATCATCCATGCAATACGCCCTCGGGCCCCACCACCTTCACTAGGTGATTTGTTTCTTTCCAAGCTCAATTCCTCTGCAGTCCCGCTATCATCGACTCATGTGTCCACCCTTTCTCAAGAAACCCTCATCAGCTCAAAACCGCAATGTCTCAGAACTAGCAAGCACCTACGAGAGGGGCCATTTTATGTGACAATGTTTCCATGAAGGAAAAAGGAAAACCAAGGCAGAGGCAGATTGAGGTAGCCCCTGTCAAAAAGTGAATGAAGAAGCTCATTTGGAAAAACACAAGAGAAGGCAGCCACGGAGGATAAAATGACGGATCCATCCAACTTTATCTTCAATTTTGAAGATGGATCTGCACATCCGCCTCTCTCCATGTAGGGATCCGTCCAACACAATATTCAATTTCAAAGGCATAAATCCCTCCAACACACCCCCAACCAAGGCTTGTATACAAACAAAAAAAAGCCATATGGCTACGCCCATCACCCCTTCCAACCACTCCACATCACTGCCATGGGACTGACACTCGTCTAGGAGGGGGTGACGTTAATCCCTCAAACGAAAAAGGTGTAAAATATGGAAAATCTAAAGCAGAAGACAAGGCCAAGGAAAAAGTGAAGCAAAAAACAAAGGCGCTCCAAGAAAAATATGAAAATACAATAAACACAGAAAAGTCCTAAATCAAGGAGAAAGGCGCACAAGAAAAAGCGCAAGTCAATACTTTTGTAAAAGAGCACAAGGCACATCATGATTTATTTTAAGAGCATGTGCAAATTGTAAAGGTAGATGGGCGATAGGAAGGAAGCTAGGAAGATGGGAGGACAATGGAACGGCCATGTAAAAAGGGGATGGATGCCCATGGAATTATAGGGCATGTATATAAAGTTCAAAAAGTAAATGAGAGATCATTCTTTGGTGTGTGGCAAAGTGGACTCTTCTTCTTCTCTTCTTCTCTTCTCTTTCTTGCTTGCTTGTGAGTGCTTGAGGGAGGGAGTGTGAGTAAGTGAGGGAGTGAGTGTGCGAGGGTGAGGGTGAGGGTGAGGGATATTGGAGGTGAAGCCCTCCACCATCTCCTCTCTTCTTCTTCTCTTCTCTTCTCTTCTCTCATCTCGCACATGGCTATGGAGGATGGAGCTTGGAGGAAAAGACTTGAGGATACTTGAGCTTGCATCACGAATCGTGGAGCTATTGGAGTACTTGAGAGAGGAAGCAACTCAATCGAGCATCAAGATAAGCTCACTACACTCGTAGAAAGGGATAGGATGTCGGCTATGTGAGAGGTAGACATTAGTGCTCACTTGAAATGCTTGAACAATAAGCTGTCTATGGGTCTTGGCGGTTCGCGTCTACATCAATCCCATCAAACCTATGGCATCTTACACCAAAAATAGGTATATTATCATTGCAACTCATTATTGTACCAAGTGGGTAGAAGCTTGGGTACTTCGAAACAATTTAGCACAGGTAGTAGCTGTCAAGATTGTGGGAGAGAAGGAAGGAGTCTCACTTGTAGCTTTCTTGCTTGCACAATGGGGGAATACACACAAGGGTGGAGGCTGAAAACAGTTTTCCTCTTCTTAGTTGTGGAAGCCAAAAAGAACTCTCTTACAAAGAAATAGAAGAACCCTCTATATGGGTCTCAAACCAAACTCAACTAACTAAGGTGGCATACTAACTGAGCCACGAACTAGAGTAGATAAGGATAGCTATCATGTAGCTATTATTCATGGGCGGTGTACCAACCGCGTCTGCAACTGACAAGTCGGTGACATAAATACACAACGGTCACCCTGGCGTATCACGAGTGGAGCTCGATATCTCAACACTCCCCCTCGAGCTCAATCCCAATTCCTGCACACCAAGCAGGTCTCTGAACTTGCGCAGCTTCTCTGCGCCCAATGCCTTCGTGAATATGTCAGCTACCTGATCCTCTGTGCTGACATAAACTAGATCAATAAGACCTAGTAAAACCCTCTCTTACACATAGTGATAATGCACCTCAATGTGCTTTGTTCTAGCATGATAGACTGGGTTATTTGCTAAGTGTATACTACTCATGTTGTCACAATAAATGACAACTGGTCCATCTGTAGACTGATGCATATCATAAAGTAGCTTATGCAACCAAGCTACCTCACATGCAGCCATTGCTACACCCCTGTACTCAGCCTCTGTGCTCGACAAGGCAACTGTAGGCTGTTTCTTGCTGCTCCAAGTGACTGCAGCACTCCCAAAAGAGAACACATATCCACTGGTAGATCGTCTATCAAAAATGCTACCAGCCCAATCAGCATCAGTGTATCCATGCAACTGTATCTGAACCCCAGTCTCATAAAATAGTCCATACTGCAATGTGGACTTCACATACCTGAGTATGTGTCTAGCCGCATCCAAATGTGGTTTCCTTGGAGCCTGCATAAACTGACTTACCAATCCAACAGCATAGCTCAAATCTGGCCTGGTAATAGTCATATAAATCAAACTTCCTACTATGCGTCTCTACATAGTAGGGTCTTCTAGAAGCTCACCTGCATCTGTGCTCAGCTTCACATTCTGCTCCAAAGGAACTGAAATAGGCTTACAGCCTGTCATCCCATATTTGGACAGCATGTCCAATCCATACTGCCTCTACAAGAGCTGTATCCCACTTGGTGATCTAATCACCTCAATGCCCAAGAAATAACGCAGCTCTCCCAAATCCTTCATCTCAAACTTCTGCTTCAATAGCATTTTCACATGAAGGATATCTTCATCACTGTCACCTGTCATAATCAAATCATCAACATAAATGACAAGTAGCATAATACCTTTCTCTGTTTTTCTCACATAAAGTGAGAAATCTGCCTTGGAAATCTGAAAGCCAATAGTAACAAGATACTGTCCTATCTTGTCAGACCATGCTCTAGGTGCTTGCTTCAAGCCATACAAGGCTTTCTTCAACCTGCAAACAAACTCAGGATGAACAGCATGCACATAACCTGGTGGCTGCTCCATATAGACCTCTTCTTGCAAATCACCATGCAAGAAGGCATTCTTTACATCCATCTGATGTAAAGACCATCCCTTTGATGCAGCCATAGCAATGACTGCTCTTACAGTTGCCATCCTTGCAACCGGACTGAATGTTTCTTCATAGTCAATGCCATATGTTTGTGCATACCCCTTGACTACTAATCTTTCCTTGTATCTGTTCACAGAACCATCTGCATTGTGCTTCACCTTATAAACCCACTTACAGCCAATTGCATTTTTACCTTTAGGCAAAGGTACCAATTCCCATGTAGCATTTGCTTCCAAGGCATCCATTTCTTCATCCATGGCTTTCTCCCATTTTTCTTTTCCCATGGCTTGCTCAAAAGAAGTGGGTTCTGGTTCCTGTATCACTTTGACCATATATGCATAGTGAATGGCTGTAAATCCATCATATTTCAGCCTATCCACAGGATACCTAGCTCTCGTAGACCTGCGCAAAGTAGGTTCACTCCCAGGTGCTCTCAAAACATCCCTGGTCTTCCTTACTCCAGGTGTGACAATAGAAGGAATACCCAACTCATCATCAATGCTCTGTTCTGAGCCACTGGATTCACCATCCACATAAGAGTGACCTGCATTCACATCAAACATGGGCCGATCAACCTTCTCTTTTCCTTTTCGTGATACCTGCATACCACTATCTGCATTACTTTGAGAAGATTCTCCTGATCTCAATCTGCCTGTCCATGGCGAAGAATGTGAACCACTGCTAGAGGACGCTCCAGGTCCACTAATATTTTGTGACTGCTGCTGTGAATTCTGTGCAGCATTACCATTTTGTGCATCTACATCATCAATCACATTTACTGGTTTATACCAGCTACTCATCTCATCAAAAACAACATCTCTGCTCACTGTAAACTTACGAGTAGAAGGGTTATAGCATCTATACCCTTTTTGCTGCAGAGAGTAACCAATAAAGATGCACTTCTCAGCTTTTGGATCCAACTTGGATCTCAGCTCATCTGGCACATGTACATAGGCAATGCAACCAAAAATTTTCAAATGAGAAATATCTGGTTTCCTACCAGTATACCTCTCCTCTGGAGTCATTCCATGTATTGCTACAGTGGGAGTCCTGTTCATTATGTAGACTGCTGTAGCAACTGCTTCAGCCCAATAAAAATCTGGCAAGTCTTTTTCATTGAGCATGGCACGAGATACCTCTCCAATATGCCTGTTTTTCCTTTCTGCAATTCCATTTTGTTGTGGGGTATGACTACATGAATATTGCTGCTTTATGCCATGCTTCTGCAGGAACCTTGCAAACTCATTTGAGAGGTACTCTCCCCCTCCATCTGACCTTAGGCATTTTATTTGCAGACCTGTTTCTTTTTCAGCCATAGCTTTAAGGGTTTTGAAATGCCCAAAAACTTCACTTTTCTTTTTCATAAAATACACCCAAACTTTTCTGCTATAGTCATCAATAAAAGTGACAAAATAATGACAGCCTCCAAGAGATGCAGCTTTAGTAGTCCACACATCAGAGTGGATTAATTCCAATGGCTTCTCACTCTCTTGAACATGTCTAGGAAATGGTTTCCTTGCCTGTTTTCCAAACTGACAGGCTTCACATACCTTATGCATTTCTGCAACCTTGAATTTTGGCAATCCTGCAACAATATTTTGGACCTGCATTGATTTAAGTCGCTGTACATTAACATGACCAATGCGTTTATGCCAGATATCAATATCTGCAACTACACCGGTCCCATGTGCAAACATTGCTGCACTCAATTCAGACATGTCTGCATCCAATGTAAACATTCTGCCCTTCTTCTTTCCTTTTGCTATCAAGCGACCTTTATTTTTCATATCCTCAACAAAGCATCCATGAGGATTAAATCTGACCTGCAAGCCCTGTTCAACCATTTGACCAACAGAAACCAGATTCTTGGTGATATTGGGGACATGAAATACATCGGAGAGGTATTTCTTTTTCCCATCCTGCATAGACAAAGGAATTTTTCCAATCTGCACAATAGGATGTGCAGTATCATCACCAGTCTCCACAAATCCTGGTTTTTCCATTTTCCTTGCATCCTCCATCCATTCTGCATGACCTGTCATGTGGTTTGATGCACCTGAGTCAACATACCACACATCGTTGCTTTCTTCTGCACTTGTCACGCAATTGTTCATGTGCTGCACCATAAACAAATGCTCATTTCTGTCATCACCCTGTCTACTAGAAGATGCATAATTTCCTTGTTGCAGTTTTCCATTCATGATGTCATTCTGCTTTTTATAGCAGTCTTTAGCCATATGATCCATTTTACCACAATAGTAGCATTCAACATTATTGTTTTCATTTTGACCTCTTTGCCATCCACCACGACCTCTTTGGCTCCCCCTGCCTCTAGAGTTACCACGTCCTCCTCCATAGGACTGGTTTTCTTGAGTTTGCTGCATATTCTGATTTCTGCCACGGCCTCCAAATCGGCCTCCTCTACCTCTGCCTCTACCTCTTCCAGCATTTGAGTAGAAGACAGCTTCTTTTGAAGTTCCTCCTGAAGAAGATGCACCACCATTTCTCTGCTCCTCAGAAATTAGAAGAGCAATCAACTCGTCAAAATCAGGAAATCTTTCACGGACGGAAATGGATGTCCGAAACTGCGCATAATCCTTTCCTAGACCATTCAAGGTCACAGAAACTAAATCATCATCTTCCACTGGCGACCCAATGGAAGCAAGTGCATCTGCAATCTTCTTCACCTTCATGTGGTAGTCATTGATGCTCATATTTTCTCTTTGCACATTGTGCAACTCTTGCTTGAGCTGCATTTTCCTGGCTTGCGTATTTGTGCTATACATCTTTGACAGAGTATCCCATGCCTCCTTTGGCGTACTTGCGTCTTGAATATGCACAATCATAGAGTCTGAAATGCTGATAGACAGCCAGTACATAACTTTCCTGGCTCTCTCATGCCATGCTTTAAATGCCTGCATTTGCTGTTGATTGGGAACATCAGGAAGAACTGGTTCTTCTTCATTTCCTGCAACAAATTCCCAATATCCTTTTCCCATAAGGAAATTCGTCATTCTAAACTTCCATGCTTGGAAATTGTTCTTGTCAAGCTTTTCAGTGACAATCTGTGAGAGAGAATCGGACGCCATTACAGAACACTGCAAAAAATTCTGTCACTGCAAAGAACACAGCTTCAGCCTCACAAAGGCAAATCTGCAAAACTGGCGAAAGTGGTATTTGACCACACAGTCACTTCCTAGTGACGATTTTGCATCAACAGGCAACAGGGATGATTCTGTAACTCCCAATGTCTCTGCGCACAAGCATACGATGCAATTTCTACAGTAACTTTTCACCGACCTGTAGAACAGTGGCTGCACAGCATAAAACTGAGCCTTTTCCTGAGTGCGTGCAGAAAACTTCCGCCTCCAAAACAGGCCCCGAAATGGCCTCAAATCAAAAAAACAAGGTCGCCAAGGGCTAAAGCCCTTGCCCGCAGCATATAGTGTCCTCTTGCTTCACCGCGAAGGGCGTCTCAACCTGAGACAATGCACTTCTGCAATTTTCGGCTGTGCTACTTGCAGAGATCTGCTCCCAAAACAGAAAATGAAAGCAACACTGCTCCTCTTACCAGACCACCGCGAGCTTGGCTTGCTTTCTTGAGCTCCTTACCACGAACAAGGCTCTGATACCATGTCAAGATTGTGGGAGAGAAGGAAGGAGTCTCACTTGTAGCTTTCTTGCTTGCACAATGGGGGAATACACACAAGGGTGGAGGCTGAAAACAGTTTTCCTCTTCTTAGTTGTGGAAGCCAAAAAGAACTCTCTTACAAAGAAATAGAAGAACCCTCTATATGGGTCTCAAACCAAACTCAACTAACTAAGGTGGCATACTAACTGAGCCACGAACTAGAGTAGATAAGGATAGCTATCATGTAGCTATTATTCATGGGCGGTGTACCAACCGCGTCTGCAACTGACAAGTCGGTGACATAAATACACAACGGTCACCCTGGCGTATCACGAGTGGAGCTCGATATCTCAACAGTAGCTATGTTCCTGTTCAAAGATATCTTAACTCGATTTGGTTTCCCGGTAGAATTAGTAAGGAAGTCACTTTGAAAATAAGATCATCCAGCATATGACTTCCTTCTTCATGGTAATTCATAAGAAATCCTCCCCATACTATTTGCAAGTAGAAGGCATGGCTGAATCAACCAACAAGACTCTTTGCAAAATTCTTACAAAGTTGGTAGAGCAATAGAAGAAAGATTGGGAAACCAAGCTCCCACTAGCATTATGGACTTAGCACACATCCTTCAAGGTGGGAATAGGTTTGGACTCCTTACAAGCTTGTGTTTGGCATTGAGGTAGTTACACCTCTAGAATTTATAGTTCCCAATCTCAAGAGTTCTATTGAAGATTGCCTTCTTCCATAGGAATACCTTGCCTTCTAGATTGAGAAAATTATAAAGCTCGAATTCAAAGTTTCTACCTCTTGTCCAAAGAATAGTTTAGGCAAAAACAACAAGAAAATTTCCTCTATCAGAAGTAGCTCTTTGAGTGAGGGCTGTTGGGGGTAAAGGTGCCTCCGCCTAGCCACTCGTGTATTACTACACTGACAGTACTCGCGCTTGCACACTGCACATGGCAGGCACCCATCACCCTCACTTTATTCTTTATTCTTTTAGTGACAGATGAATAAAGGGAAGGCCGGTCACACATTGTGGCTATTGGAGTTCCTGCATTGTGAGTCTCTCTCTCTCTCTTACTCTTGCTCTCCCGTGCAAGCTTCAATCCTTCTCACCTTTCAACTGGTATCAAATCATGGTTGCTTGAGCATTCGAGCTTGGTTTGCGACTCCTTGAGAATTCATTTGAATCCCTATACCATTGGTTCTCACTCTTGGCAGCCATATCTGACTCCTTCGAGCTCCGATCACTCCCCAGCTTCCCAAGCACCTACCCAGTCTATTTGGGCACCCTCAGGGCATTCCTTCAAAGGTATTGAAGCTCTCTTTTGTTATTTCACTTCAGTCCACAGGTTTTGTGAAGCAAGGCAGCCATGTCCTCTTGCTTCTTGTGATGCCTATACTCTACCGGTGACTTTCCCCTTCAAGAGAGAGCTCCTAGGGGTCCTTGACTACCCCGCAACCTTGCTTTGACCTTGCCCAACCCTTCCATAGTCCCCAAATCAGTTTGCACTATCAAGTGACCTGTAGGAGTATCTTCATTAGCTTGACATTGATATTCTCCAACTACTCCAACCATTGGGCACTTGGGCAGGTCTCATTTGATGCCTAGAACCATACTTGGAGCCTAACATTGAAGCATTGAGCATTGGTATTGATTTGGGTCTAATTTAACACTATTTTGGGAATGTCATAACAGTCCATAGGCTATTATAAATAGTGTTACACTGACATTTGATGCTACAGCTTGGTTGTCATTGACATTTGATGCCAGGTTGGTTCTGAATGGTCCACGAATATTAGAGAAATGTATGCCTATTTATTGGCCATCATTTGTAGCTAATTTAGTGGCCTGAAATAATTAGCGCTTCCCGGGTGTTTCATATGACTATTGGGATGCAAATGAAGGTTGGAAAATGCTTTGGATGGTTTTTGAGTGTATTCTAAGCCTTGTTTGAGCTCTGTATTGGTTGGCATTTACTTGATATTGGTCTACACTGGCATGCTTTGTGATAGACATTATAGCTATGGTCTATGTATGACCCATTGGTACATGCTTGATGTTTATGTCACCTACACATGCTAGTTACATTGTTTGGACTTGAATGCTATTGGAGCTTCATTTGGGCTGACTTTGGATATTCTGGAGCTTATTTTGGTCTTGAATTAGCTCGTTAGAGATTGATTGGGATTGTCTTCATGACATTGGATGCTATCATTGGATACTTGACCACTCATATGCTCTAGATGTCTTAGTGATGTATGATCATGGATACTCCATCACTGGTGCTCTTACATGCTTTGTTTGAGCTTATTTTCTTGACACTTACAACTTTTGTGCCAATGGGAGCATCTTTGTACACTGTTAAGGGCTCAATCATCAACCCTTAATTTATTCCCATCTTACTTTTAACATAAATCTGTTCTGAACCTCTCCCCCATACTGAATTCAGAAAATAACAATCTTCCTCCCTCAATACATCCATTGCGACATTATTGCACCACTTAAAACAAAACACATACTCATTTCTCAAGAATAGAAAACAGGGAAATAATAAGAAGCTGCGTAATCACTAAAATCTGTTCTGATATTGATGACTTTGTTAATGGGACACATACATGAGACATATATTTCAAAAATATGCTATGCCATTTAATTTGACCCACCTGTGCAAAAGTTTGTTGTTATCACTACTGCCAGCCATGATTTAAAGCTCAAAAGTGACTCAAAAGTCAACAAATGTGAGGTCAACTTTCACACAATAAAAAAAGTTCAAAAAAATCTCAAAAAATTCCACACTTTTTATTACTATTTGCCTTTCTAAATTGATTCATTTTAACCCAAGAAAAGAGAAAATTTTATACAATCTAATAAATCCATAAAAATACAAAAATAAATTATAAAAAAATATAGATGCCATGTTTTTGTAATTACCCTCATGTTGTCAACTTTTAGAATGACTAGATTGTATTTTGGTTTCCTTCAAGGATGTGGCCATTCCTTTTTAATGTGCACATTCAAAGCACGGTGCATACACACACCTTGTAGGTATCAAAATATTTCATTTTTTACATGTACGAAAAAGCCACATTTAGTTCCTAAAATGAACCTAACTTGTCACATTTTTCACAAGCATTTGCACCCAATACACCAGTAAAATAAAATAAAATAAACTGGCCCTTTAGATTACATGTGCTTCATGCACCAAACACATATTCTAATTTGTAAATAAAGGAATTGACAATCACTCATACACACGTTGGTCAAAGGGCGCTCCACACACAATCATTTTTAAGAATGAATTTGCATTTAGAGACCCTATGAGTTGGGATCATAGTCATGGATTTCGCTTAATGTACTGATCAATTTAATGAAGGTTGTAATGTGCAATTAATGAACTTGTGTTTTTTTTCTAAAGTTTATCAACCAATAAAACTTTCACCCATTAGTAATGAATTTCTTAAAATCCACCAAAAATTAAAGCTAAATCTACTCACTTCTCACTAATCATTAACTCAATGAATGTGGTAGGTGGGAGTGTGGGTAATACATTCTACTAGTTAGTTGTTGTTAATATGGTCAGTTTACTCTTGGTTTAGTAGTGTCTATGAGTTGTGGTTTGTCTAGTTCTTGGTATTTTGATGGTCACGATATTATAGTCAAGGGTATGGTATGTATGTTTTGTTTTTTTAATTCCCTGATGATACGAGGATTTGGGTGCCTATATATTGCATCTCTTGAAGTTTTTGATCGTAGGTATGGATAGGTCATGTCCAAATTTCAGTAGGATGTGGTTTCTTGGGGGTGGTTAGTAGTCATATGTATGAGTTGATACTTTGTCGATCTCTTATCTATTTTCATTTGATCTCTTATCTATTTTCATTTTATTGATTCGCATGCATTTTTTTAATCTGTGTGGGGTGTATGTGTTTTGTTATTATATGGATGGCACCTCAACTCATTTAATATGCTCCTTTGGTTTGTCGAGATTATTCTCCACTATTGTTTAAATCTGACCTTATTAGAAAGGTCAACCTTTCCAATTTTGTGGCTATTTCATTGCCATTGATTCAAAATGATCATGTTCTATGTGATGAGTTCTTATCCTCTTATAGCAAGTGGGACGGTTCTATTTGACATACCACTATTATGATGACACCAAGCGGCTTGGGAAAGGTTTTGTCTATTTCTTATCATGGAGAGGCTTTTCTAGTAGCTCGTCAGCTCTTAGCTAGTGGTGATATTATCAAGGTGTTGCAGAAGTAAACTTGTACTATCCTAGATCATCATAAGAAAGTTCTTAGCATATCAAATGTCTTGATAGTAATGATCTTTGATTCATTTTGGAAGCTATTGTGACAATTTTGTAAGGACAGGTTCATGTCTGCCATCCAATTACCTATCTATTTCTCACTGCCTCTAGAACAATGATTAAGGGTGTAGTCATTGATTGGAGTTTGTACCTTTGTAGAAAAATAGGTCAATCTTTTATAAAGATCACTAGGGATACTATGACTAATGTCATATATGGGTCATATTTGTATGCTTTTTTGACATACTCGATCCCTGCCAAAGAAATTTCATCACCTTCCTCCTCTATGTCCTCTATCATCTACTACACTTTTTTCTACTTTTCCAATATATTTCTTAACTCCTTTCTTATTAGATTCTGTTAGAATACCTAAATGTCCATCTTTAAGCCTTTCTTCTTTTCATGATTTTGCATATCCGCTCCTTCATCCTTTAATGCTTTTTCCTAAATATCTTTCATTCTTGATCCACCTCACTTGGTTTGTAGTCACTTAGGTTTTGATTTGAAGATATCTAGATATAGAGAATGGAGTCAGACTGATTTGTTGACGAGTCCCCACATTAATTGGCCTATCATTCTAGGGGAATGGAAGATTCCTATACAAGCTTATAACAACATTTTTGAGAATCTTATGATGGTTTTTAGTTGAGTTATGATATTTTGTTTGGTTATGTGGTGTGTGTGTTTGGTTGTGATGGGTTTGTTTTCTTTATGTTTGAAAGGTTATGATTGTGAATAAGTATTTTGAGGAATTATTGAGAGTGTTTTGGATGGTTTTTGATAGGTTGAATTGGTTTTGGCTTGAGCCACATGGTTCTTATGCCTTTGTTAGTCCTTCTACAGTGTATTGTTGAGCTTCTATATGCCTTTTGGTGTCTTTTGTATGGCTCCTGTTAGTATTCTAATGGACAGATTTTTAGCTTGGGAATGTTATCTAGTATTGGAAAGAGAAGAATGGAAGTTCTTAATAGCTTGAAGAAGTAGCTAATGAAGACTTGAATTGAAGACTAAAGTGACAATGATACAGATGAGCTCCCAAGGGACATTGTAATGGCTCTAGCACCCTGGCATATCAAACATACCTCATGGGAGGGGTATCCACAACCAAGATAGGATTATTGAGTGTGATTCTTTTTTGTTCTCATGTTCAGTTGAGAAGGTCAACAATGGTCATCTACTCATACAACTTGAGTGTGGTGGGAGGATGCCTAAAGAAGGCCTCTACCTTGATCTCCATTCTTTCTCTCTCATCCTTAGGGTTGGGCTCTTGAGATGATGCCCCCACCAAATTAAAATTTTCATTAAGATGAAGAGAAATATCTATAGAAAATACTAAATAGAACTTCAACTATTACTATAGCAAAGCATGATTATAAAAGAATAAACTAAACATAAAATTTAATATAGTCATACCTTTTGATTAGTTAATTATTTTTCTTTTCTCTTTTTCAAGAAAAAAATGCCACAGATGTGTACCCTAAATGCATGAGAAATCAGCTTAAATAATTTATTCATTTATTTATTTACTTCAATAATTAGATGATTCAACATAAGTAAAATGCTACTTTTAATTCTTTGTATTAGATAATTCTTTGTAGCCAATCATAGTGGCATAGCCTATTAGCCTATGCACATACTTAGCCTAGGCCTACCCTAATGTGGCTTTCTTTGCTCAGGAGACTCAATATAAGAAAGCACATATACAAGTTTAGTTAGGCCTAGCATAACATGGCTTTCCTTGCCCAAACTTAGCATAGGCAAGTGTAGCCAATCGTAGTGGCATAACCTAATCTATAGTTAGCCTATGCCTATACTTAGCTTATGCTTAGTAAGGCTCTCGGGGAAGTTACTATATGTATATCCTCTACATCACGTGCATTCAAGGCCTATTTATAAATATCCTTATTTGTGAAATTTTCCTAAATAAAACATAACCCTTTTCTATTCAATCTGTAAATAACCCCATTACATTACACCCTTTTGTATGTAAAAAATGTATAAAAATGGTATTTTAAAAATACCTTATTTTGAACTCACGTGATGCACACATATATTCATGAGTAACTTACCCGATGTAAGGCTTAGCCTAAGATTGTTTTCCTTGCCCACACTAAGCATAGGCAAGCATAGCCAAACCTAGTGGCTTGGCATATCATGATCTATAGTTAGCCTATGCCTATACTTAGCTTAAACTTAGTGAAGCCTAGCCTAATATGGATTCCTGTTCACACTTACTATACATTAGTATATCTAAGCCTATCATAATTAGGCATAGCATGGCCTACACTTAACTTAGATCTATGTTCAATATGGCTTAGTGAAGCCTACCTAGCCTACCCCTAGCCTAGTATAGCCTAGCTTTTCTCTAGCCTAGCCAAGCCTAGCCTGGAAGATAATGTGGTATGTAGCTAATGATACGGTAGATAGCTGATGATGAAGCACATCCTATGGTTTGCAAGTAAGGCCTGACTTGGTATATTGTAGCCTACACTTATCATATGCATATTCTTGGATTTGGATTAGCAAAGTCTAACCTAGCTTATACTTACTGTGTGCTTATAGTTAGTTTACACATACCCAACTCCTACATGTAGCTTATGATCTTCTACTCTCTATCTCATCCCCTTTCTCTTTTTTACTCTCTCTTCTTATTCTCCCTTTCTTTCTCTCTTAGCCTTGACCTTTCTCGCTCTTATCCATGGTCACTCTTTCTCCCCCTCCCCACTCGCTCACTGACACACACACACACACACACACACACACACACACACACACACACACACACACACACACTCTCTCTCTCTCTCTCTCTCTCTCTCTCTCTCTCTCTCTCTCTCTCTCTCTCTCTCTCTCTCTCTCTCTCTCTCTCTCTCTCTCTCTCTCTCTCTCTCTCTCTCTCTCATCTCATATAATAGTTTATGTACATACAAATTTACTTGTTTCATATCTTAATCAACAAGCTTGATAAAAGTCCCCTAAAAATCATATTTAAGAGATTGAAAAGACTTGTCTAGTATGTCAAAAATCCCATTAGTAGTCCCATTAACTAGTTATATAGCATGTTGATCCACTTGGCAAATATTGCATTTTCTTTGTACTAAATCAAAACCACTACAAGGGGCTAGGTCCACAAATATCCGCACTGACACATTTTCTTAACTAAGAAACAAAACTTATGAGTGTGTTTAAATTCATAATAAAAAGGTATCAAGGCAAATGCATCCAAAATCATGCTCATTTGATGAAATATAAACATGACTTTTTTTGCACTTTTATGTGCAATTTAACCTACGATTTTCACATTCATCTAACACTCAGTTAAACGTGCTTCAACATGTGCATCATTTTAGGTAACTCTAAATGTGCTTTGG
This sequence comes from Lygodium microphyllum, assembly GCF_053477565.2. Lineage (NCBI taxonomy): Eukaryota > Viridiplantae > Streptophyta > Polypodiopsida > Schizaeales > Lygodiaceae > Lygodium > Lygodium microphyllum. The sequence goes on from NC_141150.1 coordinate 22,503,291, forward strand.
GTAGAAAAAATCTAAGGAGTTGTTGGGTTCAAACTTGTGGTTACAACCATAGTTCTACAAGTTGTAACTCCTTTTTTTTTTTTGCCCCTCTTGCGTACTAATTGGGTTCATTATTAACTTTACAAATTTACATTGCATATTAAGAAAAGTTCACAAACATTAATATAGATCAAGATAATGAGATTTACATTACAAAAATGACAAAGGGTAGTTGTATCACTTGAAATATATTAATGATATATACATGATTTTGAATGTCTTTATGGCTTTTATTGCCTAAGGTGCTACTATGTATATAAAAACTCATATATCCTATGATGAGCTATCACCACCACCACCTCCCTCTATAGTATTTCTCTTATCATCCTCATTTTCATCACTCTCCTCATCGTAGTTCTCTTTGCTATGATCTACATAATCCCTACTCCATCATCTCACTCTCTAGCTGCCTCATTGCATTGTTTTTGCTATAGATACAAACAATTCAAGCTTAGAATAAGATAGAACTTTCAATGAATCCAACAAAAGAAATGGATTAATAATTCTTCATATCATGATTTTGTGCCACTGCTTCTCTATCTTCATGATGCTATCGGGGGTTGAAAAGATCTAGGCATAAATTTATTGGGGATCAATGACAATAAAAGATAGATGGAAGAAAGAAATATTGGAACAAGAACACTTGAATATACAATTATACATAAAATAGATAAAGCATGAGAAGCTATATTACTCTTGGAAACTCAGTACAATTGCAATAAATCCCTTCAAGCTAAATATGTTATGCCTAAGATGATAACTTAGGAAAAATCTATCTAATATGATAGCTCAACACCACTCTTTTAGGTTGAAAGAAATTAAAATAGCAAGTGAGGAAAACTTGAAAGTATGATAGAATCCTCTATCAAAATAGCTCAGATAAACATAAACCAACCGAAAACCACTTCAGCCCTCTTTCTTTAGTAAAACCATATGAGATCATTTTAACTACAACCACAAAAACTCTTAGTCATTTTCTACAATAGTAGGTAAATATATATTCAAATCTATCCAAAAAATTTCCTCATATAGTAGGTAGAGCTTTCTCCACTAAAGGCACTTGTAAAGAGGTAGAATCACTTGTCTTTTACTTAAGTCGTGTTAATCACAATAGGAAATTACTTTCTTATTTTCTAGGCCTATAACAATGGCTCAAATCTCTATTTATAAGCATTCATAGCAATTCAGGTATACTTTTCATGTTTTTTGCCCTCTTGATATTTGCTATCTCTATATTCTTTTTTTGTGTGTGTGGTTACCACTTGTTTTAACCATATCTTTTGCATTTAAACTCAGACTAGAGTCATCAAGATACTCAAATTAAAGCAAACAAACTTGCTTGATAATTTTTATGGTAGAATTGTAAAAATATTATTCAAATAATTAAAAATATTGATTTTTTATAGACACATTAGTTTTTAACAATTTTAAGCTTGGAAGACTTGTATCACTCAAAATAAGTTATGGCACACTAATTTATTTTTGATACCTCATGTAACTAAATAATTCATCCCATACACACACACACAAAAATCTTGTAACATTAAAGGATCTATTTTTTTTAACACTTTAGACACATAGTGTCTTATATTCACCCCCTCCAAAGCTGCACATCCTCTACCATGTGCCACCTAGTCTTCTATAAGTTTGAAGTCTTCACCATCTTCCATAAGCTCTAAATCTTTTGCTTCTTCAATATCTTACTCTACCTCTTGATCTTCAAGGCAAGCTCTAGCTCTTCGTCTTCAAGATCAAGCTGTGCCTCTTCATATTTCTTTGATTCTCTTCTCTTGAATATCTTGATTCTTTTACCTACAAATGAAACCCTAAGTTGTGCCCCATCTAGTTCACACAAGGCTTATGTAGCATTGTCAAAAACCTGCATCACAATGTATGGTCCAAATCACCTCTTGGATATCTTCCTAACAATACTATGTTGATTATTCGAATTACTATCATATAGCAATATTCAATCACCTTCTTCATTAGCCTTGGATTTCAACTTATGTCTGGTGTCAAATCTCTCTTTGTTCTTCGATCTTTCCCTTTTAGTCTTTGTATTGCAACTTAAATATCTTCTGGTCTCCTCTCAGGCTATTAAATTCTAAGAGCTAAGAGGTATTCTCTAGTCAAACCTTCTTCCCATGAAATTGTGCTCCATCTAGTGGTCACAGGCTCTATAGGCATCACTAGTTTCTTCCCATATATGAGCCCAATTGGTATATAACCTATCATAACACTATGAGTGGTATGATTTTACCATAAAGCAAAAGGCAATAATCATGTTCACTCTCTAACTCTTCCTTTTTAAGCCTTTACTAAGGCCTTCACTATGGCCGATGCCTAGTCTTGCTCTTTCCATTACCGTCTGGATTATAAGCTAAAGTCAAGGATAGCTTTATATCGAGTCTTGAAAATAACTCTCTAGCTTCTTTTACATCTAACTCTCCTCTGCCTATAGTCAAATTTCCTACAGATTTACACTTACAAAAGACATCTTCCAGAAGAAACTTACATATTGCATTGGTAATTTTGGTCCTTAATGCTCTCCCTTCAACCTAGTTAGTCAAATCTTCTATTGCAAGCACTATATATCTCATTTTCCACCCTTAAGCATGGTAACCATGCCAACAACCCATTTATAAGGCATGCATAAAGGATACATAAGTTGGAACTCATCTTTGTTCCATATTGAAGAGTACATTTTGATACTCTTTGCAAGACTCTACTTACCATGATACATCCTTGTAATTTTCTTACACTAGTATCACTATTTAATCCTCTCAAATGTAGCATTTATTCCTCTATCTCCTATCTATGTTGGGGGTTAAAGGCCATCTATGCATAATTACCTACATCTACTAGTACTTTTACTACATTTGCTTGTCTCTAGGTCTATTGACTATATTTTGATTATGACCAATCTTCCACATGTATCTTTATGGCATTGTTGTTCATGTAAGAGATAAAAGTTTTCTTATCAAAGGAGGCTTGCTTCTGCAACCCAAAAGCATCAACAATATCCACAACCTTTACATCCTCATCATTAATTCCCTCATTGTCTTTGCCTACTTCAACAAATGGATTAGCTCCAATGTCAACGTTTAGAGAACCTTTAACAACCCACTTGTTTTCTACTTCCCAAAAAACCCCATTCAAGATCTCCTTGTATGAAAGGAGTCTAACAAAAGCTCATCTCTTGAGAGCAGATCCTGGTAGACCAACATGGTGGTGAGCTATGGTAGTTGCTGTTGAGATATCGAGCTCCACTCGTGATACGCTAGGGTGACCGTTGTGTATTTATGTCACCGACTTGTCAGTTGCAGACGCGGTTGGTACACCGCCCATGAATAATAGCTACATGATAGCTATCCTTATCTACTCTAGTTCGTGGCTCAGTTAGTATGCCACCTTAGTTAGTTGAGTTTGGTTTGAGACCCATATATAGGGTTCATCTATTTCTTTGTACTTGAGTTCTTTTGGTTTACACAACTAAGAAGAGGAAAACTGTTTTCAGCCTCCACCCTTGTGTGTATTCCCCCATTGTGCAAGCAAGAAAGCTTCAAGTGAGACTCCTTCCTTCTCTCCCACAATCTTGACATGGTATCAGAGCCTTGTTCGTGGTAAGGAGCTCAAGAAAGCAAGCCAAGCTTGCGGTGTTCTGGTAAGAGGAGCAGTGTTGCTTTCATTTTCTGTTTTGGGAGCAGATCTCTGCAGGTAGCACAGCTGGAAAGTGCAGGAGTGCATTGTCTCAGGTTGAGACACCCTTCGCGGTGAAGCAAGAGGGCAGTATATGCTGCGGGAGAGGGCTTAAGCCGTTGGCGACCTTGTTTTTTTGATTTGAGGCCATTTCGGGGCCTGTTTTGGAGGCGGAAGTTTTCTGCACGCACTCAGGAAAAGACCCAGTTTTATGCTGTGCGACCACTGTTCTGCAGGTCGGTAAAAAGTTACGGTAGAAATTGCATTGTATGCCTGTGCGCAGAGACATTAGGAGTTACAAAATCATCCCTGTTGCCTGTTGATGCAAAATCGTCACTAGGAAGTGACTGTGTGGTCAAATACCACTTTCATCAGTTTTGCAGATTTCCCCTTGTGAGGCTGAAGCTGTGTTCTTTGCAGTGACAGAATTTTTTGCAGTGTTCTGTAATGGCGTCTGATTCTCTTTCACAGATTGTCACTGAAAAGCTTGACAAGAACAACTTCCAAGCATGGAAGTTTAGAATGACAAATTTTCTTATGGGAAAAGGATATTGGGAATTTGTTGCAGGAAATGAAGAAGAACCAGTTCTTCCTGATGTTCCCAATCAACAGCAAATGCAAGCATTCAAAACATGGCATGAGAGAGCCAGGAAAGTTATGTATTGGCTGTCTATCAGTATTTCAGACTCTATGATTGTGCATATTCAGGATGCAAGTACGCCAAAGGAGGCATGGGATACTTTGTCAAAAATGTATAGCACAAATACGCAAGCCAGGAAAATGCAGCTCAAGCAAGAGTTACATAATGTGCAAAGAGAAAGTATGAGCATCAACGACTACCACATGAAGGTGAAGAAGATTGCAGATGCACTTGCTTCCATTGGGTCGCCAATGGAAGATGATGATTTAGTTTCCGTGACCTTGAATGGTCTAGGAAAGGATTATGCACAGTTCCGAACATCCATTTCTGTCCGTGAAAGATTTCCTGATTTTGAGGAGTTGATTGCTCTTCTAATTTCTGAGGAGCAGAGAAATGGTGGTGCATCTTCTTCAGGAGGAACTTCAAAAGAAGCTGTCTTCTACTCAAATGCTGGAAGAGGTAGAGGCAGAGGTAGAGGAGGCCGATTTGGAGGCCGTGGCAGAAATCAGAATATGCAGCAAACTCAAGAAAACCAGTCCTATGGAGGAGGACGTGGTAGCTCTAGAGGCAGGGGGAGCCAAAGAGGTCGTGGTGGATGGCAAAGAGGCCAAAATGCAAACATTAATGTTGAATGCTACTACTGTGGTAAAATGGGTCATATGGCTAAAGACTGCTATAAAAATCAGAATGACATCATGAATGGAAAACTGCAACAAGGGAATTATGCATCTTCTAGTAGACAGGGTGATGACAGAAATGAGCACTTGTTTATGGTGCAGCACATGAACAATTCTATGACAAGTGTAGAAGAAAGCAATGATGTATGGTATGTTGACTCAGGTGCATCAAACCACATGACAGGTCATGCAGAATGGATGGAGGATGCAAGAAAAATGGAAAAACCAGGATTTGTGGAGACTGGTGATGATACTGCACATCCTATTGTGCAGATTGGAAAAATTCCCTTGTCTATGCAGGATGGGAAAAAGAAATACCTGTCCGATGTATTTCATGTCCCGAATATCACCAAGAATCTGGTTTCTGTTGGTCAAATGGTTGAGCAGGGCTTGCAGGTCAGATTTAATCCTCATGGATGCTTTGTTGAGGATATGAAAAATAAAGGTCGCTTGATAGCAAAAGGAAAGAAGAAGGGCAGAATGTTTACATTGGATGCAGACATGTCTGAATTGAGTGCAGCAATGTTTGCACATGGGACCGGTGTAGTTGCAGATATTGATATCTGGCATAAACGCATTGGTCATGTTAATGTACAGCGACTTAAATCAATGCAGGCCCAAAATATTGTTGCAGGTTTGCCAAAATTCAAGGTTGCAGAAATGCATAAGGTATGTGAAGCCTGTCAGTTTGGAAAACAAGCAAGGAAACCATTTCCTAGACATGTTCAAGAGAGTAAGAAGCCATTGGAATTAATCCACTCTGATGTGTGGACAACTAAAGCTGCATCTCTTGGAGGCTGTCATTATTTTGTCAGTTTTATTGATGATTATACCAGAAAGATTTGGGTGTATTTTATGAAAAAGAAAAGTGAAGTTTTTGGGCATTTCAAAACTCTTAAAGCGATGGTTGAAAAAGAAACAGGCCTGCAGATAAAATGCCTAAGGTCAGATGGAGGGGGAGAGTACCTCTCAAATGAGTTTGCAAGGTTCCTATAGGAGCATGGCATAAAGCAGCAATATTCATGCAGTCATACCCCACAACAAAATGGAATTGCAGAAAGAAAAAACAGGCATATTGGAGAGGTATCTCGTGCCATGATCAATGAAAAAGACTTGCCAGATTTTTATTGGGCTGAAGCAGTTGCTACAGCAGTCTACATAATGAACAGGACTCCCATTGCAGCAACACATGGAATGATTCCAGAGGAGAGGTATACTGGTAGGAAACCAGATATTTCTCATTTGAAAATTTTTGTTTGCATTGCCTATGTACATGTGCCAGATGAGTTGAGATCCAAGTTGGATCCAAAAGCTGAGAAGTGCATCTTTATTGGTTACTCTCTGCAGCAAAAAGGGTATAGATGCTATAACCCTTCTACTCGTAAGTTTACAGTGAGCAGAGATGTTGTTTTTGATGAGATGAGTAGCTGGTATAAACCAGTAAATGTGATTGATGATGTAGATGCACAAAATGGTAATGCTGCACAGAATTCACAGCAGCAGTCACAAAATATTAGTGGACCTGGAGCGTCCTCTAGCAGTGGTTCACATTCTTCGCCATGGACAGGCAGATTGAGATCAGGAGAATCTTCTCAAAGTAATGCAGATAGTGGTATGCAGGTATCACGAAAAGGAAAAGAGAAGGTTGATCAGCCCATGTTTGATGTGAATGCAGGTCACTCTTATGTGGATGGTGAATCCAGTGGCTCAGAACAGAGCATTGATGATGAGTTGGGTATTCCTTCTATTGTCACACCTGGAGTAAGGAAGACCAGGGATGTTTTGAGAGCACCTGGGAGTGAACCTACTTTGCGCAGGTCTACGAGAGCTAGGTATCCTGTGGATAGGCTGAAATATGATGGATTTACAGCCATTCACTATGCATATATGGTCAAAGTGATACAGGAACCAGAACCCACTTCTTTTGAGCAAGCCATGGGAAAAGAAAAATAGGAGAAAGCCATGGATGAAGAAATGGATGCCTTGGAAGCAAATGCTACATGGGAATTGGTACCTTTGCCTAAAGGTAAAAATGCAATTGGCTGTAAGTGGGTTTATAAGGTGAAGCACAATGCAGATGGTTCTGTGAACAGATACAAGGCAAGATTAGTAGTCAAGGGATATGCACAAACATATGGCATTGACTATGAAGAAACATTCAGTCCGGTTGCAAGGATGGCAACCGTAAGAGCAGTCATTGCTATGGTTGCATCAAAGGGATGGTCTTTACATCAGATGGATGTAAAGAATGCCTTCTTGCATGGTGATTTGCAAGAAGAGGTCTATATGGAGCAGCCACCAGGTTATGTGCATGCTGTTCATCCTGAGTTTGTTTGCAGGTTGAAGAAAGCCTTGTATGGCTTGAAGCAAGCACCTAGAGCATGGTCTAACAAGATAGGACAGTATCTTGTCACTATTGGCTTTCAAATTTCCAAGGCAGATTTCTCACTTTATGTGAGAAAAACAGAGAAAGGTATTATGCTACTTGTCATTTATGTTGATGATTTGATTATGACATGTGACAGTGATGAAGATATCCTTCATGTGAAAATGCTATTGAAGCAGAAGTTTGAGATGAAGGATTTGGGAGAGCTGCGTTATTTCTTGGGCATTGAGGTGATTAGATCACCAAGTGGGATACAGCTCTTGTAGAGGCAGTATGGATTGGACATGCTGTCCAAATATGGGATGACAGGCTGTAAGCCTATTTCAGTTCCTTTGGAGCAGAATGTGAAGCTGAGCACAGATGCAGGTGAGCTTCTAGAAGACCCTACTATGTAGAGACGCATAGTAGGAAGTTTGATTTATATGACTATTACCAGGCCAGATTTGAGCTATGCTGTTGGATTGGTAAGTCAGTTTATGCAGGCTCCAAGGAAACCACATTTGGATGCGGCTAGACGCATACTCAGGTATGTGAAGTCCACATTGCAGTATGGACTATTTTATGAGACTGGGGTTCAGATACAGTTGCATGGATACACTGATGCTGATTGGGCTGGTAGTATCTATGATAGACGATCTACCAGTGGATATGTGTTCTCTTTTGTTATTGTGACAACATGAGTAGTATACACTTGGCAAATAACCCAGTCTATCATGCTAGAACAAAGCACATTGAGGTGCATTATCACTATGTGCGAGAGAGGGTTTTACTAGGTCTTATTGATCTAGTTTATGTTAGCACAGAGGATCAGGTAGCTGACATATTCACGAAGGCATTGGGCGCAGAGAAGCTGCGCAAGTTTAGAGACCTGCTTGGTGTGCAGGAATTGGGATTGAGCTCGAGGGGGAGTGTTGAGATATCGAGCTCCACTCGTGATACGCCAGGGTGACCGTTGTGTATTTATGTCACCGACTTGTCAGTTTGCAGACGCGGTTGGTACACCACCCATGAATAATAGCTACATGATAGCTATCCTTATCTACTCTAGTTCGTGGCTCAGTTAGTATGCCACCTTAGTTAGTTGAGTTTGGTTTGAGACCCATATATAGGGTTCTTCTATTTCTTTGTACTTGAGTTCTTTTGGCTTACACAACTAAGAAGAGGAAAATTGTTTTCAGCCTCCACCCTTGTGTGTATTCCCCCATTGTGCAAGCAAGAAAGCTTCAAGTGAGACTCCTTCCTTCTCTCCCACAATCTTGACAGTTGCTACCTAAATCAAAACCTCTTCTTTGGTGCTTCCTATGAAACCTTTGGCTTTCAACCAAATATTGCCACCTTGTCCACATCATGCTAACTTGATTTTCACTCCTTCTCCTAAGGCTCTTCCCTTTGACTCCTCAAGAAAAAGAAACTTCATCTTCCATCTTACTCTCCTATCATGATGAGGGCAGAGGAGTACATGATGTGTTGAAAAGGTGGAAGTGGTTTTCTAGCATTGTCTGATCTTTTGGTTTCTTATAGCTACTTTCAGGGCCTCCATATTAGTTGTATGCCATTTCTTTTCCCTAGAGAGTACTCTCTTCCTCAGTTGAATTTCATGAAATCCAACTTCATCATGATTATAGTTTCCTCCTCTGAACTGATGGAATACTTTCTCTACATTGTTTTTTGAAACTTCCTATTTCCTGGAAAAATATTTTTCTTTTTTTTATTCCACTCCAAGCTAGATCAGAACTTACTTATAGCCAAGGCAAAGCAACAGTTTGATAAAGAAGATAATACTAAAAGTTTTATGAATGATACGTTTAGTTAGCAGATATGGTATCGTTGAATTTCTCTCTACTTGAAGCTAGAGGTGCGTCCTTCTCGGTCCTCTCGTACTAGGGAAAGGCCCTCTCAATGCTCTAACGTCCGCACCGGATATGGACCGAGCGGTTAATTCTGTTCGAGTTGAGGTAGAAGCTGAATCAAAAACAGTTTCCAGCCAGCCTAATATGAAACCCAAACTATCCGAGACTAGAGAGCTATCAACAGATAAGGAAGAAGATCCTAAGGTGCATGATCCTCCTAACCTAAAGTGAAAGGTAAGAAGTGAGTATAAAGTGCCTTTGCATATGACACTATTACTTATGCCTTTAAAAGCACAAAAATTACCTATGTTGCTATCAATCCTTTAAAAGGCTCTTTGGGAGCTGCTTGGCAACCTGTACTATTTTTGTTGTTTCTTCGTAAAACTTCTTGGATATTCTCTCGACAGAACAAACTGAGCAATTTGGCAATTCTGGAGTCTGGGTCGATATACATAGCTAGGCATGTCCTTTCCGACCATTCTAATCAGTCATAGTCAGGAAGTGCCCAACTTTTCATCTCACCTTGTGATAGTGATAGACATGCCCCCTTTAAGAACATGTCATCATGAAAACTTGAATTTGTGGGGTTGTTGACATTGATCCATTGTTTGCATTGCAAATCTGCTCTTTCAATCTTATATAATTTAGTTTCAATGCCAACTTCTTTCATTACTAGCATGAAGTATTTCCCATTTTCTAGCTTTTGAGTTTATGCATGCTTTCATCATGGGGATACATATGATAGTATGGGATTTTACCCCATCTTTCCATCTTCTCAAAGAAACAAAATAATTCATGCCAATGCCCATTTTCAGCTAATCCTTAAAAAACACTTCGTCTCACTATGTTTTTTCTGAGCAACCTCCTACAACATCAACATAGTTGTATTCTTCCCTCCAAAGAGATCTTTGAACTCATCAATTGTAACATTTTATGGAAGAAATATAGATCGTGGAAATGCCAAACTAACATAATATTTCTTGTATTTGACACCTTCTCAGTTTCATAATACATTTATATTCATCCAACATCCCATAAGCATATACATAGCAAACAAGATTTATAACCTCCACACCTCCTTTTTTTGACAACCAACTTTTTGTTTAGATGAAGTCAATGTAATGTATCCTAGCAATAATGTGCTTTTAAAGATAAAATCTGTGCTCAATCACTTATGTTTTGAGAAGGTGCAAAGCCAAACCGATGATGTGCAATCACACAATCCATGCAATACAAAAAAAAATGAATGCACCAGAAATATAGTGCCTAGCCTAGTCTTCAAGTACTTGTGTGTTATGCAAGATGCAACACAATTCCTTGATTTAGTTACAATTTGTAACCTCACTTGTCATCACTCAGCAAAGGAAGAAATGTTGTACTCCGATCCAACCACCTAAAATCTCATAGTCACTCAATAAAATATGCTCCTCATGATGTCGACTAGGTAAAACAACCCATCTCACAATTGTAGGTGTCCTACATGACCCTCACAACTCACGCAACCACCTTTCCTAGTAATCGAGGGGTTCTTATATGGGTGATAAATATCCCAACTCTTGTGCGTGCAAAAAACTATGCATGCACAATGAAAGGTGCTCTCTCAAGTATGTGTGCATCTAAAATTTTATGTATATAGCTACAATGGGCATCATGCTATCTTAGTGCTCAATGATGGTGCAAAGAATGTATCAACCCAAACCTTGGCATAGAAGTAATTCATAAAATCAAGAGACAATCCCCGAGTGCAATGTATTTGACAAGTGCTATTTGTAGTACTCGTGAATCCATAATCCTTATTATGTGTAAGAATATCGACAAGAAAATATATGTATTTCATGATGTCTAGTAGCTACCATCAAAGTCTTGCTCCAATCTGTCAAGGAAAATACCGATCTCAACCAAGGCTATTAAGTTTTCACACTCAAAAACTCCAAACAAAATGACAAAAACAATTCCTAATCTAGACAAACACAAAAAATCCAGCTACAAGATAACAAAACAAATAGTGACACAAATGGCTTAGCTACAAAAATTGTACCTATCTAATGTTTCTCTAGGGTTTTTGATTTATGAAAAAATGCTTGACATATTTAGCCTTCCCCTAGTCTACAAGCATTTATGTGCAGTAGTTGCTTTCATAAAATAGTACTACATTTATAAGCCAATAAAAAGGTGGTCTCCCCTGGTGGGTGCAGTTCAGACGGCGACTCTGTCTTAAGCACTGATGTCGTTTCTTGGCTGGGCTAGGCCTGCTTGCTCAAGATCTATGACCCCTACGTGTTCCAACCAGGCACAATCACATTCCATGGGCATGACTCCTCGCTCTATCCTCAAGATACTCTTTTTCTGCGGCTTGGAGTCTGCTCGTATTTTTGCTCTATTTCTTGCCCTTCAGTGTCGTACTCCACGGTGTCTACCTCACCCTCACTTTCGTCCTGAAGGATTGGCAGTCTTCGTATTCATTGTTAGAGTCCTCTTTGTCAGGCTGCTCGTCATCTCCTAGGAATGGTATATCTCTTGTCGTTGGTCAGGAACTAGGGCCTAGTTATACGTGAGGTTTAAGTCATGCACTCTGGTCCATTGCCACTTGGATTCACCTAGGAGATCTTGGAGTGATTTGAATTTTGCAGCTAGATTGCCAGCTAGCTTGTCCGTTAAGTATTCCAGTATCTCTTGGAGTTCCCTTTTGTTGGTTGGGACTTGGAAGTTGACAGGTTAAGGTTTCCCACAAAGGGGTCCTGCCATCATGCAGACTGGTGCGGAGGGTGTGTCGTTAGACTTGCCAATTGTTTTGATGGCTTGCTCATACGCCTCGTGATCAGAGAATGGCAGGTCGATTGTAGCAAAAACATGCATCCAATCCCGCTCATCCTCTGGGCATGGGATATACTTGGTCAAGGGCCCATAGGACTACTTGACCTAGGCATTAGCCTTGATCATAGCAGAGATGGCATCTAAGTCGACTGGTGAGGTCTTCCAAGTGTCCATCTCTATTCTCACGGAATCCGTTCTATTGCCAAGGAAGATCAAGCCGTTACCCCAATCTTCGATGACTCTAGCATTGCGCATCTAGGGTCGGCCTAATAGGATATCGTAGTCCACTCCCTTCATGACTATAAAGTCCACAGAGAATTGGACACGTGCGACCTTCACTGGCCAATTCTTAAGCCCCTCGAATGGCCTGACTCTCATACCGTTTGCTAATGTGACATTAAACCTAGTAATTTCGACAGGCGGGTTTCCCCCCGTATGAAGCACCGCGTGGCTAAGCACACTAACCCCAGCTACCGTGTCCACGATTCCTTTTCTTGTTGCATCGCCTAGGGCTAGAACCGATAAGACCGCATGCATCTCAGAACCTTCCCAGAAGGCATTGACGTGTAAGGATTTAGGCATAGAGTGCAGGGTCAAACTCGGTATTTGCGTCTCTGCATCATGGTCATGAGGGTCTGCCGTGACCTGCTCTCTTGACCCTTCAACCCACTGCTTAAGATCTTGCCATAGGGTGGGATGCTGCCTAAGCAGATCTCCCAGGCTAAGTGTTATCAGGGTAGTCACCAACGTGGTCAGGAGATCATTGGGTGCTCATCTTTCTCCTAACCTGGATCGTCCTGACCAATGACCGTGACTGATCTGCGGCCCTGTAGCATCAAGGCTTGGCCCTAGCGGCACTGCTTGTGGTGCAGTTGCTTCCCCCGACCGTGGTTGAGGAGGTGAGGTTGGAGTGGTTATACTGGAGAGGTCATCAATTTCGTCCTCTATGATGGGCTCAGCGTCTTTTAGATGCTCTTGAGCCTCCTTCACCCATTCCTTCACTTTTTCTATGGCCTCTAACTGTCGCTTCGGATGCGGGTATTCCCCTACCTTAGCACTTCCCTTTTCGGCCATCTTAGGGACTGAAGTCTCTACCTCTGCGTCAGAGATCTTCTTTCTAGCAGGCAGAGTTGTAGCACTCTCCGTTTTTAGTGCGATTTTAGCTTCCGACCTCTTCTTCTTCCGCTTGCGACTTTTCTTCCCTATCAAAGCTACGTCAAGGTTGCTAGGTCCTGGCAGTGATATGCCGGCCTGCTTTGTCTGGGCACGGATCATGACCCGTAATGGAATAGGTGTCGCCTCCCCATCGAGGTTCTCGACTCCAAACAGCCCCAATGGGACAGATGGTACATTGGCTGAGCTAGAAGATGGGTTTCGATTTGGGCAATCAACGAAGAGATGAGTGATTCCGCACTCAACACACCTTTGGTCAGCCTTGTCTCTGTCTTGCTGCTCCCTTCAGGGCAGCATGATGAGACATGACCTGGGTGACCACAAGTCCAATAGGTGATTGGATCCTGCCTCTTCTCTCCTAGGCCTCTACCTCGTCCTCTTCCTAATGCCATCACCGGCACGGGACGATAATGCATGAGGACAGCGTTGCCCTCATCGTCATGCGAGACGTAAGGGCATATATAAGTTTCTTCCTCATTTGGTTTTTCCATGTAGTGGACTGGAGCATCGCTCGGTGGATGGGTCAAATAAGGACCAGGTGGTCTGGGTATGCCAGTAGGGTTTATGTCCATCCTAGGAACAACTGGCTTAATGTCGTTAGGCGCATGGAGGGCCAATGGGGTTTCCCTTCCGAAGAATGGCTGCGGCCTGTTCGCTAGGTAAGGCTGGCCGTAGGGTTGCGAGTACGGAAGTCTTCTTGGTAATCTACAATGCGCGATGTCATGATCGAACCTACTGCAGTTAGCACAAGGTCTTGACCTAGGGTCTTGACACTCGGCTAGCAAGTGGTTTCCGCCACAGTACACGCATTGGATGTGTGGGCGCGTTGGTCGTCTCAACATGTCTTGCAACCTGGCTAACTCCATCTTTACATCAGCCAAGTCTTGGTTCGTCTCGGTGGCCTTTCCCTTATCTTGGGATGATGGGACTGATCGCTCTCTTTGAGCTTCGCGAGTTGGTCTCTTCTAGGTTCGAGCTCCTGGAGCTACGCTCCTTCAGCTGATCATCGACTCTGATGGCTTCCTCAATCACTCTAGCTAGCGCATCTCGCTCCAAGCTAGAATTGCCTGCCAAAGCCTTATATACCTCCTCGTCTCGAATTCCACTGATGAATATAGTCGAAACTGCTCTTTCAGTTGGTCGCTCACCCATAGGGATTCTCTTGAAGAGACTCCTCACGTGGGTTACGTAGTCGCAAATGTCCTCCTTCTCTTTCTGCTTGACATTCATCAAGCGTACTAGCAGATTGTCGGAGTATCCAGGCTCGGCAAATCTCTTAATGAAGAGATCCTTGAGGCCACTCAAGTTGGTTCCTTCTGCGACATCTAGGCTTGTATACCAAGTCCTTCCCTTGTCACCTAAGCAGAGCCCGAACGCTTGAGAGCGTTGAGTCGGGTCGTTGAGGCCGTTGGCTTCGCAGACTTGCTCGAACTGCTCTACAAAGCTGTATAGATCATCGTGGGGTTGGTATTTGCGAGTTGCTTGGCAATGATAGGGATTTTAGACTGGCTCTTTGAGCCTTGGTTCGCTCCTAATCCTGCAAGCAGCAATGTCACTAGTGCCGCAACACTTTGCTCTACTGCCGTGTTATCTAGCAGCTGCTTCATGAGAAGCTTGCTCAACGTCAAGTCTCCTTCTAGGGCTCTCTCGTGATCTATTCGGTTTCTTCCTGCTAAGTTCAGCACTCGCTGTACCTCACACAACTCTGTGCTTTGCCTTTGGCTCCTAGCCTGCTGGTCCCTATTGTACTCAACTATGCTTTGCAAAGCCTTGCGGGCTAGTTTCCTCTCTTCTTCTAGGTCTGCGATGATAGCGTTTGCCGTCCTGCCGCGGTGCTCGTACCGGGCATGTGCATTGTAGTTGCTGAGGAGCTTGTTGAATAGCCTCCAGGAAGACGTTCAAGTCGAGTTCCTCATTAGATCTATGGTCTGCGCCTTCTTCTGCCATAGTCGTGTTGTCGTGTTCTGCCAAGCTGTCGATCAGGTTGAGTAGATTTGTCAAATCCACATCATTGACACCACCTGGTTGGTCCTACTTCGCGTGTTGATGGTTTGTCTACGTCTTGGGTCCTCTCCTACTGGTGAGTTCCTTGAGTGGTTTATCTGAGTGAGTTCCTTCAGTTATTGTATACAATCCACAATTTATGGTCACTCAGTGTGCGTGTCGCTCCTCGTGCACTTGTGCTCAATCAGGCTTTCAATTTCTTTAAGTGCATTCAAGTGCGGAAATTCAAGGTGAGTGCAGCAAACAATCTCGAAGTGTTTTATGCACTCTTGCTTTGTTTCGGGCCTGATAGGCTTGTTGGTCAATTTTCTGGCCACCTTGACAGGGTTCAGGGTCTTTCTAGTATGTTGCCTTGTTTGTTCTTGGCCAATCAGGTTTTAACTGCTCAGCGCTTTGCGTCTAGGTCTATGGGTCTCGTTGTTGCCTACTTCAAGCTTCCAAGCGGCTGCTCCCTACGATTCTGTCTATTCCATGTGCCAGAATTAGGTTCTGATCGTCAAAAGAACTTTCGATAGTTTGCATTGCTGAGCTCCAACCGGGTCAGGTCAAATTTATGAGAATTTGATAAAAATTTTCACTCGACCCAGCTGGTCCGAATTGCAGGGTCCGAGTGGGTCAGACGGACGGCGGGCCGAGGTACATGGGCCAAGGGCCAAATTCGGGACTCGGACAGGGTAGACTCGAACGGGCCGAGGCGCACACTCGGACGAAGTCGCTCGGACAGGTTGGCTCAAACAGGTCGAGTGGTCAATTCGGACGAGGTCACTCGGATGAGCTGAGGCACTTGGGCCGAGGGCCGAATATGACATGTGGCCGAGGGCCAAATCCTATGGCATGGATGGGCTGAGGGATGAATGGTCGTCTCGAACAAGCCGAGTAGGTCTGGGCTGAGTGGGCCGAATGAAAAAAGGGCCGAGGGCCGATTTTGGAACTCAGCCCCGAAGCGACCGCTCGGACGGGCCAAACGCGGCTCGAGTCCACAGCGAGAGTTCAATTTCACTCAATTCTTGCGATTTAATCAATCGTAGCAAGCATAAACCTCCAGATCCTATCTAGGGGGATAGGGGAAGGGATTCGTATACCTGAATAGAGTGGTAGGCTCGTTGATGGTGCGATCGGATCTGATCGTGCGATGGCTCTCTCTCTCTCTCTCTCTCACTGAATGGTCACAAATGAGCTCTACCTTGGCCTCTTTGCCCTTATGCCCCTTTCCGGGTATGGTGTTGATGTCCCCAATCACTCACTTGCCGATCTTAGGCATCACAAGCGAGCTTTTTACCATTTTTTGCACGATTTTTGCCCTGTTTTGTCCTGCTTTGCAATAGTAAACCTTACCCTTCTCCGGTGTGATTTCCTAATCCTAACCTACTCTAAATGCAACAAGAATCGAAAGAAAAAAATTGAAATAATTTCTCCAAGTTTCCCAATCATTAAACAAACAAAATATCCCAAAATACTTACTTGTTTTGAAGATCAAAAACACCCAAACTTCCTACCTATCTCAAGCCCCATTTCGGGGATGAATCCCTTACTTCGATGCTCGATATGAGGCGCACAAGTGCTCAAGCTTGAATCCGTTGGTCCCAGCAATGGAACCAAAATGTAGGAGCTTTCGCTCAACTGCCAAGACCCACGGACTGCTTATTGCTTCAAGCATTTCAAGGAGCTCTAATGGCTATCTCTCACGTAGCCGACGCGCCGTCGATCCTATGAGTGTAGTGAGCTTACCTTGATGCCGATACAAGTTGCCTCCTCTCTCACACACCCCGGTAGCTCCACGATCCTAGATGCGAGCTCAAGCATCCTGAAGCCTCCTCCATCTCCAAGCTCCATCCTCCATAGCCACGCATGCAAGAAAAGAGAAGAGAAGAGAAAAAGAGAAGAGGAGATGGTGAAGAGCTTCACCCTCTTGATCCCTCACTCTCACACACTCACTCCCTCACACTCTCATACTCCCTCTCTCAAGAGCACACACAAGCAAGAAGATGAGGAGAAGAGAAGAAGAAGAGAACTCTTGTTAGCCACACACCAAAGAATGAGCTCTCATTCACTTTTTGAACTTTATATATACAAACCCTAAAATCCCATGGGCACCCATTCCTTTTTTACATGACCGGCCCTTGTGGCAAGGTCTTTTTTCCATTTCCCTCTTCTAGCCTTATGCCTCTAGCCTACACCCGTCTAGTATTTTACAATTGGCACAGGAGGGAGCCTGACGCTCTTTTACAAGAGTTTTTCAAGTTTTTTGAGGCACCCTTCATTTAAAATTGCGCTTTTTACCTCGGCTTAGCTTTGGAGGTCGCCTGCATGTCTTTGCTCTTTTTCCATATTTTTTCTACTTTTTTCTTCCTTTTTCCGCCATCTCGACTTGGGGTTAACAACGTATAAGCGTAGGTACATGATGTACATCTTGTAACAGAAAAGTACTACCAGTAGAGAACTGCAGTCGCATATCTCCAATGCCAAAAATAGCAAGTGACATGTTATCATCCAAGTGAACTGAACCAGAGATAGTGTAGTAGGAGTGGAACCACTCATAGCATGGTGTAACGTGAAATGAAGCACCAAAATCCAAAATCTAGCACTACGCATACATAGAGCAAACATCGATCAATGACGTAGTATCACAATAACTAGCTGCATGTACTCCTCATCGGAGTCATTAGTCTGCATGACATTTATCTCCTCGATTTCCACACTAGATTTCGCAAGCATAATGCTGTGATTAGAGGACTTTTCCTGTACTTTGTCTTTCCCCTTCTCTTTGCGCTTCTCATTGTGCAATTCATGACACTGTGGGTGTATATGACCCTTTTTACCGCAATGATGGCATGACACATTAGCATTTCTCCCACGAGACTTACTGCGTGACTTACCACGCGACTTAGACCTAGACTTCTACGAGTCTCTGCGATGGCCATTCCCATGGTCATTCTTTCCATTACCATCCGTCTCTAACAGTCAAAGCATGCGACACACGAGAGGCATCCAAGTTCTTACGGTTGATCTCTTCCTGCAGAATAGCACTCTCTACATCAGGCAAGTTCAAAATAGTAGCAAGAGCACATAAGGCAGTGCGGAATACATCCTATGACTCACTTAGAGTCCCAAGAAACAACAATGAAGTAACCTCATCATTAAAGGTAATACCCTACGAAGTCAAGTTCTTGAGAATAGCATGGAGCTGGCTCAAATGAGCAAATATTGTCATATTCTCCTTCATGCGCAGGTCCATAAGCTGCTTCAACCAATACATCTGACTTGCTAGACTTTTCTTATCATAGAGGTTCTTAATTTTATCCCAAAGCTGCCAAGCACTCTGTGCTTCCTCAACCACATTGTAATGCAACTGTTCAGTGAGAGACAAGATGAGGGTGGACTTGCATAACTCATCAAGCTCATCCCATTCGTCATCAATCATAGTTTCAGGTTGCTCGCCATGCATCCTTAGTGGCTTTATCTGTGATTTTTGTACCAATACCTGCCAAACTTGGCTCTTTCAATAGGCATAATTCGTACCATCAAGCTTAGTGATGTTGAAGATAGCAGTGTCAATGGAAGAAGAACCCATAATGCAATCCAAAACAATGCAGACAGTTCAAAATTGCTTGTTTTTTTCTGCTGTAAATAGCCAAAAATACCACCAAAACGAAGGCAAAATGACCATGAACTGATAGCTATTGATACTGGCCACCAAGTACCATCAAAGTTACATTAAATCAGGATGATTCAGCATGAAAATTCCACATCAGTCCATACATAACTACTTGCTGTAATAAATTACAGCTAGGTACAATGAGAGCAAACTGTTGGCAAAATCAATGCACCAAGTCAACCACTGACTATCAAAGCATAACCTGCATCAAGCGGGCATAAATCAGCATATGATAGTCATACGGACATCAAGCAAACACCCAAGCATGTCAAATGAATCCATTAGTAAACCGACACACCCCCTATAATAGGGAAAAGTGTACACAACATTGGCAAGACCTAACACAAATAGGTGTATGCTCAGGGAGTGCCAAGCCCAAATCAGCCCAAGTACATGTATGAGGACCACGGCATATCAACCATGCAACATCCAAGTGAAGAAGATCCCAGTATCAGAAGATTCAAAGCTCAATAGCATAAACTACCTGCTCAATGTCTATCAAACATCCAACGATGCTCCCACTAGCACAAAAGCTGTATAGATCAAGCCAAGAAGCTCAAGAAGGGCATATAAGAGCACTAGTGATGAAAGATCCAAGACTAGACATCAATAAGACATCATGAGCATATAGGCTCTATAGTCTCCAATTAGAGCATCCATAGACATCAAATGTATCCCAAATACAACTCTGGCAAGTGAAGAAATATCTCAAGTAAGTTCTGGAAGCCAGATGCAAGCCAAGACAAGGCACTAGTAGCAATCAACTCCAAACAATGTAAGTAGTATGTAGTAGTGGCATAGGCCAAGCATCTCAAGATCAATCAGTCATAGGTAACATACATGCGATATGTACATCCAAGACGGAGCATCAAATGCATTCCAAAGCCAAGCTCAAGATCAAATGAAGATCCAAAACCAAAGAAAAGCTTTATGTCATACCCCGAAGGTCAATACTTCATTACATATCCCAAAGACATAGCTCGAAACCAATAGGCATAACCAAACTAGATGTAAAATAACATGTCAACCAAGGTAGCATAAATCCCAACCAACAACAAAGTTTCCACATCCAAATCAAGGCTCAATAGCTCTCAAATAGCATATCCGAGCATAAACCATGATGACCAAGCATCAATACATCCAACAGGACACCCGAATGTCAACAAAGAGCATTATGTATAAGCTGTCCCTAATAAAACCTTGCTTCCCAAACAATGTACAACAGTAAATCCCTACATAAATCGAGCTATGGAAACATAAACCAAGTCCCAAAGCATCTCAAAACATTGGGCAAACATCCCCAAAGTATATGGGCATCAAATACCAAGCCTCACCCTATTCTAGAGTCTAAAGCTCTTGGGCATGATTAATGGACATCACCAAGCATTGGGAAGCCGACTTCCAACTGGATTCCATTCAAGCACTTCACTAAGCTTGACAATAGTGTTCTCTTAACACTAATCATAAATCATCAATTGAATAGCTTGCTGGGCATTCACTAAAACCCAGTGAGTTTTTTATTCCTCTTCATATATTGTTGTAAGGTTATGTGTAAAATGAACACAAAGACCATTATGCACAAGAAGTGTATTGCATACCGTAAGTGACATTGTCTCAAGTACTTTGGTCAGTAAAATCAATAGCATGAGTGTCATCATACTCTCCTCGGAGTCATCAGCAACAAGCATTGAGATCATAGACAAACCGTGTCCAACACAAGCTTCATCCACTAAGCCATACCACTGTTAGAATATCAAGCTCATTTAGTGTGTGTTGACCGACATGAGCTGGACACAGCTAGTCTAGCCATAGTAGTTAGGTACGTTAAATAAGTCGGTGCCTTTGGTTTGAATGGTCTTATGACCGTAGGTTGTATCTTTCATTATAGAGTGTGGTATGAATAATGGAGTGTGTGAGAGGAAGCTAGTTGCTTCACTCTGTCCGTCATCTATCTGCCTCTTTGAATTTGAACATGGTATCAGAGCCATGAAGAGAAAAAGACTGGGTGCCTGGGAGTGTGGCATTGGACTTGCAGGAGCTGAAGTCAGAGAAAAGGTTATTCTTCTTCAAACAGGCTGAAGCCATTGGACAATGGAAGGTATGAAGTGTATAGTGGTATGCTTAATGATCAATGGCAGTGTCAAAGGCTTGTTTGTAGCCTTGAGAGGGATGTATTGAGCACCTTAGAGTGCTTTATTGCCCTGGTTAATAGAATCGTGAGCTGTGCTGCCCATCCTACCAGTCTGCGCTGTTGCGCCTGGTTCATATCCATGTCCTATAGCTACTAAATGAGGCATCAAGAATCTTGTATATGCTCTAAGCAGTGTATGCTGACCCTGGGTGTGACCTTGAAGGTCTGATATGTCAATGGAAGCTTGGGTGATGAGAGGCATGGACTGTTATGCAGGTATACAAGTCTAAAACTGAGAGTACACTGCTGAATACAGTGATTTACATCACTGTTTTGATCCTGAAGAGCACTTGAAGCTCCCTAATAGGCTGGGAAGATTGCATTGCAGACAACACAAGTCAAGAAGTCATATGTACTTGATGTGAAGTACTTGAGCTAAATTTTCTCAGTAAAATATTCAGATCTGAGAACTGTTCACTGCTGAAAACTGTCATGTACTGTCAGTGACAAGCATTAGATACTACTGATGCAATACAGGTCATTTCTAGAGCTCTATCACCTATGAGAGCTGTCACATACATGCTGGATGTATGGAGGCTTGAAATATTCAATGAGCATCATTGAAAACTGAAGTTTGGAGCTGAAGTGAATGCAGACATATTGTCTTGGTCAAGTACAAATGGTTCATGAGGTTTTATGCTTTGGTCAGTGAAAACAGGTTGTCTATGTATACCTAGATGCTCATGTATTGACCTTGCCATTACGAAGTAAATGTATGACATGATCGGGAGACAATTTGGGGCTGATTGGAACTTGATATGCTGAACTTTGGTTGATTGTAACCTGAAATTGAATTTGTTGACACTTGTATGTGCTGGTTATGCACTGTTCTGTGTCTCTATGCTTATGTCTGAAGTGGCATATGTACCAGCAGTCAACTAAGCAGTTTTGGAATATGCATTACGTGTATCCAGGTAGAGTTTGACTCTGGAAAGGCTGCTATAATTGCAGTTTACAGGTTTGGACTGCATGCTTTTGGACCCTGGCAGTGGGCCTGCAGGAGTTAAATCTGAACCGAACATCAGGCATATGTATTGGCAGTTGTCTTTATGAAATGGATCAATCGATTGTGACTTTGGTTGGGCTGATATTTGACTGAAATTTACTGGTTTTTTTCTGCAATTAATTGCAGAAAACTGTCATAAACAGTTCCAGACTGAAGTTGAACTGTTAAGAAGATCTTGGTTTGCAGGTAGCCAGGCAAGGTCTGCAACATGGCAAATGCTGATAGAACTGATAATGTAACCCAGATTGTGGGAGAAAAGCTTGATAGTAACAATTATGCAATACGGAAGTTCCGCATGGAGAACTTTCTGATAGGCAAAGGATACTGGGACTTAGTGACAGGTATTGAGGCTGAACCTGAAGTTCCAGATAGGAATCCTACCGCTGATCAAAGACGAGCGCATCGAGCTTGGACGGAAAGAGCTCGCAGAGTTTTACATTGGCTGTCATTATGTATCTCGGATGCTATGGTGATGCAGATCATGAACTGTAAATCCCCAGCAGATGCATGGAACATATTGGTCAGGTACTATGGCACAACTACGAGTGCCAGGAAGATACAACTGAAGCAAAAATTCAACAACATAGAGAGGAAGAACATATCCATACAGGACTATGTCACGGAGATTAAAACCTTAGCAGATCAGCTCGCATTTGTTGGCTCACAGGTAGAAGATGAGAATATGGTTGCAGTGACCTTAAATGGCTTGGGTCCAGAGTACAAGTCTTTTGACACTTCAGTATCTGTGCGGGCTGAGATGCCTGATTTTAATGAGCTGGTTGCATTATTGATTCATGAAGAGGTAAAGCTTGGCTTAGCTACAGGGTCAAGCAGCTCAAAGAATAAGGATGCAGTTTTTTATTCGAATTAACGTGGTCGTGGTAGCCGTGGTAGAGGCTATGGATCTGGCAGAGGAGGCCAGCAGAATGCATCCTATAGTAATAGCAATCAGCAGTCATCAAATGCAAGAGGTAGTGGCAACTTTCGAGGTAGGGGGAGATCTAACTCCCGTGGCAGAGGCTCATGGCAGCAGCAGCGTCAGTCAGACAATCCAAATAAAGATAAGGATTGTCACTACTGCGGAAAGTATGGGCATATTGCAAAGGATTGCTGGAAGAAGCAGGGAAATCAGAAGGGCAAGCAACATGGACATTATGCTACGTCCAGTCAGGCAGATGACTCTGGTGATAGACTGTTTGCCATGCAATATGTCAAAGATAAGGCTGCTGAAAAATCATCTGATGATGCAGTGTGGTACATTGACTCGGGGGCGTCGAATCACATGACCCCTCATGGTGATTGGTTCACGGATATGGTGGCTGAAAAGCATGGCTATGTATGCACAGGCGATGACATGCAGCATAGCATTGAGCATAAAGGCAAAGTGCCTCTGGTTGTACATGATGGCAGGAAGAAGAATCTTCATGATGTTTTGCATGTCCCTTCGATTATGAAGAACCTATTGTCTGTGGGCCAAATGACAGAGCAGAACTTGCAGGTTCGCTTCAATAAGCATGGCTGCTTTATTGAAGAGTTTGGCAATGGATGCAAGTTGATCGCGAAAGGCCACAGAAATGGAAGAATGTTCACTCTTGATGCTACACTGCCAAAGTTGAATTCCGCTATGTTTGCCCAGGGTTCTGGCACTATCAGGGACTTAGAGATTTGGCACAAGAGAGTGGGGCATGTCAATTTGCAGAGGCTGCAGACCATGCAGAAGAAGCAGCTGGTAACAGGGTTACCTAGATTCCAATATTCAGATATTGGTCATGTATGCGAGGCTTGCCAGTTTGGTAAGCAGTCACGATTGCCGTTTGTCAGGCATGTAAGACAGAGTACACGACCACTGCAGTTAGTGCACTCTGATGTTTGGGGACCAGCTCATAATGCATCAATGGGGGGTTCCAGATACTATGTATCTTTCATTGATGATTACAGTCGATATACCTGGCTTTACATATTGAAAACAAAAGATGAGGTCTTTGTTGTTTTTCAGAAATTTAAGGCACAGGTTGAGAAGGAATTTGAGTGTTACATCTCTTGCTTGAGATCTGATAGCGGTGGGGAGTATGTCTCCAATGAATTTGCTGATTTTTTGGCTGAAAATGGCATTCGTAGGCAGCTAACCTGCAGCTACACTCCGCAGCAAAACGGAGTAGCTGAAAGGAAGAACAGGGTTCTGATGGAAGCTGCTAGGGCCATGATGAATGAGAAGCATATGCCGCTTTACTATTGGGCAGAGGCTGTTGTGATAGCCGCATATATTCTGAACAGGACTCCCACTGTAGGCATTCATGACATGACACCGTTTGAGAGGCTCTATGGCTATAAGCCGGATGTAAGACACATGAAGGTCTTTGGCTGTCTTGCTTATGTGCACATTCCAGATGAGAAAAGGAAAAAGCTGGATCCCAAAGCGCATAAGAGTGTGTTCATTGGATACTCGCAGGAGAAGAAGGCATACAAATGTTATGATCCCTCTACCAGGGAGACTTTGGTAAGCAGGGATGTCATCTTTGATGAGCTGGGCTCTTGGTATGTCTCACCAGTTGCAGTGCCATCTGATCTGCCTTCCACTCATGTCTCTACAGTTGATATGCAGCAGAGCACTGCTATGACAGGACCTATCAGTCAGACAGTATCCCCATGGACAGGGAGATTGAGGAGCTCACCGTCCACTGACACGGGTATGTCAGTGAGGGGGAGACATGATGTATTGGATAGTAAAGGAAAAGAGAAAGCTATTGAGGATGGTATGATGACACCTGGCAGAATGACTTCGGGCTATGAGTCTAGTGATACTTTAGACAGCGAACTTGGTATTCCGACTGTCTATACGCCTGGCACGAGGCAGAACAGGTACATTCCGCCTCATGAGAGAGGTGAATCGAGTAGTGCACCACAGCCTAGACGATTGCAGAGGGTTAGATACCCTGTTGACAGGTTGATGTACTCTGGTTATTCTGCAAAGCATTATGCATACATGACAAAAGTGATGGAGATCAAAGAAGCAGGTACTTATGCTGAAGCAGCAAAGGATGAAAATTGGTGCATGGCTATGGACGAAGAAATGAAAGCCTTGGCTGAAAATCAGACTTGGGATTTGGTACCACTGCCTGAAGGGAAAAAGCCTGTTGGCTGCAAATGGGTTTATAAAATCAAATGTAAGTCTGATGGCAGTGTGGAAAGGTACAAAGCAAGGCTGGTCGCTAAAGGATATGCTCAGCAGTATGGGTTGGATTATGATGAAACATTCAGCCCTATTGCAAAAATGGCAACCATACGAACTGTTATTGCCTTGGCTGCTGCAAAAGGCTGGAAATTGCAGCAGATGGATGTTAAGAATGCATTCCTCAATGGTGATTTAGTAGAGGATGTATACATGGTTCAGTCGGAAGGGTATGTGCACCCTGATTTTCAACATTATGTGTGCAGGCTGAAAAAGGCATTATACGGGCTGAAACAGGCTCCGAGAGCCTGGCATGCTAGGATCAGCAGTTACTTGCAGAGTCTTGGATTTGTTGTTGGCAGGGCTGATCACAGCCTGTTTACAAAGAAGACTGACAGTGGCTTGGTAGTGCTGGTCATATATGTTGATGACCTGATAATCACTAGAGATGATGACATGGGAATTCAGCATGCTATGAAGATGCTGAAATCTGAATTTGACATGAAAGATCTGGGAGATCTGAAGTATTTCTTGGGTATTGAGGTCGTACCAGCTGAAAATGGCTTATGGCTGATGCAGAAGCACTATGCCATGGAAATGCTTAAGAAG
This sequence comes from Lygodium microphyllum, assembly GCF_053477565.2. Lineage (NCBI taxonomy): Eukaryota > Viridiplantae > Streptophyta > Polypodiopsida > Schizaeales > Lygodiaceae > Lygodium > Lygodium microphyllum. The sequence continues at coordinate 22,529,203 of NC_141150.1, forward strand.
TATAGCATGGCTGAATGCAAACCACTGGATACACCTCTGGACCAGAATGTAAAGCTAGACATGAACACTGGGGCTGAAGTAGAAGATGTGACTATGTACAGGCAGATGGTCGGCAGTCTGATTTACTTGATCATCACTAGGCCTGACTTGAGCTATGCAGTAGGGCTGATAAGCCAGTTTATGCAAAAGCCGAGAAAGCCGCACTTGGATGCAGTTAGACGCATCATGAGGTATGTTAAGTCCACTATAGACTATGGGCTGTTCTATGTCAGAGATAAGCCCTTGATACTGATTGGATACACAGATGCAGGTTGGGCAGGATGCTCAACTGACAGACGATCTACGAGTGGCTATGCCTTTGGCTTTGGTAGCGGCATGATTAGTTGGAGCAGCAAGAAGCAGCCTACGGTTGCTTTATCTAGTACTGAGGCAGAGTACAGGGGGGCTGCATTGGCAGCATGTGAGATTGCTTGGCTGCTCAAGCTTATGGCTGACTTGGATATTCAGGTTGATGCTCCAGTGAAACTGTTATGTGATAATCTGAGTAGTGTACTCCTGGCCATGAATCCAGTTTACCATGCCAGGACAAAACACATAGAGGTACACTACCACTTTATTCGTGAGATGGTCCTTGCAGGAAAGGTTGATCTTATGCATGTGAGGACTGATGAGCAGGTAGCAGATATCTTTACCAAGTCTCTGGGTAAAGATAAGTTCTGTGGTTTTAGACAGCTACTTGGAGTACATATGCTGTCTTGAGCTTGAGGGGGAGTGTTAGAATATCAAGCTCATTTAGTGTGTGTTGACCGAGATGAGCTGGACACAGCTAGTCTAGCCATAGTAGTTAGGTACGTTAAATAAGTCGGTGCCTTTAGTGTGAATGGTCTTATGACCGTAGGTTGTATCTTTCACTATAGAGTGTGGTATGAATAATGGAGTGTGTGAGAGGAAGCTAGTTGCTTCACTCTGTCCGTCATCTATCTGCCTCTTTGAATTTGAACAACCACAAGGAGGAGCCTGAAGTCCAGTCTAGGTTTACTTCATTAAAACCTAAAAAGACTATTAAACCACGGAAGAAGCTTGCACATAAGAAAGGACCACCAAAGTCATACCTAGAAATATTACACTTATATGATTTTCAGCCTTTCTCTTCATTGCAACTTTGACTTCACTTTGTCTAAATTGCTCCCGCATTCAGTGAAAGGTTTGTAAGGGACTAGACACTGCCCTTGTCCTAACAAGTGGTAAGACCTTCCCAATGACCACAACATATGCTGATGTCCATCCTCAAATTCAAAAGTTTGATGGTAAGGATTTCCATGCATGGCAGGTACTTATAAAATACAAAATGATGGAGAGAGGGTATTGGCCTCTTATTCAAGGCAGTAGAGTTGTAAACTCTGCAAATATGATTGATATAGAGGATGACCAACGGGCTCAAGCAATCATAATGCTACACTTAGATGAATCCCTGATTCATCATGTTGATAAACTAAACACTACTAAAGAAAAATGGGATGAGCTTGAAAAGCTCTATGGAGCCACTGGCAAGAATACTAAAATCTTCCTTAAAATTGAATTCTTTAGCTTGGAATATTGTTCAGGAGAAGATTTGGGAAAATTCATTTCTCATATGAAGGGACTTATGGCACAGCTTGCTTCTGTACAAGCTCCAATACTTGAAGAAGATGCTATTTCTATTCTTCTGAAAGCTGTAAAACAGGTGTTTCCTACTCTTGTAACCACTCTCACCAACATTCCAGATCCTACTTTGGCAAGTACCATTCAATCCTGTTTGGATGAAGAAAAGAGGAACCACAAAGAAAGCAGCACAACAGTAAGGCAACTTCAAATTCCCGTGAACAAGTATTGGTTCATACAGTTCTCATTAAATGTTCTTTCTGTAAGAAAAAAGGACATCTTGTAAACAACAGCTGGAAGAAGTATCCCGAGAAGATGAAATGTAACAAATGCAAGAAGACAGGGCATATAACAAGTAAATGCCCCAACACTCCTGAAATACCCAAAGAATTGGTGGCCAACTGTCTCCAATTCATCTGAAGATCGACTGTTTTGACTATTTAAATCATCTACCTAAAACAACCTTGTAAGCCTGATTTATAAAGGCATCCCAAAAAGGGGGGGATCTTTTACATGCCTTGTAATCCAATGCCACCCTGGCATTGAGGGGGGGTGTTAGAAGATGGGCATAGAAACCCACTGTAAGCAAGGGAGTATAAGGGCAGATGGGTGTGAATAGCCCTAGGGGCAGGGGAAACCCTAACCCTAGTTGGCAAAGGGCTATATAAACAGCCTAAGGGTCACTATCATTTGAGAGAGAGTGTACCCAAGTTGTACTCTAAGCAACTTAGTAAGCAAGATTTCATTCTTGTACTTTGAGCTCCCTCTTGTGCACACATTCTACTGCTGCAAACTCTGATTCTCAACAATTCTGTGTGCTGATTTGGTGATCTGGAAACAACAAGAGACCTCAAAAACCCCTTCGACTTGAACTTCCAGTTCCTCACTAACTTGCATATGGTTTTATCGATCAAGACGATGGAAGAGGTAATCAACATTGGAAGCAGGCTCAAGGAAAAATGGCTGATGGAGAGAGAGCACAACCCCACCCTCTAGGGCACACATGATGCAAAATTTTGGCAAGACAAAATTTTTTAGGTCCCGAGATCAATGCTGGGCTACAAGTGCAAGCCTACATGGAGAATGCACTTATGTGACATAATATATGGACACTTGGGTGGCGTTTTGCAACACCCTCCCATTCGAGTGCAATAACCCGATATTCATGCCATACCCTCGAAGAATGGGAGTGGATTTTGACCCCAATGTCCATGGCCAGTACAACTTCCCCCTGATCTACAATGCAAATTGTACCGCATTAGAGGAGGCCCTTAGCTTCACCCCAGAGAATCTGGGTGACTCCATAGTCCATTTTGTAGATGAATTCGCAAGTGTCCTGGAACCAACACCCGCTTGGGAATGGGATCATCTCATGATACAATGTCACCATGTAGGCAAAACAAGGTAGAAGTAGACCGACGTAGCCCCACCGACACAACCCCAATCAAAAAGTGAATGAGGAAGCTCATTTGGAACAGTGCAGGAGAAGGCAACTACAGAGGGCCAATCGAGGGATCCATCCAACACGATATTCAATTTCAAAGATGGATCCACCCATCAGTCTCTCTCCACGCAGGGATCCATCCCAACATGATATTCAATTTCAAAGGACAGAGTCCCTCATGGCAAGCACCAAGGAGGGACCCACCCCCAACTTCATCTCGAATTTCAAGGGCCGCTTCCACCCAACACCAATCCCCGTAAGGGCTTGTATACACACTCAAAAAAGTCACCCAGTTACACCCACCCCTCCTTTCTACCACTTCACATTAGTGCTAGGAGGGGGTAATGTTAACCCTAGCTCGAGATGGAAGAAAAAGAAGTGAAATATGGAGACAATGGGAGAAGCAGGACAGAGAAAAAGCAAAGGCAGAAGGAGGGCCTCTAAAATCAAGTTAAAGGCAAAAGCGTATTTTTGAGTGAAAGGCACCCTAAAACTTTAGTAAAAGAGTACTAGGCTCCCTTGTGTGAAAAATTTAAAAGGCTAGATGGACATAAGCTAAAGAAATAGGCCAAGTAGAAGGGAATGGGAGGAAGGACCTTGCCACAATGGCTGGTCATGTAAAAAAGGGGATGGGTGCCCATGGGATTTTAGGGCATATATATAAAGTTCAAAAAGTGAATGAGAGCTCATTCTTTAGTGTGTGGCAAAGTGGAATCTTCTTCTTCTCTCATTCTCTTCTCTTCTCTTGCTTGCTTGCTTATGAGTGCTTGAGGGAGGGAGTATGAGTGAGTGAGGGAGTGAGTGTATGAGGGTGAGGGATCTTAGAGGTGAAGCCCTCCACCATCTCCTCTCTTCTTCTTCTCTTTTCTTCTCTTCTCTCATCTCGCGTGTGGCTATGGAGGATGGAGCTTGGAGGAAGAGGCTTGAGGATGCTTGAGCTTGTATCACAAATCGTGGATCTATTGGAGTGCTCGAGACAGGAAGCAACTCAATTGAGCATCAAGGTAAGCTTACTACACTTCTAGAGAAGGATAGCGTGTTGACTATGTAAGAGGTAGCCATTAGTACTTGCTTGAAGAAATTCTTGAAGGAATAAGTAGTTTTTGGGTCTTGGCAAAGCGTGAGCACACCTCTATAGCAAGCAACATAAACACATTTTGAATCATGCTTCCTCTCCCATTAGGAGGACTCATGGGTATCCCTTGACTACTATGCGTCAATGCTAAATTATTTCCAAACTCTAAACTTGGCGGATTCCAATTTTCCCTAGAGGTATAAGCCTCTTCCAATTGTAATTCTACCCTCCTCTGCTTCTGTAATATCCGTATCATAGTTGTGGTTGTAGTCCTTATAGTCCTGATTGTAGTAGTAGTACTAGTAATAGTAATAGTAGTTTTCTTATTTGTTGTTGTTGTTGTAGTAGTAACTTTTTTTCTTTTCTTGTTTATTGTTGTTTAGTTTTCTTGTTTGTTGTTGTTGTTGTTATTATTATAGTAGTAGTAGTTTTTTCTTCTTTTCTTATTTTTTGTTATCGTAGTAGTAGTAGTAGTTGTTGTTGTTGTTGTTATTGTTTTTTTTTCTTTTCTTATTTATTGTAGTGGTACTGGTTTGTTGTTGTGGTAGTCGTAGTCGTCGTAGTCATGGTTGTAATAGTAGTAGTAGTGGTTTTCTTGTTTATTGTTGTTATTGTAGTAGTAGTTTTTTTTCTTTTCTTGTTTATTGTTGTTTAGTTTTCTTGTTTGTTGTTGTTGTAGTTGTGGTAGTAGTAGTAGTTTTTTCTTCTTTTCTTGTTTATTGTTGTTGTTTTTGTAGTAGTAGTAGTTGTTATTGTTGATTTTTCTTCTATTCTTATTTATTGTAGTGGTAGTGGTAGTGGTAGTGGTAGTGGTAGTGGCAGAGAGAGAGAGTTGTTGTGGTGGTCGTAGTCATGGTCGTTGTCGTCATAGTCGTGATTGTAGTACTAGTACTAGTAGTAGTAATAATAGTTTTCTTGTTTGTTGTTGTTGTAGTAGTAGTAGTAGTTTTTCTTTTCTTGTTTATTGTTGTTTAGTTTTCTTGTTTTTTATTGTTGTTGTAGTAGTAGTAGTAGTATTTTTTTTCTTCTTTTCTTGTTTGTTGTTATTGTAGTAGTAGTAGTTATTGTTGTTGTTATTTTTTCTTCTTTTCTTGTTTATTATAGTGGTAGTGGTAATGGTAGTGGTAGTGGTAGTGGTTTGTCGTAGTCGTAGTCGTAGTCGTAGTCGTAGTCGTAGTCGTAGTCGTAGTCGTAGTCGTAGTCGTAGTCGTAGTCGTAGTCGTGGTCATAGTCGTGGTTGTAGTAGTAGTGGTTTTCTTGTTTGTTGTTGTTGTAGTAGTAGTGGTAGTTTTTTCTTCTTTTCTTATTTGTTATTGTTGTTGTAGTAGTAGTTGTTATTGTTGTTTTTTCTTCTTTTCTTGTTTATTGTAGTGGTAGTGGTAGTGGTAGTGATAGAGAGAGAGAGATGTTTTGTTAAAGGAAATTGGTAGTAGAGAGAGAGATATGTTTTGTTAAAGGAAATGAGAGAGGGGGAGGAAGAGAAAAAAGAAGAAGGAACGAGAGAGAGGGAATAAACATACAACATAATAAAGAAAGAGAAAAAGAGAGAGAGAGAGAGGGAAGGAGAGGAGAGGAGAGAATGAATGGATAAAAAACAAAGATAAAGAGAGAGAGAGAGAGATGGAAGGAGAAGAGAGAATGAATGGATAAAAAACAAAGAGAGAGTGGTGGCGAGGTCCAGTGAGGTTCGGTGCAATACCACGAGACGGAAACACTCCAACATATGTTAATTTGTGGGTGGGTGAAAACTTTACATACGTTAATTTTTGCTGAGTTACAAGAGAAGAAATCCCTTCTCAAACAATTAAAGAAAGAAAAAAAGAATGATAACAAAAACAAAGTGTTTGTCGTAACGTAGACAAAATGGAAAATGATGAAGGTCGTGATGTTCAAGATCGCAAGACATATCTTAATCAGTGTGTCCCATATCCTTGCTCTCAATGTAAGCTGGCAATTAGAAGAAACGTCGATTGTCTATAGAACACGTACGACACTTCGATGAGTTTCAATCTGAGATCATTGATCAGGCAATCTTAGATTTTGAGCAAACGGTAAGAAAAGTTTATATCAATCATACATTGTATTTGCAAGTTAATTGAATACCATATACAAAAAGATTGGGTGTGGCTGGTAAATTTTCTATCCAAGGAGGTGACGTCTCGTCCCAAGGAGGAGTGCACCCTTTGTGGCCAATTAGAAGAGTTTGTGGGCATGCGATGGATGGAGTGCCTAAGCCAATCCACCACTTGGAAGATAATACCCAATCTATACCATCAATACTAGAGGAGATAGGCAGCCTTTGAGACTTACCTACAATCTTGGAGCCTGAGATGGAGGTAATGATCGATGCATTGATTCCCATGGATGTTGAGACTTCTGATCCGCTTAGAGAGGAAGCATCCATACCATTATATGATGGGTGCCGAGTATCTCGCCTGAAGATACTTCTTGCACTCCTAAGTGTACAAGCAAAATACAGGAGGAGCGATGCGAGTGTGACCGAGTTGTTCAAGTACCTTGTACAAACGCTTCGTTGGTTTCTTTTCGGCACTATCATTAAAAACATTTGCACTTTTTCAAGGTGTCTTATGATTTTTTTAAGGTTTCTGAAGTATCATATATTACCACTTGCAAATACCATGCCTGAGTCTCATGATGATGCATGACATGTTTTACAAAAGCTTGGCATGGACTACAACAGCATCCATGCACGTATCAACGATTGCATACTATTTTAAGGAGAATACGAGACTATGGAGACATGTCCAAAGTGTGGTTCTCAAAGGTATTGACAGGACTTGCAAGGGCAAACCATCCCTCAAAAAGTTCTTAGATACTTTCTGCTTACTCGTTCCTGGCCGCTACAAAGTCAAAAATATAGACGTGTATTTTCGTCCATTAGTCAATGAGCTTAAGATTTTGTGGGAGGAGGGGGTCACCGTGCAAGATATGAGCAAGCACGATGATCGACGGTCCGCCAATATTCGAGCTATTCTCATGTGGACGATGTATGACTTTCCGGGATTCAAAGAGTGCTCAAGGAAGTAGGCTTCCGTTCTCGTTGGTAATATCTATCATAGCTCATTCAAGGTTGTATTCACTGGATAGAGGTATTGGGACAGGTCTGGTTACCTTAGGTTATCATGCATGTCCATTGTGCAGGCCACAGTTAGACTCCTAAAGGTCACGAACCATGAAGAAGATGGTATATCAAGGACACACCGCTTTCTTGCCAAAGGGTCATGAACTCAATGAAGGTTTTCTTGGACGACCTCCAACATGTATGAATGCCCAAAGCTGGTACGAGCTGAAAATGGTCCACACGGAGTCACATCCAAACGGAATGCGACGGTTCTCAATTTTCTATGAGTTGCCATATTGGACCTACTTGCAGATCAACCACTTGTTGGATCCCATGTATATTTTCAAGAATGTAGGCAGCTTGCTATGGGACCACATCATAGGAAAGAGAGACACTATAGGGGCACGAATGGATTTGAAGGAGGTAGGCAAGATGGAGATGCTTTGGCCGCAGTTGAGTGCTGATGGTCGCTTGTAACTAATTCACGCTCCTTGGGTTTTGTCCACTAAAGAAGAGCACATTGTGAAGCAAATAGTCAAGTCTATCCGCACTCCGATGGGTATGATGCGTTCTCTCAGGTCTGCATTTGTAACGTGTCCCCCTGTCCACTAGTAGGACACGTCTTAGCAGCCCATCGGGAAGAGAGTCTAGAAATCGCCGCTCGGCACTCACAAGGAATGTCACGGGATTTGCGATCTAGGTCTTCCCAAGTCTGCCACGAAGCGGAAGCATTCCGGCCGTTCCCACTTAGGACCAACCTGAATTAGGATTTTCCTAATGGTCAAGTTCCTAGAAGGTAGCTAGCGTCGAGCCCCAGATGAACTACTTCGCGCAGAAACATTAGGGTCGAAGCAGATCTATACTACACTTGGTTCAAGGAGAATGGGAAACGAGAGGGATGCGGAGCTCGACCTCTCTGCCCGTAAGGTATAGTCCCATTCCGTTCCCCTAAAACAGCATAAATCGGGACTCTAGCTCTATAGATTCTAGGTCATTGTTACCTCGCTGTCAATTCCTTTGAGAAAAGTTCCCAGCCAACCAGGACCACCCTTTCGTAGGATGGACCCAGAGTCACATCCACCGCACTTTCCTCGGGTTGCTTCAGTTATCTAATTACCCACCACATTTAGTTTGACAAGCAAAAACAACTTCCTTAATTAACCAATTAATCACTGGTTCCTTCACGTAACTTAGGCACTAACACAAAAAAACAATATCAAACAAGTTCCTTTTTCAACATTTCATCTTTATTTATCAAAGTCTTTGGAATACATCAAATATCCAGCCCGAAGGCTATTCTAGCAATCCTCAGGGATCGCTATTCGCCCATTGACTAGTATGCGGGCCTCAATATCCCATCTCGAGTCACGGCGGCCTCTTGTGCAGGATCTGGAGGCAAGGGATTTACGGCCAGAGCCTCCTCTGGCACCCAAGCGTCCTCCTGCTCCAAGTAGCACCCACGGAGAGACCTCTTGCAGCGGGTTCGGTCCACGTACCCAGCCCGGCTAACAACCCCCTTGAATAGGGTTATGCATACAGTCGGAGGTAACTCAACTGCTTCTCCCTCCAGTCTTTTAACTTGAAGCATTAGTTGTTTTTCCTGAATTAGTTCCTTGAGCAAAGAAGTACAAACAGTGCATCTAAATGTACAATCACGAGCATTCCAGTGGTCGTTTGTACGGCCAATTGCTAAGGTGTGATTCCTTCTCCTTGAATGCTTTTGGCATTCGATCCTGGATCAATCGCAACTTGGCAAGATCCCAAGGGTTTCGTAATCTGAGTTGCTTGTTTACCCTCTTTCTTTGGGTTAGGGTTTATACCCTGTTAACCCAAATTGTCACTACCTTAGGTTTCCTTAATTATAGACAATAAATCCTGGGCAACCTCGTCACCCTAACTTGGTTGGTCAATTGCTTTTCTTGGCAATTCATTACTACCCTGGCTTCACAAATCAGTCTTCGAGGAAGAGTGTTGAAGTAGGACAACTACCCAATTTCTAGAAAATTTAACTTGCAATTTGAACTCGCCAACCTTGGTCTAAGGAGTAGCAATACTATTTTGTGATTTAGACACAAGATCGTACGACGTTGCAGCTCGTAGCACGAGATAGGTGTCAGTATCGGACTTGTGGGATTATATTTTTCTTTGTATGGTCTTTCTTGATCAGGAATACCTTTGATCAAGATAAGGGCTTGGGAGTCTTCTTGACCCAATCCAAACCCTAACCCTACTAGGCCGATAGACGTTTTGGCCTTAGGGTTCCTATATCTTGCAGAGGTCTAGCATTTGGTCAATTGATCCTTAGGGTGAGAACCCTAGATCATTCTTGTGCGGATGATTAGACAGTTTTAACATTTCGAGAATGTGGGTAGGACCTTTGAGATTGGAAATATTAAATCGACATCCTAAGTGCGATACTAGGCAGAATTTTCAACATAGCTTAACCCTACCTAGCACATTGAGGTGATCGTCATATGCTAACTAATCATACCTTTATGATTTTCATGTAAGCTGCTCAATTATACGCGAATTACTTAGTTGATCTAACCAACCCACGATTAAAGATGATCTTCCCTTTAAAGATGCAAATACTTTCTTCTAACTTTGCAAGTACTTTCCCCTAAAAGATGTAAGTAACTACAAGATGAGTGAGATGTATCATTCCATGCAATTTCAAGACCAAATGCAGACATAGGCCTTGCAAGACACGATTTTAAAAAAACTGGGGAGCACGTGTGAACTAAGCCTAGGGAAGCTTCAATAGAAGCTTTCAAGCTTCTGGAAATAGGGAGATGACGTGTGAGGGAGTGATTATTGGAGATGATGATGGAGAGGATGATGATGGAGATGAAGATGATGATCAGGATGATGATGATGATGATGATGATGATGATGATGATGGTGGTGGTGAAGGTGACGGCAGCGGCCTGCGATGGCGGTAGTAGACTAGCGGCGGCGGGTAGCTACGGCGGGCAACACAGCAGGATCAATCCCCCCCTCAAGCTTGGGAGGGGGGGTTTATATGAGGTAAGGGTAGGGGGGTGGCCACAAAAGTGGCAGGGTGCATGCCCCTCCTCCCCATGCCCCTCCACCACTCAAGCTCCACACATACTCCCTCTCCCCGCCATGCAACGGCTAAAGGAGAGGAAGTTTTTTTTTAAATTACAATTTAATAATTATCTCTTTTTTCCCCATGAAGGAGTGTTCCCGCAAAAGACTACGGAATTTAGCCATGGCCTCTTACGCACAACACGGCTGGTTTTTGTTAGTGCTCGAGGATGGAGCACTTAGCCCAAGGTTTTTCTATTGCGGGAGATTATTTTGAGTTGCTTTTACGCGGGATCTAGGTCCTTTAATATTTTGTTGCGGAAATATTACATTCTCTCACCCTTAGAGGAATCGAGATGTCCTCATCTCGAGAAGATCTAGGGGTATTGTTGGTTGAGAGTACTTTCATCCATCCAGGTGGCATCCTCTTTGGGGTAATCTTTCCACTGGATGAGATATTCTCTCAAGGTCCTTGACCTCAAATGCCTCTCCCTAACATCTAAGATCCTGTCAGGTCATAGCTCAAGGACTCCTTGGCTTGGCATTACAACTTGTTGATGTGACTAGGGTTAGGCACATACTTTTTCAATAGGCTGATATGGAATACATTATGAACTTTTAGGTTTTCATGGAGTTGCAGTCTGTAAGCATTAGGCCCTAGGCACTTGAGAATCTTGTAGGGTCCACAATATCTTGGACTTAGCTTTTTGCATTCACCCAAGGATAGGGAACTCTTCTTTGGACGTACGCAAATGAAGGCCATATCACCTTCAATGAAGGATCTGTCTTGCCGTTTCAGGTCCGCGTAAGCTTTCTGTCTATCCTTGGTGGCTTGGATGTCTTGTCTTATTGATTTGATTTGGTCATCCATGTCTTCCAACATCTGCTTGGAAGCTTCAACCCTCAAGGTTGGATCCGAAAAGCTTAAAGGACTATGACAATCGTGCCCATACAATGCTGGAAAAGGGGTCATCTAAATGCTTTGTTGGTAAGAAGCATTGTAGGCAAACTCAACCAGTCGCAAATATTGAATCCACTATTTGGGTTCGCGACAGCAGTGTGCCATAAGCATATCTTCAATGACTTGGTTGACTCATTCTGTTTGACCATCAGTTTGGGGATGAGAAGCTGTACTGAAATAGAGTTGAGTCCCAATGGCCTCGAAGATAGCCCTCCAGAAGTGTGATGTTGTGAAGAGAGAGTCATGATCACTAATGATTCTTCTGGGTAACCCATGTAGTTTGAAAATCTCCTTGATGAATAACATTGCGATGTCTGAGGCTTTATAGTTTGTCTTAACAGGGATAAGATGTGCAACCTTGGTGAGCATATCTATCACGACCATAATGGAGTTGTATCCTCCCTGAACTTGGGGCAGGCAAACAACAAAGTCCATACTAATGAATTCCCATTTCATTTGGGGAATGTCGAGTGGTTGCAATTTCCCTAGAATTTTGACATGTTCGGCCTTAATGCGTTGACAAGACAAACATTTCGTGACATATTTAAGAACGTCACCTTTGAGCCTATCCCAATAATAGCTCTTCGTGACTGCATTAAGGGTCTTGGCATAGCCAGGATGTCCTGAGAAAGGGGAGTCATGGGCTTCCCAAAGTATCTTCTGCTTGAGTGATTGGCTTGCCTGGATACATAATCTTGTCCTATAATAGACAAGTCTGCTATGGATAGAGAATTCTTGATACTTCATTTTAGCTTCGGATCTTGATCTTTGATGGGGATCTCCCTTAGAAATTTCTGATAGGTTGGGTCATGGCATGCCTCTTCTCTAGCTAGCTCAAGAATTGGGTTGTTTGGCATGGATACCTTTGTGGCTAGACATCTTGCTATTGATGGATCTTGCAAAATTAGAGAAGTCAGAAATGCCTTGCGACGACTGAGTGCATCGGCAACTACATTCTCCTTTCCAGGCCGGTATTTGATTTCAAAATCATATTCTTCCAGTACTTCAATCCATCGGCATTGCCTCATATTGAGCTCATTCTAGGTGAAAGTCCATTTAAGACTCTTGTGGTCCATCACTAGAGTGAATTTGTTACCCAGCAAGTAGTGTCTCCAAAGTTTGAGAGCATGGATGACAGCCAACAGCGTAGCATAGTTCCTTTCATGGCTCTTCAATTTCCTTGAAGAGTATGCTACGGGATGACCTTCTTGCATGAGCACACATCCTAAGGCAAGTGTGCTAGCATCAGTTATGACTTCAAACTTCTTACTAAGATCAGGAAGTTTCAGGATGCGTGTTGATACCAAGCTTTGCTTTAGTTTGTCAAAGCTAGACTGTTCAGCAGGTGAGCATACAATTGATACTTGCTTCTTTAGTAGATCAGTCATTCAGAGGTGATGCAATTAAAGCATAGTTTTTTATAAAGACCCTGTACCATCTTGTCAATCCAAGAAAACTATGTATTTCTTTGACAGAAGTTGGTGTCGACCATTCCAAAACATCTCTGACCTTGGCTGGATCTACTGAAATTCCTTCCGCTGATACAATGAATCCCAGATATTCAATCTGTCGCTTGAAAAATGCACACTTCTTCTTCTTGGCATAAAGCTTGTGTGCTCTCATTGTTTCGAGGACAATGTGAAGCTGGGGTTCATGATTTTTTTCCTGCTTAGAGTAAACTAGGATATCTTCAAAGAAGACGAGTGCGAATTCATCAAGATAGGGCCTAAAGATATCCTGCATTAACCTATTGAAGGTAGCAGGAGCATTTGTGAGCCCGAATGACATGACTAGGAATTCAAAGTGTCCATACCTTGTGCTGAATGCCGTCTTCGGGATATCTTATTCCTTGATCCTTATTTGATAATATCCAGACCTGAGATCTATCTTAGAGAATATCTTCACACCTTGAAGACGGTCAAGAAGTTCATCTATTCTTGGAATGGGATATTTTTTTTAATGGTCGATTGATTCAACCCTCTGTAGTCAATGCATAGACGAAGTGTTCCATTTTTCTTCTTCTGGAACAGCACTGGAGCTCCCCATGGTGAACTGCTAGGATGGATGTAGCCTTGGTCTAATAGTTGCTTGATTTTCTCCTTCAGTTCAATCGCTTCCGGGATGGACATCTTATATGGTCTCTTTGCAATTGGTGTAGCTCTTGGTGCCAACTTGATTTCGTGATTGACTTCCCTTTGAGGAGGAAGTTCTGTCAGCTCTTTAGGAAATACAGTTGCGTATTCCTTTAACCATGAAGGTTCTTCCCTAGATTCTAGATTATGGTCTAGCTTATTTAGTTTAATCAAATAGACAGGTAGGCCCTTCCTAACTCCTTTTATTATCCGTGTTGCTTTTGCCAGCTAAATTTTTGGCTTACCAGCCTCTCCTTGAGTTGTAACTAGTTCCCCTTCAGAATTTTGAAAGGAGACTTGGCCTTTTCCACAGTGAATGTGGACATCATTGGGTATTAGCCAATTCATTCCGAGCAAACATTCGTGGACACCTAGGTTCATTACTCGGAATCTAACCAAAGTCGACTTTCCACCCAGTAGGAATTTCATCTTAACAATTTGCCTGGTACAAGAGACCTCTCGGCCATTTGCTAATTCCAACCACAAGTAAGGTAGGTGCATCTTTTGTGGCTATTCCTAATCTCTTTGCACAGACTGGTGAAATGAAGGAATGTGTACTGCCACAATCAATCAAGGTTTTGAAGCTTTTACCTTGATAATCCAAAGGAGTTTGAATCACCGAGAATTGGAAATTCAGGCCTTTCTTGTGAAGAGCGGCGTGAAACGTTGCCCTCTCAATGTCTGCTTCCATGGATGGGTCTTCTTCATCACTCAACTCCTTGTTGGCAACACTGGCCATTCTCCCTCTGGCCTTGACGGTGGCTCCTTGTCCATGGGCGGCTTCTTGGAATGGCCCTTGACATTGACCTCTGCTAAGCTTGGGGCATTGCCTTTTAAAGTGACTAGGCTCGTTGCAATGGAAGCAACGGAGATTGTGGCTATTACCTTGTGTAGGAACAAAATTTTTGATAGTGTTGGCCCTAGCTTTCTTCCTTTGTCCCTGGTTTTGGCCCTGCGCTCTCTTGGCCTGAGACCTAAGCATTCCCTTGTTTTGACCCCTGTAAGACCAAGTCCTGTTATTCCTTGGCTTGGTCTGCACCTCTTGTATTATTGGCGTAGCTCGAATGAGCACATCTTGAAGGTCCCTTGGGTGCATTGATTCCAAGCGGGTGTTTATGGGTGGATTTAACCCAGCACAAAACTTTGACACCTATTGTGTCATATCCATTTGTAGCGCGCACTTTAAAAGAGAGACAAACTTTGAATAGTATGCATCCGGGGATAGTCCAAGCTACTTTAATTCATAGAATTTGTTCATCTTCTGTGTGCGGTAGGCAGGTGGCAGATATCTTCCTCACACAGCTTTCTTAAGCTTCTCCCAGGTAACTGACCCTTTCGAGATGCCTTGGTCTCTGCACCATTGTTTCCACCAAAGTCTTGCTTTGCCGGTAAGCTTCAGTTTGGCGAGCATCGCTTGGTTAGTGGGTGCAGTTCCTGCTGCCTCAAAATAATCTTCCATGGATTCGATCCAGACCTTGGCTTCAGTTTGGACAGTCCTTCCCTTACCATCAAATTCAGGTGGCTTGATTTGTTTGAGAATGAACTTTTTCTCTTGAATTACAGTCGTACTTAGTGCAGGGGTTAGACTAGGAATCTGCTCTTGGGGTTGCGCGTGGGCAATAAGATTCTTTACGTTAAAAATTTGATAAACATTTCTCACATTACATTAATATGCCAAGTTCAGCTTTTAGCCAAGTGACCTAATCACTTAACTCCTTTACCAACACTTGCAGCCAAGACAATTAGTGATAAATAAAATCTTATTCATTCATGTGGGCATAGCCCTTTTGAGTACATTTATTTGGGAAGGTAGAACAAGCTGATACATCAGTTTGGGAAAAATAGGATTGTGTTACATTCGGCTATGGGGACTGAGTAGTAATATGGAGTGGGGTCATGGATTTTCAGGAATCGATAGGTCATAGGAAGCTTGGGGTATCCCTTCCTTTCATACTCATTCTTCTCGTAATGTCCCAGCACCTTGATTCTGTCAGTAGGGATTATTCGAGTCACTTCCTCGTACACATACTTGTTCTGTTTGACCTTTCGACTGCCGACATGTAGGGTTGCATTTGTGTGAGGCTCGACAAAGATGAATAGCTTCATGATCTTTAAATCCTCCATCCACTTGATTCTCTTCAAGTTGGTCTGAAGGTACGCAAGTCGGTTTGCGCCCAATACCTTCGTAAATATGTCAGCTACCTGATCCTCTGTGCTAACATAAACTAGATTAATAAGACCTAGTAAAACCCTCTCCCACACATAGTGATAATGCACCTCAATGTGCTTTGTTCTAGCATGATAGACTGGGTTATTTGCCAAGTGTATACTACTCATGTTGTCACAATAAATGACAACTGGCCCATCAATAGGCTGATGCATATCATAAAGTAGCTTATGCAACCAAGCTACCTCACATGTAGCCATTGTTGCACCCCTGTACTCAGCCTCTGTGCTCGACAAGGCAACTGTAGGCTGTTTCTTGCTGCTCCAAGTGACTGCAGCACTTCCAAAAGAGAACATATATCCACTGGTAGATCGTCTATCAGAAATAATACCAGCCCAATCAGCATCAGTGTATCCATGCAACTGTATCTGAACCCCAATCTCATAAAATAGTCCATACTGCAATGTGGACTTCACATACCTGAGTATGCGTCTAGCCACATCCAAATGCGGTTTCCTTGGAGCCTGCATAAACTGACTTAGCAATCCAAAAACATAGCTCAAATTTGACCTGGTAATAGTCATATAAATCAAACTTCCTACTATGCGTCTGTACATAGTAGGATCTTCGAGAAGCTCACCTGCATCTGCGCTCAACTTCACATTCTGCTCCAAAGGAACTGAAATAGGCTTACAACCTGTCATCCCATATTTGGATAGCATGTCCAATCCATACTGCCTCTGCAAGAGCCACATCCCACTTGGTGATCTAATCACCTCAATGCCCAAGAAATAACGCAGCTCTCCCAAATCCCTCATCTCAAACTTCTGCTTCAATAGCATTTTCACATGAAGGATATCTTCATCACTATCACCTGTGATAATCAAATCATCAATATAAATGACAAACAGCATAATACCTTTCTCTATTTTTCTCACATAAAGTGAGAAATCTGCCTTGGAAATCTAAAAGCTAATAGTGACAAGATACTATCCTATCTTGTCAGACCATGCTCCAGGTGCTTGCTTCAAACCATACAAGGCTTTCTTTAACCTGCAAACAAACTCAGGATGAACAGCATGCACATAACCTGGTGGCTGCTCCATATAAACCTCTTCTTGCAAATCACCATGCAAGAAGGTATTCTTTACATCCATCTGATGTAAAGACAATTAGTGATAAATAAAATCTTATTCATTCATGTGGGCATAGCCCTTTTGAGTACATTTATTTTGGGAAGGTAGAACAAGCTGATACATCAGTTTGGGAAAAATAGGATTGTGTTACATTCGGCTATGGGGACTGAGTAGTAATATGGAGTGGGGTCATGGATTTTCAGGAATCGATAGGTCATAGGAAGCTTGGGGTATCCCTTCCTTTCATACTCATTCTTCTCGTAATGTCCCAGCACCTTGATTCTGTCAGTAGGGATTATTCGAGTCACTTCCTCGTACACATACTTGTTCTGTTTGACCTTTCGACTACCGACATGTAGGGTTGCATTTGTGTGAGGCTCGACAAAGATGAATAGCTTCATGATCTTTAAATCCTCCATCCACTTGATTCTCTTCAAGTTGGTCTGAAGGTACGCAAGTCGGTTTGTGCCCAATACCTTCGTAAATATGTCAGCTACCTGATCCTCTGTGCTAACATAAACTAGATTAATAAGACCTAGTAAAACCCTCTCCCACACATAGTGATAATGCACCTCAATGTGCTTTGTTCTAGCATGATAGACTGGGTTATTTGCCAAGTGTATACTACTCATGTTGTCACAATAAATGACAACTGGCCCATCAATAGGCTGATGCATATCATAAAGTAGCTTATGCAACCAAGCTACCTCACATGTAGCCATTGTTGCACCCCTGTACTCAGCCTCTGTGCTCGACAAGGCAACTGTAGGCTGTTTCTTGCTGCTCCAAGTGACTGCAGCACTTCCAAAAGAGAACATATATCCACTGGTAGATCGTCTATCAGAAATAATACCAGCCCAATCAGCATCAGTGTATCCATGCAACTGTATCTGAACCCCAATCTCATAAAATAGTCCATACTACAATGTGGACTTCACATACCTGAGTATGCGTCTAGCCACATCCAAATGCGGTTTCCTTGGAGCCTGCATAAACTGACTTAGCAATCCAAAAACATAGCTCAAATTTGACCTGGTAATAGTCATATAAATCAAACTTCCTACTATGCGTCTGTACATAGTAGGATCTTCGAGAAGCTCACCTGCATCTGCGCTCAACTTCACATTCTGCTCCAAAGGAACTGAAATAGGCTTACAACCTGTCATCCCATATTTGGATAGCATGTCCAATCCATACTGCCTCTGCAAGAGCCACATCCCACTTGGTGATCTAATCACCTCAATGCCCAAGAAATAACGCAGCTCTCCCAAATCCCTCATCTCAAACTTCTGCTTCAATAGCATTTTCACATGAAGGATATCTTCATCACTATCACCTGTGATAATCAAATCATCAATATAAATGACAAACAGCATAATACCTTTCTCTATTTTTCTCACATAAAGTGAGAAATCTGCCTTGGAAATCTAAAAGCTAATAGTGACAAGATACTGTCCTATCTTGTCAGACCATGCTCCAGGTGCTTGCTTCAAACCATACAAGGCTTTCTTTAACCTGCAAACAAACTCAGGATGAACAGCATGCACATAACCTGGTGGCTGCTCCATATAAACCTCTTCTTGCAAATCACCATGCAAGAAGGTATTCTTTACATCCATCTGATGTAAAGACCATCCCTTTGATGCAGCCATAGCAATGAGTGCTCTTACGGTTACCATCCTTGCAACCGGACTGAATGTTTCTTCATAATCAATGCCATATGTTTGTGCATACCCCTTGACTACTAATCTTGCCTTGTATCTGTTCACAGAACCATCTGCATTGTGCTTCACCTTATAAACCCACTTACAACCAATTGCATTCTTATCTCTAGGCAAAGGTACCAATTCCCATGTAGCATTTGCTTCCAAAGAATGCATTTCTTCGTCCATGGCTTTCTCCCATTTTTTGTTTCCCATGGCTTGCTCAAAAGAAGTGGGTTTTGGTTCCTGTATCACTTTGACTATGTAGGCATAGTGAATGGCTATAAATCCATCATATTTTAGCCTATCCACAGGATCCCTAGCTCTGGTAGACCTGCGCAAAGTAGGCTCACTTCCAGGTGCTCTCAAAACATCCCTGGTCTTCCTTACTCCAGGTGTAACAATAGAAGGAATATCCAACTCATCATCAATGCTCTGTTTTGAGCCACTGGATTCACCATCCACATAAGAGTGACCTGCATTCACATCAAACATGGGCTGACCTACTTTCTCTTTTCCTTTTCGTGATACCTGCATACCACTATCTGCATTGCTTTGAGAAGATTCTCCTGATCTCAATCTTCCTGTCCATGGCAAAGAATGTGAACCACTGCTAGAGGACACTCCAGGTCCACTAATATCTTGTGACTGTTACTGTGAATTCTGTGCAGCATTACCATTTTGTGCATCTACATTATCAACCACATTTACTGGTTTATACCAGCTACTCATCTCATCAAAAACAATATCTCTGCTCACTGTAAATTTACGAGTAGAAGGGTTATAGCATCTATACCCTTTCTGTGCAGAGAGTAACCAATAAAGATGCACTTCTCAACTTTTGGATCCAACTTGGATCTCAACTCATCTGGCACATGAACATAGGCAATGCAACCAAAAATTTTCAAATGAGAAATATCTGGTTTCCTACCAGTATACCTCTCCTCTGGAGTCATACCATGTATTGCTGCAGTGGGATTCATGTTCATTATGTAGACTGTTGTAGCAACTGCCTCAGCCTAGTAAAAATCTGGCAGGTCTTTTTCATTGAGCATGGCACGAGATACCTCTCCAATATGCCTGTTTTTTCTTTCTGCAATTCCATTTTGCTGTGGGGTATGACTACATGAATATTGCTGCTTTATGCCATGCTCCTGCAAGAACCTTGCAAACTCATTTGAGAGGTTCTCTCCCCCTCCATTTGACCTTAGGCATTTTATTTGCAGGCATGTTTCTTTTTCAACCATAGCTTTAAGAGTTTTGAAATGCCCAAAAACTTCACTTTTCTTTTTCATAAAATACACCCAAAATTTTCTGCTATAGTCATCAATAAAAGTGACAAAATAATGACCGCCTCCAATAGATACAGCTTTAGTAGTCCACATATCAGAGTGGATTAATTCCAATGGCTTCTTACTCCCTTGAACATGTCTAGGAAATGGTTTCCTTGCCTGTTTTCCAAATTGACAGGCTTCACATACCTTATGCATTTCTGCAACCTTGAATTTAGGCAATCCTACAACAATATTTTGGGCCTGCATTGATTTAAATCGTTGTACATTAACATGACCAATGCGTTTATGCCAGATATCAATATTTGCAACTACACCGGTCCCATGTGCAAACATTGTTGCACTCAATTTAGACATGTCTGCATCCAATGTAAACATTCTGCCCTTCTTCTTTCCTTTTGCTATCAAGCGACCTTTATTTTTCATATCCTCAATAAAGCATCCATGAGGATTAAATCTGACCTGCAAGCCCTGCTCAACCATTTGACCAACAGAAATCAGGTTCTTGGTGATATTCGGGACATGAAATACATCCGACAAGTATTTCTTTTTTCCATCCTGCATAGACAAAGGAATTTTTCCAATCTGCACAATAGGATGTGCAATATCATCACCAGTCTCCACAAATCCTGGTTTTTCCATTTTCCTTGCATCTTGCATCCATTCTGCATGACCTGTCATGTGGTTTGATGCACCTGAGTCGACATACCACACATCGTTGCTTTCTTCTGTACTTGTCACAGAATTGGTCATGTACTGCACCATAAACAAATGCTCATTTCTGTCATCACCCTGTCTACTAGAAGATGTATAATTCCCTTGTTGCAATTTTCCATTCATGATGTCATTCTGCTTTTTATAGCAATCTTTAGCCATATGACCCCTTTTTACCACAGTAGTAGCATTTAACATTATTGTTTACATTTTGGCCTCTTTGCCATCCACCACGACCTCTTTGGCTCCCCCTGCCTCTAGAGTTACCACGTCCTTCTCCATAGGACTGGTTTTCTTGAGTTTGCTGCATATTCTGATTTCTACCATGGCCTCCTCTACCTCTGCCTCTACCTCTTCCAGCATTTGAGTAGAAGACAGTTTCTTTTGAAGTTCCTCCTAAAGAAGATGCACCACCATTTCTCTGCTCCTCAGAAATTAGAAGACCAATCACAACTCCTCAAAATCAGGAAATCTGTCATGGATTTGGAACTGTGTATAATCCTTTCGCCAGTACATAACTTTTCTGGCCCTCTCATGCCATCCTTTAAATGCCTGCATTTGCTGTTGATTGGGAACATCAGGAAGAACTGGTTCTTCTTCATTTCCTGCAACAAATTCCCAATATCCTTTTCCCATAAGGAAATTCGTCATTCTAAACTTCCATGCTTGGAACTTGTTCTTGTCAAGCTTTTCAATGACAATCTGTGAAAGAGAATCAGACGCCATTACAGAATACTACAAAAAATTCTGTCACTGTAAAAAACACAGCTTTAGCCTCACAAGGGCAAATGTGCAAAACTGACAAAAGTGGTATTTGACCACACAGTCACTTCCTAGTGACGATTTTGCATCAACAGGCAACAAGGATGATTTTGTAACTCCCAATGTCTCTGCGCACAGGCATACGATGCAATTTCTACGGTAACTTTTCACCGACCTGTAGAACAATGGTCACACAGCATAAAATAGGGCCTTTTCCTGAGTGCGTGCAGAAAACGTCCGCCTCCAAAACATGCCCCGAAATGTCCTCAAATAAAAAAAAACAGAGCAACCAAGGGCTAAAGCCCTTACCTGCAGCATATACTGCCCTCTTGCTACACCACGAAGGGCGTCTCAATCTAAAACAATGCACTCTTGCACTTTCCGGCTGTGCTACCTGTAGAGACTTGCTCCCAAAACAGAAAAATGAAAGCAACACTGGTCCTCTTACTAGCTAACTTGGTTTGCTTTCTTGAGCTCCTTACCACGAGCAAGGCTCTGATACCATGTCAAGATTGTGGGAGAGAAAGAAGGAGTCTCACTTGTAGCTTTCTCACTTGCACAATGGGGGAATACACACAAAGATGGAGGCTGAAAACAGTTTTCCTCTTCTTAGTTGTGTAAGCCAAAAAGAACTCTAGTACATAGAAATAGAAGAACCCTATATATGGGTCTCAAACCAAACTTAACTAACTAAGGTGGCATACTAACTGAGCCACGAAGTAGATAAGGATAAATGTCATCTAGCTATTATTCATGGGCGGTGTACCAACCGCATCTGCAACTAACAAGTCGGTGACATAAATGCACAATGGTTACCCTGGCATATCATGAGTGGAGCTCGATATCTCAAAAATTTGGACATCATTTAATGGGCGTCTACGATTATCTTATACATGAGTCACAACTAGGGAATTATTACATAAGTGCATTATGTGTTATATGCCCTGCCCTTTGCGCGATGCAAGAAGGATACCTTTGCACAATTCTGTATTTTTACTCATGCATCATACGTTCAGAATTGCAACTACTCTTGACCACGGAAGTGCAAGCAATGCAGATACTGATCATGCAACTAAACTTTGGACGAGTAAATAAATTTTCCAATGCATTTAAGCTTCCTACGTGAATTAAAACATGCTTTATGCATCCTTTTCATGCGAGAATATTATTCCGAACCTGGGCATTCAATATCGGGGCGTTGTCCACTCTCATACTTTGGGTGGAAGCTTCCGCATGTGCTCCTCTCGCCTTTTGCTTAGGAGCCATTGATGCAATAAATTTCGTCTTAGCAACTCTGCCTTGGTTCACTTACGCGTTTCAAAGTCACTCTATCCGAGATCTCCTCTTCCGTGCAGGACACAAGCCTTGCAAGACACGGTTTTAAAAAAATCGGGGAGCATGGGTGAACTAAGCCTAGGGAAGCTTCAATAGAAGCTTCCAAGCTTCTGGAAACAGGGAGATGACGTGTGAGGGAGTGATGATTGGAGATGATGATGGAGAGGATGACGATAGAGATGATGATGATGATGATGATGATGATGGTGGTGGTGGTGGTGAAGGCGATGGCAGCAACCTACGACGGCGGTAGCAGACTGGCGGTGGAGGGCAGCTATGGTAGGCAGCACAGCACGATCAATCACCCTCTCAAGCTTAGGTGGGGGGGTTTATATGAGGTAAGGGTGGGGGGGGTGGCCACACAAGTGGCAGGGTGCATGCCCCTCCACCACTCAAGCTCCACACATACTCCCTCTCCCCGCCATGCAATGGCTGAAGGGGAGGGAGTTTTTTTTTTAAATTGCCCCTTGAAGGGGTATTCCCGCGGAAGACTACAGATTTTAGCCATGGCCTCTTACACACAATGCGGCTGGTGTTTGTTAGTGCTCAAGGACGAAGCACTTAGCCCAAGGTTTTTCTGTTGTTGCAGGAGATTACTTTGAGTCGTTTTTGCGCGGGATCTAGGTCCTTTAATATTTTGTTGCGGAAATATTACAACGTTTTCTAAAGATGACCAATTATCAGGGCTAAAATCCCATGATTTTCATAAGATATGTTAAGTTTGTACTACGAATGGATTGTAAGTGGCCTGCATATTTTGCTATTTGGAGTGTAGTCGTTGTTCATAATGGTTTCTCATTTGTGCCAGTTTGTACTACCGATCGCGATCGTAGGATGCCTTACTCCAGAAATACACAAGGCAATTTGCAGGTTGTCAACTTTAGTGCAATGGATCTCACAGAAGGAGATTAAGATGTCCTCTATTGAATCCGCAAGGCGGGAAGTAGTGGAGATGGTCTATCTCTTTGAGAAATACCTAGCTACCAGCATGCTCATAATACAAATCCACCTTCTTGTGCATCTTGTAGATGAAGTGGAGATTACTAGACCTGTCCATACACAATGGATGTTCTTCTTGGAGCGCTTCATGAAAACCTTAAAAGGCTTTGTGTGACAACGAGCTTGGCCAGAAGGTAGCATGGCTGAAGGTTGGTTGGTGTCTGAGGCGCTAGTGCATATTTCACAATGGCTACCAACGATGAATTCAGACAACAATATGCTATGGTCGCTGAAGGATGATAATAGACTGACCGGAGAAGTGGTGGTTGGAAATGGGGTAGAAAAAAGAATGGATGCTGCAATGGAGGAGAAAGTGAATCGCTTTTGTATGTTGCACCATGCCTTTATGGACATGTGGCTCGCTAGGTACTAGCAAGCTAGGAAAGATCAAGAGGAAGCATGATTTGAATTTTGACGTAGTATGTGCCATCGACTGATTCAATATCCCGAAGGCATGGAGGAGATGTCGTGGTTTATATCAATGCGATGGTTGCATGGAGCTTTGACCGCAACGTCTCGCGAAGGGGCGGAGCTCTCAACCGAGGAGTGAGAATTCTCAAGGGGATGTAGTCCAAAGGTGATGACGTGTTTAGGGTTTGTTGTATCTATATTTAATATGCGACAACTAATTGAGTGTTTCAATGTACAATACAAAATATATAGTGCAGCATGGTCGCACAGACGGCATTTTCGCGTGGAGCGTATTGACAAAATGCGACAAAATGCGCTCCGTAACAGATTGTGGTATCATGGCAAGGTTCTAGGAAGAGAGCTGACGACGAGCAACCGATCCAAACACGGTTATAGATTAGATGGAGTATTTTGGGAACTTGCAAAGTATTGTTACGGTGGATTACCGTAGCTTCTCCATGATACTATTCGATGTGCAATGGTTCAAAGTGGTACTTGAAGGAGCTGGAGCAACAGTTCAATGAGGTCCATCTAGATTTCTTGAAATAGATTCTGAAAAAAAATGGACGAATTTGCGCGACACCTTTGTGTTGCCGACCCATTGTGAACAGGTGCATGAACTCATTTGTTTTTTAATTGTATTATGACATAGTACATGTCACAATAGTTAAATCTCTCTTGTATGTGATTGTGAACATGTAATCTTCTATCTAAACCCCCGACAATCTCGATGGTGGTATGTTATACCTTCAGCTCCCCTAAGTGCAAGAGTATATGATCAAAGCGATGTTCCAAGCATAGATAAGGACAATATGCAAATAGAGGGGTCGATATTGCAAGGGGTGGAGGCCACCGAAAGCTTGGAGCATGTAGAGGAGCTAGCATCATGTAACAATGATGGAAATACAGGAGTCTAAGAATTCTTTAAGAATGAGGTGGACTCATCTTTTTGTGGTGACATGTCTATCGACCTTCCAGTGTATGCCGAGTTGTGTCAGGAGATTGACATGGAACCATAGGATACTTCATACTTGGAGCATCCACCTACTCAATTCGTTGACGAATCGCGTATAAGGGTACATAAGATATGCATTTTAAGTAAGATCATTTTTTAAAGATTTATATTACCCTGTTTTGTATAATTTAAATGGATTATACTAACATCATTTTTTGTTTGTGCAGGTGACCTTTGTGGATATTTAGATCATCAAGATGAGTCGAGGGATGAGCGATGAGGAGCTACAGGAGACCTTCACACATATGTCTCCATATCAGATGATGAAATTCAGAGACAAGGTAGACCAGGAGCTATCTCGGACATCGTCAGGCCACTCTATTAGATCTAGTTTAGCGCGATCTGATGCTTCAGTTTCAAGTAGACGAGGTCAATGCTCCAGACTTGGGCCAGATAGAGGGAGTGGTTCAGAGGGATGCTGCAGAGATCCAGATGCAGTGAGCCTATGGTCGGCTTGGGATACAGGTGCTACTCCTCGCTCTCGTGGCAGTTCAAGAGAGCATGGCTCAAGTGGTTGCTGTGGAGGCACGGGCGTGGTGTCTCCATCTTGTCATTCTACTGGAGTTGCGTCACCTCGGGATTTATCACACCTGTGGGGATGTCTACTCCACTCACTCCAGCTTTTGCTCAGCTGCCCAGAGGTAGCACCCCTATGGGTGCTAGTCCGATAGATACTACCCCGGTCGATACACCAGATGTAAAGGGGTCTCCTAGATATGCTCAGGAGCGTGGTCGCAGGTGGGAGAGGACCCATCTTAGGCATACCCCAGAGGGGTATGCCTACCTTGTAGATGATAGGTCAGGAGCCATCATCATGAATGATGAGGGGAGGAGGGTGATGGCTCGCATGAGAGAGTTGTGCCAATAAGTTTTTCAGTACAACGTCTTAGATCATTGGAAGAACATACCAGAGGGGAGCAGGGACTACATAGTAGCATCCTTGCATGAGGAGTTTCCGGTACCAGCCGCAACAGATAGGTTTTCTACGGGCTGGATGATGGAGTACATGCGTGCATATATATCACACAGACGATTGGACGCTCGCAAGGCACTCAAGAGTGGGGCTTCAAAGCCCGAGTGGCTAGACATGAACGACTGACACCGACTCAAGGAGGAGGCTATAGATTCTCCAGGACGTTGGAGACAGCAATGCGAGGCGGTGAGGGCACGACTAAAGGCCGAAGGGGTCCATCATCTTGGGAGTGGCGGCCACAGGACATATCTAGAGGACTTTGTAAGTTTTTCTTTTATTTTGCTTGCTTTTTTTTTTTGCAATATCCTTTGTACTAACAATCATGTTTCTAATAGTTGTATTTTGTTTTCTTTGTAGCACTCCATTACAAATTGCAATCCCACCGGCCTTGAGACTCGATATGCAGAGAGGCACGGTCTCACTGCATTGATCGATCGATTGTATGGATGCAGCGGCCTTGTAAGTCACTCATCTTTCTTGTTCATAGTTACCATGTTTAATTAGAATGCATTATTGTATGGTGGACTAATGTGTAGTTGTTTCTTTTTTTGCAGAGTCTGTTCGATGCTCCTTTGCGACGGGACAAGGTTTCGGATGGCGATGATCTATAGCTTGCCCTTGGATCCCTGGAGCTCACACACCTTTCTTTTTTGGTCATGTGATCTGTGTAGGCATTTTCTATGTAGTAGTAGTATCTTGCCATGATTGTATCGGTCGCTTTCATTATGCGATCATGTATTTATTTCATGTATCAGTATTATGATTTAAGTACACTTTGTCTTTATTTACACGAGCATTGTACACATTTTTGAAACTATTTTGTATGGCCCTACCGTCACTATTAGCATCCAAATTTACACGAGCATTGTACACATTTCTGAAACTTTTTTCCCTATTACCGTCACTATTAGCGTCGCAAATTTACTACACGCGTTTCTATTAGCATCGCAAAGCGTCGTTATCAGCGTCGTTATTTGCATCGGTATCATGCGACGCTGATACCGACGCAAATAGCGACGTTGATAACAATGCTAATACCGACAGTTTTATGACGTCGCCAATAACGACGTTTTTTGTGACGATGGGGGCAAATTTCTTTATTAACATTTTCGTCACTTTTAACGTCGGTATAAGGCCTATATCTTGTAGTGGAAGTACTAGAACTTCCTCCTCCTAACGGACTATGTATTAGCTAGGATTACTAAGACCCCACCCTTGTAAGGATATTGGACCACTCCTTTGTGGAGAATATCTTCTAATGATTTTGTCGGTCATCTGGCCCTTTTAGGTCTTTCTTGCTTCTAAAGTTTGGCTTGATGGTCTTTTAAATCTATCTCACTACCTTTTGGCATACACTAATAAACTGGTCCTTACTTATTAGTGGCTCTCGGAAAATGCATCACCTGTCAAGACCTAAAACGGGCCCGAAACTAGCCGTAAGGCACTAGTTGGGCCTCACTACTCACCTAAAACCACCCTACACGGCCTCATGGCCATGAGCATCTAATAACCTTGCATTTGTCCAATTTTGTATTTTAACTAATAATTCTTTCTCCACTCCTCAGAGAGAGTCCCTAAACATGATGGTATTATACACCACATAGCATACATATAGGAAACCCCCCCTCGTTGATCACTACGGTTCCACTACAGCTTTCCTACACCTTTGGGATTAGCCCCAAGATATACAGAAAATACATTAGAAAAAAATTCCACTCTTTTGATAAATGATCCAATAGATAGATAAACCTCACCAAATAACTCCCAAGGAACTGAATGTCTAGTCCTACGACTTGGAATACTTCACACCCTAAACATCGGGTCATCACTCATACAAACAAGTGTTATGCATCCAAGATATGATACCATGTGGTGCATCAATGCAAGTGTGTATATGACCATTGTGGTTAAACAAATATTCATTGAAGATTAGCAATGTGAAAGTGTGACAACAATTCTTTTCATCATTTTTTGTTTCCTATGATAGTGCTTTATTACTTAGGGCTAGCATCGAGTTTCCTCATGCTACTAGTCCCTTTTAATTTTTAAACAGCGGCAAACTCTATATGATATGCACCATAAAACATCAGCATTTAACACACTTTATCCATTCAACCACCCCCCTTCTCCCTAGCACTTAAAATTTTGCATGCGTTGATAGGTGTAAGGCATGGTTTTTTATGTATTTTTCTTTATTGAAAGGGATAAAAACTCACTCTTAAAAAAATATAGGGTTTAAGGCTAAACCTTATGTTTCATCTGCATCATACCTCCACACACATTAATCTTATTTTTTCTTATTTTTATGATGCAAAAACCCTAGATTTTCTCATTTTTCTTTAATTTTTTCTATTTATTTATAGAAAATTACATATAAGTACTGATTCTCATGTGTAGACCAATTACTTTTATGAAAAATGTTTTTTTTAGCATGTTTCATTCCATGGGAACGGCAAATGCACACAAAAAACCCAAAATTCGCATTTTTGCTCTTAAATCGCCTAGACTTGGGTTTTGTGTATTTTGCATATAATTATTATATGACTAATTTTTTAATGAATCTTTCAATATGACTAATCAAATAGAGGATTAGCAATCAAATCCAAGCATTGCTAACCATTTCAAACAAGAATTCATCATAAAACAGTAAAATCTACATTTTTCTCATAAAACCACTTATTATGATGCACGTTTTTCGATGTTGGAGGCTTGTTGATGCTCTTCCATGGCCACTGAGGATCCATCCAATTCTAATTCACGTCTCTTTCCACTTCCTTATCATCATTTGACAAAAAAACATCCACCTCAACCCATCCCCCTCTCCTTAACATTGGTCCATGATAACAAACCACAAGAGGAGAGAGGAGAGTGAAAGACTGAAATCAAATCTTCTTTGTAATATCTTCCCCCCCTATGTCTCCCCCCCATGAGAACCCCCCTCTTTAAAAGATATTTTTTTAAATTTAGTACAATTTTTTTTTACTCTCCCTCTCTCTCCCCGCCGACAACATGTCGGGGAGAGAGAGAGTAAGTAAAGAGAGAGAGGAGGGCATGCGGCTCCTAGGTGGAGGGGTGGTGGCCATTAACGGCCGTCAGAGAGAGAGAGAGAGAGAGAGAGAGAGAGAGAGAGAGAGAGAGAGAGAGAGAGAGAGAGAGAGAGAGAGAGAGGGAAGCTTGGGAGGGTTCCTCTTTCCCCCCCTTAAAGAGAGGTCATACGCCCCCCTCTATTATTTCTGAAAATACACTCCCCTTCATTATCTTTTCTCCACTCAAGGAGAGGCGGTGAGAATTTTACATAGGAGAGTGCAAGAATTCTATCTCTCGTACACGCATCTTCGAGTGTGGCCCCAAAGCGTAGTTCCACAAGGATGGTCGGAAACCCCACGTGGATGGCGGTTCGAATCAAGATGGCATCGCAACTGCGAACGGTTTATCTTGCATAAATAGCACTGGAATCAAGACATCACTCCAAACCCAGGTTGCTCTATTATTAAATCATAGATTATAATTATCATGGTGAAAATCATATTCACATGCATCACATTAATTGCGTGATTGATAATTTCCTAGGTATGAACTTAGTTGTGATGTATGTAACAAAGAAGATAATTTTCATTGTAAGATGACTTCATAATAGGTGAAATTGATTAGATAATTGCATCGTAAATGACCAAAAACGTCTTGCATGAATTTTTGCATAAAGTGCATTGCTCCTTGCACAAGTTCTTGCAAAATACATTTCGCAGGACATCAAAAGAAGCAAAGTGCATCTCCATATCGCAAGATGGATTCTAAGGTACATGTAATAAACTACAGAAAATATTAGAGTGTAGCTAGACTCATACAATAATCACATAAAGTTATAAAGATTAGATCATTCAAGAAGGTTATAGATCAAGGATAATGTTAAGATTGCATGCATAGAAAGTACCTTCCCATGTGTGGCATAAAAATATCATATGGATTATATCAAAATTGTAAGCATTGAAATGAAGGTATGGCACTATGTTGCGTGCATTAAAGTTGTTGGGAAAATTCAACGTTGTTTGTAATTTACCAAATGGGACTGAGATCCATGAGTCCCATGTCAAAGTTTTTGGCGACTTCAAGAGGAATATGTAAAAGCTTAAGTGCATATGAGCATTATTAAGAGGGCTTAAGAAGATTATACTTAAGATGGAGTAGGAACTGTTCTAAACAGAACCATCTTGACCAACCATGGTCAAGGGGATAGAAAATCTTGATCAATTAAGATAAAAAATAAAGGTACATAGGTACTTCAAGGGATCTAGGAGATAACCAACAAGCTGACCAACCGAGGACGACGGGGTTGTCCATGATCTATTTTACAAGGAGTCCTAAGGTAAGGATAATTAGGGTTGGTAGGGTACAAACCCTAACCCAAAGAAAAGGGGGAACATGCAACCTAGCTTGCCGAGCCCCTGGAATCTCGCCTAATCCTGAACGATCCAGGATCGAATGCTGGGAACATTCAGAAAGAAGGAATTACACCTTAGCAGTTCGTCGTACGAACGACCACTGAAATGATCGTGATTGTACACTTAGATACATTGTTTGAACTTCTTTGCTCAAGGAACTAATTCAAGGCAAAACACTTAATGCTTCAGGTTAAAAGCCTGGAGGGAGAGGCGGGTTCAGTTACCTCCGACTGCCTGCCTGGCCCTATCCAAGGGGGTTGTTAGCCGCGCTGGGTATATGTACCGAGCCCACTGTGAGAGGTCTCTCCGTGGGTGCTGCTTGGAGCGGGAGGATGCTTGGGTGCTAGGGGAGGCTCTGGCTGTAAATTCCTTGCCTCCGAATTCCACGCAAGAGGTGGACGTGACTCGAGATGGGATCTTGAGGCCCGTGTACTAGTCTACGGGCGAAACTTGGAGCAACAATCCTGTTGGTTGCTGGGATAGCCTTCGGGCATGATACTTGATGTATTCCAGGACTATGATAAATAAGGATCAGATATTTGAAAAAGGAACTTGCTTGACATTGTTTTTGTGTCAGTGCCTAAGCTACATGAAGGAACCTGTGTTTAAATTGGTTAATTAAGGAAGCTGCTTTTGCATGTCAACCATAATGTGATAGGTAATTAGATAACTAAGCAACTCGAGGAAAGTGCGGTGGATGTGACTTGGTTCCGTCCTATAGAAGGGTGGTCCCGATTAGCTGAGAACTTTTCTCACAAGATGTGATAACAAAACTGTGAAGACCTAGCGTCAGTAGAATTAGAATCCCGATTTATGCTCTTTTAGGGGAGTGGAATGGGACTATGCCTTATGGGTAGAGAGGTTGAGCTTCGCATCCCTCTCGCTTCCCATTCTCCATGAACCAAGTGCAGCATAAATCCGCTTTGAATCTATTGTTCCTACTCTAAGTGGGTCATCTGGAGCTTGACACTAGCTACTTCCTAGAGACTTTGCTGATAGGAAATAAACCCTGACTTCAGGTCGGTCCTAAGTGGGAACGGTCGGATACTTCCGCTCGGGGCAGACTCGAAAAGACCTAGATCTCAAACCCTGTGACATTCCTTGCGAGTGCCAGGTAGCACTTTCTAGACTCTCTTCCCGATGGGCTGCTAAGACGTGTCCCACAAGTGGACGAGCGGACACGTTACATTCTTGTATAATGCATCGAATTCAGTGATCTTTATGGTGATAAAGGGTGAGAAAATGGTAGATCATGTTGCCCTGAGGATTCCTTGAATGATTGCAACAGCAAAAATGCTAAAAATTTGAGGATTTGGGGGTGCCAAAAAAAAGGTGTCCTCCCCTCCCTTCCCCCATGTTTTCAAAAGTCATGCCTTTTGGTTCTTAAGCTTTATTAAGCTTAAAAGCTTTGTTTTTCAAAAAAATTGGTTTAAGCTTTTTCCTTTCACACTTTTTCCCAAGTGGTTTTTTCACTTTTGATGGGGCAAACGAGATCGAATTTGATATCCATCTGGACGTCTGGCTCCATGACATTGAAATCTATAAAGCTAGCACCTGTTGTGCACTTTTTGACTTTGAGATAATATAGCTGCTTTATAACATGAAACCTTGCGAGGATTCAATGGGGGCCAAATGGACTCGGATTGACAAACTGAAACTTGCGTTGGGTTCTTGGCAATTAAGAACTCCATCTCATCGATCCACAACTCTTTCATTTTGCATGAAAATTTGTTTTTTGACTGTCTCCCCAGCTCTTTTCCACTTCAAAAATTACATCTAAAACTCACTCTCACTTAGTTTTTGGTTATCCTTTCACTAGACCTTCAAATATTTAATTGTAGTGGCCTTCAAAATGGAGCTAAATTTTGCCTAGCTCTAGTTGTATTTGTGCAATGTACTATCTATCGTGTATTTTGTGGTTTCGTAATGTTATATCTGATATGTGATATTCTATTTTGCCCATGACTTGTATTGTGTGAATTTTTAAGTTTCCAAATTTTCAAGTAGTTTCATTGAGGATAAGTTTTATGTGCAATCATGCACACGTCGGTAAACAGTTGTACTTGGGTCTATGCACTATATATTTACTCTATTTTATGGTTGGGCAATACTATATCCAATATATGATATTCCATTTTGCCCATGATTTGTATTTTGTGAATTTTTAAGTTTCCAATGTTGCACATATTTTGGTCAAGAATACATTTAATACAAAGTAGGCATATTGAGTGAATTTTTTTTGTTCTCAGTGAAGTATAATCCAGCTAATGTATTTTTCATAAAAAATGTCAATCGTCAATTTTATAAATCAAAATCTGGTAAAACTTCACCCATGTGTCAGGCATCATAAGAACTCATGAAAAATAAAAAATTAGCCCCATTAGAAGCCTTTGGGACACCTAGTTGGAGGATTGCATGTGGAGCTCTAATTTCCCAAATTTAGGGCCCCACACACGAGCCTTTAACTAAGTGTCATAGAGGCTTCTGATGGGGCCTTTTTTTCTAGATAGTTGATGTGTCCTAGAAGGGTGCATAGGTAAAATTTCAAGTCAATCTTATCATTGGTCATATTTTTTCTAAAATCTAGATACATCAATTCAAATTTATAGATTTTTAGAAATTTTGCCTATAAGTTGAAAGTTTCACCTTATTTTACCCAATTGAGTTCAATGTTAAATTTCTCACTCCTGGAAGACATGGCACATACCAAGCAAGTAGCTCGGAGATTTCCCCCAAGAACTCTCATGCAAAGGCAACCTCCCCCTACTTCACCACCACTACAACCACGCCACCATTGCAAGCATCAGTGGAAGCCATGCACAACGGCCCTCCAAGAGATTTTTCATTATTAGAAGACCACACACATCTTGATACCAAAGGCTACATTCCAAAAGGTGATGCAGGAGACAATGTAGAACATACTGATTTGAAATAGTAGGAGGCACTTCCTCAATAGTTCAAGTGTGGATCGACTTGATCAGTGGACTGCCGAGACCCTCCTTGAATTACAGGGAGTTGCTGAAGCCTTCCTCATTGACTTGTTCAGAGACTCTATCCATGTAGCAATGTGCATGCAAGGAGGGTGAGCGTCACTGATTGGGATCTTTAGATAGTGATATTCTTTTAGCAATGGAGGGACAGTCCTATTAGAGAGTAGTAGCAATAGGGATCTACTAGCGAAACATCTATGGAATCTAGCTTCTTTAACAATTTTTAAAACCCTCCTTGAATCGAATCCTTTGTAAATTATTATGAATATGAATACAAATTTTTTGGTGCATCTTATTTTTGTCTAGTCTCTTGTTATTTGTTTTATTTATTTATTTAAGTTATCCTTACATGTCTTTGGATAAATAAATTTTACATACAAATTTGATAAAGTGTTGTGTATTAAATTTAAATAACTAATCATGTTTCATATCAATCCAAGAAATAAGCATTGCATTCAAATATAAACAATAATAAATGACACATATCACAAACTACATTGCACACAAATCCAACAACATCGATTTTTATTAATACAAGAGAAGATTACAAACTACATTACATTGCAAAAGAGACATCATTAGGTAGTAAGTATATCTAATCTGTCATAGGCTTCTTGAAACTAGGCTCCCGATGGTTAGAGCTGTTCTTTATCATAGACAACAATACATTTTAACCCCACAAGTTCTTGCTTAATGATGGTGGGGTCTTCAACTCTAGCAAGAATACCACATGCCAACATGGAGAAAAGTGGGCTAGACCTAGTATTTGTGAACAAGAAGAGCAACTTTGAATATCAAAGAAACACTACTTTCTCCAAGTTAGAGTTGGTTAGGATGGTCTTGAAGGGGCCAGCCTTTGTTAGTGCCCTCAGCTTTAGGAAGTTCTCAATGAAAGAAGGTGAATATGTCTTATGAAATACTATTATGTCACTGACAAGTTGGCCAATGTATTCTTTCAATGCGGAGTCATGTACCCTTCCTTGGCCACCAAATCAACCACCTTGCCTAGATGAAAACTCATCTATATAGATAATGTCTTGTGTCACATAAGTTTATTATTAGGCTTACTATTCATGGATTATTCAAGATATATACTTTAGTTTTGAGTGTAACTTCACCCATAGGGCTAATTTAGGCCCCCAAACATGAGCTTGCAAGCAGATAAGGCTCCTCCAAGGGTCTGATCCGAGTAAAATTTCATGTTGTGGGTCCTTTTGCCACCCTAGAGGCCCTATGGGTGAAGTTGCATTGGAAATTGAAAACATTACCTTCTCTGCATCATATATCTGCTATAATGGAGCATCTAGGTTTTCTCCTACAATTGGGCCACCCTCATCTCTCTCCTAGAAAGGGATCATAACGTCGGGTCAAGGACCAAAAAGGCTTTCCTACAAGCAATTAAAGTCCTGGTTGGAGATGTCATACTCTCACACTGCATCCTTACTTTGCTTTTGGATGCTCACAATGGCAAATATATCATTGATGCTCATGCCATCATATCGAGCTACCTCATCCACATATGGTGGGGCATCCTGCACATATCAAAATATATAAAATCATTGGGTGCATCACGCATCATGATACAATATAGTTCTTTTTCTCTTACCTCCAAAATCTCCAACATATCTTGCATGAATAGGTATTTAACCCCCTCGATTGTGATAGCACAGAGAGAAGCAAGGGGTGGCTCATTGCTCAACATCTCAGCAATAGCATTGCACCAATTTTCATCCTTTACTGCTTCAGCATAAGTACCTGGTTCTTTGATCTCCATCACTTTTGTCATGTAAGCATAGTGCTTTGCAGCATAGCCAGTGTAAGTAAACCTGTCAACAGGTCTCCTGATCCTCTCTGATCTCCTGAGCTGTGGCTCACTCTGAACTTGCCTCTCATGATGCGGTACATAACGGCTCTGCCTAGCACCTGGCGTCATAACAGATGGTATCCCCAGTTCGCTGTCTAAGCTGTCACTGCTCGATGACTCATAGCCTGTGAGTGATCCTGTCACATCCTCAAAAACCTTTTCTTTTCCTTTTTCCTTGTCATCCTCAAAAACCTTTTCTTTTCCTTTTCCCTTGTCATTTCTCCCCCTCATTGACATGTCCGTGTCAGTGGACATAGAATTATGGTTCTGTAAGCGTCCTGACCAAGGACTCACTGCGGAAGATACATCTATTGTCTGACCACTCATAGAAGTACTCTCTACAGGAGTATTTTCAGCATGATTCATACTAGGTGCTCCATCAGTAGGCACCACAATCGGATTCCCATACCACGATGCTAACTCATGAAAGACTACATCTCTGCTGATGAGTGTCTCATGCGTAGAAGGTACATAACACTTGTATGCTTTCCGTTCCTGTGCATATCCCAAAAATACACTCTTCACTGCCTTAGGATCCAATTTCTTCCTCTTCTCATCCGGTATATGCACATATGCAATACATCCAAAGACTTTCAAGTGCCTGATGTCAAGTCTATGACCATACAGTTTCTCATAAGGGGTGACTACATGTATTCCTGCTATAGGACTGCGATTTAGCACATAAACTGCAGTCATTACTGCTTCAGCCCAATAGGCATTATGCAAACACTTCTCATTTAGCATAGCTCTTGCTGACTCCATTAAGACTCTGTTCTTCCATTCTGCAACACCGCTCTGCTGCGGTGTATAGCTACATGTGAGCTACCTTCTGATCCCATACTTGGCAAGATATCTGTCAAATTCTTTGGATACATATTCACCTCCTCCATCTGATCTCAAGCATGATATGCAGTAGCCAAGTTCATTTTCAGCATGTTTTTTAAAGTCTCTAAAGACTTCAAACACCTCATCTTTATGCTTCAAAATGTACAGCCAAGTGTACCTGCTCTGCTGAAATCGTCAATAAATGAGACATAGTATCGTGCACCTCCAAAAGACACATTATGCGACGGTCCCCAGACATCTGAGTGCACCAACTGCAAAGGCCTAGTGCTGTTTTGTACATGTCTCATGAAAGGAAATCATGCCTGCTTCCCAAACTGACATGCAGGGCACACATGCCCAAAGTCATTATACTTGAATTTCGGTAATCCAAGTACGACTGCCTTCTGCTGCATGGATTTCAGCTTCTGTACATTTACATGTCCAATTCTCTTGTGCCAAATCTCTACATCTCTGATGGCACTCTCATCATGAGCAAACATAGCTGCTTTAAGTTCAGAAATGGTCGCTTCCAAAGTAAACATCCTGTCATCCCTTCTGCCCTTGGCAATTAGCTTGCAGCCATTTCCATACTCCTCAATGAAACATCCATCCTTGTTAAACCTCACTTACAGATTCTGTTTTGCCATTTGACCCACAGACAACAAATTCTTTGTTATGGTCGGTACATGTAAAACATCATGCAGGTCTTTCTTCTTGCCATCAGGCATCATCAATGGAACAATCCCTTTATGCTTTACGTCATGTTGGGTGTCATCCCCAGTACATACATGACCATGTGTACCTGCAACCATCTCATCAAACCACTCTCCATGCGGAGTCATGTGGTTTGACGCACCAGAGTCAATGTACCACCTGTCATCTCTATTCTGCCTTGATGCGGTCTTGGACACATGTTGCATGGCAAAGAGTCTATCAACCTGATCATCCTGACCACCACTAGAGGATGCATAATGCCCATGCTGTTTCCCTTTTGCCTTCATGTCATTCTTCTTTTTGTAACATTCCTTTGCTATGTGCCCATACCTGCCACAATAATGGCAATCTTTTTCCCTGTTGGACTGATCAGAAGACTGCCAAGATCCAGATCCACCTCCTCTTCCTTGAGGTGATCTCCCCTGCCTCTAAAACCACGAGATCCTCACTGGCCCTATGTATTGGCACCATGCCAATTTCCCTACTGTTGCTGCTGTTGTCCATAGGCATTATGAGTGTCGCCACGACCTCGATATGAACCACGGCCTCTACCTCCTCTGCCACGCTGGCTAGAGTATAACACAGTGTCTCTGCTCTTAGAGGCACTGGAACCTGTATTTAGGCCAAGTTTGACCTCCTCATGCAGCAACAATGCAACCAGTTCTTCCCAGTCAAGGGGATCTGCTCTAACTGAGATGGAAGTGTCAAATGCTTTGTATTCTTTCCCTAAACCATTCAATGCAACAGCAATCATATCATCTTCTGATACCCTTGAACCAATTGTAGCTAACTGATCAGCTATGGTCTTGATCTCCGTGGTATACACCTGGATGCTCCTACCATTTCTAGACATATTATTGAACTGTTGTTTCAACTGGATCTTCCGTACATGTGTCATGGTTCCATAATTTCTCATCAGTATATCCCAAGCATCCTTCGAAGACTCACAGCCAGTGATTTGAATAGCCATAGCATCGGATATACATAGTGAAAACCAATGCAGTACCTTACATGCTCTTTCAGTCCATAACCTGTGAGCTCTCTTCTGTTCATTTGTTGCATTTGCTTCAGGCAATTCAGGAGCTGCTTCATCTCCTGTGCATAAGTCCCAATATCCTCTGCCAACCAGAAAATTTTTCATTCTGAATTTCCATAATGCAAAGTTTTTGTTGTCTAGCTTTTCTCCAACTATTTGCGTGATATTATCAGTCCCATGTGCATTAGCCATGATGCAACAGACTGTATGTCAAATGCCTGACTCCCTGCAAGTCAATAAGTCCGACTGACTAAGTTCAGTCCACTACAGTTGATGACAGTTTTATGCAATTAATTGTAGTAAAAAACCAATAAATTTCATCTCAGTATCAGCCCAAAATAGTCCACAATCAAGTGGTCCAGCTCGTAGAAATAACTATCAGTACATATGCCGTGTACTTGCTTCAGATTGAACTCCTGGAAATCCACTACCAGGGTCCAAAAACATGCAGTCTAAACCTGTAAACTGTGATTAACAGCAGCACTTTCAATGCCAAAAACAACATGCTTACATGTCATATATGTCCCAAGCCTTTCTCAGATGACTGCAAGTACATATGTCACTCCAGACATGAGCATAGAAGCATGAAACAGTGCATAATCAGCAAGTACAAGTGTCAACAGTTTTGTTTGCAGGTTGT
The DNA here is from genome assembly GCF_053477565.2 of Lygodium microphyllum. Classification (NCBI taxonomy): domain Eukaryota; kingdom Viridiplantae; phylum Streptophyta; class Polypodiopsida; order Schizaeales; family Lygodiaceae; genus Lygodium; species Lygodium microphyllum. The sequence goes on from NC_141150.1 coordinate 22,567,601, forward strand.
AGTCAACCAAAAAAATAGCATAACCAGCTTCAAACCGCTTCAAAGTGTCTTCAAACCAAACCATACATTTGCTCCAGTATGACAAGGTCAATGCATGACTATGTAGTGACCATAGACTGTCTGTCTCTAATGAGCAAAGTCATACATTACTTCTGCAATTTGTATTCAGCCAAAAAAACAAGATTGCATTTGCTTCAGCTCCAAAAATTTCAGCATTCAGTAGCACTTAATGCTTTTCTCAACCCATGAACATTCTGACATACATATGTTAGTACATACATCTCATAGATGTCACCAAATGTCACACTATGCTTCAGTAAAGAACAAATGCTTGCTGTCCATGTTAAATGACAGTTTTCAGCCTGTCTGAAATGCTCCACATCTGAGTATTTCAGTTACCAAAATCAGCTTGCAGTGGATCACAACAGGTACATATGACCTCCAGCATATACCTATGCTCCAAGAGTGCTTCTGGGCTTGTCAAAGAGCTTCCAAAGCTCTTCAATGTGTTGCATATACCATGTATGCTGTGTATACAGCAGTGCAGGCCTTTTTTTTAAGATCTGCCCACTCTAATCTCAGCTCATGTCAGAGTTCAAAGTCAAGCATTTGCTTCTTGCAATCTCAAAGCACTTCATACATGACATAACCAAGCGTTTGATGACCAAAGACACTAGCATTTGATGAAGTGCAGCCCAACAAATGATGACAACAAACAGGCGCAGTTCATGCTGCCTGCAAACCTGGATTTCAGCACGCTTCTAAAGATGATGATGATGGTAGTGAGTGATACACACTCTGATGTGGTCTTCTTGGCCTCTTCAAGGCTCCCAACAAGGCACAAGCACTGGTCTTCACCCTGGAGTATGCAATGAACAAATGCTCACCTGCAGCCCACAATGGCAGCTTGTTTAATGCAGGGAAAAACCTAAGTCAGGTTCTCTTCACTTCCTCTAGCTTCACGGAGTCCACCAAGTCCCGCTCTGATACCATGTTGAAAGAGGGGAGAGAGACACACGGATGGAGCTAACAGAGAACCATCAGGTTCTTCTTCTTCTCTTTCATTATTCAACACTAGAGTAATACCCACACTACAAAGAGTAACCTAGTGTAAGTGTAACTAGATTGAATAACTCATTGACTAACTCTAGTCAGGTCACCGACTAGCTAAACCGACTTATTCAACGTAGTCACATGCAGACAGCTACACACTAGCTGTCACAGATGTTGGTCATACATAAAGACGGACAGACGGGAGAGCTTGACTTCTAACAAACATGTGAGATGGTATAGCTATGAAAGTTATTGGGTGATTTGGATGTGCAAGGAGATGTTCTAGTTGTCATTCATTGTGACAACATGAGTAGCGTATAGCTAGCTAAGAACCTAGTGTTCCATGCTAGGACAAAACACATTGGGGTGTACTTCCACTTTTTTAGAGACAAGATATTGTCAAAAGAGACTGAGGAGGATAAGAAGAAGAGAAGAAGAGAGGGAGAGAGAGAGAGGAGAAGAAGAAGAAGAAGAGGAGGAGGAGGAGGAGGAGGAGGAGGAGGAGGAGGAGGAGGAGGAGGAGGAGGAGGAGGAGGAGGAGGAGGAGGAGGAGGAGGAGGAGGAGGAGGAGGAGGAGGAGGAGGAGGAGGAGGAGGAGGAGGAGAAGAAGAAGAAGAAGAAGAAGAAGAAAAGAAGAAGTTAGGGAAGAAGAGATAACGATAGAGAGAGGAAAGAAAGAAGTTGAGGGAGAAAAGAAGATAGGAGAGAGAGGAAGAGAGAAAATAATAATAATAACAATAATTAATAGAAGAGGAGGGTATCATCTCAAAGGCCCTACTCTATCACCTCTTATGGAGTCGAAGTCTCTCTCATCTCTTGCAAAGGCTCTACTGTCTCCATCCTAGCTACTCAAAGCTAGATGATGCAACCCTCAAGTCCATTGAAGTTCTACTCAAAGAAACATGCATCCATCATGGCCCCTAAGAGAAGAAGTTTGGGAGCTATGAATGCGGAAGTCGCGAAAGCTACACTTGGAAATGCCAGCAGAGATAACATTCCAACCCCCATCATGCAAACCCAAATTCATCTATTGCATGAAAGAGAGTGTCCACACACATCCTTTCTCTCTCGTTAGCCGCGGACCCATACCCCGTTTCTGCATGATTATCCTTTGACCACAAGCTCATCTCGCTCCCCAATTGGCCCTTGCTAATTGAGTACAAGACGCACAAATCATGTGTGGAGCACGTCTAAAAGAGAAGAGATCAAGGATGCCACTCAAGTGGAAAATGATGCACGTGGATGGAAACTGTTGAGATGGCAAGCTCAACACCTGCGGACATTGATGATGGACCACCTAGCTAGATGGGTCCGCACATCTACACTTAGCATGTTGGTGGTCATTATGATACTCACATGGCCACTGACTTATCACTTATTATATTTAGTTTGTTACACCTACCTACAACTGGAAAAAGATGTAGTGCTAGTCTATTAGTGTAGTCTGTTATGCAATGTTTGACTTAGTAGGACACTTTCCTTTATGTTGTATCTTATCTATACTTTGTGTACATTGTATAATGTGTGGAAGAAGAAGAAGAAATTAGCAAGAAAACGTTTTGGCCTCCATCTCTCTTCTTATGTTCTTGAGTGAGCTTTCTCTTGTGTATACATTGTGTGTTTGGCGCAGCAGCTCAAGCAAGTGCCCCCACCACATGATTCTTGACATGGTATCAGAGCCACGCCACTGAGAGAGGCTGATTTTGAAGGCTGAAGTGAAGGATAAGAAGCAAGGTTTGAGAAAGCAAGCAATAGGTAAGAAGCTCTCCCATTCTTCCACTCTCTCTCTCTCTCTCTCTCTCTCTCTCTTGGATAGTGCCTGTGGGGGCATCGGAAGTAGGGTAGAGTGAAAATCTCAAATTGTTGTGAGATTTGGTGTGCGAGCAAAGCACTGTATATTCTGCAACTGAACCCTTTTGCACGTTTTCGCAGTTCGTTTTGGCATCTGAGGCCATTTCAGTCCCCATTTTAGAGCTGCAAAGTTGCGGACATCAGTTTCAGGGTACACTGTGATTTCGGCTGTATTGATTGAAAGTGGGTGCATAGGTTACAGATTTTGAATCTGTAATTTTTGAGGTGTTGGCTAAGAAGCAAACATAAGGTTCATCTGCAAACATATTCTAGATTACATGTACTATTGAGCAATCAGTGAAAAAGGTTACTTGGTGTATTGCTGTGCACTTGTTGTGAAAGGTTGCAAAAGACTAGCTTGCTGTCCTGTATCCTTTTTTTGTGATAAAGGTAGAGAACAATGGAAATCCCATTATTGAGAAACTTGACAAGAACAACTATCCTCATGGAAGTTCCGTGTGACAAACTTCCTCATTGGAAAGGGCCTTTATGAGTTTGTTTTAGGTGAAGAAAAGGAGTCAGAGCTGGGTATTCCTCCCGACTGCAGATGAATTAAAAGCATGGAAAGAATGGAATGCAAAATACAAAAAGGTGATGTGCTGGCTATCTGCAATCATTGATAATATGATGTTGGGACATATCAGGAATGCAGAAACTTCACATGCAACTTGGATAATTTTTGAGAACGTGTTTTCAGTAAATACAAAGACACGGAAGATTCAACTCAAGCAAGAGTTGAATACCTTGAAGAAAGGGAAAATGTCTGTCAATGAGTATGTTTTGAAGGTAAGAAGCGTTGCAGATGCTTTAGCAGCAATTGATGCAATGCTTGATAATGATGATTTGGTTTCATCCACTTTGAGTGGCCTTAATAATGAGAAGTCATGGAAATCATTTTTTACTTTAGTATACGTAGTACGAAAGCCATTTCCAGATTATGATGAGCTGATCTCTCTCATGATTACTGAAGAGATCAATATGCAGGGTGACTCATCTGAAAAAAATGGTGAACACATCCAAGCATTTTACTCAAGCTCAAGGGGACTTGGTAGATCCTCTTTGAGAGGCTGTGGTATGGGACGTGCTGGTGATAACCAGCAAAATAGGTTCAATCAGCAATTTGGTGAAACGTAAGTTTCAGAAGGCCGAGGAAACTTTAGAGGCAGGGGGAGCTCTAGAGGAAGAGGTGGATGGCAGAATAGAGATTTTGGAAATTCTGCTATTGTTTGCCATTATTGTGGCAAGACAGGTCATTTACAGCCCATTGTTATGCTAAGAAAGATGATATTCTCAATGGTAAATTGCAGTGAGGAAACTATGCATCATCTTTACCACAGAATGAAAACAAAAATGAACGTCTGTTTGTTATGCAGCATATGATGAATGCAATTATGAAAAACGCGACACATGATTATGTATGGTATGTTGATTCATGTGCATCTAATCATATGACCAGTCATGTTGAATGGTTTGGAGAGATGCAAAACTTACAAAATCTAGGTTATGTGTAGACGGGTGATGATCGGGTGATGATTCATGCCACCCAATTTCACACATTGGAAAGGTTCGCTTGTCCTTGTATGATGGCTAGACAAAGAGTCTGACAAATGTATTACATGTGCCATCAATCACAAAGAATCTAGTGTATGTTGGTCAAATGGTAGAGCAAGGGTTGCAGGTTCGATTCAATGCAAAAGGTTTTTTTGTAAAATATTTTAATGATAAGTGCAGGTTGGTCACAAAAGGAAGTAGAGTTGGCCGCATGTTCACTTCAGATGCTCGAATTCCTGCAATGGATGCTGCTATGTATGCTAAAGGAAAAGGAGTGGTTGCAAATATTGAAATATGGCATAAACATATTGGACATGCAAATGTGCAAAGGATGAAATTAATGCAATCCTCCAGAGGATTGGTTATAGGGTTGCCTTCTTTTAAGGTTGCAGAATTTCATAAAGTTTGTGAAGCATGCCAGTTTGGTAAGCAGGCGAGACAACTCTTCTCGCATGACAGAGAAGTGAGCAAAAATATACTTGATGTAGTGTATACATGTGTTTGGGGGCCTGCATAGAATGTATCTCTTGGTGGCAGCAAATACTTTGTCACATTTATTGATGACTATTCAAGGAAGCTATGGATATATTTCATGAAGGAAAAGAGTGATGTATTTGAGCACTTCAAATCTTTCAAGGCAGCTATTGAAACAGAAACAGGCTTGAAAGTGAAGTGCTTGAGATCAGATGGAGAGGGAGAGTACCTCTCTAATGAGTTTAATGGCTTCTTGGGGACTCATGGGATAAAGAGGCAATTTGCTTGCAGGTATACCCCACAACAAAATGGGGTTGCAGAAAGAAAAAATAAGCATATTGCAAAAGTTGCACGGGCATTAATGGCTGAAAAGAATATGCCAAAATATTTTTGGTCTAAAGCTATCCATACTGTTGTCTATATTATGACCAAAACCCCCACAGCTCAGTTCATGGGATGACTCCCAAAGAATGCTTTACTAGCAAGAAGCCCAATGTATCACACTTGAAGGTATTTGGCTGTGTTGCATATGTTCATGTGCCAAATGAGCTACAAAAGAAGCTTGATCCAAAGGCTGAAAACTATATTTTTATTGGATACTCTTTAGAGCAGAAAGGATATCTTTGTTATAACCCTATCACATGTGAGTTCAGAGTGAGCAGGGACATTATTTCAGATGAGATGAGCAGTTGATATGCACCTGCTGGTGATGTATTAGATGATGAAAATGATCATGATAGCTATATGCAAAAAGAAAAGCAAGAATCATGGAGTCTTAGTGGACCAGAAATATCATCTGGTACTACACCTACAGTGAGCCCTTGGTCTGGGAGACTAAGGAGTAGCCCCACATCTTTAGGTGTATCTATAAGCATTGCAGGCAAAGAAAAAGGAAAGAAGAAAGTGTTAGATGGTAATGATGCATCTACTAGTCATTTGGGATTTGATGGAGATTCTTATGGTTCAGAGAGTTTGGATGATGAGCTTGGTATTTCTTCAATCAGGACACTAGGTGTATAGAGAGCTCATTGTAATGTACATGATCCATTGAGTGATCCAGTGGTACGCAGGTCTAGCAGGGTCAGATACCCTGTTAAAAGATTTGGCTTTGAAGGTTATGTAGCTCACCATTATGCTTATATGGTGAAACTAGTTGAGGATGTTGAACCCACTTGTTTTGAGGATGTTGTTGGTCATGCTCATTGGGATGCAGCAATGGATGAGGAGATGGCTGCATTAAAAGCCAATAAGACTTGGGATTTGGTATCCTTGCCTAAGGGTAAGAATGCTATTGGTTGTAAGTGGGTTTCCAAAGTCAAGAATAATGCAGATGGTTCAGTTAGGAGGTATAAGGCTAGGCTGGTTGCAAAAGGCTATGCTCAAACATATGGCATAGATTATGAAGAGACATTCAGTCCAGTTGCTAGGATGGCAAGTGTTAGGTGTGTGATTGTTGTGGCAGCAGCCAAAGGTTGGAGTTTGCAGCAAATGCATGTTAAGAATGCCTTCTTGCATGGTGAATTGCAAGAAGAAGTGTATATGGAGTAGCCATCAGGTTAAGAGGATTTAGAGCATCCCACATATGTGTGCAGGTTAAAGAAGGCACTCTATGGGCTAAAGCAAGCACCTAGAGCATGGTCTGACAAGATTGGAGAGTATCTTGTCAATATTGGATTTTGTATTTCTGATATTGATCACTCACTTTATGTGAGAAAGGGAGATGCAGGTTTGGTCATCATAGTTATCTATGTGGATGACTTGATTATTACATGTGACAGTGACAATGGGATTGCTGAAGTTAAGGACTTCTTGAAGAAGAAGTTTGCTATGAAGGATTTGGGTGAGCTGAGATACTTTCTTGGTATTGAGGTGATCAGATGTGATGATGGTATATGGCTATCACAAAAGCAGTATGGCTTGGATATGTTATCCAAGTATTGTATGACAAAATGTAAGCCTCTTTCAGTACCATTGAAGCAAAATGTGAACTTGACTATTGATGTTGGGGATGAGATAGAAGACCCTAGCAATTTTCTTCACATGGTATCAAAGCCGGTGCTCTTGTAAAGAGTATCCTGCGGACATTGTGGAGAGCTAGTCTTTGTTCAGGAGAATAGTAGGTGTAACGTGTCCACTCGTCCTTAGTAGCCCATCAGGAAGAGGGTATAGAAAGCTTTGCTTAGCACTCGCAAGGAATGTTATATGGTTTGCGATCTAGGTCTTCCCGAATCTGCCCCGAGTGGAAGTGTTCGGCCATTTCCACTTAGGATCGACTTGAAGTCAGGGTTCCTTTCCAATCACCAAGGTCTCTAGGAAGTAGCTAGCGTCGAGCTCCAGATGAACCACTTTGCGTGCGAACAATAGAGAAGAGGATTCATGCTGCACTTGGTTCATGGAGAATGGAAAACGAGACGGATGCAAAGCTCAACCTCTCTAACATAGGGCATAGTCCCATTCCTTTCCCCTAAAACAACATTAACCGGGATTCTAAAATCTACTGATACTAGGTCTTCATAGTCTCGTTATCTCATCATTTGAGAAAAGTTCCCAGCTAACCGGGACCACCCTTTTGTAGGACAGACCCAAGTTACGTCCACCGCACTTTCCTCAGTTTGCTTAGTTACCTAATTACCTACCACATTACGTTTGATATGCAAAAGCAAATTCCTTAATTAATCAATTTAATCACTGGTTCCTTCACGTAACTTAGGCACTGACACAAAAACAATGTCAAGCAAGTTCCTTTTTCTCAAATATATGTTCTTTATTTATCATAATCCCAGAGTACATCAATTATCATGCCCGAAGGCTATCCTAGCAATCTACAGGGTTGCTGCTCCAAGTTTCGCCCGTACACTAGTACACGGGCCTCGAGATCCCATCTCGAGTCACGTCGACCTCTTGTGCGAGATCCGGAGGCAAGGAATTTATAGCCAAAGCCTCCCCTGGTACCCAAGCGTCCTCCCGCTCCAAGCAGCACCCACGGAGAGACTTCTCGCGATGGGCTAGGTCCATATACCCGGCGCAACTAACAACCCTCTTGGATAGGGCCAAGCAGACAGTCGAAGGTAACTGTTCCTGTCTCTCCCTCCAGGCTTCTAACCTGAAGCATTAAGTGTTTTTCCTTGAATTAGTTCCTTGAGCAAAGAAGATCAAATAATGTACCTAAGTGTACAATCACAAACATTTCGGAGGCCGTTTGTATGACCAACTGCTAAGGTGTGATTCCTTTTTCCCACATGCTCCCAACATCCGATCCTAGACCTTTCTCGAATGCTCCCAGCATCCAATCCTGGATTGTTTGTGACTTGCCGAGATCCAATAATCCCAAACAAGATCATGCAAGCAAACGTTCTTGGTAAGTTAACTTATTTTGACTTGCTCTTTCCCTTGGGTTTTACCTTATGGTATCTTAACCCTAATCCAAAGCATTAACTGGTCAACCAAGGTAACAAACATGCCTTATTCGCAATTCAACCAAGGGTTTTATTCTTCCAGTTCTAACCAAGTCAGTTAACACACTTGGCAATGCCAGATTCTTCATCTAGGCCTTCAGGATACAGTCTAGATGCATGCATCCCTTCCATCTCTCTTAGTGTGGTACTATGCAGAGTTTTCCAACCATCCTTACCCATCATGCACATGGCGCATTTAGTATATTTGTACATCCTAAACGACCTTTAACTCTCTTCATACCTGGCAACGAATACTTATTCCTAATGCACCGGATCACATGTGGCTTGCGAATATGAAAGTCTAGGTTTCTATCCATCGGTGCAATTGTATCTTACGAACGGAAACTAACATTTCATGTGTTTCTTTTAATCATGATTGCGAAGCATGAATCCTAAATGACTATTCATACACTGAACTGGTTTAAAAGCTATTATTTTATGTGAAATAATGCAAAACCCTTATCATTCTATGTGTGTAAAAGCTATCATTCCATGCATATAAACTTATGCGAACTCCATACTCTACCATTTCATGCATGCGACCTAGCACTTAGAGTAAACAAAAATCCTAAGACTCGTTCTTGTTCCATGCATGTAGCTAACCCCTTTATTTCTTCCTTGAGAAATAATATAGAATTAATTATAAAGCTTAGGATATCTAAAGAACCTGGGTTTGATTCGTGATCCTAGGGGCATTTATTGTGTTGGTCACTCCGCTCGCCTCTCCCGCATTACCGGTACCATTGGTAGCTTTGGCACTTACACTTCCCGCAACTTTCTTTTTGGGAGCCATTTATTACGTGGAATTTGGATAGTCCTGGTCTTAACGGCCTTCAAGATGATAGGCTTGGGAAGGAAAGGTCGCCGATGAGGGGATGTCTTGAGAGTGGCTCCTCGAACACGGCTCTCGACACCTTCTCCACTCACCAACTCTCTCTCTCTCTCTCTCTCTCTCTCTCTCTCCTTCTTCTCCTCTTCTCCTTCTCTCTCTCTCCCTCTTCTTCTTCTTTTCTTCTCACCTTCTCTCTCTCCTCTCCTTCTCTTCTACTCTCCCTCTCTTCTTCCTCTTCTTCTTCTTTTCTTCTCACCTTCTCTCTCTCCTCTCCTTCTCTTCTACTCTCCCTCTCTTCTTCCTCTTCTTCTTATTTTCTTCTCACCTTCTCTCTCTCCCTCTCCATCTCATCTTCTCTCTCTCTCTTCTTCCTCTTCTTCTTCTTTTCTCTTCTTCTCCTTCTCTCTCTCTCCCTCTCCTTCTCTTCTACTCTCCCTCTCTTCTTCCTCTTCTTCTTATTTTCTTCTCACCTTCTCTCTCTCCTCTCTTTCTCTTCTACTTTCCCTCTCTTCTTCCTCTTCTTCTTCTTCTCTTCTCACCTTCTCTCTCTCCCTCTCCTTCTCTTCTTCCCTCTCTCTCTTCTTCCTCTTCTTCTTCTTTTCTCTTCTTCTCCTTCTCTCTCTCTCTCTCCCGCGGGCGGGGGAACGAGGAGGGGGAGGGAAGTCCTCTGACGGAAGCCCAGGGGGGGCGCAGCTGCGACAATGGAGGGGGGGGGTTCCTGACGTAGCCCAAGGGGGCTGTTGCAGTTTGCAACGGAGGGGGGGAAGGTGACGAAGCAGGGAGGGGGGGAAGGCTATGCTTTATAGGAGGGGGAGGATGGTGGCATGGCTGCCACCCCTCCCACCTGGGGGGCTGCATGCCCCCCATTTAGTGCACTTCACTCCCTATCTCTCTCTCCTCGACATACTGTCGGCGGGGAGAGAGAGAGGGATAAAAAAATTTACACTAAGGTTAATATTTTTTTTAAAAAAAGGGGGGAGCACGGGAATATTACATCCTCTCCCCCTTAGAGGAATCGAGATGTCCTCATCTCGAGAGGACCTCATCTCGAGAGGACTTGGGGGTATTGTTGGTTGAGAGTATCTTCATCCATCTAGGTGGCATCCTCTTCGGGATAATCTTTCCACTGGATGAGGTATTCTCTCAAGGTCCTTGACCTCAAATGCCTCTCCCTGACATCTAGGACTCTATCAGGCCGTAGTTCAAGGACTCCTTGGCTAGGCATTACAATTTGCTGGTCATCAAGTACATGATTCGGATTAGGCAGATACTTTTTCAATTGGCTAACGTGGAATACATTATGAATCTTTAGGGTTACGGGCAGCTGTAGTCTGTAAGCATTAGTTCTGACGAAGGAAATTCGGTATGGCAGCCTCTATACTATGCCAAACTCCCTTCTGCCACAAAGTGAATGAGATAAGGGCACCACCTAGTCATGGAAGAGCGGACTAGGACGCTATGCAAGAGGGAGAGGAGATTGTAAGGGAGAAGAGATGAAAACTAAGAGAGGAAGAGAGAGAGAGAGTGAGTGAGAATGAGAGAACTACGAAAAAATAGATGAATCAATAAACTTAAGAGATGGAGAACCCTCGGGACATAACCAATATACACAATATGGACACCAATATCCTGGGCTTATTACATTGTAGAGCATACATAAGCTATAGTAAGAGAAGGAATTCCATAAGCTCATGAAGGAGAATGGGGAAGGCTCAATAGGGCTGAAGGAGGCCTCTTTGCTCTCTCTCCTCTTACCAATTACAAAGGAGAAGGCCTCTTTATAGAGGCCTTGAGTATAGAGGCCTTGAGGGTGTTTAGGGAGGAGGTTAAGATGTAATAGGAATTAACACCACCAAAGCTGCATTAAGGCGGTTCCACCAATATGGAAGCTCCATCTAGATGTTTTGTTGACCAATTTGTACTTAATCAAGCTCCATCATAGGTGAGTTGTCTCCATTCTCCCCCCCATAGCTTGAGTCCAAGAGCTCTCCTATTAAAAAATATAGAGAATCTTCATAAAATAAGATCATATCTAGCAATAATAGAGAGAGAGTAATGAGAGTTCATACATTACTACTACAACTAAGGATGATTTGAGGGTGATTTAGGAGGGGAATTCTAATGGTTTATTAGCTTGAGAGAGAGGATAAGAGAGGGGAAAGGGTTGGGGGTCTAATGAATGATGTTTTATGGAAGTGTTAAGTGTGGGGAAGAAAGTATGGATGTGTATTAAATTGGGAGGTGGTCTCCACTGCAGTTGGAAAAAGTTGGAATCCACCATTTTGGCCATATCTCCCGACTCGTAGCTCCAAAAAATTATAAAAAAATACCAGCCAAAACTTCAGCTCACGCGCTACAACTTTCATGTTGAAAAGTTTTTTTGGATCGGAGTGGAAGTATTTTTAAAAAATCTTACAAAATCATGTGCCTGATTTTTCTTCCACTAATGCTTCCAAGAAGGGTCCCATTTGGTTGAATTGTCATAAGGCTCCAAAGTCATGACATTATGAGCCTCACATGCCCTTTGGATGGATCCAAATCCATTTCATATCTTTCCTTTTCACATTATATATTTTCCCTTCACCTTCCTCCATTGATCTTTACTCTTCACCCCCCCTTGGTAAACCGGTCCATGAAATATTTTCATCCAGTGATTTCTTGGATTTCCCAAGAGGTTGTTCCCACCCTCTTCTTTATTTCAAAGCTCCAAATGTACAAAAAATCAACAAAATGTTAGACAAATATTTTTTGTGATTTTCTCGGATCATATAGCCCCCCCAACCTGGCTAGAGGTATTTATGCCTCTAGACACTCTTTGGTATCTTGAGCTAACCCCACCCTGATGTGATAGGGTTTTAAGCGCCATCCATTTACACTGGTCTTGTGAACTTTTCCCTCAATGTCTTGAAGTTTGTAGGAGCCATTGTTGAATTTTTTTGTGACCCAAAACGGTCCCTCCCACCGGTAGAGAAACTTGCCATCCTTTCTTTTATCAAAGCGATTGTCATATCGAAGCACTAAAGATCCCTCCTTGATGTTTTTATCTGTTAGCTTCTTGTTGAAAATTTTTCTACGCTTCTCAGCTTCCTGGGAGTAGTGGTTGATGGCTTCTTCACGATCCAATTGTAGCCTCTCTAGGTCCAGTAATCTTTGATGTAACTTCTCCTTTTGAGAGCCTACTGTGCCACCTAATACTCGAAGGCTAGCTAATTTTACCTCAATAGGCAAAAGAGCCTCTTGTCCATAAACTAGATGAAAAGGTGTGAACCCTAACATGGTTTTGAAGGAGGTTCTGTAAGCCCATAGAGCTCCACTAAGGTGCTTGTCCCAATCCCGGGGCCTTGAATGTATCTGTTTGCTGATGATTTTACAAATCATTCCATTTACCTTTTCGACCAATCCATTGCACTGAGGGTAGTAAGGGGTAGAGTGTCGTCGTTGAATATTTAGCTTTTGCATGAGTTCACCCACCACATTAGCTCTAAACCCTGGTCCTCTATCTGATAGTATTTCAAGAGGGGTACCAAACCTACAACAAATGTGATCAAAGATGAATTTACTCACTTCCTTAGCAGTGATTCTTCTAGTTGGCATAGCCTCGGCCCATCTAGTCATGTAATCTACCCCCATGATAATATACTCTTTTCCTGATGGAGTGCGTGGTAGAGGCCCTATGGCATCAATTCCCCACTTCTCAAAGGGTCCATAGACCTTGATTGGGGTTTGGGGTTCTGCTATGAGCCGTCGTGGTCCTGATTTCTGACATTCTTCACATGTTTGACACCAATATTTGACATCTCGGTGTAGACTGGGCCAAGTAAAGCCGGCTTGTAGAACCTTTCTACTTGTGATGTCGTGTGCAAAGTGGCCTCCACACACATCATCATGGCAAGCTTTTAAGATTTCATCAATTTCCCATTTTGACGGCACTTTCCTAAGCACACCATCCTTACCAAGACAATACAAACTGTCATTTACTATGCGATATCTTGTAGCCTTCCGAGCTAGCCACTGTCTTTCTCCCTTAGTCAGGTGTTTGGGAGCTTCTCCTTGTTCTAAGAGATGTAGAATATCTTCTAAGTCTTCCTTGCCTTGTCGAAGTGGGGGTTTGATAGCCACTGCTCCCACCATTGACTCATTCAGCTTTGATGATGCTAGATGGTCGGCATCTTTGTTCTGGTCTCTTGGCACATGATGTACTTGTGCCTCCCTAAATCTTCTCATAAGAGATTTGGCCTCTCTCATTTTACTAGAGAGGTTTGTATTTTTGCATGCCCATGTACCTTGCATCTGCCTTACCAATAGCATGGAGTCTCCAAAAGCATTCAATCTCTCGATTGAATTACTAAGACACCAACAAAGACCATGAATTAAAGCTTGATATTCTGCCTCATTGTTAGAGTGGACACCTTCCAAGATGATTCCTTCACAATAGATTTTCTCTCCTAAAGGAGAGAAAACAACGATGCCTGCGGCTGCCTTATCCTTAGTTCTCTTGTATGCACCATCAAAGTAGAGGCTATAAGCATCTACAAGAGTTTTTATGGATGGGGGTGGTGGAAGGTTCTTTCTTTTCACCACGAGATTTTTCTCATAGCACCTATTTGTCAAAATATCAGCCAAGCATGCCCGAGTTGTTTTTTCAACCTGCACTGTATAGTCAAACTCTTGAAGTCGGACCACCCACTTTGCTATTTTGTCAGAGATTTCCATATGTTGTAGTGCATAGGGAAACATATCCTCCACAGTGATGATCACAAACCTCTTTGGAAGTAAATATGGCCGAAATTTGGTTACTGCAAACATGAGGGCCAACACTAGTTGTTCCATGGAGGTGTAAGCCTTCTCTGAGGCTTTCATGAGGCGGCTGGCAAAATACACAAGCCTCATGAAGGATGTTTTTGGATCTTTTTGTAGGAGAGCAGCACCAATGGCCTCTTCTCCCACACTAGGGTTTACAAAGAATGTTTCTTCCCAACAAGGCTGGAGGATTATAGGAAGTGACCCCAACATTTTCTTTATCTCCTTAAAATGTCCTTCACTTTGTTCACTCCATACAAGTGTTTCTTGGCGTGTCAGTTGCTGCAGGGGGTATACGGCCTGAGAGAGTAAGTGTATAAATCTACCCAAATATCTTAGCTTTTGTAAGAAGGAGACCAATTGTTTGATGGAGGTTGGGGAAGGTAGAGCTAGCAATGTTTCTACCTTATTTGGATCTACCTCAATTCCTTCAATTGACACTACATGCCCTAGTAGTGTAACCTTGCTTTCCCCAATGTGACATTTATCCTTATTTAGTTGTCCACCCAACCTAGCTAAGCGAGTAAATCCTTCATCAACCTTGCGTAGATGTATGTTCCTTGAGCTGTAAATACAAAAGTCATCTATGAAAACCCTTATGGACTTACCAAAGTAAGGTTGGAAAACCATATTCATGAATCGTTGAAAGGTTGCTGGGGCATTTGTGAGACCAAAGGGCATGACCCGAAAGGCAAAACAGCCCCATGGTGTGATGAAAGTGGTCTTCTTTTGATCCTCCTCTGCAATGCGAATCTGGAAGTAGCCAGAGTAGCCATCACACACTGTATACCGCTCATGTCCCGCTACTTCATTCAAGATTTCATCCTGAAATGGGAGAGGGAAGTGGTCCCTCTTTGTTGCAGCATTTAGTGGCTTGTAATCTATGCATACTCGCCACTTACCATTTTTCTTTGGCCTCACTACTACTGGGGAGACCCATTCTGAATCTTCCAGTGGGTATATGAATCCTGCATTCAAGAGTCTCTTCACCTCCATCAACAGTGCATCCTGTTGCACAACTCCCAGTCTTCTCAATCTTTGTACTATAGGTTTGCTTCCTTCTTTGAGTTGGATGTGATGCTTCACTGCAGTGACACCTGTAATGTGAGTATAATCAGAAATAAACAATGATGCATGCTTCTTGAGAACATTCACATAACCCTCCCTTTCTTCATCCTTTATATCCTTGGATATCATCTTCTCTAGGCTAGCATCCCACACATCTTCTCCTTGGATTCTTGGGTTGTCTTCTGATAAGGTAGGTTCCTTTAAGGTGACGCCCATAACTTCGAGAGTGCTATCACTCTCTCCACTTGAACTCTCTTCCTCTTCTACTGATGAGGAACATCCACTTGAGCTCCACTCATCGGCA
This sequence comes from Lygodium microphyllum, assembly GCF_053477565.2. Classification (NCBI taxonomy): domain Eukaryota; kingdom Viridiplantae; phylum Streptophyta; class Polypodiopsida; order Schizaeales; family Lygodiaceae; genus Lygodium; species Lygodium microphyllum. The sequence continues at coordinate 22,582,989 of NC_141150.1, forward strand.
GACGTTTCTAGTTCAAGGTTCTCTTGACGCCCACTCTTCAAGTTGTAAACCACCTTTTGATTGTGGCCACCCACCTTACGTGGCCTCAACTCCAGATCTCCTGTTGCCCAATCTTGCCTAGCTCCGATGCCCATAAGCTAAGGTCTCCCTAGGATGAGGGGATATCCTTCCCCCTTTACTGGCATCACATAAACATCCACTGCTGCAGTGATTCCAAAAACAGATACTCTCAAAGCTTTCACTACACCCACACATGTGACCGCATCATTGTTGGCCATCTTTGCCCTGAAGGTTGAGGATTCCATTACTTCTAAACCTAATTGATGCATAAGTTTTTCTGTCATGACACAAACCTCTGCTCCACTATCAATGTATGTTTTTCGAATCCGTTGACCTTTAATTTGAGCCTCCACTATAGGCACTATATCTTTGAGTCCATATGCCTTGATTGCACTAACCATTTTACCTTGCCTTGCCCTTGTGCTTACCATTTTTGACCATTGTCGTCGTAGCTTTGGAGAGGCATGAAGTAGTTGTGGCCAAGTAATTTTTGGCCCTTGAGAGCTCACGTCTGCTACCAGATCATAAGGTTGTGTCCGAGAACCCAAAGGGAAGTCAGAGATATCAATTTTAGACCTAGTTCGAGTCTTTCTCTTCTTCCCTTCATCTCCAGGTGCCCGTGATGTACTTGCCTCATTGGTTGCTTCCTTACTTGCCTCAGTCTGGACACGTACCCGCTTGATAGGCATGGTCTCTACTACATCTACCTTCATCTTACCTCTTGCTATTTCTTCTTGGAGCCTTCTATCCCTGACCACCTCCTCTATTTTTATGACATTAACATTTGGTTGAACAACAGGGGTTTCAGCTTGATCATAAGGTGGTTGTAAAATTGCAGGTCGTGACTGCTCTTGCTCTTGAGTCCTAGCACGAGGAGGGCTTACTTGTTGTCGAGGACCTCTGGCAGGGTGATCATATCTTCTAGGGTGAGGACAATTGTACATGCCATGTCCATTTTCTCCACAGTTGTAACACAACATCTCCCTTGCTTGTCACCGCATTTGTGGTCGATTCCCACCATTCCCCTCGATAGGTCTTCTTGCACCTTGCACAAGATTCACTCTCAAACCCTCTAGTTGATTAGTAAGATTGTTTATTTGTTGGATCATGTCTTCTTGACCTCTAACAAGGCCTGGTGCATTAGATACATTTGGGGAAACTTGAGAGGCCTCCATAGTTGTGATGTTGTTTCCCAAACCTGTTTGGCTAGCTTGGGCTTGGTACAGAATCTTTCGATTCTTTTCCCTAGTGATTCTCAAAGCATCTTCAAAAGTGTTTGGAAATTTCACCTTTACCTTCTACCTGAGCAAGGGATACAAACCTGAAATAAATCGATCCTTTTGAAGGCAGTTTGGAGCTCTCTCTCCAGGGTTTAGTGAGTCTGACCACTGCCCCCAAAGCTTCAAAAACCCTTCCTCATAAGTTGCATAACCATAAGGATCACTTTGATGGAGGGCCAAAAGCCGTTGCCATAACTCTTCAGCTGAGTTAGTTTGTTGAAATCTCTGCAAGAAAGCTGCCTTCAATCCTTCCCATTCAGCTCTTTGGGCCGGATTTAGAGTTTGGAACCACATTCTAGCTTCTTCCTTGAGCACCAAAGGAAAAGCCCTCAACTTTAATGCTTCATCATCCCTCCCAGAGACAAGGAAGGCCATCTCAAGGTTGTCCAAAAAATCCAATGCATTTTCTCCATTGCGCCCAAAGAAGCTTGGAAATGCCATGTTGCCTTAGTAGAGTACAAAGATGAACACGTCTAGACTTAAGTTGTATTTTATGAGGGGAAGGATGAATGGGTTTACAGATGCATTGATTTCAGCAAGACGTCTAGGCCCCAATATGCTTCTAATAATGCCTTGGAATCTAAGCTTTGTGCTAGCTACAATATGCACAGTTTGCATAGCAAGTGGACGGATAGGTCCATACAACTCGTTGTGATTCATGAGAAACTATTATAATAGGATAAAGACATGTACATTGAAGGATGCATTGTAGTCTAGCATTGGGAAGATTATAGGTTCTGGTGATACAAGAATCTCCCTTAATCTTTCAGCTCCAAAGTACATGACAAGACGCTGTTGGAAGAAAATCTTCCTACTGATGCATACATTAACTTGGATGTTTTGTACAGAGTGGAAGGTGTAGAAATTCGGGCCATTATTATTATTCATGAGTAGAAACTACTTAAGGGAGTAGAGGGAATGCACTTTCTTGAATTATGAAGGATTTTTCCCAGAATGTTTCTTTTTGGATCCCACCAACTTTGCTATACGGAGAATTTGCTCACCAGTGATTGTTCTTGCCTTAGTGTGTCCATCCTCGGCGACATATATTTCATAAGGTGTGATGGCCACCTTTTCAACCACACCCAACCTTCGAGCTAACAACAGTTGAAGGTAGTCTTCATACTTTGCACTTCTACAAAACTCCACACCGTTCATGCATAATTGTCCTCCTTTGATGTGGATTAGGCCAGAGAGAGAGAGGGATTTGATGATTTGGAGACAAGGACCTTCCGGAAGAGCCTTTACTTTGTTTGCAAAACACTCACCACAATTATGAGAACCTAGCAATTGATGGCAACATGATTTTTTCCATTGTGAGAGAATGGAATTTCTAAGGTGAACACCTTTTACCCGCATACGTGCCGTCATCCGATAGGCATACTTCCTTTCTTGGGCTTCCTTGGGAGACCATTGTGGGAGTCGTGGACTTCGATCAGCTTCAAAAAAAGTTGGTGAAGGCGTTGGAGAAGAGCCACTTGGAGTACTTGTTTTAGAGGATGCACCACCATGTGTTATATCGTCCCGCATGGATGAGAATGTCCTCAGTGGGGGCACCAATTTATGACGAAGGAAATTCGGTATGGCAGCCTCTATACTATGCCAAACTCCCTTCTGCCACAAAGTGAATGAGATAAGGGCACCACCTAGTCATGGAAGAGCGGACTAGGACGCTATGCAAGAGGGAGAGGAGATTGTAAGGGAGAAGAGATGAAAACTAAGAGAGGAAGAGAGAGAGAGAGTGAGTGAGAATGAGAGAACTACGAAAAAATAGATGAATCAATAAACTTAAGAGATGGAGAACCCTCGGGACATAACCAATATACACAATATGGACACCAATATCCTGGGCTTATTACATTGTAGAGCATACATAAGCTATAGTAAGAGAAGGAATTCCATAAGCTCATGAAGGAGAATGGGGAAGGCTCAATAGGGCTGAAGGAGGCCTCTTTGCTCTCTCTCCTCTTACCAATTACAAAGGAGAAGGACTCTTTATAGAGGCCTTGAGGGTGTTTAGGGAGGAGGTTAAGATGTAATAGGAATTAACACCACCAAAGCTGCATTAAGGCGGTTCCACTAATATGGAAGCTCCATCTAGATGTTTTGTTGACCAATTTGTACTTAATCAAGCTCCATCATAGGTGAGTTGTCTCCATTCCCCCCCCCATAGCTTGAGTCCAAGAGCTCTCCTATTAAAAAATATAGAGAATCTTCATAAAATAAGATCATATCTAGCAATAATAGAGAGAGAGTAATGAGAGTTCATACATTACTACTACAACTAAGGATGATTTGAGGGTGATTTAGGAGGGGAATTCTAATGGTTTATTAGCTTGAGAGAGAGGATAAGAGAGGGGAAAGGGTTGGGGGTCTAATGAATGATGTTTTATGGAAGTGTTAAGTGTGGGGAAGAAAGTATGGATGTGTATTAAATTGGGAGGTGGTCTCCACTGCAGTTGGAAAAAGTTGGAATCCACCATTTTGGCCATATCTCCCGACTTGTAGCTCCAAAAAATTATAAAAAAATACCAGCCAAAACTTCAGCTCACGCGCTACAACTTTTATGTTGAAAAGTTTTTTTGGATCGGAGTGGAAGTATTTTTAAAAAATCTTACAAAATCATGTGCCTGATTTTTCTTCCACTAATGCTTCCAAGAAGGGTCCCATTTGGTTGAATTGTCATAAGGCTCCAAAGTCATGACATTATGAGCCTCACATGCCCTTTGGATGGATCCAAATCCATTTCATATCTTTCCTTTTCACATTATACATTTTCCCTTCACCTTCCTCCATTGATCTTTACTCTTCACCCCCCCTTGGTAAACCGGTCCATGAAATATTTTCATCCAGTGATTTCTTGGATTTCCCAAGAGGTTGTTCCCACCCTCTTCTTTATTTCAAAGCTCCAAATGTACAAAAAATCAACAAAATGTTAGACAAATATTTTTTGTGATTTTCTCGGATCAAGTTCCTAGGCACTTAGTGATCTTATAAGGTCCACAATACCTCGGACTTAGCTTCTTGTACTCTCCCAAGGATAGTGAACTCTTTTTAGGACGTATGTGGATGAAGACCATATCACCTTCGATGAAGGATCTATCTTGCCGTTTAAGTCAGCATAAGCCTTCTGTCTATCCTTGGCAGCTTGAATATCTTGTCTTATTGATTTGATTTGATCATCCATGTCTTCCAGCATCTGCCTTGAAGCTTCTACCCTCAAAGTTGGATCCGAGAAGTTCAAAGGGGTACGACAATCATGCCCATACAATGCTTGGAAAGGGGTCATCTGAATACTCGATTGGTAAGAAGCATTGTAGGCAAACTCAACCAGTGGTAAGTATTGAATCCACTTTTTGGGTTCGTGACAACAGTATGCCCTAAGCATATCTTCAGTGACTTGATTGACTCGTTATGTTTGACCATCAGTTTGGGGATGGCAAGTTGTACTGAAACAGAGTTGAGTTCCAATAGCCTCAAAGATAGCCCTCCAGAAGTGTGATGTGAATAGAGAGTCACGATCACTAATGATTCTTCTGGGTAACCCATGCAGTTTGAATATTTCCTTGATGAATAATCTTGTGATGTCTAAAGCTTTATAGTTTGTCTTGACAGGGATGAGATGCACGACCTTGGTGAGCATATCTACTACAACCATAATAGAGTTGTATCCTCCCTGAACTTGGGGTAGGCCAACAATGAAGCCCATACTAATGAATTCCAATTTCATTTGGGGAATGTCAAGTGGTTGCAATTTCCATGCATTTTGACATGTTATGCCTTAATGCGTCGACAAGACAAACATTTCGTGACATATTTGAGAATGTCACCCTTGAGCCTTTCCCAATAATAGCTCTTTCTGACCACATTAAGGGTCTTGGCATAGCCAGGATGTCCTGAGAAAGGGGAGTCATGGGCTTCCCACAGTATCTTCTACTTGAGAGTTTGGCTTGCAAGGATACATAATCTTGTCCTAAAGTAGACAAGTCCACTACTGACAGAGAATTCTTGGTACTTCGTATCTAGCTTCGGGTATTGATCCTTGATGGGAATCTCCCTTAGCATTTTCTGATAAGCTGGGTCATGATATGCCCCTTCTTTTGCTAGCTCAACAATCGGGTTGTTTGGCATTGATACCTTTGTGGCTAGCGACCTTGCTGTTGATGGATCTTGCAAAATAAGAGAGTTTAGGAATGCCTTGCGACTGAGTGCATCGGCAACTACATTCTCTTTTCCAGGCCTATATTTGATTTCAAAGTCATATTCTTCCAGCACTTCGATCCATCGATGTTGCCTCATATTGAGCTCATTCTGGGTGAAGATCCATTTAAAACTCTTGTGGTCCATCGCTAAGAAAAATTTGTTTTCTAGCAAGTAATGTCTCCAAAGTTTGAGAGCATGGATAACAGCCAACAGCTCCAGATCGTGGGTAACATAATTCCTTTCATGGCTCTTCAATTTTCTTGAAGAATATGCTACGGGATGACCTTCTTGCATAAGTACACATCCTAAAGCAAGTGTACTAGCATTAGTTACCACTTCAAACTCCTTACTAAGATCAGGAAGTTTCAGGATGGATGCTAATACTAAGCTTTGCTTTAGTTTGTCAAAGCTGGTTTGTTCGGCAGGTGACCATACAATTGTTGCTTGCTTCTTTAGTAGATTAGTCAGAATATCTTTGATATCTTTGACAGAAGTTGGCATTAGTACATTCCAGAATGTCTCTGACCTTAGCTGGATCTAGTGAAATTCCATCCGCTGATACAATGAATCCCAGATATTCAATCTATCGCTTGAAAAAAGCTCACTTCTGCTTCTTGGCATAAAGCTTGTGTGCTCTCATTGTTTCAAGAACAATGCGAAGCTGGGGTTCATGATCTTTTTCATGTTTAGAGTAGACTAGGATATCATCAAAGAAGATGAGTACAAAGTCATCAAGATAGGTCCTAAAGATATCCTACATTAACTTATTGAAAAGGTAGCAGGAGCATTCGTTAGCCCGAATGACATCACTAGGAATTCGAAGTGTCCATACCTTGTACTGAATGCAGTCTTCGGGACATCTTCTTCTTTGATCCTTATCTGATAATATCCAAATCTGAGATCTATCTTAGAGAAGACCTTCGCTCCTTGAAGATGGTCAAGTAGTTCATCTATTCTTGGAATGGGGTATTTATTTTTTATGGTTGATTGATTCAACCCCCTGTAGTCAATGCATAGACGAAGCGTTCCATCTTTCTTCTTTTGGAATAGCATTGGGGCTCCCCATGGTGAACTGTTAGGATGGATATAGCCATCGTCTAACAGTTGCTTGAGTTGCTCTTTCAGTTCGATAGCTTCTGGAATGGACATCTTATACGGCCTCTTTGCGATTGGTGCAGCTCCTAGCACAAGTTTGATTTCATGGTCGACTTCCCTTTGAGGAGGAAGTTCTATCAGATCTTCAGGAAATACGTCTGCGTAATCCTTTAACCATGAAGGTTCTTCCCCAGATTCCTGATTCTGATCTAGCTTATTCAGTTTAATCAAATAGACAGGTAGGCCCTTTCTAACACCTTTTATTATCTGTGTTGCTTTTGCCAGCTGTATTTTTGGCTTACCAACCTCTCCTTGAGTTGTGACTAGTTCCCTTTCAGAATTTTGGAAGGAGACTTGGCCCTTCCCACAGTGGATGTGGGCATCATTGGGTATTAGCCAATCCATTCAGAGTAAACATTCGTGGACACCTAGGTTCATTACCCTGAATCTCACCGAAGTTGGCTTCCCACCCAGTAAGAATTCCACCTTAGCAGTTTTCCTAGTACAAGTGACCTCACGACCATTTGCTAATTCCACAAGTAAAGTAGGTGCATCTATTGTGGCTATCCCTAATCCTTTTGCACAGTTGGTGAAATGAAGGAATGTGTACTGCCACAGTCAATTAGGGTTTTGAAGCTTTTACCTTGATAATCTGATGGAGTTTGAATCACTGAGAATTAGCGATTCGAACCCTTCTTGTGAAGAGCGGTGTGAACCATTGCCCTCTCAATGTCAGCATCCATGGATGGATCCTCTTCATCGTCCATTGGAAACACTGGAGGTTCTCCCTCTAGCCATGACGATGGTTCCTTGGCCATGAGTGGCTCTATTTTGACCGTGGAATTCCTTGGCAATGTCCTCTGCTAAGCTTGGGGCATTCCCTCTAGAAGTGTCCGAGCTCGTTGCAATGGAAGCAACGTGGGTTGCGATCATTACTTTGTGTAGGAACAAAGTTATTGTCAGCATTGGCCCTAGATTTCTTTCTTTGGCCCTGATTCTGACCCTACGCTCTCTTAGTCTGAGCCTTAAACATACCCTTATTCTGATCTCTGTAAGGCCAAATCCTGTTGTTCCTTCGTTTGGCCTGCACCTCCTGTATTAATGGAGTAGCTCGAATGAGTGCGTCTTGTAGGTATATTGGGTGCATTGATTCCAATCGAGTGTTTATGGGTGGATTCAACCTAGCACAGAATTTTGGCACCTGGTGTGTCATATCCATTGGAGGCGCATACTTTAGGAGTGAAAAGAACTTTGAATAATATACTTCCAGGGATAATCCTTACTGCTTCAAGTCATAGAATTCATTCATCTTTTGTGTGCAGTAGGCAGGTGGCAGATACCTCCCTCGCACAACTTCCTTAAGCTTATCCCAAGTAATTGTTCCCTCTGAGATCGCTTGGTCTCTGCATCATTGTTTCCACCAAAGTCTCCCCTACACCTGTAAGCTTAAGTTTGGCGAGCATGGCTTGGTTAGCAGGTGCAGTTCCTGTTACCTCAAAATAGTCCTCCATGGACTCAATCCAGATTTTGGCGTCAGCTTGAACAATCCTTCCCTTGCCATCAAACTCGAGTGGCTTAATTTGTTTGAGAAGGAACTTCTTCTCTTGAATCATAGTTGTACTTAGTGCAGGGGTCGGACTTGGAACCTGGGCTTGGGGTTGCATCTGGACAATAAGATTCTTTATATTAACATCTTATCGACGTTCCCCATATTACGTTAATACGACTAGCACAGCTTTAAGCCAAGTGATGTAATCACTTAACACCTTAGCTAACATTTATGATCAAGATAGACAATAGTAAAAAGTCTTATTTATTCATGAGGGCATAACCCTTGAGTACATTTATTTTGGATAAGTAGGACAAGCTGATCGATACATCAGTTTGGGGAAAATAGGATTGTGTTACAATTGGCTACAGGGATGGAATAATAATATGGAGTTGGGTCATGGATTTTCAGGAAACTGTAAGTCATAGGAAGCTTGGGGTATCCCTTCCTTTGATACCCATTCTTCTCATAACACCCTAGCACTCTGATCCTGTCGGCAGAGATCACCCGGGTAACTTCTTCATAGAAATACTTGTTCTGCTTGACTTGCCGACCGCTAACATGCAAAGTTGTATTTGCGTGAGCTTCGACAAAGATGAACAACTTCACGATCTTTAATCCTAAATGACTATTCATGCACTGAACTGGTTTAAAAGCTATTATTTTATGTGAAATAATGTTAAACCCTTTTCATTCTATGTGTGTAAAAGCTATCATTCCATGCATATAAACTTATGCGAACTCCATACTCTACCATTTCATGCATGTGACCTAGCATTTAGAGTAAACAAAAATCCTAAGACTCGTTCTTGTTCCATGCATGTAGCTAACCCCTTTATTTCTTCCTCAAGAAATAATACAAAATTAATTATAAAGCTTAGGATATCTAAAGAACCTGGGTTTGATTCGTGATCATAGGGGGATTTGTTGCGTTGTCGCTTCGCTCGCCTCTCCCGCATTACCAGTACCATTGGTAGCTTTGGCACTTACACTTCCTACAACTTTCTTTTTGGGAGCCATTTATCACGTGAAATTTGGATAGTCCTGGTCTTAACGGCCTTCAAGATGACAGGCTCGGGAAGGAAAGGTCATGAGAAGGGGTCCTTCGCCGATGAGGGGGTGGCTTGAGAGTGGCTCCTCGAACACGGCTCTCGACACCTTCTCCACTCACCAACTCTCTCTCTCTCTCCCGCTCTCTCTCTCTCTCTCTCTCTCTCTCTCTCTCTCTCTCTCTCTTCTTCTTCTTCTTCTCCTCTTCTCCTTCTCTCTCTCTCCCTCTTCTTCTCCTTTTCTTCTCACCTTCTCTCTCTCCTCTCCTTCTCTTCTACTCTCCCTCTCTTCTTCCTCTTCTTCTTCTTTTCTTCTCACCTTCTCTCTCTCCCTCTCCTTCTCATCTTCTCTCTCTCTCTTCTTCCTCTTCTTCTTCTTTTCTCATCTTCTCCTTCTCTCTCTCCCTCTCCTTCTCTTCTACTCTCCCTCTCTTCTTCATTTTCTTCTTCTTTTCTTCTCACCTTCTCTCTCTCCCTCTCCTTCTCTTCTTCTCTCTCTCTCTTCTTCCTCTTCTTCTTCTTTTCTCTTCTCCTTCTCTCTCTCCCTCTCCTTCTCTTCTACTCTCCCTCTCTTTTCACTGATCACGCGGGGGGGGGGGGGGGGGGAGTCTTTTGACGGAAGCCCAAGGGGGGGCGCAGTTGCTGCAACGGAGGGGGGGAGGTTCCTGACGTACCCCGGGGGGGTTGTTGCAGTCCGCAACGGAGGGAGGGAAGGTGACGAAGCAGGGAGGGGACACTATGTAGTCCAGGGAGGGGGGGAAGGCTATGCTTTATAGGAGGGGGAGGAGGTAGGCATGGCCGCCACCCCTCCCACATGGGGGGCTGCATGCCCCCCATTTACCGCACTTCACTCCCTCTCTCTCTCTCCCCGACGTACTGTCGGCGGGGAGAGAGAGAGGGATAAAAAAATTTGCACTAAGGTTAATAATTTTTTTAAAATTAAGGGGGGGGAGTTCCTATGGGGGGGAGGCACCGCGGGGGGAGGGGGGGAGGGAGCACAGGAATATTACAGTAGGGAGTCTGATTAACATGACTATCACATGGTCAGACTTGAGCTATGTTTTTGGCCTTAGTAGTTTATGCAGATGTCTAGAAAGCCTCACTTGGATACAGTTAGATGCATATTGAGGTATGCAAAGTCCACTTTACATTATGGAATTTTTTATGAGATAGGTAAGCGTGTATAGGTGTTTGGATACATTGATGTAGATTGGATTGCTATTATGTTAGATAAAAGATCTACTAGTGGATTCATGTTTTTCCTTGGTATTTCTATAGTTACATGGAGTAGTAAAAAGCAATCTACAGTTGCTTTATCAAGTACAAAGGCTGAGTATAGAGATGTTGCTACAGCATCATGTGAGGTGTTACAGATACAAAAGTTATTAGGTGATTTAGATATAAAAGGAGATATTCTAGTTGTCATTCAATGTGACAACATGAGCAACATATAGTTAGCTAGGAACCTAGTGTTCCATGCTAAAAACACATTAAGGTGCACCACCACTTTGTGAGAGAGAATGTACTTGTAGGAGAGATTGACTTGGTAATTAGTACACAGGGTTAGATAGCTAACATTTTTACAAAGGCATTGGGTGCAGAGAAGCTTCAAAGCTTGAGGGGGAGTGTGGAGATGGCAAGCTCAATATGTGGGGATATTGATAATGGATTGCCTAGCTAGATGGGTTCACACGTCTACACTTAGCACGTTGGTGGTCATTATGATCCTCACATGGCCATTTACTTTTTGCTTATTATATTTAGATTGTTGCACCTATCTACAACTAGCATAGTTATAGTGTCAATTGATTAGTATAGTTAGTTATGCCCTATTTGACTTAATAGGCCACTTTCCTTTATCTTATATCTTATCTATATTTTGTGTACATTATATTGTGTGTGAAAGAAGAATAAAAAACTAGCAAGAAAAACATTTTGGCCTCTATCTCGCTTCTTATGTACTTGAGTGAACTTCCTCTTGTGTGTATGGTGTGTGTTTAGCATAGGGACTCAAGCAAGTCCCCCTACCACGCGATTCTTGATAGTTAAGCTATAAATTCTTCAATGAATATCAAAAAATCATTTATTTATATTTCTAATCAATGTATTAAATTAATATTAATCTAAAAAAGTTTCTTTTTACATGCGATAGAGTATTGTTCACATATGTGATCACATTCGAACTCCCATGCTCTCCACTAGAGAGTATCATCTCTTCGCAGCCATCACAAATAGGGAGTCCTTGTATGCTAGCTTTTGAGATTTCTTAGTCTTGATTATAATTCTCAAGAGGCTAGAAGGATTCCTTGCAAGATAGAGGTCTTATGGAGAGAAGAAGGAGCCATTTTGGATTTCCAGAGGAGGCAAGAGGGTGGAGAAAGTTTTGGACAGCACCAAAGAGGTTCTCCCTATGTGGGGGTAGTTAATGATGATGACCTCTTCTTGTTCTTCTTTTTCTCATGTCCTCTTCCTTATTCTTTTTTTCCTCACTCCTACCTTCTCCTTCTTCTTCTCTTCCTCTCACTCCTCTTTCCTCCAACTTTCTCATTCTTATCTTTTTCTCACTCCTATCTTTTTCTCCTCTCTCTCTTTCTCTCATAGAAATTGATTCAACAATAACTAGTGCACTAAGTAAAGAAAGAAAAGCTAGCCTATGCTTTAAGCCTTTGGCTAAGGCTTTATAGCCTAGTATGAGGCTTCCAATTGGTAGTTGATGGTGCCCTTCACTATCCCTCTCACTACCCATGATAACATTGAGGCACGCTCATGGTTTGGCAATTATCTCGAGAAAGTTGGCAATGGTGATGAGTCCAAGGAAATTGGCATCATCCATGGCTCAATGACCACTCAAAACTTTCTTTTCTTTTTTAAATTTGTTTTTTCTTAAGGTTATAAAACCTTTGTTAATCCCCCTTCATGTTTGGCTCTTGGTTCATGGTTCTTGGTGTCACAGCGCGCACATAGGGTTGAAGGTCACCACAAGGGTTTGGCAAGAGAAGAATGTATGGGGATTGAATAGCTTAGACTCCGGAGATGGTAGAGATAAAAGAAGGGTTGAAGGTTTTAAGCCAAGTTCTTGAAGATAAGAGACAGCAGGTGAAGGTAGATTTAGGGAGAGGAGTAGATGGAAGAGAAGGGGTTTGAAGAAATTGAAGACGTAGAAGAATACTCAAAAAAAGAATTAGAAAATGTAGAAGAATACTAACAGAGATGAAGCCTATCAATTTCTTTCAGCATTATGAGAAGATATAACTCTAATAGACAAAAACGTGTATATAATAATACATTTATCTATACTACTCAGATCGCCAATCTGATGCTTCCATTGGCTTCGAAAGGGGGGTAAAATACCAGCGCATCTAGCAAGAATTCTGCCAAATTACTCCAGCTTCATCTCCCCCTTCGGAGTGTTGTTCACTACCTGAAAACAATGATCGCACGTCACACGATTTTGTTAATCTCTCTTTTTACATAAAATCCTCTCAAATTGGCTGAAAGCTACATGCTTTCTTTTACATGTCATCCTAATCTAGAAGTTGTCTATAGTTTTATGGTTTTTTACAAGAGATAATATCTAGAATATCAAAAATTGGCTAAAACCTTATCCAAACAAATCTAATATTTTGAACCATGGACACTAGCACTAATTCCTAAAGTGGCATTGGCTCTCTAAATCTAAAAGAAAGCCACACTCTAGATTTTTTTACACGGTGTGCATATAGCGGCATGACATCCACCCCCTCCTAACCTACACATCCTCTAGCATGTGCCAAAGTCTCACGGATTTGTAGTGTCAGAAGAAGTATATACTGCCATGTCAATGTCTTCATCTTCTGCCTCTTCTTCTTCCTCTATGTCTTCATGCTCTTGAATTATATTCAAGTCTTCTAACTCATATGTTGAACTTTCTCTTCATTTGAAGAGCTTGATTCTTTTTCCAGCTACGGGTATCTTTATGCTAGTCCCATCCAATTCAGCCAATGAATATGTGGCATTATCATGAATGACCTTTACCACATAAGGGCCAAACCAATGCTTTACCATCTTCCTAGAAGCATTGTATTGATTGTCTAGGCTACTGTCATAGACAAGCACCCAATCATTTTCTTGAATTGCTCTTGGCCGAAGTCAATGTCACTTATCAAATATTATTTTGTTCTTTAGTCTTGCTGTCTTTAGCTTCTCAATAGCTGCTTGAACATCTTCAAGCCTTCTTTCTAGCTGCCATATGTGCAAAATCAGCAACTCTTCTCTACTGATGCCTTCCTCCCAAGGTAGAATACTCCATGTGAGAATAGATTCTTCACTTGGCATAATTGTCCATGCATAATTTCAGCTAGTATATAGCCAGTCACTGTACTGTGAGTAGTCTAGCTAGCCCATAATGCAAAATGTAGCATTTTAGGCCATTCTTTGATCTTTCCTCTACAAGACTTTGCTAGAGCTTTGAGAATAGGCTGGTGCCCTCTGTCACTTTTCCCATTGCCTTCAGGGTTGTAGCCTGATGTTAAAGCCAACTTAATACCCAATTGAGCAAAGAAGTTGCATGCCTCATCAACATCCAACTCTCCTCTATCTGCAGTTACTTTACCCACACAAGCATATCTACAAAACACTTCTTCAAGCAAAAAACGACAAACAACTTGAGTGGTCTTGGTTGTTAAGTCTTTGCCTTCAACTTGATTGGTTAGATCCTCTCTTGCAAGTACTAAATACCGCATATTCCATATTCCTGTAGGCATGGTTACTTTACCCACACAACCATATCTACAAAACACTTCTTCAAGAAAAAAACGACAAACAACTTGAGTGGACTTGGTTGTTAAGGCTTTGCCTTCAACTTGATTGGTTAGATCCTCTCTTGCAAGCACTAAATACCGCATATTCCATATTCCTGTAGGCATGGTTACAAGATCAATAACCCATCTATAATATATAGACAAGGGATAAGTTAGTTGTAACCCATCTCAATGCTTGACCATAGAATACATCTGACACACATAACATGTTTCAACAAAATGTGCTATGTCCCAATACATATTTTGCCACCAATATTTTTATGACTTTACTAAAGGTTTCCCATATGCCTCTATGGCCAGCCCACAGTCTTTCATGAAATTCCTTCATTACCTATTGTTGCAATCTTTTGTTACCTAAAATTTGGGCAAGCGCTCCTTTCTTCTTCTTTGCGTGATTTCATAGATGTCCTTCTTTAAGAAAAAAGCCATAAGCTTTCCTCTTGATATGCTTGAACTCCTCATCAGTCCAAGTTTCCTTCTTCTTCATCATGCTCAAATATTAGCCGTCTTTATAATCTTCTCAAAGGAAATGAACTAGAACTTGAGCAATGCAATGAGCATGCTGGCTTCTAGTTGACCACCTTGTTGTTTTCAGCTTTGGACTAGTATATGCAGTAACTGAAAATGTATTTTCAACAACCATGGAATGAAATTCAGCAAGTATAGATTCTTCAACTTCATCTTCTTCCATCAGCTCTTCTTCATTGTCATATCTTGCACATGATAGCATATCAGCACAACTGGATTTTCCTTTCCTGCAATATGCTTTAATTTGGGGTTGAGAGATTTAATATATGCAATCCATCTTAGCATAGCAATGTCAAGTATAGAGCAGTTGGCAATCATGCCCAAGAGTGGAAGACAATCAGTTTCTACCACTACAGAAGCACATATAAAGTATTCACGATCACACTTTAATGCTATTACAACTCCCCATAATTCCCTTTTAACTTATGCATACCTTCTCTAACGTTCATTGAGAACTTTTGTTCCAAAACGAATTGCATATCTGTTACCTTCAAGATCCTCTTGGCCAACAGCCCATCCTATCCCAATGGGGCTTGTATCCCCACAGTGATGGGTTGACCATTTGAATAATCATCCCTTTTGAGAGTGGGGGCTGAAATTAACAGCTTCTTTAATTTGCGTATAGTGAGAGTATGCTCATTACCCCAAGAGAATCTTTGGCCTTTTCTTAATAATTGATAAAGATTTTTTGCTACATGAGAAAAATGTGGTATCCATAAGAGATAGAATACGCATGCACTAAGAAATCTTCTTACTTCTGAAACATTTGTGCATTTTTCTTGCATTCTCCTGATGGCATCTATCTTGGTTGGCGAAGGTTGTGTCCATAGGGGCCACATAGATGACCGACGAGGACTTCTTCTACTCCAAAAATCAAACTTAGCTCAAGAAAGGGTAAGATGTACCTCTTCTAGCCTTGTTGTCACAATCATGAAAATGGTTAACTACAAATATCTAGCAACCATCTTCGTCAAGCTCCTCGTTATTTTCATTGACTTCACATCCCTTGATAGGTACATCATCAAGAAATGAAAGAGTAAGTTGTGGAATAAAGCCCCTTAAGACTTTTTGCATGGTATTCATCATATGGGCTACGGAGTTTGTTGCACCTTGTGGTAGAGTGCACAGGCGGACCAATCCAAGAGGTGTCTTCATTGTGGTAATGTCTCCGCTTTCTAATGAAAGCTAAAATTGGTCATATCCTGAATATAGGTCGCCCATAGAATAAATTTCTCTACCTACAAAGTGCAGCTTCAGCAAATTCGTCAACAATTGGACCCAAACCAACATTTCGGATGTTTGAGTAAGGTGCTGAAGAAGATTCTAAAATCTTCATTCTGATCTTCTCATTTAGAAGTTCCAATAATTTGGGCAAATGCGCCCTTGGAATGAGAATAGGCTTGAGGTTACAAGGCACATGTGGGACCGTAAAAATGACCATAGGAGCCACAATATTTGGATCCACACAACCTATTTCACTTGGCTGAAATGCAAAAACTTTTCCATGTTTCATTAGCATTTGCATAAAAGAGTGTTTTTCACCCAGCAAAAGGAAAGAATTTTCACATATTTTGAGCTCTTTTATACTTTCAGATGTGAACTTGTGACCAATGTTGGAAGGATCACGAAGACTTGGTTGATTTGCTGCCCTAACAGCCAGCCCTTCACTTTCAGGAGGCAGTGGGACTGCCACATGCTTGACTTTCTCATCCATTTTCTTGTATTTTGTCTCCACTTGCGCTTCAGCCTTGTTGAGTAAACCAATGACTTCCTGCTCAACAAATTCTTGAATTGTTTGATAGAAATCCAATGTATATAGTTCTATGGATTGATTTTCAGCTTGATTTTTTGTATGAGCAACTGCATATATTTCAGCCAATATGTCAGTAGTAATCTATCAAAAAAAAAAGCTTGAAATATCTTCATTTTCAGCCATCGTGTCATAAGTTTTCAGCTCCCTTTTTACATGGCATAAATATTTTCTTTCAGCTGTAGTCATGGCCTGAAGAGACTTATAGCAGCCCATACTATTGGCTGTATATACATATAGATTTGCTAGAGGCACAGTTTCTGTAGCATAAGGAGGTTCAATCTTTTTACATGATGCACTGCCATAGTTTCCTTTTATAGCAGTGCAGCCCGAAAACCCTTGAATTCTCGGGAATTAGGAGGCATAGGATAATCACATAGTCAATCTCTATTTCGATGATGGTTAACAAACACAATAAGAAATTAGACAGCTCGTTCATTATCCTTGATTTGGATTCGAGCATAGGAAGAACCATCATAAAAAGCTTTTGTTTCCAAGCGGGCTTTAAAAATGTAAGGTTGCCCAAGAATGATAGGGTAACTACAAGAGTCTTGAACAAAAAAGTGAAAATGGTCTTTTATGTCTCCAATAGTTACCTGCACATTAGGACATGCAGCATAAAAATCTCCAGAAGAGTTGTTTGCAGCTCTCATTCCTCAACCTAGATCAACATCTATGGGCCATCCACCACTTTCATAGAGACTCCTTGCCATAACATTTATCTCCAAGCCATGGTCTAAGAGTGCAATATATGGTGTTTCTTTTTCTCCAATTTTGACGACTGTCTATGTTAATGCGTACATGAGTAGTGACTTCTTGGAATGAACCAAGCCTCTTCCTCCTCATGCATGTGCTGTAGACGGCCTTCTTTTTGAGAGGTGGGCTGCCCAATTGGTTTGAGCCAGCTTCTTTAACTACTTCAAGATGAATTCCTTGTGAAGTCAGTTTCTCTTCATCCTGCACAAAAACTCGAAGAACTTGCAAAAAAGCATGCACTGTTTCTTCAGCTTCGTCACTAACATATTGTCTTTTTCTTTTGATTACATTAATAATTACATCATGGAATTCATGTTTGGCAATTCCAAGAATTTCGACTAAGGTGAATTTAATTTTGCTTCCCAGAATTCGTTCTTCTAGGACTTGTTTGAGATCAGTTTTGCAGATTCTATGTTACATTGCAATTGGTAGCCTGGCTGCTTGCCTTTCTTCTTTCCTTCGATCTTCTTTGTTTGTAGCACATCTTCTATCTCTTGATCTAGGGTTATATTTTCAGCAAGCTTTAGTTGTTCAGCCATTCTTCTAGTTACCCGTTTTGGAGGGCCAAAAGAGGAAGGACGTGGTTCATCTTCTCTTCTTCTCTTTTCTTCAATCAAGACTTCTTTATGATTGACGTCAGCCAAATGTGCAAAGGCAGAAAAAGAATCTACCGGTTCTTTCCAACCAGTTATTCCTCAAATGCACTAACTAGCGTTAGCCAAATCTTCCTTGGCTGCTTTACCACATTCCATTTGATCTAGTATCTACATCCATACTTTAGATTGCACATTAGCTTTACATGCTTTCAAGCTTGATTTAATTGGCTCAATTTGCAACCCATAGGTAGCTCCATCAATTGCTGCATAGGCATTCTTTACATCTAAATCTTCTAATATTTTCTTCATTCCACCATTGCCAAAATTTGGCTCTAGTGGAAGACCAGTTTCAGTTGCATGAATTTTTTCGTCTTTCCAAAAGATTAGCTTCTGTGCTTTAGCCTCACGGAAGGCAGAACACTCCCTCTTGTCATGTTGTTGGCTGTCACATCAAATACAACGCCTCTTAAAGCCTTCTCTCATGGGTCTTTGAGTTGATGATCGTCCTCGTTCTTCAACTTTGATATCCAGCTTCTCCACCTTTGAACTAATTTCTGTAAGATTTAGATGAACATCACACATGATTTTAATGAGTTCATCCATGACATCATTTTTAGAAGGAACAGAAGAAGAAAGAGTTGGTTGATTAGTCAAAGGAATAGGGGATTTTGAAGGTGGAACAAGCTCCATCAATGGAGTTGTTGGTATTGAAGTAGAACCCAATCTTAGTCGCATCTGCTCTCTTCGAGCAATCATGTTAACTGCATCAGTAACATCTGTCCATGCAGTCTTGACTCCTGATTCGAAGGTAGCATCTTCTAGGCGATTAGCAAGCTTCTCTTGCAGAATGGAATCTGAGCCTTAAGGAATAATTCAATCTTCTGACCTTCCATACTTTGTTGGTCTTCAGCATCAAGTTGTCCAAAATTACTTTCAAATTCATAGTATAAAGCTACTATAGCTAAACTTTTGTTGGGTTTCTCAACCCAATAAGTGAAACTTTTCTTCGTCATTAGGCCAAAGTCTTCTAAGAAGAATTCTTCGCTTTGGGCTTTTTTGAATGCAACCCAACCCGCATCTTGCTGAAAAAGACCATGGATTCTCTCTTGAAGACCATGCTTGGCTAGTCTGGCAAAATAGCAACTCCATGCATGTTGTGGTACACCAAAGAAGAGCATTTTTTCAGCATATAAGCAAATAAAAATAGAGACATTTTGACCATTAAATTATTTTAATTCACGCCTAACTTCCTCTAGGGCCTTGATAACTATGGAATCAATCTTCTTGTCGTCTTGCCTTTGTTATTGTTGTTGTAACATTTGGATTTGTTGTTGCTGAGTCCGCTATAGTATGCACACCAATTGTTGTAGAGTATCTCCTGAAGAATCCCCCATCTTGGAGTTCTCTTACACCGACCTTCACATTGGGTTCACCAATGTCGCAGCGTGCAGGGTTGAAGGTCACCACAGGGGTTTGGCAAGAGAAAAATGTATGGGGGTTCAAGAGCTTAGACTCCGAAGATGGTAGAGATAAGAGAAGGGTTCAAGGTTTCAAGCCAAGTTCTTCACGATAAGAGACAGCAGGGTGAAGGTAGATTTAGGAAGAGGAGTAGATGGAAGAGAAGGGCTTCGAAGAAATTGAAGATGTAGAAGAATACTCAAAAAAAGAATTAGAAAATGTAGAAGAATACTAACAGAGATGAAGCATGTCAGTTTCTTTTAGCATTATGAGAAGATATAACTCTAATAGACAAAAACGTGTATAAAATCATATCTTCCTCTATGTTGCTCAGATTCTGATGTTTCCATTGGCTCTGAAAGGGGGGTAAAATACCAGCACATCTAGCAAGAATTCTGCCAAATTACTCCAACTTCATCTCCCCCTTCGGAGTGCTATTCACTGCCTAAAAACAACGATCGCGCGCCACACGATTTCGTCAATCTCTCTTTTTACATTAAATCCTCTCAAATTGGCTGAAAGCTATGTGCTTTCTTTTACATGTCATCCTAATCTAGAAGTTGTCTATTGTTTTATGGTTTTTTACAAGAGATAATATCTAGAATATCAAAATTTGGCTAAAAACTTGTACAAAAAAATCTAATATTTTGAACCATGGACACTAACATTGATGCCTAAAGTGGCATTGTCTCTCTAAATCTAAAAGAAAGCCACACTCTAGATTCTTTTACACGGTGTGCGCGTAACGGCACGATATCGAGTCATTATATCATTTTTTTCCTCAGAGGAATCAAGAGGTCTTTATCTCAAAGTTAGGAAATAAGTTGGATTGTAGGACTTATGGGTTAGGATCCATCATTCTTCCATTGCACTATTATGATTATATGTAACATTGAAAGTTCAAGACAAAGTAATGATTATAAGTGCAAGATAAATTATCCATTCCAAGGTAATTCTTATTACAATGTAGGGTTTATTACATCTTGTGAAGATCTTTCTAAGGTTTTTAAATAATCTTCAAGATGTCAATGGGTTTTAGTCCTTCATGAAAGAGACTCAAGATGTTTCTTATATAGGATATTATCTTCATCCACCCAAGTGGCATCCTCTTCATGATAGTCTTTAAATTGGATGAAATATCCCCTGATGGTTCTGCTTCGGAGGGTGTGTACTTTTACATCAAGTATTTTGTTAGGTTGGAGCTTAAGGACTCCTTGTATTGGCAATATAGCTTGTTTATCATCAAGAACATGATCATGATTGGGTAATAACCTTCTAAAAGGCTAATATGAAATACATTGTGAACTTTTGAGTGCTTCGGAAGTTGTAACTTATAAGCATTGAGTCCCAAACACTTGAAAATCTTATATGGCCCACAATATCTTAGGCTTAGCTTCTTAAATTTCCCCAAGGATAAGAACTCTTCTTAAGACACGAATACAAACAAAAACCATGTCTCCTTGCTTGAAGATTCATTCTTGCCTTCCTAGATCAGCATATGCTTTCTGTCGATCCTTGGTAGCATGGATATCTTGTTTGATAGTGTTAACTTATTCATCCATTTCTTACAACATCTTCTTAGAAGAAACTACCTTTAAGGTAGGTTCAAAAAAGCTTAGTGGAGTTAGGTATTCTCATCTATAAAAAGCTTGGAATGGTGTCATCTAAATACTTTGATGATAGAATGCATTGTAGAAAAACTCCATCAAAGGTAGGTATTGTATCCACCACTTGGATTTCTTATAATAGTAGAGTAAGCTCTAAATATGTCTTTGAAAGGGATGCAAGAGACGTGGGAGAGAAGAGCACACATAATGTTGGTGCTGTCAACAATGTTATGACAGCCTTATTGCACTTTCATATATATATGAATAAAGAATATGAGCGATCACTATACACGGGCAAGCCCAAGGGCGTTTTACCCCAACAACCTCCCACTAAAAGGCCAACGGGCCAGGGAGTGAAAAAACAAAACAAAAGAAAAGAGACTGGGTGAGGAATCATGGCATCTCACCCGAAAGCGAGCTGTGCAATAAGTGGCGGGAACCTCCTCACAAGAAGAGTCAAGCATCCCTGAGTCCATGACATCCAAGAGATAAGTGATCCCATAGCTCTAGACAATAGAGAAATCCATGACTGCTTCCCATGAAGCAAGCAACACAACTCATAAGTGCACAGTTGTAAAGCATTAGAGTGGTGCATAGCATCAGCGTAGCATATAAAAGATAGCAAAGAGCATATACAGACTCTCCAAGGTCAATCATCAAAAGAGGGCCAGCATCCCAGACACAAGTCAAATGGGGTCTCAAGACAATATGCTGCCTCAGCAAAGTGGAAGACTGACATACGGCTATAGAATCAGCCATAAAGTGCACTGAACGCACATCAAGAGACCTGAGAGGTGTCTGCGTCTCATAAAAGACAGCATGATGGCTGCATAGAACCTGCTAGGCATCTAAATCCCAAAACCTATAAGCCGTAAAGTCACCATCTCCATAACCAAGGAGTATGCATCTACGTGACATAGGCTCATGTGGCATACTGACACATGCCTAGCAGCCAAACATCCTCAAGTGATCATAGGAGGGTCTCATGCCACTCCATGCCTCATGCGGAGTAATAATATCCAAAGAGAAACCTTACATCTGATTAACCAAGTAGACTGCCGTCATAAGGGCCTCAGCCCAAAAGCCATAAGACAACCTAGCTGTGGTAAGCATAGAAGCAACCTTTGCCTGTAAAGTCAAGCACATGCCATGAGCAATCCCATAATACCATGGGCATAAGAAATCAATGCCATATTTCTCACAAGAGATCTGTAAGCTAGGAGAGATAGCATGACTCTCATAATCCATCTGCAAGCATCTAGGCTTGCTACCAACAGAATCCATAAACCTGTCAAGCATAGTAACGGCATGCTCAATCCATACCAAAGGGTAAGCCCAAACACGGTGGGTAGCATGATCCATGAAGGTCACAAAATACGACGCTCCACCAAGTGACTAGGAAGGCATAGGTCCATATACTGCAACATGGACTAGATCTAGAGAAGCATGCCTCACATGATCGCCATAAGCCAAAGAGGCTCTGCACGGACCATGAGTACAATGAGGGCAAGTAGCATGGGAAAGAGCAGGCAATAAGCCCATATCACATAAAGCATCCATCTCAGTGTGTCATACATGGCCTAGGTGACAATGCCATAACAATTCATGTGGTATCTGCATAACTAAAACCATAGAATCTCCCACGTGAGAGACATGCACTACATAATCACTGCCATATCTAGCACCTCTGGCCAATGCCAAGCAACCACAACAGAATTTTCATGTATCCCCAAGAGAGATATAATATCTTGCACCATGCAACTGACTGACAGAGATTAGGCTCTTACTAAGCGTAGATATATGCAAGACATCACGGAGCATAAGAGAAGACCCATTTGGTGAAGCTAAGTGTATATCCCCTGTACCAATAACATGACAATCCTACTCAAGGCCCAAAGAAATACATCTGTCAACCTCCTTGTAAGAAGAGAAACAAGCTATATGCGGAGTAACATGACAAGATGCCATACTGTCTAAAATCCAATCAAAGGTATAGGCCATATCACTGAGCAAGTCATCTGCAGGGTAACATGATGCCAGGAGTCTAGGCTCAGCTGCATCATCATGGGTAACTACATACACCATACCACTTACACCATACCACTATCAACAGTGGTCTCACCTACTGTATCACTAACTCTGCTCTCATGTCTAGTGTGGCACAATCTTTTCTGCTCTCTAATTCACTTGAAGTATTTATGCTTCACATGCCCTATCTTTCCACAATGAAAGCAAACATAACCTGTAAAAACCTATAGAAGAGGACAATTGCTCTATAATAGCATGAGTAGGGCTGTCCAATACATCCAAGGAGCTCAAAGAATTAGGGGAACTCTCATCAGAGAGAATAGGCTCATCAAGAGGATTGTCTACATGACTAGAAGAGCTGGAAGTCATCATAGCATACTACAAAGGGGACTCATCCAAACCAGAAGGGGAGAACACAAAGGCATCAATCATGAATGCAAAAGCTCCCACACGTACAAGCCTAGCAGACAAAAGCATGACATATCCAACCACTATAGCTCGTAGCCATAAAAGCATAAGCATGCCTCGGAGCCATAAATGCATAAGCATCCCCGAAACATAGGAGTATACATAACTTTGCAGTGTCTCATACCATGTACTGACATACATGTCCAGCCAACAATGGCAGGTGGCAAATAAACCTGCAAGAATCAGGCTCCATTAAAAGCCCAAATATCTGTGTAAAAGCATCCAGGTAAGAGGCTCTGTAAAATACATAACAGCAGACCATGTGCATACACGGGTGGCCATAAAGATCAACTGCTCCCTGACATGCACGGGCAATAGCAGCCCAAATAGCATAGATGCCATACAACAGAGAAGTAGGACAGCCATAACTGTAAATCCCAAGCACTATCCAAGTCCACTGATCAGTAAGTATCATGTATATCAAATGCAAACGAGCAATCGCAGCTCAAAAGGCAATTGCCAAAACAAGGGAGCAGTTCATTGCTCAATACATGTAAGTGCATCCAAGTAATAGCCAAGATCCATAACCAGAGCATCAAATCCCATATAGCATCCAAGGTTGTAACGGAAAAATCCAAGTCAATGTCCAACTGCTCAAGGGAATACTCAAATGAATGTCCAGGAAGCGCTCACGAAGGACCTGCTCTGATACCAATTGAAAGGGATGTAGGAGAAGCGGGAGAGAAGAGTACACACAATGTAGGTGATGTCAACAATGTTATGACAGCCTTATTGCACTTTCATATATATATATGAATAAAGAATATGGGCGGTCACTATACACGGGCAGGCCCAAGGGCCTTTTACCCCAATAGTCTTCAATGACGTGGTTAACTCATTTGGTTTGCCCATCAGTTTGTGGATGATAGACAGTATTGAAACAAAATTGGGTATCAATGGCCTCGAATAAGCTCTTCCAGAAGTGAGAAGTAAAAAGAGAATCATGATCGTTGATAATCCTTTCAGGCAATCCATGTAGCGCCTAAAGATATCCTTCACAAATATTCTTGAGCCTTGTAGTTGGTTTTAACTAGCATAAGGTGAGCAACCTTAGTTGGTATATCCATAATTACTAGAATTGAATTGTATCTTCCTTGGGCATAGGGTAATCCATATATAAAATCAATATTGATAAATTCCCACTTCATTTTCAAGATGTTAAGTGGTTGGAGCTTTCTTGGCATCTTAATGCACTCAGCCTTTACCCATTGGTAGCTCAAGCATTCTGTGATATATTTAAGTACATCTCCTTTGATATTTTCCCAATGAAAAATCCATCTTACAATGTCGAGAGTCTTTGCATAGTCCCAATGTCCTAGGAAAGGAGAATCATGGGCTTCCCAAATTATCTTCTTGAGATCTTGACTTCATGGGATACATAGCCTTGTCTTGAAGTAGACAAGACCTTGTTTTGTCGAGAAGTTTAGATACTTTTTGCTTGGAGCTTATCACCTTGGATAGGATCCTTACATGCTTCTTCCTTAGCCATTTCTATGATTGGAATACTAGGCATTGGCAACATTACTAACAGAGATCTTGCCTTAGAGGGTTCCTCTGAGATAAGGGCATTGAGACATGCTTTGCACCTTAGAGCATCTACAATGGTATTCTCCTTACCTAGTCTGTACTTGATTTCAAAGTCATACTCTTGCAAGAGTTTAATCCATCATGTTTAGGTCTGTTGGCAGAGTGAAGATCCATTTGAGAATCTTATAGTTAGTGAGACTAAATTGAACTTGCACTCAAGAAAATAATGCCTCCATAATTTGATCATGAGTAGCATTCTCATGATTCTTCACCCTCCTAGAAGAATAGGCTATTAGATGGCCGTCTTGCACGAGTACACAACCTAACACAAGAGAGCTTGCATTTTTAAAAAACTTCAAATTCTTAACTTAAGTAGTTTCAAGATAGAAGCTTTGTTTAAGCTTTTCAAGGCTAGAGTGTTGAGTGGGAGTCCACTTCTTGAGTAAATCAATTAAGGGTATGAAAATCAAGGCATAGTCCTTGATAAAAAATTTGTACCATTCTCTCAAGCCCAACAAACTTGAGAATTTCTTAACTATTGTTGGGGGTGCCCATTCTTGCACATCTTTAACCTTGGTAGGATCTATCGCATTCCCTTTATATTAGAGACTATAAATCCAAGATACACAATTTGCCTCTTGAAGAAGGCACATTTCTTCTACTTGGCATAAAACTTGTGTGTCCTCATCTAGCTATAGAAGCCTCAAGCTATTTAGTAATGTCTCTACAAGCAGCGTACCTCACTTAAAAATCTTTTACAAGAAACTTATGATAATCCTAAATATTAAAGCAATAAAGCAAGCCCTATTAGGAAGCTATGAGGAATTTAACGAGTGTTGCAAAGATTGAAGAAGAAATATCCAAGGGGAATTAAATCCAAAAATGTTTTAAAAGGAACTAGTTGTTGAAGTTTCTTTTGAAAGACAAAGCTACTTTATGGAGAATTATGTTCTCATGTCACCATCTTGGTGTCTCTAGTAGTGAATAAGAACTCACAACTTTTTGGATCCCTGGGAATATCAATTTTAGAAGAGAAGTCAAATGTTTTGTCTACCAATCAATTAGGATTTTTACTCTGCAATGTACAGATGAGGTAGAGTTAGCCTAATTTTTAGTGTTGAGAAAAAGATATCCCTTGATATGAAATTGCCTCTAAAGCACTTCAGTTCTCAAAAATCCCTTTATGTAACTCGTTTTTATTATTTAACACCAACTTATATTATAAAACCGCAATCAAGATTCTTTAACACCTCCTTTCGTTATCCATTTAAGGGAATTGGAAAACATCCCCCAATAACTCAATGTTCACACCCATTAAGAGAAAATAAAATGTTATTAGAGAAATATGTGGAGGATTTGAAGCTCACCTTTGATATTTGCATTTATGATCAAGCCATAAGTTTTTCAGTTTCTTGATAAGAACCATGATCTGAATGTTGTGATAGGTTTCTAGGTTTCTTGATAAGAACTTTCTTGATATTGTAATAAAGCAAGTTCTTTTCTACATGGAAGAGGCTCAAGAAAAGGCAACTTATCTACTTTAATTGCCCCTTGAATTGGACTTATATTATGCACATAACCAAGGGTACATGTATCAATCTCTTTTGACAATTTCATTTAATGTGTGTGGAAAATCGCTAGTAGAAAATCGATAACAATGCATTTAGGAAATTATTTGAGAACTTCTACGAATCTTCAACACAAAATTTCTCTATGTTTTAAAATATTGCAATGCATTTAAAGGAGAAACTAACAACAATATGAGTCTCCTCTAAAACTACCAGTCAATAGATGTGTAGAATTTGAATGAGAAATTTGATAACAATGCATTTAAAAGTATTGTGAAAGAGTTTATTATTGGTCATCAACCCAAGTTTTGGATGATTGTTTAGATCATGTAATGTACTAGGGTAAAAGGGCTAGTAATGTTGTGGTCCCCTTTACTATGTTGTGTTGGCCCCTAATTAAAATGTTAAGGTGGTCCAATGAAAGAGTAGAAATTAAAATATTTGATTGGAATGCCTAAAGTGCAAAAGGATTTAGGTCAACCACATATCATTCATCTTCAATGGCTCCCATATGCCATACTTCTCCATGCTTTTGTTAGGTAACTCAAATGATCTTATGTGTGTCAATCATCGTTCCTTATGTTCATTCACGACTCAAACTTTTTTATAAGCTCACCTCATTCAAATGAAAGGTTCACTAAGAGGATTTGGTGAGTTTTTCTTCCCATTGGTAGATTGAAGGGGGCCTCTATAGACGCCATAGTACCTACCCTCTTACCTTATTAGGAAGTGTATCTAATATTAAATTTTCCCATATGGTATAAATATTGCCTAGATTGAGGGCTTCGAGTTCCTATGCATACTCATTCTCATTTATTTGCATTGTATTGAAAAGAATTAGGATAAGTATGATCATATGCACTTGCTTCTCTTTAAGCTCTTAGCACTTGCATGCAAATGCATGTTAAATGATTGTTTACAATGTCATTCAAACACTCATTGAGGTTAAAATGATGTTGATGTAAAATGCTAGACTATACATTTTCTTTCAAGGCATGGATGAAGGATTGGAAGTTTACAAAGGAGGAACCATCATGATGGTTTGCACTTTTTGCAGCCAAGCTCCATTGTTTTACACTCTCATGGATGTCCTTGTTTACCATTAATTCTTTTACTTTGGTTTTCAACACCTCCTTTGACATATCCACTTTTGTTGCGTCATTTTCATATTCAATTAGCCTCAAGCCTACCTTCCATCCTTGTTCAATGAACTTGCAATTCATTGGTTGATCTGAAAAGTGTGGCCATCCCAACATGGGTATTCCAAATGTTATAGCTTCAATTGTTGAATTCCAACCCCCATGTGTAAAGAAGCCTCCTATGGCTTGATGGCTAAGGACTTTGAGTTGTGGTGACCAAGACACAAATTTCGCTCTCCCTTGAACACGCTCTTCAAAGCCTTTTGGAAGAATTGTAGAGTTTGCGATAATGTTTGCTCGCGTAACCCATAAGAAGGGATGGCCACTTTCTTCCAAACCAAGTGCAATTTCTTCAATTTGTTTCATAGAGACAATAGCAAGGCTTCCAAAGGCAACATAGAGGATAGATTTAGGTGGAAATTTGTTTAGCCATTCTATACATTCATCATTTTCTACCCATAGGGTACTCTTATCATGCTCAAAGGCACTAGTTGATGTCTTGTTGAGACATGAATTTGGTAGAAGGGGACCAATCGTACAAATTGAAGGATATTCTTTTCTTAAGGTATCAAGGGTGTCTCTCTCAAGCTCATCAAATGTGTTAATGAAAATCCATTGTGAATCAAAAAAGCGAGCAAATCGACTAATGGCAAGTTGAAACATGAAGTCGGAATGGTCATAACATTGCACAAAGGTATTCATGTCACTTTCTTTGAGGAAAGGAGCTCCAGGAATTTCAGGACCTATAAGTAAGAGAAAGTTATAAGATTTGTCAAATAACCATTCACATTGATAATTCTACTCAACATGACAAAGAAAGCAATGAAATGTCATTTTTTAGATGCTATGTTAGAGTTTAATTTATTATGATCACTTCAACAAAATCATAAGTATAAACATGGATATTGAATAATATGGTCCTATGATTTCATGCATGAATCAATTTATGAGTGCAATCGAATCTAGCACACTATAATGTGGAAGAGTTTGTGTGTGTCATGCATGCATACATGTATGTGTGTGTATGCATGCGCACATGTAAATGTGTGATGAATGGCTACCTCAATTGTTAGAATTGTGACCTTATAATCCACTTGCAAAACCAGCTTAATTTGCTAGAATTTTTTCTTGTTTATCCATTTATTACTTCAACTATACAAATCATAACATGACATTAGTTTTACATGTAAGAAATCAAATGATTGAATTTAATAAAATTGTGTATAAAACATTGGTAATTTTACATCTCAATAAGGAGAACATGGCAACTTGTGCCAAGGTAGCCACTTTTTGTTTAAACAAGTGTGTCGTCCCTAGATGGTGGATGTAGCTCAAAATATTTGTTATATCATTAGACCTCAATCCTTGTAAACCTAGCTATACTAGGTTTTCTCTTTTGTTTCCTCTTTTCTCTAGTTCCACACATAGGTCCAATCGATCTTCATGAGTTTTGTGATGCTTCCCATTTCAAATGGGTTTGGAGGTAATCCACTTTTCCTTTGACTATTCTCCATGTATGCTTTTACATAAACAACATGCTTGTGTGCCCCTTTCTTCCATTATCGCTTATGAAAGCAACCTAAGGCCTAAGATTCCAAATTCATATGGTATGGTGGAATAGAGCTTGCAATGGCAATGTGCAAGAATAAGATGCAAAAAGGGAGTGAGAAAGCTAAGGCTAGTTTCCTAGTTGTTTGGATAACTTTGGTCTACAAGACCATGTGTTGATGTATCATGCACAGAATTGTGGGACTCTGTGTGGCATGTGGATGCTCCATTACCAACTATCCAATAACTTCTTGATGAAATATTAGAGCCAAGTTGCACCAAGGGTTAGTGAGGGGACTCTAGAACCACTTCCCTCTACTAACAGCATGGTCACACTCTTCAAGCCAACTGTGGATGCATGGGTTATCTTAATCCCAACCTTTCCTTGCTAGTACCCTCTCAAAGCATGATGCTAGCTTGGTGTTAGTGGGGGGGAAGACGCCAAATGAGCTTTTTGACAAGCTCTATGTGCAAAGCCAACTAGACTCTTTTTTTTTTGTTGGAAATTGTGAGTATAAAATCTGATTCACCTTGCTGGTGCAACCACGAATAGAATGAGGAATATTGACACCCCTTTTGCCCCTACTATTGCTGGGGAGGATTGGGCTCTTAGTGTTTTAAAAGTTATATCGTTGTTTGTTAGCACATGTGAAAGCATAGGCTCTCGTTTTTGAATCAGTATGCTTTTGAATCAATACTAGGGTGAAGGGGCTAATAAGTTATAATGAAAGAGTGGAAGATGACACTCTATTGGCCCTTTTACCCTACTGTCTTTTAAGAAAAGAGGAGATCCAAACATGAGAGAGAGAGAGAGAGAGACCTGGAGGAGGCTTGTAACCTTTGGAGACCAAGAGGAAAGATGCGAAGCTAGCCGCCGACTGAGCCCAAAAGCTGGCATGGGGAAGACCGAATCGCCTGCAGGACTGTAGGGAGAAGACCATCCACGTGTCGGCTAGCACACACGTGGGGGGGCAGAATTGGTCGAGGAGGAGGCCTTCCAAGAGCCTCTCGAAGGGGGCCTGCATGCACAGCAGCACGGACTGCAGGAACTCCACGAGGCCACCGGAGGCGCGGTCGTGGCTGTCCGGCAGGCCGTCGGGCAGCTCCACAAAGCTTATCATCATGCTCTCTTGATCAGCAGCACCTGATGAATATCCTTCGCCACCTTCTTCTTCTTCTTCTTCGTCTTTTGATGTGAGCTCCTTCTTCTTCCTCTCCCGCAGCAGCTTGCTAAAATCCATCTGCCTCGCGTTGTACTCTGTGTTCACGTACGTCACCTTCACCCCCTCCATCGCCAGCTTCCTGGCCATCTGCAGAGTGGGGTTCGCATGCCCCCTCGTCGGCAGTGGCAGCACCACAACATGAGGAGGAGCCCCTGCTACTGCCGATCCGCCGCCATGCGCCTGCTTGTGATCCTCCATCGCCCATAACTTCTCTCTCACCATACACACACACACACACAGTACACACACACACACTCTCTCTCTCTCTCTATCAGCTATGGAGAGCTTCCGCTCAAGGGTCACACAAGTCTATCTCCTACCGCGGCCCCACTCAACCTCCTTCGTCCCTTCACTCCCGCCATGAATAAAAGACGTACGTGACTTTCTAACTGCAGAAGCCTCTTCCTCCATGGTATGACGTGTGAGTGCACTTGCCTGTGGCCCACTCCCAAGACCAGTGCTCACGAAAACCTTCTTGGAATCAATGGAAAAACCCCCCACCTTCAGATTATCCGGGATTTTTTAAGTTAGTCGGTTTTAAAAGACTAATGTTCATGTCATTCTTTTTTCACAATGCAACATCCCCATCGTAACCCTTTTTTTATAAAAAAACTCATAACTTTAACCTTTAAAAACATCATATAAGGACATCACATAATTAATTCAAATATAAAGATTATCAAAATGTTAAAGAATATAAAGTTATACATACATACATACACATATATATATGTATATATATATATACATGTATATATATATATATACATACATGCAATAGATAACATGATGCTTATATTGCATAATTCAAGCTCTAGGAAAAGGAAAAAACATAATTAAGTGTCAATATTGACACATATACAAAACTCTGTGTGTGTGTGTGTGTGTGTGCGCGCGCATCTATAGATTTGTTTACTTATAGATATATATACACAAATAAAATAAGATGTAGCATATGTGGCTCAGCCTTATTGTTACCATATATTAAATAGCATATAACAAAATTATATAATTATACAAGTACATATCAAAACCATAGATAAGAAGACAAGCAATATTATGAACATAGAATTATACATTGATACATAAAAGGCCTTATACAAAAGGAAAAAAATATATAATAGTCAATATATCTCTATATGTGCAAGTAAGCATAGAGAAAGGATAGCTAACACAATAATATAGATATTATCTAGAGTCTACCTATTCTCTTCTTCACTTTAGCATATAGCAAAGATCGACATACATAGCCAAAAGGCTCGAATCACATACACATGGGGTTCCTCCTACGGCTGAATGCCGTCAACCCTCTGCGACTCTCCTACACCTCGGGGATTGGCCCCTCGATGCGTCGCTCAACATTTAGACATTTCGCACAAACGTCGCTCAAGGTACCCAATAAGCGTATCCAGGAATGTACCATTGTCCTTACTTGATTTCCCCTTTAGGATCCCACGACTAGCCTACAGCATGGGTATCTCACTGCCTCTCAACGTAGGTCATGTCCTCATAAACCAATTGCAATGCATGTCCAGGAGCTAACCACTGATACTTTTAAATTCTTTTCATGCTCCATGCATTTGGTGAATGTCTAGTGCTCAAACATTTAGCAAAACAGTATCGTGCACAAGTGCAAATCATTCTTTCATGTTTTTCTTTCTAACCGCTTTGTGCTTCGTTGCATGGGCTTAGCACCGAGGTGGTCCTCGTGCTACTAAGCTCTTAATTTTAATTATCATCCGTCCTAAATGCTATGCATAGAAATCAGCAACTTTATCATCATCTCACACGGCATTTAGACATATTTCAACTCCTCTACCCTTCCCCGTTTAAGTATTGCATCGTTGGATAGATTTATAGGGTATTTTGACATCATTTTATGTATAGAAAGCAGAAAAAGATACACTAGAACAAGAAGGCGGGGTTGAACTGAGGCAAATCCTCATGCTTCAGTCCCCACCAACATTCACAAACATTGCTCTTATTTATCCCTATTTTTCGGAACCCAAAATGCATTTTTCCCCTATTTTTCATGGTTTTTCCCCTATTTTCCTTTATTTTCCTGCATTATTTAATTGCTGGAAATTCAAAACAGGTTATGGGCTGTGGCCCTTAGTTCCTTCTTGCAGAAAAATGAAAGTTTAGTTGATATTCCTATCCATCTTTCCATTTTTATGCCAAAAAACCCTCATTTTCCCTTGTTTTTCATATTTTACGTGTTTTAACATATTATTTTGAACCACAAAATGCATATTTTTCTGATTTTTTGATCATGACCAGCAAGAACTCATAGAAAACAGTATCATGAACCATTATTATCCCACATGAACACCATTTCATCCATCAAAAGCCATGAAAACTCAAATTTCCTTTGAAAATTTTAAATTACCGCTTATTTGCGTGTTTCGGGTTTTGTGTCCATGGCTGTAGATTTGGAAAACAGCAACACTTCATGTCCAGCAACATCACAAATCACCATTCTCAGCCCGTATAGCAATCCGGTCCATGCCGGACAAGCCTCCACCATTCTTTCTTCTTCCTTCTTCTCCCTACATGAACTTGCCTTTAGAAGAGAGAGAGGGAGGAGAGAGAAAGACTAGAATCAGAGATTTCCAAAGAGGGCATCATTCGACGGGCAAAGGGCGGCGATAGAGTCAGGATACAGAGGGTAGGCAAGGGCCATTGTCAAATGGGGGGGTTGTGTGCAGGCTGAAGATTGCCTCCTCCTCTCCCTAGCGCATTTTTCGGCGCAGTCTGATGGCGCCTTCTTCTCCCTCATCCCACGTTTTTTTTCATGCATCTCTTGTCAATTGGCATAAAATGTTGGGCTCCCAAGAGTCACTTACTCATTTGGGCCAAATTTTGTCCACCTCTTCGTATCTTGACCGGTTTCTTGGCCATTTCCCCGTCCGGACTCGGAATCGAGCTCTGAAAAATCCTGGGCGTCCGGCTTAGCATCCCGCATTGGCCAGTAGCTTGTGTCAACCTGCACGACTGTCTGAAAAATTATGAAAAATCAACAAGTGTCGCTCGGGCGCCTTTAAAGCACTTTGGCGCTTAAAATCGTCCTAGATCGAGCCGCCGCCTTTGACAGTGAATATTTTTCCCTCGATCTTCATAATTTTTAGCTATTTTTAAGCACTTTCCGTCTCCTAAATTCCGCTCTCAATTTCCATCTTCATGCTCAATAATAGCCCAATTTACAAAAATATGACAAGCTTTTAGCTTTTGAGTTTGCTTTCTACAAAAATAGGAAATAAAGCTAATGGACGGTGCCCATAGAGTCTGGCACGCCCAATCTCAATGTCCAAAATAAAAATAACATATCCGTGCGCATAGGCGCATACAAAATAATAATCAATAATCAATGTCTCTATAGACATAACAAAATATAGGCGTGGCGCCTATCAAAATATAATCCAAAGGTCGAATACTCGCTAGACTCCAATGCTTTCCTCCGCCACTGCTGCTATCTCTACACATCAACTGAAGCATTCACAATCGTTAGTAAAATAATACAATTAAACCGACAAAAGTGAATACCTAGCAGTCTTCAGCTACATAAATAAATCAACTGGTTAGAAATAAATCCTAACCTTAATTTATTACGAGTGCGCACTCTAAACTCATAAACGTTTATTAATTTAATATGCATTTTGCGGAATCACCCGCTATGGAATCACCCACGTACACACTAAATTAATGAAACGCCCGAAAAGGACAGGCGTCCCCATCAACTTCTCGCACAAAGAATCCTCTTTGTGTATGAGCCCCGGTCATCTAAGTTTACAGAATCCACCGTAAAACCTCACGGAATCCACCGTGGCACGGAATCCACCGTGGCACGAAATCCACCGTGGAATATGCCTCCTGGCATCAAGGCTTTTAACCTGAAGCATTAAGTGTTTTGCCTTGAGTTAGTTCCTTGAACAAAGAAGTTCAAACAATGTATCTAACTGTACAATCATGATCAGCTCAGAGGTCATTTGTGTACGACCAACTGCTAAGGTGTGATTCCTTCTTCCCGAATACTCCCAGCATTTGGTCCTGGATCATTCACGACTTGGCGAGATTCCAAGGGCTTGGCAAGCTAGGTTGCTTGTTTCCCCTTTTTCTTCGGGTTAGGGTTTGTACCCTATCGACCTTAATTATCCTTACCTTAGGTCTCCTTGTAAGATAGATCATGGACAACCCCATCGTCCTCGGTTGGTCAACTTGCTGGTCATCTCCTAGATCCCCTGAAGTACCTATGTACCTATATCTTTGATCCTAATTGATCAAGATTGTCTATCCCCTTGACCATGGTTGGTCAAGATAGTTTTGTTTAGAACAGTTCCTACTCCATCTTAAGTATAATCTTCTTAAGCCCTCTTAATAATGCTCACATGCGTTAAGCTTTTACCTATTCCTCTTGAAGTCGCCAAGGACTTTGATGTGGACTCATGGATCTCAGTCCCATTTGGTAAATTACAAACACGTTGAATTTTCCCAACAACTTTAATGCACGCAAAGTAATGCCATGCCTTCATGTCAATGCTTACAATTTTGATATAATCCATATGATATTTTATGCCACACATGCGAAGGTACTTTCTATGCATGCAATCTTAACATTATCCTCTATGTAATTATTTACACGATCTATAACCTTCTTGAATGATATGATCTTTATAACTTAATGTAATTATTGTATGAGTCTAGTTGCACTTTAATCTTTTATGTAGCTTATTACATGTACCTTAGAATCCTTCTTGCAATACAGAGATGCAATTTTGTGTCTTTCAATGTCCTCTGAAATGCATTTTAAGCAAGAATTTGTGCAGCAAGGAACAATGCACTTTATGCAGGAATTCTTGCAAGATGATTTTGGTAATTTACGATGCAATTATCTAATTAATTTCACCTATTATGATGTCATCTTACAACAGAAATTATCTTGCTCATTACATACATCACAACTAAGCTCATACCTAGGAAATTATCAAACACGCAATTAATGTGATGCATGTGAATATGATTTTTCACCATGATATTTATAACCTATGATTTAATAATAGAGCAACTTGGGTTTGGAGTGATGCCTTGATTCCAGCGGTATTGATGCCCGATGAACCGTTCGCAGTTGCGGTGCCACCTTGTTTCGAACCTCCATCCATACTTGCAAGGTTTCCAACCATCTTTATGGAACTACGCTTTGGGGCCATACTCAAAGACGTGTGTACGAGAGAGAGAATTTCCGCACTCTCCTATGCAAAATTCTCACCGTCTCTCCTTGAGTGGAGAAAATATAATGAAGGGGAAGGGGCGTATTTTTGAAAATATCAAGAGGGGTGTGCGACCCCTCTTTAAGGAGGGGGAAGAAGAAGCTTCTAGAAGCTTCTCTCTCTCTCTCTCTCTCTCTCTCTCTCTCTCTCTCTCTCTCTCTCTCTCTCTCTCTCTCTCTCTCTTGATGATGATGATAAGGAAGGGGGGTTTTTGATCACGAGGGGAGGGGGGCGTTTTTCTGATGACGGGGGGGTGGGGGTGGGGAGGAGGTGTTGTCTATTGACGAGGGAGGAGAGGGGCTGCTGCATGTTGATGACCACTAGGGGGGAGGGCACTGCCTGACGATGAGGGGGGGAGGGCTCCCCTTTATAGTGGGGATGGGTGGTGTAAGGGGGGGGGGGGGGAGATGGCTATTCACACCCGCCACCCCTTCCACCTAGGGCTGCATGCCTCCCCTCTCTCACTTTACTCACTCACTCTCTCTCTCTCCTCGCCATGCAGTCGGTAGGGGGAGAGTAAAAAAAATTAAAAAATTATGAAAAAAAGGGGGGGTTTCCATGGGGAAGGCACGGGGGTCACAAGGGGGGGATATTACACTCTTAGAGCCTCTTTTACTATATCACTAGTGTATGTCTATGCATGTACCTTAGGATAAGAGAGCCAACAATATATTGCACACCCCAAAAAATATTCATTGCACCTCGCAAAGGAGTTTTACCTAAGTAGCAAATATTGCAACAAAGATTTCACTCCAATGTATCTTTTGAGATGTGTATATGGAATATTAAGGTAAAATCCTTGTTACAATTCATGAGTTTAAATATCCATGGGATATAACTAGTTCAAAATTAGAATGGTTAGTCCTTAAGAAGAAACTATGAAAACTTATCCAAATAGAGTACAACTTATCTCAATTAAATTATCATGTGTCACTTATATGTGACATAAATTTGGTCACATTGTCAAAAGTATCATATTTAAATTTTCTTTTAATAATTAGGACTAATAAACACCTTCTTTGTACATGCCATTTTGAAGGCCTTTTAAGAAACTGAGTATGCTTAATATTATAATGATAAGATAATTTTTGCAACTAACTACAAGAATCTACTGTTAGTATCTCAAGTATACTTATAATTAGCGATAAAAAGTAGCTATGAAAAAATGACTTTATTAGAATAGATTTTACTTCAAAGAAATCATCATATATATATTTTTCACCTTATGATATTACTCTTAGTTAGATTTGTCCACATGGTCAAATGTCTCTTTTCTTAAGACATCATTTATTAAGTAGTACCTATGTATGTATTTGTCAATGTGAAATTAAATTGCTTTAGTGTTCTACGCCAGTTTAAAGCTCAAACATTAAGTAGAATGATGAGGAAGCAAATGAATCTAATGTGCTTCTTTTTCTTCTTTGTAACTTCAACTAAGACATCTATGGTTAGATATCTAACAGATTCAACAACAATAGAGAACGATGATGTGATTGATGTGTCCTTGATAAGAAATGCAACACAATTATGTGTAATACTTGATCTCAATGGTCTTATTTTACAACAATGATTTGCTAACTCTAAAAGGTATCAAAGCTTTCAAATGGGAAAGCAATGGCTTGTTCTTCGACCAAGATGTATGGAGTTTCTTGAAGCCTTATTTGCAAGATTTCAAGTGGTAGTTTGGTCAACAGCTTTACATAAGAATGTCATGGTAGTTATTAAGTGCTTGGAGATCCATGCAAAAAGGAAGTATCCTTTCTTCATGATTTGGGGCCAATAACAATGTCATAGACATCGACTCAAAATCATATATAGGCCAGATAAGATGGGAGTAGAAGCAATGTTCAAGCCTCTGAAGTATGTATGGGATCAATATGGACATGTTTGTCAACATATCAAGACTATTCTCATAGATGACAGTCCTTACAAAGGATATCCAAATCCTGTTGAGAATTGCATTTATCCAAAAATATTTGATATTGATCGTGAAGACTCTATCTTGATCAAAGAACTTCTACCATACTTGACTCGCTTAAGTAAATACCATGATGCACGTGGCATCAAGTTTGATCGATATGGACAGGATCTAGTTCAATATGGACATGAATTGTATGCTCAATTCA
This sequence comes from Lygodium microphyllum, assembly GCF_053477565.2. Lineage (NCBI taxonomy): Eukaryota > Viridiplantae > Streptophyta > Polypodiopsida > Schizaeales > Lygodiaceae > Lygodium > Lygodium microphyllum. The sequence continues at coordinate 22,620,670 of NC_141150.1, forward strand.
AGGTTTTCATTGATGAAAGGACTAGAGTGGAGAATGATGGTATTTCATCTTCATTATCAGCACCGCACCACGAGACTATGATTGATAAAGATGGTATATATGTTCAACCTTCAATTACTTCTTGCTTCAAGAGACCATCTATTATACAAACATCCTCAACAAATGCCTCACGTCATCTGTCTCTTACATTGAACATCTCACAATTATCGATGTTGAAGCAGACTCCTTTAGTCTCTACTTTGAAAGATATGGAAGCAATACAACTTACTCATGAGTTAGGATATCACAAACATTTCATAAATGGTAGTGCATCTAAATGTTTTATACAAAATCTACAAAAGTTGTATTTTCCCAATATATATGATGTAATGATGTAACAAGGCAGTGACTCTATATGGACTATTTTGACTTTCATAATAAATATATCCCTTACATTAAAGACTTTTGCATGGCTATGAAATCTATGCTTGTTAGAAATTTAAATTGTTTTATATAGTTACCTTGGTGTTTCTAAACACCACCAATATCAATGATCAGAGAATCTACTTAATATTTTTTATTCTTTCAATAATATTAGTTAATTGTGTTGAAATTCCTTATAAAGTGGTTTAAATCCTATTTTGTACTTTATGACCATCTATTATACAAACATACTCAACAAATGCCTCACGTCGTCTGTCACTTACATTGAACAACTCACAATTATACAAGTTGAAATAGACTCCTTTAGTCTCTACTTTGAAATATATGGAAGCAATGCAACTTGCATATACATGATGCAATAAGGCAGTGACTCTATATGGACTAATTTTGACTTCCATAGTAAATATATCCCTTACATTAAGGGCTTTTGCATGGCTATGAAATATACGCTTGTCAGAAATTTACATTGTTTTATGTAGTTACCTTGGTGTTTTTAAACTCCACCAATATCTATGAGAGAATCTACTTAATGTTGTTTATTCTTTCAATAACATTAGTTAATTGTCTTAGCTAATAAATAAGTCTTAATTAATAATAAAATCCATATCTATTTCTTTGGAAACACAAACCATTGGTCAAAGGTTAAATCTTTGGTCTTAGAAAAATTATAAACTTCTAGCTTAGTATACAAATCTTCATTTTATGATATGAAAGTTCATTTAGCTAGTCAAAGTGTGAAGCTAGTTAATTTTGACCAAAGCCAATATCCATCTTGTCCATATATTGTCAAGATAGATAGAAATTTTGAACAAAAGATATTTATATATCATGCATATACGTACAAAAAATGCAAATGGGGTGAGCAATTATTTAACATACTTGTGTCTATTGGTTTACACAAAAAAAGGAACCATCACATCATAAGTTATCCAAACTTATTACTATATGGTATTAGATCAAGTTATTAAACCACACCTAGTTAGTGGTGACTCTTTTAAGGTCCTAGTTCATGAAACTTGTACATGTCACTTTAAATGATGCCATATCTTTTAAAAAAAACTCATATTATAATATCTTCAAATCCATAACATTATAAATTTTGGCCATGATAACATATTTTCATATAATGTTTAAGGCTCTTGTATTGTAAATTCTCTCTGCACTCCTTCAAACCTTTGTATTCTTACATTAAACTTGGAAATTTCCTAGGTATATACTAGTTAAGCCTCCTTGGTGTTTCCACCACCATACAACATCATATTTTGTTAGTATGCTAAAAAAGATAGAGGTGAAATCCAAATCTCCTAATAGCCACATAGCTTACATTCATCATTTAAGCTCTCAAGATGTGTGGTCTCATATTTGTTACATACAAAGTGCCATTTAAAGATAAGCATAAACATAGTGCTCTCTTTCATTCACAAAAGTAAGACATTCATTAAAAGTGAGACTTGAAAAATTTCCAAAATCTCTAATATGGTGTTAGAATATGGTAATGGCTGCAAATTGATTGCTAGAGGCCGAAGAGATGACAGAATGTTTACTCTTGATGTGTCAATTCCAGAATTGAAAGTAGCCATGTTTGCACATGATGATGGTGCTATACAAGATGTTGAGATATGGCATAAGCAGATTGGCTATGTGAATGTACAAAAGCTGAAACCTATGCAACAGAAGGAGATTGTGCTTGGACTACCTAAGTTCAAGTATCATGACTTTGGACATGTATGTGATGTATGTCAGTTTGGAAAGCAAGCATGGTTTCCATTTATGAGACATGTATGGAATAGCTCATGACCCTTGCACTTGGTACATTTAGATGTATGGGGTCCATCTCATAATGCTTCATTTAGTGGTGCTCATTACTATGTATCCTTCATTGATGATTTCAGAAGGTATACTTGGCTTTACAACTGAAAAATAAGTATGATGTATTTGATGCATTCAAGGACTTCAAGAAGCATGCTAAAAATGAGTTGAGCTATAAAATTTCATGTCTTAGATCAGATGGAGGCAGAGAATATGTCTCTAATTACTTTGACAGGTACCTTGCTAGATATGGGATCAAAAGACAGTTAACTTGCAGCTATACACCACAGCAAAATGGTGTAGCATAAAGGAAAAATAGGATACTGATGGAAGTGGCAAGAGCTATGCTGAATGAGAAGAGTTTGCTAAATGGTTAGTGGGCTGAAGTAGTAGTGACTACTGTCTATGTGCTAAATAGAACCCCTACAACAGGGATTCATGATGTAACTCCATATGAGAGGTTGTATGGTCATAAGCTTGAAATTTCACACTTGAAGGTATTTGGAAGCATTGCATATGTGCATGTTCCTGATGAAAAGAGGAAGAAATTGGATCCTAAAACTATTAAGAGTGTATTCCTTGGTTATGCGTAAGACTGGAAAGCTTACAAGAGTTATGTACCATCTACACATGAGACATTGATTAGCAGAGATGTTGTTTTTTATGAGCTGGCATCGTGGTATGGTAATCCTATTGTAGTGGCTACTAATGGATCAGCCAACACTAGTAATGCTGAAAATACACCTACAATGAGTACATCTATGAGTGGTCCTATAGGTGATGGGTCACCTACAGTAAGTCCTTGGTCACCAAGACACTTGCGGAGTCGTACTCCTACATCCACTGACATGGATATGTCAGTGAGGAAGAGATTGGATAAGGGAAAAGAAAAGATGCTTGAGGATGTGACAAGTCCACTTACAACACGTTATGAGTCATCTAATAGCAACAGTTTGGATAGTGAGTTTGGCACTCTGTCTATTATGACTCCTTGAGCAAGGTAGAGTCGTTATGTACTGCCTCATGAGAGGCAAGCTTAGAGTGAGCCACAGTTGCGGAGGTCTGAGAGAGTCAAAAAACCAGTTGACAGGTTTATGTGCACTGGTTATTCAGCCCACCATTATGCATATATAGCTAGTGTGACAAGTTACAAAGAACCTACAAAGTTTGATGATGCAATTACTGATGATAACTAGTGTGCTACCATGGATGAGGAGTATGCAGCCGTGGTTGAAAATGAGACATGGGAATTGGTTGAGTTGCCTAAAGGTAAAGTCCCCATTGGCTACAAATGGGTGTACAAGGTTAAGTGCAAGTCAGATGGTTCGTTAGAATGCTATAAGGCCAGGCTGGTTGCAAAAAGGTATGCACAGCAATATGGCCTTGACTATGAGGAGACTTTCAGTCCGGTGGCTAAAATGGCAACAGTCAGAACTATCATTGCTTTGGCAATATGCAAAGGCTGGAAATTATGGCAAATGGATGTCAAGAATGCTTTCTTGAATGGTGATTTGGTTAAGGAAGTATATATGGAGCAGCCTAAAGGCTATGTTCACCCAGACTTTCCTACACATGCATGTAAGCTGAAAAAGGCTTTATATGGACTGAAACATGCACCTAGAGCATGGAATGCTTAGATCACCAGTTATTTACAGGAACATGGATTTAGATTGGGTGATGCAGATCACAGTCTGTTCATGAAGAAGACAGATCATGGATATGTGTTTCTAGTGGTTTATGTAGATGATCTTATCATCACTGGAGATGATGAAGAGGGCATTGTTGAAATTAAATCATGTTTATAGGCTAAATTCAGAGTCAAAGACCTTGGTGAACTAAAGTATTTTCTTGGGATTGAGGTAGTCTCTATGTCTCAAGGTATATGACTACTACACAAGTAGTATGCTCATGACATGTTACAGAAGTATGGTATGGCTGAATGCAAGCCTACGGAGGCACCTCTTGACTAGAATGTCAAGCTGCAGATTGATGTTGGGGATGACATAGAGAATGTGACCATGTATCAACAAATGGTGTGGGAAACTTGATATACTTGACTATTACCCCGTCCTGACTTATGTTATGCAGTGGGGTTGATTAGTTAGTTCATGCAGAAGCCTCACAAACCACATTTAGATGCAGTTAAGAGGATCATGAGACATGTAAAGGGTACTACAAATTATGGATTGTTTTATGCATATGGAAAATCTCTTAACTTGACAGGGTTTACTGATGCTGATTGGGCTAGTTGTGCTTATGACAGAAGGTCAACCAGTGGTTATGCATTTGGATTGGGCAGCAGTATGATTAGTTGGCAGAGTAAGAAATAGCCTACTGTTGCATTGTCTAGTATAGAAGCTGAGTACAGAGAAGCTACTTTAGGGGCTTGTGAGGCTGTTTGGTTAATGAAATTGCTAAAAGACTTGGAAATATAGCTGGAAAGCAGAGTGAGATTACATTGTGATAACCTCAGCAGTGTTATGTTGGCTAGCAATCCTGTCAACCATGCCAGGTCCAAACGTATTGAGGTTCACTACCATTTCATCAGAGAAATGGTTCTTACAGGATAGATTGACTTGATTCATGTGAAGACTGAAGACCAAGTAGCAGAAATATTTACCAAGTCTCTTGGTAAAGAAAAGTTCATATACTTGGAGTTTATCAGATGGTTTGAGCTTGAGGGGGAGTGTTAGAATATCAAGCTCCCGCTACTCTTCAGTCATTCTATCTTTATGTGTGTGACCGACGTTAGTTGGATACAGTTTAACATGTGTGTGGCATTCAATAAGTCGACGTAGTCACTAGTGACTTAACCACAGTTAGTCTTGGTTAGCCATACCTATATGTGTAAGTCTCTTTCAGTTAGTATGATGGAAGAATAATGAAAGAAGAACAACAATGAGGTGAGGCTCATCTTTTGCTCCACTCTGTCTCTCCCCCTCTCTTCCAATAAAGGCTAGATCTACAAAGATCACCTTTTTGCCATCCAATCACATAGACCTCATCTGACGTACAAGTGAGGACCCACCCAATGTCTATGCTCACATATGGCTTCTCCTCATAATGAGGGCCTTACAACTTAGAGCACCATGGATCATTGGTGACACCTTACTATTACAAGATATAAGAATCTAAGTTTATGTTTCATCTATTATTAAGCATAATAATTTATGTTATATTTAATTTTGATGTTCAATCCTTTTTAATATAACTAGTATAGACATGAGCATGTTGCTACAAGATGCAAGCATGTTATATTGAGATGTACTAACCTAAATTTATTTTATCGTGTTTAATTTAGCTTTTTTTTTGCAAAATATACTATAAATGTAATCATGTTGGTATAGAATTTAGGGATGTTCCACCAAGATGTGTGAACCTAATTTTCTAAATTCTATTTTTATGCTCAATTTATATTCATTATTATACCTATAAGCATGCTAGAAGTAGTTGCTACAAACTACAATAGAAGGTGAAGAAATGTTGAAAAAATAGTGTCTAGAGAGGTGGACTAATAGCCCTTGTAGAGACAATAAATGTTGAAAATTAGTATCTAGAGAGGTGAGAGAATAGTCCCTATAAAGAGAGAATAAAAATATGTGTTTCTTCAAAATTGTATATTAGAAATGGGCAAACATGGCTTAGTTTGTATAGGGGCCATATCTACTGTATGTAAGAAGGTATCATATGATAGAACTCTATCACAAATATATTCTGTCATATGATAAATTTTCAAATATATAATATTAGTTATATTAGTCATAAAATATAGGGTTTCAGTCGCATAATATGTATTTTTGAACAATAGACCAATTCTGGATTCGATATGCTCATTTTATTGAATCTAGAATGTGGTAAGAAGAAGGTGCCTATGCCTCCCTTATGCAAAGAGTGTTGCATAAGCACTTTGGTTAAAATACAAGAATATACTTGTATTATATGAAAGATAAAATTCTTCATTTTGAATGCTTTGATAAATTCTATCATAGTCTCACCACATTACAAGCTTTGACTTTTTATGATCCCTTCATGTGAATATTGATGGGGAACTTATGTGAATCTAGGTAGAGTGTGCTTGTAAGTTGTTCATGAAAATGATAAATCAACCATAAGGGTTTAAATCCCTCTATCCTTAATGAATATTATAGGGGTGAAAATCACTGAATTCCTAGTTTGTAAGGGTCCATCTCTTGAACGAATAATAGGGGGGTAAAAGTCACAAAATTCCTAGTTTGTGACGTTAGGAATGATCTCCTTCAAAAAGAGTATGTGCTTGATTATGCCTTGATATGATATGTGCACATAGTAGAAAATAATGCCTTCCATGAAATGATAACTACTATCACTACTCCAAAAACCTTTAATAAAACATGATAAAAATTACTTGTGGCAATGAATATCTCCAAAAGACAATACAAGGTTTATATTTTTCCCTTAAGATATTTTTAGAGCTAGAAGAAACTTTTTAAAGTTTTATGTAATCCTAAAAACTTTGTGTGACTAAGCTCTTCTCAAAGATCTTCAAGAGATGACTAGTAGACTTTGAATATAGCAACTTTATTCTGCACATAAAAAGTAACAAGTGTATATCCATGAGTGAATGAAAGTTTTTACTACAAAAAGATTTTGTTAGGCACAAGGTCCTCAAAATAATATGTGTATTATATAAAAAGTTAGAACAAAGAGTTTATGCGTTTTGAGATAACAAACACATGGTCATTTACGGAGACATAACTCAAAAAGGAACCCGTAACATTGGATTTCATGTCACCTTTAACTAAAAGGTGCAATATATAAGGTGGAACAATGGGAAAGGGGGTTGTATATCCATTCTTTTTACCTTTGTCCCACCATTCCCTTTCCCTAAAAATATGCCTTTTATTCTCTATGAGTGATTGTTATTGATTTTGTGGTACTCCTATGGTAATGTGTAAAGGGAGTGACAGAAATTATCAAATGATGTAGACTTGGTTTTCTTTTTCTTTTTGTATGATGTTCTTAATTGCATATGTACATTATCAAATGATGTAGACTTGGTTTTCTTTTTCTTTTTGTATGATGTTCTTAATTGCATATGTACATTGTACTAGTCATCAGTGAACCTCAACTTGATTGTTTCTTACCAAACATGAGTTTGAGGTCAGCAACATTGTCCTTTATTTGAAAATATTAATAGGGTCATGTCATGATGTAGACTTCTGTATGTTGAGGAAGTATAGCAAGTAGAGTAAATTGCATGTGGCATAATTGTAAATCATCCTACTTGAGATATGAGGGGATTACTTCACTTGCAAGACTTGAGGAGGAGTTGAGAATAGTCTAGTCATCACTTGTGTGCAGCATGGACCCTTAGATATTCCCCATTTAATTGTTTCTTATCATTGGGAGGTCCACACTATAATAGTCTTTTGTTTAAAAAGATTTAATCATACTTCCTTGTTCTCTTACACTCTCTTTATGGATAGTCTTAATGCTATTAATGCAAGCACCTTGGTGAAAGTTGAAATTGTCACCTTCTTTTTTTTACATTGTGAGGATTTCATCTTGTTGAAGATGGTCGGGAGCAATGTTCACAAAAAACTATCATTTAGTGTATTTTGTCAAGGTTGAAATGAGAAAAAATGGAAGTGGATTTTTATTGGTCCTTTTATCTAAATGATAAATTTTGATAGTAGCTAGTCTTTATTTGAAGAGTTGTATCAAAATCTATCCTTTTTTTAAAGATTCACTTGTCAATAAACCTTTGTTTTCAAGGCATGCATAGGAAAGGGTCCTTTAAAATTTGAATATATATTTGTCAAGACTCAAGATTCAAGGTTCATATCCATGTATCTACTATTTGTAATCATAAAGTTGTTGATTTAATAAATTATGAATTTAAAGAAAAAGATCAACTTGTAGGAGATGTGGAAACGTTAAGACATCAAAAGGCTAGGGAAGATTGGAATCAAGCATGGACTAGAAACTTTCGCTTGGGCATACTTTGATTGCAAATTAGCTAGAACATTTTGCACATTTTGTAAACAAGATCCAAAATGCAAGAGTGAACTTGGTAAATGTGGCTCAATAAATATCCAAATTAACTGATCACGCAAAAACTAATTCCCATAAGCTAGCCATATATCACTGTGATGCCAAAAAAATATTAATAACTGATACATTATAGAAAGGAAAAGATAAAACTGATCGTGCATGTAAAGTTCTATTTGTTGTTGCATATCAAGTAGCAAAGCATGACTTATATTTTTGTACTTAATGAACATAGTTTAGAATTACTTGAGGTCCTTAATTGTGAATGTGTTCCTATTGAGATGTATAGAAATTATAAGGATATGCCATGTTTATACAATATATTTGTGAATCTATATTTAAGGCTCAAATTGCTAAGATCAAATTGTCTCGTTTTTTAAGTTTAATGTTGGATGAGTCCACAAATATAGGAAATAGGCAAAACATGATTGTCTATGTTTCTTTTTTTGGATAATTACGAACATGTCACCATGTTTCTAGGGTTAATAGAGCTAGATAATGGCACCACATCTTGTTTGTATTATACACGCATTGATTCTATATGAGAATGTGGGCTAGATATTTCAAAAATGGTTTGTTTTGGCTCTCATGGTGCCTCAACAATGATAGGTTGTCATACTGGATTATCTACTAGGTTGAAAAGAGATAATCCATTCATGATATATATTCATTGCATTGCCCATAGGACGAGCTTATGTTTAGCTGATACAATAAAAAATTTTGAAATTGCACAAAGCATTGATTCATGCATGAATTCAATTGCTTCTATTTTCTCAAAAAGTGCTTGTAGAACTAAAGCATTAGAGAATTTATAAGAAGAGTCCAATTGTGTAGTTTTACATTCAAGTTGTGTTCACAAGGTAAGATGGCTTAGTAGACAAATTATTGTAAAAAAAGTGTGTGATTCTTATGAGGAAATATTAGCATATACTCAATTAGAAAATATGACTATTTTTGATAAATTAGCAAAGTTAGAGTTCATGTATAATTTACATTTTTTATCTGATGTCTTTGATAGGTTAGGCATGTTGAGTAGAGTTTTTCAAAGTGATTTTGTGGATATTACAGCCATAGTTAGTTTTATAGATACTGAAATAAGAGCATTATAAATGTTTTTTATTGATGATCCCAATGTTGATGTAAATGCGCCAACACATGATAGATGTGATTTTCACATCATACATGGTTATGGACCACCAAACGATCAATTGCATGCTCTCAAAGCTTCCATTCGAGGTAATTATTATAGGAGTATTAAAATCTCAAGAAAATTTGATGGATTTAATTTAGATGCATGCATCACATTTCAAAAGTTATTCGTAACATCTATTATAGAAAACTTAAAACAATACTTTTGTGATAATGAGATCATAGGGTATTTTAAAGCACTTGCACCATGCTCTTTTCCGTCAAAGAAGGAATCTTTTAGGGACTTTGAAAATCTAGAAATAAAGAAATTAGTTGAATTTTATGGAGAAGAAAAGATTAGTTCTATTGGTGAGACGTATGACCCATTAGTTAGGAAATACAGAACAAAAAGAGAATATCAATACTTTAAGCTTCAAGCCCCATTTGAATGGCATGAATGGAGCTTAAAAGATACATGGGTTGCCGTAGCTAGAAATCCCACAATGAGAGAGAAATATCCTGTGTTATTGAGATTGCAATGCTAACATTACATTATAGTAGAACCTCTTGTGAGAGAGCTTTTAGGAAACAAATTTTGATCAAATCAAAGCTACAAAATCACTTGAATGTAAGGACTGTTGAGTCTTTGATGAAAGTATCGATAGAAGGTCCTTTGCTACGAGATTTTGATTTCTCAGATGTGTTAATAGAGATGTGGAGACGAGGTGCAAAGATGAGTAGACATCTTTTTGGAGATAATATAAGATAAATTATGTTTTTAACTTGTTTCTTTGATATATGTATTTGTAATCTAAATAAATTTTGTTAATGTTTTGTGAAATATGAATGTAGGTTGAATGATATGGGATAAGCATTAATAAGCTATCGACAAGCATAGGTGCTACTTTTTTCTTTTCAAAAAGTTTTTGTATACTCAACTTATATCTAGGTATGCCTTTTCTTTCCAAGAGAAGTTAACATTTTTTGATGATTTATCACTTTACAAAACATTATTTGATATGGTCAATGATGATATATTGGGTTAGGATCAGTTGGACTACAATGCATTACAAACGCAATGTGCAGGAAGGCAGAGATTTTGATAGACGCTCCTGGCCGCGAGGCCGAGGGGTTGTCTTGTGCATAGTGACGAGGTCCGGCTAGTGCATGAGCCAGTGCCGGCCCGTTTTTAGGTCCATCAGTGGTGCGTCTGCCGGGAGCTGCTTAAAAGTGGCGGTTCTCGAATCCTGGTTGTTTAAGGACCAACTAGCAGTTTATGCCAAAGGATACTGAGATTGATCCGTTATTTATTGATAAGCATCGTCTAGCAGAAATCCAAAAGCAGGAAAGAGACGAAAGAGCTAGGCGACGTGCTGAAATTTTTAGGAGATATTCCCCTAAGCGTAGCGGTGCTGAACCCTTACGAGGGAGTGGATCTAGTGGTCTTGGAGCCACAAGCAGTAAGTTAGGAGAAGGTGGAAGCTCTAGTGCTCCCCTTTCTGCCATAAGCCAGTCCATATTAATTGTGGGAGGTGTAACCCCACCGTCCCCTATTCCTAGTGCAAATCCAATCCTCGTCATGGCGCAGCCTATTGCAATTCCAGCAGGAACGACGGATTTGCCGGCTCTAGGTTACCCGCTACCCATTTTTAATGGGTTAGTTGAGGAAGATGCGGAACTCCACATTAGGGAGTTTCAAAAGCTGATGTTTAACTGTCGCATTCAAGAGGAAGGACATTTAATGATGTTCTTCAACATGACTCTCAAAGGAAGAGCCGCTATATGGTATCATGGTTTAGAAGCCGGAACCATATTGAACATTGATGCATTCTATGGAGCTTTTCGAAGGGAGTTTGCCCCTGAAAGGGGTGGGCAATATTGGTTGCGTGTACTCAACGTGACCCGCCAAGATCCACACGAGGATATTCGTGCTTATGCGAAGAAGATAAAAGAGGTCTTCCGTAAGTTGGACACCTCTATCCCTATCCCCGCAGCTGCCCAATTGCAATATTTCCTACATGGTTTGGACTTTAATATCCAATTGCAGTTGAGTAGTGTCCCCTTGGGGGATATAGATACTGCCATTACACGAGCACAAGAGGTGGAATCCCGACTACAAGCAGCCTATGCTTCTAGAGGCAATTCGAACATGGGTTTAGTATTGGGAAACAATGTGGCAATGACCAATGGCAGTAGTGGTTAAGGGATAGCGATGGCTAACCCTAATGGGAGAGGGAACATGATGCAGAATGTCCCTTTATTACCAGCTCCCCCTAGCATGACGATGCCTACGGGCAGTCAAATGGCTCCAAATGGTGGAGGCCAGGCAGTCAATTCTAACACCATGCCTGTGACTCAACAACCAGTGCCTAATCGAATTATTAGGCCGATTGAACGACATGGTAATGACCAAGGCTATGAGTCGAGTTCTTCCAATGTTCTTGGCGAGGTTAAGGACATGATGAAGCATTATACCGACATGATTACGGAGCAGTATCGGCAAATAGCCGTTGATGTCAACTTCCTTAAAAAACAACAAAATTTGATAGGAAGTAGATACCCAGAGGAGGGTGCACCTTCGAGGTTTAGTTGCAAATGGTGTGGTGGGCAGCACTATCCACGAAATTGCCCAAATGTTAAGTGCGACATTTGTGGAAAATCCGGCCATCTAGCAGCTACTTGCTGGAGTAAGATCAGTTCCCTCCAGCGAGGTAGTCGGCAACCCGGGCCTGTTAATCATCGTGCCCAAGGAAATGATTCCCAGCGAGAGGACGGGCCTAAACAAATACTTCAACGACCAAAGACTACAGTGGAGGAGCTACCAAGTGGTAGTGGGGTTAGTTTGATTGAGGCTGTACGCGTTAATGATGCTGAAACCTCTAATCTACGAGCTGTCCTTACAAGAGGTAAAAAGGGTAGAGAAGCCGACATGGATAAGCCTGTCGACGGAAACCCTAAACAAGGCGACAAAGGAACGCAAGTTTTGGATCCTGCCCTAGAAGGGGGACCTTTGAAGCCCGTAGAGAGTAAAGCCGATAAGGAAGCACCAAAGAAGAAGGTGAAAGTTAAGAAAGAGGCAATAAAGCCAGTTCAGCGACCTAAAGAGCGGATGGTTTGGCGTGAAAAGCGAGCTCTATCGAACTATCATGAATTCGATTTGGCGGGCTCTCTTTGCGAAGTCAAGCCGGATGTGAATCTTTTACAGCTTATTAAGCTTTCCCCAGGAGTACGCAAGGAATTTAGAAAGATCCTACGTACCGGGTATATTGTAGAACCTTTGGGTATTGCGCGAGTTGGTGATGACTGGTTCGAGCATGCTGAGAAGCATTGCCCAAGGGTTGCAGCCTATGTCGATGGGATATTAGTAGATTATGCCATTGTCGACACGGGATCATCTGTTAACATTATGAGTTCTGAACTGATGGAAAGATTGGGTCTTGCGATTCAGAAAGATACTTCCACAATTCTCAGAATGGCAGATGACAGTTTGAGACAACCGGAAGGCTGCATTACTAAGGTCCATGTCACTGTTGCAAATGTAGAATGCCTGTTGGACTTTAGGGTGATTCGTTTTGCAGGGCGTCCAAGTTACCAAGTATTACTTGGACGACCTTGGATCTTGCAAGCGGACTGCCAAGTAGATATACCCGCCGGTCGATTGATATTCGGCAGAGGTGCCCAGCGTGTGGTGGTTGATGCTTATCCTGAGTCCCCGCAGAGTGAGAGAGCTCCTCTATCTTCTACAGAATTGGAGACATTAGAAGATTTATCTGCCAGTGAGACATCATCGAGCGATGAGTCCAAAGAGGGATCCACCACGGAGGACATCTATCAGGTCACTTTGAACGAGCCGATAGAGGCCCAAGATCGTATAAGAGATGCAGATGTTATCGAGCTAGACCTTGGTACGCTTGATGATTTGCGGCCAATCAAATTAGGCTCTATGCTCAGCACAGCAGAAAGGGAGGACTATGTGGCCTTGATCCAGGAATTCCGTGATATCTTTGCCTGGAGTTATGATGAGTTGAGAGGCATTCCTCCTAGTCTTGCTGTTCATACAATTCCGTTGAAAGAGGGCAGTCGTCCTGTACGGCAAAAAGTAAGGCGTATGCCTTTCGAATTGAGGGACGGGCTGTTTGAAGAGTTACAGAAGCTTCGAAAAGCGGGTTTGATTTTTCCTGTGCAACACACGGAATGGTGTTCGCCAGTTGTGATTAGAAAGAAGAAGAATAATCAAATCCGTTTATGTGTAGACTTTAGAGAGCTGAATAAGCAGACAGTTAAGGACTACTACCCGTTGCCATTTATTGACCAGATTTTGGATCAATTAGCGGGTAGGGAGATATATTCGTTTATGGATTGCTTTGCAGGGTATAACCAAATGGCAATTGCAGAAGAGGATAAGTTGAAAACAACTTTCATTACGGTATTTGGTACTTTTGCGTACCATGTGATGGCCTTTGGTTTATGCAATGCGCCTGGTTCGTGGCAACGAACCGCCGATAAGACATTCGGTGACATATCCCCTGAAGAGTTGAGGGTGTTTATTGATGACTTAGGGGCCGCCACCGTGAGAGAAAGGCAGTTGATCATTTTGAGAAAATGCTTTGAGCGCTGTAGACAATTTTGCATCGCCCTAAACCCACGGAAGTGTGCTTTTGGAGTACCTTATGGGCTATTGCTGGGCCATGTGGTCAGTTCGGTAGGAATTGCGACAGACCCCGAGAAGGTGAAAGTTATAGTTGCCATGGGTCCACCACGCACTCCGAAAGAGGTTCATAGCTTTCTGTCTTCGGTTGGTTACTACCGTAGATTCATTAACGCCTTAGCAGAAAGAACGTTGCCACTTACAAATTTATTGTCCTTTAGGTGTTCGTTTGTATGGGGTGACCCTTGTAAGGTAGCATTCGAGGATGTGAAACAAGAGCTAGCAAGAGCGCCCGTGTTAAAAGCACCTAAAAGAGGTGAGGTGTTCTATATATTCTCAGCAGCCACCATGTATAGTATCAGCTGCTGTTTAGCCCAAATTTGGGAAGAGAAGTGGTACCACCCGATTGCTTTTGCTAGTCGGAAGCTGGGGGTATCCGAAATCAATTACACCTACATGGAGAAGCTGTGTCTAGCGATGGTCTTTGGGACCAAGAAATTTAGGCATTACATTCTGTATGAGAAAGTCATACTTTATACGAAGGCGGAGGGACTTCGACTATTGATGAATAAGCTACAGCCGCCTGACCGTCTAGCGAAGTGGTTAATCACTTTGCAGGAATTTGATTATGAAATCAAGAGTAAGCCACCAAGGTTGCAAGGCATCGTGGAATGTCTAGTGGACTTTGGGGAGCCGAAAGAATCTGTGGCTGAAGGTAGTGACATGGAGATGATATTTAAAATAGATACGGCATCTATTCCCTCCTGGTATGCTGCAATAACGCATTATTTATCAACGGGAGAGGCGGGATCCGAACTATCTAAAGCTGAGAGAAGGAAAATTAAGCAACAAGCGTTAAAGTTTGCCTTGATCGCAGGTACATTATATCGGCAAGGGGTTGACGACATCTATCGCCGATGTGTGATGCCTGACGAGGTACCATTTATTTTGGAGGAGTGTCATGATTCTGCTTGCGGTGGCCATTTTGCTGGACAGCTTACAGCACAAAAAGCTTTAAGAGCAGGTTATTGGTGGCCTGCCATCTTCCAGGATGCGTTTGCGTATGTTAAGAGATGCGATATTTGCCAACGACATGATAGTCGAGAGAATAGGAAACGACCACTCACCCCTATTATGGCGATACTTCCATTTGAGAAGTGGGGAATAGACTTTGTGGGTCCTATTACTCCGTCATCGACTACGCAAAAGCGGTACATCATTGTAGCAACTGACTACTTCACAAAGTGGTCAGAAGCACGAGCAACAAGGAAAGATGATGCTAAAGAAACTGCTAGTTTCCTTTTAGAGCAGATAATATGCCGGTTTGGTCCGCCGAAAGAATTAGTGTCGGACCGCGGAACCCATTTCCTGAATAAGGTGATTAAAGGTTTGACAGAGTTGTGGAACATCAAGCATAACAAGACAACCCCATATAATCCGCAAGCCAATGGGCAAGTCGAAAGTACCAACAAGCAGCTTGTGGGCATCCTGTCCAAAATTGTGTCGGAAAAGAAACGGGATTGGGATAAAAAGTTATACGTGGCAGTGTGGGCCTATAATACGACCTTCAAACAAGCCACTGGCCATACCCCGTTCAAGTTAGTATATGGGGAGGAGTGTGTCTTGCCTTTAGAAATTGAGCTGCCGACTATTCGGTTTGCCATCAATCATTCTTTGAGTGATGAAGACGCACTTTTTGAGCGCTTGACGACACTGGCTCATTTAGATGAGCTTAAGTTGCAGAGCTTATTGCACCAAGAAGTGGCGAAGCGCCGAATGAAGAAGCTACACGACCTCAAAGCCAAGAAATACACCTTTAAGAAAGGACAGCTTGTTCTGTATTATGACGCACGACGTGAATTATTCCCAGGCAAGTTAGAACCCAAATGGGATGGGCCTTATAAGATCGTTAGGATAGGAAAGAATAAATCCACAGTTTTGTTAGCTGACCTTGAGGGGATAGAATTTAAAAATAAGGTTAATCTTAATAAGATTAAACCTTATTACTTCTGATTGCACTAATGCTATGACTGCCTTGCAGGTCTAGGTTGATGGGTCGTCTGATCCCTTATTTAGAACACCCATATTTGGAACAGAGGTATCATCAGGGAAAGCTCATTTGGTGGAGCAAAGGATACAAGGTGATTGAGCAAGAAGGCGGGACATTTATTTGGGAAATCAAGGTCTTCTGCCATCACTGCCTACAAATTTTGACGAGCATCCCTGTTGAATTCAATAATGATGGAGGGATGGAGCCTACAGTCCACCCATTGAATATGCTGAATTTCGATTACCATAATTACGAGTAGAGTTCCGGATGGCGGGATATGTAAACCCTTTATGGACGTACACCTTGTACTTTGATGGGGCGTCCAGGGGTGTATGCAAAAAAGGAAGTGTGGGAGTTGTCATCCGAGGCCCCCGACGACGCATTGTCATGAAGTTAACTGCTTATCTCCTTTTTACATGCCCAAGTATGTTCATCCAATACAACTCCTAAAAAAAGACATGTACTGAAAGAAAATATTCTTTGATCAGGCTATAGGAGTCCTCGCCTTGTAGGAGCTCCTAGTGGTGTTGTCTTTAGTTGGTAAGTAGTTCAGACTACCACTTAGGGCAACCTCTTTGGCAGTTCTTTTTAGTTTGGCTGTGTTGGAGCAGCTGGTTAGTGATTCACTTCGGATCTTCTATTAAATGATGCTAGGCCTCCTCCTTGTGGATGTTATGCCTTGGTTCTGTCAGGGGTAGGGGGAGCATTGTGCTGAGTTTTATGATGATAATTGTTTTGTATCAATTTGATGCTTCTTTGGTTGTTTATGTGCAGATATGTTCGTGGATTCGACGGGCTGAGTCGCCCTATCCCGTGGTCGCCAATGAGAGCGGAATTTAGGAGACGGAAAGTGCTTAAAAATAGCTAAAATTTATGAAGATCGAGGGAAAAATATTCACTGTCAAAGGCGGCGGCTCGATCTAGGACGATTTTAAGCGCCAAAGTGCTTTAAAGGCGCCCGAGCGACACTTGTTGATTTTTCATAATTTTTCAGACAGTCGTGCGGGTTGACACAAGCTACTGGCCAATGCGGGATGCTAAGCCGGACGCCCAGGATTTTTCAGAGCTCGATTCCGAGTCCGGACGGGGAAATGGCCAAGAAACCGGTCAAGATACGAAGAGGTGGACAAAATTTGGCCCAAATGAGTAAGTGACTCTTGGGAGCCCAACATTTTATGCCAATTGACAAGAGATGCATGAAAAAAAACGTGGGATGAGGGAGAAGAAGGCGCCATCAGACTGCGCCGAAAAATGCGCTAGGGAGAGGAGGAGGCAATCTTCAGCCTGCACACAACCCCCCCATTTGACAATGGCCCTTGCCTACCCTCTGTATCCTGACTCTATCGCCGCCCTTTGCCCGTCGAATGATGCCCTCTTTGGAAATCTCTGATTCTAGTCTTTCTCTCTCCTCCCTCTCTCTCTTCTAAAGGCAAGTTCATGTGGGGAGAAGAAGGAAGAAGAAAGAATGGTGGAGGCTTGTCCGGCATGGACCGGATTGCTATACGGGCTGAGAATGGTGATTTGTGATGTTGCTGGACATGAAGTGTTGCTGTTTTCCAAATCTACAGCCATGGACACAAAACCCGAAACACGCAAATAAGCGGTAATTTAAAATTTTCAAAGGAAATTTGAGTTTTCATGGCTTTTGATGGATGAAATGGTGTTCATGTGGGATAATAATGGTTCATGATACTGTTTTCTATGAGTTCTTGCTGGTCATGATCAAAAAATCAGAAAAATATGCATTTTGTGGTTCAAAATAATATGTTAAAACACGTAAAATATGAAAAACAAGGGAAAATGAGGGTTTTTTGGCATAAAAATGGAAAGATGGATAGGAATATCAACTAAACTTTCATTTTTCTGCAAGAAGGAACTAAGGGCCACAGCCCATAACCTGTTTTGAATTTCCAGCAATTAAATAATGCAGGAAAATAAAGGAAAATAGGGGAAAAACCATGAAAAATAGGGGAAAAATGCATTTTGGGTTCCGAAAAATAGGGATAAATAAGAGCAATGTTTGTGAATGTTGGTGGGGACTGAAGCATGAGGATTTGCCTCAGTTCAACCCCGCCTTCTTGTTCTAGTGTGTCTTTTTCTGCTTTCTATACATAAAATGATGTCAAAATACCCTATAAATCTATCCAACGATGCAATACTTAAACGGGGAAGGGTAGAGGAGTTGAAATATGTCTAAATGCCGTGTGAGATGATGATAAAGTTGCTGATTTCTATGCATAGCATTTAGGACGGATGATAATTAAAATTAAGAGCTTAGTAGCACGAGGACCACCTCGGTGCTAAGCCCATGCAACGAAGCACAAAGCGGTTAGAAAGAAAAACATGAAAGAATGATTTGCACTTGTGCACGATACTGTTTTGCTAAATGTTTGAGCACTAGACATTCACCAAATGCATGGAGCATGAAAAGAATTTAAAAGTATCAGTGGTTAGCTCCTGGACATGCATTGCAATTGGTTTATGAGGACATGACCTACGTTGAGAGGCAGTGAGATACCCATGCTGTAGGCTAGTCGTGGGATCCTAAAGGGGAAATCAAGTAAGGACAATGGTACATTCCTGGATACGCTTATTGGGTACCTTGAGCGACGTTTGTGCGAAATGTCTAAATGTTGAGCGACGCATCGAGGGGCCAATCCCCGAGGTGTAGGAGAGTCGCAGAGGGTTGACGGCATTCAGCCGTAGGAGGAACCCCATGTGTATGTGATTCGAGCCTTTTGGCTATGTAAAAGGGACTCCCTTTGAGGAGTAATATTGGGTTAGGATCAGTTGGACTACAACGCATTACAAACGCAATGTGCAGGAAGGCAGAGATTTTGATAGACGCTCCTGGCCGCGAGGCCGAGGGGTTGTCTTGTGCATAGTGACGAGGTCCGGCTAGTGCATGAGCCAGTGCCGGCCCGTTTTTAGGTCCATCAGAAATATACATAAAATACATGCTTTGTGAAGCGCTCACACAAGGCATGGGGGGAGATTGAACCCAATTGGTCTCTTGCTTCTTGTCGTGCATGCTTTTACATTGTTTTTTGTGCAAAAAGGTAGAGTTCATTGTTCTTGGGGACCTTCCGGGATTCACTACGTGAGCATACTGCGACCGATCTGCGCACCAGTGGTATTAGAGCGGAGCTGAGATCAACAGCTTCCAATCGCTACCAATCTCGGGCGAAGGCGGAGCTCCAGGAACGATCGGACTCTACAGTCAATCTCGTCGCGAACCGTCGATACAGACAGACTTCTGGCGATCAAGAACCCCTGTTTCTACTGTCAGATCGCGAAGGACCAGGCTCTGCAGGCGGAGGACCACGCATCCATCTCCTTCATCAAGTCGTTGAAAACCAGAGATAAGCTTCCTTCATATTCAAGTTAATTGCTTCATCAAGGCTTAATCTTAAGCTTAGAAGCTTTTAAAAAGCTTCAAGCTTCATAAATTTCAGTCGTAATATCAGAAGACCCTTTCGATTTTTTCGCGCGGACAAAAAACGGCCCCCCCCCCACGAAATTAGTCGACAGTCAGATTAAGCTCTTCAAGCTTAATTACTTAAGTCAAAGCTAAACTATCAAGTCAAATCATACAAGGCAATCAAGTCACAAACTTCAGGTCCTGCACCTCTGAAGTTAAGTTCTGCAAGTCGACAGTACTCAAGTTCTGCAAGTTCCCTAAGTTCTGCAAGTCTGCAACTCTGTAAGTCGGCTAAGTCTGCAACTCTGCAAGTCAGACTAGTCAACTGGAGTCAGAACTGAATAGTGCTTAAAACTCCTAGAAGACTCGTTCCTATGCAAAAATTCTGAACTGGAAAGTTGTTCGTGGCAAGGTCTTCTACCTATCTATAGGTCCGCTGAAGTATTTTCAGCAAACGAAGACGGAAATATTGCATATTTTCTGAAAATTGAGAAAGAAATACCCAAAAATACATAGCCTTGTAACCCCGAATTTGAGCTACGCTCATCCCGCTAATCTGATTTTGAGTGAGAAAGGTTTATTGAGTTTTACAGGATGACTACCCCACATATGGATGATCCTATGGCTGAAGACGACTTACCTGAGCCTACCATGGAACAAAAGCTGGATCTAATCATGCTACAATTGGAAGAAGAGCGAAGGGCTAGGCAAGCATTGCAAGCGCAATTGACAAAACTACAAAGAGCGTCCACCGATAAAGAAGAACCTCAAGCTGAAGATTTGATTCGACGTACCATCGACGCCACTCTTGAAGCTCAAACCATTCGCAAGGAATCCAAGATAAGTAAACGAAGTTTCAAATTTCGCACTTTCAATGGCATACGAGAAGGAAAGACTGTTTTATCATTCATTAGCCAGTTTGATGACTATTTCCATGAGGAAACTTATCCAGAAAAAGATAAAATCAAGTGTGTTACTAATCATCTGATAGACAGAGCATCACTTTGGTGGACTGTAGTACGCAAAAGCATAGAATGTCCTGCTACTTGGGAAGATTTCAAGAAGAAGTTCATGCAGAATTTCCTTCCACCGCAATTTCATGAGAAGGCTATCAAGCAATGGGATTTACTTCAACAATGAGATCGTGAGCCTATTCCACAGTATACAGAGCGTTTTTGGAATGCACTCCTACAGCTACGCATGCTTGAAGACGTACCAGAGACGACACATAAGCGGAAGTATATGTCTGGACTTCTTGGGCATTACTACGCTGAAGTGAACATGTTCAAGCCTGCTACCCTTGAAGACGCCATCTCACTAGCTCACGACACTGAAGATAAGTTACGCGGAAGAGATAGACGACCACAGCAATTCCAAGCCAATGGTAATTATGGATCTAAACAATTCAATTCCAATTTTAGAAGATTTAATCCAGGTCGTTTCACATCACCATCTTTCCGCAAGAATTGGGCTAAACCACCTGCATTACCATCCACTGTCAATCCAAATCCTAAGCCTATTCCACAAGCAAATCCAAATGTACCCAGACTTCCAGCCATTCCAAATAATGTAACCAAAGCCAAGCCAATAGTATGCTATAAGTGTCACCAGCTAGGGCATCTCGCAGCAAATTGTCATTCAAAGAAGCCACCAGCACATATCAACTATCTTGGAGCCATGGACGAAGACGAGCATGAGGATATGCCAGATTTCACTGAAGATGAGGATGATCCTACTACTACTTCTGACACTTTACCAGGTATGCCTACTCCACATTCATTGTTGACTATGAAATGTATGGTGCATGGAAAGGAAAGAACTATCTTGCATGATGACGGTAGTACTCATGACTTTATTTCAGCAAAATTGGTAAAGGAATTGAAATTACAGACTGTACCTACGCATTATCGCATAAAAGCTGCATTTTTAGGCACTAGGTACAATGGCACACAAGAAGTACAAGATTTAGAGATTCAAATTGGTGCATACATTGAAAGAAGAAATTTCTTAGTTGTCCCATTACAGTCAAGCGACATTATTTTAGGAATGCCTTGGAGACACCAGCATAATCCAAATATAGATTATTCCACGCACACAATGAATATTAATTTTCAAGGAAAATCTATTACATTATATGGTATGCATGCATCTAGTATTTTTCCACTGCTTTCGCATACTCAAGCAAAACGTGCATTACGCAAGAGTACTAAATCATATCTCATTTGGGTGAATGAATTGCACGCAAAGGAAAATCATATGCACCCTAGGCATAAGGAATTTCTTGCATATTTTAAGGACTGTTTTGCAGAAAATCTACCACCAGGTTTACCTCCTTCACGACCAGAAGACCATAAGATTGATTTAATTCCTGGCACACAACCACCTTGCAAAGCACCATATAGGCACAATCAAATAGAGCAAAAAGAAATCCAGAGTCAAGTTGAAGAATTACTAAATAGAGGCTTAATTCGACCTAGCAGTTCTCCATTTGGTGCACCTGTACTTTTAGTCAAGAAAAAGAATAATACCTATCGTATGTGTATTGACTACCGAGCATTAAATAAAATCACTGTAAAGAATAGGTATCCTATACCTAGAGTTGATGACCTTATGGACAAACTGCAAGGATCTTCTATATTTAGTAAAATTGATCTTAAGTCTGGATATCATCAGGTGAGGCTAGATAGATCCGACATATTTAAGACTGCATTCAGAACACAGTTTGGCCATTACGAATTCTTAGTCATGCCATTCGGATTGACTAATGCACCTGCTACTTTCAGTAGAATGATGAACCGTATCTTTCTGAAATATCAATATTGTGTGATTGTTTTCTTTGATGATATTTTGGTGTTTAGTCAAAGTGAAAAAGAGCATTATGAGCATTTATCATTAGTTTTTCAATTACTGAAAGAAAATCAATTGTTTGCAAATCCTGAAAAGAGTGAATTCTTTAAGACAGAAATAGAATATTTAGGTCATATTGTATCAAAAGAAGGAATTAAAGTTGATCCTAAGAAAATTGATGCAATATTGCATTGGCCTGTTCCTAAAAATGTGCATGAATTACGCTCATTCCTTGGTCTTGCTAGTTTCTATAGGAAGTTTATACGTAATTTTTCATTACTTGCTTTACCATTAACCAAACTTCTTAAGAAATGAATTGTTTATCAATGGACTGAAACTCAGCAGAAATCCTTTGACTTACTGAAACGTGCATTAACTAATGCCCCTGTTTTACAATTGCCTGACTTTAACAGACCATTCTTTCTAGTTGTGACCGATGCTAGCGGATCAGGAATAGGAGCCGTACTAATGCAAGACAATCATCCAATAGCATATTCTAGTTCTAAGCTGAAACCCTCTGAGCTGAAATATTCCACTTATGACAAAGAATTATTAGCAGTAGTACAAGCATTAAAATAGTGGAAGCACTACTTAATGGGTTCAGAATTCATGATCAAGACCGACCAGCAAAGCATTAGACATCTACTTAGCCAACCCCAAATTTCTGACCGTCATATCAAATGGGCTTCCTTCATTCAAAGTTTTCATCCTATCATTCAATACCAACCTGGAAAAGAAAATGTAGTTGCTGATGCATTGAGTAGAAGACCTGCAATTCATAATATTTCTATCATATCTTTTGATTCTTTGATTGCTATGAAAGATACATATCACCAGGATATTACTTTTCATTCTGATTGGCAAAAATTAGTTCAAAATAATTTCATTCCTGTTGATTCATTGTCATATAATGATGGATTTATGTTTTTTGAAAAGAGACTGTGTGATACTATTCCATTCCGATCTTTTATTTTGAATGAAATTCATTGTTCCCCATATCAAGGTCATAGAGGTATCATATCTACATTACGCATGTTAACTGAAGATTTTTATTGGTCGCATATGGATGCAGATGTATCTAATTTCGTTTCTGAATGTTTGATTTGTCAAAGAATAAAGAGACATCATGGTAAACAGTATGGATTATTAATGCCTTTATCTATTCCATCTAAACCTTGGGAACATATTTCTATGGATTTCATTACTGGTTTACCAAATACTAAATCTAACCATGACATGATTTGGACAATTGTAGATAGATTTAGTAAGCAAGCATATTTCATTCCATGTAAGAAAACTTTAACAGCATCACAAGCAGCACAGTTATTTTTGAAAACTGTTTTTACTAACCATGGATTGCCAAAAGTGATTATTTCAGATCATGATTCTAAATTTTGTAACAATTTTTGGATTACACTGTTTGCAAATTTAGGCACAAAGATTGATTTCTCATCTGCATTTCATCCAGAAACAAATGGACAAACAGAAGCCACAAATAGCACCATTTTAGATCTTTTACGTGCATATACTATCTCCAAACCTCAGACATGGGATACTCATTTGCATTTATTACAGTTTGCATACAACAATACACCGCACACATCTACAAAGAAAGCACCTTTTGAAGTCATTTATGGATATAGATTATCTACTCCTGTTGCATCTTTGTCTAATAGAATTCAGAGTGCTCATGATATTGCTACTATGCATAATAATATTTTTGATGAGGTTAAGGATATGATTGCTAAAGCCCAACAATCATATACCAAACAAGCCAACAAGAAAAGACAAGCTATGAATTTCAAAGTTGATGATTATGTTTGGCTCAGAATAGAAAATGGTAGACTGCAAAGTGTAGATAGACATCCAGTTGTCAAATTAGCTCCTAGATTTTATGGACCATTTAGAATTATTCATAAGATTAATGATAATGCATTCAAGTTAGAATTACCATCTCATTGGAAAATTCACAATACATTTCATATTAGTTTATTGAGACCATTTAGAGGCCAATTACCTATCCACCCTGTTTATGAAAACCCACCTTTATTAGAGGAAGAGACTGAAATACTTGAACCAGAAGCCATCATAGACACTGACTACATGACCACTAGAACTGGCCGAAGGTATTCTAGATATCTAGTAAAATTTAAGAACCATCCTGTAGAAGAAGCACAATGGATGCACGCTAGAGACTTAAATGCTTTTCCCACTCTGTTAGCTCCACATTGAGCTAATAGCAATTGAGGTCAATTGCTATCCCACCCCGGGGGTATGATGCCAGGAGGCATATTCCACGGTGGATTCCGTGCCACGGTGGATTCCGTGAGGTTTTACGGTGGATTCCGTAAACTTAGATGACCGGGGCTCATACACAAAGAGGATTCTTTGTGCGAGAAGTTGATGGGGACGCATGTCCTTTTCGGGCGTTTCATTAATTTAGTGTGTACGTGGGTGATTCCATAGCGGGTGATTCTGCAAAATGCATATTAAATTAATAAACGTTTATGAGTTTAGAGTGCGCACTCGTAATAAATTAAGGTTAGGATTTATTTCTAACCAGTTGATTTATTTATGTAGCTGAAGACTGCTAGGTATTCACTTTTGTCGGTTTAATTGTATTATTTTACTAACGATTGTGAATGCTTCAGTTGATGTGTAGAGATAGCAGCAGTGGCGGAGGAAAGCATTGGAGTCTAGCGAGTATTCGACCTTTGGATTATATTTTGATAGGCGCCATGCCTATATTTTGTTATGTCTATAGAGACATTGATTATTGATTATTATTTTGTATGCGCCTATGCGCACGGATATGTTATTTTTATTTTGGACATTGAGATTGGGCGTGCCAGACTCTATGGGCACCGTCCATTAGCTTTATTTCCTATTTTTGTAGAAAGCAAACTCAAAAGCTAAAAGCTTGTTATATTTTTGTAAATTGGGCTATTATTAAGCATGAAGATGGAAATATACATAAAATACATGCTTTGTGAAGCGCTCACACAAGGCATGGGGGGAGATTGAACCCAATTGGTCTCTTGCTTCTTGTCGTGCATGCTTTTACATTGTTTTTTGTGCAAAAAGGTAGAGTTCATTATTCTTGGGGACCTTCCGGGATTCACTACGTGAGCATACTGCGACCGATCTGCGCACCAAGCCTGGAGGGAGAGGCAGGTTCAGTTACCTCCGACTGCTTGCCTGGCCCTATCCAAGGGGGTTGTTAGCCGCGCCGGGTATATGGACCAAACCCACCACAAGAGGTCTCTCCATGGGTGTTTCTTGGAGCGGGAGGACGCTTGGGTGCTAGGGGAGGCTCTGGCTGTAAATTCCTTGCCTCCGAATCCCACACAAGCGGCCGATGTGACTCGAGATGGGATCTTGAGGCCCGTGTACTAGTCTACGGGCAGAACTTGGAGCAGCAATCCTGTTGATTGCTGGGATAGCCTTCGAGCATGATACTTGATGTATTTTGGGACTATGATAAATAAAGATCACATACTTGAAAAAGGAACTTGATTGGCATTGTTTTTGTGTCAGTGCCTAAGTTACATGAAGGAACCTGTGTTTAAATTGATTAATTAAGGAAGCTGCTTTTGCATGTCAAACATAATGTGGTAGGTAATTAGATAACTAAGCAAACCGAGGAAAGTGCAGTGGACGTGACTTGGGTCCATCCTACGGAAGGGTGGTCTCGGTTAGCTGGAAACTTTTCTCAAAAGACGTGATAATGAGACTGTGAAGACCTAGCGTCAGTAGAGTTAGAGTCCCAATTTATGCTATTTTAGAGGAGCGGAATGGGACTATGCCTTATGGGCAGAGAGGTTGAGCTTCGCATCCATCTCGTTTCCCATTCTCCATAAACCAAGTGTAGCATAAATCCGCTTCGACTTTGTTGTTCCTACTCAAAATGGGTCATCTGCAGCTTGACACTAGCTACTTCTTAGAGACTTTGCTGATAGGAAAGAGACCCTGACTTCAGGTCAGTCCTAAGTGGGAACGGCCGAATACTTCCACTCGGGGCAGACTCAGGAAGATCTAGATCACAAACCCTATGACATTCCT
This sequence comes from Lygodium microphyllum, assembly GCF_053477565.2. Lineage (NCBI taxonomy): Eukaryota > Viridiplantae > Streptophyta > Polypodiopsida > Schizaeales > Lygodiaceae > Lygodium > Lygodium microphyllum. Next base: position 22,647,088 of record NC_141150.1, read on the forward strand.
TGCGAGTGCCAGGTGGCGCTTTCTAGACTCTCTTCCTGATGGGCTGCTAAGATGTGTAAGAGTTTAATTGAAATAAGATCTAAAATAGACTTAAGTAAATTTTGCATAGCTAGCTCAAACTTTTCATTATGATAAGTATTCTTACACACTAGATTACAATTAAACAATTATCCTTACAAATGATGATAAATTTTAATGAGCTCTTTAATACTATTTTAGCAAAATATTTACTTAAATAGATTTTTAAAACCAAACATGCTTGGTACTTTTTGTAAAAAATTAAAAAACTAAAGACATAGTTTCTTTAAGTAATATCACCAAAGAAAGAAAATATTGCAAATGCTAATGGAAGTAACTTCTCAAGAAAAATTTCAAAATTACATCAATGTGTCTTCCTTGATGAAAGGAGAAGGAATGGAGTTTAAACACATGAAGTAGCCTTTAATTTCTCTTTCATAATTAGACTTGATATATCTTGGCTTGATTCCTCTATGCCCTCGGGTGGTACTTCAAGAACTTGAACTTCAGTAGGAGGAACCTCTTGGGAGTTTGAATATTGTTTGGCACTCTCATGGACCCTTCACAATTTTGCTTCAACCTCTCTTTGCTCTTGAGTGTTGCAAACCACTGCAACATTCTTCATGTGATTTACCAATGCCACCTTAGATGCAACTCCACTTTCATATATATCAAATACAACCTCATGAGAATCATTGAATGCTTTGATTGTAGTTTCCATAACTTTCATTTTCTTTCTCAAAACGACATTGCAATCCTTTGTTCTTCTTCAAGTTCTTCATCATTGCACTCCTTGTCTAAGCCTTCAAAGTCCAAAATGGAAGGCTTGTTGACATTGTTTATATATCACTCAAAATTGATGAAGCTTTTCTCCATGGTCACTAATGTCAAAACCACAAAAGAATCTATAGATCCAAAAGCAAACGTTCTATCCATTGGTAGGAAGTCAACACTACCAACTATGCAATACTTGCAAGAAATACTTTCAAGAGCATTTTTCAAAGCTGCCATTTTTTTTAAATCAAGAAATGATAACAACATGAATTTTTAGTAGAGTGGATACAACCTTTCCAAACTTTATAGAGTCCCATTTCATTCCCTCAACCTCATGTGCTGCATCTAGAACAACAACCCCAATGGTAATTGGATCTCTATAAACATTATGTATAAGATCAAAGGTTTCTAGATTGCATCCGACAACATATACTCACCAAGGGGAAGTAGTGGAGGATTGAAGAGGATTTTGCTTTTTTCCAATCAAGAAGTTCACAATATCTTTTGCTCCATTTGGTAGGGACCCTGCATTAGCTCCATGTGTGAGCTTCTTTGATACCCAAACATTGTAAATTCCTAAAATCTTTGTGTAGACTTCATCATTGATATCATAATTATCAACAAGCTCTTCCCAAGTCTTCATCACAACGCTACTTTCTGGAACTGAAGCATTGAAAAGAGTGACTAATTCCTCCTTTAGGATCCTATCTTACTTGATTTTCTTAGCCCTTCTTTCCATGTCAATCATATCTTCCTTATCCCATTTGTTTCTAAGAAAAAGGATATGACCTTCATTGATCTCCTCTTGTAGTGTAAGGATGTCTCCATCCTTTAAACCCATAAGGCAATGAAATGCAGTAGGAGAAGGTTGCCTTCCCTTTTTTCTCAAACTCTCCTCTTGGGATATAAGCTCACATCTAGAGTATCTCTTCATGATTTTGATCCAACTATCAAATATTTCTTGGGAGCTAACAGTCATATGGCAATCTCTAGATGCACAATTTTCTCCAATGTATGCCACAAATCTTTGAGTATAGAACAAAAGAAAGAGCATCACACTAATCTTCACAAAAAAAGAAGGTAAGCTTATATGCGATTACCTGCCATAGTACTCTTTGAGAGATTGTCTTAGAAAGCCCTTGTTGGGGTTTTGGTGGAGGACCAAATGCTAGCCATTGATCTCTTAATTGTTGAAGTTGCTCAACATAAGGGGCATTCTTCATAACATTAGGTGATTCCATATTTGTCATTTTTGAAAGCTCAATGCACATTTTCGCAAGACAATCAACTAATATTCTAGCATTTCTCGTGGTGTATAAATGCTTGGTTGCTAAACAATGTGTAGTATTACTCTAAATATATATATTTGCTGCATGAATTGAGTGAAGCCCCGATATAATCCAATAACTATAAGTGCCCAACTTATTAGCATCCACCTCATCACGATGCATGGGTCTCTTCTCATTGTTGTCTTGTACAAAAGGCATAAGATATGCTGTTGTTGCTGGATTCATGGGATTCTTTATGAGAGATGTGGTTAGCTTCTCTACATAATCCCAACACAGTGACCTATAAGCATACAAAGGAGGTGCCTCATAACACCTATCAATGAGAATAGGAAATTGTGTTGTTGGACCAAATGGAAATAATTTTTCAAACATGTGAAATCCCGATTCTTCCTTCTTTCCCTTCTTCTTAACTATCTCAGGAAAATCAAATGTTCTTTTTACTCCCTTGACCTCAAGAGAAATTATTGGCTTTGCAGGTGTAACTTCTAGCATGGAAGGTAAAGTGGCATCATTCTCAGTAGTGTTAGCAGCCATACTAACAACAAGAGCTTGTGACAACGAACTTTATTGAGGTGATTTTGACTTTGAGTTTGTGGGATTTTGTGAATTATTTTCTTCTTGAGGAGAAGTTGAAGATCTCAAGTCTATTTGTTTATCTTGGAGCTTCATTCTTTTGTTGGGGCAATCACCTTTTCTTGATGGGGAAAGTAGCTCACTATTTTGGACAGCTTGGAATGCTAATATAATGTCTTCTGTGCCCTTTACCTCCTCAAACAAGGTCCATCCAACCGATTGTTTTCAAAGAGTATTCTTCGTCCTCTTTAATACGGAAAAAGTGAAATGACAAAGGATCAAGTTTGTATACTACATTTTCCCCCTTGATCTTCACAAGATTACATGGTATTCCCTCTTTCCCAGCACATCCATCTCTTATCTTCTCTATGACACCATCTTGTTGAAAAAATGCAACATCACTCTTTAAAGTAAATAAGAAAACATTGTCAGCCCTTTTTTATTGACTATCATAAACATCCACATACCATGGATACACAAAATCACCACTAACTCCATCAATGGTTTGGGTCTCCTTTTTGGATGTGCTATCTTTCTTTGCTATTGAATAGTTCTACAAAGAGAAAAAGTTGTCAGACAAAAGTGAATTTAAAAATATTCAAAATTCACAAAACCCAAATAAATGTATAAGATTTCTAGGTTGAAAATTAAAAACACAACAACACAAGATTTTATGAAATACAAAACAAATGTACTCCAAAGGGACTCTTGCATAAAATGAAATATTGAAATTTGAGATTAAGTGTGGTATGAGATCCAACCATAAAGATATGTGCTCATGTATCAAATCTCATGGATTATTTTGGTCCTAAGTTAGCATTAATTATGTTTCTCTTGCAAGAATCATATGGTAAAAACTTTGCCATGGACTTCAGTGAGAAGCTCAAATTCTAGTAATAGTGAGACTTGACCATGATGGTCAAGTGATAATGAAATATTGAGTGTGAGTGTGGTATGAGATATAGTGAAATATCATTGTGGTTATGTAGAAAATGTCATGGATGATTTTGTCCCTCAGTTAACATTGAATTTCTTCTCCATGTAAGTTTCCTATGCAAGGATAATACTCTAGGAACTTTTCTAAGATTTTTGGCCATGTGGTCAAATCCTATTTAATCAAAGAATGAGATTTAGTCCAATATGAGGTCCACCCATATATCAATGTGGTTATGTAGCAATATCATGATTCCATTTGGCCCAAAGTTAACATTTTAATTAGTGCACATGTAAGTTTCCCTTGAAAGGAGCTATATTGTAAAAACATTGTCATTGGTTTTAGCCATGTGGTCAAATCCTATTTAGTCATAAGAATTATCTATAAGATTAGAAACTTTGCCATGGTTTTTTACCATATGGTTTTTAAAGGCTAGTTAAAGAGAGGATGCGGTTTATTGTGATATGAGATTCACATATAAACAAATATGGCTATGTAGCAAATCCCATAGATATCAATATCAAGTAATGTGAAAAACACTTGAAAGGTGGATATTTGACCTCATGGTGAAACCTACAAGATAAGATGATTTCTATAAACTGGTTTTAACCATATGGCCAAATCTAGTTTCATAACCATATGAAGAAAGTGATTCATTTGATGCAATATATTGTGAAATTGGATTTGACTATACAGCCAAATATTGTTTTATAATGGAATGAAAAAGTGGTATCATGGTTTGCAAGATGTATGAGATTAGATTTGATCATATGGCCAAATGAAACAAGAATGGGGGATTCTTGGATGCTAGCATTGATAACAAAATGAAAGATTTGACCATATGGCCAATTTTTATTTTGTAGTGGAATGTAAAAAGTGACTAATTTGTGGCAAAATGATATGATATTTATATATGAACATATAGATAAGAAGTTATGAAAATTTGAAATAAAAGAAATGGTTTATGGAAACAAAGTGGTTTGTTTGTTGCACGACAAGTTTTAACCACAAGGTGAAACTTCCTATAAATATAGTAGGTAATCAAGGAGTTCCAAGTAGAACATGGTCTTCCTTTTTGGAGATAATATAGAAGATGTTTTTCTTAGAAGATTTTTCCATACAGCCAAATCCAGCATACCCAAAATTTGTGTGATCAAATCCACCATAGATTTAGTCTTAATTTTTCAGGATCAATTTCCAAAAAAGTGATTTGTTAGTTGCAAGACAAGATTTGACCACATGGCCAAATTATAGAAAGTAAGGAATTCTAAGTAGAAACTAGCATTTCTTTTTGGAAATAAGTAAGAGTTGATAATATAAGAAAGCATTTGACCAAATGGAAAAATATCATTCTAGTAGTAAAATGAACAAAGTGGTTGATTTGTTGCAAGATATTGTGATACTACAAGAGTTCTTATTTTGGCCAAGAGATAGCTTAAGGAGAAGATTTGGTCGCATGGAAAAATCTCATTGTATATTGGAAAAAATAACATAAATTACATATTGTATTATAGGAAAATATTTGACCTCATGGCCAAATCTCAAATTATATTGAATAAAATAACAAAAAGTACTTCTTATATTGTAAGAAAATTTTTGACCATATTGTATAGCCATATGCTTATTGCAAAATTATAAAGAATGTAACCATAAAATCTGATGGTAATGCTTTTACTATGAAAATACAGTATAATGGAAAATTCTATATAGTAAATTATAATACGATGTATAAGAACTTGATAAAATGCTCTAATATTACTGAAGGATATAAGAAATATAATGCCAGATTTAGCCTTGAGACGAAACCTTAAGGTATATAGCATCACAAAATAGAAAGAAAGGTTAGTATTTTGAAGCACTTATTGATAAAAGCATTGCACAAATCATTTATTCCATATTCACATCTAAGAGAGTTTTTTCAACATTACACAAATCATATATTTCATATTCACAGCAAAAAGAGTATTTTCAACTGTGCAAGAAATCATGTTTTTCATATTCACAACAAAGAAGCTATCATTTGCAAGGTAGTGGACAACAAAAAAGACAGGCACTCCAAGAGATCAATCAAGCAATCGAGAAGAAGAAGAAGATGTTGAATTCTCAAGAGTGAGTACCTAATCTCATTGCTACAGAAATAAATATTACATTTAATTTTCATACATGAATTTTATTTGGAAAATATTTTTGGTGTTTGATCTTAATATTATTCAATACTAATCATACAAAAGAGTAGTAGTGTGATTTGTAGTAATTGTATGGATTTAAATGATCAAAATCAATGTAGTTTAACTAAAAATAAAAAATAAAGTAGGGAAGAGTTGAAAATCCATTGTAATTAGTAGAAGTCAGTAATGTGTGCCAATGTAACAAAAATCACCCTTGAAGTAGAGCAGACATGTTGTGGAGTGGCGATCATTCACTACCTTGTTGAGTTGCTGAAGCCTTGGAGCAAGATTTCTGAAGACGCAAGTAATTTTGGTCATAATACCCTGACTCGAACCAAAATTTCCACTACACAATCTATTTTAGTTTGAGAAAATGAAACAGTGGAGAGCAGTCAGAGAATAACAGGGGGATAGAACCGCCAAAGATTTGGGCCGCAAAACCTACAATGAGGGGCAACATGAGTAGAGATAAAAATGCACAAGATCAGAGATGCAAAACCTGCAACTATAAAAACACAACAGAGAAAACACTCAGGTTAGAGAGTTGTGTGGAAGAGAGAGGGAGGGGAAGAGAAACTCATTTTGAAAAACATGATGATTACTTGTAAAGATCGACCTCATGAAAGGGATCATTTAATGTATCACGCTATTCGAATAACCATAAATTGTTACGGAATACGAGTAGATTTAGATATTATTTTTGTATCTATTTTTTAATTTTATTAAATATTTTAAGTTACAATTTTATAAAAAATCGAGTAATGGCTATACCGTCGCCCGCTGGGGTCTACCAAAAGCCTGCAAACCCCGCTATTGGGGCCGTTGCCCCCAAACGCCCACCGAGGGCAGTGCCCCTGGACCCCCCAACGACCCCCACCAAGGGGCACTACCCCTCGAAACCCCCATTGGGAGCATTGTCCCCAAATCCTTACAAGGGGTGCTATCCCCAAACCCCAACTGGGAGCATTGCTCCCAAACCTCCACCGAGGAGGACGTTGCCCTCAAACTCTCAGCAAGGGCATTTCTCCTAGACCCGCTCCTTCCCCCTCACCCCTCCTTAAGAACCCACGATTGGGATATTGCCCCTATTTCCATAGCTAGAGATTTTGCCTACATACTCTCTATCCTACCATGCTAGAGATTCTACTCTCGAACTATCAAGGTGGCTTCAAAATCCTCAGTGATATTACACATTACATATTAGATACATTAAATATACATAATCTTAAAAAATATGATTTAATATAATTTAATTATATTTATTAGTTATTACTATATATATATATATATATATATATATATTGATACTATATTCCATAATATGCACATAGTACGATATACTAATATAACATGATTTAGACTAAAATAGTATAACTTAAAAATAAATGTAATATGATACATTTTACTATTATCAACAAGTAGGTAGTATAAGATTTATAAATATTTAACCATGATAAAAATTATATTTCCTTCTCAAATAGCTTCTAATTGATGCTAAAATTTCCTCAATCTTTATAACTTTGTGTCATAGGGAATGAAATCTCCTATTCTTTAGAGGTCATTGTGGTTTCAACATTTAAGCAGCACGAGGTCAAAGTTTCTCATAAAATATATTTATCCTTGTTGTCATGTGGAATGCGTGAAATAAAGGTTTTGATCATTTGATCAAATATTTTCTAATGGAGATCCTATATATTATTTATCATTGTTGACATACAATAAAGGCTTTGACCATTTGGCTAAATCTTGTTCTATGGACTTCACAAACAATTATTATCCTTGATATCATCAAGGTTACATACAATACATGTTTTGACCATATGGCTAAATCTTTTCTTGTGGATATCACAAAGAATTTTAATCCTAAGTCTTGTGTAAAATAGTTGCAATAGAGGTTTTCATCATCTGGCTAAATCTTTTTCCATAAAGATCACAATGAACTTTTATCCTTGTTGTATGTATTTTGCTTGAGGTTTTGACCATCTGGCTAAATATTTTTCTATGGAGACCACAATGAACTCTTATCCTTTTTGTCATGTGAAATACATACAACAAAGGTTTCAATCATTTGACTATGTTTTCTTCTATAATGGGGATCACAAATAATTTTTATATTTGCTATGGTATGGAATACATACAATAGGTTTTTTACCAAGTGGCTAAATCTTTTCCTATACACATTATAAATAATTTTAATCATTGTTATTGTGTTGAATAGATATAGTATAAGTTTTGAACATCTACTATATCTTTTCCCAATGAGAAGACACAAAGAAGTTTTTTCTTACTCAAAGAGTAGCTAATAAAATAAAGTAAAACCAATGGCAACTAAAAATAATAGAAGAAAATTTTCTTATTTACTTTAGGGCATAGTTCATGAGAAAGTTTGTTTTTGGCCATATGGTCAAATCTATCCCCTTTCTGTATGATGTTTCCATTAATACTTTCTATCATGGAAGTTGGACTCATTCTATCTAATGTCTAAGTGCTTTTTTCGTTTCAATGAAATTTGATACTTCATTGTATTTAGAAATTCCATTACTATTTTCTTCTTTTTGAGAGGTGACAACATACAAATGATAAAATCTCCATTTTCTCACTTGTATATGTATCATGAATGACAAATTTTATTTTGGAGAAACTGTGAATTTTCTAGTTTAGCATGAGATTTTTGCACTTGGGAGAGTGCATGCAATACATGCAAATGAGACATGCCATGGAGAAACACTTGAAGATGGATATATTTCAGTTGCTATTGATAAATGTTTGAATGTAGCAGCATATTTTCCATTCCCAACAATTGACACAATGAAGGTTCATGAAGCTGTAGGTGGTTTTGCAAAATGGGGAAAGAAAGATGTGGTGGTTGTTTCAAACTTAATAACAATTCATGACGGAGGAGATGATTACGAATCAATGGACAGAAGGCAACACTCTGTGTGTTGGAACAGGGGTTATATTATTGGCTTTTCCATTTGATGTGATAAACTTTGAATTGCTAGGAGAAGAGGATGTTGTTGTGGTGGTAGATAAAGCCCTTGATCAAACCATAGGAACATACATAGATGACAACCTCTGCTGTGTCACTTTGGAAAGATGGCCTATTAAACAAGTCACCTTTGATGATGGAACATCGCTACTACAACAACAATCATACATGCAATTTATCTCCACAAATGCTTGTGCCAAAAACATGGAAGATACCAATGAAGATTATGTTTTTGCAAAAAAATCAATTTTGTTTAGAAGAGATCATATTGTATGGTCAATAGAAAGCCTCGAATTATTGCCCCCCCTAAAGGTGCAAACTTGAGGACTTCTATGGACTCCATTTCACAGGTTTCCATGATTAATTGTTGCCAAGAAAAGTGTTGTCAGTTTGCTAATATAGAAGCAATGCAACAAGTACATAAATACTTTTGGGGATTGCAATTTGAAGACCGCACAAACTATGTTTATGACAAGATTGAATCATCATGCAGGATTGATTACTTGGGAACAATGAAGTACAACTTCATCTTCAATGGACAAGTGGTATGTGGAATGGCATGGTATGAGATTCATGGAATCCCAAAGACATATTTTTACAGGTACAAAACACAATTTGAGCATGGCGTGAGGAGGGCAATGCATGGAAACAAGGAGGTAATAAGAGCAGCTTGGGATCACACAGAGATGGGAAGAGCCATCCTTAGGGACTTTATTAAGAAGAATGCAGAGAAAATGCCACACAAGAGTAGAACAATGCAAGGTGGATCAAGGGAGACACAATCAATCATCCCAAATGTTTACAAGTAGGTAGATATATTGGCAGAAGTAAATACAACATTGAGTGATATTGGATGTAAGCAAATGTCATTGTCCACCTTCAATCGTATTTGGAACATAGAGTTCAAGCATGTAACCTTAGCAAAGACAAGTGAGTTCTCCAAATGTAGTATTTTCTCAGAGATCAAAGAGCAACTTGCAGCAACAAAGTGTCTTCAAGAGCGAAATGTGCTTCTAAAGAAGCGTCAATGTCACATGCTACAACAACAAAGTTGTCGGAACATATACTACAATTGGCGCTTGGCCTCAGCATTAGATGCTGATAAAAACTTGTGCATCATACATCATAAAATGGACCAGCAAAAGACAGCTATCCCTAGGTTAAGGCTTCGATCAAAAGAGATTGAAAGATCTACTCAACTACCAGTTTCTTTAATAGACATAATTACACAAGGACATGGAGAAGGTAGATATGGACATTTCTCACTCGATCTATGGCCTCATGATCCTAACTTCACAATTGCCTCATTGTCGTTGTACTTTAGGAACTTGGAGCGACTACACGTGCATGCAAATGGTGATCTACAAGTAGATGGAATGTCGAGATCAACCTCTGTGCTTCTAAATTCTCTCAACTCAAAAAAAGCACTAGACCACTATCAAGGTGTTGCACAAAATAAATCATGCATGGAAGATAATACACCACAAGATGGCCATCATCATTTCAAATGATTACTAGAGAACTTACTACTTCAACTTGATAATTTTGGATCAAAAAAAAAAATCGCTATCTGTTTGCATATCTATCATTGCTTGTTGCACGAGGAACATTCAAGATGATCCAGCTTGGGTTTCTCATGGTGGGCCATACACATGAAGACATTGATGCAATGCTCAGAAAATTTTCAGAGAAGCTAAGGATGAGTATGATCTTCACTTTTCCTCATCTTATGCAACATTTTCAATCATGCCAAATGACAACTCCTACACCTTTCTTATTGACACGTGTGCCTAACTTTAAGAGATACATTGAGGGATACTTGTGTGATTCCAAAGATACACTTGTTGGTCACTCAAAACCTCTTCAATTTTGGTTTTATATGCAAGGAGATACATTTGTCATGCAATACAAGATGCATCCAAAGTCCCCATACTGGTTACCAAGAGAAGGTGGCATTGAATTATGGAAGAGAGACCGTGCAAAAAAGCCTACTCTTCCAAAGGGTGTTCCAATGTTGCTGCCCATGTTTGAGTACATTAAAGATCATCAAGAAGTAGTAAGTGGAGTTAAAGATTATTTGAATTATTGGGAAAGATGGTCAAATGTACAAGGACTTGAAGGAGAGTTCACAAAGTTTATAACACCGGTGATTGATTATTGGAAACATATGATCTACACTCTTCAAACTCCAAATGTCCAAGAAGATTTGTTTTTCATAGATTTTTGGCCAATAACACAAAGTGATGTAAACAATATAGATGCAGATAATGTAGATGACTTTATTGGATTGGAAGAGTTGAATGATCACTATTGTGGTCCTCTGAGCAAACGACCCAAACATGCATTTGAACCAATACTTGATGTTAAAAAGATGACTTTGTGCTTGTTAGACCTTCAGATCCAATATATCCAATATGGCTTAGTGTTGCACAAAGTGAGATCGATACAAATAGAAATTCCAAAAACTTCAAAAGTTACATATACAATATTGGGCACCAGTATATTTTAATTGTTGGGATAAATATTGGATGTGCAACAAAAAGATCCTGAATGATGGGAAACAATCGATAGCATTGACTTCTCTTGGATGAAGAAAGGTACAAAATTTCCCAAAATTTTTAAAATTCCCCCAAAGGTTTTATCGAAGGCTAAAGAAAGTCTACAAGAATCCATCGGACTGAAGATTTTCCTTGAATATTTTCAAGGATATTAAAACTAAGGTATTTATTAACACCGCCTTTTTGAGTTTTTTTCAATCTCTTGGAAACAAGCATAAGCAATAATATGTTCCATTGCACCAAGTTCCAAATTAATGAAATTCCCATAACTCACGAAATCCTTTTTGATTTGGTTTTCCCATATTAATGGGAAATTCCCAAAATCCCGAATATGGATTTTTCTTCAACAAAGCATCCATCTCTATTAAATCTCACCTGTAGATTCTGTTTTTCTATCTGTCCAAATGACAAAATATTCTTGGTTATTGTAGGTACATGTAGTACATCATGTTGGCTCTTTTTCTTGCCATCAGTAGGCATCAACAACGGAACAATGAATGTCATGTTGGGTGTCATCCATTCTCCATGGGGTGTCATATGATTTGAAGCCCCTGAATCAATGTATCATCTCTCATCTCTGTTCTTCCTAGGTGCATTCTTAGATGCATGCTGCATGGCAAACAATATGTCAACATGCTCATCATGAGCACTGCTAGAAAATGCATAGTGCCCATGATGCTTGCCCTTTGCCTTCATATCATCCTGCTTCTTGTAACAATCCTTTGCAATGTGTTCATATCTGGCGCAGTAATGACAGCCCTTATCTTTGTTTGACTGATCATTTGACTTCCATGAACCAGATCCACCACCTCTACCATGGGGTGATCTCCCCTTGCCTCTAAAGCTGCCATATCTAGTGTACGGGAGTAGTGACTGCTAGGAATGAACTGAGCTTCTTCATCATCATGCATGTCCTGTGTAGACGGCCTTCTTTTTGAGAGGTGGGCTGCCCAACTGGTTTGGACTAGTCGACCATTACATTCTCAGCCTTCACTTCTTTAATTTTTTGCATCCATGCTTTCTTTATCTTCAACTTCAATTGCTGCAATTAAGTCTGTAACTGCTTTGAGTTGAATTCCTTGTGCAGTCAGCTTCTTTTCATCTTGCACAAAAACTCGAAGAGCTTGCAAAAAAGCATTCATTGTTTCTTTAGCATCATCACCAACATATTGTCTTTTTCTTTTGATTACATTAATAATTACATCATGAAATTCACGTTTGGCAATCCCAAGAATTTCGCTTAAGGTAAACTCAATTTTACTTCCCAGAATTCGTTCTTCTAGGACTTGTTTGAGATTGGTTGTAGTTTCTATGTCAGACTGCAATTTGTAGCCTAGCTGCTTGCCTTTCTTCTTTCCTTCGACCTTCTTTGTTTGTGGCGCATCTTCCATCTCTTGATCTAGGGTTATATTTTCAGCAAGCTTTGGTTGTTCAAGCATTCTTCTAGTTACCCATTTCAGAGGGCCAGAAGAGGAAGGGCTGGGTTCATATTCTCTTCTTCTCTTTTCTTCAATCAAGACCTCTTTATGATTGACATCAACCAAATGTGCAAAAGCGAAAAAAGAATCTACTAGTTCTTTCCAACCAGTTATTCCTCAAATACACTAACTGGCATTAGTCAAATCATCTTTGTCTGCTTTGCCGTATTCCATTTGATCCTCGTTCTTTAACTTTGACATCCAACTTCTCCACCTTGGAACTAATTTTTGTAAGATTCAAATGAAGGTCACACATGCTTTTAATAAGTTCATCCATGACATCATTTTTAGAAGGAACAGAAAGAGTTGGTTGATTAGTCAAAGGGATAGGGAGTTTCAAAGGTGGAACAGGCTCCATCAATGGAGTTGTTGAAGTTAAAGTAGAGCCCAATCTTAGTCGCATACACTCTCTTCGAGCATTCATGTTAACTACATCAGTAACATTTGTCCATGTAGTCTTGACTCCTGATTCAGAGGTAGCATCCTCTAGGTGATCAATAAGATTCTCTTGCAGAATGGGATCTACAACCTTAAGAAATAATTCAATCTTTTGACCTTTCATACTTTTTTGGTCTTCAACATCAAGTTGTCCAAATTTACTTTCAAACTCATGGTATAAAGTTGTTGCAGCTAAACCTTTGTTGGATTTCTCAACCCAATCAGTAAAAATTTTCTTCGTCACAAGGCCAAAGCCTTCTAAGAAGAATTCTTGGCATAGGGATTTTTTTTTTGTAGCCCAATCCGCATCTCACTAAAAAAGACCATGGATTCTTTCTTGAAGACCATGCTTGGCTAGTCTGGCAAAATAACGGCTCCATGCATGTTGCGGTATACCAAAAAAGAGCATTTTCTCAACATACGAGCGAATGAAAACAGAAAAATTTTGGCCATTAAATTGTTTTAATTTTTGCCTCTTCTAGGGCCTTGATAGCTATGGAATCAATCTTCTCTTCGTCTTGCCTTTGTTGTTGGTGTTGTAACAGTTGGATCTATTGTTGTTAAGTCTACTGCAATATGCGCACCAACTCTTATAGAGTATCTCCTCAAGAATCCACCATCTTCGAGTTCTCTTACACCGACCTTCACGTCGGGTTCACCAATGTTGCAGCACATAGGGTTGAAGGTCACCACAGGGGTTTGGCAAGACAATGGACAAGATAGATGGACATGTGTCTTCAAGAGATAATTAGATTGCAATGAACGTTTAAAGGTTCAAGAGGTACTTCATGGTCAATCACAAGCCAAGTCCTTGAAGATTTTAATAGAGCTTCCAACTGCATGTTCTTAGCAAAGATCACAAGAGTAATACCTCGTAAGTTCTAATTCAAATCAAGCTTGTTTTTCTTGATTGGAAGAGCACTCACAAATTATGAAATCAAGTACAATATGTTGTCATGTATCCTAAAAAACTCTACTTCCCCATCATTCATACATGATGCCATAGCATGAATCAACTTTGCATGGTTACATTCAATGTAGACTGAAAGGGACAAAAGCTTGTGAGTCAATTTCAAGGTTTGTAGGGCAAAGAGACTTGCTTCAAGAAAGCTCCAAATAGAGATCCTGTTAAGGACAAGATACCACATCCAAGAAATAAAGAGATAAAGTTCCTCTTGATTCAACTCAAAGCATCTATGAATGGTCTACAAACATTGCCCTGCCATTGGGGTATGTATAATACTTGCATATTTTGTTAAGATGTCTTTTGTAGAGCAAGAAATGAATTACAAGAACTCTACTACTATAGCTAAATCTCTGAATATGGCTGAAGATATCAGCCCCAAATCAGCCCAAATATCTTCTGGAATTCACCTCTGATGAAAGCATAAACTTCCCCTAACACGGGGTGCATAGAACATCCAAATACAAGTGTCTATCATATCATATGAAGCAAAAGAGAAGAAAAAGGACATGCTATCCACAAATTCACTATGTGGGCTGCCTATTTCAGCCCATATACAAGGCTTCTACCTTCCAACAAGACACTTTGATGAAGTACAAAAACAGCCCTATAATCAAGAGTATGTAACGAGCAAACGGTAGCTTACAATAGGCATATAGAAGTAGGAGAGCAGAAGGAAATCCTGTTGCCCTTGTCAGCCCTACTATTGGCTTCTTATTTCAGCCCAAGCATGTACATAGAGCAATCAATATGCTCTCTTAATGCCCCTTCCAAAATGCTCATGCAATATCAATTTGCATCAAGCATATCAACGTCAAGTAAGACCAATGGGTGATCACGAATCATCAAGAAGAGAAGGATAAGTGATGAAGCCCACAATTCTTTGTTTGGTCTGAAATATTCAACCCACTTTCTTCACATAAACAAGTCAAGAAGGCTCCTTGGCACTCCTCTCTTCAGGCTTCCACATTAATGGTAGATTGCAGTAAGCTTCCAAGTGCGAGAATGAGTCCTTTGTACCAAGATTAACCAATAAAGCAAGCAGATGAACTTCAGCACTTCATATTTCAAGATTGGAAGATCAATAGTAGTCCCTATTCAAGTCTTAAAGGACTCAAGAGAGTGAATTCAATGTCTCTCTTGACATGGGAGATCAAACTTATCATATAGAGGAATACACAGGTCATGCGTAGTCCTTCCTCAAGACTCATAATAGAGCCCTGTATAAGTATGGGTTGCTTCCCTTAAATACATAGTTCAACCCTAATTTACACAACCAAGAGTGGCCTTCCATTTTTGTCAGTGCATGAGAAGAGTAGCACTTACATGTCAAGTGGAGTCTTCTATATCTACTTGTGGTTGCATGGCTTTCTCTCCCTTTAATGTGGTAGTGAAGGAGCTCTTTTCTTCCCCATCTAGGATGCATCTTGTTCAATCCTAAGAGCTGCTTGAAAAATGCAACGCAGATCTCGATGCCCTCTTGTCTTCTTTGTTGACTATTTTACAAGTACCACAAGTAAGGTGTAAGCCATATACAATGTCCTATGCTCAAAACATAGTAAACTTCATAGACTTGAGTGATTCTTCTTTCTACTAAACTTGTGAGACATGTTTTTAGAGTAACTTCATTACTGACATATGCAGTCAAGGCCTCATCCAAGCCATATGTTTATCCATGATCACATATACCATGTCATATGTAGCATGTCTTACAAAACTTGTAGCAACTTCATGTAAGCAATGCAAGGAAGGTTAAGAGTAAGTTACCAAAATCAATCTTGTCAAGGACCCATGATAAAGTTATTGCATTTTAAGGTAGATAACCTCATCTTTATTACACCATGCGATATGCTAGTGGACTTAGGTTTTTAAGTTTTATTGCACTAGGCAAGTCTCTATGTAGTATTTCTAGATTACAAGTGATTAAGTAATATATGTAAAGGATAAAAGTTTTATGTTTAGACTGTGGGCAAAGAATCCCATGACAACGGTGCTAGGGAGGACTGACCTAAAACCACAACCTACCACTGACCCATCAAATTTGAGTAACATCATTCCTCCAAATGTAGATCTTCTACAAGCTTAGAAATAAAGGAATGCATATGCAATTTTTTCCTTAGTTACAAGTTGTTTAGATAGTGTTTTGACCTTGATTCAACATATAACCAAGGCATCAAAGACTTGAAACGTACTGAGGAGTCAATATGAAATGTGAAATCAAACAAGTATTCAGAAGTTGGAGAATCAACTAGCTTCAAAATAATTTATTAAAGGAGAGATAACCTAAGTATTCATCACTCAAATCAAGAATTTGTGCGAGTAGATGGCTGGTAGCACTAGGATACAAGTGACTAGTGAGGAGCTCTTGAAGGTGTCTTCGGATTTGTCTACCAAATTTTGATAGATTTGTAACTTTCCTAAACACTCATGTGAGACTCCAAGCTTTGACATTTGAGGAATGTTGTGCATTATAATGGAGGATTTGAGGCTTAAAGCCCAAGAAGATAGCAGCAATGGAGATACTACATTCTCTACCATCATTCTCTGCCAATGCAAAAGGCAAAGGTGGTTCCTCTACCAATGATAACAAAAAGAAGAAGGGTGGTAAGAAAGAGTTTCAAGGAGAGTGCTTCTAGTGGAAGAAGAAAGGACATGCAATTACAGACTGTTGTGTCAGGAAGGTAGATGAAAAGAATGGCACCATGAAGACTAAAGGAAAGGAGACATCCACTATGACTAAAGTGGAGCTAGAGTTATTTATGGAAACCATTGAGGAAGTATGTCCATTGGCACAAGAAATATCTAACACTGACTCATGAATATTGCATAGTGGCGCCTCCCATCACATGATCAACAAGAAAGGTCTACATAGTTATTTGAAGCCTCTACAAGAATCCATCACTGTGATAGTTGAGAATGATACAAAATTCGCTACTTAGGTCACAGGTTCCTTTATTACTATAAATGGTGAAATTAAGGATCTTTCAAACGTGTTGTATGTTCTAGAGATGAAGAGAAATCTGCTATTAATTACTTCTATAACTAATCTTGGCCATGAATTGAGGTTCACTAAGATTGTTAACTCAAGTGTAAGAAATGAAAAAAATAAAAAGAAGGAAGCAAAAGAAAATTTTAAAATGTAGGGCAAAGCAAAAAAAGGTGGCCCAGCAACAAAAATAAGAGGGAAATGGGCCAAAAGCACAAAGACACCTTAAAAACCCAAGGCGAGTGAAAAAAATGGAAGATATGTATTTTCAAATGCAAAGGCACCTCTAAATCTTTGTAAAAGAGCACTAGGCTTCCTCTTGTGCAATTTGTAAAGAGTAGATGGGCATGGGTGAAGCCACAATGTACATAGAAGGGAATAGGAAAAGAGGACCGAGGTTGAAATGACTGGTCATGTAAAAAAGGAGTGGGTGCCCACAAAAACGGATTAGGGCATGTATAAAAGCCAAAAAGTGAATAGAGGAGCTCATTCTTGTGTGTGGCCAAAACTAGCTCTCTTCTTCTCTTCTTCT
Organism: Lygodium microphyllum; assembly: GCF_053477565.2. NCBI lineage: Eukaryota > Viridiplantae > Streptophyta > Polypodiopsida > Schizaeales > Lygodiaceae > Lygodium > Lygodium microphyllum. The sequence goes on from NC_141150.1 coordinate 22,664,789, forward strand.
TCTTCTTCTTCTTCTCACTTGCTTGAGCTTGTGCTTGAGAGAGGGAGTGTGAGGGAGTGAGTGTGTGAGGATGAGGAACTATGGTGGAGAAGCTCTCCATATTCTCCTCTCTTCTTCTTTTTCTATTTTCTTCTCTTGTCTTGCATGTGCTGTAATGGAGCATGGAGCTTAGGGCTTGAAGATCAAGCTCACTTGAAGCTTGCACTTGGATCATGGAGCTATTAGAGTTCTTGAGGAAGGAGGCAACTTGATCGACATGAAGGTAATCTCATGACACTCATAGGTGTGAGAGCGCATATGGCTATAAGAGAGGTAGCCATAGCACTTGACTTGAAATGCTTGAACAATAAGTGGTTCATGGGTCTTGGCAGTTGAGCATGCGCTCCCACATTTTGGCTCCATTTCTAGGGCCAACGGATTCAAGCTTTGAGTGGTTGTGTGCTTCAAATCGAGCATTGAAGTAGGGATTTCCCCAAACTAGTATTTGAGGTGGATAGATAGGAAGCAAAGGGAGTTTGAAGAGGTATTCAATCTCCTTAGCAAGTAAGTTTTTTGACTTTTTGGATCTAGATGAGTAAGTTGGATTAGTGTAGGCATTTAATTGTGATTTGAATGCATTAGGATGATCAAGAAAAAGTAAGAAAAAGAAGGTTATGCACAGTAGGGTTTTGGCTATTGTAAACAAGCTAAACATGAAAAAAGGGAGAAAAAAAGAGCACTACTATATAATGCATCATAAGAAAAAAGGGGGAAGATCAAATTTGAATAGAGAAGGGCTTTATTAGACCAAAAACGGGTGGGAGAGCTCATTTGCTCAATTGAGAGGGAGAGAGAGAGCTATTGGCAAAGATAGAGATTGTGCATCATGATCTTCATCTCAATGCATTTTGACCCTCCAGATTTGTTTTGGATATTACTTCATACTTACTCATTAGTGTCTACTCCCTAGGTGCAATCATTAGTAAGAATCAAGTAGGGTTTTTAAAGATTTTTCGTCATTCAGCAACTCGCCCGCCGCACTCGAACACTCGCCATAGGGTCCAATTAGGGCAATTGGACCGTTCAAATTTTGTCCACTAAGACAACACACCTTTCCTCGTTTGAGTCACTAGATTCAAACATCAGACTCAAACTACTCGGACCACTTATCCAATTGGACACACTTACCCATCCAACTTGGACCACACTGTTCTTGAACTTCCCTAACTTGGACCCCATTCACTTGGATGTCCAAAATTAGGCACTCAAAATCAAACCGTCCAACTCAATCCCCCGAACTTGGACCATCCAAGTTGACCACTTGAACAAGATCCAGAATTGGATGTCTGATACTTGGATACTAAAACCAAAGCATGGAAGTTGACAAACCAACATACCTTGGACCAGATAGAGCCTAGCATGGAGCTAAGCACAACACCCCCTTAGGCCTTGAGACACAGCCTCCACACTCCAAAACTCATGACTTAGCAGTCTAGGAAGTGGTTGCAAACACAACCTCTTAGAACACCCATTTGAAATGTCTTAAAGAACCCACATGAACCTCTTAGAGTGACCACCATCTATAGGAGCAGAATAGAAAAGTATATATGCTGCACCACATTTTTTTCATCATAGTTACAAACTACATAAATAATCACTTGAAGTGTGCCTAGAAAGCTAAAAGCCTAATTTTACACCACACACAAATGGAAGCACCCCACGAGCACTTGAGTGCACTTAAAATTGAGAACTATCTAAAATAACAAGGAACTCCCATGCAAGATAAGCAAGACCAAACAAATCCACTAATAGGAAAAGACTCTCAGATCTTGAATGCAAAACCAAGGATACCAAGCCTCAGAGCAAGCCTCTTGGAGAGTGAAAAAGAGTTGACATGATTAGGGACTCAATCTTACTCAAGTTAATTAGTTTGATTGACACCCTAGTAACCCAAGAAAGTGATGAAATGTCAAGATCCAACACCAATCTTGAAAATAGTGAGCTCGACTTGGGGGACGTTCCAATCAATATCCAACAAATGATAAATCGATATGACTTGTAGACCAAAATGGAGCACCATGGAAGACTAGTCGAGGACATCATAGCAGACCTTGAGGAAGAGAAGAGAATAGCAAAGCAAGCACTTCAAGGCATAGTTGCCTATAATCAGGAGTAATGAACTCAGAGGCTAAGGTAGGAGATAGAAATGTGGGAGGTCTAGCAAGTTTTAGTGCTTGCCAATAGAAACAAGACAGAACCCAATGCTAAGAGGGAAAGAGCACTTGAAGCCGACCTTACGTTGAGTGAGCTTCTCACAAAGCAACTCATAGATAACATGGCCATGGAGCAGAATGATGCAGCCCTAGCAACTTCGTTGCTAATAGGACTAGGTATCACTTTGAACTCCAAATATAGTTGCTGGGAAATTTGACAAGTATCATCCCTGTATAGTTTTGTGGAGTAGTTTGAGTAGGTATACAAGGCAAACGGCCTAAAAACCTTGTTTAACATGCATAGGCTTTGGGTCTTTGCCTTGGGGATAAAGGATGAATGTGGTACACTAGTCTAGACAATGCCAAATGGAATAATTTCAACAACCTCAAGAGTCTCTTTATCAAGAGATTCTCTAAGGTGGGGTACTTAGATAACCTTATTGTTTGACTAATGAACATTAGTCAAAAGGACAAGGAGGACATTCGAGACTACTTCACCCACCTGCTGCAGAGTCTCTTCAAGAGAATCCTAGTTGCCATAGAGTGACCTAGCAAACAAGCAGTCTCCACAGTATTCATAAGTGGAATCTGAAGCAAAGAGCTTTACAAGGCCTTGGTGGGCAATTCAAACATACAAAGGGATGTACTAGTTAGGGTCTTTGAAGAAGCCATATGAGTGGATAACCTGCTCAAAGAGAGAAGCTCAAGGACCACAAGTAGAGATAGTGTAACCTTGAGAACCTTAGAGAGAGCCACTACTACTAGCAAGAGATCGAGCTAGAGCACCCATGAGAAAGAAAATAATGTCGATGAGAGCCAAGAGTTGGCGGACATGAAGCTAGAGTTGACTACACTTCAAGAAATGATGAGAAGTCCTGCAAGACCTCACATGAAATGTGTGCATTGTGGAAAAAACCACCTTCTAGTCAAGTGCATGGATCCTAGATCCAAACCCTATGCCAATTGTGGTAGGATTGGCCATGATGCCGTGCATTGCTAATTGCTGAGGTGGTTGTCATACCCACAACCATCGCATCAACCTTCCTACCTAGGAAATAGACCACCACCTTATGAAAGGGAAGCTCCATTATCTCTTTTTCAACACACCCAATGATTTAAGGCCAACTATTCCTAAGATGAACATCAAGCCTCCTACGGGCATACCTAGACCACCTGGACCCTTTGTGGCCCATCCATCAAGTGACAATCCATTGCATTATGTCAAGGAGCCAAATGAGGAAGAGGCATACATAAACCCTTACATATCCTATGATAAAGATGGCAATCCCATTCTAATGGATTTTAGACTAGTGCTGGTGATGGCATTAGGTCAGGGAAGGGGTAGAGGCCTAGGAGGTCAAAACCAATAACCTATTGCATGTTGGACTTGTGATCACCCAATACACATCTAATATCGTTTCCTTGAATGAGAGTAAGCTAATCAGGAAAAGGCTTGAGATGCCCTAAGTATGGAATCACTCATTTGTATACCAAGTGCCTTAGGAGGAAAGCATCCACTAGTTCAGCTATCATGCCATCCGTGTCTTTGGGGTTGTTTGGAGTCGACATGCTTGATCGTGAGGCCACTCCCATCTTGTTAAATGTCATGACCAAGGCATAGACAAGGTGGTAGGCTGGTATCTCATTATGCACACCTAGAAACCTTGATGTAGCCTCCATAGGAAAGAGGAATAGTAGAAGGAGAAGGAAGAGAGCAAAGACAAAATTCACACTCAAAAATGACAGTGCCACTACACTACCAAAGGGTAAGCAAGTCATAGATGCGGAAATAAAAGCATTTGCTCCTAAGACAGTGGAGAAGGGGAGTGCCAAGGTTGGGGAATATCATGATCTAAGGCACCAATTAGAAGTGGTTAACAAGGTTAAGGAGTGAGTGAGAGAGGCCCAAGAGCACCTAAAGGATGTCAAGCCCATCTTAGAAGATGAGATTGATGAGCTCTCTAGTGTGAACATGCCTATCTTGCCTACTTGCATAAAATCTAGAGAATCATTTTCCCCCCATGTAGCAACACAAAGACAAAGCCTAGGTACCACAAGCGAGTAGACTACTCAAGAGCAGTGGCAAAATAGTGTAGAGAGTAGTGAAAAGCAAGTAGCTAATGGCTTACTTGCAGCGTTGATATCGGCCCCAATGAATTTGCCAATGGAGTATCTACTTAGGCAAAGTTCCTCATTATGGCTAGAGTTAAAGCAGTGGGTAGAGGGATCTAACAAGCTAGGAGCAGCTAATTTGCATGACCACGACATAACCACATACATATAAAGCCTAATGTTGAATTTAGTGTCTAAGTCCTTGCATGTCAATGCTTTTTGGGAGGGCATAGAGATGCATGCAGTCTTATTGGTGGTAGCATTAGGAGACATCACAAGGAAGGGGATTTTAGACATAGGAGTGGAAGTCAAGGTACTTAGCCATGCACTCCTACATGCATGGGGTAACCCACCGGTGGAGATTACAAGGTTTAATGTCACACTTACTAATGGCATGAAAGTTAGGCCATTCAGAGCCTTGAAGGACTAGCCCTTGAAAATAGTGGGTGTCTAGTTCTCACTAAACTTCATAGTTATGAAGGGAGTAGACTGTGAAATTCTATTAGGCCAACCCTGGATGCAGAATGCACAAGTAATCAAAGACTAGGGTAACGGTCTTATATTCCTAGGTAACATATTGGAGCTAGTAAGCATTGAGATGGACACCTGGAAGACCATGCCGGTCAACTTGGATGCCATCTCCCTTATCTTGAAGGGGGACTCACAGACCAAGAATTTGTATGGGCTATTAACAAAGTATATTCTCTATCCTGAAGACGACCGGGATTGGATGCATGTGCTAGCCACCCTCAACTTGCCATTTTTGAACAAAGAAGAGGATTATAAGCAAGAATCAAGGATATCAGGCGAGTCCTGTAAAGCCATCACATCCTAGCTACCAAAAGGTTAGACCCACCTTCAGCACCACTTTGCATGATGGCCAAAAGCCCTAGTAGATGACAAACTCCTATCCCTTTCCATGTTCATTCTAATAAACTTGAGCTCCAAGGGATTCTTGAGTGCTTGATGAGGACCGTAACCTAGCTTGCAATCTCAAGCCACTCCAAGACCTCATGGATGAGACAAATGGAAATGAACCAAGGTGAATGGCCTAAATCTTATGTACAACTGGGCACTAATCACAGATGAAAAAAGAACTGAGAATATAGACCTAGACAGTGACAAGCAATCAGAATATAGTCATTTGGACAATGAGTATGATGAATATTACTCTACAATTGAGAAAAGTGAAGAAGAGACTGAGACAATAGACTATGACACATATATCTGACTAATCAAAAAAATAAGAGTAGACTTCAAGCTACAGAGAGTCGATGCTTTTAGAATCAAAAGAGAAGTTCTCAAAACTAAATATGATCACACTTGGTTGGATCACCTAGATGTGATGGACTGTGAGCAAGTAGGGCTAGTCGAGCCTAGTGCCACACCTCTCTTTAGAATAGAATCATCATTAGAGCTGTGACCACTTAGGGGAGACTCCCTCCTTTAGCAAGGGTTGTGAGTTTAACTTAGAATTGGAAGCAAGATCTAATAGTGATCTAGAGATACCTCAACCACCTAAATCCAAATGCAGCAAGGGAGACTTACCAGTCCATCTAAGGCATAGATGGTTGAAGGAGGAAAAGAGAGGACAACCAAAGGGATCAGAGGCCGAATACAAAGGAAGCCTCAAGACCTACATGCACTTCATGAAATTCAAGAAGAGAGATAGGGTAATGATCTTGTTGGGAGCAAAGAGGCAAGGACAGGCAAGTGAACCAATAGAAGGGCCTGCCAAAGTCAAGGAAGTCAACTTAGCAAGGGAAGGGGAGAAGCTTTGAATTGTGTTAGTAGCTAACAACCTAACCAAGCAAGAGAAGGATGATCTCATTGCTCTCTTGCTAGAGTACATAGATGTGTTTGCTTGGTCCTTAGAAGAACTCAAAGGAGTTGATCTGAGAGTCATGATGCATAACATTCTAATAACACAACACTAATAAAGCAAGGACCTTACCCAATGAATTTGAAGCATGCTCATGTAGTCAATGAAGAGATTGATAAACTATTGAAGGCTAGGTTCATCTATGAGATTGAGCACACAAATTGGGTGTCACTCATCGTGATTGTTCTGAAAAAGAATAGAAAAATCCAAGTGCGTGTAAAGTACAAAAAAGCCAATGTCACAATTATAAGGGACAATTATCCATTTTCATACTACATAGAGCATATGCTCAAGAGAGTAGCACAAAAAGAAGCCTACAGTTTCTTGGATGACTTCTCAGGCTATAACCAAGTTCAAGTGCACCCTGATGATAGACACAAAATGACATTTGCCATGGAATGGGGCATGTTTGCTTACATAGTCATGCCATTTGGGCTTACTAATGCACATGCCACCTTCTAGTGTGTCTAATGTGTGCCATATTCAAGGACATGCTTAGGTGAGAAGTAGAGGTATTCCTAGATGACCTATGCATACACTCTAGCTTAGCAAAACACCTAGATTAGCTTCACACAGTCTTTGAACAGTCTAGGTTGTATAGTCTCTCTCTGAACCCCTTAAAGTGTCAATTGTTCTGGGAAAAACACGGATGTATCCTAGGGCTCATGGTGTCCAAGAACGGCATTTTCCAATTGACTTCTCCAAAATCAGGGTTATTGTCGACTTGCCATAATCAACAAATTATAAGGGATTTCAGTGCTTCTTGGGACAACTAGGATACTATCAACACTTTGTCTTGAACTATGCATTGATTGGTAGATTACTTTACAAGTTGTTGATTCTATGAGCCCTATATTAGAGCATGACCTTCCATGTCCACATTGATTCATCAAAGTTTGCCATGGAAGTTGTTTTGTGCTAGCCTGGTGAATATAAAATCTCGAATATCCTATTATCTTTGTTAGCAAACAACTCACGGATATGGAGATGAACTACTCCATGGTGGAGGGGGAAGGAATGACCATGGTATTTGTTGTAAAGGAGTTTCAACATTATCTTTTGGCTATGCCTTTCACCTTCTTCGTGGACCATCAAGCTTTGCTTTATCTCATAAACAAACCCTAGACCACCGGATGCATAGTTAGATGGTTGATTCTGCTTTTGGATTTTGACTTCTCTGTGTGGTAACACAAGGACAAGTAGCATTACATGGTCGATCACATGTCCCACATTCCCATAGGAGAAGTCGTTGGATAGGGGATTGTAGACGACCTACCCGATATGCACCTGTTTAGCATATCCAGAAAAAACGACTTGTTCAGGGCAGACTTAATGCCATATTGGGCAGATAACATAGTCCAGATCTTAGAGCACAAATTACCTGAGAGACCTATCAAAAAAACCAAGATAAAGTGCACTGTTCTTAAAGTTTGGCCCTATCTGTTAACTGTTGCCAGCTCTATAGATTAGGACATGATGGCTTATTGCAAAGATGCACATGGGAGTAGAAAATGCATGATGTACTGACCAAAGCACATGCTCAAATCACTAGAGGGTACTTCAGTAGAGATACCACAATCCACAAGGTGCTACAATCTCAACTATGGTGACCCACCCTATTCCACGATGTTGCCAAATTTGTAAAGCATTGTGAAGGGTTCCAAATGACTAAAGTCCTTATTCGTAAAGATAAGATGGAGTTGACCCCGATCATAGCACAACAACCCTTTGAAAAATCGAGAATCCACTTCATTGGGCTGATCAATCTCAGGGCATAATTCTCCTACGCCAAGTACATCATAATACCCCACTGACTATCTCACAAAATGGCAAGCCACTAGGAAGGACAATGCTAGGACTATGGCTAAGTTCCTTTGGGTGCAAGTGATCTCGGGATTTGGCTGCCCCATTGAGCTAGTTAGCTATCAAGACAACCAATTCCTTAATGAAGCAATTACTCATTTGCTATCCACATTCTTGATCATCCATAGGAAATTATTACCTTACTACTCTCAAGCCATTGGTTAGGCAGAATCCACAAACAAAATCCTAGTCAATGTCCTAACTAAAGTGGTCTTTGCCTCATGCAACGACTAGGATAATAAGCTCATGGCAATGCTATGGGCCTATAGGATAGCCTAAAAGATGGCAGTGGGGCAAACACCCTTCAAGATAAGCTACGAGACTAAAGAAATCCTATGAGTAGAGTTTTTTGTTCCAAGCTTGAGAGTAGTAGTACAAGATAGATGGGATGGAAAGGGGGCATGGACGGAATGCTTAGTAGAGCTAGAAAAGCTAGAACATACTTTTGAAACTTGGCTCTTAGCTATCTATGAACTATCCATCGAGCAATGTGACCTTGTGTTGCTATACTCTGTGAAGGTCCAGACATAAGTAGAAAATGAAGTTTAGAGGATTAGGGCCTTTCAAAGTCCACAACATTAGTCAAACCTGCAATGTTAGCTTGAGACCTTAGAGGGTGAGGGTTAGGATTCTTCAATGGTAGTCACCTCAAGAAGTACTCTCTCCCAACCCATCCCTTACACGAGCTGCTAAAGCTACAACCACCTGTCATCATGAGAGTAGTCACCAGCACTTATAAGTCGCATTCACTACTCAAAAAATGCACACCTTTGACATGCTCATCGATGAGGGAGCTGACTTCAACATCCTTACCCATGAGCATCGGACTCTCATTGGTCAGCCCCAACTGCAACCCACTAATGCAAAGCTCAACCCATTTGGGGACCAAGCCTATACACTGCTAGGAAACTGTAAAGTTGTGGTCTCTATCGAGATTGAAAGCCTACCTATGACATTCTATGTGCTGCATAACTCTAAGGCCGCTAGTAAGGAATCGCTACTAGGATGCACATTCAAAAAGTAGACACATTGCAATGTTGACTACGACTCGAAATGCATCCACCTAGTTGTTGGTAGAGTGCACATATAGTGATGGCTTTTACCAAGTGAAACATGGCTCCATCTAAGCCTATAGAGCCACGGGTAGTAGGGAAACCTAGTGCAAAGTCTAAGGAGGCGGGTCATGACTCATCTCACCCCACTAGGATAAATCGACTGCAGAGCATAAAGAAGACATGGCCCAAACCAGTGAGCCACAACTCAAATGGGTACCCTTGGACGTCAGCCATGTTTATGGTATCCACACTTAGCCTTTTCTACGACAGCCTCTGGATGATTACCATGTTTATGGCATACCCACACTTATCAAGGTTCCACTCACAATAGCCTATGTATACTTAATGATTTCCCATGGTTGTGACTGAGGAGGGGCATTGAGAATATGGCAATCACACCTTCTTGTATGCCTCTTTGTATGGAGTAGTGGGCAAGGAAAATACTAGTAGTCTAGGAAGAGGTCTTGAATCCCATAAGCACAATGGTGCAAAATGCTACCTACCTAGCTACTATAAAGCATTGTACTTGACTATCACTTTCAATGAGTAATGCAATATATCATGATGCTTTCCTCTTTCAGTTTTAGTGTCGTTGTAAGTCTATTACACAAGATTTTGTTTATGAGTCCAAGCTTCCAACTTGGAACCTAATTCACCTGTGTAACAGTTGTCTACTCGTTGTCTATGTCAACATGAATCTAACCTTCATCTTCTATCCACCATAGCTTCTACTATGATCTAGATCCAACATTTTAACAATTTGGAATATAACCCACACTTTTACACTTGGCTCACACAAAAGTGAAGCACTATAACATGCATTTAATGCCCTTAATCCTTCATCCTCTAATCTTACGAATGATTCACATCATTTCCTAGGGGAGGGGATAAGGTGGAAAAGAGGACATGTCTTAAAATATCAACCAAATTTTAAAAGCTGAAAAGACAAATAAGGGTCAACTTATGATCAAGGAAAAATTCAAGAATGTTGGTTGGAATGTGTGGACTACTTGAAGCAAAAGTTTTCATTCTAGACTTGAGCATTTCACCTTTTCATAGCTCGCATTCATTATCTATTTATCTTGTCACAAAGAGTTGTCTCAAGAAAACTAATGATGAATTGTAATGTCATGATACGAATTAGACATGCCAAGTCAAGACAAAGGCAACAAGATTTCATTCACGGAAGAAGAGTAGGAAAAGTATAGCCTAATGGTTGAAATAAGGGCCTTCAACTAGTTCAAATTCAAGAACATCATGAACTTGGAAGATGTAATCATGGAAGAATAGGCTATGAAGCAGATCGTCAACTAATGCAACTTGAGCAAGTACATAGAGAAGGTTAGACAAGCTGTGGGTTACAGCAAGTGCATGGAATTCCTATGAACCTTTGATGTTGAGAGGAAGTGTGACACCATAACAGTGAGGCAAGGAGACAAAACATGTAGGGTCAAAGTTGAATTGAGCCCTGGAGCACTAGGCCTAGTCAACAAAATTGAGAAGCAGCCTAAAAGGGATATCTACAACATGCTGGGAGTGGACAAAGCCCTAGTCCACACTGATGATGGAATCAGCCTAGTCGATATCCCAGACCCCAAGATCAAGTTCTAGGCAAAGACAATCCATGCTCTGTTCTCCAGTTAGAGGTAGAATGCCTTAATGAGTAGGATTGGAGTACCATTGTTGGAGAGCCTTGTGGCCAGTCCTTAGATGAGGTGAATTGGAATGACTATGTGAGAAAAACCATTGAAGCATAAGCAAGGCACTAGCCACAGATGCAAGATTGGCAAGCGGGGAGTTTCTAGCTTCCATAGTAGGGAAAGCACGGAAGAAACCATCAGGCAAGGCCTCCACCATAGGATTTGGAGGTGTGCTCACCGCTATCATTCAAGAGGCCATTAAAGACCTGAAAAAGCTTGAAATAGTGGAAGAGACTCCAGAGTGCTCCCTAGCCCATGTATCACTATCCTACTCACCACTCCAAATGCTGACCCCAGTCTCCTCCACAAGAAACCTAGGAGACAAGGAAGCAGCAAGGGTGCAAAGAGAAAAAGCCGAGTAAACTACAAGGAAGAGGAAGAAGCTAGAAGAGTTGAAGAATTAGGAGGAAGAGAATGAGTGGCTAAAAAGGATTGAAGAAGATTCACAAAAAGCAAGGAGAAAAGAAAGAGTAAGTAGCTAGAGGAGGAGGAGGAGAGGCTGAAAAAAGAAGATGATGAACAACTGGACTTGGCTATGAGGCTATCAATTGAGGAGGCCTCCCACCCTCGAGAGCTAGTAGAGAGGAGCCCAAAGAGGGGAACCAAGATCAACAAGCACTGTTGTGTGGAAGAGAAGGCTCAAGAACCCATCGTGTTGGGCAAGATGAAAGGCCCCACTACACCCACAATCTCTAGCCTTGACTATCACACTCGCCACCACTCAAGAGACCTCGGGAGTCCAAGTGGACCAAAGCAACATGATGGCGTGGGTGCAGTACTTACTCCACTCCAACTAGCTAGGCCTAACACCCAATGGTGGAGACCCTTTGTTAGGGACAAAGAGGCCAATTGTAGGGAATTCCAATTCAAGGAAGGACCCCAAGAAACCTAAGGTGGACACATCAATGGCGTCCATGCCACTAGCCTTGCCACACCAACAGCTCAGTATGATGAATATGTACAAGAGCTCCAAGGACAGTTGAAGAAGTTGAAAGAGGAAAGATAGAACACTACCATAGTAGAGCTAGAGATAAAAAAAAAGAGGTGTTCAATGCCTATTAGCTCGAATAGACTATACAGGTGACTGTATATCAAAGGCAGTTGAATGACCTAAAGAAATAATTAGAAAAAAAGAAGGAGGTGGAGCTAAGAAAAGAAGAAGGCACACAATAACTTTTATTAGGGAAAGTCAAGAAATTCTCCCTGGATAAGCAGGGAAGAAATGAGCTTGGGGACATATTTCTCAAGCCTCATGCAGGGACAAAAGGACATGGAAGAGGTCCTTGAGAAACTAAAGACAAGTGTGGCAAGCTCACACAGGAGCTGAAAAAAGTAAAGACTCAAGCCCATGCATAGTATCACAAAGGTAGGAGCCAAAAAGAACTACGGCTCAAAGAATTGCACGAGTTTAAGGCCCAGAAGAATAAGGAGTCAACCAAAAAGATGCTAGAGGCAGAGAACCAACTTCTCAAGGCTCTCCAAGAGTAAGAAATACTACAAAAAGAGTTGGCCTGCCATAAAGAAGGCAAAGAAAAAATGCTTGGCACCTTGAAAGAACAAGAACAAGTAATGGCACTGCTATCGAGAGAGCTAGGTGGGTGATAGTCAAGGAAGGATGGATGAGAAGGCTAGAGCGCCTAGGAAGAGAAATATATTGGAAGGGTTAGAAACGTGGCAGAACACCTTCTGCTAGCACAAAGTGGAAGGATCATGGCAGTGGCAAGGGCAGAGGCAACAGAGGCGGGGCTAGAAGTCCAAAAACAAGCCTTCTTAAACATGGTGCTTCATGTGACTTAGGTAGGAGGTGAGGAAAACATAGAGGGCCTAAATAAGAAGCTAGAAATCACACAATGAGCCATAAGTATAGGCTCCAAGAACACACCCCCAAAACCCACTCAAGCCCAAGCCTATAACAACAAAGACAAATTTTGCTACATGAAAGGCTCTCTAGAGAAGACTTGGAGCAGCTAGGAGTTGGAGGCCAAGAATAGAAAGAAGAACCAACCACACGACCACCCAAATAGAACCACCAACTAAGGAAGGCCTAGATTTTGGAGCACTAGATGACCCCAAAAATCAGTTTGCCAACTAGAGCCCACCCCCGCCTCCATTAATAGAAGTAGAAGGGCAAGAAAAAGATCCAGCCTGCAGAAAGAATCATCGAGGCCAAAAGAAAACTCAAAGAGCAAGCTGACTTCACGAGGAGGAAATTTAATGCCAAGCCACAAGATATGCCCAAGGTCTAGATGTTGCAAACCAAAGAACAATTGCCAATCAATTGGGCACTAGAAGTAAACCATTGGGAGCAATGGGAGAAGGAGGGTACACCATTTGAATTTAACTTCTTTTATCCTACTGCCCTAAATCAAGTGCTATCCCCTCTAGTGGTTGAAGGAGCCATCCACGCTGTGAAGAGGTTGGGAAAGTGGTGGCTAGATGAGAGGGCAAGAAAACCCACACTATGGAGAAGAGAGCCTGCTTGGTAGGATAAGGTCGCAGCAGAGCCCAAAAAGGTCAAAGGCTATGAAGCCCAACCTAAATGGCGCCAAAGAATTTGGGACAACCATCTTGAGGCATGGATGGCATTTTGCAACACGCTACCACATGAAAGGAATGACCCCACCTACATGGCTATCCGAGGTGTCACGGTGTGGATTTTGACAAAGGGAAGCATGGCAAGTAAAACTTCCCTTTGATTTATAATGTCAATGTCTCTAGCCTTGAAGAGTGCCTCATTTTTGGAGCCCAAAACCTCTAGCCTTCCATCACCCACTTCCTATATGAGTTCACATCATGCCTTGATCCCGTCTTCCTTACCACCTATATTTACCTCCATCTCTTACAACTCCTATTAAAATAGAAGCCATCACCACAAGAAGAGCACCTACCACCACTCTATTTCGACATCACTGTAGGGATAGATAGTTGTGCAATGACCCACCTAATGTTAAGGGCCACTTCTTGCTAGCATTTTGCATGAGTCTCTTAGAATATATGATTGATAGTAGGTTCTCAAAATGTAACCATCCTTTCCTCTCTAGTACCCCGCTCAATGTAAGGATTAACTAGAAGGGCTACATGGTAAGCCTTGCATTGCTTACCAAATCCCTTAGGCCCCAGCGTGAAGCTCCTAAAGAGCATGAGGATGACATCTAGCTCATCTCCTACTACTTGTATCAAAAATAAAAATAAAAGAACAGAAAAAAAAGATAGGAGAAAAGAAAAAAAAATAAAAAAGAAAAGAGAAAATGAGAAAAAAGGGAAATAATAAATGAAGTCTACCATAACTTTGGAGTGCCATGACCACTGCACCTAAGGGTTCTCAAGCTAGGTGTATCTAGTGGCCTTGATCGACTGGGCTCCATGCCCAACCCCCTAGACCTTTTGTTCCCCCACTCCACACTTAGGACTCATCAAGGGTAGGACACACCTAGGGAGGTCACACTTGGCTATGATTAGACTTGCCTCCCTAAACTACACCCACTGCATATCCCCTGTATAGGAAGTGGGTTCTCAAGGGTGGAATAATGCCTAGGCTTGCCTGTGGTTCCAATCCAAATCCCAATTCTGCTAGTATGGACACAATGCACTACACGGCAAGGTAGACACACCCCTTTTAAGCAGTGCACCTTCTCTTCCTTTTCAAGTGAATTCGACCAACCACGATAACCCATCGACCCCGAAGGCCCTATCACCCAGTTAATCCACTCTCATCCTCCACAACCTCAACCACTTTGATGTGCTTCTTCTCCATATCCAACCCCCATGAGGTCCCATCATCAACCTCCATGACAACCCTTCCACCACCCCAGCCCTCATCAACAAAGCCTGCAAGTGCCATGGGACTGGCGCTCAACTAGGAGGGGCTAATGTTAACCCCAGTGAAAGAAAGGAAAAAAATAAAAAGAAGGAAGAAAAAAAAAGTAAAATATAGGGCAAAGTGAAAAAGGCGGCCGAATAGTAGAAATAAGAGAAAAAAGGGTAAAAAGTGCAAAGACACCTTAAAAACCCAAGGCAAGTGCAAAAATGGAAGAGGCACATTTTAAAATGCAAAAAGCGTCCCTAAATCTTTGTAAAAGATCACCAATCTCCCTCCTGTGTAATTTTTAAAGAGTAGATGAGTATGGGTGAAGCCACAATGTAAATAGAAGGGAATGAGAAAAGAGGACCTAGGCTAAAATGGCGATCATGTAAAAAAGGGGGTGGGTGTCCAAAAGGAATTAGGCCATGTATAAAAGCCAAAAAGTGAATAGGGATACTCATTCTTGTGTGTGACTGAAACTAGCTCTTCTCTTCTCTTCGTCTTCTCATTCTTTCTTGCTTGAGCTTGTGCTTGAGAAAGGGAGTGAGTGTGTGCGATTGTGAGGGTGAGGGACCATGGTGGAGAAGCTCTCCATCTTCTCCTCTCTTCTTCTTCTTTTTCTTCTTCTTCTTCTTCTTCTTCTTCTTCTTCTTCTTATCCTGTCTCGCATGCGTGGCAATGGAGCATGGAGCTTAGGGCTTGAGGATCAACCTCACTTGAAGCTTGTAGTTGGATCATGGAGCTACCGAAGTGCTTGAGGGAGGAGGCAACTCAATCGGCATGGAGGTAAGCTCTCGTAGGTATGAGAGCACGTATGGCTATGTGAGAGGTCACCATTTCACTTGGCTTGAAACACTTGAACAATAAGTGGCCCATGGGTCTTGGCAGTTGACCCTGAGCTCTCACAAAGATAGATGTAGAAATTATCGATAATGCAGACAAAATTATCAGTAAAAAAAGAAAGAAGGAATAACATGTATGAGTTAAGTGCTCTTACAACCACTGCTTGTGTGGGCACAAGTAAACTTTGAGATGAAAGATTTGGTCATATTGTTTTTACAATATTGAAGGAGATGCATAAGGAAGGTATGGTTGTTCACCTACCTGCAGTAAACTGAAATGAAGGAACCATGTGAAGCTTGTAAGATGGGCAAGCAACAAAGAAAGGCATTACCACAAGAAAGCAAGAATAGAGTGAAGGCTCCTTTAGAGTTTGTGCATATTGACTTGTGAGACAAAATGCCTACAAAAGCCTTGGGAGAATCTTATTATTTTATGTTGATCATTGAAAACTATAGTAGGAAGGTGTGGATGTACTTTCTTTTTAATAAGACTCGTTACACAAAGGCTCTAAAGGAAAAAAATCCTCAGAATGCCTATTTTGGTAAGAAACTATATGTCTCACATTTTAGGATGTGAATGTGATGCACATGTTCCAAACGATAAGAGAAGCAAGTTAAATCTATAAAGCACAAAATGTATCTTCTTGGGTTATAATGATGAGCAAAAGGCTTAAAAATTATATGACCAAGAGATAAATAAGATAATACTGAGCCATGATGTGGTGTTTAAGAAGCAGTCATATACAGAGGAGGAGGAGAATACAAGTTCTTCCACTTTATCATATAGAGAAGTAGTCAATTGCGAACCTATCCTAAGAGTTGTCCCTACTCTCAAGGAGGAGGAAGCATCATCTTTAAATGATGAGGACAAAATTTACCAACCTACACATCACACCACTAGAAAAGCTATTTCCATGATGGGTGAAGCAACTCTATGATCATAGTAATCCTATGCCTACCACAGTTGAGGAAAAAGCAGATGGACCAAGGAGGACTTTGAGAATAGAGGAACAAAGAAAGGCTTCTAATCATATAGTCAATTTAGCCCTAACGGCTAAAATTATGAGAGAAGTAAAGGAGCCAGTTGACTTGAAAGAAGCACTTCTTGATCTGCATGAAGAGTAGCTATGCAAGCTGAATATGACAAAATAATGAAAAATGTCACTTTGGAGCTAGTGGATCTGCCAAAAAGGAGGAAATGGGTCTAGAAGGTAAAGTACAAGGTTGATGGCAGCTTAGAAAAGTAAAAAGCTAGATTAGTTACATAGAGATTTTCACAGGTTGAAGAATTTGATTTTCAAGAATCATTTGCTCCAACTGCTAAAATGACCACTATTCACATAGTGCTTGTAGTGGCTGCTCATAAGAATGGCTAGTTTACCATCAAATGGATATCAAATCAGCATTCTTGAATGGTGACATCAAGGAGGAGGTGTACATGGATCAATCACTAGGGTTTGAGGCCCACCATTCTGAGAACAAAGTTTGTAAGTTGAAGAATATATTTTATGGACTTAAACAAACCCTTAGAGTATAGTACTAGTAGATAGATAAATTCTTTCTAGGTTTGAATTTCAAAAGATGTACCCCATATCCTAACTTGTATGTTTATATGGATAATGTGGTGATTGTTCTATATGTGGAGTACCTTCTTATTATAGGTGACAATGAAGATATGATCCATCATGCTCGAAAGGCTTTGAGCTCTAAGGCTGAATTGATATACTTATGCTTGCTGCACTATTGTTTGGGGATTGAAATCTAGCAAAAGTCTAGTAAAATCTTCCTCTCTTAACAAAAGAAGTATGCATGGGAGATCTTAAAAGCATTTGGTATGACTAACTACAAGGAGATAGCTACACCTATGGAGGCCAATGTGAAGTTATACATTGAGGATACATTAGCACTAGCATACATTGGGAGGTACATGAGGTTGGTTGGCAACCTCATCTACTTGTGTAACATCAGGCCAGATATCAATTTTACTGTTGGTATTTTGTGGAAGTTCTTAAGTAAACCATGAGAAAGTCATTAGAAAGCTAGGATGTGGGTGCTTAGATACTTGAAGAGAACTCTTGACTATGGTATCACATATAGTTCTATAAGTAATCTTATGGAGAATTGTGACTCGGATTGGGCAAGTAACAATGATTCTAGGAAATCAACTTTTAGATATAACACTATATTAGGAAATTTGGAAATTATCGTATAGTTTGGGAATTCCCAATATAGTTAATATTTGGGCACACTATCAAATTTTGTCCCTTTACTTGAAAGTGAAGTCTGCCCTAATTACTATATAGGTTGTCTTTCCAAGTCCCACTTTGAAGCATAGGTTAAGATTTAGCCACATGGCTAGATATTTACCCCTTATTTGAAAGTGAGAATTGGGAGATTCCCAAATTTTCTAATATAGTGTTATATTGTTTCTCTTTAGGTTTGGGCATTTTCTCATGGATCAATAAGAAGCAACCAACTATGACATTGTATTCTACCAAAGTAGAGTACAAGGCAACTTGCTTTATTGCATGTGAAGCAGTATGGTTAAGGAGGATCCTATGGCATCCAATAGCGTTATTCCCTAGAGTATTTCTTGGCCAACTTTTCATAATATGGTCTGATGTGCCGACTAGACTATCTTCCTAGGCTATAAAAGAAAGACCCTTCTAAAGCCATCATCAATTTATCTTTCACCATTTAAAGTTCTTCTAGCTACCCTTAAGCTCTTGTCCTATCATTTGTGTGTGGATCTCCATCTAAGCTTCATACTAGAAGTGCATGAGTGGACACAGCCAACTTTGTATCAGTTCGTTTGAAATTAAAGAAGTCTTTGTTCATCTCATATTTGCTGTGTATTTTCTACTCCTTGCTCAAATCTACTCTATTGTACTGTGTGACCTCTACAAAAATAAGCATTAGTATTAAACTAAAAATTAATTTATTTTGAGAAATGAATATCATATCATATCAAAAATAGATTTAGATTAGTGTATCTTACTACAACATGCTTTCAAAAAATAAAAAATGTAACGAGTGGAATACACAGCAAAATAAGGGAATAATAGATATATGGAAAAATAAGGAGAAAATACCATTCACTTGGATGGTACTTAAGGTGTAAGAGTTTTAGGCCACTTATCATGCATTAATAAAGAAACTCTCTCTTCACTGCCATAGCTTCCATGGCTTCTTTCCTCTTCTTTCTCTCTTTCTATATTTCTCTCTCTTCTTCTAGTCTTCCTCTCTTCTCATCACTCTCTTTCTCTCGCTTCTGGACTCTTTCTTCTCTTTCTTAGGTTCTGCTAGGTTTCCTTTGTTATAATTGGTATCAAAGCATTGGTCTTTGATCCTTCTTCTCTCTCTCCTTCCTTTAGATTTAGTTCCTTTTTAGCCTCAGGAAACCCTACTTTACACAAGCACATCATGAGAGGTACAACATTGAAAGACCATGGGAGTCAAGGAATACTAGAGATTGCAGTCTTCTTGGAGTTTTCACAAAAGCTTTGTACATATCTAGAGGTAAACCATCATTAAATCTTGGATAGCAGGTGCAGGACCTACATGGCAAGTACTTACAGGTGTTCTACTTGGAGCATAGACTAAACTTACGACTCTAACAAAGGATTTGATATTGATCCGAAACCAGATTTCTACCACAAAATTTGCCCAGAACCCCTATCAAGAGCCTTACCATATCACTTTGGGTTTACTCTTCAAGCATTAGGTATACTACATTATTGCTTCTCGATTATGATAACTTTAGCAAGTGGGGGAACAAGTTCTTGGAGGGATGTCAATGTAAAAGGTAAAATGGATGGGTTATCTTAGTGAATATGGAAATGGATTACACTTAGAGGTTGAGTGAGTGAGTGCATAGATTTTTTCAAAGGACTAGCCTCCAACTACACGTGGGTTCCACCTGCATCACCAAGATTTGGAATCTATCACCATCATTAGAGGACACCTCGCCCTTGCACACAAGTTAATATCCACATCATGGTGTCACTTGGATCTTATACAAAAGCTTACAAGCATGGACCCCCTCTGTCGCATGCTTATATGTATATATATATATATATATATATATATATGAGGAACTAAAGTCAAAGCAGATTTTGGAATCTATTTTTTATAATGTCAATAAATCCCAAAGGAAAGTGAATTTTAAGAAAATTCATGCGTACCCCGATTGGTTTCAACCTAGTCTACAAAGTTGCAGAATATATGTTTTTCAGATTCTTCACCGATTTGAAGTTACGAAGGCATAGATTGTTAGCTACATGCAATTTTCTTCTCTCTTTCACCACATCAGCTTCCCATTTTATCCTTCTTGTAAATATATTATAATAATATGCTTTGGGCACCCACCTCTTGTAATCTAGCTCCCTTTCTCTAGCTTGTCTACCACCACCCTTGGCTTCTAGCATGATGACCAAGGTGGAGACTTGTCCTATCCACTATTCTCCATATTTTCAAAGATGTCGTACATAATCTAGGATTATGTTAATAAAAAAGATTAGCTTAATCTAATCCCTCATGAAGGCTATATAAGGAGCCCATGGAGATGTAAACAAACACAATGACAAGTACATGAGAGCACTCTAGAATACCCTCATGCTAGTCCATCTCTTTGAGGTAAGCTATGAGTGAGTCTCTTTTATTATGTAGCATAATGGCAAGCTTCCTCTACCTCTTCTCCTCTTGCCTCCCTCTCTTCTCATCTCTCTCTCTCTTTCTCTCTCTCTTTCTCTCTCTCTCTCTCTCTCTCTCTCTAATATGTTGTCTAAATCATATGTACTCTCCTCTAATTCTCCCTCTACATTCATACTTAAACTTATTAAGTAAGACTTGCCATATGCTCTATTGGTGGGGAATCCTTATTTTCTCATCTTATATATATGTTCATGGGAGAATTTAGGAGCCATCACCTCTCTTAACCTTCCATCATCTTCATTTCGATTAAGATGGGCTACAAATTTTCTCTTGTGAAGTTATGTTTTTGGTTCTTTTCATTCTCTTTGAGGAAAGGGATGTCCTAACCCATCCTCCCTTTGACTAGGTGGTGCCCCTCTTTAGCTCTCTTAGTGAGGATTGGAGGTTGGGTGGGTAAGAGGCAACCCATTCATCTTTTTAGCTCTCATTTTTTGTGTCTCTGCTAAGAAGTTCTTAAGCTACGCTCTACAATTTCTATTAAGGAAGAAATATCTAAGGAGTTGTCCTCTTCTTCAACGTGTGCTTGTCAAGGGATCACTAAAAAGGAATCTTCATCAAATCCTATTCAAGGGTTTTGTTGTCAATAATACCACTATGGTCTCCAAAAGAAGCTCAGGAGAATAAGAATCTTTATCGATAAATGACACGTATGCGAACACTCCCTAAGAAGCCTCGTCTTGTGGTGAAGGCGCTTTTAAATTTGGGGATTAACAAGTTTTTGGAGGGAGAGTTACACATCAATTTTTGGAGGGGGAGTTACACATCAATGGTGTGTGGTATTGGTGAGAGGCTACATATGGTGATGCGCTACTAGCAAGAAGGCTTAAAGTAACTGAGAAGGTAGCTATTGAAGCCTATAAACTTTACAAGACTAATGATGGTCACACCAAAGCTAGGCTAATCACTAGTGAGCAAATCCTTCACATCTCTTGAATGGTGGGATCTAGGAGGCCATAGCTTCAACAACACGCTTCATGAAAGTTTGTGGTGGAAATGTGTAATTAATACATAAATGAATACTCCTATTTTCTACAACTTTCAATCGGTTCAAAACATTAGGGTGAATGTGTGCATTAGTAGAAAGATAAATTTTCAACAAAGGTTGGTATTCTATTTTGGAGCTGAGAGGTTGAGAGAGATCTTGTTGTCCCCTGATCCCATAATATTCTCTATTTTGGATTATAACATCTCCTTTAATGTGCACATATTCATTCTACTCTAAGTGCATCCCATAAACCATAGGGATTTGTACGGACCTATTTGTCCTCTTGCTAGGCAAACCGTGCACATAATAGTTAGCACAAAGCTCAGGTTTCAAAATATCATAAGGGGCTTATTGGGCCCTCGTCGTCTTGCTGAAATTAATGCATCTGTGAATCTATTTATTCTACCCGTAATAAGATATGACTTGGTCCTAGACGTGTTCATCTTTGTTTTGTATTGAGCTAGATCAACATCTTTCTATCATGGCTTTTCCAAGCTTTTTTGGGCACAAAGGGAAGAAAGCTCTAGAATTTTTGGATGACTTAGAAATGGCCTTTCTAGTCACAGGCTGGGATGATGAAGCAACCAAAGTACGGGCCTTCTCCTTAGTTCTAAAGAGCAATGCTTGAGTGTGGTATCAAGCTCTCCCGGAGGCTACAAGGGGTAACTGGGAGGATCTCAAGGCTGCATTCTTGCAGAAGTACCAAGATACAAAGCCTTCTGAAGATATTTAGAGACAACTCCTAGATCTTCGCTAAACCTTACCAGGGGAGTACCAATCATATGAAGGAATGTTTATAAAATTTTGGAATAAATGGATAGCCTCCTTAGCCGAGGGAGAGAGAGTACTTGATTGCCTTAAGAAAGATTGTTTTTTTGCTGTGGACCCCACCCTCTACTAAGGGAGAAGGTCAAAGGAAATTTTCCCACATCCTATGAAGAATCAGTCACTTATGCTAGGGAGAAAGATAGAAAATTGAAGTATCAAGCCCAGTTGAAGGGGGGAGGTGAGCCCATGCAGGTTTTACCAACCATGCCAAGGCTTAGAGAAATAGCAGAGGCCCCATCTGAACCAGAGATGCCACAGCAAGAGCTCTTGCAATGCATTACTAATCTAATCCTTTCGTTGAATTTAGTGCACGGAGTATGGCCCCCTCCCCTCGCAAATGAAGGCAATTGAGGTCCAAGGAGACAAGAAAGAGAGTATATTTGCTATAATTGTGGATAGACTGGTCATGGTATGTACTTTTTCCCTCATCCGAGGCGTTTGCCAGGAAATGGGTTCCAACCAAGAAGGAGGGGACAATAAGTGACACCACCTAGGGAGAGGCTTGTTCCACCAAATCCAAGGCCTCCACCGCCAGTTCAAGTTCTCCAACATCCTCAACCACTTGCAGAGGTGCCACCCTTGCTTGTCCAGCCGCCAGAGAATCGTGACGTTAGGATGATCAGTTTGGATAAGAGTGATGTCAAAGGAAAGGCCAAAGTAGTAGAGTTTGAAGCAATACCGACGAAGAAAGCCCGTAGAATTGAGAGGATGGAGCCTACACCACTAGAGGAGGTTGAAAATAATGAAGAAGAGGCAGAGTATTCAAAGGCTGCAAAGACACATGGCAGTAAAAAGAGGAGGGCTCGCTCATATCGACACATTGAGCGAGATGACTTTTCCCTAGGTAAAGGTACTAGAGCTTATGATTTGCTTGTTAATGTGAGGGATCAAGGGCCAAAAATTTCATGGCCATAATTGTTGAGATATCGAGCTCCACTCGTGATATGCCAGGGTGACCGTTGTGCATTTACGTCACCGACTTGTCAGTTGTTGCAGATGCGGTTGGTACACCGCCCATGAATAATAGCTAGATGACAGCTATCCTTATCTACTCTAGTTTGTGGCTCAGTTAGTATGCCACCTTAGTTAGTTGAGTTTTGTTTGAGACCCATATATAGGGTTCTTCTTTTTCTATGTACTTGAGTTCTGTTTGAGACCCTGTTTTTTTGATTTGAGGCCATTTCGGGGCCTGTTTTGGAGGCGGAAGTTTTCTGCACGCACTCAGGAAAAGGCCCTGTTTTATGCTGTGCGACCACTGTTCTACAGGTCGGTGAAAAGTTACTGTAGAAATTGCATCGTATGCTTGTGTGCAGAGACATTGGGAGTTACAGAATCATCCTTGGTTCCTATTTATGCAAAATCATCACTAGGAAGTGACTGTGTGGTCAAATACCACTTTCGTCAGTTTTGCAGATTTGCCCTTGTGAGGCTGAAGCTGTGTTCTTTGCAGTGACAGAATTTTTTGCAGTATTCTGTAATGGCGTCTGATTCTCTTTCACAGATTGTCACTGAAAAGCTTGACAAGAACAACTTCCAAGCATGGAAGTTTAGAATGACGAATTTCCTTATGGGAAAAGGATATTGGGAATTTGTTGCAGGAAATGAAGAAGAACCAGTTCTTCCTGATGTTCCCAATCAATAGCAAATGCAGGCATTTAAAGCATGGCATGAGAGAGCCATGAAAGTTATGTACTGGCTGTCTATCAGCATTTCAGACTCTATGATTGTGCATATTCAAGATGCAAGTACGCCAAAGGAGGCGTGGGATACTTTTCAAAAATGTATAGCATAAATACTCAAGCCAGGAAAATGCAGCTCAAGCAAGAGTTGCATAATGTGCAAAGAGAAAATATGAGCATCAATGACTACCACATGAAGGTGAAGAAGATTGCAGATGCACTTGTTTCCATTGGGTCACCAGTGGAAGATGATGATTTAGTTTCTGTGACCTTGAATGGTCTAGGAAAGGATTATGTACAGTTCCGAACATCCATTTCTGTCCGTGAAAGATTTCCTGATTTTGAGGAGTTGATTGCTCTTCTAATTTCTGAGGAGCAGAGAAATGGTGGTGCATCTTCTTCAGGAGGAACTTCAAAAGAAACTGTCTTCTACTCAAATGCTGGAAGAGGTAGAGGCAGAGGTAGAGGAGGCCGATCTGGAGGCCGTGGTAGAAATCAGAATATGAAGCAAACTCAAGAAAATCAGTCCTATGGAGGAGAACATGGTAACTCTAGAGGCAGGGGGAGCCAAAGAGGTCGTGGTGGATGGCAAAGAGGCCAAAATGCAAATAGCAATGTTGAATGCTACTACTGTGGTAAAATGGGTCATATGGCTAAGGACTGCTATAAAAAGCAGAATGACATCATGAATGGAAAATTGCAACAAGGGAATTATGCATCTTCTAGTAGACAGGGTGATGACAAAAATGAGAATTTGTTTATGATGTAGCACATGAACAATTGTGTGACAAGTGCAGAAGAAAGCAATGATGTATGGTATGTTGACTCGGGTGCATCAAACCACATGACAGGTCATGCAGAATGGATGGAGGATACAAGGAAAATGGAAAAACTAGGATTTGTGGAGACTGGTGATGATACTGCACATCCTATTGTGCAGATTGGAAAAATTCCTTTGTCTATGCAGGATGGGAAAAAGAAATACATGTCCGATGTATTTCATGTCCCGAATATCACCAAGAATCTGGTTTCTGTTGGTCAAATGGTTGAGCAGGGCTTGCAGGGCTTGCAGGTCAAATTTAATCTTCACGGATGCTTTGTTGAGAATATAAAAAATAAAGGTCGCTTGATAGCAAAAGGAAAGAAGAAGGGCAGAATGTTTACGTTGGATGCAGACATGTCTGAATTGAGTGCAGCAATGTTTGCACATGGGACCGGTGTAGTTGCAGATATTGATATCTGGCATAAATGCATTGGTCATGTTAATGTACAGCAACTTAAATCAATGCATGCCCAAAATATTGTTGCAGGATTGCCTAAATTCAAGGTTGCAGAAATGCATAAGGTATGTGAAGCCTGTCAGTTTGGAAAACAGGCAAGGAAACCATTTCCTAGACATGTTCAAGAGAGTAAGAAGCCATTGGAATTAATCCACTCTGATGTGTGGACTACTAAAGCTGCATCTCTTGGAGGCTGTCATTATTTTGTCACTTTTATTGATGACTATAGCAGAAAAGTTTGGGTGTATTTTATGAAAAAGAAAAGTGAAGTTTTTCGGCATTTCAAAACTCTTAAAGCTATGGTTGAAAAAGAAACAGGCCTGCAAATAAAATGCCTAAGGTCAGATGGAGGGGGAGAGTACCTCTCAAATGAGTTTGCAAGGTTCCTACAGGAGCATGGCATAAAGCAGCAATATTCATGTAGTCATACTCCACAACAAAATGGAATTGCAGAAAGGAAAAACAGGCATATTGGAGAGGTATCTCGTGCCATGCTCAATAAAAAAGACCTGCCAGATTTTTATTGGGCTGAAGCAGTTGCTACAGCAGTCTACATAATGAACATGAGTCCCACTGCAGCAATACATGGGATGACTCCAGAGGAGAGGCATACTGGTAGGAAACCAGATATTTCTCATTTGAAGATTTTTGGTTGCATTGCCTATGTTCATGTGCTAGATGAGTTGAGATCCAAGTTGGATCCAAAAGCTGAGAAGTGCATCTTTATTGGTTACTCTCTGCAGCAGAAAGGGTATAGATGCTATAACCCTTCTACTCATAAGTTTACAGTGAGCAGAGATGTTGTTTTTGATGAGATGAGTAGCTGCTATAAACCAGTAAATGTGATTGATGATGTAGATGCACAAAATGGTAATGCTGCACAGAATTCACAACAACAGTCACAAATTATTAGTGGACCTGGAACGTCCTCTAGCAGTGGTTCACATTCTTTGCCATGGACAGGCAGGTTGAGATCAGGAGAATCTTCTCAAAGCAATGCAGATAGTGGTATTCAGGTATCACGAAAAGGAAAAGAGAAGGTAGATCAGTCCATGTTTGATGTGAATGCAGGTCACTCTTATGTGGATGGTGAATCCAGTGGCTCAGAACAAAGCATTGATGATGAGTTGGGTATTCCTTCTATTGTTACACCTGGAGTAAGGAAGACCAGGGATGTTTTGAGAGCACCTGGGAGTGAACCTACTTTGCGCAGGTCTACCAGAGCTAGGTATCCTGTGGATAGGCTGAAATATGATGGATTTACAGCCATTCACTATGCATATATGGTCAAAGTGATACAGGAACCAAAACCCACTTCTTTTGAGCAAGCCATGGAAAAAGAAAAATGGGAGAAAGCCATGGATGAAGAAATGGATGCCTTGGAAGCAAATGCTATATGGGAATTGGTACCTTTGCCTAAAGGTAAGAATGCAATTGGTTGTAAGTGGGTTTATAAGGTGAAACACAATGCAGATGGTTCTGTGAATAGATACAAGGCAAGATTAGTAGTCAAGGGGTATGCACAAACATATGGCATTGATTATGAAGAAACATTCAGTCCGGTTGCAAGGATCGCAACCGTAAGAGCAGTCATTGCTATGGCTGCATCAAAGGGATGGTCTTTACATCAGATGGATGTAAAGAATGCCTTCTTGCATGGTGATTTGCAAGAAGAGGTCTATATGGAGCAGCCACCAGGTTATGTGCATGCTGCTCATCCTGAGTTTGTTTGCAGGTTGAAGAAAGCCTTGTATGGCTTGAAGCAAGCACCTAGAGCATGGTCTGACAAGATAGGACAGTATCTTGTCACTATTGGCTTTCAGATTTCCAAGGCGAATTTCTCACTTTATGTGAGAAAAACAGAGAAAGGTATTATGCTACTTGTCATTTATGTTGATGATTTGATTATGACAGGTGACAGTGATGAAGATATCCTTCATGTGAAAATGCTATTGAAACAAAAGTTTGAGATGAAGGATTTGGGAGAGCTGCGTTATTTCTTGGGCATTGAGGTGATTAGATCACCAAGTGGGATACAGCTCTTGCAGAGGCAATATGGATTGGACATGCTGTCCAAATATGGGATGACAGGTTGTAAGCCTATTTCAGTTCCTTTGGAGCAGAATGTGAAGCTGAGCGCAGATGCAGGTGAGCTTCTGGAAGATCCTACTATGTACAGATGCATAGTAGGAAGCTTGATTTATATGACTATTACTAGGCCAGATTTGAGCTATGCTGTTGGATTGGTAAGTCAGTTTATGAAGGCTCCAAGGAAACCACATTTGGATGCGGCTAGATGCATACTCAGGTATGTGAAGTCCACATTGCAGTATGGACTATTTTATGAGACTGGGATTCAGATACAGTTGCATAGATACACTGATGCTGATTGGGCTGGTAGCATTTCTGATAGACGATCTACCAGTGGATATATGTTCTCTTTTGGGAGTGCTGCAGTCACTTGGAGCAGCAAGAAACAGCCTATAGTTGCCTTTCAAGCACAGAGGCTGAGTACAGGGGTGCAACAATGGCTGCATGTGAGGTAGCTTGGTTGCATAAGCTACTTTATGATATACATCAGTCTACAGATGGGCCAGTTGTCATTTATTGTGACAACATGAGTAGTATACACTTGGCAAATAACCAGTCTATCATGCTAGAACAAAGCACATTGAGGTGCATTATCACTATGTGCGAGAGAGGGTTTTACTAGGTCTTATTGATCTAGTTTATGTCAGCACAGAGGATCAGGTAGCTGACATATTTACGAAGGCATTGGGCGCAGAGAAGCTGCGCAAGTTCAGAGACCTGCTTGGTGTGCAGGAATTGGGATTGAGCTCAAGGGGGAGTGTTGAGATATCGAGCTCCACTCGTGATATGCCAGGGTGACCGTTGTGCATTTATGTCCCCGACTTGTCAGTTGCAGATGCGGTTGGTACACCGCCCATGAATAATAGCTATATGACAGCTATCCTTATCTACTCTAGTTTGTGGCTCAGTTAGTATGCCACCTTAGTTAGTTGAGTTTTGTTTGAGACCCATATATAGGGTTCTTCTATTTCTATGTACTTGAGTTCTTTTTGGCTTACATAACTAAGAAGAGAAAAACTGTTTTCAGCCTCCACCTCTGTGTGTATTCCCCCATTGTGCAATCAAGAAAGCTACAAGTGAGACTCCTTCCTTCTCTCCCACAATCTTGACAATAATTACTACATCTATCTCCAACAGTGCAGCGACAATGGTCAAAGATGGTAAGCATTAGATCCATGAAGAATAGACACGTGAATGCAATCCAAGCTAGAAAGACGAAAGATATTGTACCTCTAATGGAAGCCGAAATCAATGGGCAGAGAGTATCAAAGACATATGTGGATGGAGGTGCAAAGATTTGTATCATGACGAAAAAGTTGATGCATCATTTGGGATTAGAGATAAATGAAACTATTGAATTTGGGGCCAAAATGGCTAATAATGTAGTAGTAAATTATTTGGGAGTTATGAAGAAAGTCAAGGTAAAGGTGTGTGGAGTGCAATTGGAGCTTGACATGTATGTGATGCTAGTGAAGGGGGATGGCTATCCACTCATTCTTGGGTGACCATGGCTAATGGGAATGAAAGGCAGACAAGATTGGGAGATAGGGGCTTTAGAGCTAAGGCCATAGAAGGGGCTATAGAAAAAATGAAAGAGCACTATCTACAACATGAAGGAGGGCCGACAAGAGGATCTTGTGTTGGAGACCACTGCTGATGAATGGAGTTCTAGTGATGAGGATTGGTCATCTACGATGACAGAGGGTGAGTCTTCTAATGAGAAGGAAGACAGCTCTCTAGAAGTGATGGGGGTTATGTTGAAAGGGCCTTCTAGTAGTGAAATTCTGCAGCAACTTCCAAAGGTCAAGAAGGAGGGGTTAGAAAAAATGTTGGCTAAGGATCTATCAATTGAGGAGAGGGCACCCTACATGGAAGTAGTGATAAAACACTCTACAATTTTTATTTCTGATTATGAACACATCACACGTGTGACAACAGTACAACATCACATTAATCTAAAAGATGGAGCAAGGCCAGTGGTGCAGCGACTACGACAGTTGGGAGTAGTTCAACAAAATGCTCTACTCACTGAGGTGCAGCGACTTTTGAAAGCAAGTTTCATCCATCCATTAGGGGACTCAGAGTGGGTTTCACCTGTAGTGGTGACACCCAAAAAGAACAAAAAATGGTAGATTTGTGTGGACTACAAGCCACTAAATGCTGCAACAAAGAGAGATCGCTTTTCTCTTCCCTTTCAGGATGAAATACTCAATGAGGTGGCCACGCATGAGAGATACACTGTTTGTGATGGGTATATTTCCAATCCAAATAGCTGAGGAGGATCAATAGAAGACCACCTTCATCAGACTTGGGGTATTTTGCTTACAAAGTAAAGCCATTTGGATTAACAAATGCCCTAGCTACCTTCCAGCGATTCATGAATTATGTCTTCTAGCCATATTTTGGAAAGTCCATTAGGGTCTTTATTGATGATTTTTGTATTTATAGTTCTAAGGCTCCACATCTAGGGAAGGTGGATGAAGGTTTCAACCGCCTTGCACAAATGGAGAGGTAGTTAAACCATGAGAAGTGTCGTATTGGCGAAAGTAGTGTAACTTTGTTAAGGCATGTCGTAAGTGAGAGGGGCATTGAAGCAGATCCACACAAAATTAAGGCCCTATTGGGGTGCCATCACCATCTTCTGTGAAGCAACTAACCTCTTTCATTCAAAAGGTGCGATATATGGGGCGGTTCATTCATCTCCTCTCCTAATTAGTGTTTTCACTGCAACAGTTGACCCACTCTGAGGAGCTCATGTGGAGTGACGAAAGCGAAAGATGCTTTCACAAGGTGAAGAAGGCTCTTAGCACCCTTCCCATAATTTTATAGCCTTGTTGGACTCAAGAGTTTTTTGTCAACTTGAGTTTTGGGGAAGATGCTCTAGGGGTAGCACTAATACAAAAGGATGCTAAAATTGGCCTGATGAGGCCGGTTTACTTTTCTAGCAGAGTAATGACAGTATCAGAACGAGGGTACAAGATGGTGGAGGTGATGGTTTTGTCTCTTGCTGTAAGAAAGTTTCATCCTTATCTTCTCCCTAGGCCATTCACAATGATCACGACAAAAGAGCATTTTCCATATGCCTTATAGCACATGGATATTTCAGCCAGAATCGCTAAGTGGGTGATACAACTCCAAGAGTTTGACTACACCTTCAAGATGGAGGACTCTACTCAGGCCTGTCTAGCTTATTTGTTGACCCATAGATGCCATCAAAAGAAGGAAAAAGAGACGAGAAATGTAAAAGAGGAGACATCTCCTCTTAGAAACATGGTTCCTTCGCGTAACCTATAGCACTGACAAAAAAATAGAGCAAGCAGTCCTTTTGATAGACAAGTTTAAACAATCTCCTTAACTTATTTTCAAGTTAATATTTGTCTCCTACCCATATAGGAGAATTATATATGCCTTCTACCTTGCAGAAGTACACCGTTAAAATCACATGGCACCATAATTTCCATCCTTTCCAACGCCACAAACATTGGGGCCACCGTAGTCTTCAAATCCATTCCAGACTTGGCAAGAGGTGTCTAGAGCTTCACTTGGCCCACAAGCTACCTAGGAGGGAAACACCATTTTTGTGGTTGGCCTTTTCACCACTCGACCTTTCGCCCCTGAATCGAGTAGTGTCTTCTTCGGGTTGATCTGCGGTGCAATCATGGAGGTGGTCCACTCGTGCAAAGAACCTTTCCTTAATTAAATACTTTAAGAATCAAGCACAAACAAGGCATTCAGCCCTGATATCATCTTTCAGAAAACATTCCTTTATTCCCATGGCAACTTGTCATCACGGACCCCTACCATGCATTTACCATCAAACACAAGCACTTGGTAAAATCATCCAAACCACAATCCAACAATTAGTTGAATGCAAAAGCATTTAGGGTGTTGTTTGATCAACCAACAAAAACAATGGTATTCTTTTCCAAACATTGCAAAAATAGTTGCGATAGCCTTTTCATTGCATATTTGCTCTCCCCCTTGGGATCTAAGCAATTCTATGCAAAATTTGCTTAACATTCCCACCCTTCGGCTAGGGCATATGTCAAGGTTTCAAACACTGTATAAGATGTAAGTTCTATAGGTCACTTACATTGATCAATAACCCAACCCCGAATTGGATTGGTGAAAGTCTTAGTTATCGAACGGATCTCAAGACATCTTAGTTTTTAATATTTATGATTAATTTCTTGTACTAGCTCTTAGTTAAAGCCATGAAGCAAACATGAAACTATTCTCATATATCAAACATGTTACAGGAATAATATGTTGTTACTGTGTTTCCCGCAGCACAGACGAGCGAAAAATGGAAAAAAGAAAAAAGCAGAAAAAGGCGCTTTTACCGGTAACCAGACCCTGAAAATTTTAAATGTTCGGGCACGACCCTCAGAAAGTCTCTTGTCGCCCCGAGACAACAAAAGAGTAAAAGGCGCACCATTAAAATGTGGAAGCGCTCCCGAATCCTTGTAAAAGAGCGCCAGGCTCGCTCCTATGCAAAGTGTACGCATTAGTTGGGAATAGGATAAATTAGAATGGTGGAAAATGTGAAAAAGGGCCTAGGCTATGGCCGGCCATGTAAAAAAGGGCCTAGGCTATGGCCGGCCATGTAAAAAAGGGAAAAGGGGATGACCGCCCAAAAAGGATTTAGGGCTTTGTATATAAAGTTGAAAAACGAATGAGAAGCTCATTCTTTTGGTGTGTGGCAAAAAGAGTCTTCTTCTTCCTCTCTTCTTCTCTCCTTCTTGATTGTGCGTGCTCTTGAGAGAGGGAGTGTGAGAGTGTGAGGGAGTGAGTGCGTGTGGGAGTGAGGGATCAAGAGGGTGAAGCTCTTCACCATCTCCTCTTCTTTTCTTCTCTTCTCTTCTCTTCTCTTCTCTTGTGCACACGGCTATGGAGGATGGAGCTTGGAGATGGAGGAGGCTTGAGGATGCTTGAGCTAGCATCAAGAATCGTGGAGCTACCAAAGTGCAAGAGAGAGGAGGGTACTCGATCAAGCATCAAGGTAAGCTCACTACACTTGTAGGATTGACGGTGCATCGGCTAGGTGAGAGATAGCCATTAGAGCTCGCTTGGAACGCTTAAAACAATAAGCGGTCCGTGGGTCTTGGCAGTGAGCGAAAGCTCCCACATTTTGATTCCGTTGCCGGGACCAACGGATTCAAGCTTGAGCACTTGTGCGCCTCATATCGAGCATCAAAGTAGGGGATTCATCCCCGAAACGGAGCTTGAGATAGGTAGGAAGTTTGGGTGTTTTTGATCTTCAAAACAAGTAAGTGTTTTGGGATATTTTGGTTGTTTGATGATTGGAAAACATGGAGAAATTAGTTCAATTTTTTGCTTTTGATTTTTGTTGCATTTAGATTAGGTTAACATTAGGAAATCGTACCCGAGAGGCATAGGGTTTGCTGCTGTAAAACAGGGAGAAAATCGGGGAAAACAGGTGGAAAATGGAGGAAATGCTCATTTGAATGTGTAGGAATCGCAAGGAGAGTGATCGGTAACATCTGGGTAATGTCCAGTAGGGTTATAAGTTCTTGAAGGGCAAGGGAATCCTCATTTGCAACCAGCTGAGGGTGAGGGAGAGAGAGAGAGATAGAGAGAGAGAGAGAGAGAGAGAGAGAGAGCTTGGGTGACCCGTTCGATCGATCAGTGCGAGGAGTGACGTTGCTATCGGCGATCCCCAGGTATATAGATCTCTCCTCCATCACTCCAGCATCATTCCTGTTGAATCTTGTAGCCTATAATAATCGATATCTTAAGATTTTGGACGATTTTATGCTCGAAAGTGCGTTCGGGTCGACGGAATCGGACACCCGATTCATGTCCGATTCTCAAAATCGGACGTCCGATTTTGAGAATCGGACGTTCACCGATTGGACCAACCCATCCGATTTTGGGACTCGGACCACTCGAACCAATTGGACCCCTCGAACAACTCGGACCACTCGGACCAACCCCATCCGATCCGATCGAGGAAACCGGACCCACCCCTGTCCGAGTCGTAGAATCGGACCCAAGGGTTAGGACATGTCAGCAATCGGACCACCCATCTGGTCCTATCGGACCACTTGTCCGATTTTTGAAAATCAGACACTTGACCCCCATCTGATTCTGAGAATCGGCCAGCTCAAACTCGGACCCACCTGGTCCGATTCCTAGAATCGGACCACTGGTAAATCGAACATCCAATTCTCAGAATTGGACACACCCTTAGTTAGAAAAGAAAAAGAAAACATCAAAAATTGACCCCCATGACCGATTGGAAGCGCAACCCGCTCCAGGACAACGTAGTGAGCGCCTTGTAAGCAGATCCCGACGTAGGAGTCACCGCCAAGGGACAGGGGGACGGTGCTGGAGCACTCCCCAACGACCAGATGCGTTGAGAATGGAAATCCAATCGTAGGACCTGTGATCGACCCCCTAGTGAACAGCAAGAAGCAGTGCAGACCCCAGAATTCACTAGAACGGCCAGGACTTGAGCAACAGAGCTTATCAGGCCCGAGACGAGACAAGAGGGCGTAAGCATATAGAGATTGTTGCTGCACTCACATTGAATTCCTCACTTGAAGTACACATAAGGAAGCTGAAAGCCTGATTGACCACAAGTACAAGAGAAACGACACACACTGAGTGAACAATAATTGAGGACTGTATTCAATAAGTCAAGGAACTCACCCAGATAAAACCACTCAAGGAACCCGCGAGCAGAAGAGAACCAAGACATAGACAAACTATCAAAGTGCAGAATAGGACCAAGCAAGGAGCGCCAACGACGAGGATCTATCAAGTCTATTCAACCTAATTGACAGCATAGTGGAGCGCGAGAACTCGACCATGATGGAAGAGAGCTCCGACCATCGGTCTAGCAAGGAGCTCAATTTGGACGTATTCCCAGATGCTATTCAGCTGGTGAGCAGTTATGATGCGCACGCCCAGTACGAGCACCGAGGCAGGACAGCAGACGCAATCATTGTAGATCTAGAAGAGGAGAGAAGGCTAGCCCATAAAGCATTGCA
Source organism: Lygodium microphyllum (assembly GCF_053477565.2). Lineage (NCBI taxonomy): Eukaryota > Viridiplantae > Streptophyta > Polypodiopsida > Schizaeales > Lygodiaceae > Lygodium > Lygodium microphyllum. The sequence goes on from NC_141150.1 coordinate 22,698,829, forward strand.
GGGCATAGCCGAGTACAATAGGGATCAGCAGGCCAGGAGCCAAAGGCAAAGCATGGAGCTGCATGAGGTGTAGCGAGTGCTGAACTTGGCTGGCCGAAACCGAACGGACCATGAGAGGGCACTAGAGGGAGACTTGACGTTGAGCGAGCTTCTCATGAAACGGCTGCTCGATAATACAGTAGTAGAGCAAGTGCCACCACACTAGCAACATCGCTGCTCATAGGATTAGGGGTGAACCAAGGCTCAAAGAGCCAAGCCAAAATACCAATTGTTGCCAAGCAACTCGATAAGTACCAACCTCACAATGACCCACACAGCTTTGTTGAGTAGTTTGAGCAAGTCTGCGAAGCCAACGGCCTCAATGACCAAACTCAACGCTCGCAAGCATTCGGGCTTTGCCTAGGCGACAAGGGTAGGATGTGGTATACGAGCCTAGATGCTGTAGAGCGAGCCAACTTCAGTGACCTCAAGGATCTCTTCGTCAAGAGATTCACCGAGCCCGAATACTCCGATAACCTACTAGTACGATTGATGAACATCAAGCAGAAAGAGAAGGAGGACATCCGTGACTACATGACCCATGTGAGGAGTCTCTTTAAGAGAATCCCTCTGGGCGAGCGACCGACTGAAAGAGCAGTTTCGACTGTATTCATCAGCGGAACTCAAGACAAGGAGTTATATAAGGCTTTGGCAGGCAACTCAAGTTTGTAGCAGGACGCGGTAGCTAGAGTGTTTGAGGAAGCCATCAAAGTCGATGATCAGCTAAAAGAGCGGAGCTCTAGGAGCTCAAATCTAGAGGAGACCAACTCGTCAAGCTCAGCGAGAACGTCAGTCTCTAGTGAGTGGTCAATCCCATCATCCCAAGAAAAGGGAAAGGCCACCTTGGCTGAGGTCAAGATGGAATTAGCCAAGTTGCAAGACATGTTGAGACGACCAACGCGCCCGCACGTCCAATGCATGTACTGTGGCGGAAACCACTTGCCGGCCGAGTGTCAAGACCCTAGGTCAAGACCTTGTGCTAACTGCAGTAGGTTCGGCCATGATGTCGCGCATTGTAGATTACCAAGAAGACTTCCCTACTCGCAACCCTACAGCCAGCCTTACCTAGCAAACAGGCCGCAGCCATTCCTCGGAAGGGGAGCCCCATTGGGTCTTCCTGCTCCTAACGATATGAAACCAGCTATCCCTAGAATGGACATCAACCCTACCGGCATTCCTAGACTGCCTGGTCCTTATGTTACCCACCCACCGAGTGACGCTCTAGTACACTACATGGAGGAGTCGAATGATGAAGAGTCCTACATATACCCTTACATCTCGCACGACGACGAGGGAAATGCGGTCCTCATGGATTATCGACCCGTGCCGCTGATGGCACTAGGACGAGGACGAGGTAGAGGCCTAGGAGGGCAAATGCAGGATCCAGTCACCTGTTGGACTTGTGGTCACCCTGGCCATGTCTCATCATGCTGCCTTGAAAGAGAGTAGCAAAATAGAGATAAGACTGACCAAAGGTGCGCATGCCATCTATCCCATTGGGACTGTTTGGTGTCGAAAACCTCGATGGGGAGGCCACATCCATTCCACTACGGGTCATGACCAGAGCCCAAACGAAGCAGACCGGCATCTCTCTGCCAGGACCTAGCAACCTTGATGTAGCCTCGATAGGGAAGAAAAGCCGCAGGCAAAAGAAGAAGAGATCGAAAGCTAAAGTCGCACTAAAAACTGAGAGTGCTACGACTCTGCCTGCTGGAAAGAAGGTTTCAAACACAGAGGCAGAGACTTCAGCCCCCTAAGACGGCCGAAAAGGAAAGCGCTAAGGTAGGGGAATACCCGCATCCAAAGCGACAGTTAGAGGCCATAGAAAAGGTGAAGGAATGGGTGAAGGAGGCTCAAGAGCACCTCAAAGACGCTGAGCCCATCGTAGAGAATGAGATCGATGGCCTCTCTAGCGTAAGCATGCCAATATCACCGCCTCAACCTAAGTTGGCAGAAGCAACTGCGCCACAAGCAGTGCCGCTAAGATCAAGCCTTGACACGACAGAGCCGCAGGTCAGCCAGAGCCATTGGCCCGGACAATCTAGGTTAGGGGAAGGATGAGTATCCAACGATCTCCTGACCACGCTAGTGACTACCCCTGTAACACTTAGCCTGGGAGATCTACTTAAGCAGCATCCTACCCTATGGCAAGATCTTAAGCAGTGGGTCGAAGGGTCACAAGACCAGGTCACGGCAGACCCTCAAGACCATGATGCAGAAATGCAATTACCAAGTTTGACGATGCACTCCGTGCCTAAATCCTTGCACGTCAATGCCTTTTGGGAAGGCTCTGAGATGCATGCAGTCTTACCGGTCCTAGCCCTAGGTGACACAACAAGAAAGGGAATCGTAGACACGAGAGCTGGGGTTAGTGTGCTTAGCCACGCAGTGCTTCAGACTTGGGGAAACCCGCCTGTCGAAGCTGCTAGGTTTAATGTCACGCTAGCAAACGGTATGAGAGTGAAGCCATTGGGGGTACTGAAGAATTGGCCAGTGAAGATCGCAGGTTTCCAGTTCTCTGTTGACTTTATAGTCATGAAGGGAGTGGACTACGATGTCCTATTAGGCCGACCCTGGATGCGCAATGCTAGAGTCATCGAAGATTGGGGTAACGGCTTGATCTTCCTTGGCAATAGAACGGACGCCGTAAGAATAGAGATGGACACTTGGAAGACCTCACCAGTCGACCTAGACGCCATCTCTACTATGCTCAAGGGTAACACTCAAGTCAAGAAGCCCTATGGGCCCTTGACCAAGTATATCCCATGTCCAGAGGATGAGCGGGATTGGATGCACGTTCTCGCTACAATCGACCTGCCATTCTCAGACCATGAGGCATACGAGCAAGCCATCAAAACGATTGGCAAGATCAACGAAGCACTCTCTACACCAGTCTGCATGATGGTAGGAAGCCGCTGGGGAAAGCTTGAGCCTGTCACCTTCCAAGTATCATCCAACAAAAGGGAACTCCAAGGGATACTGGAATACCTAACGGACCAGCTAGCCGGCAATCCAGGTGCAAATTTCAAGCCACTCCAGGATCTCTTAGAGGAATCCAAGTGGCAATGGACCAGGGTGCACGATTTAAACCTCATGTATAACTGGGCCTTAGTTCCTGACCAACGGCACGAGACATACCAAACCCTAGGAGACGACGAGTAGTCGAATGACAAAGATTCTAGCAACGAATACGAAGACTGCCAATCCTTCAGTGATGAGAGTGAGGGTGAAGTAGATACCATAGAATACGACACTGAAGGATGAGAAATTGAGCAGATACGAGCAGACGGCAAGCCGCAGAAAAGGCAGACCCTTAGAGTAGAGCGAGGAGTCATGCACATGGAATGTGATCACGCTTGGTATGAATGCATAGGAGCCATAGACCTTCAGCAAGTAGGCCTAGCCCAGCCAGGAACGACATCAATACTTAGGACCGAATCGCCATCTGAACTGCGGCCACCAGGGGAGACCACCTCTTCTAGTGAAGATGGAGGGTTTGACTCTGAATCGGAAGTTAGTTCGCATAGTGATCCAGAGATCCCTAGGCCGCCCACGACCAGACGTACCAAGGGGGACCTACCTGTCCACCTGAGGCGCAGACGGTTAAGGCAGGAAAAGGCAAAGCAACCCAGGGATACACAATCAGAAGAACAATGAAAGCTGCATGACCTTCCTAAACGCTTCACAAAATTCAAAAAAGGGGATAGGGTAGTAGCTCTATTAGGTGCCAAACGTCAAGGGCAGACGAGCGAACCAATCGAGGGACCAGCCAAAGTCAAGGAGGTAGACTTAGCCCAGGAAGGGGAAACACCCCGACTAGTGTTCATTGCCGACGCTTTGACGGGAAAAGAAGAAACAAGCCTTGTCGCTCTCTTGCGAGAGTATATAGACATATTTGCCTGGTCCTTAGAAGAGCTACAAGGGGTAGATCTGAGTATTGTGACTCACAGCATACCCATGACGTCGGACGCAATGTCGATCAGGCAGCAACCGTACCCTATGAATCCAAAACATGCTCATGCTGTCAAAGAGAAAATTGACAAGCTGATGAGAGCTGGATTCATTTATGAAATTGAGCACACAGACTGGGTATCACCCATAGTCATTGTGATGAAGAAGAATGGAAAAATCCGAGTGTGTGTCAACTACAAGAAGGTGAACGCTGCTACAAAGAGAGACAACTATCCATTGCCGTACACCGAGCACATGCTTGAGAGGGTGGCAGACAAGGAAGCCTACAGTTTTTTGGACGGCTTCTCAGGGTACAACCAAGCGCAAGTGCATCCTGCAGACAGGCACAAAATCGCATTTGCCACTGAGTGGGGCGTCTTTTTTATACATAGTCATGCCCTTCGGGTTGACCAATGCCCCTGCCACTTTTCAATATCTCATGTGCACCATCTTTAAGGACATGCTTCGCAAGGAGTTAGAGGTCTTTGTCGACGACCTGTGTGTCCATTCGACCTGGATCAAACACTTAGACAAACTCCGCACAGTCTTTGAACGGTGTCGCTTATATCGTCTCTCCTTGAACCCCTTGAAGTGCCAGTTTTGGGTAAAGCACGGATGCATCTTAGGACACGTGGTGTCGAAGAACGGCATTGCCACTGACTTCTCGAAGGTCAGGGTTATTGTTGACCTTCCACCCCCAATTAATTACAAGGGAGTTCAATGCTTCTTAGGCCATACAGGATACTATCGGCGGTTTGTACTGAACTACGCGCTGATCGCCAGACCATTGTACAAGCTGCTGATTATCTCCAAGTGGACCAAGGCATGCCAACAAGTGTACGAAGAATTGAAAAAGGATCTAACGACAGCACCAATTCTACGAGCCCCAGATTGGACCATTACTTTCCACGTGCACATCGATGCTTCTAAGTTTGCCGTGGGGGCAATGTTGTGCCAACCTGGTGAGCACAACTTAGATTATCCAGTGAGCTTTGCTAGCAGACAACTCACTGAGACGGAGATGAACTACTCGACAACAGAAAGGGAGGGATTAGCCATGGTGTTCGCTGTGAAGAAATTTCGGCATTATCTATTGGCCACACCCTTCATCTTTTTCGTGGACCATCAAGCCCTGCTCTATTTAGTAAACAAACCTTGTGCTACAGGGCGCATAGCTCGATGGCTCCTCCTACTTCTAGAGTTTGATTTCTCTGTGGTAGTACGAAAGGGAAAACAGCATTACATGGCTGATCACATATCACGCATCCCCACAGGAGAAGCCGTTGGACAAGGCATCGTTGACGAGTTACCCGACGCCCACCTATTCCACCTATCCAGCGAGAGAGACTTATTTAAAGCTAATCTAACGCCGTATTGGGCGGACGACATAGTCCAAGTGCTCGAGCATGGACTACCTGAGTTACCAATAGAAAAAGCCCGACTTAGGCGCTTGATCCTGAAAATCTAGCCCTACCAGCTGATTGCAGGACAATTCTATAGGCTGGGGCAAGACTGATTGCTACGTAGATGCGTGTGTGAGCATGAGATGCATGATGTGCTCTCAGAGGCACACAACGGCATCGCAGGAGGACACTTTAGTGGAGACATGACTGCACGGAAGGCGCTACGGTCTCAACTATGGTGGCCCACACTTTTCCGCGACGCCAAGCAATTCGTCAAGCATTGTGACGAGTGCCAACGAACAAAAGTCCCGATTCGTAAAGATCAAATGGAGTTGACCCCTATTATTGCTCGCCAACCCTTCGAAAAATGGGGAATCGACTTCATAGGGCCCATCAGTCATGCGGCGCAGTACTCACAAGCCAAGTACATCGTTGTGGCCACGGATTACCTCACAAAATGGGCAGAGGCAAGAGCCACACGAAAAAACGATGCTAGGACGACTGCCAAATTCTTATGGGAGCAAGTGATCTCGTGCTTCAGCTGCCCCATCGAACTAGTTAGCAACCAAGGCACACACTTCATCAACGAAGTGATAGCACATCTCCTATCCACCTTTCTCATTGTCCATCGCAAATCCTCACCATACTACCCTCAGGCGAATGGCCATGCAAAATCAACTAACAAGATTCTTATCAATGTCCTGACTAAAGTAGTCTCAACCTCACGCAGCGACTGGGACAACAAGCTAATGGTAGCCTTGTGGGCCTATCGCACAGCTTATAAAACGACTGTCAGCCAAACCCCCTTTAGGCTGACCTATGGAACTAAGGCAATTCTACCATTAGAATTCTTCGTTCCTAGTTTGAGAATAGCACTTCAAGAACGATGGGAAGGGAAGGAGGCATGGACGCAATGTCTAGTCGAGCTTGAACGCCTATCAGAGACTCGTCTTCTAGCCACCCACGTGCTTATCTGTGAGAAGGCTCGATGCAAGAGCTGGTTTGACAAGCATGTCAAGCAGCACGAGTTTGAACAGGGTGACTTAGTTCTCCTTTACTCAGTTAAGGGGCATAAGCAAAAAATGAAATTCAGAGGTCTCGGACCCTTCAAGGTTCGCGCAATTAGCTGAACCGGAAATGTCGAGCTTGAGACACTAGACGGTGAGGGAATAGACTTCTTCAATGGCAGTCGTGTCAAGAAATACTACCCTCCCACGCATCCTTGGTATGAGCCACCATTGTTAGAACCGCTGGTCAAAGTACGGGTAGCTACAATCACCGAAATCAACAAAGAGGATGAGGAAGCTGTAGAACCCACTTACCTCCGTGTCACAGTCATTGCCAAGCAAACATGCGCTTTCAACGCCTTGATCGACGAGGGAGTAGACTTCAATGTCTTAACCCACAGTCATTGGATCTAACTTGGCAAACCACTACTTCAACCCACAACTTCCAAATTAAACCCATATGGGGCCCAATCATACGCACTTCTCGGCAAGTGCAGAGTCGCCGTTTCTATCGAGTCTGAGATTGTTCCAATGCTTTTTTACGTATTGCCAAGTGCTACAGACGCAGGCACGGAGTCACTGCTGGGGTGAACCTTCAAAAAGTAGACTCACTGCAATGTTGATTATGAGTCGCAGTGCATTCACCTAGCAGTAGGCAACGTGCGCATTGTCACAGCTCTCAGCAACAAGGGCTGCGCGACACCATCACCGTCTGCAAAGCCATTAAACAACGTCTCATCACATCCTACGATCAAGGAACCACTTCTACTATCACTGATCAGGAAATCGCTGAGTTATCCAAGCTCGCTGATACTGACTCCACGTTTTTGAAGCATTGGTACACTCTTAGGCTGCAATGGGAAGTTGAGGGGTGCCGCATAATGACCAACACTGAGAGCAGCACCGCGCAATCAAAACAACAGAGTGCGACCCCACCTATGTCGCGCCAACCTCGTATCGAGTATTAACCACTCTTTGTGGCCGACCCATGGAAAAGCACATCAAGGAGCATCCCTACCTTGACCGCCTCTTAACAGAGGAAGAGCTCCACATTGCAAGTCAGGTCGATTCTGGCAATCTCCTAACCGATGTTCTGGCATACATCACGCACGTGGGTATCCATCCATTCAAATTAGATCGTGAAGCTCAGCTAGAGTACAACCCCAACTTCTATGCTTGGCTCCTGCGCAAATAGACCCACGCTCTTTATGTTGAACGCCCTTGTCCTCTCAACCTCCAATCCTGGGACGGATTCTTCTCATTCCAAAGGGGGAGGGGGTAAGGCGGAATTTAAAAAGTGAACCAAGTATGAAATGATAATAAAATTTGAAATGTGCCGGTAGAATGTAATGGTAAAAGTCTGAAAAGAAAAGTTAAGGCTATATTCAAAATATTTCAGATCAATAAAATATGCTACACTTTTCTTTTTCAGCAAGTTACTTGTAAAAAAGCATTAATGGTGCAAATGGCTGAATTTGCAGGCATCAATCATGGCAAACCAGGACAAGGCTGGCAAGCTCCCCTTCTTGGAGGAGGAGCAAGCAAAGTACGGCCTCACGGTGGAGACTAGACCCTTTAACCAGTTGAAGTTCCATCACATCTTCAACCTTGAAAACGTGGCCATCGAAGAGCCAGCAGTGCACCAGATTATAGACCAGTGCCATCTGCAGAAATACCTAGACGCAGTGGGCCAGAGGGTGGACTACAACCAGTGCGCTGACTTTTTGCTCACCTTTAACAGAAACAGAGGCACCATCACGGTGCCCAAGAATGAACCCACCCGGCAAGTACAGATCGAGCTGACCCCGGAGTTGGTGGAAAGGGCAATGAGGCTGCCAAATAAGGTGTAAAGAAAGCCGAAGAGGGACGTCTACGCCATGTTGGGAATGGACAAGGTGAAGGTCCATACCAACGATGGGATTAGCTTGGCAGACATCCCAAACCCAGACATCCAACTGCAAGCAAAAATGGTGCACGCTTTGTTCTTGAGCTAGAGGTACAACAGCATAATGAGCTGGATCAACGTGCCTCTACTTGACAGCATTGTGGCACAATCACTGGACGAGGTAAACCTAAATGGGTTTGTGAGGAGAACCATAGAGGCTTCAGCTAAGGCCCTAGCAACAGGAGGAAGAGCCGTTGGAGGAGAATCCCCATTGTCCCGATCAACACAAAAGGCATCATCCTCTAAAGCCTCAACCATAGGGTTTGGAGGCGTCCTTACTGCCATAATCCACAAAGCACTAGGGCAAGGACGGGAAGGAGAAGATAAGAAGGGAGGCGAAGAAGGAAGTGACGAGTCACCGTCACAATCCCCACCTCACACAGAAGAGCAGTGTAGGTCTTCAGATGAAACGGAGGCGACGAAGACAAAGAGGGAGAGTCCCAGGGCAGCCCACAGAGGCACGTAGAACAAAGAATGAAATTCTTGCATGGAAAGAGGGAAGATGAATGCAAGAAAAAAGAAAATGAAGATCTGGAGAGGGCTCGAAGGGAGTTGGTCAGGGATGAGGAGGAGAGAAAAAAGAAGACTGAAGAGGAGTTGAGAAGAAAGGAAGAGGAAGAAATAGTGTTGTCCACCCGTCGCTCCATTGAGGAGCAGCACAAAAGAGATGAGGAAGACGCAAAGAGCCCACACCAAACAGAAGCACCTGGTTCCAGTACCAGTGTGCTGGAAATCACACCCCTACCCCCAGCAGAAGGAAAAGGCAAAGAACCAATGATGCCAACTCCCCCCCTCTTCGTACCTTCCATGCCAGCCACTCTCATCATGACAACGCCCACTGCCACTGCCACCCAAGGCTCCACTCCAAAAGTCGATGAGAGCAACATGGTCACTTGGCTGCAATTCCTAGTGGAAAGGGAGTTGGCAAGAGAAGCGGGCGTGGCCACCCCAGCGTCAGGAGTGAAGAGGGCAGCCATGGCTGGTATGGAGCCAAGGCCAAAGCTTAAAAGACAGAAAATAGTTGTTGTTACCACTGCCACCATGTCCCATCCCCCAACTCCAGCAGGCCAATATGATGAATACATTAAGGAGCTGCTCTCGCACCTAGAAAAGGCCAAGGAAGAAAAGAGAACAGCCATAGAGGAGCTGGCAATAGAACGAGAATCACGAGCCGCTCTCCAGCTGGAGAAAACAAAGCAGATAGCAGAATACCAAAGGGAGATTGCTGTGCTAAAGGAAGAAGCCAGCAATAAGGATGAAGAAGAATCAAAAGCCATGAAGGAATGTGGCGCTGCTTGGGAGGGAAGAAGAAAAATCTTAATGGATCGCCTCAACAGAGAGAGGGAGACCAATGCTCACTTGTGGCGCAAGAACGACCAGCTCTCTATAGTCAACCTGGAAGCACAAAACCAGCTTAAGAAGATAAGACAGGAGGCTGCAGAGCTGGATCAGCTAAGAGGAGAATAGGTGTGAAGGATTCAGGTGAAGCTGGACCAGCTCAATGCACAGATCGCCAATGAACACTAGGAGCAGTCCCGCCTACACTGCGAGCTCGAGGACTAGCAGCAACAACTCATGGCTATGACCCTCCATCAGGGGGAGAGCCTGGAAGATATGGAAAAGAGAGAAAAAGAATGGGCTGACCACAACGAGAGGAGAATACGAGACCTAGCACGCCAGCTGGCCAAAGCTGAAGGAGATAGAGTGTTGGCTGAGAATCAGACAGAGGCGGCCCAGCTCTCCATGATAGCCCAGCAGCACACCTTCCTCAACATGCTGCTCCACTCCACCAAACCGGAAGAAAACGAAGCCAATGATCAGCAGAAGAAGCTAGCCATTGCACGCAAAGCCCTAACAGCAGGCCTGCATGTACCACTATAGCTAGGAGGCCCGCCGCAGAGCCTGGAGGAGCAAAGAAGATATCTTGCACAGGTAGGCCTGACCGTGCAAGAAATCGACGAACTCGGCTTCACAGAGGCGAAGGCGCAAGAAGACGTGTAAGCAGAAGGGGGTGGACCAAAGTTTTATCTGGGACCTCAGGAGGAGGACTACGTCCCACCACCCCCTCCTCCACAACAAGATGAAGTGAAACTCCCTGACACATCTACTGAGAGGAAAGTAGCCCTCGCTAAGCGCAGGAGAGAAATGGTAGAGAAGGCAAGGAAAAAGCTGAACGTTAGACCTGTTCCAAGACAACCTGCCCCTCTACCACCGCGCCCTGAGAATCTCCCCGCTGAATTCCATGTAGAGTTGATTATCTGGAAATAGCAGGAATGTGCCCGCGATCCCTTCGACTTGAGCTTTGAGCTTCCCGCTACACTAAACAGAGTAATGCCCATTAAACTTGTAAACAATGTAATCGCTATGGGTGCAAGGCTCAAGGACAAGTGGCTAGCGGAGCGAGAGGCCAACCTAACTGCTTGGGGAGCCGAGGACCACGAATTTTGGCAGGATAAAGTCCTCCAGGTGCCTAGATTGGTGGAAGGCTATAATTACCAACCCACCTGGAGAAGACACATTTTTTATGTCAACCTTGATGCTTGGATGGCTTTTTGTAACACCCTCCCTTCTGAGAGGAACGACCCCATTTTCATGCCGTATCCTCGAAGGGTAGGAGTGGATTTTAATCCGTCCATCCATGGCAGCTTCGACTTCCCCATCATCTATAACACCAATAGAACCTCCTATAAGGATGTGCTTGTATTTACCCTCCCTGATTTGTACAATTCTATAGATAGATTCCTTAGTGAGTTCACCTCCTGCCCTAACCTCGCCTTCATAACAACTTGTAATTACCTCAGACTAATTAGGGTCCTAGTCCACCAAGAGCCTGCCCCTCAAGAACGCCACCTCCCACCCCTTTTCTTTGACCCCAATGCCATAGACAGCAGCACCATGACTCGTCTCATGATGCGCGCTATTCTTTTGCCATCCTTCTGTGTTGCACTGCTTGAGGATATGAGCGATAGCAAATTCACATAGTGCAACCACCCCTTCCTTTCCACCACCACTCTCAAAACCCGCCTCAATCTCAAGGGCTACTTGCTGAGTCGTAGATTCCTTAACAAGGCCCGCCGCCCTCCACAATCCCCTACTTGCCATTCGGATGACGAGGATTAAACTCCCGTCATTCCCTTGTATCACTTGCATCTATGTATAAGCCTCTATATATATATATATATATGTATATATATATATGTATATATGTATATATATATATATATATGTATATATATATATGTATATATGTATATATATATATGTATATATGTATATATATATATGTATATATGTATATATATATATGTATATATATATATATATATATATATATATATATATGTGTATACATATATATATATATATATATATGTATACACATATATATATATATGTATACATATATATGTGTGTGTGTGTGTGTGTGTGTGTGTGTGTGTGTGTGTGTGTGTGTGTGTGTGTGTGTGTGTGTGTGTGTGTTTTTTAAAGCCACAAGGCAACAAAAGAAAAGGGTAAACTGGAAAGAAGAGACAACAGCAAAGCATAGCAAAGCCAAGGGATGCATCTACTATTAAGCGAAGATAAGAGAGAGAGACCTTCGCAAGATCCGCTTGCAACTCCCCTTCACCTCGTCGTGCACCATAGTCACTGCACCTAGGATTCTCCCTAGCCCCTTCCCCACTTCACGCTTAGGGCACATCAAGGGCAGGACTTTCAGACCTGTCACCCTAAGACTTGCATCGCACCTCCAACGACACACGAACTAGGTCCTCAAGTATGGACATTACCAAGGGCTTGCCCAAGGTTAGACCCGTCTCCTAGTTCCACTCCCATAGGCACCACACATTGCACGGAGAGGCAAACACACCCCTTAGGGAGTGCATAACTTTTCTTGCGGGTTATGTTCGAGTTTCAACAACTGGCTACTCAGCTGAAGAAGATCACCCACGGCATCCTTGAATGACCAAAATCTGTTCCATATGCCGGATATGACACCATTGCTGCTGTTCAGGAGCTTTTCTGCATTGGAGTGAACGGACCAGCGTGCTTCATGCCGCCAACCATTTGCCTACTGATGGCTACCATGATTGAACCAAATCAAGCAAAAGGAGTACTCAGTAATAGACCTGCCATTGGCATAGATCTTGGAACCTCATCTTCCAAAGATGCATGCCCAACGCCTCAAGACCTACGGATCGCTTATTAATTCCACAAGCCTAAAGAATTTCAATGCAAGGTTGAAGATCTTCAACACAGCACTGAACACCTTCAACTCAAAGACAAAGATCTTCAAATCAAAGATACAGATTTTCAATGCGAATACAAACCATGTCATTGTCAAGGCAGAGTTCGGGGGAAGCTTCTCCAGGATAAATCCCTCCAATAGCATCCTCCTAAGGGATTGCTTATTGCTTCAAGCGTTTCTGATGCTCAAGGGATGACCGACTACATAATGGATGCCACAACTGTGTGAAAGATGCCGAGCACCTTCATGAAGCCTAAAGCACGCCGGAATCTCTCCTGGTCATCGTCATTAAACTCCATCACCTCTCATTCACACAACCACCTTGGAAGCAGTGTCATCCACCTACCAGTTCCGCCTAGCAGCAGACCTAACTAGCCACTACTTCCCACCGCAGTGCCATGGGACTGGCACTTGGCTAGGAGGGGGGTAATGTTAGCATGTTTCCCACAGCACAGAGGAGCGAAAAATGGAAAAAAGAAAAAAACAGGAAAAGGCGCCTTGACCGGTAACCAGACCCTGAAAATTTAAATGTTCAGGCACGACCCTCAGAAAGTCTCAGTGTTGCCCCAAGACAACAAAAGAGTAAAAGGCGCACCATTAAAATGTGGAAGCGCTCTCGAATCCTTGTAAAAGAGCGCTAGGCTCGCTCCTGTGCAAAGTGTACGCATTAGTTGGGAATAGGATAAATTAGAATGGTGGGAAATGGGAAAAAGGGCCTAGGCTACGACCGGCCATGTAAAAAAGGGAAAAGGGGATGACCACCCAAAAAGGATTTAGGGCTTTGTATATAAAGTTGAAAAGTAAATGAGAAGCTCATTCTTTTAGTGTGTGGCAAAAAGAGTCTTCTTCTTCCTCTCTTCTTCTCTCCTTCTTGATTGTGTGTGCTCTTGAGAGAGGGAGTGTGAGAGCGTGAGGGAGTGAGTGCGTGTGGGAGTGAGGGATCAAGAGGATGAAGCTCTTCACCATCTCCTCTTCTCTTCTTCTCTTCTCTTATCTTGTGTGTGCTCTTGAGAGAGGGAGTGTGAGAGTGTGAGGGAGTGAGTGCATGTGGGAGTGAGGGATCAAGAGGGTGAAGCTCTTCACCATCTCCTTTTCTCTTCTTCTGTTCTCTTCTCTTCTCTTGTGCGCGCGGCTATGGAGGATGGAGCTTGGAGATGGAGGAGGCTTGAGGATGCTTGAGCTAGCATCAAGAATCGTGGAGCTACCGGAGTGCAAGAGAGAGGAGGGTACTCGATCAAGCATCAAGGTAAGCTCACTACACTCGTAGGATTTTACGGAAAGAAGTGTCAAGAATCACATGGTGGGGGTACTTGCTTGAGCTGCGGCGCCAAACACACATTGTATACACAAGAGGAAGCTCACTCAAGAACACAAGAAGAGGGATGGAGGCCAAAACGTTTTCTTGCTAGTTTCTTGTTCTTCTTCCACACACTATACAATGTACACAAAGTATAGATAAGATACAATATAAAGGAAAGTGGCCTACTAAGTCAAACAATGCATAACCGACTACACTAATCGACTGGTGCTATGTTTTTGCCAACTGTAGGTAGGTGTAACAAACTAAATATAATAAGTGATAAGTCAGTGGCCATGTGAGTATCATAATGACCACCAACGTGCTAAGTGTAGACATGCGTACCCATCTAGCCAGGCGGTCCATCATCAATGTCCGCATGTGTTGAGCTTGCCATCTCAACACTCCCCCTCAAGCTCAACTCTATCTCTGCAACTCCAAGTAAGCTTTGGAACTTTTGAAGCTTCTCTGCACCCAATGCCTTTGTGAAAATGTCAGCTATCTGATCCTGTGTGCTGACATATACCAAGTCAATCTCTCCTGCAAGTACCTTCTCTACACCCAATGCCTTTGTGAAAATGTCAGCTATCTGATCCTATGTGCTGATATATACCAAGTCAATCTCTCCTGCAAGTACCTTCTCTCTCACAAAGTGGTAGTGCACCTCAATGTGTTTTGTCCTAGCATGGAACACTAGATTCCTAGCTAGCTTTATGTTGCTCATGTTGTCATAATGAATGACAACTAGACCATCTCCCTGCACGTCCAAATCACCTAATAACTTTTGCAGCCATACCACCTCACATGTTGCCATCGTAGCATCTCTATACTCAGCCTCTATACTCGGTAAAGCAACTGTAGGTTGATTTTTGCTGCTCCATGTAACTACTACACTACCAAAGGAAAACATGAATCCACTTGTAGATCTTCTGTCTAACATGCTACCAACCCAATCTGTATCTGTGTATCCAAACACCTGTACGTCCTTACCTACCTCATAAAAAAGTCCATAATGTAAAGTGAACTTCACATACCTCAATATACGGCTAACTGCATCCAAATGAGGCTTTCTAGGCATTTGCATAAACTAACTGACAAGGCCAACAACATAGCTCAAGTCTGGCCTTGTGATAGTCATGTAAATCAAACTCCCTACTATCCTCCTGAACATAGTAGGGTCTTCTATCTCATCCCCAACGTCAGCACTCAACTTCACATTTTGCTCCAATGGTACTGAAAGAGGCTTACATGCTGTCATACCATACTTGGATAATATATCCAAGCCATACTACCTTTGGGATAGCCATATACCATCATCACATCTTATCACCTCAATACCAAGAAAGTATCTCAACTCACCCAAATCTTTCATCTCAAACTTCTTCTTCAAGAAGTCCTTAACTTCAGCAATCCCATTGTCATTGTCACTTGTAATAATCAAGTCATCCACATAGATGACTATGATGACTAACCCTGCATCTCCCTTTCTTACATAAAGTGAGTGATTAGCATCAAAAATACAAAATCCAATATTGACAAGATACTCTCCAATCTTGTCAATATTGACAAGATACTCTCCAATCTTGTCAGACCATGCTCTAGGTGCTTGCTTCAGCCCATAGAGCGCCTTCTTTAACCTGCACACATATGTGGGATGCTCTAAATCCTCATAACCTGCTAGCTGCTCCATATACACTTCTTCTTGCAATTCACCATGAAAAAAGGCATTCTTAACATCCATTTGCTGCAAACTCCAACCTTTGGCTGCTGCCAAGGCAATCACACATCTAACAGTTGCCATTCTAGCAACTGGACTGAATGTCTCTTCATAATATATGCCATATGTTTGAGCATAGCCTTTTGCAACCAACCTAGCTTTATACCTACTAACTGAGCCATCTGCATTATGCTTGACTTTGTAAACCCACTTATAGCCAATAGCTTTCTTACCCTTAGGTAAGGGTACCAAATCTCAAGTCTTATTGGCTTCTAATACAGCCATCTCCTCATCCATTGCTGCATCCCAATGAGCATGACCAACAGCATCCTCAAAACAGGTGGGCTCAACATCCTCAACTAGTTTCACTATATAAGCATAATGGTGAGTTGCATAACCTTCAAAACCAAATCTTTTAACATGGTATCTGACCCTACTAGATATGCGTACCAGTGGATCACTCAATGGAGCCTTTGAATTACTATGAGCTCTCTGTACACCTGGTGTCCTGACTGAAGGAATGCCAAGCTCATCATCCAAACTCTCCGAACCACTAGAATCTCCATCAAATCCCAAATGACTAGTAGATGCATCATTACCATCCAGCACTTTCTTCTTTCCTTTGTCCTTCCCTGCAATACTTATAGATCCACCTGAAGATGTGGAGCTACTCCTTAGTCTCCCAGACCAAGGGCTCACTGTAGGTATAGTACCAGATGATATTTTTGGTCCACTAAGACTCCGTGATTCTTATTTATCTTTCTACATATAGCTGTCCTCATCATTATCATCATCTAATACATCACCAGTAGGTGCATACCAGCTGCCCATCTCATCAAAGATAACATCCCTGCTCACTCTGAACTCACTTGTGACAAGGTTATAACAACGATATCCTTTCTGCTCTAAAGAGTATCCAATAAAAACACATTTTTCTGCCTTTGGATCAAGCTTCTTCCATAGCTCATCTGGCACATGAACGTATGCAACACAGCCAAATATCTTCAAGTGTGATACATCAAGCTTCTTGCCAGTAAAGCATTCTTCAAGAGTCATCCCATGAACTGCAGCCGTGGGAGTTCTGTTCATAATGTAAACAGCAGTATGGACAGCCTCAAACCAAAAACGTTTGGGCATATTCTTTTCAGCCATTAATGCCCGTGCAACTTCTGTAATATGCATGTTTTTTCTTTCTGCAACGCCATTTTGCTGTGGGGTATACCTGCAAGTAAATTGCCTCTTTATCCCATGAGTCCTCAAGAAGCCACTGAACTCATTAGAGAGGTACTCTCCCCCTCCATTTGATCTCAAGCACTTCACTTTTAAGCTTGTTTCTATTTCAACAGCTACCTTAAAAGATTTGAAGTGCTCAAACACATCACTCTTTTCCTTCATGAAGTATACCCATAACTTCCTTGAATAGTCATCAATAAATCTGACAAACTAGTTACTGCCACCAAGAGATACATTCTGTGTAGGCCCCCAAACATTTGTATGCACTATATCAAGTATATTTCTGCTCACTTCTCTATCATGCGAGAAGGGTTGTCTTGCCTGCTTACCAAACTGGCATGCTTCACAAACTTTATGCAATTCTACAACTCTAAAAGAAGGCAACCCTATAACCAATCATCTAGACTGCATCAATTTCAGCCTTTGCACATTTGCATGTCCAATACATTTATGCCATGTTTCAATATCTGCAACTACTCCTTTTCCTTTAGCATACATAACAGCATCCATTGCAAGAATTCCAGCATCTAAAGTGAACATTCGGCCAACTCTACTTCCTTTTGCGACGACCAACCTACACTTATCATTAAAGTTTTCTACAAAAAAACCTTTTGCATTGAATCGGACCTGCAACCCCTGCTCTACCATTTGGCCAACAGATACTAGATTCTTTGTAATTGATAGCACATGTAATACATCTATCAGACTCTTTGTCTAGCCATCATACAAGGACAAGGAAACCTTTCCAATGTGTGAAATTGGGTGTGGCATGAATCATTACCCGTCTACACATAACCTGGGTTTTGTAAGTCTTGCATCTCTCCAAACCATTCAACATGACTGGTCATATGATTAGATGCACCTAAATCAACATACCATACATCATCAAGTGTCCCCTTTCCTGTAGCTGCATTCATCATATGCTTCATAACAAACAGATGCTCATATTTGTCTTCATTCTATCATGAAGACGATGCATAGTTCCCTTGCTGCAATTTACCACTGCGAATATCATCCTTCTTTGCATAGCAATGGGCTATAATATGGCCTGTTTTGCCACAATAATGGCAAACAATAGAAAAATTTCTAGAACATCTATTCTGCCATCCACCTCTTCCACTAAAGCTCCCCCTACCTCTAAAGTTTCCTCTATCTCCAAAAACCTGCATTTCACCAAACTGTTGATTGAACATGTTTTGCTGGTTATCGCCAGCACGTCCCATACCACGGCCTCTCGAAGAGGATCTACCACGTTCCCTTCCTGAACTCGAGTAGAATGCTTGGACATGTTCACCATTTCTTTCAGACGAATCACCCTGCATATTGATCTCTTCAGTAATCATGAGAGAGATCAGCTCATCAAAATCTAGAAATGGCTTCCGTACATATAGTGAAGTAACAAATGATTTCCATGCCTTCTCATTGTTAAGGCCACTCAAAGTGGATGAAACCAAATCATCATCATCCGGCATTGCATCAATCACTGCTAAAGCATCTGCAACACTCCTCACCTTCAAGACATACTCATTGATAGACATTTTCCCTTTCTTCAAGGCATTCAACTCTTGCTTGAGTTGAATCTTTCGTGCCTTTGTATTTACTGAAAACATGCTCTCAAAAATTGTCCAAGCTACATGTAAAGTTTCTACATTCCTGATATGTCCCAACATAGTATTATCAATAACTGTAGATAGCCAGTACATCACCTTTTTGTCTTTCACATTCCACTCTTTCCATGCTTTTAACTCATCTGCAGTTGGAGGGATACCCAGCTCTGGCTCCTTTTCTTCACCTGAGACAAACTCATAAAGGCCCTTTCCAATAAGAAAGTTTGTCACACGAAACTTCCATGAAGGGTAGTTGTTCTTGTTGAGCTTCTCAATAATGGGATTTCCACTATTCTCTACCATTATCATAAATAAGGATACAACACAGCAAGCTAGTCTTCTGCAATCTTTCACAACACGTGCACAACACTACACCAAGCAACCTTTTTCACTAATTGCTCAATAGTACATGTAATCTGCAACCTGTTTGCAGATAAACCTTATGTTTGCTTCCTGTAAACACCTCAAAAATTACAGATTCGCAATCTATAACCTGTGCACCCACTTTCGGTCAATACAGTCGAAATCACAGTGTACCCTGAAATTGTTGTCCGCAACCTTGCAACTCTAAAACGGGGCCTCAAATGGCCTTAGATGTCCACATGTGTTGAGCTTGCCATCTCAACAAGAAGAAGGAGAAAATTGATTCTGATTGAATTTTTTAAAATTAGAATTGAATTGCTTTGTATCAAATTTACCATTAACCTTGATAACAGTCTTCTTTCAAGCGAAAAAGTCTTCCGCATAGACTGCGCGTGACAGTCTTCTTGCTGTAAATCAGCTCTGCCAAGTTGCAGGTGAGAACAGGGGCTTGCTAGAACTTCCAAACTAGTTCGAGAGTACCACAATGCGAACAACCAGTATGGAGAAGATTGAAAATTGAATTTTAGGCTTAAATAAAGCTTAATGACTTTAAGTTTTTTTTAAAAGCTTAATAATTTTGAGAATTTGTAGTAGCAAGATGGTGCCACGTTCTGAACGGAATCGTCAACGATCAGTACATACTTTTGTCACGGATCGTTGAATTGATGAGGCTTAAGCTCCTTTTAAGCTTATTAAGCTTATTAACTACAAATCTCATAACCTTCTTCTCTACTTCTTTGTCACAAAAATAACTTACAAAGGAACTTTAAAAGTAGTCCTTGCCTCCTAGGAGAGGTCCTTGGCGATCAGAGGGTACAATAGGGGGTTCTTCATCGCCAGGAACACGCCTATATTATTAGTTCGTTGCGAGATAGCCCATAGAGTCTGTTCGTTCTAGGAGCTTCGCCTTCCTGCAAGATGGTAAGTGATGGGAAGCTCTTCATCTCGGAAGGTCCCAAAGAGCAAAGAACTCTACAAAACCTTCATAAAGGCAAAAAGAGAGTTTACATGACATGAGAAAAAAACACCAATTGGGTGCAATCTCCCCTGTCTCCCTCCGTTTTGGGGCCACACCATTATTTCAGACAGTCTGCTTCCTACACAGATTTCAGGATATGGACAGAGATCGCATTGCATATAGAGCATATATGGCATCTCAGGAGATGGCTCGAGCGGGGGATACCACATCATGGTATGCACAGACTAGAGCTTGGTTTGACATACATGGGCTGGACATTGATAGACTCCCACCTCTTCTATATGATACTCAGGCTCCCACTTACACCCTCTCTCTCTCTGAGAGGAACAGAGTCATCAGACAGGAGATATGGCATATTTATATACAGAGGACATGGGTCAGCCCTGCACAGCCCACTGCCATCGAAGATGGCACATTATTATACACAGTTCTTGAGGATATCAGAGCAGGGATTCATAGAGATTCCGAGATATATGCAGATCTATATGCCACATCGATTGAGAGTTCTTATTGGACAGCTCAGGGTATCATCACATCAGCTTATGATTGAGAGTGGCAGAGCCAGTGGCATCCCACGGGAGGAGAGGATATGCCCCCTTTGCAGATTAGAGGTGGAGAGTGAGGAGCATTTTGTTCTCAGATGCCCGGCATACTCAAAGTTGAGATCTAGATACACATTGAGCAGCTCACTTCAAGGATGTATGACTGATATGGATCAGAGATCATTTGGCCGTTTTCTGGGAGAGGCATGGCACATCAGAGAGCAGAGCACACAGCGGGTCCCAGTCAGAGAGGGGCCCACCCAGACGACTATTACACAGTTCTTTCAGACAGACAGAGTGAGAGCTACTGTACCAGCCTCCAGCCAGACCTCCAGGCTCACACTACAGCAGGCTGAGGACCAGTGTACCCGACGCCGCACGAGGATCTGTGGGTTTCGGACCCCACAGCCATACCGACAGGAGATCCGGAGGATTCTTGATCTACATCGACAACAGACTGAGATCCGACGACACTCGACACATTGGATCTTAGATCTCCAGTTTGCTCTTTCTCCACAGCCGATGTACCACATCCTGCATCCAGGAGGGATCACCTGCTATTAGCAACTTCGACGACTGCTACTACATCCCAGGATAGTATATCTCCCTGCATTTGTTACATATACACATCACACCACTTTATCACAGCCGACAGTTGTTCCCCTATCACAGCCGACATTTGTTCCCCTTTTGTAGCCATTATCTGGAGTACCAGAGCTACATACGCACATACACATACACGACACTTATCACACTCACAGCACCGTATTTTCAGTTTCCAATTTTTAGCTTTTCATTCAGCACTTTTATTTTGGATAGCTGGACCTCATCAGTTGTATCACAGTTTGTCTCATAGGCTAGTTTTGGTCTTTAGAAGACGTTAATATAACTTTCTTTCTTTCTTCTTTCTTCTTTCTTTCTCTCTCTCTCTCTCTCTCTCTCTCTCTCTCTCACATCAGGGAGATAGCATGTTGAGGCGACTTCCTTCTATTGCAATGGAGGAGGGATAAGTTCACGGATTAGGATTTAGCTCTCGAGGAAAGGAAGAAGAATATGGTCACCCTCTAAAGGAGGGAAAGAGAAGGAGATCCTTCAAAAAGGCTCTCTCTCCCTCTCTCCCTCTCTCCCTCTCTCTCTCTTCCTTCAATGTATCATGCATCAAGGATTCTTATCCCCTTATGATGGGGGGAGGGGGGTTTATAGCGGGAAGGGAAGGTAGTATGGGGGGGGAGGGGCATGGGGAGGAGATAGAGTGGTGGTGGTGCCACCACCCACCACTTGTCATTGTCCATGGTGGTGGCAGCCTACAGACTTTTGGCCGTTATGCTCTAAGGGGGAGTGTTTGGCCATTTGTCTTTGTATCTACCATGAGGATATTCGCAATTGTGTAGAGATGGATATAAAACTTTGGTTGAAGCATGCTTCATGGAATTAAAAATGATTGCATTGATGATTGCTACTTGGTGCAATCATGCCAAGGATAGTGCTTAGCCTGTTGAAAGAGAGGGAGAGAGACAGAGTGGAGCAGAAGATGAGCCTCAGCTCATTGTTGTTCTTCTTTCATTATTCTTTCATCATACTAACTGAAAGAGACTTACACACATAGATATGACTAAGCAAGACTAACTGTGGTTAAGTCACTGACTACACCAACTTATTGAATGTCACACATGTGTACAGGTGTATCCAGCTAATGTCGATCACACACATAAAGATAGACTGACTGAAGAGTAACGGGAGCTTGATATTCTAACACTCCCCCTTAAGCTCAAACCATCTGATAAGCTCCAAGCAGTTTTCTAAAGTATATGAACTTTTCTTTACCAAGAGACTTGGTAAATATATCTACTACCTGGTCTTCAATCTTCACATGAATCAAGTCAATTTGCCTTGTAAGAACCATTTCACTGATGAAATGGTAGTGAACCTCAATATGTTTGGACCTATCATGGTAGATAGGATTGCTAGCCAACATAATACTGCTGAGGTTATCACAATGCAATCTCACTCTGCTTTCCAACTGTATTCCCAAGTCTTTCAGCAATTTCATCAACCAAACTACTTCTCAAGCAGCTAAGGCAACTCCTCTGTACTCAGCTTCTATACTAGAAAATGCAACAGTAGGCTATTTCTTACTCTACCAACTTATCATACTGCTACCCAATCCAAATGCATAACCACTGGTTGACCTCATGTCATAGGCACAACCAGCCCAATCAGCATCAGTAAACCCTGTCAAGTCAAGAGATTTTCCATATGCATAAAATAGCCCACAATCTATAGTACCCTTTACATATCTCATGATCCTCTTGACTGCATCTAAATGTGGTTTGCGAGGCTTTATGAAGTGACTAATCAGCCCCATTGCATAACATAAGTCAGGACGGGTAATAATCAAGTATATCAAGCTGCCCACCATTTGTCGATACATTGTCACATTCTCTATGTTATTCCCAACATCAATCTGTAGCTTGACATTCTGACCAAGAGGTGTCTCCATAGGCTTGCATTCAGCCATATCATACTACTGTAACATGTCATGAGCATACTGTTTCTATGGTAGCCATATACCTTGAGGCATAGTGATACCTCAATCCCAAGAAAATACTTTAGTTCACCAAGGTCTTTGACTCTGAATTCAGCCTGTAAACATGATTTAATTTCAACAATGCCCTCTTCATCACCTCCAATGATGATAGGATCATCGACATAAACCCCTAGAAACACATATCCATGATTTGACTTCTTCATGAACAAACTATGATGTGCATCACCCAATCTAAATCCATGTTGCTGTAAATAACTGTTGATCCGAGCATTCCATGCTCTAAGTGCCTGTTTCAGTCCATATAAAGCCTTTTTCAACTTACATACATGTGTAGGAAAGTTTGGGTGAACATAACCTTCAGGCTGCTCCATATATTCTTCCTCAACCAAATCACTGTTCAAGAAAGCATTCTTGACATCCGTTTGCCATAATTTCCAACCTTTGCATGTTGCCAAAGAAATGACAATTCCGATTGTTGCCATTTTAGTCATCGGACTGAAAGTCTCCTCATAGTCAAGGCCATATTGCTACGCATACCCTTTTTTGCAACCAGCCTGGCCTTATAGCGTTCTAATGAACCATATGACTTGCACTTAACCTTGTACACCCATTTGCAACCAATTGGAACTTTTCCTTTAGGCAACTCAACCAATTCCCATGTCTCATTTTCAGTCAGTGTTGCATACTCCTCATCCATGGCAGCACACCACTATAGCTGCATCATCAAACTTTGTAGGTTCTTTGTAACCTATCACACTAGCCATATATGCATAATGGCGGGCTAAATAACAAGTGTGTGTAAACTTGTCAATTGGTTTTCTAACTCTCTCAGATCTCCTAACTGTGCCTCACTCTGAGCTTGCCTCTCATGAGGCAATGCATAATGACTTTGCCTTGCTTGAGGCGTCATAATAGATGGAATGCCCAACTCACTATCCAAACTGTCACTGTTAGATGACTCATAACCTATTGTAACTGGACCTGTCACATCCTCAAGCATCTTTTATTTTCCATTATCCAATCTCCCCCTCACTGACATATCTGTGTCAGTGGATGTAGGAGTACGACTCCGCAAGCATCTTGACCAAGGACTTACTATCGGTGACCCATCACCTATAGGACCACTCATAGATGTACTTGCTGTAGGTGTATTTTTAGCATTACTAGTGATGGATGATCCATCAATAGCCACTGCAATAGGATTACCATACTACGATGCCAGCTCATAAAAAACATCTTTGCTAATCAATGTCTCATGTGTAGACAATGCATAGCATTTGTAGGCTTTCCGGTCTTGTGCATAACCAAGGAACACACTCTTGACAGTTTAGGATCCAATTTCTTCCTCTTTTCATCAGGAACATGCACATATGCAATGCTACCAAATACCTTCAAGTGTGAAATGAGCTTATGACCATACAACCTCTCATATGGAGTTACATGAATCCCTGTTGTAGGGGTTGTATTCAGCACATAGACAGCAGTCACTACTGCTTCAGCCCAATAACCATTTGGCAAACTCTTCTCATTCAGCATAGCTCTTGCCGATTCCATGAGTACCCTATGTTTCCTTTCTGCTACACCATTTGGCTGTGGTGTATAGCTGCAAATTAACTGTCTTCTAATCCCATGTTTAGCAATGTACCTGTCAAAGTAATTAGAGACATATTCTCCACCTCCATTTGATCTAAAACATGAAATTTTTCAACTCAACTCATTTTCAGCATGCTTCTTGAAATCCTTGAATCATCAAACACATCATCCTTATGTCTCAATATAGAAAGCCACGTATACCTGTTGAAATCATCAATGAAGGATACATAGTAACGAGCACCACCAAACGAAGCATTATGAGACGGACCCCATACATCTGAATGTAAGAACTACAAGGGTCATGAGCTATTGCGTACATGTCTCATTAATGGAAACCATGCTTGCTTTCCAAATTGACATGCATCACATACATGTCCAAAATCATGATACTTGAACTTAGGTAGTCCAAGCATAATCTCCTTCTGCTACATAGATTTTAGCTTTTGTACATTCACATGGCCAATCCACTTGTGCCATATCTCAACATCCCGTATAGCACCATCATCATATGCAAACATGGCTACTTTCAATTTTGGAATTGATGCATCAAGAGTAAACATTCTACCATCTCTTCGGCCTCTAGTAATCAATTTACAGCCATTACCATATTCTTCAACAAAGCATCTCACCTGCAGATTCTGTTCTACCATTTGTCCAACTAACAAAAGATTCTTGGTTATTCTAGGTACATTTAGTACATCATGCAGGCTCTTTTTCTTGCCATCAGGCATCGACAACAGAACAATTCTTGTGTGTTGAATGTCATGTTGGATGTCATACCCAATACTCAAATAACCATGTAAACTTGAAACCATCTCATCAAACCATTCTCCATGGGGTGTCATATGATTTGAAGCCCTTGAATCAATGTACCATCTCTCATCTCTATTCTCCCTAGATGCATTCTTAGACACATGCTGCATGGCAAACAATCTGCCAACCTGCTCATCGTGAGCACCGCTAAAAGATGCATAATGCCCATGTTGTTTGCCATTTGCCTTCATATCTCCCTGCTTCTTGTAACAATCCTTTGCAATGTGTCCATATCTATCACAGTAATGACAGTCCGTATCTGTGTTTGACTGATCATTTGACTACCATGAACCAGATCTACCACCTCTACCATGGGGTGATCACCCCCTGCCTCTAAAGCCACCAGATCCATGATGGCCCTATGTATTTGTGCCATGCTAGATATTCTAATGATGCTATTCATAAGTGTTTGAGTATCTCCTCGACCTCGAAAAGAGCCACGACCTCTGCCGCCTCTGCCACACTAGCTAGAGTAAAGAACTGTGTCTTTGCTTTAAGAGACGTACTAGAACCTGTATTCAGCCCAAGCTTAACTTCCTCATGCCACACCAAAGCAATTAGCTCATCCTAATCAGGGGATTCAGCTCTCACAGAAATAGACGTATCAAATGCTTTGTACTCTTTTCCAAGTCCATTCAATGTCACTGTAATCATATCATCCTCAAACAGTGAAGATTCAATGGTGGCAAGCTGATCCGCTATGTTCTTGATCTCTGTAGTGTAGGCCTGAATGCTTCTGCCATTTCTAAACATGTTATTGAACTATTGTTTTAGCTGAATCTTTCTTGCATGTGTTACATTTCCATAATTCTTCATGAGTATGTCCCATGTATCCTTTGGGGAACTGCATCCAGTAATCTATATAACCATAGCATCTGATATACATAAGGAAAACCAATGTAACACCTTGCATGCTCTCTCAATCCATAGCTTATGAGCCCTTTTCCGATCATTTGTCAGATTCCTTTCATGTATTTCAGGTTCAGCCTCATCACCTGTACATAAGTCCCAATAACCTCTGCCAACCAAAAAATTATTGTTTGCTACGATGTTTTGCCACTACCATAGACTGTTTTAAACTTATTTGAGCTTGGTTTATGCTCAGTTGACTGTGTTTTTTCATTATTGGAATACAGTTTACAGCAGATGCCTCAAATGGTCGTGGAAGAGGGGGTTATTTAGCCAGAGTAAGAGGCACTTGGTAGCAGCCTCAAATGAGTCGTGGACAGCAATCAAATGTAAATAAGGATTGTCATTATTGTGGCAAATACGGGCATGTAGCTAAGGATTGCTACAAGAAGCAGAATGATCAGAAAGCAAGAGGGAAGTAACATGGTAATTATGCTTCTTCTAGTGGTATGCAGGAGGATGACAGGTTGTTTGCTATGCAACATGTGACAAAAGGGTTGCCTACAGAA
Organism: Lygodium microphyllum; assembly: GCF_053477565.2. NCBI lineage: Eukaryota > Viridiplantae > Streptophyta > Polypodiopsida > Schizaeales > Lygodiaceae > Lygodium > Lygodium microphyllum. The sequence goes on from NC_141150.1 coordinate 22,725,530, forward strand.
GGCAAGGCAGATGATGTATGGTACATAGTCTCAAGGGCATCTAACCACATGACTCCTCATGGAGAGTGGTTTGACACATTGGTAGAAAGTACTTATGTATATGTTTGCATAGGGGATGATACGCAGCATGACATTATGCATACAGGTATTATTCCCTTGATGATGCATGGTGACAGGAAAAAGAGTCTCTATGATGTGTTACACCATAACCAAAATCTTGCTTTCTATGGGACAAATGACTGAAAAGAATCTACAAGTTAGATTCAATAGAGATGGATGTTACATTGAAGAGTATGGTCAAGGATGCAAGCTCATTGCTAAGCAAAAGAAATGGCAAGATGTTTACATTGGATACAAAAATTCCAGCATTGAATGCTGCTATGTACTCACATGACAATGTTGTAAGGAACATTGAGATATGGTATAAAAGGATCGGTCATGTAAATGTTCAAAAGTTGAAGAATATGCAGCATAAGCAAGTTGTACTTGGACTCCCTAAGTTCAAGCATGTGGAATTGGGACATGTATGTCAATCTTGTCAATTTGGGAAGCAATCAAGGCTTCCATTTATGAGGCATGTAAGCAGTACTACTAGACCATTACAACTTGTACATTGTGATGTATGGGGACCCTCACAAAATATATCTTTTGGGGGATCACGTTACTATGTGTCATTCATAGATGATTATAGTAGGTACACATGGTTGTATGTGCTAAAGCACAAAAGTGATGTCATGGATGCTTTTCAAGACTTCAAGAGACATGTAGAGAAAGAATTGGCTTGCTACATCTCATGCTTGAGATCTGATGGTGGTGGAGAATATGGTTCTAAAGACTTTGATCACTTATTGGTAGTCCATGGGATCAAAAGGCAATTGACATGTAGGTACATGCCACAACAAAATGGTGTGGCAGAAAGGAAACACGGTGATCATGGAATCGGAAAGAGCCATGTTGAATGAGAAAAGCCTACAAAATGCATATTGGGCAGAGGCTGTAATGACTGCAGTGTATGTCATGAATCGTACACCAACAGCAGGTATACATGAGGTGACTCCTGATGCGAGGCTTTATGGGATAAAGCCAGACATTAGCCATCTTAAGGTCTCTGGATGCTTGGCATATGTACATGTTCCAGATGAAAAGAGGAAGAAGCTTGATCCAAGGGTAGAAAAGCGGTATGCACAAGATAGGAAAGTGTAAAAATGCTACAACACTTCTACTCATGAGACATTGGTCTCGAGAGATGTGGTATTCGATGAGCTGAAATCATGGCATGAGAAGAAGATCACCTTGTTGAATGATGATGATGATGTTTGTCGGGAAACTTATGTACATGCATGTACAAATGAAAGTGCAAAAATTTATGGGCCTTCTAAAGATGCTATTTCATCAATTAGTCCTTGGATAGGTAGATTGAGGACTTCAGCATCTTTGTCCATTGACATGGGTATGTCACTGGGGGGGAGAAATGTGGATAAAGGAAAAGGAAAACTTGATGATGTTACAGGGCCACTCACTTGTGGTTTTGATTCACCTGGCACTGATAGCTTGGATAGTGAGTTTGGTATTCCATCAGTTGTGACTCCTGGTGTGAGACATAGATACGTACCACCTCATGAGAGAGGAGAGTCTCATATTACACCTCAGTTGAGGAGATCAGAAAGAGTCACGAAGCTTGTGGATAGGCTTACATACAGTGACTACACAGTGAGGCACTATGCATATATGGCAAAAGTCACTAGCTTCAAGGAACCCACAAAGTTTTCTAAAGCTATTTTGGATGATCATTGGTGTAAGGCAATGGATGAGGAATATTCAGCATTGGCTGAAAATGACATTTGGGATTTAGTTGATTGGCCTGAAGGCAAAATGTCTATTGGTTGCAAAAATGGGTATAAAAAGTGAAGTGCAAATCAAATGGCACATTGGAAAGATACAAGGCAAGACTTGTGGCAAAAGGATATGCACAACAATATGGTCTTGATTATGAGGGAACATTCAACCCCGTTGCTAAAATGGCAACTGTGAGGACAGTGACTGCTTTGGCAACATCTAAAGGATGGAGTATGTATTAGATGGATGTGAAGAATGCTTTTCTCAATGGTGATTTGGTTGAGGAAGTATACATGGATCAGCCCGATGGCTATGTACATCCAGATTTTCCTACACGTGGTAGATTGAAGAAAGCATTATATGGGCTAAAGCAAGCACCTAGAGCTTGGAATGCTGAGATAAGTGCATGCTTATAGAAACTTGGTTCTACTATGGGCAACGCTGATCATAGCCTATTCACAAAGAAGACAAGGGCTGGTTATGTGATATTAGTCATCTATGTGGATGACTTGATCATTACAAGTGATGATGTCACAGGAATTGGAGAGATCAAGGAAATGTTACATGTTGAATTTCAAGTCAAAGATTTGGGAGGATTGAAGTATTTCCTTGGGATTGAGGTTGTCTCTACACCTCATGGTACTTGGTTGTTGCAAAAGCAGTATGCACAAGACATGTTAACCAAGTATGGTATGTTGGATTGCAAGGCTTTGAGCACTCCATTGGAGCAAAATGTTAAGTTACTTGCAGATGTTAGACATGAGATTGACAATGTCACTGTGTATAGACAAATGGTGGGTAGTCTGACTTACCTTACCATTACTAGACCGGATCTTAGCTATTCAGTTGGATTGATTAGCCAATTCATGCAGAAGCCTATGAAGCCGCACTTGGATGCAGTGATGAGGAGGATCTTGAGATATGTGAAGACTTCATCAGATTATGGTCTACTCTATGAGCATGGTAAGCCTTTGGAACTTTTAGGATATATAGATGCTGACTGGGCAGGAAGTATCTATGGCAGGAGATCTACTAGTGGTTATGCATTTTCCCTTGGTAGGAGTATGGTCAGTTGGAGCAATAAGAAGCAACCTACAGTTGCACTCTCTAGTACTGAGGCAGAGTATAGAGGTGTTGCACTAGTTGCGTGTGAGGCAGCATGGCTCATGAAGCTTCTTGATGATTTGGGCATGCAGGAGGTCAGGCCTATCACCCTCTATTGTGACAACATCAGTAGTGTGCTCCTAGCCAGTAATCTTGTCTATCATGCTAGGACTAAGCACATTGAGGTACACTACCACTTTATCAGAGAAAAAGTGATTGCAGGTGACATTGATTTGATCGATGTGAGGATAGAAGACCAAGTTGCAGATATCTTTACCAAGTCATTGGGTAAAGATAAGTTTGTGCATTTCAGAGAGCTACTTGGAGTGAGGTACCCCACTTGAGCTTGAGGGGGAGTGTTGAGATTCAAGCCCGTAGCCTTTGGTTAGTTGTCTATCCTAGTTGAATAAGGAGGTTAAGTTACACTGACTTAACCATCATTAGATCTAGGTCTGTTGATCTTTTGTGTAAAGTACACCGTTGACTTCTAACTGTGTTGAAGGAATGGAATGACAGGGAGCATGTTTGCTACCCATCCTGCCTGTGCCTTTGTCTTGGTCCACCTCTCTCTCTCTCAATTCTAATATCCCTAACCCAAACCATGTACTTAACGCTCTAAGAAGGAAAACCCTTAGAGAATGTCTCGTCCAATGGAAAGACTACCCTAAAGAGGATGCCACTTGGATTGATCATGAACCACTATGTAACCAATATCCCCAATTTCATTCAAGAAGAGGACATCTCAATTCCTCTAAGGGGGAGAGGATGTGATATCCCGACTTTAATTTAAAATCTTTCCAACTTCTCGCAAAATGGACTTCAAGAACTCTAAAATCATTAAATAGAGAAGATCTCGAGCAAAAAAACCCGAGGATCATAACCCAACATTTTCCAGATTGACAAGGACTATAGCCACCTGTTACAAAACTTACCACATAAACAAGAGTTATGTCATATTAGTCATTAGTGGTCCAAAAATACTAGATTTTTGGACAAAACTAGCATATTTTTTATATTTTGGATATTATTTATTGTAAATATCCTAAAAAGCTATGGAAAATTCTAGAACAGGGTGTCATGTTAAAAAAAACAAGTATCTTTTTCAACCAATTTTGGAGATTTAATGCAAAAAGAAGGATTGGCGAAAGTTTACAAGCAACAAATAGCACTTCAAAGAGGGAGAAGAAGAAGGAGTGATCTAGAAGATTTCTAAGTAGGTGTCATGGATTTGTACTCCCCTTTCGATGCCAATGGAACCATCAGATTTGTGGTTTGAGCATCAAATTGATGATTTCCCAAGATCCCCTCTATAAAGAACTCTTCTTCTTAGCCACAACCCTTCCTCTCTAATTTAGATATGAATAAGAGGCATGGGGAGCCATTGAGAGCAGTCCGAGCAAGAGGGGAGAGGCCCTTCTCAGGAGTATAGAATAAGAGGGAGTGAGGCAAGAGAAGTGTGAGCATGGGAATTTCTAGTCAAGAAGACGAGGATATTCTATGAGCTCTCAAATTCAATTCCTCCATCCCTTCTATCCTATTCCCTCCTGTGGAATCAAGAATCTTTTTTATTTCTTGAAATATTTGGTGATCTCTTTCCCTCCCTTTCCCCCCTCCCCGGGTCAACCGTCAATCTAATTACCCCCAAGCTACTTTGTCAATTTCCCTTTTTTGTGCTCTCACGATTAAAGACCATGGCCCTGAAGAAGAAAGCTATGAAGGTCGTGGAGGTAGGAGCTGCCAATAACACTATAGACACAATTACTACAAATGAAATGGTGAGTACGAGAATTACAAATGAAGCCATGAATATCATCAATCAAGCACCCATCATGGATCTTCAAGCACTAATTTTCTTAAATAAAAGTAGCTACCAGGCCTTTATCCCATGAATAGGCAACATAAACTACATGCAAAAAATAAGATTTTATCCCCCGACGAATCCAAACCTATGGCTGGGTGGTCTTGGTAAGCCGAGATCTTTCTTAAGAAGGAATAAAAATTACACTTGATGGACCATTAGAAACTAGAAAGATGGACTCAAATCACTTTAGAACTGCTAATATTAATTAGCCACTAGTAATAGATTTGACTAGAAAAACCTAGGCCACCTCGTGGGTGCAGCCTGAACTTCCACTGTGGGGTAGACTCGAGTGAGCCTAGTTAGCAAACTTTGAGGGTTTTATCAAAATCCCGGACGGCGCTTCCTAGGACATCTCTTGATGTGCTACTAAGAACATACCACCAAGGAATAGCTCGGGCAGCATGTCACAAGGATAAAGGCACTCTCTCGCTTTAAGGAGATTCAGGATATGTATCCACTATTACATATCTAGCATCTCTATTGAAAATTAGACAACCAATGAGTATATCAACTTGATAGTCTAATTGTGAAATCCAAGGCCTTCCTTCCTAATAATACTTGATAGCTTGGCCTACAAACCTAATAACCCTAAAGTCCAAAATGCATTCCACGTTAGCAACAATCACATGGACTTTTGTAAAGCAACTTGTCATCAGCCATCCGGAGAATTATGGAAGCATCCTTTTGGATTTCCAGTCCCAACCTTTCTATCAATTCTAAACCCATAATGTTGGCAAAGGATTCTATATCCACAATGGCCGTGATAGCATGTTGCCACCCTTGGACAATGCTTTTCAGCATGCTCAAACCAATCATCTTTCACACAGGCTATTCCCAAGGGTTCAACAATATACCCAATAAAAAGGATCTTCTTGAAATCTTTATGTACTCTTGGAGATAACTTAATTAGTTATAGGAGGTGCACATTAAGCTTTACCTCACAATGATAATTGGCTAAGTCAAATTAGCAACGGTTCTCTTTTTTTGCCAAACCATTCTTTCTCTTGATCATGCTGAACAGACTTAGGTGCCTCTTTCTTGGCTTTTATCTTCTTCTTTGGTAACTCCCTGAGTCATCTTTGGCACCAGCAACCTTTAGAGGATCGGCTTTCACATCAATATTCAGGACTTGCATTTACTTATCATCCTATCTAGGGTTTGCCTCAATAGGGTTTACATTGCCTCTATTGCCTTCTTTAACCTTCTGTCCTCTTCTAATGGCTCATAAATTGGAAGCCTGAGTGGTGTTAACATGCACAACTTTGATAAAGCTGATACCACTACCACGGCTACTCTTCTACTGTAGCTTTTCCTCTCTACAATATTTGCTTTGGTCCCTCATCCTATTGAAGGATATTCTCTTGTGCTCAATGATTAATTAGACCTAGCTTCTTACTCCCTTGCTAAAGAGAGCTAATATTACTCTAGCAAGTATTAGCTAGATGGTTGAACTTTCTACATATGTCACATTTGACATTAGGGCAGTCTCTCAAAGAGTGTTGACTACCACACCATTTATAGCTAAATCTTGATGGACCACCCTCTTCAAGAAGTCAATTTTCTATCAAGTTTTTTTGCTTCTTTAGGAAATTAACATCCACAGCTATTTTTCTATAATGTTGTGGTATCATAATAGTATAATGCTTCATCATGTCCTTAACTTCGCCAAGAACATTTGACACACTAGACTCATAACTGCGATTATCCACTTGCCATTCAGCTGGCCTAACCACCTGATCAGGGATCGATCATTGACTAGTTGGCATGACATTAGGGTTTGTCATTTGGCTTCCATTACTTAGTGGAACCATTTGGCCAGCCATCGATATAACAACACTAGGAGGAGCCAGCAGTATGGGCACATTTTGCATTATGATTCCTCCTCCATTTGAATTTGTCATAGGTATACTAGTCGCACCTTGACTCCCATTGATCAATGCTAAATTATTTCCAAGACTCAAACTCCAATTTAGGTTTTCCGTAAATACGTAAGCCACTTGTAAACATGACTCTACCTCCTCTGCTCGTGTAATAGTAGTATCTATATCGGCAAGAGCAACACCACTCAACTGCACTTGGATATTAAAGTCTAATCTATATTTAAAAATAATATATTAGAAAATTTAAAAATTTTCATACACTTTGGGAACCCTCAATATCATTATTATTTGACCACATGGTCAAATCTTGTTGTCTTACTTAAAGGTGGAGTCTACCCTAAATACTATATAAGCTACCTTCCCAAATTCCACTTTCCAATATGGATCGAGATTTAGCCACATGGCCAAATATTTATCACTTATTTGAAATTGGGACTTGAAAATTTCCCAATCCTCTAATATGGTATTAAAAGTACTACAGTTGGGCAATAGGTGGAATAGGAAATTTATAGAGGTTTGTAATTTGCGAAATATCTCTTTCGACTTTTTGGTGTATGCTTAAACATTCTCATGGGGCTTTTGATGTGTCACATTGAGAACACACAACCAATACTAACCAACTCTCTTAGGGGCAAACTCTCTTCGAAAGGCCACAAAGAATAAATCAATTGTGATTATGGTTCCGACTTCTAAGCCATGATACCACATTGTAGCTCTTCCTTTCAAAGTCACATTGAAAAACATCATGAGATGTCCTTCGTCCTGAATTCAACAATTGAACATTAATTTCTAGAACTCACTAATGTGAAGTTCCACATCTTCCTTTTCTAACCCATTAAAGATGGGTAGAGAGAAACCTAGCGCTAGAAAATCTAGTGTTCCTACATGTATTACAATGGGGTTGTGCCATCATGACAATCGGGTTTGCTCTAGGAGTTTGTATCAGTGCAATTACACTCCCACTCGAGAGAGATTGACTTTTCGAGGAAAAGGGAACACTGGACCTTCTTCCTTTTCACGATAATTTTTCATAGAAATAAGCTCTAAACATGCACTTTAATATATAAATAGAAAAACTAAGGTAAACCCTCATGCTTTACCTTCATTAGATAATCATAAACATTCATCTAAATTTTTAATGTATAAAGATTATTTTTTTTAATATTTTTCATTCATTTAATTATTTTCTATTAATTTTTCATTTATTTTAACATAAATTATTTGTTTTTTAGTTTTTTTATTTTTATAACTTATGCAAATTGTGATACATCAACACACTAGTTTTCATACCATATGAATATCATTTAATCTCCGAAATCCAATAACAATACCATTTTCCATTAAATCCTGTATTTTGGGTTTTATGAGACATCAGCAAATATATTTTAACCATTTCTAATCATCTATTCATCGTATGCACAAAATATTCATCATAAAATTTAAATAAGAACCACTTACTCTAAAATCTGCATACGTGCATCTCATATTTCGAGAAAGTGGAGCCATTTATGCTATTTTTCAACCGCCACGCCAACCCATCCAATTTACCCGAGTCTACATACCATTATGCTTCCAAACTATCATCTATCCCCTAATCATCAAATCAGCCCTCCCTCTCTCTCTCATATGTAGCCATATGAACAAGAAGTAAAGAGAAGAGAGAAATACTAAAAACGGATCTTTTCATTCATTGCATCATTTTTGTGAGACTTGAGGCAACAAAGAGCAAGGAATTGATGGATTTGATAAATCAGATGATGGAGAATATCTAAAAAACCTCAAGAAAAACCAAAGTTTTAATGGATGGGGCCGAAAAAAATGTGCCGCTCCATCTCGTGTGACTTTTTAGAGTTTTGGCCTTCTAATCATGATTAAGACATAACCCCCCAACTAACTAGTTAAAATTTGGCATTTTCACACTTGACTATAAGTGGGTTTGTCCTGTACAGAGGGGAAAACGGCCTTAAAATCATGATCTGACTAGACCAACAACTTTCTGGCATCGAAATCTATCATTTGGCCTCCGTCACACATGCTTTCCAACTCTTGGATCCAATAGTTGTTTCATAATGCCAAACCTTGTGGCCATTAAATGGGGGGTCAAACAAACTCCAATTGATGAATAGACACTTGCATTGGACTCCTGGCATCGAAATGTATATAGGAAAACTCCAGCTCCTTGATTTGTGACCATTTCATTTTTTTACCAAAAATGCATATGTTATAGGTCTATGGTCACTTTTGCACTCAAATTCTGACTTTAAAATCATCTCTCACTAGCAATATAATGATTTTTTATTTAAGGGGATAAGAGAAAAAAAGATCAAGGAGCCATTACCCCCACACTTAGTACAAGTACTCATTAGGGCAACTAAGAGCATAGCAAAAAAGTGGGCAAGGCAACTTGATGTAGAAGCCTTTAAGGAATCTTATCAAATCACAAGAGGCAAAAGTAGATACCTCACCATGAAATCATGGGAAGCCTAGATAGGGCAATCAAGGCAGATATACCCAATCCTAGAAAATGACAAGATGGCTTGGCATGTGTTTTTCTACTCATGCAACATGGCGAAGGTGAACCCACTCCTCTACTCCTACCCTTGTTCAACACAACAAAGAATACACTAAAGGAGAACATGGTAGGTATAACTTTCCCGAAATTTTCAATATATGAGCTAATGAAAAGAAGAAGACCTGCATGTTCTAACTCCTTGACCTCATCCTATCTTTTATCATTTTTGTGAGAAGATTCACTAACTACCTTGATCCTTCTTTCATCACCACTTGCAATTACCTTTGACTCCTCATTACTTTACTTCAATAGCCAATCATGCCATATGAGGAGCGGCTTCCACCATTATTTTTTTATGTAAACATAGAAATTGATCATGTGGTGATGATATGGCTTTATATTAGAGCCGCACTATTACCTTTGTATTGTATTGAGCTGCTAGAAGATATTGTGGATAGTCGTGTTGCACTATGTACACATCCCTTCTACTCTGTATCGCACTCTGTATCGCACTTGCAGCTACATAATTTATTGAAATACTGAAAGAATGCATGGTCAACATGGGATGCCTTCACCATGCACTGAGGCCAAAACTTGAGTAGCATGTGTACTTGTCAAATTATTCCATCCAAGAAGAAAAGAGAGAGAGAGAAAGAAGAAGAAGAAAAGAAAAAGAAAGAAAGAAAAAGAAACACATGGCCATGCCTATAGCACCTAGGCATCCATCCCCTAGCCCATTTTCCCACATCACCACTTCAGTGCACATCAATGGCAAAGCATCCCAAGATTGCTTGGTAGACCTATCTTCGTAAAGTTAGTACAGTGCCATAATCTTCCATGAACTGGGTCCTCAAGTGTGGGACAACATTCCAAGTTTACTTGGAACTCGATCCACCTCCCAATTCCACTGCATGAGCACTTTACATCACTAGAAAAGTAGTCACAGCCTTCAAGAAGCATACCTCAATATGACAAATACATGGAATGCTTAAAGACCCATCAAAAAATGGTGGCTTGTGTCTTCCTCTTTATATGAACTTCCCTACCTGACAACCATATACCTCCTTGTCTCAACTATATCCAAACCTCATGATTGCTATCCAAGCATCCCTTCCATCAAAATCATTACATTGACCATCCCAATACACTCTACTAGTCTCATTCCATTATGACTGGAGTGAGTGGCATGGGAGTGGCACTCCATTAGAAGAGGGGTGAATATTTATGGATTTTTGGAAGCAAAAAAGTATCAAACATTATAGCCATATATTTTTGGAAATTGTATCAATTATTTAAAGCCTTGTATTAAATTTTTGAGTTTTGGCACTTCTCAAGTACAAATTGTCAATGATATCTTAGGAAAAGGGACTAAGAGTGTGGAAAAGAGAGAAGACTGGCCAATTGGGCAAGATGCCCAAGGGAAAGAGGAAACCCTAACCCTAGAATTCATGTAGAAAAGTGATGAGTTTGATTAGAAAGAGTTTTTTTATGTGTGTACACTTTGCTCCTTTACTTCCTTGCTCTAAATCCTTATAAGAGAATGTGTATGTGAAAATGTGAGATTGAGCAAGAGAGAGTGTGAGGTGACGAACCAAGAGAGTGAAACCTCTAGCCTCCTTGCCAGTACTCTCTTGTTTCCACCATGCTTTCTCTTGCATGACAAGGGTTGTAGAGACTTGAGGGGTAATGAAGTGCTCACTTAGATCATGAAGCTAGATTTTGCAACCTTCTTGGTAGGAGTCATGTGACTCAATGCTTGATACAATGGTTTGTTTTCAATCCTCGTGTGAGTAACTAGGTGAGAGCTAGTCTACGGTACATGCACTCAAGCTCTTGAGGGAATAAGAGTGTGCCCAATGATCCTGACATACTAAGCATGTAGCACAACATGGTATCAAAGCAAAACAATATGAATAGGTTAGCAAATGTCCATACATACATTTTCTTAATATTTTGATTTGTAAGCTCAAGTTGAAATTATCATAAAAGAAACAACCTCAATGATATGATCTTGATTGCTAGACATCTTCTACCAACATGGATGTTGAGCTTTACGAAAAGGAACTCCTCTTGAACTGAATTAAGCTCCTTCAATCCATGAGGAAAGGATTCGTTGTTGAGATTGATGCTCAAGTCTTAATCCAAACCTTCGAAGATTATTTCAATGGAGGTAAGAACAAGTGCAGTCAACAAGACTATGATTGCAATGCTATGACTAGTAGGTGAGGCACGCTTGTGATGGAAACCATGTAACTACAATAGTGCTACTGCCAAAACCCTTATAAGCTGGGAAGATATCAAGCAGGTTGTAAGACATAAAATACTTACTACCTTCCTATTATTCTATAGAGATGAATGAGTTTTTTTCCTTGCTTCAACTATGATCAAGCCTAGAGACCTATTATTATCGGGTTGTGACACTTCAAAAATATGCACTACCAATGAATATTAACTAACACATGGCCAAATTCTCCCATGGATTGAATGATCCATTGGACACATGTCTAGATTCCTTACAATTTACTAACTTACAAGATGCTCTTATACAAACCAAAGCCTTAATCAGGCCAAATGGAGACTATTGAGGGTGGCAGCAATTAGCAACATTTAAAGAAGGTGGCCAATGGCACATTAATGGGCTGACAGGTGTAGCAGTAGTTATGACCATTGACACGGCACATAGGCAAAGAGAATAGTGTAACTACAAATAGGCTATATAAAGGAGTGATTAACCCAAGCTAAGGGTTTGACTATTGGTTTGACTATTCATTCATCTTTCTAGGCTCATCTCTGTATTTTTCATGCATCCATCGGGTCTTTCAACCAATTATGGCATCCTAAGTGCTACAATAGTAGTAGAGTTGTTCCCCCTTTGTATATCATGAGATAGAGTATTGGTAGCAGTACTACCAAATCTTTTTGTATTACTGTTTGTTTCTAAGTCTATGAGATGATGTTGTTCCTTTAGTGATTGTCCCTATGTATCCAATTTCTATCAATTCCATCTCTATTGAAATTTTTATATTGATTTCATATATCAATATGCACATGGGAGTTTTATTTGTGCACTTTTTCTTTGTCCTTGTTGCTTTGACAATGTTAGTCTCATTACTCCAGACACTAATTGTAGAGTGGGATGTTAGTGTCCACCTATGTTAGCTTTGATCATGACTGCACTCTACCCTGTGGCAGTTGTGCTTGGACCCAATTACACAAACCAACTTCTTAAAGATAGCTACTTCTCAGAGAGCACTAGTGAAGACCATCATGACTCAAAGGGCCAAGGAAAGAAGCATCATGAGTGTAATGAGTTAGGGCACATCCGAAAGAGATGTTCAATCACTAATGTTTTCTTTGCAATGGGCTAAGATAAATCCAAGCCAATTGTGTTGAATTGGATAAAGAAGAGGAGGAACCAGCATGATAAAGCAAAGCCACGCAAGGTTAGTATTCAGCTTACCCCAAGAATTGGATAAGGATGAAAACCAAGAGCCCACTAGAATCCTAGAAAATGATTAGAAACTCTAAAAAGATCCTTCCAAGTTGTAATAAACCTTATACTTGTACTAAACATTTCTTTGCAATTGTCATTGTACCACAAAATATTGCAATAAAAGTTTCTAAGAAATTATTGTATCACAAAATATTACAACAAAAGTGTCTTAGAAATCATTTTATCACTTTTGAGTTCGATTCCTCATGCGTAAATAGAGTAGTAGAGAAAAATCATGGTGGGCCCTAACCCATAGGTCTTACAATACAACTTATTCTAGAAAATAGTAACCTCAAGTCTCTTTGGAGATGAGGATATCCCAATTCCTCAGGTCTTACAATACAACTTATTCTAGAAAATAGTAACCCTCAAGTCTCTTTGGAGATGAGGATATCCCAATCCCTCTAAGGGAGAGAAGATGTAATATCCCAACCTCTCCCCATACAAATGGGAGCTTGAGGAAGGATTGATTTAAAACCTTAGAAAAAAAGAAATTTAAAAGGTTAACCCTACATGTCATCGCTAAGAATCACCTACCACCATCCCACCATCATGTACTAAGGGGCGCTATGCAATACCTGCAAACTGCTAGCAAGCTTCCACCCTTTCCAAGCATCACCCCTACCTCACAGTGTGTTGACTAGCATCCTTGCCATGTCATCATAAAAACACAGCAAGCTCAACATTAACAAGAAAGAAGAGAGAAGAGGGTACCTTCCCTTTCCACCACCCCCCCAAAAAAAACCCAAGGTTATATAAAGCCTTAAGGGTATAAGGCTATGAGTTTGATTTTTTTGAAGGCTTGGATGTTTTTGGTATATTTATACACACATACACACACTCATATATATATATATATATATAGAGAGAGAGAGAGAGAGAGAGTTGTGAAAGAAATCACAATTCTTGACTGTTCTATAAGAGTAATCATCACCTATCACCCTACTATCATGTTCTTTTACCTTGGGAGTCTACACATCAAGTAGCAACACCTCTTGCTAAAAGATTGTGGGAGTAAAGCTTGGATGAGGAGATTGTATATGGAGTTGAAGCATCAAAGGAGAATACAAGGAGTTGAGGCCTCAAGGGGAGGATATCATGGCACCCAAGAGATAGAGTGCAAGAGTGGGATGAGAAGTAGTGCATGCAACATTATCCCTATCACACCAAGTCAAACTCAGGTGCCCTTTCTTATATTTTAAGGATACCTTTGAGATGAGATGGAAAATAGTTGCTATTGTCTTAAAATTGTGTGTGTGTGTGTGTGTGTGTGTGTGTGTGTGTGTGTGTGTGTGTGTGTGTGTGTGTGTGTGTGTGTGTGTGTGTGTGTGTGTGTGTGTGTGTGTGTGTGTGTGTGTGTGTGTGTGTGTGTGTGTGTGTGTGTGTGTGTGTGTGTGTGTGTGTGTGTGTGTGTGTGTGTGTGTGTGTGTGTGTGTGTGTGTGTGTGTGTGTGTGTGTGTGTGTGTGTGTGTGTGTGTGTGTGTGTTGCATAGTTTCTAGAGACTAAGGGTGATACCATCGCTTGGGAAGGATTGTTTTGTCCTTTGAATGAGTTGAAGTGTAAGATGATATACTTAAAAGACCATTACTTGTAAAGTGTCCCCTAAGGGCAAGGACTATGATTACTTTTAAATATTGAGATTCCTAAGAATTGTTGCATCCTTAATGTAGAGAGTTGTGATATGAAATGTTTCTTAAGAAACACATGATTGGATTGTTATGTATCATTGTATTCTTTGGTAGAATATGTCAATAAACTAGTTTCCCTTTTATGCGGATAGTCAAAAGGGATTACTTAGTTTTTCTATGGAAAATGATTTTTTTCCTAGTTGAAAATAGGTTGATTGCATTGTTTGTGTATTTTCAAAAAGAGACATTGTACCCACATGGGTGGATTATTGAATACTCCCTAGATCTTCCCCAAGACTAGTGGAAGATCCCTTCACCATGGGACCTCAAATATGAGAGGTCTCTCTGTAGAGATGACATTAGGCTAGGAGGTGACAAGGGTGCTAGGGGAACTATGGCTATAAATCTCTTGGGCATCAAGGGCTGACTTCCCCCCTACAAGCATGGGATGGCCTTCTCAGAAGGCCCCAATGCTAGCTAAGGGTGGATTGGTGGCTTGTGTGCTATGAAGCTTGGACACAATCATCCCTTGCTTTGGATACGAGTCCTCTATAAGGGATGGAATGCCAAATTGGCATTTCACCTTGGAGAAGATGCGGATAAGTACATCATTGTTATTGCCTTCTAAATGCTATTTGATCTTTTCTTGGTATATGTGGCAATAAATTGTGTAAAAGGGAACTAGTGTTTAATGGTTAATTAAAGAATATATATTTGCATTTCAAATATAAATATATTATGTTAATTAAATAATTAAAATACACAATTGAGAAAAGAGAGGATAAAATCCCCGATGGGTCTGTCATACGGATGGGTGGTCTCAGTGAGCCAAGAGTTTTCCTTTAAAGTGCTAGAAATAGGATAATCTAGGAATGACGACCTTCCTACATAATTTCATATCATGACCTTATGTCATTTTAGAGGACCAGAGTGAGACTATGCCCTATGAGCAAAGGGATTCATGTGCTATACTCCCCTTCATTTCTCACTCTCTTTGAACCAAGTGCAAGATGGGTCTACTTGGGTTTGAATGTTTTTATACAAAGCATAACACCCAAAGACCAAAGCTAGAAGACTACTAGGTGACCTTAGCTCTTTTAGAGACTAGATTCAAGTTGATCCTTGTGGGAATGACTAGAATCTTTCCATAGAAGGTGGACTCAAGGGAGTCTAGGCAACAAGCTCCATTGTATCAAGGAGTCCTAGATGGGGTCATTTAGAAGTATCTCTTGATCAATCACCAAAATTCATGCCACTAAAGGCTCTTCAATCGGGCATGTCACTATGTGTGGGGGGGGGGGGTGTGTGTGTGTGTGTGTGTGTGCATGTGTGCGTGCGTGCATGCGTGCGTGCGTGCGTGTGCACTAGGTCAAGTGCATAGTGGTATAGTGGTGTGGTTGGTGAGATGCACACTAGTATTAAGTTCAAGCACATGCATTTACAAGTGCACACAAGTGAGTTAGTTGACAAAGGAATTAAGTTCAAGCACACGCATTTACAAGTGCACACAAGTGAGTTAGTTGACAAAGGAATTAAAAGGTGATTTCAACACATGATCTAAGTTTTAAATGTAATCACCAAATAATATGATAGATATAGTATAGCAAAGATGACACTCTTCCTCTATGACTTATCTTTCTCTTCCTACCTTGCATATAGAGTGGAATTACAAGGTGGCAAAGTGGAAGAGGGGTCCCTTCTCTCTCTCTCTCTCTCTCTCTCTCTCTCTCTCTCTCTCTCTCTCTCTCTCTCTCTCTCTCTCTCTCTCTTTAATGCACTAGGGCTCTCTCTCTCTCTCTCTCTCTCTCTCTCTCTCTCTCTTTAATGCACTAGATTCTAGTCTAATCAATGCTATCATTCACATAACTTTAATGATTGAAACCACATGGCCATAAATTCATACCTTGTTGGTTGATGTAATCGTTGTTAGTCATCTCTTCACTTTCCTTCTATGGGCTCTCTCTCTCTCTCTCTCTCTCTCTCTCTCTCTCTCTCTCTCTCTCTCTCTCTCTCTCTCTCTCTCTCTCTCTCTCTCTCTCTCTCTTTAATGCACTAGGGCTCTCTCTCTCTCTCTCTCTCTCTCTCTCTCTCTTTAATGCACTAGATTCTAGTCTAATCAATGCTATCATTCACATAACTTTAATGATTGAAACCACATGGCCATAAATTCATACCTTGTTGGTTGATGTAATCGTTGTTAGTCATCTCTTCACTTTCCTTCTATGGGCTCTCTCTCTCTCTCTCTCTCTCTCTCTCTTTAATGCACTAGATTCTAGTCTAATCAATGCTATCATTCACATAACTTTAATGATTGAAACCACATGGCCATAAATTCATACCTTGTTGGTTGATGTAATCGTTGTTAGTCATCTCTTCACTTTCCTTCTATGGGCTCTCTCTCTCTCTCTCTCTCTCTCTCTCTCTCTCTCTCTCTCTCTCTCTCTCTCTCTCTCTCTCTCTCTCTTTGTGGTTCTTAGTTCTCTTCTTCTAGTTGGTGACTTCTCCTTTTGAGTTGGTGGCTAGGAAGTGGCTCTTCATCCTTTGACAACTTGATACTTGCGATGACCACTTAGGGTGTAGAAAGATAGCTAAAGTAGATGATTATGGTGGTGAAAGTTGTTGGGAATGGTGGGTTTAATGAGTGGTTATTAATGGTGCGAGAGAGAAAGAAAACGGTGGTAGGGGTGAAGTGATGGAAAAGAGAGTGTTGAAGAAGAAAGAAAAGAGGGAGGAAATCGCTAGAGAATATAGAAGAGCAACGAAGGGCTTGCTAGAGAGGGTGTTATAGGAGAATACTCCTCTTGATATCACCAATATTCTAAGAACTGATCACTCAGGTGGTTAGTTCAAGGAGTAACGTACCTAGTTGGCACTCAACAATCAACCCCTTCTTGAAACTAGTGGCCACATTGTGATGTGTGAATGTGGTATCTACAGCCCACTATATGCATATATGTAAGCGCGTATACTAATACATGAATCTGAGGATGTTAAGTGGTTTTTTGTAACATACCTCCTACTTAATTATGGAAGGTAACATTTGGTAGTTGTCTAGGGTCTATCCTAGTTATGCCACCCACACTCCACAAGAATAAACCTCAAGAAGGTCACTTATCAATGTATGTGTGTATCACATGGGTTTAATATAAGGGATTTTCTAAATATGGTTTTTATACAATTTTTACATACAAAAGGGTGCCATATATAAAGGGGCCATTCAAATATTGAATAGAAAAGGGGTATGTTTAATGTAGAAAAAGTTCATTGGGTGCCCCTTAGTCTCTACATCCCAACTCTTGTCCTAATATTATCTTATAAGAAAAGAGTCCAACTTATTGAGTCCACCCAACCATTGATTATTCTCCATCAAGGAAAGATGATTGCCCACTTTCCATTTACACATGGTTTTTCATTAGTTTTTTAAACAATGTATGCTAACACACTATTCAACATATACAAGCAACTTTTTTAATTATCTTTTAACATTGAGCTCATTCCACTTCTTCATTAAGTACATTATGAAAGCAATGAAGATACTCCTTTCAAATTATATATTTTATTATTTAATAATCATTTCTATATTTTAAAAGTTATTACTGACTATGAGAGAAATAATCCATACTTTCTTCATATAATTTTATGTCAAATGCATTAGATGATCTATGAGATTTTAAAGGCTGACAATAAGACAATATATATGTTGAATAATTTAATGAGTTTATCTATGTATTATTGTTTAGATTGCCAAGCTCATGCTTCATGCATGAATGCTAACATCTTGAATTTTCCTAAACTATTGATGTGCATGAGTGAATGCCATATTGATCATTTAATCATTAAAAATGCAAAAAAAAGATGCACCCTGCTTTTGGGTAAATCATATGCTTTTTAAGAGCATATCTATAAATAAACACCAAATCAAATATCTATTAATTTGTTAATCCTAAGTTAGTTTAAGCGTATATTTATTATTATTATAAAACTTGGAACATTATCTATTAAATAGGCGAATAATTTATTATCCTATAATTTTTTCTTATGGAATTTATTTCAAAAATTAAGTATGAATACTTAGGTGAAAGAACACTTAGCATAGTGCGAACACTTACCATATGTTGGAGGGCCCTACCTCATTTGACACATTAACCTTCTTATGTAGGGGCATGATGGATGGAGGAAAAGGAAGTAGTTAGGATGAGATAAAGGTGAACGATGAGGATAAAAGAGAGTGGGTAGGAATTGCAGCTTAGAAAAAATATTTGTCAAGAAATTCAGACTTCACCCTATTAGTCTCTCTTGAATATGAGAGTATTTTATCATTCCTCTCTTCCTCACATCGCTTTGCTCTCACTTGTTTCCCACTTTTTGATTACTTTCTATTGATTCTCTTTTCATAAGGGAGACAAGGTATGGGATTCTCCTCACATCATGGGATCTTGATGTGTCAGTGTGTGGCATAAGGAGAATAAAAGATCTTCTTGTCTTTAATGCAAAAGCCACATGTGGATTAGGAGGGGAGGGAGGAATAGCATGAAATATCTTCATTAGTAGGGAGGGAGAGTACTATCTCTACTTCCTATATTCAGGTATCTCATTATAGTGGGAGGGGGGATACCTTATCATTAATGATAATTTATTGGGCGAAGAAGAGGCTACCTCTCTCTCACACTTCTTTCTCTCTCTCTTCTTCTTCTCTCTCTCTCTCTCTCTCTCTCTCTCTCTCTCTCTCTCTCTCTCTCTCTCTCTCTCTCTCTCTCTCTCTCTCTCTCTCTCTCTCTCTCTCTCTCTCTCTCTCTCTCATTTAGGTAAATAATGAGAGGAGGAATAGTCATTAGATCCTCATATGTGCGGGGAAGATTATTTAAGTTGGGTGAAAAAATTATTATTATTATGGGGGGTCATTTTTATTCGGCATGAGGGGAGACCATGTGACCAACAAGAGAGAGAGAGGAGATGGGATGATGAGGATGGTGATGATGATGATAATGGTGATGGGAGAGGGTGGTGATGTTGGGAGGGGGAGGTGACAATGGGATGATAAGAAGGAGGAGGAGGAGGAGGAGAAGGAGGAAGAGGGGGATGATGATGATGGTGGTGGTGGTGGTGGTGGTGATAGTGGTGATGGAAAGGGGAGGTGGCAATGAGGTGGTAGTCAATAGCCATAAACAATCCGCTCCCCTTATTTAGTTCCTTTTCTTCCTAGTTTTAAAATTTATAAAACTATAGCTTATAAATTTTTTAAAATATTTTTCTTATGGGGAGTAGATTCCCATGCAATTCTGCAAGTCTATTCTTGCACATGTAATGTGAGTCAATTTTATTATGATTCAACTTGCATAGTCCCCATGAACAAGAGATATGTTGAGTATAATTTTTTTAAGTTAATTTACCATTGATGACAATATGTGGGATTATAAAAGCTTGCAAAAGTATATTTCTCTAGGAATATTACATCCTCTTTGCCTTAAAGAAATCAATATGTGCTCATGTGGAGAGAAACTTGGCGTGGTCTCTCTTGACGATGGACTTCTCAATCCATGTCGCATCCTCTTCGTGAAGTCCTTCCATTGAATAAGTTACTCATGCAGAGAGTACGATTCATAAGATATATTTCCTTGATCTCTAGAATTCTATTAGGCTAAACTTCACAAATCTGTTGAGTTGGCATTACAATTTTTCCATCATCTAGGACACGATTAGGGTTGGGGACATCAGGCTTCAAAAGGCATATATAAAATACATTATAGACTTTAAGATGAGTTGGAAGTTATAATTTGTAGGCACTCCTATCAAGATATTTGACAATCTCGTAGGGCTTACAATATCTTGGGTTGAGTTTCTTGAATTTCCTAAGGGATATGGAACTTCTCTTTGGTTTGACTCTTAGGAATACCATGTCTCCATCCTTGAAGGTGTCAGGGGTTGTTTTGGGATCAGCATAGGCCATTTGTTGGTTCTATGCTACTTTGATGTCTTGGTGGATTATTTTGGTCCGCTCCTCCATCTCATCTCCAACATTTTGTCGGATGCTTCTACCCTTAAGGTTGGATTAGAGAAATTGAGAGGGGACAAGCATTCTTTCCAATATAATGCCTGAAAATGGGTCATACCAATGTTATATTAGTACAAAGCATTGTAGGTAAATTCTACTAGAGGTAAATATTCAATCCATCTCTTGGGTTCCCTACTGTAGTAGGTTCTTAGAATGTCTTCTAACATTTGATTGACCCTTTTATTTTTTCCATTAATGTGAGGATGATAAGCAATATTGAAATAGGGTTGCATGCTAATGTCTTGAAAGAGATGGGTTTAGAATTTAGAGGTGCAAAATGAATCCTTGTCACTAATGATCCTTCTTAGAAACTCATACAAAACTTGAAAATCTCTTTGATAAACAACTTAGCAATGTTGAATTCTTTGAAGGTAGTCTTCACAAGAATAATGTGATGACCTTTGCCAACATATCCATGACTACTATGATTGAGGCATATCCACCTTGCATTGTTGGAAGTCCAACCACAAAATCCATACTAATGAATCCCCAATTGATTTTAGGAATGTTGAGGATGCAACTCTTCAAGGACTTTGATCCTTTCAGCCTTTACTCGTCCTTGAGAATTGAGGCATTGAGCTACATACCTTAATGCACCAACTTTCTGTTCTAGCCAACGATAACATTTTCTTACCACATTTACAGTCTTTGCATAGTAAGGATATCTAACTATTAGAATATCATGGGCCTCCCATAGAATATTCTTCATGAGATCCCAAATATTGAGTACACACAACCTATGTTGATAGTACATAAGCTTGCCCTCAATGTGGTAAGGCTTGAATTTGGCCTTCCATTTTGGCTATCTCCTTAATCTTGAAAATGATTTTTTTAGCTCAAGTAATCAGGGTCCTTAGGAATTTTAGTAGTTATATCTTCTAAGATGGGATTGCTAGGAATGGAAAATAGACTTGCAATAAGAAATCTGTTGTTGGCCGGTTCTTCAAATACTAAAGAATTTAAGAAGGATTTCTTGCTTAGGCATTTAGCTACTACATTGTCCTTGCTAGGTCAAAATTTATTTCAAAGTCAAATTCTTGGATGACTTCAATCCATCACAACTATCTTATATTGAGATCAGGTTGGGTGAAAATCCACTTGAGACTTTTATTATCTCTTGCAAAGGTGAATCTTCTCCCTAAACAAATAGTCATGCCACAATTTCAGGGCACGAATGACTCCTAATAGCTCAAAGTTATGCATAGCATAGTTTTTCTCATAAGGCTTAATATTGCAAGAAGAATACGCTACTAGTGTCATTCTTGAGTAATAATACATCCTAGTGCCATGATGATAGCATCAATGATGACCTCAAAATCCTTTGTTAAATTTGGCAACTTCAGGTCGGGTGTGGTAGTAACAGTTGAATTTAGCTTATCAAATCTCTCTTGCTTTCATGATATCCATGTGATTTTTGCTTGCTTTTTAACCAATTCATGTTAAATGATAGAGTAGGTTTGGAGCAACAGAGAGTGAGCAGTCAGCTCTCATCCCATTTCTTTCATTCTTCCCTCAAGTAACTAGTAGTGCAAAATAGTTACAACTAGGTCATCTAGCCAATGTACTAATTGTGGTTAAGTTAGAGACCACCAACTTATTAAATATCCCACACTTGTTGTGTACAGCTAGACATACAGTTAGACTATCAAGATTACACAAATAGACAGACAGACAGAGCTTGAAGTCTTAACACTCCCCCTCAAGCTCAAGATAACACATGTACACCAAGTAGTTGTCGAAATCGACTGAAATTGTCTTTACCTAAAAAATTGATAAAGATATATGCTACTTGCTCATCCGTCTTCACATGCATAAGATCCACTCTACTACCTACAAGAACCATATCATGGATGAAATGGTAGTGTACCTCAATATGCTTCGTTCTGGCATGGTAAACTGGGTTTGTTGACAAAAGTACACTACTAAGTCTCTCTCTCTCTCTCTCTCTCTCTCTCTCTCTCTCTGTGTGTGTGTGTGTGTGTGTGTGTGTGTGTGTGTGTGTGTGTGTGTGTGTGTGTGTGTGTGTGTGTGTGTGTGTGTGTGTGTGTGTGTGTGTGTGTGTGTGTGTGTGTGTGTGTGTGTGTGTGTGTGTGTGTGTGTGTGTGTGTGTGTGTGTGTGTGTGTGTGTGTTCCCCCTCTCTCTTCTCTTCTTATTCTTCTCTCTCCCTTTCCCTCATGTCTCTCTCAAAAAGTATAGGAAAACTATATCAAAAATATTTAAAATTAAAAAAATAGCTTTTTAAAATGTTTAATTAAAATCTATTTTTAAATGAAAAGAGGAGGAAAGTTTAAATTTAAAAGAGTAATCTAACTAAAAAAGGGGGAAGAAGAGAGAGAGAGAGAGAGAGAGAGAGATTTGGAAATTCTTGAACATCCAAAGGGCTTCTTGAACAGGCTACGCCCATCCTAAATCTACCTTTTTAAAACTAAAACCCCTTTCTCTCATGTTTAGTCACACACACTTTCTCTTCCCCCTCCTCTTTTCAATTATGGCACGGTGATGGAGGAGGAGCTCAGCACGCTGGCAGAGAGAGAGTGCATGCGCACACCCGAACAGGCAAGGTTCAGACGGGCATTTTCTACCATAGACCACATCTTCACTCTCCGTTGTCTGATCGACCAGACACGAGTGAAGAAACAGAGATTGTATTGTTGCTTTGTGGATTTCCGCAAAGCCTTTGGCATGGTTCCGAGAGAGAGGCTTTTCAGACGTCTACTTGATCTGGGGGTGGATGATGACATGATGTGGGGTATTTATGCACTATATGAGCGGGTTACTGGCAGAGTCAGATGTCCGGGAGGTATATCAGATCCCCTTGTGAGCACCATTGGTGTGAAACAAGGATGCCCACTCTCACCGACTCTATTTGGGCTATACATTGATGAGATAGCAGAGTTTATTTAACAGCGAGCCGGTGGAGGTATAGATCTCAGTGGAGCCGCAGTTCATATCTTACTATATGCAGATGACATTGTGTTGGTCTCAGATTCAGCTCAGGGATTACAGCAGCATTTATTAGCATTGGATGATTTTTGCATACAGAGAGGCATGATAGTGAACCTCGGTAAAACCAAGGTTCTTATATTCCATACATCAGCTCAGATATGCAGACAGAGTATTTTCATGGTAGCAGGAGGGAGTATTGAGGTCACTGGATCATATGTATATTTGGGAGTCACCTTTACAGTAGCTTCAGGGATTTTCTCGATGACACAGGCAGCTCGTGACCGCCTCACTAGAGGATACTCAGCATTGGCTCTATGGAGTGACTGTGTCATCAAGCACATTTCCAGGAGCCCCGCACCAAGGGGTGGCTCTTTGATACTCTAGTCACTCCAGCACTGATGTATGGAGCAGCTATATGGGGGCCAGGCCTTGCCGATTATGTATGGACATTGATGGAGAGACCTCAGGTGATCATGATATCTAGATTGATTCGCAGCAAGGCCTCAGTACCACATGACATTGTGCGAGCAGAGCTTGCCACACCGCCCATGCTAGTCGAGGCATTATTTCAGACAGTCTGCTTCCTACACAGATTTCAGGATATGGACAAAGATCGCATTGCATACAGAGCATATATGGCATCTCAGGAGATGGCTCGAGCGGGGGATACCACATCATGGTATGCACAGACTAGAGCTTGGTTTGACAGACATGGGCTGGACATTGATAGACTCCCACCTCTTCTATATGATACTCAGACTCCCACTTACACCCTCTCTCTCTCTGAGAGGAACAGAGTCATCAGACAGGAGATATGGCATATTTATATACAGAGGACATGGGTCAGCCCTGCACAGCCACTGCCATCGAAGATGGCACATTATTATACACAGTTCTTGAGCATAACAGAGCAGGGATTCATAGAGATTCTGAGATATATGCAGATCTATATGCCACATCGATTGAGAGTTCTTATTGGACAGCTCAGGGTATCATCACATCAGCTTATGATTGAGAGTGGCAGAGCCAGTGGCATCCCACGGGAGGAGAGGATATGCCCCCTTTGCAGATTAGAGGTGGAGAGTGAGGAGCATTTTGTTCTCAGATGCCCGGCATACTCAGAGTTGAGATCTAGATATACATTGAGCAGCTCACTTCAGGGATGTATGACTGATATGGATCAGAGATCATTTGGCCGTTTTCTGGGAGAGGCATGGCACATCAGAGAGCAGAGCACACAGTGGGTCCCAGTCAGAGAGGGGCCCACCCAGACGACTATTACACAGTTCTTTCAGACAGACAGAGTGAGAGCTACTGTACCAGCCTCCAGCCAGACCTCCGGGCTCACACTACAGCAGGCTGAGGACCAGCGTACCCGACGCCACACGAGGATCCGTGGGTTTCGGACCCCACAGCCACACCGACAGGAGATCCGGAGGATTCTTGATCTACATCGACAGCAGACTGAGATCCGACGACACTCGACACATTGGATCTCAGATCTCCAGTTTGCTCTTTCTCCACCGCCGATGTACCACATCCTGCATCCAGGAGGGATCACCTACTATTAGCGACTTCGACGACTGCTACTACATCCCAGGATAGTATATCTCCCTGCATCTGTTACATATACACATCGCACCACTTTATCACAGCCGACAGTTGTTCCCCTATCACAGCCGACATTTGTTCCCCTTTTGTAGCCATTATTTGGAGTACCAGAGCTACATACGCACATACACATACACGACACTTATCACACTCACAGCACCGTATTTTCAGTTTCCAGTTTTTAGCTTTTCATTCAGCACTTTTATTTTGGATAGCTGGATCTCATCAGTTGTATCACAGTTTGTCTCATAGGCGAGTTTTGGTCTTTAGAAGACGTTAATATAACTTTCTTTCTTTCTTTCTTTCTCTCTCTTTCCCACCCTCTCTCCTCTCTTTTTCTTCTCTCTCTCTCATCTTTTTTCCTTTTTATTCTCCCTCTCTCTCTTTTAATTTTTATATTTTATATTTCCCTATTTCTCTCTCCCACCCTCTCTTTTCCTTCCCCCTCTCTCTCTTCTTTTTTCCTTTTTTATTCTCCCTCTCTCTCTTTTAAACTTTATCTCTCTTTATAATTCTCTCTATGTTCCTTCCCCCCTCTCTCTCTTTTCTTTTTCTTCTTCTTCTCTCTCCCTTGCCCTCCTCTCTCTCTCTCTCTCTCTCTCTCTCTCTCTCTCTCTCTCTCAAAAACTATATGAAAAACTATCAAAAATATTTAAATTAAAAATAGTCTTTAAATATATTTCATTTAAAAATTGATAGTTTAAAATAATTTTTAAAAATATGTAATTAAAAGAGGATTACAAAACTCTCTTTTCTTTTCTTCTCTCTCTCTCTCTCTCCCCTTTTCTTCTCGCCATCTCTCTCCGCTCTTTTCATTCTCTCTTCTTCTTCTTCTTCTCTCTCTCCCCGTTTTTCTTCTCTCTCTCTCTCTTAAATTTTATCTTTGTTCTCTCTAGAATTCTCTCTCTTTGTCTCCCCCTCATCATTCTCTCTTTAATTTTCTCTTCTTTTCTCTCTCTCTCTCTCCCCCCTCTCTTTCCTTTTTTCTCTCTCTTCTCTTTTTTCCTTGTTTAATTCTCTCTCTCTTTAATCTTATCTTTTCTCTCTCTATAATTCTCTCTTTTTTCATCCCTCTCTCTCTCTTCTTATTCTTATTCTCTCTCCCTTCCCCTCCCCTCTCTCTCAAAAAATATATGAAGAATATTTTAAATTACAAAATATCTTTTAAAAATATTTAATTTAAAAATTAAGTAGTTTTTAAAAATATTTATTTAAATGAAGAAGAAATCTCTCTCTCTCCCCTTTTCTTCCCCCTCCTCTCTTTTCCTTCTCTCTCTTTCTTCTTCTTCTTCTTCTTCTTCTTCTTCTTCTTCTCTCTCTCTTTTTCCTTTTCTTCTCTCCTCACTCTCCCCCCTCTTTATAAATTCTCTCTTTTTTTAATTTTACATTTCCTCTCTCTATAATTATGTGTCTCTGTTTCCCCCTCCCTCTCTTCTTCTTCTTCTCTCTCTCCCTCTTCCTTCTCTCTTTAATTTCTTTCTTTTCCTATCTCTTTCTCTTCCCCCTCCCTCTCTTCTTCTTCTTCTCTCTTTCCCTCTTTCTTCTCTCTTTAATTTCTTTCTTTTTCTATCTCTCTTTCTCTCTTAAATTTCATATCTCTCTCTCTCTCTCTCTCTCTCTCTCTCTCTCTATAATTTTCCCCTTCTCTCTCTTCCTCCCCCTTCTGTCTCTCTTTTCTCTTCTTGTCTATCGCTTCCTCTCTCTCTCTCTCTCTCTCTCTCTCTCTCTCTCTCTCTCTCTCTCTCTCTCTCTCTCTCTCTCTCTCTCTCTCTCTCTCTCTCTCTCTCAAAAAGTATATAAAATACTATGTTAAAAATATTTTAAATTAAAAATAAACATTTTAATTATTTTAAAAATATTTAATTAAATGAGGAGGAAAAAAGAAAATTGTTTAAATTTAAAAGTTTAATCTAACTAAACAAGGGGAGAGAGAGAGAGAGAGAGAGAGAGAAAGGCTACACGTCAGTGTTCGAGAAAAAAAATAGTGAACTTAATATAGATCCTTCTTGTCTTAGCGTAAGGCGGTCTCGTAAAATTTGAACCATTCAAAACTTTTACTTTCCAAGTTTTACCGGCCTAATTCACTTTATCTTACGAATTGAATCGCCCTAATTCCCTTCTAAATCTTTGATGAAAAGATAATCACCCTTTTTTCTATTATTTGAAAGGGTCAATATTTCAAAGTTTGCATTGGAATTTGTTCAATTACTTATCACTTATACCTTGAAAGTGAAAACCCTTATTATCATTAAGTAACTTGATCTACATTACTTCTCTAAAATTGAATAGTAAAAAATAAATGCATGCAAGTGGTTTCTATTTCTCTTAATGTGTTTATGGCCTAAGAGAAGTATATACATTATAAGCACAAAGATAAATAGAAAGTATAAAACAAAAAATCAAAAGAAAAGAAATTAAGTATAAAAGAAATAAAAAGAAAAAAACAAAAGTATCATCATGAAAGAGAACATAATAAAATATAAGTGAAACAAAATAGAAAAAAGTCTAACAAAAGCCGAGTACGTTTTATTGAATGCAGCCATGATACAAAAAGAAAAAATAAAACTAACATGAAAGAGAACATAATGAAATACAATCAAAAGTATAAACTAAAATTTTTTAAAAAAATTCAAGCACATTTTTTTGAAAACAATCATGATCTTAAAACAAATGGAAAAGCTTTCTACTCACAAGATAGAAGCAACCAAGGGGAAAATAGGTTTAACATAGAAAAAATATTAAATATAGAGAAAAAACACAAATTTTGTTGTAAATCAGAGTTGGAAGCATGAGAGAGTGTGCACAAGAGGGAGAGAGAGCTCAAGTATAAGAATAAGATCTTGCTTAGTCAGTTGTTCAAGGTACAACTAGTACACTCTCCTCAACTATGAGTGTGTACTTTAGGCTATTTATATAGCCTCTAGAGAGGTTAGGGTTAGGGTTTCCCCTTGCTCCCCTGTCCTCCAGTCCATTTACACCTAGCTACCCTTATCCTCTCCAGTATAAGGAGAGTTCCCATGCTCACTTCTCAACACCCCCCCAATGCCAGGTGGCATTGGATAAAGCATGATAGGATGCCCCCCCTTAATCCTCAATGAGATGCCTTCACAAATCAGGCTACAAAAGAAGGTTATAGATAGAGAGTGTTACAAGACTCAAAAGTGTCGATCATCTATGGATTGGGAGGCAAAGTTGGCCTCCAATTCTTTAGGTACTTTGGGAACACCGGGAGACTTACTGGTGATATGTGGTATGCCCAGTCTTTTTGCATTTATTACACTTCATTTTGTTAAGATATTTCTTTCAGCAATTGCTTACAATATGTCCTTTTTTATGACAAAATGAGCACTTTGTAGAAGCTATATGCACTAACACTTGCTCACGGGAAGTAAATGCTAAAGTCCCTTCATTATGGTTCCTCTTCTCTTCATCCAAGGCATGATTGGATGGTACTTGCCAAGGGGTTCGGGATATTAGTTAGGGTAGTCACAAGGGTTGAAAATACCTTATTCACAGACTTCAAAAGGATGGCAATGGCATCTTCATCATGAATTGGTGCTTGAACGGAGGCCATCTATGCCATAAGCCCCTTCATATGTGAAATAAACTTGCTTAGATCTTCTCCTCTTTTATACTCCAAGCTAAAAAACTCAATCTTTAGAAAGATCTTGGAGTTCTTCCATGTAGCATCGTAGAGCTTTTTAAGTTCATCCCATTTCTCCTTGGCAGTGGAGAGTTGGTCAATATGATGAATTAAAGATTCATCTAAATGAAGCATGATGATGGCCTTAGCTCTTTCATCATCTTCTACATCAAGGGGATTGGATGGAACATTAACTTTGGTCCCTTTTATGAAGGGCCAGTAGCCTCATTCCATCATTTTATATTTTACCAGGACTTGCTCAGGATGGAAATCTTTTCCATTGAGCTTGCGAATTTGAGGCCTTACATCTGCATAGGCCATGGCCATTATAGGAAGGGCTTACCTATTTCTTTAAGTAATGTCAATGTCTAGTCCTTTACAGGTGGCCAAGTACGAACCAAATAGGAGAACTAATAGCCCTACACATGATAACCAACTTTAAAGCTATAGAGATGAAAAAGGTTGGAAATCATACATATGTAATATCTCAATATAGGATTTTGGAGGTCCCGTTCTTTGAATAACCCTTGATTTAAGTTTTACTATTTTTCTAGGTTTCAATGAGGTGAATTTTGACTGGACTTCTGGCTCTTCCCCTCCTTGCGGTTTAGTATACGAGCATTTGGTTGAGCAAGGTCGATTAATGACCTTGACGCTTGATGAAGAGTCCGAGGAGATTTCAATCACATCATTATTCATAGGGCAGTAGTACTGATGTCAGTAAATGCCTTTTCAGTGCTTAAAAGCACTCATCTCAAGATTGAGATGTTTAGATATTGCCTTGTCAAGCTTGGTGAGACACGACATTGATCACACTTATCAGTGAGCTTATGATGTCCCCCGAGTGTTGGTGCTACTCACAAATCAGGAACACACTTCAGAGCATGTGCTTTGATTATTAGAATCACTGTTAATGATTACAAATTGAAAATTTTGAAAAATGGAAAAGCTTGAAGTAGCCAGCAGAGGAGGAATTTATCCAAACCCTCCTAGAGGGAGATGGCCCACTGAGGAGCTATGAAAGCCCTATGGTGGCCCCAATGATTGCACCATCATCAGCAAGCACGAAGCCCTTGAATAACACACTATCAAAACTGCACCATTTCTTGCGTCTTCAATAATGCCGTCCTTCTACGTCCACGATGTTGGGGTCTCTCGTGCTGTGCTACTATGCCTTGAGTTGGGGAGGAGTTCCTTAGAAGAAACCTTGAGTTGAAACCCCCTCCTTTGTTCTCCCCAAGTCCTCAATCAGAGGTAGGTCAGGTTGTGGATATGGTGATCAAGAGGTAAGAGGTAGAAGATGAAAGCTCATGTGCACTTAATGATGTACGGAAGCTGAGGGAAGCTAAAGGATCAGAGATGGCTCTGATACCATGTTGTAAATTAGAGTTGGAAGCATGAGAGAGTGTGCACAAGAGGGAGAGAAAGAGCTCAAGTACAAGAATAAGATCTTGCTTAGTCAGTTGTTCAAGGTACAACTAGTACACTATCCTCAACTATGAGTGTGTACTTTAGGCTGTTTATATAGCCTCTAGAGAGGTTAGGGTTAGGGTTTCCCTTTGCTCCCCTGTCCTCTACTCCATTTACACCTAGCTACCCTTATCCTCTCCAATATAAGGAGAGTTCCCATGCTTGCTTCTCAACAAATTTTACCTTTAAAAATTTACATGCATAAAAGAAGAAAGGAAACTGTACTGATGAAAAAAAGTCAAAAAGATTAAGATACTAAAAGTGCAAATAATACTTAGTGACTTCAATATCATCTTAGGCCATAAAAAATCAATTGCTCCAATGAGTATGCAAATTTATTGCAAAATCAATGAGCAAATTCCCTGTGCTATGTATAAATGTCAATGTCGTTTTTAAGCCCATAAGTCCATACTCTCAATAAACTCCATATACGTGAACTTAGAAGGCCCTTCAATAATGATTTTCATTAATGCATCTAAACTCTTAATCTCCAAATGATTACATAGCTTACTCTTTATCACAATTCAAGCACTAAAACCTCTCTCACAAATAGCAATGCTCGAACATTAGACAAGAGCTACTTGACAAAGAGTAAGAACATTTGGATAAGTATCCCTCCACATACTATTGCAAGCAAGTGCTAGAGTTACCACCACTGGCAATGTGAATTGTACCCAATCTCTAGAGGCTCGATGCTTAAAAGTTCTACATTCTTTTTTGAACTCATCAGCCTCTATCATTGCAAGGAATTCCTCTATATTTAGCTTTTTAGGAGAACCATAAAAATAAGTTATTTGATCTATCTCTTGGATTATATAGGATTTTAAGGCCTTCTCATGTATTGGATATTGTGTAGGTACAAGTATTTTCAAATAATTAAGTACAAAATTATCTAAAAAACAATAATTCAAGTTACACAGCATTGACTTCGCAAAAACAACTTGAGATTCTAAGGCCTTGTTAAAGTCTTCTCCTTTAATTTTACATTTTAAATCATGCTCATAATTTGTTTCCACGCAAAGTACATTTTAATGTATATAAATATCGTTTTTTAGGCCCATATTTTAGAAGGATATAATATCCATATACCCCAATAGTTAACGCGTTCATATAAAAAGGAGGAGAATCAATGTAATATTGTGTTAGAGATGCAATTTCATTCTTCATAAGACTATCTATGGTTGTGACATCTACAAAGTATTTTTGAAACATTTGGCTTAGCGTTGTTAGACCTCTCAAAATGTCAGCTAAGAAATGCAAGCAATAGATGCACTCAAAATTAGTCAATCTACTTAAATGTCTCACATCAAAAGTATGCTCAAGTCGCCGAATGGGACATGTGAAATCATGTTGCATAGCTTGCAACCTATAGCATTAACAAGTTTTTCTAGCTTTTTGTAATAAGGCATCTCTTTTGCTACATTAGATACTACAAGGACACTACTATGGGCAACACAATGGATAGAAGTTAAAAATGGATTAACTTATTTTTTTAATAAGGTCTAGACACTATTCTCCTTTTCTACCATTGTGGAACATCCGTTGGAGCCAAAAATAATGAATCTAGAAAAATCTAACTTACATTTCTTTAGCTCACTAATAATAGCCTCAAATAAAGATCTTGTAGTGCCATCATGCACACGTATAATGCTATAAAACTTATTTTAGGAATGTAATCAACCTCAAGATATGATAAATAAATAACCATACGTCCATGTGAGGAGATATCATTAGACTTATCAATTAAAACACCAAACCATAGACTAGATAAAACATTTTCTATTGTACTTTTCATGAGATACAATGCCATGCAAAAAATCATTTCAGTGCATGCCTTGTCATAATTATAAAGACTAGTAGTACATGGTGCATGGCAATCTTGCAATAAGCCTATCATTTCAAGAAACACGGAAAATGGTAGATTTTTCTTGCAATCAAATATGCAGTTCTAAATAATGAAAGTACGGTCTCATCTTTTACTTCTTTTATTTTTTAAACACTCTTTTCAATAGAGTCTTTTTCTTCAAGCAAAACAGCTTGTATAGCAAACTTATGACATGATGTGTGGACATGGGATTTTGAGTTGCTAATTTTAAAATTTATAGAATCCCCTTTTGAATATGCACTATGTGGATGAGGATATTTTAAATAAAATTTATAATATATTTTTACTTCATCTCTATCATAAATATGCCATTTAAATTGGTCGAGCCAAGCCTCTTGAAAAAGTAAGTGCCCTTCTTTTTTCCTTTCAAATTCTTCAAACAACATGTTACAAAAGATTCACTTGAAGATAACACATTAATTGAAGTTAAGCCCCCAACATCCATGCTTTCTTTTACTTTTCTAAAAGGATGTTTGGCTATGTTTTCAATCCCAACCCATGCAAGAAGACTTCCTTGTCTCTTATCTTTCAATTTTGGTGCCATTTCTCAAAAATAGAAAGACTAGCTGCAATCTTACCTTGTTTTCTTATAACCTTTGAAATTTGGTACCTATTGTAATGTACTTGTTTCAACTTCCTTGTGAAAATCCAAGCTCGTTAAGCAGTCAACCTCTATCTTCAACATGCAATGTCTCTAGACTTCACAAAGCTTTAATCTATTAACAACCACATAGAAAATAATTTAATACTAATCTTCTTCTTTCAGTATATTAGTAATCACTAATAGTATTTTCATTCAAAGATGAGAGAGAGAGAGAGAGAGAGAGAGAGAAGCTACTTGAGGAGAGTCGGGAGATTGATTTTCTTTTAGTTGTTATAATTTTCTAATTTCAAGACCTATATGCATGCAACGATGGAGTTTCTCTCTTAAAATATGCAAGATCTAGAGCGTGGCAGATGATGAAGCTATGGAGGTTGAAAGAGAAAGAAGAAACTCATGTAGACATTGACCTTGACAAAGACAAATTGTCACACAAGTGAATTAGGTTCCAAGATTGAGACTTGGACTCATAAACACAATCTTGTGTATTGACAGTGACAAGTCACTTTACTGGAAAGAAAAGAGTAACTATCATTGCATTAGAAAAAGAGTGCAAGTACAATGCTTTATAGGAATTGAGTGGTGGTACTTTCTCCTACTGTGCATATGGGATTCTGTTCCTGAGCTCTCACTGCTCCTCACAAAGGGACTGAAGTAGATGTGATTGCAAATATCTCAACACCCCTCCTCAATCACAACCAGAAGTACAAAGCATATAGAGGCTTTAGTGAAAGCAACACCTGCAACGTGTGGGCACACCATAAACATGGCAAAACACCAGAGGCTGTGCAGAAAAGGCTAAGTGTGGGTACCACAAACATGATGGACATCTAGAGGCTGTAGCAGGGACCTCACAAAGTGTATAAAGGTTGTAGTTGTTGTAAAATCCAAGATACACGCTCGAATTTCTTATATACTTAAAATATATATGGCGAATATTATGTTGGCACAAAGGGAGAATAGATGAGAAAAGAGAAAGATGTAGAGAGAGAGGTAGAGAAATTGGCAATGCACTAGGGACTGGAAGATGGGCCAGCCCCCCCCCTTGTGGAGTTATATTATTGACAAGGAGCTCCTATGTTACACATAAGCCAATTCTAACTTGTAGATCTTGGAAACAAGATCACGGTTCCTTGCACGGTATACAATCAGCTAACACTTGCACAACTTGGAAGTTGACACCTTTTGATCCTTTTTGAGTCTCCTTCTCTCCTACACAATGTGTAGGGCTCTCCTCTTGGTGCTTGATTTTAGCAAAGCTTCCATAGCACTTGCACCTTCTCTTCTCCTCTTGGAACTTGATTTCAGCAGGGCTTCCGCATCACTTACACCTTCTCTTCTCCTCTTGGATACATGCAAAGTGATAGAGAGATGAAAGATCAAATTCAAAAGAGAAAGAGAGAAAATGAAACAATTTAAAGAGAATGAAGAGAGAGAGAGAAGAAGAAGAAAAATGGAAAAAAGAGGAGAGGGAGAGTGAAAGGAAAAGAAAGGGGAGAGAGAGAGAGAGAGAGAGAGAGAGAGCTACCCCCTTCCCAAGCCTAAAAGTTTAATAAAACCCCCTTCTCTCACATTTTGATTAAACTTTTTAATTTAAACTCCTTGAGAGAGAGGAGAGAAAACAAATGAGAGAGAGAGAGAGAGAATAAGGAGATAATAGAAAATAAACTAAAATAAAAGATATAGAGAGAAAAAATTTTAGACAGGTAATTTGGAGGAGAGAGAGAGAAAAGAGCGAGAGAGAAGAAAAAATTAGAAATAGAAGGGAAAAATACGAGAGAGAAAGAGGAGAAATAGATTGTTAAGCAAAGTTCACTTGTTGCCACTTCGTGGTAGCGACATTGCCACAAAGCGGCCTAGCATTTTGGAGGTGCAAAGTTATAGGTTAAAGGGATTGATAGAGTGTCCATCCTCCAAAAATTTTTTCCTTTTTAAAAGTGAATTACCTACATAGATGCAATTTGAATGAGATCTCTAAGTGGATATTGGGACCTTCTCAAGGCTATGGTACTTAGAGTTATTTGGTCTCTAAGAAATACACTTGTTTTTGGTTGTCAAAAGTTCCTATTAGGTCTTTTAGCTAAATGCCTTCCTACAATTCTAACCAACATCAAAGCATTGCCTCATGCAGTGTGTTTCAAGCACCATGAGTACAATGTCACATACAGAGCCTTTTGTTGAGTTCAAGTCTCTTCCTTTAGGCAACATGCCTTTTTTGTTGTTTTAGTCTAATCCTTCATCAAAAATACTTGTAATTATCACTTGCAATTACTTGATGTAATATCCCCATTTAATACATAATAAATTTTCACATATAGAAAAGTGACTTACAAAAACTTTTTTATATAGTTAAATCGTATATATCATATGACATTCATGTAAAAGATTTAGGGTATCTTGATATTTTTATCAAGTAGACCTAGATATAAATGGAAGCTTTACAAAAGAGTGATAATAAGAATCCAATATAGCAACACTCAAGGATATATTGTTTTAAGGTTTTGCAAAGTCCAAAATATAAAAAAAATTACATGCTTCAATTGTTTGACTCACATTAAGCTTGTATGTAATACATAAGAATTTGTGTAAAATAGTCATTAAATTAGGATGGTGTGTGTTTTGCTTTTGGGGATTATCAGAGAGCCTCCTCTTTTATAGGCTTTCAAGAGCTTCTCTTCTTGGAGAGAGAATTGAGTTGTTCTTCATGCAAGATGTGGTTGTTCCACTCTGCAGCACTAATTTCGAGATATCTCTTTGTGCATTGTTTGGATGAAAAAACGTCCAACACGAAAGTTGTAGATCTCGCTATTTTCGATAGCCTTCGTAGCCCATTTTTAGAGATCTTTTTTTTATTGCGAGATATTTTAAAAATAGATTTTCCAAAAAAACAGCTTTTTAAACTGTACTCTTAACTTGTGGTCCATGCAACCACTTTGAGTCATAGATAAGGAGAGTTCATTAGATTGCCTTGGGCCTCAACCTTAAGATTGAATTCCATGCAAAATCTTGTGTCATTTTAGACCTTAGAAAGAGAAAATCACTTCTCTCCTCACTTCCAGAGGATCACGTTCTCTCGTCTTTCTTAGTGAGAGAATTCTCTCTCTCGTCTTTCTTAATGAAAGAAAAGACCTTAAACCTTGACTTGTAGGGGAGAGGATGACCCCAAATGAATGCAATGCTTATTACACACAAGTAAAACATTCCCAGGTGTCCCTGGATACACACATAAATACATAACACAATGCTAATGCACTTCCTCTTCTTAGAACTCAATCCATCTTCATTTATGTGTAACTCCTTGGTTTTTGTGTACACTCTTACACTTGATAAACACTTCTTTCCCCCTTCATAAATTGTATTGCCTATACCAAATATCCCCGTCACAGTGCTTTGATCACCCCATAAAGTGATACACTAGGAATACTGGTCTCTAAATGGTCTCATGGCCATGCTAGATCATCATCAGCACTTAAAGAAAAGTGAGTCATTAATTTATTGACATGAATTTATTAAATAGAGAATGTGTAATAAGCAATCAATTTAGTGACAATAGTATAAGGCTAACTGAGGAATTTACAAGTTTATGTTTGAGGCATTAGGGCTAGGAAATACAAAACTAAAAAAGTCTATATGAATAGAAGGACTGATGAGGTTTGTCCTTCTCCTAGTGATCTTCTTCTTCTTCTTCTTTTGCTCCGTTTTCTTCTTCTTCTTTGACTGCAACTAGATAGGCCTTTTGGACCTCTTTCTGGCGTGGCAGAACTTCTCGGTGTGTCCGGTCCTTTTGCAGAAGTCACAGAAGAGCTGATCCTTCTTGCCTTTGTACATGTTACCAACATATAATGCATGCTCATCTCTAGAGGTACTTGGTTCTTCCTTAGTTTTTAGCTTCTTTTCCTCCTCTAACAATGATGCTTGGATATCAACAAGTTCAAGATTTTGCATATTAATTAGAGTTGTTAATACATTATTATATTCAGGAGGAAAACTCTTAAGTAAAACATCGATGCAAACATCTTCTTCCATTTTAATGTTGATTCCTGCAAGTTGGGTTAGAAGTCCTTCCGTGTAGTTTAGATGTGTGGCAAGTGGCGTACTGGACTTCATTTCAAACCTGAAAAACTCAATCAGGAGACCATACTTTGATGATTTAGACTGTCGACTGAACAAAGTGTCAAGTCTCTTCCATGTATCCTATGAAGTCTCACAATTATCCACATGGTGGATATAACTGTCGTCTAGCTCTAGTTTGATAATGGCATGTGCTTTTATCATTAGCTTTCTGCCAGGTAGCTACTAGGGCAGCATCCCGGGGCTTCTTCTCTTGTCCATTAGTAATGGCCCAGAGACCCTTCTTCATCAGGATGAGTTTGATGCGGGTCTGCCAGGTATGAAACCCAACTCCTTTGAAACGGGAAGTTGGAGAGTCTTTGCCTATGTTAGACTTGCAAGAACAACAACAAATCAGCTTCAGAATTATTAGATTTAAGCAACATAAGAGATAATCTTGAGTGTGCTAACAAGCAGAAGTGCCAAAAAACACTAAGTCATCAGTATCGAGAGATACTTGTGGAGCCAAATGCTTGGTAAATGCTCAATAGGTCTTCATTGGTCTTCTATTCCTCTCCTTAATTTGCTTGTTGAACTGCTTGCTAGGTGATTTCTTCAAGACCTCAAAGGATCTTCAAGCACTTCTACTCCTCAATAATTTGATGGCCCAAAGTTTTGCTGAGACCTCTATTCTGAAGCAGATCAGAATGACAAGATGTTAGTTTTGCCCAATGGGAGTGAAGGAAGAAGTGGAGAATGAGCTTATGATAGAGTGGCTATGGCAAATTGTTTCTAGGGTTTCACACCCGTTTATATTTTTGATTGCAGCGAGTCGTAGACGAAGGCATTTGCCTCAACACTTATTGGCCAAGGAGCTTAAGCCATGGGCTACAATTTCCCTATGGTCAGTCGGGAGATTGCGCCTTGTAGTTCCGCTGCCAGCTGTACGACCAAACAGGGCACAGATCTAGACTGTAGTGGAGAATGTCACCAATGCTGGACCAAAACGACAGCAATGTTGTGATATAATGTAATAAGATGCTGCGCCATGAGCAGAAGAACACACTCACAGAAGAAATCGTGATGTATTACGACCTCTAGAGTGAGAACAAGAGGCTCCAAGCAAGGTAGGTTCTGCAGGGTATGGATGCCATGGAAGGTCACTTGGAGATAGGGATAGAGATGAAGTTAGATACACACCCTGAGCTTGGACTGAGCTGGAGAGGGACTGAGAGAATAGATAAGAAGCTTGGAGGCTCCAAGCAAGGTAGGTTCTGCAGGCTATGGCTACCATGGAAGGTCACTTGGAGATAGGGATAGAGATGAAGTTAGATACACACCCTGAGCTTGGACTGAGCCGGAGAGGGACTGAGAGAATAGATAAGAAGCTTTGCCATGCCCAACTGGGCTCTAATACCATGTTAAAATACGCGAGATCTAGAGCATGGCAGATGCTGAAGCTATGGAGGTTGAAAGAGAAAGAAGAAACTCATGTAGACATTGACCTTGACAAAGACAAATTGTCACATAAGTGAATTAGGTTCCAAGGTTGAGACTTGGACTCATAAACACAATCTTGTGTATTGACAGTGACAAGACACTTTACTAGAAAGAAAAGAGTACTATCATTGCATTAAAAAAAGAGTGCAAGATTGGCTTTATAGGAATTGAGTGGTGGTACTGTGCATATGGGATTCTGGTCTTGAGCCCTCACTGCTCCTCACAAAGGGACTGAAGTAAGTGTGATTGCAAATATCTCAACATTCTCTCTCCCTCCCTCCCCTCTCTCTCTCTCTCTCTCTCTCTCCCTCTCTCTAAAAGCCAAGCTCCAATGAGAAGGCCCAAGTGACAAGATTGAAGATACCTTCAAAAAAATGGATTCAAAACTGAGCCAAGCTCTTCACAGCTGCCTAGGTTTGGAAAGTCTAGCTACCCACTGCCCATGCTTCAATAGATTTCACCCACTACCTAGGTGCCCAGGCTCCACCTCCCACTAGTGGTGGCTAAAAGATACCACCTAGCACCTAGGCTCAAGGCTCAAGCCCCATCGCTAGCTAGCTATCGTCCGTAGGCTATCGCTATTACCACCAACCAGGCCCCATAATACTCAATTGGGAGACCTCCAACAATCAACTAGACTTAGCATGGATAGTGGTGCTAAGCACCTTAGTGTTGTAGGCTAAGGCTTAAGCGCTACACTACTGTGCAGCCTACTAGAAGCTGTCTCCCTGCACATCACAAGAGGCAGGCTACGACAATCAAATTATCACACAATGTAGACAACGTCGAAAAGCACATCAACAAGAGGTAGTGCCACAGGACAGTGGGACATAGTGCAGTGTGGAGGTCAGAGGCAGTGGTAGTAAGCATAGCATCATATTACATAATCATTCAAGAACAGTGAGACTTAAGAATCTCAACTTGAAGTTGAGTCTTGCATTACATGATGAGAGTAGAGTTCTGGAGCTCTCTCTCTCTCTCTCTCTCTCTCTCTCTCTCTCTCTCTCTCTCTCTCTCTCTCTCTCTCTCTCTCTCTCTCTCTCTCCAGTTTGCTCGTAGTACTAAGCAATCAACTTTAAGTACATAATTAAAGTTAAAATGTTAAACTTAAAACTTGAAATTTGAATAGTTAATAGTTATTGGTTATTTCAAAATTAAAAGTTAGAACTTGATAATAGATATTAGATAATTAATAACTTCATGGAAATTTGAATATTGGTGGTTACTAACTTACTAGCTATTGATAATTGTAACATTGAAATTTATGTAATAATATTTAGTTGTTTTATGTTTATTTTAATATTATTTAAAATCTTTTTTTGCATATATCTAGAAGGATCTTATCCTCCTACTTTAATCATGAGAAGGATATTCTCCTTCCATGATAAAGGTGAGCCGGTCTAAATCCTTCACACTTATATTTTTTACAAGTAGGCAATTCTTGTTCAAATTCGATCAAACAAGTTTTCTCTTAAAATAAATTGGTCGTAGGATGAAACGAACCTACCTTTTCTCGAGCACTGTTACATGTGAGAGAGGGGGGGGACGTTTAATTTAAAAAAAGAAGGGGAAGAGAGAGTGTGTGTGGGAATTTTAATTAAAAAGGATAGGATTGGGAAAGTCCTCTAGAGGTTCAAGACTTTCCAAACCTATAAAGAAAATTTAGAGGATGGACACTCTATCAATCGCTTTAAGCCATGAGGACATAAGCGTCTTGAAAATAAGCATCAAAACAAGGCGGAAAGCCCATCATAACAAGGCCGAAAGCCCTTGTGCGTATCGCCGTATAGGGCTTCTCCTTAGGGACGCAAAGCTACCAAAAGCTTTCCCAACCGTCTGACATATGATGCCCCCCGCGTTCAGGCTTCTTCACGACAGCGTTGCCAAGTAGTCTATCGAATGGACGCCTCTGCTGAATGGTTCGTATGCCATGTCCGATCATCATCTGTAAAGCGGGTCTCAGACGAGCTTTCGTGCCCTCTCGGGTTCCTCACAAACCCTGCTTTTCCCGAAGAAACCATGCCTGTGCCCAAGCTTCTGCCAAATTCGACTCTGCTGACTGCATCCATGAAAGCTATATGGACTTGGAAAACAAACATTTTCAAGGATCTCCTTTGTCCAGGGACCAAACCTACTGCCTCATACGAGACTGTGCGGAAGAGAAAGTCTCAATTACTGGCGCACAGTTGCATGTCCTCATGGTTAGCAGTGGATTAGATGTGGTTTCGGCCTTGACAGACCGGCTCATTTGCCTGTTTGCATCACGTAGGAGCTTACTGGAAGCGAGTCTGGTCTTCTGCAAGGTCTCAGAACCAAGCATTTATACATGGCATGCGATCATATCGGCACATGCTAGGCTTGGGTGTCAGAGAAGAGCTCTGAAGCTGTACTACCAAATGCAGGATACCGGTGTCCAGCCAAACCAACTAACATTCGTGTGCATTTTGCAAACATGTGGGAGTCTCCGGGCCGTAAGTCAGGGCATGGTGGTACACACCTCTATCATCATCAGTGGTTTTGAAATCATTGGTATCATTGGCAACTCACTTGTTGACATGTATGCAAAGTGTGGGTACCTCAATGAGGCAGACACGATTTTCAAGGCCATGCCAGCCAGGGATGTGGTGTCATGGAACACAATGATCACTGGATATTCACAGCATGGATATGGTTTGATCACACTCAAGCTTTATGAGAAAATGCAGGAGGAAGGGTTGAATCCTGATAAAATCACTTGTTCCTGTGTTCTTAATGTTTGTGGAAGCTTGGGAGCCATAGAACTGGGTAAAGTGTTGCATGAACACGTCCTCAGGAGAGGCTTTGAGGTAGACACAGTTGTTGGGAACACTCTGATTGATATGTATGCAAAATGTGGAAGCTTGAAAGAGGCACAAAATATATTTTACAAGTTGCCAGATCGAGATTTTGTATCATGGAGTGCTATGATAGCTGGCTATGTCCAGCATGATTATGGTACTTCTGCTCTTGGCCTCTTTGTGAGTATGCTCCAAGAGCAACTGACTCCAGATAGAATCACATACTTGAGCTTGTTAAAGGCATGTGGGAGTTTGGGAATTGTAGTGCAGGGTATGCTAATACATGACATGATTGTGCGCAGTGTTTTTGAGTTTGATGTTGTACTTGGTAGCACTCTTATTGATATGTATGGTAAATGTGGGAATATAGTGGAAGCACACAAAGTTTTTGATGGCTTGCCAAACAAAAATCTAGTTTCATGGAATGCATTAATTTCTGGGTGTGGTCAACATGGTCATGATTATCAGACACTTGAACTTTTCAAGAGAATGCTAGCGGATGATGTATGGCCTGACAATGTAACCTTTCTATGTGCCTTAAAAGCATGTGCAAGCATAGGTTGTAAGGAGATTGGCAAGCTGCTGCACATACAGGTTATTACAGTGGGATTACATTCAGACACTTCTGTCGGGTGCAACCTCATTGGCATGTATGGGAAGTTTGGCTACCTGGAAGATGCACATAAAGTCTGTGAAAAATTTTCAAGTTGTGAATCAGAATTATGGAATGCACTCATTGCAAGCTATGCCCAAAACGGACATGTGCTAATGGCTCTTGAGCTTATGGAGAAAATGCAAGAGGAGGGTGTAATGCCAAATGAAGTCACATGGTCATGCCTATTCAAAGCTTGTGCCACCACAGGGGCTATAGGGGAGGGTAGATTAGCGCATGATCAGATGCTTAGAATGGGAGTGAAACCAGATGTAGTTCTTGGGAATACTCTCATTGACATGTACATTAAATTAGGAAGCTTGGAAGCAGCTTTTCAAGTGTTTGAGAAACTACCAAATCGCAACCTAGTATCATGGAATGCAATGATTGCTGGTTGTGTGTCTTATGGACTTGGTTCTCCTGCTATTGGTCTCTTTGAAAAACTGCATGGAGAGGGCTTGACACCAGACAAAGCCACACTTTTGTCTTCCTTGAAAGCAAGTTCCATTTTAGTTTCCATAAAGCAAGGCAAGATGGTACATGACCAGATCATAAGAGATGGCCTTGAAAAGGATGTTGTCATCGGTAGTGCACTTATCGATATGTATACAAGATGTGGAAGCCTGGATTGTGCTCATGTCTTATTTCAAAAATTGGCAAACCATAATGTGGTATCATGGGGGTCAATGATTGCCGGATTTGCTTTCCATGGTCATTGTGAGCTTGCTGAGGAGTATCTTCATCATATGCAGCAGCAAGGACTAAAACCAGATAGTCAGATGTACACCAATATACTCGCAGCTTGCAGTCATGCAGGCTTAGTTGAAAAAGGCCACCAATACTTCAAATCCATGATAGAAGAACATGGCCTTGAACCTACTATGGAGCAGTTTACCTGTATGATTGACCTTCTTGGACGATCAGGACAGTTGTCCGAAGCAAAGGGTCTTCTGCAGAGTTTACCAAGTACACCTGATATATCTGCATGGATGTCCCTGTTTACTGCTTGCAGGATTTATGGTGACAAGGAGCTAGGAGCTTACTGTTTTGAACAAGTTGTACAGCTGTACCCTGAAATGGCAGCTGGATATGTGGCCATGTCAAACATTTATGCAGATTCACACATGCTGGATGAGATTGAGCATGTAGGAGACCTTAGATCTTCTGCTGGTGCATCAAAGAAGCCTGGAAGGGCTTGGGTTGAGGTTAGCAATAAGGTGCGCGAGTTTGTTGTGCAGCACAAAAGCCACCCCACAGTAAGTGATAAGGTTTCTTACAAATTAGAGCGTGTACGAAGGCTGATGAAGGGAGAAGGATACTCACCACAGGTGCACTTGGTGTTGGAGCAACCAGTAGTGGAAGATAGGTTTTACACATTCAGCAAAGGCAAACTTGTTGGAGCCTGATCTAGCTTTGAGGTTGCAAGCAAGGTTATGATTGCCTTGGCCATGTGATAAGCTCTCGTTGGCTATTTTTTCATTTGCCAAGGCCATGTGAGAATATACACATTGCCAGACCCATTGGAGAAGCACAAGTAGGTGCCTCGATTGCCTAAAGTGATTTAAAATGCAATGAATGGATTATGTAGATGGTCGACTGCTATTGTTCTCAGATGAATTCGAAAAATAAGAAGGTTGTGTTTAAAAGAGGCTTTTCAGAGCCTCCAAATCATAATGACAAGAATTGAAATTCTGTTTTCAAAAAGGGGTTTGACATTAAACTGCCTGGTGGGTTTCAAAGTGCAGGAGCCTAACAACATCTTGTACCTTTTCTCTGCATGAGTCATGCTTAGCTTGATGTGGCTGTACCTTCACTGTTCAGGATGCTTTTAGCAGTGTCTGAATGGAAATAGGCCATGGCAAGTTCAAGGGAAGTTGGGGATGAGCAAGATTGTGCAAGTGCTCTCACTATGAAGGAAAAGAAGAAGAATCAGTCATGGCTATGTTGTGAAAGGGACTCTTTTTGGGGATGTGATCTAGGTGCATGGGACCTTGCCAATGCAGTGATTGAGGGTGCTTTGCCTTGCCCGTCAGTCAAATTCATTATTCTCATGTTGTCCTTGGACTCATCACTAGAGGCTATTAAGATTTCCTCAGTGTATTAAGAGGACCCGATCCAACCAAGGGAGCATTCAGGCCTGCCGTGACAATGCTCCTGTGGAGGATGAGCCAATTGGCGGCAAGCTGCTCTAGACTGCAGTCAAGACAGCAACCTACTCTGGTGGTGAGTCTGGCCTTTGCGATGGTTTCCATGGTAACAGACATGGGAGATATTTATGAGCTAGGAGGACCAAGTATGATGTATAGAAATCATCTTTCAGCTGTTGGAGCAGGTATGAGTACAATCCATTTGATAGCATATTATTGGCAAGGTTTTTGAAGAAGACCATGCACTTTGCAAGGATCCCTGTTGAGGAGTTATCAGCGAAGTCGAAGGGAAGTTTGGTACAAGTAAGGTTGCGTGAGTGCAAGCGATCTCACTACCAAGGAATTTCAAATCACTTTTGGGTATATCATGAGGGGATAGATAATGTCTTTATGGGCATGTGGTCTAGAGGCATGGGGCCTTTGTGGTGACACAGTGCTTTGCATTGCTGACTAGTCAAACTAATTGTTCCTTCTTGTCCTTGGACTCCTTGCTGGAGGCTATCAATATTCTCTCTGTGCATGGAGAGGATGTAGTCAATTTTGGGTATATCATGAGGGGATAGATAGTGAGTCTTTACCGGCATGTGGTCTAGAGGCATGGTGCCTTTGTGGTGACAGTGCTTTGCATTGCCGAGACTAGTCAAACTAATTGTTCCTTGTTGTGGTTGGACTTCTTGCTGGATGCTATCAAGATTCCCTCCATGCATGGAGAGGAACTAGTCCAGCCACTGGAGTATTCGGGCCTTTCAGAGGGTAGCGCTTCTCCTGCAGAGCAATGCACCGCCCAATAATTGCATGCCTTATGCTGATTTTGGCAAAGGACTGGACACAATAACTCACATTGTAGCATCACTTTTCTATGGTGCAGCATTACCAGGAGGCAATTGCCCAAGGGATGATGGATTTAGTAAGAGACCTTTGGGACTTGTTGTCAGGTTACTAGCAAAGGCCTCCTTTTAGCCTTTCATGAGATCACGGCTTCAGGAGAAGTCAGAGAGGCTATCTCATGGATAGATTTATCTCATTGCCAAAGGCAGCATGGATAGATTAGACATTGCAGACCCATCACCTTGCTAGGAGGTACCATAACATGCTGG
Source organism: Lygodium microphyllum (assembly GCF_053477565.2). Taxonomy (NCBI): domain Eukaryota; kingdom Viridiplantae; phylum Streptophyta; class Polypodiopsida; order Schizaeales; family Lygodiaceae; genus Lygodium; species Lygodium microphyllum. The sequence continues at coordinate 22,770,316 of NC_141150.1, forward strand.
CTAAGGCGAGTGGTTGAGATATGAAAGCAGAAGCAACTGAAAGAGATGAGCAAGAAAGCAAGAACACATGAACTCAATAAATGGAGAAATGAGCAACGGAATCCAACCACATGGGCTATGGGGGCCGCCAAAGTGCCTCCAGTCTCCCTCTTCCATAGGATGCAAGTGTGCAATTTGTTATGGAGAGTGGAGGGGAAAGAACAAGGCCTGAGACAACAAGGTTGGTGGGGGGTGGCCGGCAGGGGGGGGGAAAGGCCGACGGTCATCATCACGATTCACCCCTCGTCCCCCTCCCAAAAAAAAAGAAACACAATAAAACGTGTGTACACACCCTCCTCGTCTAGTTCTCCCCCTTATCCACTCGCATGCTATCATCACTTGTGTCCCCTCCCCCTTATTGCCTCCTTCCTGTGGTGGCCCCTCTTTTGAATTACACTCTTAGTGCCCCCCCCCGCCCCCCCCTCTTTAACTATAAAAGCTTTCGTAAGCTCAACTGTTGGACTTAACATAATGTTTTTTGTTTTAAGTGCTCCATCTGATTCGGCAATAGCTACTTCTTGCATAGTCAATAAATCTCCTACATCTATCAATCTATTCATCCTTCTTCCAAAGGACATGAAAGCAAGGATAAATGAATTGATGAGGATGTAGTGAACTTGTCAACTTACCTTCTTGACATTGCGAAGCAAAAGCTTGATGGTACTCCATAATCCATGTGGTGGTACTCAATCCACCTTCTCTATTTCATAGCTCTTGATCTAATTTGCAAGCATTTTTATTCACGAGAGAAAATGCAAAGAAAAAGAGAAGCAATATAACCTCTCCAATTGGTCTCTTACCCAAGAAGAGGAAGAAGAGTACATGGCAAGAAAGAAGCTTTTTCTCTCAAAGTTCCTCACTCTTTTCCTTACTCTTAAGATGAAACACAAGTAGATAGAGTAGAAGCAAGAAGAAAAAGCATACTCTTAAGTTTTCACACCACAAGAATGAGCTTATCTATTCACTTTTCAACCTTTATACATAGCTTTTGAGTTTAGGCTTCCACTTAAGTTAGGTGCATGTTGTTTCTATTAGCTCTAGGTTGGTCTTTCTTGATTCATGCAAACATATTTGGACTACATCAACCATCACCACAGTGACAAAAAACTAGGAGACATGCTCTTGCAGAGTTCAGGGTCTTATGTCTTGGTAGAAAATGTTACAATTTGTACAAATGCTAAGCATATCGCAAAATAATATTAGAGCTAACTACAAACATCAATAAAAATTTATGATATGCCTTATATTTTTTGCTTCATTTGTATTTCTCTTTGCTTTTGTTACTTTTGCTCATCTTTGTCGATTAATTTTTAAGTTCTGTCATCTTTCCTATTTTATAGTTAATATTACCCTCCTAGTCGGGTGTCAGTCCCATGGTAGCCTTGGTTAGAGGTAGCATACTTCAACTTATGCCACAAACCAAAAACACTAGAGACAATTGTGGAGTCATTGTGAAAAGAGTAGTGGCTATCGTTAGGGCATGATTTAGAGATTAAAGTTGTTGGGAGCTAAATGTGGAAATTGGAGATGTTTTACGTGTTGAATGTCAAACAAAAATTGGTGATGGTGGGGATTAGCTAGAGCTCATGAGATTATGAACTTCTGGTGCGAGAGTTGTCAAATTTGAACAAAATGATTGAAGCTCGTGACCAAAGAGGATGTTAGCTTAGGCTAGAAATTGCAAGTTGTACCTACAAGGAAAAACCTATTGTAATTTATGTACATAAGATATATTGATGGATTGGAAGACGGGTCCTTCTCCAAGCAAAAGCATGAGTGTTATTCCACACTTGAGGACCCGATTTGTATGTAGGTTACAATGCAATTACTATGTGAATACATATACTATTACATCATTAGAAGACAACATAATGGATTTTATTTAACGATAGTAGTTTGCTCAAGGATAGAGGAGTCGATTGGGAATCATGAGGAGAAGAAATTGGCTTCATCCCTCAACTTTTTGTTTCAACTCGTTTATCTCACTTAGGTCTAGTTGGCAGAGCACTTTGTTGAATGTAACAATTAAGTTGCCCTCTTCATCTTCTTCATATGAGATGTGTTGCATAAGACTGTCTAGAAGCTCTTCATAGTGCTAGAGTATTCCTCATGTTATTTAGGCAACATACCCATATCGGTGTGGAGATAAATGCTTGCGAATAACTTCAACCTAGCATCCAATTTTGTAAGGCACTTTGTGGCATTCCCATTTTTTAAGCAAGATTGCTTTGCCACAACTTCTTCAGGGGCTTCAACATGGCCAGAGGTTTAGGGTGAAATGAGCAATGTTGAAATAGTACATAATCGCTTAGTGCTTTCAAGGTTTTTATATTTGTTCTAAGGCTCCGTGGCTACCATGTCATTCCTTGTCGAATGCGACAAGTATAGTCACAACTAATGGTTGTGATCATTTTGTTTCCACTTTTGATTGGCCATCGTGCACTTCATTCTTAGTTGATCAAGTTTTTTTAATAGCAATTAGGAGCAACTATTTCTTGAAATCCTTGAAACTTCCTAAAGTATCCCTAGTCTTAGCACTTTCACGAGAAGGGGGAATGGGAAAATCTATATATTGGTTGTGTGATAAGGCTATTGGCTTTTTACTTTTCTCCTTAGACTCTATGTTTGTGGATTTTGTAGGTCCTAATTAATATTATTGTTTCCTTTGATTTCTTTTCTTTCTCTTAGATATTGAATGTGTGGACTTGGGAGATCATGTGCCTTCAAGTGGTCTACCAATTGTGTCACTAGGTTATTCATCAACAATCTCTCTTTTTTTTCATCTCCTTGTCGGGCTTCCTAGGTCATGCTAAGTAATGTTGCTAGACTAGATAATTCAATTGCCTTTCATAGGGAGTTGCTCAATTTTTCTCCTTCATTAGATGCATTAACTATGGATGTTGGTGATTGTTTATCCTTGTTGATTATAGATGACTTGTCCTCAACGATTTCAATTAGAGTTGCCTATCTCAATCATTTCTTTTCAAGTTTTTTTTGCATATAGGGTTTTTTTTCTTCCATTGAGGAGGCATCTATGTGTGGTGTGACAAAAGTGGTCTTGCAAGTGGTTTGAATAGTCATTGAGCGAGCATGAGCAATCATGGAATCCATCACTACATATTAGCTCTCTATCGACATCTTTATATATGAGGTTTGAGCCTTTTTCCTAGCTTTCTACAAGTTTTGTAAGTCCATCTTGTATCCTTAGCATTGCTCCCTATATTGTTTGTTTGAATAATGGTCATGTTGAGGTTCTCTTTCTTTGTTGTGTGCCCGAAGCGACTCAAGTATTTCCCCACTTCTCTCAAACTAGCTAGTATCTCTTTTGGGTCAAGGATTTTGTTAACCCTAGTGCAAGATAGAGAAAAACGAAGCAAAAGACAATTTGAGGAAATTTAAAAATGCGGAGCAAAGCAGGAAAAGACGGCCCAATAGAAGGATAAGAGGAGAAAAGGCCAAAAGCGCAATGGCGGCCTTAAAAGTCGAGGCAAAGGCAAAGGCACATTTTAAAATGTAAAGGCACTGTGGGAGCTTTCGCTCAACCGCCAAGACCCACGGACCGCTTATTGTTTCAAGCGTTCCAAGCGAGCTCTAATGGCTATCTCTCACCTAGCCGACGCGATGTCGATCCTACGAGTGTTGTGAGTTTACCTTGATGCCCGATCGAGTACCCTCCTCTCTCTTGCACTCCAGTAGCTCCACGACTCTTGATGCTAGCTCAAGCATCCTCAAGCCTCCTCCATCTCCAAGCTCCATCCTCCATAGCCGCGCGTGCAAGAGAAGAAAAGAGAAGAGAAGAGAAGAAGAGGAGAGGAGATGGTGAAGAGCTTCACCCTCTTGATCCCTCACTCTCACACACACTCACTCCCTCACACTCTCACATTCCCTCTCTCAAGAGCACACACAAGCAAGGAGGAGAGAAGAAGAGAGGAAGAAGAAGACTCTTTTTGCCACACACCAAAGAATGAGCTTCTCATTCACTTTTCAACTTTATATACATGCCCTAATTTCCATGGGCGGTCATCCCCCTTTTTTACATGGCCGGCCATTAGCCTAGGCCCCTTTTCTCATTGTCCTTCTATCTTCCTAGCTTCCTTTCCGTCGCCTGTCTACATTTACAAATTGCACAGGTGAGAGCTCGGCGCTCTTTTACAAGATTTCAGGGTGCGCCTTTTTATTTTAAAATGCGCATTTTTTCCTTTTGCATTTGCCTTGGACTTTTAAGGTTGCCCTTGCGCTTTTGGTCTTCTTTCCTCTTCTTTCTTCAGTCGGGCTACCTTTTTTCTGCCTTTGCCCTGCGTCTTTCCCACTTTCTTTTGCTTTCTTCGTGTTGGGGTTAACATTACCCCCCTCCTAGACGAGTGCCAGTCCCATGGCACTGCGGTGGGCCATAGTGGCTAGTTACATCGGCCTTTAGGCGGAACAGGTAGGTCGGGGTTGGGGTGATTGATAGGTGATGGAGGTTGGGGATGATGACCAGGAGAGATTCCGGCATGCTTTAGGCTCCATGAAGATACTCGGCATCTGTCACACGGTTGTGGCGCCGTTTACGTAGCCGGCCGTCTTTTGAGTATGAGAAATGCTTGAAGCAATAAGCAATCCCTTAGGATGATGGCATTGGTGGGATTTATTCTGAACAAAGCCCTCAGATGCGGTTTGGCTTGCAAACCCGTGGCTTCGATTGAAGATCCTTGTCTTTGAGTTGAAGATCTTCAGTTTTGAGTTGAAGGTCTTCAGGCTTGTGGAATCAATAAGCAATCCGTGGATCTTGAGGCGTTGGGCATGGATCATTGGACGAGGCGGTTCCAAGATCTATGCCAATGGTAGCTCTGCCTTGACTTGATTCACTCAGAGTCGCCATTAGCAGGCAGGTGGCCAGATGCCGGTACAGGAAAATAAGTGTTGATCATTAAGGGAAGCCGTGGGCGATCCTCCTCCGTGGGTAGCCCTGTCTTGAAGTGCGAACATAACCTACAAGAAAAGTTGTGCACTCCCTAAGGGGTGTGTCTGTCTTGCTGTGTAGTGCGTGGTGCGTGTGGTAGTGGAACTGGGAGATGGGTCTGACCTTGGGTAAGCCCTTGGTAACGTCCCACACTTGAGGACCCAGTTCGTGCTTTGTTAGCGGTGCAGTGCAAGTCTTAGGGTGACAGGTCTGAACGTCTTGCCCTTGATGTGCCCTAAGTGTGAAGTGGGGGGGAGAGGGGGCTAGGGAGGATCCTAGGTGCGGTGATTGTGGTGCGTCTTGCCGTCTTCTTCTTTTTCTTTCTTTTAAAAAAAAATATATAATAGCATGAGGAGGCGTATACATGGAGGCAAGCGATACAAGGGCATGATAGGAGTTTACTCCTCGTCATCTGAATGGTGGTAGGGGTTGGCGGAGGGCGGGGGGCCTTGTTAAGGAATTTTCGACTCAACAAGTAGCCTTTGATGTGGAGACGGGTTTTGAGGGTGGTGGTAGAAAGGAAGGGGTGGTTGCACTGGGTGAATTTGCTGTCGTTCATGTCTTCGAGTAGTGCACCACATAAAGATGGCAAAAGAGAAGCATGCATCATGAGGCAAGTCATGGTGTTGTTGTCTATGGCGTTGGGGTCAAAATAGAGGGGTGGGAGGTGGCGTGGGCTCTTGGTGGACTAGGATCCTATTTAACCTAAGATAATTACAAGTGGTGATGAATGCGGGGTCGGGACAAGAGGTGAACTCGCTAAGAAATTTATCTATAGAGCTATACAAGTCGGGAAGGGTGAAGAGAAGGGCGTCCCTATGGGAGGTGCTATTGGTATTATAGATAATGGGGAAATCAAACCTGCCGTGGATGGACGGATTGAAGTCTACCCCTACCCTTCGAGGATACGGCATAAAAGTGGGGTCATTTCTCTCTGAAGGGAGGGTGTTGCAAAATGCCATCTACGCGTCCAGGTTGACGTCAAAAATGCGTCTCCTCCAGGTGGGTTGGCAATTATAGCCTTCCACTGATCTAGGCACCTGGAGGACTTTATCTTGCCAAAACTCACGGTCCTCGGCTCCCCAAGCAGTTGGGTGAGCCTCACGCTCCGCTAACCACTTGGCTTTGAGCCTTGCCCCCATAGCAATGACATCCTCTACCAGTTGAATGGGCAGTACCCTATTCAAGGCAGTGGAAAACTCAAAGCGCAAGTCAAAGGGGTCGCAGTTATACTCCTGATGTTCCCAGATAATCGATTCGGCATGGAATTCAGCAGGGGAATCTTAGGTGCGCAGTAGGAGAGGGGCGGGCTGTCTTGGAACGGGTCTGGCATTCAGCTTTCTTCTTGCCTTCTCCACCATCTCTTTCCTGCGGTTGGTTTGGGCCGCTCTTCTCTCGGCAGATGTATCAGGGGGCTGCACTTCGGCTTGTTGTGGCTGAGGGGGTGGTGGGACGTATTCCTCCTCCTGAGGTCCCAGATCGAACTCCGGTTCACCCCCTTCTACTTGCTCGTCTTCTTGTGCTTTTGCCTCTGTGAAACTGAGGTCATCTATCTCCTGCGCCGTCAGGCCTACCTGTGCAAGATATCTCCTCTGCTCCTCTAGGCTCTGCGGCGGGCCTCCTAGCTGCAACGGCACGTGCAGGCCTGCTGTGAGAGCTCTGCGCGCAATGGTTAGTTTCCTTTGCAGCTGATCATTGGCTTCATCTCCTTCCGGTCTGGTGGAGTGGAGCAGCGTATTGAGGAAGGTGTGCTGCTGGGCTATCATGGAGAGTTGGGCCGCCTCTGCTTGATTCTCAGCCAGCACCCTGTCTCCTTCGGCCTTGGCTAGCCGGCATGCTAAGTCCCGTACTCTCTGCTCATTGTGATCGGCCCATTCTTTTGCCCTTCTTTCCATATCTTCCAGGCTCTCCCCCTGTTGGAGGGTCATTGCCATGAGCTGTTGCTGCTGGGCCTCGAGCTCACGGTGCAGGCAGGATTGCTCCTGGCATTCATCTGCGATCTGCGCATTGAGCTGGTTTAGCTTCACCTGCATCCTTTGCACCTATTCTGCCCTTAACTGGTCCAGCTCTGCAGCCTCCTGTCTGATCTTGTCAAGCTGGCTTTGCACTTCCAGGTTAATTGCAGATAACTGATCATTTTTGTGCCGAAGGTGGGCATTCGTTTCCCTCTTCCCGTTGAGACGCTCCATCAAGATTTTTCTTCTTCCCTGCCAGGCAGCGTCACGTTCCTTCAGGGCTTTTAATTCTTCCGCCTCCTTAGTGTTGGCTTCCTCCCTGAGCACAGTGATTTCCCTTTGATATTCTGTTATCTGCTTTGTTCTCTCCAGCTGGAGGGCGGCTTGTGATTCTCATTCCGCTGTCAGATCCTCCACGGCTATTCTCCTTTCTTCCCTGGCCCTTTGCAATTGTGAAAGCAGTTTCTTCACATACTCGTCGAATTGGCCTGCTGGAGGTGGGGGGTGGGGCATGGTCGTAGTGGCGGCGACATCTTCTATTTTTTGCCTTTTCAGTTCCGGCCTTGGCTCCAGTTCAGCTGTGGCTACCGTTTTGGCTCCTGAAGCTAGGGTGGCCACGGCCGCTTCCCTTGCCAGCTCCCTTTCCACCAAAAATTGTAGCCAAGTGACCACATTGCTCTCGTCGACTTTTGGGGTGGGACTTGGGTGGCGTGGCAAGGGGTGTCGTCATGATAGGAGTGGCTGGCATGGACGGTATGAGGAGGGGGGAAGCTGGCCTGATCATGTCCTTTCCTTTTCCTTCTACAGGGGGCAGGGGCGCGATTTTCGGCACACCGGTACTGGGACCGGGTGCCTCAGGTTGGTGCGGACCCTCTGCTCCTTCCTCGTCTCTTCTGTGCTGTTCCTCGATGGAGCGACGGGTTGCCAGCTCCAATTCTTCCTCTTCCTTCCTTCTCAGCTCCTCCTCGGCCTTCTTTTTTCTTTCCTCCTCATCCCTCACCGACTCCCTTCAAGCCCTTTCCAGATCTTCCTTCTCTTTCTTCTTTCGCTCCTCCTCTCTTTTTCCATGTAGGGCCTTGATTCGTTGTTTCGCATGCCTTTGTGGTGTAGCCTAGGATTCTTCCTCCTCGTCGGCGTCCGTTTTCGCCTCATCAGATGACCTCTGCTGCTCTTCCGTGTGAGGCGGGGACTGTGACGGTGATTCACCACTTTCCTCGTCACCTCCCTCTTTGTCTTCTCCTGCTTGTCCTTGCCCTATCGCTTCTTGGATGATTGCCGTAAGGACACCTCCAAACCCTATGGTGGAGGCCTTGGAGGATGATGCCTTGCGGGTCGATCGGGACGACGGGGACTCTCCTGCCACCACGGCTCTTCCTCCTGTCTCTCTATGATTTGACGTACCGCCGGTTCTTCAATGACTACGTCTTCCAGGTTGAAGACGTGGCGGAACTTTAACTGGTTGAAAGCTCTTGTTTCCATCGTGAGGCCGTACTTTACTTGTTCCTCCTCTGAGAAGGGAAGCTTGCCTGCTTTGTCCTGGCTTGCCATGGTCGCCGCCTGCACATTTAGACATTTCCATTTTTAGTGTTTTTTGGCAACTAATTTGCTGAAAAAACAAAAGCATAGCAGATTTTATTGAACATTGCCTTAACTTTGCCTTTCAGACTTCTATCACCACCTTTTACTTTTGCATTTCAATTTTAAGCGTTTCACACTTGGTTTACTTTTTAGATTTTATTTCATTTATCCCCTTACTACCCCTTCCCCCCTTTGGAAAAGAAGAATCCATCCCAAGATTGGAGGTTGTGGGGCCAAGGCATTCATCTTTATTTATGTAGGAGCCAAGTGTAGAAGTTGGGGTTATATACCAGTTGAGCCGCGCAGTCCAGATCAAAGGGTCGAATTCCTACATGTGTGATGTACGTGAGGACATCTGTGCGGAAATCACCGGAGTCGACCCGACTTGCAATGTGGAGCTCTTCCTCTGTTAAGAGGCAGTTGAGATAGGGGTGCCCTGTGATATGTTCGCCTGAAGAGTGGTTAACACTCTATACGAGGTAGGCACGACGTAGGTGGGATCATACTTAGCCGTTTTGATGGCTCGACTGTTCGGTGTTGGTCATTATGCGACATCCGTCGACTTCCCATTGCAACCTAAGAGCGTACCACTGCCTCAAGAAGGGTGATCCTGTATCAGCCAGGTGGGATAACCTTGCGATTTCTTGGTTGGTGATGATAGACGTTGTCTGTGGGTCAAATGATGTGATGAGGCGTTGCTTAATGGCTTGCTCTTTGGAGACCTCGCTAGCGAGCAACTCAGCGGTAGTGCGTGAAGCCTGTGCAAAGGCGAATTCAAAAGTCTCCCAAGAGCAAGGCATATTGCGCACGTTTGTTGCAAAGGGTTTTGCTAATAGACCCAAGTCCAGGCGGTCATAGTTGAGGGCCAGTGCAACAAAGGTGGCATCGAGCTATTTGATGCAGTGCACCATGTCATCTCCAGTGTCCTCTGCAAGGTCAGCGACCAGCGTTAGAAATGACTTTCGTTCATAGGAGGGCGTAAGGCCGACGGGTGATTGAGGTCTGCTAGAACTGGAGGTTCTGACTGTTCAGAGTTGCGACTGGGAGTCCTTTTGAGTCGGCAACCTGGCTGTTGTTGGCAAGATGGATGGGTCGAGTTTGGTCACAGCAGCTGGGCTGCTGCAGTCAGCTAGGCTGCGGAGCGGCAGATTGACTTGGTCGGATGATGCCACTTGTGGTGGTGGCCGTTGTTTGGGCCGATAGGTGTGTGCGACTCTCTTGGGCTGACGGGTAGAGGAGTCGGATGGCTGGGGTTCTGGAGAGCACTGCGGCCCATGGTCTTGAGGCGTCGGGGGACATGGGCTGATCAGACTTGAGGTCGGCGTAGGACTAGTGCTTTTGGCAGTAGGGACCTTAGGGATCCACAACGAGGCATTCCCCTCATAGTAGCCTTGCGCATGCAGGAGGATTTTAGGGACCTATATTTGTTTAATCACGCGGCGCTTCCGGTGATGGCGTCTTGGTTTCCTAGATTTAGAGCTGTAGGTCTTATGCATACATGTGCATCTAGTCCTAGGCGGTTCTCGAGGCTGTTTAGGTACCCATTGCAAGCGAGGCTGTTGGGGTTTTGCTTTGGTTGCTGTGGCCTACGGTTTATGGGGATCTGGGAGCGGCAGATATGCATTACCCCCCTCCTTAGTCTTGCCTACGGCTGTTTCTATCGGTGGCCCTGTGAACGGTGATGGTGTTACGAGGCCCTTGCTGAAAGCTGTGACAATGTGCACGTTGCCGATTGCTAAGTGGATACGATGCGACTCATAATCAACATTGCAGTGAGTCTGCTTTTTAAAGGTTCGCCCGAGCAATGACTCCGTGCCTGCGTCCGTGGTACTTGACAATACGTAAAACAGCATGGGGACAGTTTCAGACTCGATAGAAACGACGACTCTGCATTTGCCGAGAAGCGCGTAGGATTGAGCCCTGTATGGGCTTAATTTGGCCGTCGTGGGATGAAGTAGTGGTTTTCCAAGTTGGATCCAATGCTTGTGCGTTAAGACATTGAAATCTGCCCCCTCATCAATCAAGGCGTTGAAGGAGCACGTTTGCTTGGCAGTGACCGTGACACAGAGGTAGATGGGTTCTACAGCCTCCCCCTCATTATCGTAGATTTCAGTAATTGTGGCTACTCGTATTTTGACAGGTGGTTCTAACATTGGTGGCTCATGCAAAGGATGAGTGGGAGGGTAGTACTTCTTGATACGGCTGCCGTTGAAGAAGCCTATTCCTTCACCATCCAGTGTCTCAAGCTCAACATTACCAGTTCGGCTGATTGCCCGAACCTTGAAGGGTACGAGACCTGTGAATTTCATCTTTTGCTTATGTCCTTTAACTGAGTAGAGGAGCACTAGGTCACCCTGCTCAAACTACCGTTGCTTGACATGTTTGTCAAACCAGCTCTTGCGTCGGGCTTTCTCGCAAATAAGTGCGTGGGTGGCTAGAAGACGAGCCTCTAATAGGCGTTCCAACTCGACCAAGCGTTATGTCCATGCTTCCTTCCCTTCCCATTGTTCTTGGAGCGCTATTCAGAGGCTAGGGACGAAGAATTCTAATGGGAGAATGGCTTCAGTCCCATAGGTCAGCCTAAAAGGTGTTTGACTGACGCTCGTTTTATAAGCTGTTTCGGTAGGCCCACAAGGCTGCCATCAACTTGTTATCCCAATCGCTTCATGAGGCTGAGACTACTTTAGTCAGGACGTTGATGAGAATTTTGTTGGTTGATTTTTCATGGCCATTAGCCTGAGGGTAGTATGGTGAGGATTTGCAATGGATGATAAGAAAGGCGGATAGGAGATGGGCTATCACTTCGTTGATGAAGTGTGTTCCTTGGTCACTAACCAGTTTGATGGGGCAACCGAAGCGCGAGATTACTTGCCCACATAAGAACTTGGCAGTCGTCCTAGCATCATTTTTTCGTGTGGCTCTCGCCTCTGCCCATTTCGTGAGGTAATCCGTGGCCACCACGATGTACTTGGCTTGTGAGTATTGTGCCGCGGGGATGATGGGTCCTATGAAGTCAATCCCCCATTTTTCGAAGGGTTGGTGAGCAATAACAGGGGTTAACTCCATTTGATCCTTACGAATCGGGACTTGTGTTCGTTGGCACTCGTCACAATGCTTGACGAACTGCTTAGCATCGTGGAAAAGTGTTTATGATATACATCAGCCTACACATGGGCTAGTTGTCATTTATTGTGACAACATGAGTAGTATACACTTGGCAAATAACCCAGTCTATCATGCTAGAACAAAGCACATTGAGGTGCATTATCACTATGTGCGGGAGAGGGTTTTACTAGGTCTTATTGATCTAGTTTATGTCAACACAGAGGATCAGGTAGCTGACATATTTACGAAGGCATTGGGCGCAGAGAAGCTGCGCAAGTTCAGAGACCTGCTTGGTGTGCAGGAATTGGGATTGAGCTCGAGGGGGAGTGTTGAGATATCGAGCTCCACTCGTGATATGCCAGGGTAACCGTTGTGCATTTATGTCACCGACTTGTCAGTTGATTGCAGATGCGGTTGGTACACCGCCCATGAATAATAGCTACATGATAGCTATCCTTATCTATTCTAGTTCGTGGCTCAGTTAGTATGCCACCTTAGTTAGTTGAGTTTGGTTTTGAGACCCATATATAGGGTTCTTCTATTTCTTTGTAAGAGAGTTCTTTTGGCTTACACAACTAAGAAGAGGAAAACTGTTTTCAGCCTCCACCCTTGTGTGTATTCCCCCATTGTGCAAGCAAGAAAGCTACAAGTGAGACTCCTTCCTTCTCTCCCACAATCTTGACACATTGTACAAGCTGCTAATTATCTTCGAGTGGACCGAGGCATGCCAACGGGCGTACGAAGAATTGAAAAAGGCTCTAACAATGTCACCGATTCTACAAGCCCCAGACTGGACCATTACCTTCCACGTACACATTGACGCTTCTAAGTTTGTCGTGGGGCAGTGTTGTGCCAACTTGGTGAGCATAACCTAGATTACCCAGTGAGTTTTGCTAGCAGGCAACTCACTGAAACGGAGATAAATTATTCGACAACGGAAAGGGAGGGATTAGCCATGGTGTTCACCGTGAAGAAGTTTCGGCATTACCTGTTGGCCACCTCTTTCACCTTCTTCGTGGACCTTCAAGCCCTGCTCTATTTGGTGAACAAACCTTGTGCTACAAGACGTATAGCTCGATGGCTCCTCCTGCTCCTAGAGTTTGATTTCTCCGTGGTGGTACGAAAGGAAAAACAACATTACATGGCTGATCATATGTCCTGTATACCCACAGGAGAAGCCGCTGGACAAGGCATCATGGACGAGTTACCCGACGGCCACTTATTCCACCTGTCCAGTGAAGGAGACCTATTTAGGGCCGATCTAACACCATACTAGGCAGACGACATAGTCCAAGTGCTCGAGCACGGACTACCCGAGCGACCAATAAAATGGGCACGGCTTAGGCGCTTGATCCTGAGAATCCAGCCCTACCCCTACTATGCGTCTGTACATAGTAGGGTCTTCCAGAAGCTCACCTGCATTTGTGCTCAGCTTCACATTCTGCTCCAAAGGAACTGAAATAGGCTTATAGCCTGTCATCCTATATTTGGACAGCATGTCCAATCTATACTGCCTCTGCAAGAGCTGTATCCCACTTGGTGATCTAATCACCTCAATGCCCAAGAAATAACGCAGCTCTCCCAAATCCTTCATCTCAAACTTCTGCTTCAATAGCATTTTCACATGAAGGATATCTTCATCACTGTCACCTGTCATAATCAAATCATCAACATAAATGACAAGTAGCATAATACCTTTCTCTGTTTTTCTCACATAAAGTGAGAAATCTGCCTTGGAAATCTGAAAGCCAATAGTGACAAGATACTGTCCTATCTTGTCAGACCATGCTCTAGGTGCTTGCTTCAAGCCATACAAGGCTTTCTTCAACCTGCAAACAAACTCAGGATGAACAGCATGCACATAACCTGGTGGCTGCTCCATATAGACCTCTTCTTGCAAATCACCATGCAAGAAGGCATTCTTTATATCCATCTGATATAAAGACCATCCCTTTGATGCAGCCATAGCAATGACTGCTCTTACGGTTGCCATCCTTGCAACCGGACTGAATGTTTCTTCATAGTCAATGCCATATGTTTGTGCATACCCCTTGACTACTAATCTTGCCTTGTATCTGTTCAGAGAACCATCTGCATTGTGCTTCGCCTTATAAACCCACTTACAGCCAATTGCATTCTTACCTTTAGGCAAAGGTACCAATTCCCATGTAGCATTTGCTTCCAAGGCATCCATTTCTTCATCCATGGCTTTCTCCCATTTTTCTTTTCCCATGGCTTGCTCAAAAGAAGTGGGTTCTGGTTCCTGTATCACTTTGACCATATATGCATAGTGAATGGCTATAAATCCATCATATTTCAGTCTATCCATAGGATACCTAGCTCTCGTAGACCTGCGCAAAATAGGTTCACTCCCAGGTGCTCTCAAAACATCCCTGGTCTTCCTTACTCCAGGTGTAACAATAGAAGGAATACCCAACTCATCATCAATGCTCTGTTCTGAGCCACTGGATTCACCATCCACATAAGAGTGACCTGCATTCACATCAAACATAGGCTGATCAACCTTCTCTTTTCCTTTTCGTGATACCTGCATACCACTATCTGCATTGCTTTGAGAAGATTCTCCTGATCTCAATCTGCCTGTCCATGGCGAAGAATGTGAACCACTGCTAGAGGACGCTCTAGGTCCACTAATATTTTGTGACTGCTGCTGTGAATTCTGTGCAGCATTACCATTTTGTGCATCTACATCATCTATCACATTTACTGGTTTATACCAGCAACTCATCTCATCAAAAAGAACATCTCTGCTCACTATAAACTTACGAGTAGAAGGGTTATAGCATCTATACCCTTTTTGCTGCAGAGAGTAACCAATAAAGATGCACTTCTCAGCTTTTGGATCCAACTTGGATCTCAACTCATCTGGCACATGTACATAGGCAATGCAACCAAAAAATTTCAAATGAGAAATATCTGGTTTCCTACCAGTATACCTCTCCTCTGGAGTCATCCCATGTATTGCTGCAGTGGGAGGCCTGTTCATTATATAGACTGCTGTAGTAACTGCTTCAGCCCAATAAAAATCTGGCAGGTCTTTTTCATTGAGCATGGCACGAGATACCTGTCCAATATGCCTGTTTTTCCTTTCTGCAACTCCATTTTTTTGTGGGGTATGACTGCATGAATATTGCTGCTTTATGCCATGCTTCTGCAGGAACCTTGCAAACTCATTTGAGAGGTACTCTCCCCCTCCATCTGACCTTAGGCATTTTATTTGCAGGCCTATTTCTTTTTCAACCATAGCTTTAAGAGTTTTGAAATGCCCAAAAACTTCACTTTTCTTTTTCATAAAATACACCCAAACTTTTCTGCTATAGTCATCAATAAAACTGACAAAATAATGACAGTCTCCAAGAGATGTAGCTTTAGTAGTCCACACATCAGAGTGGATTAATTCCAATGGCTTCTTACTCTCTTGAACATGTCTAGGAAATGGTTTCCTTGCCTGTTTTCCAAACTGACAGGCTTCACATACCTTATGCATTTTTGCAACCTTGAATTTAGGCAATCCTGCAACAATATTTTGGGCCTGCATTGATTTAAGTCGCTGTACATTAACATGACCAATGCATTTATGCCAGATATCAATATCTGCAACTACACCGGTCCCATGTGCAAACATTGCTGCACTCAATTCAGACATGTCTGCATCCAATGTAAACATTCTGCCCTTCTTCTTTCCTTTTGCTATCAAGCGACCTTTATTTTTCATATCCTCAACAAAGCATCCATGAGGATTAAATCTAACCTGCAAGCCCTGCTCAACCATTTGACCAACAGAAACCAGATTTTTGGTGATATTCGGGACATGAAATACATCGGACAGGTATTTCTTTTTCCCATCCTGCATAGACAAGGGAATTTTTCCAATCTGCACAATAGGATGTGCAGTATCATCACCAGTTTCCATAAATCCTGGTTTTTCCATTTTCCTTGCATCCTCCATCCATTCTGCATGACCTGTCATGTGGTTTGATGCACCTGAGTCAACATACCATACATCATTGCTTTCTTCTGCACTTGTCACAGAATTGTTCATGTGCTGCACCATAAACAAATGCTCATTTCTGTCATCACCCTGTCTACTCGAAGATGCATAATTTCCTTGTTGCAGTTTTCCATTCATGATGTCATTCTACTTTTTATACCAGTCTTTAGCCATATGACCCATTTTACCACAGTAGTAGCATTCAACATTGCTGTTTGCATTTTGCCCTCTTTGCCATCCACCACGACCTCTTTGGCTCCCCCTGCCTCTAGAGTTACTACGTCCTCCTCCATAGGACTAGTTTTCTTGAGTTTGCTGCATATTCTGATTTCTACCACGGCCTCCAAATCGGCCTCCTCTACCTCTGCCTCTACCTCTTCCCGCATTTGAGTAGAAGACAGCTTCTTTTGAAGTTCCTCCTGAATAAGATGCACCACCATTTCTCTGCTCCTCAGAAATTAGAAGAGCAATTAACTCCTCAAAATCAGGAAATCTTTCACGAACTGAAATGGATGTCCGAAACTGTGCGTAATCCTTTCCTAGACCATTCAAGGTCACAGAAACTAAATCATCATCTTCCATTGGCGACCCAATGGAAGCAAGTGCATCTGCAATCTTCTTCACTTTCATGTGGTAGTCATTGATGCTCATACTTTCTCTTTGCACATTATGCAACTCTTTCTTGAGCTGCATTTTCCTGGCTTGTATATTTGTGCTATACATTTTTGACAAAGTATCCCATGCCTCCTTTGGCGTACTTGCATCCTGAATATGCACAATCATAGAGTCTGAAATACTGATAGATAGCCAATACATAACTTTCCTGGCTCTCTCATGCCATGCTTTAAATGCCTGCATTTGCTGTTGATTGGGAACATCAGGAAGAACTGGTTCTTCTTCATTTCCTGCAACAAATTCCCAATATCCTTTTCCCATAAGGAAATTCGTCATTCTAAACTTCCATGCTTGGAAGTTGTTCTTGTCAAGCTTTTCAGTTACAATCTGTGAAAGAGAATCAGACGTCATTACAGAACACTGCAAAAAATTCTATCACTGCAAAAAACTCAGCTTCACCCTCACAAGGGCAAATCTGCAAAACTGGCGAAAGTGGTATTTGACCACACAGTCACTTCCTAGTGACGATTTTGCATAAACAGGAACCAAGGATGATTCTGAAACTCCCAATGTCTCTGTGCACAAGCATATGATGCAATTTCTACAGTAACTTTTCACCGACCTGTAGAACAGTGGTCGCACAACATAAAATAGGGTCTTTTCCTGAGTGCGTGCAGAAAACTTCCGCCTCCAAAACAGGCCCCGAAATGGCCTCAAATCAAAAAACAGGGTCCCCAAGGGTAAAGCCCTTGCAATTTCCGGCTATGCTACCTGCAGAGATCTGCTCCCAAAACAGAAAATGAAAGCAACACTGCTCATCTTACCAGAACACCGTGAGCTTGGCTTGCTTTCTTGAGCTCCTTACCACGAACAAGGCTCTGATACCATGTCAAGATTGTGGGAGAGAAGGAAGGAGTCTCACTTGTAGCTTTCTTGCTTGCACAATGGGGGAATACACACAAGGGTGGAGGCTGAAAACAGTTTTCCTCTTCTTAGTTGTGTAAGCCAAAAGAACTCTCTTACAAAGAAATAGAAGAACCCTATATATGGGTCTCAAAACCAAACTCAACTAACTAAGGTGACATACTAACTGAGCCACGAACTAGAGTAGATAAGGATAGCTATCATGTAGCTATTATTCATGGGCGGTGTACCAACCGCATCTGCAATCAACTGACAAGTCGGTGGCATAAATGCACAACGGTCACCCTGGCATATCATGAGTGGAGCTCGATATCTCAACACAATGGCCTAGCGATCAATGCGCAGTTCAGTACAAACCGCCGATAGTATCCTGTGTGACCTAAGAAACATTGAACTCCCTTGTAATTACTTGGGGGTGGAAGGTCAACGATAACCCTAACCTTCGAGAAGTCCGTGGCAATGCCGTTCTTCGACACCATGTGTCCTAAGATGCATCCGTGCTTCACCCAAAACTGACATTTCAAGGGGTTCAGGGAGAGACGATATAAGCGACACCATTCAAAGACTGCGCGGAGTTTGTCTAGGTGTTCAATCCAGGTCGAATGGACACACAGGTCGTCGACAAAGACATCTAACTCCTTGCGAAGCATGTCCTTGAAGATGGTGCACATGAGGCGTTGAAAGGTGGCGGGGGCATTGGTCAACCCGAAGGGCATGACTACGTACGCAAAGACGCCCCACTTAGTGGCAAAGGTGGTCTTGTGCCTGTCTGCAGGATGCACTTGCATGTGGTTGTACCCTGAGAAGCCATCCAGAAAACTGTAGGCTTCCTTGCCTGCCACTCTCTCAAGCATGTGCTCGGTGTACGTCAAGGGATAGTTGTCTCTCTTTGTAGCAATGTTCACCTTTTTGTAATTGACGCACACTCGGATTTTGCCGTTCTTCTTCATCACAATGACTATGGGTGATACCCAGTCTGTGTGCTCAATTTCGTAAATGAATCCAGCTCTCATTAGCTTGTCAATTTCCTCCTTGATAGCATGGGCGTGTTTTGGATTCATGGGGTACGATCGCTGCTTGACCGGCGTTGCGTCCGATGTCATGGGTATGTTGTGAGTCACAACACTCGGATCTACCCCCCGTAGCTCTTCTAAGGACCAGGCAAATATGTCCATGTACTCCCACAAGAGAGCGACAAGACTCAACTCTTCCTTACCAATTAAGTCATCGGCAATGAACACTGGTCGGGGTATCTCCCCTTCCAGGGCTAGGTTAACCTCCTTAACCTTGGCTGGTCCTTCGATCGGTTCGCTTGTCTACCCTTGACGCTTGGCACCTAGCAGAACCACTACTCTATCCCCTTTTTTGAATTTAGTGAATCGCTTAGGGAGGTCCTACGGCTTTCGATGCCCTTCTGATCGTGTATCTTTGGGGTGCTTTGCCCTATCCTGGTGTGACCGTTTGCGTCTCAGGTAGATGGGTAAGTCCCCCTTGGTGCGTTTGGTCATGGGCGGCCTAGGGATCTCTAGGTCGCTATCCGAAGTAACTTCCGATTCAGAGTCAAACCCTCCATCTTCGCTGGAAGAGGCGGTCTCCCCTGGTGGAAGCAATTCGGATGGCGATTCGGTTCTAAGTATTGATGTCGTTCCTGCTTGGGCTAGGCCTGCTTGCTCCAGGTCTATGGCCCCCATACATTCCAACCACGCACGATCACATTTCATGCGCATGACTCCTTGCTCCAGTCTAAGGGCCTGCCTTTTTTGTGGCTTGGCATCTGCTCATATCTGCTCAATTTCTCGTCCATCCGTGTCGTACTCTATGGTATCCACGTCACCCTCGCTCTCACCACTGAAAGATTGGCAGTCTTCATATTTATCGCATGAATCTTTGTCGTTCAACTGCCCATCGTCTCCTAGGGCTTGGAATGTGCCGTCTCGTTGGTCTGGAATCAGGGCCTAGTTATACATGAGGTTCAGCTTGTGCACTCTAGTCCATTGCCACCTAGGATCCTCTAAGAGATGCTGGAGCAGTTTGAAGTTGGCAGCCGGGTTACCCGCTAGCTGGCCTGCTAGGTATTCCAGTACCCCCTGGATTTCCCTTTTGTTGGATGGTACCTGGAAGGTAACATGCTTAGGCTTTCCATGGAGGCTTGCTGCCATCATGTAGACGGGTGTAGAGAGTGCTTCGTTTGTCTTGCCAATTGTTTTGATGGCCTACTCATACACCTCATGGTCTGAGAATGGCAGGTCAATTGTAGCGAGAATGTGCATCCAATCCTGCTCATCCTCTGGGCATGGGATATACTTAGTCAAGGACCCATAGGGTTCCCTGACCTGAGTGTTCCCTATGAGCATAACAGAGATGGCGTCTAGGTCGACTAGTGAGGTCTTTCAAGTATCCATCTCTATTCTTACGGCATCAGTTCTATTGTCAAGGAAGATCAGGCTGTTATCCCAATCTTCGATGACTCTAGCATTGCGCATCCAGGGTCGGCCCAATAGGATATCATAGTCCACTCCCTTCATGACTATAAAGTCGACAGAGAACTGGACTCCTGCGATCTTTACTAGCCAATTCTTCAAGACCCCGAATGGCTTCACTCTCGTACCGTTTGCTAGCGTGACATTAAACCGAGCAACTTCGACAGGCGGGTTTCCCCAAGTCTGCAGCACTGCATGGCTAAGCACACTAACCTCGGCTCCCGTGTCTACAATTCCCTTCCTTGTTGTGTCACCCAGGGCTAGGACCGGCAAGACTGCATGTATCTCAGAGCCCTCCCAAAAGGCGTTGACATGCAAGGATTTAGGTACGGAGTGTAGCGTCAAACTTGGCAATTGTGTTTCCGCATCCTGGTCTTGAGGGTCTGTCATGGCCTGCTCTTGCAATCCCTCGACCCATTGCTTAAGGTCTTGCCATAGGGCAGGGTGCTGCTTTTAAGCAGGTCCCCTAGGCTAAGTGTTACAGGCGTGGTCACTAACATGGTCAAGAGGTTGTCAGACACTCGTCCTTCTCTTAGTCTAGACTGTCCTGGCCACTGGCCGCGGCTGTTCTGCGGTTCTGTTGCGTCTAGACGTGGTCTCAATGGCACTGCTGGTGGCGCAGTGGCTTCGGCCGACTTAGGTTGAGGTGGCGACATTGGCGCGCTCATGCTAGAGAGATCATCGATCTTGTCCTCTATGATGGGTTCAGCATCCTTGAGATGTTACTGAGCCTCCCTCACCCATTCCTTCACCTTTTCTATGGCCTCTAATTATCGCTTGGGGTGCGGGTATTCCCCTATCTTAGCGCTTCCCTTTTGGGTTGTTTTAGGGGCTGAAGTCTTTGCCTCTGCGTTTGAGACTTTCTTCCCATTAGGTCGTAGCACTGTCGGGACCTTAGCTTCCGATCTCTTCTTTCTCCGCCTACGGCTTTTCTTTCCTATTGAGGTCGCGTCAAGATTGCTAGGTCATGGCAGAGAGATGCCGGCATGTTTCATTTGGGCTCGGGTCATAACTCGCAAGGGAATAGGTGTGGCCTCCCCATCGGGGTTTTCAACACCAAACAGCCCCAATGGGACGGATGGCAAATTAGCTGAACCAGAGGATGACTTCCGCTTTGGGCAGTCTATGAAAAGATGGGTGATTCTACATTCTGCGCACCTTTGGTCTGCTTTGTCCATGTTTTGATGCTCTCTTTCAGGGCAGCGTGATGAGACATGACCGGGATGTCCGCAAGTCCAACAAGTGACCGGATCCTGTGGCTTCCCTCCTAGGCCTCTACCCCGTCCTCGTCCTAACGCCATCACCGGTACGGGTCGATAATCCATGAGGACCACGTTGCCCTCGTCGTCATGCAAGACGTAAGGGTATATGTAGGTCTCTTTGTCACTGGGCTCCTCCACGTAGTATATGGGAGTGTCGCTCAGTGGGTGGATCACATAAGGACCAGGCGGTCTAGGAATGCCGATAGGATTTATGTCCATTCTAGGGACAGCTGGTTTTAGATCGTTAGGTGTAGGTAGGGCTAACGGGGCTCCCCGTCCGAAGAATGGTTGCGGCCTGTTAGCTGGATAAGGATGGCCGTAGGGTTGCGAGTATGGAAGTTTTCGTGGTAATCTACAATGTGCGGCATCGTGGTCGAACCTACCGCAGTTAGCACAAGGTCTTGACCTAGGGTCTTGACACTCTGCTGGCAAGTGGTTTCTGCCACAGTACACGCACTGGATGTGCGGGCGCATCGGTCGTCTCAACATGTCTTGTATTTTGGCTAATTCCATCTTGACCTCAGCCAAGCCTTGGTCCTCTCGGTGGTCTTCCCCTTATCTTGGGATGATGGGTTTGACCGCTCACTAGAGGTTGATGTTCGATCTAAGCTTCGCGGGTTAGTCTCTTCCAGAGTTGAGCTCCTAGAGCTTCCCTCTTTCAGCTGGTCATCGACTTTAATGGCTTCCTCAAAAACTCTAGCCACCACGTCTCGCTGCAAGCTTGAATTGCCTGCCAATGCCTTATACAACTCCTCATCTCTAATTCCACTGATGAATACAGTTGAAACTGCTCTGTCAGTCAGTCGCTCGCCTAAGGGAATTCTCTTAAAGAGACTTCTCATGTGGGTCACATAGTCGCGGATGTCCTCCTTCTCCTTCTGTTTGACATTCATCAAGCGTACTAGCAGGTTGTTGGAGTATCCGGGCTCGGCGAACCTCTTGACGAAGAGATCCTTGAGATTATTAAAGTTGGCTCATTCCACGGCATCCAGGCTTGTATACCACGTCCTACCCTTATCGCTTAAGCAAAGTCCAAATGCTTGCGAACATTGAGTCTGGTCGTTGAGGCCGCTGGCTTCGCATACTTGCTCAAACTGCTCAACGAAGCTGTACGGATCGTCATGCGATTGGTACTTGTCGAGTTGCTTGGCAACGATCGGTATTTTGGCCTGGCTCTTTGAGCCCTGGTTTGCCCCTAATCCTGAAAGCAGAGACGTCGCTAGTGCAGTGGCACTCTGCTCTACTGTAGTGTTATCCAGCAGCCGTTTCATGAGGAGATCGCTCAGCGTCAGGTCTCCCTCTAGTGCTCTCTCATGGTCTGTTCGGTTCCGGCCAGCCAAGTTCAGCACTCGCTGCACCTCATGCAGCTCCATGCTTTGCCTTAGGCTCCTAGCTTGTTGATCCCTATTATACTCAGCTATGCCTTGCAATGCCCTACGGGCTAGCCTTCTCTCCTCCTCTAGGTCTGCAATGTTGCATCTGTCGTCCTACCACGGTGCTCGTACCGGGCGTATGCATCGTAATTGCTCACCATCTACTGTATAGCATCTAGGAATACACTCACATCGAGCTCCTCGGTAGACCGATGGTCTGAGCTTTCTTCCGTCATGGTCGAATTCTTGCGCCTCATTGCACTCTCGATCAGGTTAAATAGTTGTGACAGATCCTTATCGTTGACGTTCCTTGCTTGGTTCTATCCTGCGCTTCGCTCGTTTGTCTATGTCTTGGGTCCTCTCCTATTGGTGGGTTTTTTGAGCAATTTATCTGAGTGAGTTCCTTTAATTACTGAATACAATTCTCAACTTATGGTCACTCGTGAGTGTGTTGTTCCTCGTGCACTTGTGCTCAATCAGTCTTTCAGCTTTCCTAAGTATACTTCAAGTGCGGAAATTCAACATGAGTGCTGCAAGCAATTTCCCGGCGTCTTACTCACTCTCGCTCGTTTCGGGCCTGATAGGCTTTGTTACTCAGGTCCTGGCCATTCTAATGGGTTCTAGGGTCTGCGCTGCTTCTTGTTGTTCACTAGGGGGGGTAGGTCCCTGGGGAATGCTCTAGTGTGTCCCTTGGTCTTGACTCCTATGTCGAAGACTACCTACAAGGCATTAGCCACGTCGTCCTGGAGTGGGTTGCGCTTCCAGTCACTTGTGGGGATCAAGTTCTGATGTCTTTTCCTTTTTTTTTTTCGACTCTGGAAATTGGACATCCGATTTACCAGTGGTCCGATTCTGGGAATCAGATCAAGTGTGTTAGGGTTGAGTGGCAGTCTCAGAGTCCGAGTGTCCGATTCTCAAAAATCGGACAAGCAAGTGTTCAATGAATCGGACAAGGGTGGTCCGGTCCGATTCGTCAGAATGGTCTGATCGAACAGGATGGTCCGATTTCTAAAATCGGACGGGCTGGTCTGAGTGTCCGATTCTGGTGGTCCGATTATGGGCAGGTCCGATTCTAGGAATCGGACCGGGCAGGTGGTCCGATTGCTGACGTGTCCTAATTCGTCCGATCGGACAGGGTGGGTCTGAGTCCGAGCGTCCGAGTCTCCGAGCATCCGAATCAGACAGAGTGGTCCGATCGGACGAGTTGTCCGAGTATCCGAATCGGACGAGTTGTCCAAGTGTCCAAATCGGATGGGTTGTCTGAGTGTTCGAATCAAATAGGGTGGTCCGATCGGACGGTTGTCCGAGTGTCCGATTCCGCCGGCCCGACGAACTTGCGAGCACGGATTCGCCCAAAGATCTCCAAATATCTATTACTATTGACCACGAAATTCACTAGCGATGGAGTTGGAGTGGTGAGGGAGAGATCGGTGTACCTGGGGATCGCCGAATGCAATGTCACTCCGTACCCTGGTCGATCGAACGGTCGCCAAGCTCTCTCTCTCTCTCTCTCTCTCTCTCTCTCTCTCTCTCTCAGCTGGTTGCAAATGAGGATTCTCTTGCCCTTCCACAACTTATACCCTGCTGGTCCTTCCCTGAACACTACAGATCACTCTCCTAGCGTTTCCTACACATTTACATGCGCATTTCCTCCATTTTTCCCCTATTTTCTCCGATTTTCTCCCTGTTTCACAGCAGCAACCCTCTGCTTCGCGGGTGTGATTTCCTACTGTTAACCTACCCTAAACACAACATAAATCGAAAGCAAAACACTGAACTAATTTCTCCATGTTTTCCAATCATCAAACAACCAGAATATCCCAAAATACTTACATGTTCTGAAGATCGAAAACAGCCAACTTCCTACCTATCTCAAGCTCCGTTTCGGGGATGAATACCCTACTTCAATGCTCGATATGAGGTGCGCAAGTGCTCAAACTTGAATCCGTTGGTCCCAGCAACGGAACCAAAATGTGGGAGCTTTCGCTCAACTGCCAAGACCCACGGACTGCTTATTGTTTCAAGCGTTCCAAGTGAGCTCTAATGGCTATCTCTCACCTAGCCGACGCGCCGTCGATCCTACGAGTGTTGTGAGTTTACCTTGATGCCCGATCGAGTACCCTCCTCTCTCTTGCACTCCGGTAGCTCCACGACTCTTGATGCTAGCTCAAGCATCCTCAAGCCTCCTCCATCTCCAAGCTCCATCCTCTATAGCCGCGCGCGCAAGAGAAGAAAAGAGAAGAGAAGAGAAGAAGAGGAGAGGAGATGGTGAAGAGCTTCACCCTCTTGATCCCTCACTCACACACACTCGCTCCCTCACACTCTCACACTCCCTCTCTCAAGAGCACACACAAGCAAGGAGGAGAGAAGAAGAGAGGAAGAAGAAGACTCTTTTTGCCACACACCAAAGAATGAGCTTCTCATTCACTTTTCAACTTTATATACATGCCCTAATTTCCATGGGCGGTCATCCCCCTTTTTTACATGGCCGGCCATTAGCCTAGGCCCCTTTTCTCATTGTCCTTCTATCTTCCTAACTTCCTTTCCATCGCCTATCTACATTTACAAATTGCACGGGTGAGAGCCCGGCGCTCTTTTACAAGATTTTAGGGTGTGCCTTTTTATTTTAAAATGCGCATTTTTCCCTTTTGCATTTGCCTTGGACTTTTAAGGTTGCCCTTGCGCTTTTGGTCTTCTTTCCTCTTCTTTCTTCAGTCGGGCTACCTTTTTTTCGCCTTTGCCCTGCGTCTTTCCCACTTTCTTTTGCTTTCTTCGTGTTGGGGTTAACATGCACCCCCAAATTTTTTATAAAAGAGCACCAATCTCCCTCTTGTGCAAGCTATAAAGAGTAGACGGCGGCATAGGAGAAGGCATAATGTAAATAGAAGGGAATAGGAAAAGAAGACCTCGGCAAGATGTCCAGTCATGTAAAAAAGGGGATGGGCACCCAAAGGGATAAGGCCATGTATAAAAGCCAAAAAGTGAATAAAGAAGCTCATTCTTGGTGTGTCTCTCTTCTTCCTCTTCTCTTCTTCTTTTGTTCTTCTTCTTGCTTGCTTGTGCTTGTGCTTAAGAGAGGGAGTGTGACAGTGCAAGGGAGTGAATGTATGAGGGTGAGGGATGGTGGTGGAGAATCTTCTCTTCTCTTCTCTTCTCTTCTCTTCTCTTGCACATGCAGCTATGGAGCATGTAGCTTGAAGGTGGAGGATTAAGGTTGCTTGACCTCACATCTCAGATCATGGAGCTACCAGTGCATTTGAAAGAGAAGGATACTCGATCGAGCATTGAGGTAAGCTCACTACACTCGTAGGCTTGAGGTAAGCTCACTACACTCGTAGGCTTGAGGTAAGCTCACTACACTCGTAGGCTTAAGAGCATGTACGGCTATGTGAGAGATAGCCATTGGCATTTGGCTTAAAATGCTTGAGCAATAAGCAGTCCGTGGGTCTTGGTGGTCAAGCGAAAGCTCCCACATTTTGGTTTTGTTGCCAAGACCAATGAATTCAAGCCTTGAGTACTTGTGTACTCTGAATCGAGCATTGGAGGGTTTCCCCAAATTGGTACTTGGGGTAGATAGGTAGGAAGAAAGGGCATTTGATCTTCATTGCAAGTAAGCATTTTGGATTTTTGAAGTTTGGATAAGTTTGGTTAATTAGCATTAGCATTTTCTTGTGATTTGTAGGCATTTAGGTAGGAAAAAGTAGGGGAAAGGAAAGAAAACCACAGTAGGGTTTTGTGTAACAGCAAGGCTAAATCGAAGGAAAATGGGATTGAAATCTGGCAAAGAAGAGGAAAAGGAATCCAAGGAGTGTTGGAGAGGAGGTCTAAAATCTTGAGAAAGGGGGAAGAGAGCTCATTTTCAATTTCAGGGCTCACAGAGAGAGAGAGAGAGAGAGAGAGAGAGAGAGAGAGAGAGAGAGAGAGAGAGAGAGAGAGAGAGAGAGAGAGAGAGAGAGAGAGAGAGAGAGAGAGAGCTAGAGCTCTAGGGTAAAGACAAGATTGAGCACACCAATTCGGAGGACTTCGACTACCCCAGTTACACACAAACCTTCATTAGCACTTGATCTTTGATTCTAGAAGTACCCAGGGCTTAGCATTAGCTAGAGAGACAAACCCAAAATCAAACTATCCAATTCTGGGAATCAAATATATGATAATTGGACACACTAACCAGAGCTTGGAAACTAATTAGTCCAGCACATCCTAGACCAGGTAGAGCCCAAGCCAAAGCAAGACAACACCCCTGTAGACATCTAGATACATCGGACGTCTCATAGAGCCTCCAAACTTCAAAGGTCATGACTCAGCCACCTAGAAATCGACCTCAAACAAAGCCTCTCAGACCACCCATCCGAAATGTATTAAGGACTCAATTGAACCTATTAGAGTGACCACCACCTGAGGGAGTGGAGTAGAAAAGTGTGTTGCATCACATTGTTTTTATCATAGTCATGCGCTACATGAATGAACACTTGAAGTGCACTAATAAAGGAGAAAACCTAACTTTGCACTACACACAAAAATAAGCACCCCACAAATACTTGAGTGCACTTAATTTTAAGGAATGGCTGAACTAACAAGAAACTCACATGGAAGATAAGCGACTTGAATGAACCCACTAATACAAGAAGACCCTCAAATCTCAACGCCCAGCCAAGGATACCAAGTATCAAAAGAAAGCCTCTTGGAGAGTGAGAAGACCAACACGATTATGGACTCAACCTTACCCGAGTTGATTAATTTGATTGACAACCTAGTGTACCAAGAGGCCAACAAGATGTCAGGATCAAGCTCCAATCATGAAAATGACCAGCTCAACTTGGGAGATTTTCTAGTCGATACCCAGTAGATGATCAATCGATACGATTTACAAACCAAGATGGAGCATCATGGTAGGCTGACTGAGGAGATCATAGTTGACCTTGAGGAAGAGCAAAGATTGCCAAGAAGGTGCTGCAGGGCATAGTTGCTTACGACTAGGAATAACAACCTCAAAGGCTAAGGAAAAAAACATAAATGTGAGAGGTCTAGTGAGTTTTACTTCTTGCCAATTGGAATAGGACACTACCCAATGCGGAGAGGGAAAGACGTTAGAAGCCAATCTCACATTGAGTGAGCTTTCTCACGAAGTGACTCATAGACAACACGACTATAGAGCAGAGCGGTCCTAGCAACTTCATTGCTAGCGAGACTAGGAATCACTCCAAATTCAAAGAGCCAAACGAAGATACCCATAGTTGCTAAGCAACTTGACAAGTACCAGTCCAACAACTATCCATATAGTTTTGTAGAGCAGTTCGACAACTTGACAAGTACTTGACAAGTACCAGTCTGACAACTATCCATATAGTTTTGTAGAGCAGTTCGAGCATGTGTGCGAGGCAAATGGCCTAACAGACCCTAATCAACGTGCGCAAGCTTTTGGGCTTTGTCTTCTCAGAGATAAAGAATGGACGTGGTATACCAACACTCTATTAGGGAATTTGGGAATTTTCATACACTTTGGGAATTGTCAATATAGGTAATATTTAACCACATGGTCAAATCTTGTTCTCTTACTTGTAGAGGTGGAGTCTACCCCAAGTATTATATAGGCTACCTTCCCAAGTCCCACTTTCAAATGCAGGTTTAGATTTAGCCACATTTTCAAATCTTTACCTCTTGTTTGAAAGTGGAACTTAGGGAATTTCCAAATTCCTAATATGGTGTTCACCAGTCTAGATAACACCGAACGAATGCAACAACTTCAATACTCTCAAGAGTCTCTTCATCAAGAGATTCTTTGAGGCGGGATACTAGGATAACCTTATTGTTTGACTTATGAATGTCAATTGAAAGGACAAGGACATTAGAGATTATGTCACCCACATGCGGAGTCTCTTTAAGAGAATCCCAGTCGTAGAGCAACTTAGTGAGCCAGCGGTCTCCACCATATTCATAAGCAAAATTAGGAGTGAAGATCTCTACAAGGCCTTTGTAGGCAACTCAAACTTGCAAAGGGACATGCTAGCTAAGATCTTTGAAGAAGCCATACGTGTAGACAACCTTCTCAAGGAGAGAAGCTTGAGAGCAACAAGGCGAGATGATGCAGTCTCTAGAGCCTCAAAGAGAGTTACCATCACTAGTGAGAGATCTAGTCAAAGTAACCAAGAGAAAGGGAAGAGTGTTGATCCGAGCCAAGAATTGGTAGACATAAAGCTAGAGCTGGCCAGGCTCCAAGAAATGATTAGAAGAAATGTGCAACCTCATGTGCAATGCATCAATTGTGGAGGAAACCACCTCCACGCCCACGGGCACGGATCCTAGATCCAGAACTTGTACCAACTACAGAGACTACAACCCCCCTTTACATCAACTCCCCCCCTCCGTCGGGCAGGACCTCTGGGCCTTCCTTTTAATTAAAACCCCCTTCTCTCACATTTTGATTAAACTTTTTAATTTAAACTCCTTGAGAGAGAGGAGAGAAAACAAATGAGAGAGAGAGAGAGAGAATAAGGAGATAATAGAAAATAAACTAAAATAAAAAATAGAGAGAGAGAAAATTTTAGACAGGTAATTTGGAGGAGAGAGAGAGAAAAGAGCGAGAGAGAAGAAAAAAATTAGAAACAGAAGGGAAAAATACGAGAGAGAAAGAGGAGAAATGGATTGTTAAGCAAAGTTCACTTGTTGCGGCTTCGCGATAGCAACATTGCCGCAAAGTGGCCTAGCATTCTGGAGGTGCAAAGTTAAAAATACACACAATGAAAATTAAATTCCTAATAACATTGACTAATGTGATCAATTTCTTAGCAAAAGACTCTGCCCTCAGATTAACAGTGGTGGATGCACAACGTCACGACATCTGCCCCATCCAAACCTGCACATCCTTCGGATGGGCCACAGCTACCTATCCTCATCATTGCCAAGCTCGATGATCAATGCAATCTCTTCATCTTCTGTAAAAGCATCTGCAATGTCCACATCTTCATCTTCATTATATCTTGGCTCAAGCCCATTATAAATTGCATCATCCAACTCCTCAACTGCATAGGCTGCATCATCTCTTCTCTTGAATAGTTTGATTCTCTTCCCTACAATCGGAATCCGCAAGGCGGCACCATCAAGCTCTGCCAAGGAATATGTAGCATTTTCAAGGACATGTTGCACTAAATAGGGCCCAAACCATCATCTCAAAACCTTGCAAATAGCACTATACTCGTTGTCTAGATTATTGTCATAAACTGCTGTCATAGACCAACACCCAATCTCCTTCCTTAATCTCTTTAGGTCTCAATGTGTGTCTGTTACCTAAGCATGTCTTTGAAGATGGTGCACATTAAACGATGAAAGGTAACATGTGTGTTAATAAGACCAAATGGCATGACTATGTACACAAACACACCCCACTTCCTGGAGAATGCTATCTTATGAATATCATCGAGGTGTACTTGAACTTTGTTGTAGCTTGAGAAGTCATCCAAGAAACTGTAGGTCTCTTTTCCTACTACTGTCTCAAGCATGTGCTCACAGTGTAAGGCAATGGATAATTATCTCTCTTAGTCATAGTGTTGACTTTCTTGTAGTTCATGCGCACTCAGATTTTCATGTTCTTCTTCAAGATGATCACAATGGGTGACACCCAGTCTGTGTGCTCAATCTTGTAGATGAATCTTTCCTTTAATAGCTTATCGATCTCTTCCTTCATGGCATGAGCATGCTTTGGATTCATCGGGTAAGGTCATTGTTTTACTAGCATTGCATCAGGAGTCATTGGGATGTTATGTGTCATGACCCTCGGATTGACTCATTTGAGTTCATCTAAGGACTAGGCGAACACGTCTATGTACTCTTACAAGAGAGCAATAAGATCATCCTCTTCATGCTTGGTTAGATTATCAGTTATAGACACAGGTAGGGTCTCTCCCCTTCCCCTTCTAAGTTGACTTCCTTGACTTTGGCAAGTCCATCTATTGGTTCACTTGTCTGTCCTTGTCTCTTTATGCCTAACAAGATCACTACCATGTCCCCTTTCTTGAATTTAGTGAAGTGCTTTGGTACGTCTTGGGGTTTCTTTTTCTGTTTGGCTTCCAACCCTGTTGGCTATCCTCCCTTTTCCTCCTTCAACCATCTGCGCCTTAGGTGGACCAACAAGTCCCCTTTGGTGCATCTGGTTTTAGGTGGTCGGGGTATCTTTGGATCGCTCTTAGAGCTTACCTCCGATTCCAAGTTAAACTCACAACCCTCACTAGAGGATGGGGTTTCCCCTAATGGTCTAGCTCTAAGGTCGACTTCGTCCTAAAGAGAGGCATGTCACTTGGCTAGACTAGCCATGCTTGCTCATAGTTGCTCATAGTCCATCACACCTAAGTGATCCAGCTAAGTGTGATCACATTCAATTCTGAAGACTCCTCTTTCAATTCTAAATGCATTACGACTTGGAGTCTACTTTTATTTGTTCGATCACTCGACTGTTGTGTTGCACTCTATCATCTCAGCCTCTTCTTCACACTGCTTTCATTTGAGGAATAGCAGTCCTCGTACTCACTATCTGAATTGCTACCTTCTAACCACTCCTCATCATCTAGGTTTCTATTCTCAACTCTCTTTTCATTCGTGATCAGTGCTAAATTTTACATAAGGTTTAGGTCATGCACTTTAGTCCCCATCACCATTTCGATTCATCTATGAGATCTTGGAGGAGTGGCTTGTAATTAGTTGCTTGGGTGACTAGCTAGCTCCCTTGTTAGATACTCAAAAATATCCTTGAGCTTAAGTCTGTTAGAAGGGATATGGAAAGGGGTGGGTATTTGTTGTTTGTTATCATTTTTGACCATCATACAGAGTGACATTGATGGTAGGGTCTTACCCCTTGGAGTCTGAGGCGCAGTGGCTTTATGGGACTCACCGGCTATTCTTGCAGTTGCTTGTAATATTCTTCCTCTTTTGAAAACAGCAGGTTGATGGTGGCTAGCACATGAATCCAATTCCGCTCGTCCTCGGGGAAAGGAATGCACTTTGTCAGTGGTCCACAAGAGTTCCATCTTGGGTGCCTCCTTTTAAGATAGAAAAGATGGCATCTAAGTTGAACGACGTGGTCTTTTAGGTATCCATCTCAACTCTTACTACCTCCAATCTATTACCTAGGAATATGAGGCCATTACCTCAGTCTTTGATTACTCGTGTGTTCCTCATCCATGGTCGACCTAGCAAGATATCATAGACTACTCCCTTCATAAATGATGAAGTTCACTAAGAATCGGACACCTGCTATCTTCAAGGGCTAGTCCTTCAACACCCTGAATTTCTTAACTTTCATGCCATTACCAAGAGTGACATTAAACCTTGCGGTCTCCACTAGTGGGTTTCCCCAAGCCTGCAAAACTACATGGTTAAGCACATTGACTCCCACTCTTGTGTTTATAATCCTCTTTCTCATGACATCTCCTAGTGTTGCCACTAGTAGGACCATATGCACCTCCATGCCTTCCCAAAAAGCATTCACATGCAAGGACTTAAGCACTAAGTTCAATGTGAGGCTAGGTATCTGCATGGTTGTGTCATGGTCATGCAAGTCGGCCATCGCTAACTCATTACATCCCTCTACCCACCATTCCTTTAGTTATCACTGTAATGAAAGGCTTTGCCTAAGCAGATCCCCCATCGACAACGTCACAGGGGCCGATAACAATGTCATAAGCATGCCATTTAGCCGCTTGCCTTTCATCTTGCTCCCCACTCTTTTGCCACTCGTCTTGGGAAGCTTGCCTACCGATGGCGTCTAAGTCATGTCTTCATGATTTTTCATGAGGTGTGGCTGCATATGCGTGTTGGTGAGACATGCATGCTTACACTAGAGAACTCGTTGATCTCATATTCTAGGATGGGCTCCATATCCTTTAGATGCTCTTGGGCTTCTCTCACCCACTCCTTAACCTTGTCAACTATTTCCATTTGGGGCTTTGGATCAAGATATTCCCCAACCTTGGCACTCCCCTTCTCCACAGTTTTAGGTGCTAAAGTCTCAGCCTTTGCATTTTCCACTTGCCTCCCTCTTATTAATGAAGTTACATTGTCAGCTTTTAGTGTCACTTTGGTGTCAGCCCTATTTTTCTTCCTTCGATGAGTCTTCTTTCTTATTGAGGTTATATCTAGATCGCTAGGTCTTGGCAATGAAATACGAGCCCTGCTTCATTTGTGACATAGTCATGATGTTCAATGAGATGGGAGTGGCCTTTGTTGAGATATCGAGCTCCACTCGTGATATGCCAGGGTGACCGTTGTGCATTTATGTCACCGACTTGTCAGTTGTAGATGCGGTTGGTACACCGCCCATGAATAATAGCTACATGATAGCTATCCTTATCTACTCTAGTTTGTGGCTCAGTTAGTATGCCACCTTAGTTAGTTGAGTTTGGTTTGAGACCCATATATAGGGTTCTTCTATTTCTTTGTATGAGAGTTCTTTTGGCTTACACAACTAAGAAGAGGAAAACTGTTTTTAGCCTCCACCTTTGTGTGTATTCCCCCATTGTGCAAGCAAGAAAGCTACAAGTGAGACTCCTTCCTTCTCTCCCACAATCTTGACATGGTATCAGAGCCTTGTTCGTGGTAAGGAGCTCAAGAAAGCAAGCCAAGCTCGCGGTGTTCTGGTAAGAGGACCAGTGTTGCTTTCATTTTCTGTTTTGGGAGCAGATCTCTGCAGGTAGCACAGCCAGAAATTGCAAGAGTGCATTGTCTCAGGTTGAGACGCCCTTCGCGGTGAAGCAAGAGGGCAGTATATGCTGCGGGAAAGGGCTTTATCCTTAGGCGACCCTATTTTTTTGATTTGAGGCCATTTCGGGGCCTGTTTTGGAGGCGGAAGTTTTCTGCACGCACTCAGGAAAAGGCTCAGTTTTATGCTGTGCAGCCACTGTTCTACAAGTCGGTGAAAAGTTACTGTAGAAATTGCATCGTATGCCTATGCGCAGAGACATTGGGAGTTACAGAATCATCCTTGTTGCCTATTGATGCAAAATCGTCACTAGGAAGTGATTGTGTGGTTAAATACCACTTTCGTCAGTTTTGCAGATTTGCCCTTGTGAGGTTGAAGCTGTGTTCTCTGCAGTGACAAAATTTTTTGCAGTATTCTGTAATGGCGTCTGATTCTCTTTCACAGATTGTAACTGAAAAGCTTGACAATAACAACTTCCAAGCATGGAAGTTTAGAATGACGAATTTCCTTATGTGAAAAGGATATTGGGAATTTGTTGCAGGAAATGAAGAAGAACCAGTTCTTCCTGATGTTCCCAATCAACAGCAAATGCAGGCATTTAAAGCATGGCATGAGAGAGCCAGGAAAGTTATGTACTGGCTGTCTATCAGTATTTCAGACTCTATGATTGTGCATATTCAAGATGCAAGTACGCCAAAGGAGGCATGGGATACTTTGTCAAAAATGTATAGCACAAATACGCAAGCCAGGAAAATGCAGCTCAAGCAAGAGTTGCATAATGTGCAAAGAGAAAGTATGAGCATCAATGACTACCACATGAAAGTGAAGAAGATTGCAGATGCACTTGCTTCCATTGGGTCGCCAGTGGAAGATGATGATTTAGTTTCTGTGACCTTGAATGGTCTAGGAAAGGATTATGCACAGTTTCGGACATCCATTTCAGTTCGTGAAAGATTTCCTGATTTTGAGGAGTTGATTGCTCTTCTAATTTCTGAGGAACAGAGAAATGGTGGTGCATCTTCTTCAGGAGGAACTTCAAAAGAAGTTGTCTTCTACTCAAATGCTGGAAGAGGTAGAGGCAGAGGTACAGGAGGCCGATTTGGAGGCCGTGGTAGAAATCAGAATATGCAGCAAACTCAAGAAAACCAGTCCTATGGAGGAGGACGTGGTAACTCTAGAGGCAGGGGGAGCCAAAGAGGTCGTGGTGGATGGCAAAGAGGCCAAAATGCAAACAGTAATGTTGAATGCTACTACTGTGGTAAAATGGGTCATATGGCTAAAGACTGCTATAAAAAGCAGAATGACATAATGAATGGAAAACTGCAACAAGGGAATTATGCATCTTCTAGTAGACAGGGTGATGACAGAAATGAGCATTTGTTTATGGTGCAGCACATGAACAATTCTATGACAAGTGCAGAAGAAAGCAACGATGTATGGTATGTTGACTCAGGTGCATCAAACCACATGACAGGTCATGCAGAATGGATGGAGGATGCAAGGAAAATGGAAAAACCAGGATTTGTGGAGACTGGTGATGATACTGCACATCCGATTGTGCAGATTGGAAAAATTCCTTTGTCTATGCAGGATGGAAAAAAGAAATACATGTCCGATGTATTTCATGTCCCGAATATCACCAAGAATCTGGTTTCTGTTGGTCAAATGGTTGAACAGGGCTTGCAGGTCAGATTTAATCCTCATGGATGCTTTGTTGAGGATATGAAAAATAAAGGTCGCTTGATAGCAAAAGGAAAGAAGAAGGGCAGAATGTTTACGTTGGATGCAGACATGTCTGAATTGAGTGCAGCAATGTTTGCACATGGGACCGATGTAGTTGCAGATATTGATATCTGGCATAAACGCATTGGTCATGTTAATGTACAGCGACTTAAATCAATGCAGGCCCAAAACATTGTTGTAGGATTGCCAAAATTCAAGGTTGCAAAAATGCATAAGGTATGTGAAGCCTGTCAGTTTGGAAAACAGGCAAGGAAACCATTTTCTAGACATGTTCAAGAGAGTAAGAAGCCATTGGAATTAATCCACTCTGATGTGTGGACTACTAAAGCTGCATCTCTTGGAGGCTGTCATTATTTTATCACTTTTATTGATGACTATAGCAGAAAAGTTTGGGTGTATTTTATGAAAAAGAAAAGTGAAGTTTTTGGGCATTTCAAAACTCTTAAGGCTATGGTTGAAAAAGAAACAGGCCTGCAAATAAAATGCCTAAGGTCAGATGGAGGGGGAGAGTACCTCTCAAATGAGTTTGCAAGGTTCTTGCAGGAGCATGGCATAAAGCAGCAATATTCATGCAGTCATACCCCACAACAAAATGGAATTGCAGAAAGAAAAAACTGGCATATTGGAGAGGTATCTCGTGCCATGCTCAATGAAAAATACTTTCCACATTTTTATTGGGCTGAGGCAGTTGCTACAGCAGTCTACATAATGAACAGGACTCCCACTGCAGCAATACATGGCATGACTCCAGAGGAGAGGTATACTGGTAGAAAACCAGATATTTCTCATTTGAAAATTTTTGGCTGCATTGCCTATGTACATGTGCCAGATGAGTTGAGATCCAAGTTGGATCCAAAAGCTGAGAAGTGCATCTTTATTGGTTACTCTCTGCAGCAAAAAGGGTATAGATGCTATAACCCTTCTACTCGTAAGTTTACAGTGAGCAGAGATGTTGTTTTTGATGAGATGAGTAGCTGGTATAAACCAGTAAATGTGATTGATGATGTAGATGCACAAAATGGTAATGCTGCACAGAATTCACAGCAGCAGTCACAAAATATTAGTGGACCTGGAGCGTCCTCTAGCAGTGGTTCACATTGGACAGGCAGATTGAGATCAGGAGAATCTACTCAAAGCAATGCAGATAGTGGTATGCAGGTATCACGAAAAGGAAAAGAGAAGGTTGATCAGCCCATGGTTGATGTGAATGCAGGTCACTCTTATGTGGATGGTGAATCCAGTGGCTCAGAACAGAGCATTGATGATGAGTTGGGTATTCCTTCTATTGTTACACCTGGAGTAAGGAAGACCAGAGATGTTTTGAGAGCACTTGGGAGTGAACCTATTTTGCGCAGGTCTACGAGAGCTAGGTATCCTGTGGATAGGTTGAAATATGATGGATTTACAGCCATTCACTATGCATATATGGTCATAGTGATACATGAACCACAACCCACTTCTTTTGAGCAAGCCATGGGAAAAGAAAAATGGGAGAAAGCCATGGATGAAGAAATGGATGCCTTGGAAGCAAATGCTACATGGGAATTGGTACCTTTGCCTAAAGGTAAGAATGCAATTGGCTGTAAGTGGGTTTATAAGGTGAAGCACAATGCAGATGGTTCTCTGAACAGATACAAGGCAAGATTAGTAGTCAAGGGGTATGCACAAACATATGGCATTGACTATGAAGAAACATTCAGTCCGGTTGCAAGGATGGCAACCGTAAGAGCAGTCATTGCTATGGCTGCATCAAAGGGATGGTCTTTACATCAGATGGATGTAAAGAATGCCTTTTTGCATGGTGATTTGCAAGAAGAGGTCTATATGGAGCAGCCACCAGGTTATGTGCATGCTGTTCATCCTGAGTTTGTTTGCCGGTTGAAGAAAGCCTTGTATGGCTTGAAGCAAGCACCTAGAGCATGGTCTGACAAGATAGGACAGTATCTTGTCACTATTGGCTTTCAGATTTCCAAGGCAAATTTCTCACTTTATGTGAGAAAAACAGAGAAAGGTATTATGCTACTTATCATTTATGTTGATGATTTGATTATGACAGGTGACAGTGATGAAGATATCCTTCATGTGAAAATGCTATTGAAGCAGAAGTTTGAGATGAAGGATTTGGGAGAGCTGCATTATTTCTTGGGCATTGAGGTGATTAGATCACCAAGTGGGATACAGCTCTTACAGAGGCAGTATGGATTGGACATGCTATCCAAATATGGGATGACAGGCTGTAAGCCTATTTCAGTTCCTTTGGAGCAGAATGTGAAGCTGAGTGCAGATGCAAGTGAGCTTCTGGAAGACCCTACTATGTACAGATGCATAGTAGGAAGCTTGATTTATATGACTATTACCAGGCCAGATTTGAGCTATGTTGTTGGATTGGTAAGTCAATTTATGCAGGCTCCAAGGAAATCGCATTTGGATGCGGCTAGACGCATACTCAGGTATGTGAAGTCCACATTGCAGTATGGACTATTTTATGAGACTGGGGTTCAGATACAGTTGCATGGATACACTGATGCTGATTGGGCTGGTAGTATTTCTAATAGACGATCTACCAGTGGATATGTGTTCTCTTTTGAGAGTGCTGCAGTCACTTGGAGCAGCAAGAAACAGCCTACAGTTGCCTTGTCGAGCACAGAGGCTGAGTACAGGGGCGCAACAATGGCTGCATGTGAGGTAGCTTGGTTGCATAAGCTACTTTATGATATGCATCAGCCTACAGATGGGCCAGTTGTCATTTATTGTGACAACATGAGCAGTATACACTTGGCAAATAACCCAGTCTATCATGCTAGAACAAAGCACATTGAGGTGCATTATCACTATGTGCGGGAGAGGGTTTTACTAGGTCTTATTGATCTAGTTTATGTCAGCACAGAGGATCAGGTAGCTGACATATTTACGAAGGCATTGGGCGCAGAGAAGTTGCGCAAGTTTAGAGACATGCTTAGTGTGCAGGAATTGGGATTGAGCTCGAGGGGGAGTGTTGAGATATCGAGCTCCACTCGTGATATGCCAGGGTGACCGTTGTGCATTTATGTCACCGACTTGTCAGTTGTAGATGCGGTTGGTACACCGCCCATGAATAATAGCTACATGATAGCTATCCTTATCTACTCTAGTTCGTGGCTCAATTAGTATGCCACCTTAGTTAGTTGAGTTTGGTTTGAGACCCATATATAGGGTTCTTCTATTTCTTTGTATGAGAGTTCTTTTGGCTTACACAACTAAGAAGAGGAAAATTGTTTTCAGCCTCCACCTTTGTGTGTATTCCCCCATTGTGCAAGCAAGAAAGCTACAAGTGAGACTCCTTCCTTCTCTCCCACAATCTTGACAGCCTTACCATCAAGTGTTTCGACTCCAAAAATAGCCCCAAAATGTACAAAAGGTACGATGTGGCTGAGCTAGCAGACATTTTTTGTCTGGGACATTTGGCATATAAGTGAGTGATTCCACACTCAGGACATCTCAAGTCAGTCTTTTCTCAATTAGCTTGTTCTCCTTTTGGGGCAACAAGATGAGATATGCCCTAGGTGGTTGCAAGTCTAGTATGAGATTGGGTCTTAACTTGCCCTCCTAGGCCTTTACCCCTTCCTTGACCTAACACCATCATTGGTACTACTAGTCTAAAGTCCATTAAGATGGGGTTGTTCTTCATTGTCGTATGAGATGTAAGGGTTTACGTATGTATCATCCTCATTCGACTTCTCCACATATAATATATTAGAGTGTCACTTGGTGGATGGGTCACAAGGGGTCCAGGTAGTCTAGATACGCCTGTAGGGTTGATGTCCATTCTAGGGACAGTTGACTTGGCATCATTAGGCACTAGGAGAGCTAATGGAGCTCCCCTTCCGAATTGTGGTAGTCTATTTTCCAAGTAGTATGGCTAGTTAGAAAGTTGCGGATATGGTAATCACCTCGGCAATTTGCAATGCATGGCATCATGACCGAAAATGGAAGAAGTTGTTTGCATCGGTGTTCTACTTAAGAGTTTGCCTCCTAAATATAATAATGTATCAACAACTCTAATTAATATGCCAAACCCTGAACTTGTTGATATCCAGGCATCACTGTTAGAGGAAGAAAAGAAGCTAAAAACTAAGGAAGAACCAAGCACCTCTAGAGATGAACATGCATTATATATTGGCAACAGGTACAAAGGCAAGAAGTATTACCTCTTCTGTGACTTCTACAAAAGGACTAGACACACCGAGAAGCTCTGCCACGCCAAAAAGAGGTCCCAAAAGGCCTATCTAGTTGCAGTCAAAGAAGAAGAAGAAAACAGAGTGAAGGAAGAAGAAGAAGAAGAAGAAGAAGAAGAAGAAGAAGAAGAAGAAGAAGAAGAAGACCACTAGGAGAAGGACAAACCTCATTAGTCCTTCTATTCAGATAGACTTTTTTAGTTTTGTATTTCTTAGCCCTAATGCCTCAAACATAAACTTGTAAACTCCTCAATTATCCTTGTACTACAGCCTTTGTACACTTTGTGAGGCCCCTACTACAGCCTCTGGATGTCCATCATGTTTGTGGTACCCACACTTAGCCTTTTCTGCGACAGCCTCTGGTGTTTTTCCATGTTTATGGTGTGCCCACACTTTGCAAGTGTTGCTTTCACTAAAGCCTCTATATGCTTTTGTACTTTTGGTTGTTTTTGAGGAGGGGTGTTGAGATATTTGCAATCACACCTACTTCAGTCCCTTTGTGAGAAGCAGTGAGGGCTCAGGACCAAAATCCCATATGCACAATAGAAGAAAGTACCACCACTCAATTCCTATAAAGCATTGTACTTGCACTCTTTTTCTAATGCAATGATAGTACTCTTTTCTTTCCAGTGAAGTGTCTTGTCACTCTCAATACACAAGATTGTGTTTATGAGTCCAAGTCTCAATCTTGGAACCTAATTCACTTGTGTAATAATTTGTCCTTGTCAAGTTCAATGTCTTTATGAGTTTCTTTTTTCTCTTTCAGCCTCCATAGCTTCTGCATCTGCCATGCTCTAGATCCCGTGTATTTTTACAAAAGAGACCTATTGAGAAGGCTAGGCTAAGGTGCCTTATCCTTAAGATTCAACCCTATCAATTGATCGTCGGCCAACTCTATAGGTTATGACAAGATGGCATATTGCGAAGATGTGTATGTGAGAAGGACATGCATGATGTATTGACTAAAGTGCATGGTGGAATTGCTAGAGGACACTTCAATGGAGATAGCGCCTGTAAGGTGC
Organism: Lygodium microphyllum; assembly: GCF_053477565.2. NCBI lineage: Eukaryota > Viridiplantae > Streptophyta > Polypodiopsida > Schizaeales > Lygodiaceae > Lygodium > Lygodium microphyllum. Next base: position 22,810,270 of record NC_141150.1, read on the forward strand.
TACAATCTCAACTATGGTGGCCCACACTATTCCGCAATGCTACCAAATTCACAAAGCATTGTGACGAGTATCAAAGGACTAAGGTTCCTATTTGTAAAGACAAGATGGAGGTAACCCCAGTCATAGCACGCCAACCATTCAAAAAATGGATAATATTGACTTCATTGGTCCAATTAATCTTGTTGCACAGTACTCCCAAGCCAAATACATCATTGTGGTAATGGACTACCTTACAAAATGGAGTGAAGCTCAAGCCATGATAAAGAATGATGCTAGAACTATTGGTCGAGTTCTTTTGGGAGCAAGTGATCTCCTAATTTGGCTAGTTAGTGACCAAGGCACTCATTTTATTAATGAAGTGATTTTCCACTTGCTGCCCACCTTCTTGATCATCCATAGGAAATCATCACCTTACTAACATCGAGCTAACAGTCAAGCGGAGTCCAAAAACAAGATCTTAGTAAACATCCTAACTAAGGTATTCTCTGCCACATAACGACTGGGATAACAAACTCATGGCAGCACTATGGACCTATAGGATAGCCTATAAGATGACAATTGGGCAAACACCCTTTAAGCTGACCTACGGAACCAAAGTGATTTTGCGAGTAGAGTTTTTCGTTCCTAGCTTGAGAGTAGTAGTGCAAGAGCGATAGGATGGGAAAGAAGCATGGACCAAACGCTTAGTAGAGTTGGAATGTCTCTCTGAGACACAACTCCTAGCTACTCATACATAATTTGTGAGAAGGTGAGATGCAAGAGTTGGTTTGACAAGCATGTCAAATAGTGTGACTTAGAGCAAGGCAACCTAGTATTGTTATACTCGGTGAAGGGCCATAAGTTGGAGATGAAATTCAGAGGATTAAGGCCTTTCAAAGTTTGCAATATTAGGCATAGGCTTCTTTAACAACTGCCTCCTGCCAACATGAAAGTAGCCACCATCACAGAAATTGAGGATACGGATGAGGAGGCAGTAGAACTTGCTTACTTGCAAATCATAATCGTTGCTCAAAAGCCACACACTTTTGATATTCTCATTGATGAGAGAGCTGACTTCAACATCCTTATCCATGAGCATTGGACTCTCATTGGTCATCCCCAACTGCAATCCAAGGCTGCTAAGATCAACCCATTTGGGGGATAGTCCTACACCCTCTGCTTAGGGAAATGCAAAGTAGCTATCTCTATCGAGACTGAAAGTCTACCCATGATTTGCTATATGCTACCTAACACCATGGCCATAGGTACGGCCATAGGTAGGAAATCACTGTTAGGATGCACTTTCAAGAAGCATGCACATTGCAATGTCAACTACAACTTGCAACGCATTCACCTTGCCATTGGCAATGTGAGGATAGTACTGGCTTTCAGCAAGGGCAGTGCGGCTCCATCCAAGCCCATACTGTCATCGATAGCAACACCTAACACAAAGTCTAAGGAGGGGAGTCATGACTTGTCCCACCTTACCAAGACTGACCCATCGCAACCCAAGCAAAATGCAACCAAGACCAGTAAACAACTACTAAAATGGGTTCCTAAATGCCAATCGTCACCACCTAAGAGCCGATCCGCATGAACCCATAACTCCCAAACATCATGTCCTAAGCATAGGAGGCATAGTTGACATTCTAGAACCCAATGAACAATCAACCCATGATGGGTACCTATGGTCCTATTGCATGTACAAAGCTATTATAAGGGCAACAATTGGATTTGGGTTTCTAAGAGCAAGAGTAGCACACGTGCCCCTCAACCATCTACTACTAGCCTATCTCTAAAGATTGGTGAGCCACCTAAACCTGCTAAACCGCTTGAGTCAAAAGCCAAACCCATCAAACCTCGACAAGTCTACTGACCAAAACTGCAACCAATTAACCCTAAACCAACTCAACCTAATCCTACTAGTGCCCCAACGGCATCACAACTACCAAAGCAACACAACATCTGAGCCTCAAACTATGTCTCCCACACAAGTGGCTAGCTCGTGCTACCCTAAGGATCAGTCGAAGCAACAAAGAGTACTTGCTAAGCTATCCAACCACCAAGTCAAACCCCAACCTCCTGTAGGCCTTAAATCCTCTTATGAGTGGAGATCTATTCTTACGTAAGCCTATGATCTAGTTGAGAACACGGGGGATGACTTGGTCACATGCATTAGCTGCTTGGATGCTACCTTCACAATGCTTGCTAAAAGCCACAAACGGTGGGCCTAGGCCTCCTAGACGAGCCTTTAGCAACTGATGTATGCACAATGCCATGTACCTGGGAAGAATCCAAATTCATGTTCATTAAAGTCCCCACGGTAGTTGAGGAATTGATCACCACTAAGATTTCTCATGAGCAAGCTCGTAAATGAAGTCTAATCACCTCCTACATCAAGAGCAAAGTCTCTGCCACTAGCCAAAAGCTAAAGGAACTTAAAAAGTTGGTTATCACTGACTCCTACTTTCTACATAAATGGTACACTCTTTTTCTTCAATGGGAACAAGAGGGATACCCAATCATGACCAATGCCAAGCAAAGATGCACCATTGAAACCTCCGAGTATGACCCTACTTATGTAGCTCCTACCTCCTTTAGAATATTGACCATCACTTGCAATCGACCCTTAGAATATCAAAACATGGCCCACCCCTATTTAGATTGAGTCCTTACTATGAGGAAGAGCTACACATTGCCAGCAACACAATATTAGTGAGTTTGGAAATCTCCCAATTCCCATTTTTTGAATACTAAAAAGGTGGCACCCGGATAACATGCCCATAAGTTTCTCAAAACCATATGATGTGACCAATCATTGGAAAGTGCTTGAAAAATGGAATCTATTGAGCTATAGAGTGGTTGATTTGGAGTTATAGTGTTCAAGTTATGACAAATCCAAAGATTTGACCACGTGTCCCAAAATTATGAGAAATTCCCATATTCCCCAATATGGTGTTCAGCAGGATCAACTCTAGTTGCTTCCTAACTGATGTCCTAACCTACATTACGAACGTAGGTATTAGACCTCACGGCATGAACCGTCATGCTCATTTGGAATATAACCCATACTTCTACACCTAAAAAATGGAAAAGTGAAGCACCACAAGCATGTTCTTAATGCTCTTAACCCTTAATTCTAGGTATTGGACCTCATGGCATGAACCATCATGCTCACTTGGATTATAACCCGCACTTCTACGCCTGGCTAATGCAAAAGTGAAGCACTGCAAGCATGTGCTTAATGCCCTTAACCCTTCATTCTCCAATCTTGGAAGGATTCACATCATTCCGAAGGGGGGCGCGCAGAGGGGTTGGGGGGGGGGGGGGGGGGGGGGGGGGGGGGGGGGTGGGTGGGTGGGTAAGGGGGGGGAAAAACAATGTCTCAAGCCTCAACCAATGTTTAAAGGATGGATAAAAATGAATGTATGATTGAGGAAAATTGCCATAAATTTTTTGGATTGTGTGGACTACTTGAAGCAAAAGTTTCTTTCTAGAATTAAGTGTTTCACATTTCCATAGCTTACATTTATTATATTTGCTTATCATTTTGCAAGATTTATCTCAAGAAAACTAATGGTAAGCTGTGGTATTGTGATAAAAACCTACGATGGCACGCCAAGATAGAGGCAAGCTTCCATTCATGAAAGAAAAACAAGCAAAGTATGGCCTAACAACTGAAATAAGGGCCTTCAGCCAATTCAAGTTCAAGAACATCGTGAACTTGGATGATCTGGTCATGAAGCATCTTGTTGACCAATGCAATCTGGGAAAGTATGTGGAGAAGGTTGCTATTGACTATAGAAAAAGTGTGCGGATTTCCTACGGACCTTTGATGCTAATAGGAACCGCGATATTGTAACAATGAGACAAGGAGAAGAACCCTACACGGTCGAGTGAAATTGAGCCCATAAATGGTGGGAATAGCATTGGGCTTTGTCAACAAGGTTGAGAGGTGACCTAAAAGGGATTTCTACAACATGTTGGGAATGGGCAAGGCCCTAGTCAGCACAAATGATGGCATCAACTTAGCCAATATTCTAGACCCTAAGATCAAGTTGCAAGCAAAGAAGATCCATGCTATATTCTCTAGTCAAAGATACAATGCCTTAATGAGCACAATTGGAGTGCCCTTGCTAGAGAGCCTTGCAGCAACCAAGTTCTTGGATGAAGTGAATTGGAATGGCTACATGCGAAAAACCATTGAAGCTTTGGCAAATGCACTAGCCACAAGTACAAGACCCATGGGCGAGGAGTCTCCATCTTCCATAGATGTGGGACGGCAAGGAAGAAATCATCATCCAAAGCATCAATTATAGGGTTTGACAGGGTGCTAACTGCCATCATCCAAGAGGCTGTGGGAGAGACATAAGGTGAAGAGGAAGTGGGGGAGACACCTAAAAGATCACCACCCCATGAGAAAGAGCAATCGAGTGAAAGGGCAGCGAGTGAGGGTGGTGGAGAATCAGAGACACCATCTGGCCAAGGAGGGTTTAGGAAGCCAAAGAAGAAGACTCCTCACAAAAGCAGTAGCAAGAACCCAAAGAGAGAATGACGAGGGAAGAAAAGATTGAGTTGCAAAGAGTGCAGGTGGAGTCGAGGAGGTCTGAAGAAGAGAGAATGATGAAAGCAGAAGCAAAGGTAGAAGAGCTACAAGAGGTAGAAGAGCTGCACAGGAAGGAAGAGGAAGACTTGGCTCAAGCCATTTGTATGTTAGTGGAACAACCTTTCAGGGAGGAGGAGTTAGCTACTATATGAGTTCACTAAGGGAGGAAGGTCCAAGCCCCAATGCCCAAGTACTAAAGATTGAACCTCCACCGATGGCAAAAGGCAAAGGCAAGGGCCTATTGTATCCAATTCTGCATGTTTTCGTGCCCCAAACTGTAACTACCACAACCACCCAAGACATCACTAGCATGGTGGATGTAAGCAACCTCATGGCCTAGGTGCAATATCTATTAAATAAAGTGCAAGAAATAGCCCCAGAATCAAGTGGAGGAGCTCCGATGTTGGTTGTAACGAAGAGACCGACAGCTACGGATGCTGAATCAAGGCAAGACCCTAAGAAGCTGAAGATAGAGGCATCGACAACGACTATACATATAGCAATTACATCGTCTATGGGCTATGATGAGTACGTCAAGGAGCTTCTCGCACAGCTAAATAAAGCAAAGCCAAAAAAGAAGACAACTGTGGCTGAATTGGAGGCTGAAAGAGAAGCATTGGTAGCCTTCCAATGGAAAGAACTCGCCAAGTAGAAGGGTACCAAAAGGAAATCTATGAGCTAAAGGAAAAGCTCAAGGCCAAGGAAAAGAAAGAAGATAATTGGCAAGAAAGGCTCCAGGAGGAATGACAAGAGTTGATAGGGTTGCAAAATGAGTACAAGCTCATCCTCATGCAACATGAAGAATTAAGAGAGAAATTCAAAAGGATCAAAGAGGCAGCAGACAAACTTGAAGCAGATGATGCAGAAAAAGCTCAGAAAGAGGAACAGCATTGAAGAAGAGAAATGGAGGAAATGGAACATAGGCTACTAACTGAGCTAGAAGAGCAAGAAAAGATGGAAAGGGAAATTGAGCACTTGGAAAAAGAGAAAGAAAAAGCAATCCAAAGGTCGAAAGAACATGAGCCAAGGATGGTGGCCTTGGCACAAAGGCAAAATGAAAGCCGAGAGGAAATGAAGCAAAAAGCAAAGGAATGGGTAGCCACGAGCAAGGGAAGAGTGAAAGAATTGGCAAGCCGTCTAGCCCATGTTGAAGGAAATAGAGTGCTAGCAGAGAATAGGGCGGTAGAGGCCATACAAACGAGAATGGAAGCCGAGCAACATGCCTTCCTCAGAACCATTTTAGATGTCATGTAGCCAAAAGAGGTGGAGGCTGTTGAAACATTAAAGAAGAAGCTAGAGATTACCCACAGAGCCATAAGGCATGGCTTGTGTGTCCAGGTGCAAGAAGCAGAAACCAACCTAAGCCAACAAGAGCAAAGGGAGTACCTGCTGCTAAGGACAAGACTAATAGTTCAAGAGGTGGAATTGCTAGGGTATACGGAGGAACAAGGACCACATGAGCCAATAAGAGAAGAAGAACAACATATATCACTTCTTGAAGTAGGGAAGGACTTCAAGGTGGGCAACAAGATGAAGAATAAGTCCCACAACCACCTCTCCAAGATTAGAAGCTTAGCAAAAAGTGCCACCAAAGGATACAACTACAGAAAGAAAAGAAAAAGTCAAGAAAAAGAGAAAGAAGATGTTGGAACAACCAGAAAGGAGGTTAAGGGCGCGACCCCTAGCAATCTGTGAATCTCCTATCCCACAAAAAGAATAATGTTTTCCTATCAATTGGAACATGGAACTCACAATGTAGGAACATGGGAAAAAAGTGCAAGCCCTTCAATTTTATTTTCCAATACATGCCCACATTGAGCCAAGTGCTATCCCCTAAAGTTGTGGAGGTATTAAGCCTGGGAAAAAGGCTTCGAGATCAGTGGAACATAGAAAGAGAGAAGAATCCAACACTATGGGGAGCGGAGGAACAAGACTATTGGAAAGACAAAGTTATGGAGGTGCCCAAGTTTGTGAAAAGGGGTACAAGTCATAGCCAAAGTGGAGCATAAGAATTTGGGATGGGAACAAGGATGCATGGATGTCCTTTTGTAACACCCTACCCTATGAGAGAAATGACCCAACATACATGCCATATCCAAGAAGGATATGAGTGGACTTTAACCCCGACATCCATGATCGTTATGATTTCCCTAAAATCTATAATGTAAATGCTACAAATCTAGAGGAAGCCCTTACGTTCTATGAAGATGACCTAGTACCCTCCATCTCCCATTACCTTAGTGAATTCTCTTCTTGCCCCAATCCATCATTCATCACAACTTGTAACTACCTTAGGCTACTTAGATTTTTGCTTAAGCAAAATCCTACCTCTCATGAATACTATCTACTGCCCCTGTTTTTTTATTTGAATGCCGACATAAATAGTTGCATGATGGAGCTAGGCTCATGATGAGAGCCACCCTCCTTTCATCATGTTGCATGACCTTACTAGAGGACATGAACGACAACTGATTTACTAGATGTAACCATCCATTTTTGTCAACAACCCCTCTGAATGTATGTATAAATCTAAAGGACTACATACAGAGCAATAACTTCCTTAGTAAGTCCCTCAAGCCCCCAACCTCTTCCTCCCATGACCAGGAACACAAGGACTAGTTCCTCGGGTACATTTTTTAAAAAATAAACAAACAAAAAGAGAATGAAAATAGAAAAAAGGAAAAGACAAGAGCAAAGAAAGAAAAGAAAATCAAGTGGAAAGCAGGAAAACATACCTCACTTGATGAGTGCCACAATCACTGCACCTAAGGGTCCTCAAGTTAGGTGCATCCAGTAGCCTTGGCCGGCTAGTTCCATCCCTAACCCCCTAGCCCTTCTGCTTCCCACTTCACACTTAGGGCACATCAAGGGCACGACACACCTAGGGAGTTCACACTTGGCTATGTTAGACCTATCTCCCTAAGCTACACCCACCACACTTTTCCTATGCACAAACTGGGTCCTCAAGTGTGGGACAACACCTTGAGCTTGCCTACAATTCCCAGCCCCTAGTTCCACTAGTGCATAGACACAATGTACTACACGGTGAGATAGGCACACCCCCCAGGTAGTGCAGTATCATTTCCTTTTTAGGTGAATGTGACAACCCCTGCCTAATCACCGACTTTGGAGGCCCCTATCACCCACTCAATATGTCCAATCCCCATAAAGGCTCCATCATTGACTCACGTGACCAATCTTTAATCACCCGAGCCCTCATCAACAAAGTCCCGCAAGTGCCATAGTGCCATGGGACTGGCACTCGTCGACTAGGAGGGGGGCAATATTCATCCCAATGCAAGATAGAGAAAAAGGAAGCAAAAGAACATTCGAGGAAATTCAAAAATGTGGAGAAAAGTGGAAAAAGGCATCCCAATAGAAGGATAAGAGGAGAAAATGCCAAAAGTGCAAGGGCAACCTTAAAAGTCACAGCAAAGGCAAAGGCACATTTTAAAATGTAAAGGAACTCCCAAATTTTCTATAAAACAGAGCCTAGCTCCCTCTTATGCAATTTGTAAAGAGTAGACGAGAGTAGGTGAAGGTATAATGTAAATAGAAGGGAATAGGAAAAGAGGACCTTGGCAAGATGGCCGGTCATGCAAAAAAGGGGATGGATGCCCAAAGGGATAAGGGCATGTATAAAAGCCAAAAAGTGAATAAAGAAGCTCATTCTTGGTGTGTGGCAAAAGTGGCAAAAGTGTCTCTCTTCTTCCTCTTCTCTTCTTCTTCTTTCTTGCCTGTGCTCATGCTTGAGAGAGGGAGTGTGAGACTGTGAGGAAGTGAGTGTGTGAGGGTGAGGGACCATAGTGGAAAAGCTCTCTGTCTTCTCCCCTCTTCTTCTTTTCTCTTGTCTCATGCACAAAGCTATGGAGCATGGAGCTTGAAGGTGGAGGATTGAGGTTGCTTGAGCTCACATCTCGGATTGTGGAGCTACCGGTGTGCTTGAAAGAGAAGGGTACTCGATCAGGCATTGAGATAAGCTCACTACACTCGTAAGCTTGAGAGTGTGTACGGCTATGTGAGAGGTAGCCATTGGCATTCGTCTTGAAACACTTGAGCACTAAGTGGTTTGTGGGTCTTGGCGGTTGAGCGAAAGCTCCCACAGATTTTCTTTTTGCCTTTCCCTCTTTCCCTTGCAAAGTGATGAGATTACTCTTATTGATATTTGTAATTATCCTCACATTTGGGAGTGCATCTATTGCACTACATAATTGATCTCACTTTTTTTTGCACTATTGGATACAATTCGCGTATTGGAATCATGGCTCATTTATGCAATGCCACTCATAGCACATTCAAGGTCAAGGTTGTTGAATCTATTCATATTCATGTTTGTCTTCCAATGGCATTGCATTCTGTTTAGGATGAGTGCAATCCAAACATTGTGTACAAGTGTTGCTACATAGCCTAGTTTCCCTTTTAAGTTCTATGGTCTCTGTTTTTAGTCATTTTATTAGAATGTTCTTTGGCTCCTTGTGTTTTTCCTAAGATATCAAACTTATTCCTAGGTTCATTTGCTTTCCAATCTCGTCATTAGATTTTTCGCTTTGGGTTATCGTTCAAGTTCCCTAATTGCAACTCATGCTCAATCAAGCTTATCCACTCTTGGCAATCAATATTATGTTATGAATAAAAAAATTGTCAATGATATATGTTGTGGCCATCGTTCTCAATTTTATGCATGTTATTACCCTCACTTGAGTGTGGTGCCTTAGGTTCTATGGTCATAGTAAGATAGACATGGTTACACACACTATTGAAAGTCAAATAATCACATAATGAGGCATGGTTACACACACTATTGAAAGTGCCATCCTAGCCTAGGGTTTCCGTGTTATTTGTTGGTTGACTACTAGTTGTTGGACTCTAGTAGAGTTATCCCAACAAGTCTAGCTTCAAGTGTTGTTCTCCAACAAGTCATTGGATTTTCTTGATGTGTGCAAATTATTTTTGGCAATTTCAATTGCAATATACCCTTCATATTGAGAATGCGATTCAAGTAACCTCATTTTCTCAAACATTCTCATTAGGCCCCAAGAGTTTACTTACCCTCATGTTATTAACACTTCCAACAGCATCACAGTCACTCAAAATAGTGTGTTATGTACGCATCCATAGCCTTTGTGAGGTATGGAATAGCTATGTAGTACTCCTTTAGAATGATGTTGCCAAGTTTGTCTAATCCCTTTTCCTAAAACACGATATTAGAACAATTGATCTTTTTCTCTTTCCAAATTCTACCCCTTTAGTGTGGCTTCTGCACCATTCCAAGGGCAATGGCTTATCCTCCTTAGAGATCTTCAAGGGATGCAAGTATCCTTGCTAGGTCTCTAGGTGCAGGGTAATTTTTAGATATGAGATGATGCCCCTTTGTTAGATGGATTATTTCCCACGGTTGCAACATTCCCTTCCCTTAGATTCCCACCAAGATTGAGTGCATGCATAATAAAATTTCCCCTTAGCACCTTGACTACAACTCCAATGCCTTAAGTGCATGTGACAACTAGATTTTCAAATGCCCAATGTGTGTGAGACCACCAATACTTTGTTAGGCACAATCGTTAATTCTTTGCTCACTCAAGTTATTTCTAGTGCTCTGTAAACCACCAATACTTTGTTAGCTGCAATGGTGAATTCTTTGCTCACTCAAGTTGTTGCTAGTGCTTCGTAAACCTACAAGTAAATTTTTGTTATTGTCTTATGTTGTTTCTCTCTTCTCTTGTGTGTTTGTGAACCACGTTGATACAGCAACACACTATCATCTGTCACTTTCTTGAACATTATTGACAAAAGTTTTAGATAGCTATTCCTTAACAAAATATATGAAAATGGCACTTGTATTACTCCTAAAAGCTCTTTTTTTTTTTTGCATATAAAGAAGGTTCTCACTGGATGGGGAGCCTCCTCCCTTCCTCATTGTTGAGTGTAGTCCATAATACACTTGCCCCAATGGTTGAAAGAAGTAAATGGCTAAGAAGTCATCTTCGAGCTATGCATGAGTATTTGACCATGCATAACATGTTTGACATTTACTATGGGATTACCTTGATTTTTTGTATGGTAAGTCTATGATTAAGCACATATGCACATGTACACGTACACACACACACACACACACACACAAAGTTACTTAGACAAGTATTGTCTCACTATTTACATTCATCATACTTAGATGTTACTATGAAATTATTTCCAATCTCCTTAGTGTCCTTCACGCCAAATAATAAGCTAAAAGAACTAATAGAAACTACGGTTGTTGCCCCACTTCTAAATAAGTATTTATACACCATTTGGATATTTCATCTCACCTATTCTTTGGCAATGATGGCATTACTCTTCAACAATGATGGCATCACTTGTGCTCATCACTTCTATAGAAAATACATATTCAAGATCATGTGTGTGTTCGATCACTAATGCTTTTTACTATACCTCTTATGATTTTGTTCTAATGGTACAACATTGCAAGTAAACTAGAGTACATTCTTCTAAGAACCTATTTTTATAGGACAGATTGGCTATAAGTTTTACCTCTTTTTTGTAAAAACATGGATTTACGTGTTGTGCAAGATTAGCCCATGTAATTTGCACATGCTTTAGGTTCACCTCAATTAAGTTTGGAAGTGACTAGAGGCACATCAATGTACTTAAAAGAATTACAATGGTATGTACAATCTCTTGTATTAAGTGCCCAAACCTACTTCTAGGCTTCCTTCTACCATTGTAATTTCCCTCAATATCAGATTATTTTGCATAAATATTAGAGATTCCACTAATGTTGAGAATCCACTTGGACTTAAAAGTTGGATAAGTATTCATGGTTCTATAGCTCACTTACACATATTTGGAGCACGATTTTTCACCACAATACCTCTGATTGACCATCATATTCAAACAACTAAACAAATATTTCATCTAGATAGGTACGTCACTAAAAGACCACTAGAGTCAAGGAGTACCAGAGATTGCAACCTTCTTGGAGTTCGCACAAAATCTTTGGACATATCTAGAGGCAAACCACCAAACTTAGCAGGTCATTTTTCATTCTCAGGCCATTTTGAAGGCATCTATGTCAAAGAGAATAATACAAGAGTTAGAGAGGGCTTTGGTTACAGTTACATTTTGTAAAAGAGGTATTCTTCTTCATTCTCTTCCTTGGCTCTCCCATGTCCCTCAAGATACCCTGAACTTGCTTCTTCAAACCTTCAGCTTTCTATGGAATAGCCTACCCACTAGCTTTGCAACCCCACCTCCCGAAGTACTTGGAAGTGCCATAGCAGTGCCTACAATATCATATTAGAGAATTTAGGAATTTTCCAAGTTCCACTTGGTAAGGAAACCTACCATATCTACCATTTCTCTTTTGGAGCCAACCCGGACTGCACCGACATTGTTAAACGCAAAGGAAGGGCTTATGCTACAATAAAGCGACACCTGCCGCAACTTGATTTGCTCCAAGTCTGAAACAATGGAGAAAGGCCGAGGGGAAGGCCACTCCCACCATGTCTTACTGAATGAATATCTACAATAGAAAATGTTGGTGATCAATAGCAGGGAGGCACGAAAACTCCATGAAAAGGAATGATATCAAAAAGAAAGCATGCTTTGAGGTCGTCAATTCTCTGTTGCCTTCACTGGCTTCTTCGCGGCCGACTTCTTCAGTCCCTCCAACAACTTGAACAAGTGCTTCACTTGCACTAGCTTCCCTTCTTCGTCAGATTCTTCAATCACATCGACAATAGCTCCTTGAAGTTTAGCGACAAGCCTATCTTATATTGCTCCTCTATGAATTTAGCTATGGCAACTTGGCTCTCTTGTACTTCTCCTCTACAAATTTAGCTATGGAAAATTCATCGGAGACTGTGTGTTCCTTTAGGGGACAAAGATGGCCTCCACATCATTTGGAGGTAGGTAGAATGTGCAACAGGAGCCTTTGCGACTTTAGGCTTCCTTGCTGTCGCAGAGGACTTCGTGGCCTGCTTGGAAGCCTACATGGCTTCGACATCTGAGATAGGTGGTAGCACGGTGACCCATGCTTATATGGATGACTCTTATGCTCTTTATGCTTATCATGTAGATTATCCATCTAGTCCCAAGGAAAGGAATGGTTTTGGAAAATCCCTACCTTGATCAACATTTCACCAGTGCAGCCCTCCCCCTACTTCAAGGGTGCAATTTTGAGTGAGGATTAGCTAACTTTGTCCTAGTCTTCACTGCAAACAACTTGTAAACAATGCGCTATTTTAGAACATTTTTTACCCTACATTTATGATAGTCAAATGTCGCTTATAATGGAATAAAAGTATGCTTCATGAGCTTTGGGCTGACATGTCACATGCCTCAATCGGAGCTACCCATAGGAAGTTATGACCAGTTTGCTCCAACGTGCCTATTTTGGATAGCATGATGTCTATTGTTTTTGTTAGCCCCTAATTGTCAAGAATTGGTGGCCAAACTCATACACTATCCACTTGCGCATGTTGTATGCATCATATGCACATTTGTATGCCCCAATTCCACTTGAGATTGTACTCCCCCATATATATATTCTCCTTTGTAATGTTGAACATAGCAATACTCTACAACCCCCCTTCGGGTGTGAGCCACACCAATAAGTCCTCTATTTTATTTTTAAGGGCAAAAACCTTTGGGGTGGGGATAGAATGTGAAAGTGTGGGGATAAACGAGTAGGACACATGTTACCAAGGGAATACCCAACTATATTGACAAGGTATTTAAATGTTGAGAGACCCAATTAGGGCATCAATTTATCAATAATCAAGTCTCTTTTACCCTTCCTTCCAACTTTCATGGCTTTCCTTTCCTTGCTCTCTCTTTTCATGTATTTCTCTCTCTGCTACTAGTCTTTCTCTCTCCTTCTCTCATCTACTTCCTCCTTATCTCTCCTCTTTGCAGTCTCTCCCTTCTCCCCTTCTCTCTCCTAGGTCTGCTTCATTACATCTAGTCCTCAAACCATTAGCATAGTCCCTAGGTATACCTTTAGGAATGACTAAATCACACGAGCATGCTTCCAAGCTTCCAAACTCAAATATGTACCCGTTATTTTCTATATTGTATGGGCCCATAAGCAACTAATACTACCACCAATATGCTAATGATGGTCATGCCCTCTAGAGTTTAGGAATCTAGGAAAAGTATGTTTGAAAGAAATTGTGCTAGCACTTTATTACTTCTTTTCCAACCCCAAAGTAAAAATCTATATAGTGAACACATGGTGTGGCGTTGATGAGGTAGCTACAAGTTTTCATGATCCATTCCCAAACCTCAAATGTTTAGTGCTATTGAGAACAAACTTCAAAGTGAAGATAGGAGCCTTCGATTGACCTTGGAAGGAAAGTCAAGTCCATGGTATTGATCACTTTGACATGGTTGATAGGACACTTGGTGCAATCTCAGGGCTACCTTCAAGAAGGGTTTAACGCACTAGGCTTGCAAAACTTGTCAATGTTACTCTTTAGTAGTTTTCGTCTTGCTATGGCTTCCTTGTATTGCTCATTATGGCCTCACAATCCATGTCAATTTTCTTCCTTCTCTAGCTTTGTGTTGCAATGAGGTGAGACCTTTGACATCTTCACATGCTTAAGAGTACTCAATTGAGGAAAGAGTTCTGTTGCGTGAATATAATCGCTTTCATAATCTGTAGTTTCTATTTTCTATATTCATTGGCGTAACTTGGAGTAGATGCATTTCTGCTTGTATGAGAGGGAGTTATGTGACTTTCTTCTTGGCATATTGCATGCCAAGGAGAATTCTTGGTATGCCTTCGGATACAGAAGTGGATTTATTTATTTATATACACGCATGTGTGTGTGTGTGTGTGCGCGGAATATATTGTTCCCTATGTCTCCGCCGGATGAACCAACAGTAAAGAGTTCGGGCCTGTAAAGGCATTTCAATGGAGTAATAAACCCACAGGGCAAACAAGCCATGATGATTGCTCTTGGTTCTGCGCACTGCAGACGCAGCAATCTTCCTGATCAACATCTGTATGTCCTACGTGTTCAAGCTTCTTACCAAACCAAACTGCATAAAATGTTACTGTTCGGCTTTCTTCCTTCACAACAATGGAGAACGATATCGAAAACGGTGTAAAAAAAGGAGAAAGCGTGACTTAATCATTAATATGGGAGGCAAAGAACCACCGGAAGTATTCGTAGTATTGCTGCATGAAAATGAATTTATTGTAAAAGTCAAAGCTACTTGCAACCGGTTTGAGATGGCCGAGTTGGTCTAAGGCGCCAGATTAAGGTTCTGGTCCGAAAGGGCGTGGGTTCAAATCCGACTCTCAACACATCGAGCATTTTAATGTTAAGAAAACGTACGTCTTTTTAAAGGGGGTTCAAATCCGATCTCACCAACCAACTTTCTATGGTGAGCTTTTTCTTTTCTATATAAGTTTCTATCCTCGAGCCTAACACATACTTTTTAATTTTTGGGCCAGAGAAAGAATGTATTTTTTGGAGGATCGGATCTATAATTTGCATTTTTTTAATATTTGAATATCTTGAGCATATAGATGATATCAAAAGGAACTAAATGTGTCTAATGTTAAATTTTCTATTTTTGAATCTCATAAACAATTTGAAAAATACAACTTTTGGGGGTTTCTCAAGGTAATAATGCACTTATGAGCCAATAATTTGAAGCTTTTTAGCAAAGTTAATGATGACACATAAACAAGATTCTTAGCATATTCACTTTTTTTGTCACATTACTAGCCCCAATGTGTTTTTCTTTTTGCACATGTTTCACAATTACTCAATTTTAGATTTACTCAAGACTTGATTGTCCAAGCTATTTATACAATATCCCCTTTCACAAAGATGTGAGAGGTGCTAAAGCTTGACAATGGCCCAAAAAAGCATGACATGATAGTATATTCCATTTATGACCTTAATTGGGACTTCAAGAACTATGTTTTAGCTTAAATTATAATTTACGGGGGGTACACATCATCTTTGACCACATGAGCAAAAGAAGAAGAAGTGAAAGTGACAATAGCAGCAGTAGTAGTGCATGGTAGCAGACTTGTCAAAATTAGTAGTAGTTGAGTCAAGCACATTTTGTTCTTGAGTGAACACTGCTTCATGTTCTTCACAAACATTATGAAATAATTTCGGACATGAGATTTGGTTCATTGTTTATATTGCGCACAAGGTACACATATGATAGCTTGTTGTTTACTCATTGATTGTTGTTTACTTGTTCTTTTAACAATATATGTTTACATGTCCTCAATATATAAATTTTCCAAGGACAATGAAGATAAATCATTTTAACCAATCATAAGATTAGATATTTTCTTACAAACTCATAATCCTTAGGAAAGAGCTTTTCCTCCTCGTTTTCTAGTAATTATCTTCTAGGAGAAGGCATTGGATTATGAACATCATGTGCAAAAAACTAAGGGATGAAGACCATGTTTTCAAGATAACACATCGAAAGCTTCACTATACTAAATTGCACTAGTGTACTAGTACACTATGCACATGCACTACACACTACACTAGTGCACATATACTGCACACCCACCACAGTGTACTAAGCATCCCTCTGACCTCAAGAAGGGGGAGAATCAATGTAGTCTAATGGTCATGGACCACCCAACCATGGTATGGAGGCAATGTGTGGTGGTACATATTGTTTATAGCCTTAGGTGGCACTTTAGGGCTATCATCGCCCACTAGGTTTTCATGCAATCATCTCCACACACCAAGCAATCACTTAAAGGAGGTAAGCATGCAAGATAGATAAATGAGAATCATGAGTAGATCAATGGGAAAGAGTGAATGACTACCTTCAAGCAATGAAAGAACTAAAGGGCATGGTAGAGATGGAGAAGCAACTTTGGTTTGATTAGTGGAGATACAACAAAGCCTACATATTATCTCTAGCTAATTCCAACAATTGGACCTTCAAATGTGCCTATTCCACTCTCCCTTGCTAGCGTTAAATAATGGTATGCAACTCACTATTTTACTGCTATGTACATCTATTTTATGGGATGTCTCCCCAAAAAAGACAATTCTCTTAGTGGTTTTGTGTAGCTTACTAAGCTAAATTCTTGCAACACCCATTTGTCGACAAAGGTTTCTTTATGGTCCTTGCAATGGGCTCCAAGGCCAAGCATGATTAGGTACTCAATTATGTAGTCAAGTTCAAAGGTAACCTCATTGACACACACCCATGTTGTTCCTCTTTCTCAACCAAAGGTGTTCTCCAACAAGAGTGTCTTATATGGGTTACTTGTTCTGATTTGCCTATTTGGATACATGGCAACTTCTCCAATTGGGTGGAAACCCTAGATAAAGTGCCATATGTCCCTACTACTACCTAAACTACTAAAATCCTTCAAATGGACCTACACACTCTAGGACTCCTAAAATGAACCCCCAAAGATCTTGGAGGCATTTGATCCTATGGGCTTGACCTGAATGTTCCAATCAAGTTCTCCTTGTTTTGATATGCTTATTTTAAATGCAAGTGGCCATTTTGCTAGAAATTTCATCAAACTGCATGGAGAGCAAGACACAATGTATGATAAGGCTCAAGATGGACATGAAAAGATGGAGAAAAAGAGTGTGGGCATGTAGAACCTTGTAAAGGCCTTCTAGTTCAAAGGCAAGATTGGCTTGGCATTCTCTAGTCAAATGGAGGATAGATTGGAAAGAACCTTAGGGTAACATCTTTCAATCGGTAAGGGGAAAGAGAACTCTAATTCTAGGAAAGGTATGTAAAAGGACAAGGCTACAAAAGGAAAACCTTGGCTATCAATCAAAAAATTTGCTCACTTACATCTTTCAATCGGTAAGGGGAAAGTGAACTCCAATTCTAAGAAAGTTATGTAAAAGGACAGGGCTACAAAAGGAAAACCTCGACTATCAATCAAAAAATTTTCTCACTTACATCTTGGGCAAAAACTTTTACACCTTTGTATATGGAGAAGATGAAACCTGGAGGATGCCAACATACTATATTTTAAGTAGAGGAAAGAGACCTCTTGAATTATGATGGTGTTATGAAAATGGGACAAACTTGCTCTTTGATAAGAGAAATAATGTCTTCTACAACATCATTTGAAATAGGAAGCTGAATTTGATAGTGACAGAAGAAGTTATATTGAATGAGGAGGAGGCCACAAAGGTCGAGTTTCAATGCTACATAATGTTTTCTTATATGTATAGGAGAGGGAAAGGAGGCACCAAGCTTCTTTGTTGGAAAATGTGGATTTAGAGCTACAACTAGAGCATGGGCTATGGAGTATAGATGAATAAGAAGAAGAATGCGAACATGGCAACTAACAACGAAGTCCTTTAGGTCAAAATAATTAGCTCTATAACATTGAGAAGTTGAGATGAAGAAGCTTGACAACTTCACTTCATTAGTTAATGATGAAAGAGCCAACCACATCATTATATAGCTTTCATGAGTGGTTCTCTCTTCCTCACTTTGCTTATGGGTTAGTACATGTGCCTCTAGCACCACTATTTTAACACCCTCCCTTGGTGCTAGCTTGTCCTTTGGACAAATTTCACCCAAGGATGTAGGTTTCACTTGTTCAATATCCCCCCTACATGCTAGCTAGCCCTTTAGCTCTCAATTATGTCATACAAGGCCGCTAGCTCTAGCAATGTCATCAACGAATAGGCAAATACAACTTAGATTGATTTGGGAATTAGTGCCCTTTACTACATCATTGGTGCCAATGGTGGACATTATAATTGTGGATTTTGTAGCTTCTTAAGATTTTTTGGATATTGCCTTTGGTTTTTCTTGCTTGTTGATTTTTGACTACTTAGTCATAATTATGTCCTTGTTTTCTTGATCTTGATCTCCTTTATATTTTGGCATTCTTGGAGAAGCTTCATATTGATCATCTTGGTCTCCTTAGACTTCTAGATCTTCAAGTTCTTCATCTTTGCTTGGATAGGGTTTTGCATTTGTTCTTGAAAGGCAAATATCATATATTCTTTTCTTTTTGGACATCATGCATTTTGAACGCATGAGATTTTCCTTGTCTTGGGAAGAGAAAATGCTTTTGCTTAGTGGCTTCTTGGCATATGTGACTTGTTGAAAAATATGGAGAGGCCTTATCAAGGCATTTCCCTTAGTAGTGACTAACTCCTTTAAAAGGAGTAATGAGAATATGTGCACAAATAGATACTTTGGAGAATGCTTTTTGCTTATGCATGTGAAGAAGACCTCTAAGTTTGCATAGAAACAACCCTTTTGTGCCTTTTCTTCATGTCTTATTGATTCTATTATAGGTGTTGTCTGCAAACTACAAAATAATCACTATTTGGTATTGGACACACCTCACTCTTTCACACCCTTTGTTTTCTAACATGATCTACACTTCAACATCTATGTATATCTCAACACTTCATTATGGCAATTGTTGCCAACAACTGAAGAAGCAACCAAAGTATAATCATTTGAACTATAGTGCAATGCATTAACCTCCTCAATCTTGACAATGGATTTAGTGATGCACAGATAACTAGTATTGCTTTATGCAATATGAACATAGATTTTTTTTCTCTAGTGGTTTGAATTGAACCAATTTAGACATAAGTAGGGTGAATGTAACTCAAAAATAAATTGTTCAACTCAAATAATGTAAAGTTAGTTTCATCTCAAATCTAACCAATTTTGTAGTTTGCTAGTGTAAACACAACTTTGAAATATCCAACTTCCAATGATGATAGTGTGAAAAAATGTTTTCCTGGTAAATAGGCTATGATAAGCTTTGCCTAGCTAAAATCCAAGTGTTTGTAGAGGCAGGAAGTAATCCTAGCATTCCATGCCCATGGGGCTTGCTTTAAGCCATGCAATGCTTTTTTCAATCCGCATACATATGACTGATAATCGAGATGCACATAGCCCTCTAGTTGATCCATATAAACCTCTTCTACAAAATCACAATTTAGAAAAACATTTTCAATGTCCATTTGATAAATATTCCAGCCTTTGGATGCAGCCAATGCAATAACAATTCATACATTTTTCATCTTAGCAATAGGACTAGAGGTTTCCTCATAATCCAACCCATACTGCTAGGCATATCCTTTCACAACCAATTTGGCTTTATACCTCGCTATAATGAGCCATCAGACTTACATTTTACCTTATAGACCCACTTGCATCCAATATGCATTTTTCCCTCATGCAACTCAACCAAATCCTATGTTCTATTTTTCAACAAAGCCTCATATTCGACATCCATAGCCTTGCACCAGTTTTCATCCTTAACTGCTTCTATAAAAGATGTAGGCTCTTTATATTTTTGCACTTCTGTCATGTATGCATAATGTTTCCCTAAGTAACCACTATAGGTGAGCCTATCTACAAGCTTCTTTTCTCTCTGCAATCTCTACAATGGAGGTGAACTAGATTCTACTCTCCCATGAGGTGGTATTTATCTCTAAACTCTAGGTGTAACCACCTACTCTACAGATATGCCAAACTCACTACCCAGACTCTTAGAAGAGTTGTATCTTGAAGTCAATGGACCTTTAACATCATCGAAAATATTCTCTTTTCCTTTATCTCTTCCCCTCACTGACATATCCATGTCAATGGATGGAGACCCATGGCTCCATAGCCTACTTGTCGTCTAAGGACTTACACAGCCAGATGCATCCTAAGTAGGTCCACTAGTAGACATAGTGTCTTGTTGTCCATTTTCAGCATACATGCCCTGTGAAGTGTCATCATATACTGCAATCTGCTTAGTAGCATACCAAGATGCTAACTCATCAAACACAACATCATGGCTGAGCAATATCTCTAGAGTAGTTAGAATAATGCTCTTGTATGCCTTTCTTTCCTATGAGTATCCAAGGAAAACACACTTCACTGCTTTAGGGTCAAGTTTCATAGGTTTGTCATCTGGAACATGAACATTCGCAATTATCAAATACTTTCAAATATCGGATGTGAGGCTTATAGCCATACAACTGCTCATAAGGTGTCTTTTCATGTATTCATGCTATAAGTGCTCTATTCATAACATAGGCAACTATAAGTGCTGCTTCAATCCAATAAGGGAAAGGCATGTCCTTCTCATTCAACATGACCCCGGATGCCTCCTGATCCCATGCTTTGCTAAGTTTCTATTAAACTCCTTTGACACGTACTCGCCACCACCATTGTAAGCATGAGGCACAACATGAGCTTTAAAATCCATGAAGCTGTCTAAAACCTCATCTTTGTGCTTTAGGATGTATATCCATGTGTACTTGTTATAGTCATCCACAAAGGTCACATAGTATCTAGACCCACCCAATGATCCATTATGCGCCAGTCCCCAGATATCTGAGTGCATAAGCTGTAAAAGCCTACTATTATTCTATGTATTCTTGGCAAATGAAAACCTGGTTTGTTTCCCAAACTGACATGCTAAGCAAACATGTCCCAAATCAACATATTTAAACCTTGGCAACCCTATAACAAGATCCTTATGTTGAATATTTTTCAGCTTTTGGACATTTGTATGTCCATTTCGCTTATGCGATATATCAATGTCTTAGATACTTTTCCCATCATGAGCAAACATAACATCATTTCAGGGATGTTTGTATCTAGTGTAAATATCCTACCATGTCACTGGCCTTTAGCAATAGCCATCTCTATTAAATTGTACCTACAGGTTCTGCTCAACATATGACCAAAAAATAACAGATTCTCGATGATTGATGGAACATGCAATACATCATGCAACTACTATTTTTTGCCATCAAGCATAACCAGAGGAACAATCCTTGTGTGTGCTATGTCATGATGAGAATCATCTCCAGTACATGCATAGCCATTAGCACATGTTTTCAGCTCATCAAACCACTCACCATGTGGTGTCATGTGATTCGAGGCACTAGAATCTATATACTAGACATCATCATACTTTTCATGTTGCTTACCCTTGTTGCGTACATAAGTCATAGCAAATAGTCTCTCACCAATCTTAGACTCTACATGATTAGAAGATGCATAATGGCCCTGCTGTTTACCCTTCTGATCAGCCTACTTTTTCCAGCACTCTTTTGCAATGTGGCCATGCTTGCCACTAATTGCAATCTTTATCCTTGTTTGCATTTTCATGAGTAGACTGAGCGTGCTAGGATCCTCCACCCCTACACTAAGATCTCCCCCTCGCACAGGAGTATCCACCATCTCTACTACCATCAAATCCATGATGACTCTGCCCATCCTGAGATGCATGTTGTTGGATTCTCCTACTACGGCTTGAACATCTACCACGATGACCACTGCCTCGCTGATTAGAGTAAAAAGTTGCATCTCTATTTTTAGAGTTACTCGAGCTCACAATCAAACCCGATTTCACTTCTTCATGGATAAGGAAGGATATCAATTCATTAAAGTCATGCATTTCAGCCCTAATGAGTGAAATTGATATATCGAAGGACTTGTATTCAGGCCCTAAACCATTCAGGGTCATAGCCACCAAATCCTCTCATCTACCTCAGTCCCAATGGATGCTAGCTGATCTACAATCTTCTTTATCTCAGTCACGTATTCCTGAAGGGACTGTCCTTTCTTGTTCATTGTGTTAAACTTCTACTTCAGCTATATTTTTTTTGTACTAGCGATAGTACCATAGTATCTCATCAAAATACCTCATGCATTCTTCGATGAGTTGCAATTCATTATTTGCATAGCCATAGCATCGGTAATACATAGGGATAGCCAATGCAGTACCTTTCGAGCTCTCTCAGTCTATACTCGATGTGCCCTAAGCTTATCAGGAGGTGCATTCTTGCCGGGGAGTTTGGGCTTAGCCTCTACACCTATAACCAAGTCCCAGTAACCCTTGCCAATTAAAAAGTTCTCCATCCTAAACTTATAGATAGCATAGTTGTTGTTATCAAGTTTCCCACCCATTATTTGAGTTATGTTATCAATCCTGTCAACATTTGCCATCTCTCTAACTTTATGTGTTCAATGTAGTCTTCAACAATTAATGAGTGACCAAACAATGCTTGACTCCCTACAAAACCAGGTCAACCAATCACTAAGCAAGTGTTTGTTTAGACACAGCTTATGTAAGATAGTTTCAATCCATAGATTTGTGATAGTAAATTGATTGTAGAAACCACTGTATTTTTAGATTGCAAATATGTCAAAAACATCCCCAAATAGGTGTCATACCATTCATGGGTAAACGCATTCCAATTAGGTTCCATTCACTACCCACTAGACATCTAGATATGGTTTTACATTCAATGACAAACCGAAATCTATAATAAGCAACAGTCAACTACAATACCATCAAAAAGACAGTCCAAATCTCAACAGCTTGTAGTGATTTAAAGCAGTGAAATACATTCTATTCCAGACTTTGTTTCAATCTTCATTTGCAAAGTATATTCCTTAATTGTAGCTCAGTAGCTTCCAATCTTTCCAAATCATACAACCAAGATGCCAAACTCTATTGCCATGATGTCCATATAGGCCATCAATCAATTGTGGACTATCAATATTCAGGATAGCTTGCAGAGTATTTCAGATCTATAAATGCACTTTAATACCTAAAATTTAGGCTCTTGTTCATGCCCAAATACATGAGTTTGAAGGCACGCACAATGCCAAGCCAACAAGTGAACCATCTACCCAATGTGGACAAAAAAGAAGCTTGACTTATTAGCAAGGATGTTATCCACACAAGTACAATCTTACAATGATCTGCTCAATCTGATGTTTGTCATGAAGAAATCAATGCTTGTTGTGATGCTTTCTGTTGCCAGACTTCCAAGAGGTGACTACTTACTATTTTCCACAAGCTTACTAATGAGCATTCACACTGATATGCAGACTGAAGCAATGAGCTTCAAGCATAGTTCAACCATGCCTCATATGCCATTCACATTTGCCAAGATATCCAGCAGTCATTCTTGCCTCATTTGCATCAAACAAAAATAGGCACAATCCTTTCAACTTCATGTTTTTCTAGCTACTCATCTTCTCTAATCAAATGTTCACTTTAAGAGCTTGAACACATGCCAAATAACCCAACAACTAAGCCTCAATAGGCTCTTACATTGATAGGACTCAGATGTCTCTAATACATACCACTTGAAGTATACACCATGGTTGCCATTACTCTATTGCAGAGATTTCATATCTAGCTTCCAGCTCTATACTCCAACTCCCGATCTCTGGTGAGCTTCAATGCTTCTCACACTTCCATTACTTCATGGGGTCATGGGGGTTCATGGCTCTGATACCATGTAGAAAGATGAGAGAGAGATAAGGGCAACAGAGAGCAGACCATTCTCAATGAGATTCATCATTATTATACATCACACCAAAAAACCAAAGTACATCTAACTTAGGTCTAAGTGACTAGTGACTAGCCACTAACTAACTCTAGTTAAGTCAACTACCAACTTATTAAAGATACACACATGATAGACAACTACACACACACAACTCTCATGTTCGTAGGTAGTAGATAGACTGAGCTTGCATATCTCAACACAATGGTAGCCCCCAACTCACTCCAAACATAGTAATGAGTAGATGAAATGATATAACTTCATGCTTACCTTGAATGGCAACCCTTCAAGTGCTCCAAAAGCCTATCAACCCTTTGCAAGCTATGGCTATGGGCTTCAAGCTCCAAGCTTCAACTTGCTTGCATAAACACAATTTATTGACCTTGAACCTCCTTGTGTTGAGCTCCACACATAGCAATTGGGCACACCCTCAACCTCATAGCCTCAAGAATGAGGCTCTAATACCCTGTTAGAAAATATGGATTTAGAGCTAGAGCTAAAGCATGCCATGGAGTATAGAAGAAGAAGAAGAAGAAGAAGAATGCAAACATGGAAACCAACAATGAAGCCCTTTAGGCCAAGTTAATTAGCTCTATAGCATTGAAGAGTTGAGGCATAAAGAAGCTTGACAACTTCACTTCATTGCTTGCATAATCAAAGAGCCAAGTACATCATTATATAGCTTTCAAAAGTGGCCCTCTCTTCCTCACTTTGCTATGGGATAGTACATGTCCCCCTAACACCATATTTTAACATTCTTGTGAAGGAAACCCTCAATCCTTCCTTCGTATGGAGGTAGGAGATGGAAATTTTGTGGTAGCCATCATATTAAAGTGGGGAAGATGAGATTGCCATGGCTTCTTTGTATGCTTTGAGCATTTTCGCCATTGAAGTGCAACACTAGGCTAATTTAATAGTAATGTGATTGGAACATGATGTGTGTGCTGATAGATCTCATAAGGGAGGTTACATGTTGATGGATGAAAGATATACATGGGATGATTTTATTCATACCTATCCTTCTACAACCTAGCCCTCAAAGACTAGGATGGACCTAACATCATCTTCACTTGGCATAGTAACATATCTCTTTAATATCATTTTTTAAGCCAACTCTTCAATAATTTTTTTATTGATCATTTGAAAAGCACAGTTAGTTTATGATGTTTATGGATATTCTTTGAATAGGGATCCCTATTAGTCTAGAAAATGATGGTCTGCTCTTTCTTACACAAGAAGAGACAAGGAGAGGACATGCATCAATTTCAAGAGCTACTAAACCACGTTAACCATGACTCTTCTAGCATAGCAAAAGCTAGGGGTAGTGATCGGGTTGAGCCTAAACCAATCAAGCTTTTTTATTTGAATAGAGATTTCTGACAGCTAATAGAGGTACTTTAGTTATTTGTCTGGGAAAGTTTATTGACTATCCTGTCAAGTTGAACCTCTGACATAACAAACGATTCGAGATATTCATTTCAGCTTTGGTATTATTAGTTACGTTGTTTCTACTTTTGAGGGACTATTTCATCTTTGTCGATTGGTCCGATTTGTTACTATTTGATAATCGAGTGAATTGAGAAAAGTAGCACCATAAGATTTGTTATTGAAAGTCTAGGATGATGCAGTAAAATGTGCCATTTCAAACAATGTTTTTCCTTTCACCCAAGAAGGTAGTACTTGGCGAGTAGTTAGATTCGATAGATTCCATGTGAATTATAATTCCTAGTGGATTAGTGGAAGCCACAAATTCAAGACCATGCAAGAGCTCAGCTCCTCAAAGCACATCCTTATCATGTGTGCCATTATAATCCTCATGGTTGGAAGTTCTATGAATAGCCCTTCGCCTTTCCGATTCAATGTGTCCTTAAATGATGTTAGGTTTGTGGATGGTTTGAAAATAACCTACAATACTGCAAGGGACAAAGATCTCGTAGCTCGTTTATTTGTGAGATAGATGTTCTAAAGAGAGTATCACTAACACAAAGAGCCATAGCAAAGATCAAGCTATTAACAATAGTTTAAATTATATCAACTTCAACATCAGCAACTTTAATGATAGCCTTACCTCCAACAACTTAACTATCAGCTGCCTAAATGCCATTAGATCAAAACAACTCCAATTGTCATTGAATTGGCAACTCCAATAATCAACAAATTGGTTTTTTTCAAAGGTGCCAAACAGGCCCTTCTACACAACACCTCCTCTCATCTTTTGCATCAACTTCCTCTTATCATCAACACCCTTTTATATGTGGGAGCCAACATGATCTATCACTGCTAATCCTCATTATCATCATCTTCACAAGTTGTTAGAGGAAGTTGAAGGTTTCCTTCAAGCTTAGGGAGATTTATGAATTCAATCTACAAAGTCCAACTAAGGATAAATTGGGAGATGATGGGAGATGTTTTGAGCCAATTCTTTTCAAACTCTTATAAGGTAAAACAAAAGAGGGAAACATTTGCATTTAGTGAAGATGAGGTATGCAACATAGTAAAGGAAGACAAGGAAATCCCTGAAGTCTTTAAATGTCGAAATCCTCACACTCTTCTTTGAGGATCATGTAGGCCCCCTTGATAGCCAACAAAGAGAGAGGCCATTCACGCAAGGGTGGATACGTGTAAGAGGATTGAATGAGTGGCTAATCAATCTTGTTCCAAAGGCATTGGAGAGAGGAGGAAGCCATCTCACTAGCAACCCCTAACCACACTAAATTTTTGTCATAGAATGCTTGCTAAGGTGCTTGCCTTAGGATCAAATTTTGGTACCAAGATTGTCTATGCTAGCCAATTTGGGCTCATCCATGGGCACCACATCCATGACGCCTTCCTCAACCTCATTTTCTCTATACAAATGTGCTTAGTCAACAAGTTAAGTTTGTGCTATAATCAAGATGGACCTCAAAAAATCTTATGATAGAGTTAATGATATGGTCTCTTCCACATTCTCTTTACAAATTTCCATTCAAGAAGGATGACCTTTAGCCACTGTATTGTTTACCTTGATTACAAACCCATTATTGATGAAGAATAGATAAGAAAGTGCAAGAGAGAAATATTCGAGGCATCACGTTGCCTAATGAGTAAAACTTTGCACTAGGACTTTTGCAAATGATAATCAAAGCCTTGTGTAGCCTGACAAGGTCTCTATCAACACATAACTAGAAGTTTATGGGGAGTTTTGTTGAGCTCTCGACATTATTGATATGCAACCTAAGATGGAGCTTGTTCCTTTGACATGGAAGGACCTGAATCATTGCATTTTACAATACAACTTTTAAGATTCTAAAGCCTAGTGAGAATTTCAAATAGCTTGATCCCAACCCTTAGGATCTAGTAACACCATGAGTCAAAAGGATGGATTGATTCAATGCCCATGTATCCCTCAAGTTGGACAAGTGGAGGAAAATCCCACTTAGCTTAGGGGCTAGACTAGTTGTGGTTTAGTACATGCTCACCTCCCTTAGTTACTTATTATGGCTACCCTGCTTGCTTTCAATCTCTCCAGTCAGGAGACCATACAAAGGAAATTTCAGGACTTTGTATGGCTAACCAATGGTAGACATCTCTACCTCTCCTAGTTCAAGTCAATGCTAGACTCTCAAAATCTATATGGGACCTTGGTGCTACAACTATCGAAGAGATCGGTTCCCTTGCTAGGACAAGTTAAGTGGGAGAGAAGTCAATTGGCTTATCACTCTATCACAAGAGAAGAAGGCAGAGTGGCCTACTGTCCAAGTGGTCCAAGAGATGCATCTAGCTAAGTACCTACAACCAGATATTGGGAAAACTCACCCTTGCACTCCACTTGAATTTGTTTCATTTGCAAGGTTACCAAACCATTATAAGTTGTCTAAGAGGAAGGATGTCTCATCCTTGTTCCCCCCTTGTGGGAAGCATACAACAAACATTGTCTCACCCTTGTGTTCCCCCTTCCTTGCAAGCATGAGGAAGGGTCGAGCTATTAATCTCTAAAGAGTTGTGGTGCTTTGTTTTGTGTGTATTTCAAGAATCAAGTGGTCATTGGAAGGTTCAAGCACAAATCCCTCATGGATGATTACCCTAGCCTTTTCGAAAGGCTACCTTGAATCCCTTAAGGACACCAAAAATAAAACCCCAGTTTTCAAGACTTAAGAAAACGAGCTATTTGGCTTTAATGCTCTATTGCACTACTGAGTGTTGCAATTACCTTTTTATTTATAATACAACATTAGCATAGTTTTGTAAAAGGTAAGCACCTTCAAACATAACCTTACATCAAAATTGAATGAAAGAACATTGTGTATTTAGCCTTTAGTTTTTCATTGCATTTGCCTCTCATCTTTAAAATCTTTTTTTAGTTTAAATCAAGAGATTCAAACTAATCATAAACTTCACATGAGATAATCTATGATACATATTATATATTAAAAATGTTTTGGGAAATCGCATGTGACAAGCATTGGGGTTGCCATGTGGCGGGTGCTCATCACCCCCCCCCCAAAAAGTTCTTTTTTTTAATGTTAGTTTCTAATGTTATTTATTTTAATATTAGTAATGAAAGCCTCTCCCTCTCTCACACAATTGCTAGCCAAGGTCGTCTCCATATATACCCACCTACATTACAACCACCTCTTGCACTTGTTGTGATACTCCCCTACTTATGCTCATAGTAGCAAGCATGGCTTCCAAGTCAACTACACAACATCAATTTCGCCTCTCTTGACCCTCCAAATTACTCGAGTGTCCAACAAGCCTCTCTAATGAAAATGGAAATACAAATGTTTCTTTAAGTAGCAAAGTGGTCACAATAAAGTAAAGTCAATTGAAAAATGAGTTTATATCATATATGCAAGGGTTTCCCTTTCGTTAATCCACTCCTCTTGGATTAATGTGAAACATTCACTTGGCCACCAAGAGGACTTGCAGATAAGCCAACTAGCAAGAGGATGTGTGTGTGTGCGCGCGCACGTGCGCGCAAGGAAAGAGAGAGATACATACATCTATACAAGGCCAATGTGGCTTATGAGACAAAATCCACAATACATCTATATCTAATGTTATCCCATCAATAGTAAGGTTAAGATAATAGTGATAAGTGGCCTATGAAACAATGCTAAGAATAACTGTACAATGGGACTATGCTAGAGTATAACCATGTCTAGTGTTGTCCCATCGATAGAATGAAAAGGAAGTCCTAATCAAACAACATTATTTACCAAAATTGTGGCGGAGACTATAGACTAGCTAATCTCAATGTCTACACATGATGTCAATTATGATGCAATCCCTAACTGCTCAAATGATGTGCTTGGTGGTGACTCTCCAATATCTTGTGATAATGGCTCCAATCTGAGTACGTCATCCTCAATTATGGTCATAGTAGATGGGGTCATCATGGTCAAAATACCAAGCTTCTAGTGTTAGGAGGGGTTGATCCATGAAAAAAGTGTGTTTTTGTTTTTAGTGTAGGTCCCTGTGGGGTGAGCTAACCTCTAGACTTGCAATAGTGCTATGTGACACCTTTATAGCTCAAGGAGAAAGAGACCTAAGCATCTCTAATTATCAAATTCTATACCACGATGAAGAGGTCTAATATCGTCACAAGAGGTAATGATACCATCCTCATATGTCATAGTATATTGTACACCTACATATGTAGTACTTCATCCCAAGCTCTCTCAATCACAAACTTAGCAAGTCCTACTTTCCGCCAAAGTATCTGCCCATGTGCCTATCTCCATCTATAGCCTATGAGGGGATGTAAGTCTAATAGCAACCCATATCATCGAAGAGACACAAGAAGTGACTCCAATAGAATTCCATCCAAAGGGAGTGAGAGGAAGAGAAGAAAGGAGAGAGATAAACAAACAAACAGACAAACAAACAAACCGACAGACAACACAAATGCAAAGCACCAATGTGGTGCCACACTTTCCCCGACTAGCCCTAGAGCAATTAATGCTATTAAATCAAAGAAAAGTAACCCTACAATGTGTTAATATTACACTCATGTTTTCATTGTCAAGGGAAATCAACCTATGATAAACCTATCTCAAATGTGATGGTAAGAGCAAATTGGTTTAAAAACCTCTAACATCGCAACACAAGTGTGGAGCTAGAAGAGACCCTATAATGTGACAACCAAATAGTATGTAACAGAGTCAATGAGCCGTTGCCTAGTTGGTGGAAGTGGGTGTGAGTTCAAGCTGGTCACAATATCAATTCCTCCCAACTAATGGCACGGTCTCAAAAGCACCTACCATCCTTCAAATGGTGTTTAAGCGAAATCCCATTAAAATATATAGCCATTAGGCAAAAAATGCATTACCAAAAAAGTATGTAGTAGAGGAATGCATCAACCACCTCCAATAGCTCTATAGGTAAGGAAGCATATCAACAACCTCCCATTTGAAAAGTAATTACTAAAAAAAATCCTAAAATGTCACAGTTTTGTGATACCTCTGCCTATCCACCATGCACACTTCACAAAAAGATGTCTTTACTTAGAGCAAAAGGCCCTCCAACATTACAATAGGTGTTATGTGATTATGTTGAACCTTTCAATACAAAAATATTTCCAAGAGTCTTTCCAAGAGCATGAAGGTCAATAAAATGGCATGCTGCATCCGAAGTGCACCTTGGAATGTGACTCAACTTCACCAACATATTCAATGAATTAATAATACCTGACGCATGCTGCTGATTTGTGTTACTTCACCACCACTAATTTCAGTACGTTCATCTTCACAAATTGCTGCACTTTCTAAGCAAAAAGCACAAATGGAATAGTCAAAATCTCCATATATTCAAGAGCAGTTTTGTTAATATTTTAAATGCATTAGCATGTGGGTGGATCAACCTTTCAAATTGACTATTTTTAGTTGTCACACAGCTAATACCGTCTTTATTCCTATTTCCATGGTTACATAGAGCAAATTCTGTCAGTTTTTGCTCTCTAGAGTTTGAGAGAGAAGTCTACACGAGATGAGTGTCATTGACATGGAATCATGAATGAATGGACATCGGTACCATATATTCATTGAACATTCAATAGAGAATGTGATGTCCAACATAATTGCAAGGACAACTCAAATGGGTGGGATGTTGATACCAAATCAGAGTGGACTGTTTAACATGTGGTGTGACTATTTCTAATAAATTCAACTCGGGCCAATTTGCCAAGTGGATGCAGCTGATATCCATTAATGTACAAGGATAAAGTGGTGAAGTAGATAGACTAACACATACAAGGTAAACAAGCTCAAAGATAACACAATATGCAAGTATATTTGACCAGTTTGAAGGTAATATGCAAGAGTCCTCCAAAAAGGTGTTGAAGAGATTCGTATCATTACTTGTTTTGGAATCAAAAACCAATAAACTGTTAGGTATAGTGAGGTCAACGTAGCAAGTAATTAGCCTTGCTTGCAGATAGGACCAAGATGTTATACAGTTGCCGCCCACCTCTTATCCCCTTCCGCTCATGTAAAAAGGATCTGCTTGGGAGTCCATAGGCTGGCACACATTCAAAATCAAAAACAGGGTATTGACCCGACCAGTTGTAATTTAGAAAGCAGTCATTTCAACTATAGTAACCACTTACCTCTTGAATTGATTCAATCTCACACATTCACAAATGAAGGGGATTTTCTCCATAGAACCCCATGTGTGAAAATTGAAAAGGAGCCACCATGTTAGCTCATCATTCTTCCACATACAAACTAAGCTCTGGAAGAGCCCTAATGTTGGACAATTTGTCACAAAGATAGAATTACACAGCATCAATTATGTGCACTCAAACCATGATATACATGTAGCTATGTCATAAAAAGAATATAACACAGTTTTAAGCATTCCTTGAACACACCAAGTAATGAACAATCTTGGATGCTATCAAGCTTCTCAACCTTGCATAGCATTTAAGCATGCTACGGCTCCCACATGGATCTCAAAATCCATATGCATTGTAGTATTACACCAGCTGTTTACTCACATTAAACTCCAATCAATCTCCTTTGAGCCACACTAACAGCATCTCCTCATTTGGTTTAAACATTTGCTGGTTGATAATCGCAAATTGCTCTTCCCACAAAAAAAGTGACATCAACTGGAACTAAATACCCTAAACATCTTCATATATTTTGGTGGTTTCTACCTGTGGATCAGCTGCCACTTCCGTGACATTTCTTGCAGTGTTTTCTTCACATTGCACTAATTGCCGCCGCAGATTCTTTACCAACTCATTCAACACAAATATCCGCTTTTCTTGAGATAAAATTATCTGTACAAAATGCAAACAAAAAGATCAATGACTTTGTATTAAATATTGTAAGTTAAAATCAAATTGGATACTAGACTAAGGCAAAAAAATAAGAGAACATCTAATGAAATCCATCGTTGTGTAAAACCAAATGCAGGTTCAAAAGTTCTGCTTGAGCAGGTACATCTGCTTAATCAGCAGATATTTTACAACTTCCATCATAAGGTGCAGGTAAGTCCTGTAGTATAATCCCAACCATAACAATAGCCTGAAGCCACTCAGATTGACAGTGCCAAAAGCACAGCTAAACTTTAAATAGTCTAAAGCTATAATAACAAAAATTTCACTCTCTCAAGTTAAGCCTCAGACTTCTATAAATGGCATACTCAATCAAAATCGGTCTAATTGATTTGTCACCCAAACAAAAAAAACTGCAACAAGTATCCAACAGACGCATACCTGTTCTTTGACAAGCTCTCGCTTGGTTGCAATCTGTTGTTGTTTGGAAGCTGCGGCTGTGAGCTCAAGCTCATTCTTGGGTTGCTGCTTCCACTCAGATTGTGATGTAAGTATCAAAACTAGAAGAACCAAGCCTAATGCCATAGGCCTTGACATTATCTTCGCCCCGAAATGTCAATTTTGAAACAATAAAAAACTTAGACACTCGAAACCTTTCCTTGCAAACAGAGTAATATTGCCACACATTCTCAATAGCTAGCAGATTGGCCCTTTGATGCAAAGCTTCAAGTCTTTCATTTAATACACCATCTCCTGGAAAAACATGAACCATTGAGGAGAACGTCCCCAATTCCCAAAGACCTCCATTTGAAATCATTCACCACAAACCACAGCCATCAGCATTTCATAGAAAATATTTTGAAGTCCACGGAAATTCAGATATTTAAGCTTCAGCTATAAAAGAGAACACACAACTTGAGAGACCTTCCAAATAATATAGTGCAAAATGCAAAGGAAATAGAACTTGAACCTCCTATGCAGTAAACCTGAAATGTTGGCTTCAATGTTTGATCTTGATTCATCCAGGGAGCATGAGTCATATGAATAGATGAGGATGATAAAGTGCTAACATGATGCAACTCAAAAGACAAGATCATGCAAGCAAATGCAAACACACATCAAGCCTCTAATTTTCATAAAGCACAGATTCAGGCTCAAAGTTCCTAGAGAGCTGCCCAAAATCTACAAAAAGGGGGGTGTATCATGTTTATGAAACTAGGATTTTCCTGCTAATCACATGAGTTGCTACATTTTACACCATGCGTATATCCTGTAGTCACTTGAGTGACCAATGATCCATCATAAGTTTGAAATCCCTCTCATAAAAAGGGTGGTTTCGCTACTTTGGATCTGGGATCAACGCTAACATTTCCTTGTCATAGACTAAGTCAGCTGAATTTAATTTATATCTCAAGTCAGGAATTGAGGCCCACTTCTACTTGAACACTGCATGCAAGAATACAGTAGGGTTTGCAAACCACACAACTAGCACATGAGCTCAGAGCTGGAAAGAGAATGAACAAGATGACTTCAACAAAAAAAAACTAGTATATGAGAGGTGTAAGACGCAATGGATGCTCAAGGAGTGGAGTGTGTCAACTAAGGCCTGTGTCTCTCAAGAAGCAAGCTAAGGGATACTGAAGAAGTGTCATCTTAACATATCCCAAACGCATGCAAGAAGCCATCACTCGATGTTCCCTTGGCCTCTCTAAGGTGATACTTTGGGCTCCCTTGGTAAGATAACCATCACCTCTATAGCCTTGATAGGTCACTAGGTAGCCGCTGGGCATCCTTTACCCAATGCTCAAGCTATTTTAGGGTCAAATGCCTAGGGGTGAAAATGGGCTTGAACTATCTTGACAATCCCTTTCTGGTTCCAGTTTTGAGCCTGAGAGGCGGTGTTGAGCTAAACAATGCATTATAAACTGATTAGCTCTTTATTACAGCCCCAAAACTCAATTATTACCAAAGTTTCATTGAACGGTGAGTGTTCCGATAGAGTGTTTGTGTCCCATAAGCCAAACTCTAATTTGGGACGATCCACACTCCTATAAATAGACAAGCTGCCCACCACTCAACCTTATCTTGTTTTGCAGATTGTTGGTACCTATCTCTGCTGTCCACATTGTTCTCAAAGGATATCTCAGTTCAAGTTGTTGTCTACTGCTGTCCTACACGCAATGCCTACTTCCAACCCTCTGTACCTAGTGACAGATTTCAGGGTGCTACATATACAACCAAAAACTGCAGCAATTATTGCTGCTGATCATCATCCAGTTAGCATTTGACCCAATCTCCTTTCGCAATTGCTGATGTCATCATCTGATCAGTGTTTTGCTGCCATCTGCTTCCACCAGCCCTGCCACATCACCCCACAGCCTGTGTTTTGCTGTTTACAGCAGTCCCATGGCTGCCGGGTCATCTCAGCCACTTGCATTTGCTGATTTCCTGCTGATTCTACCTGTCTAACACTGATCCAACCTCCTCAAACCTACATTCGCTGCTCCCAAACATCTTCAGCAGCTGTTTGCTGCATTTCAAGATTTGTCAAAGTACGACACTCTCCAACTCACACTCTCTGCCCCAATCCTAGAGAAATTTTGAGGTTAGTGTGTTTACTACATTGAGCATCATATATATTCATTCATTCAATTTTCAAATTAGTGTTCATTGTCTTTGATTGACCCTAACCCTAACTATGTTCTTTATCAGTCTATAAATGCCGAAAATGACTTGTAGACTACATTGAGCTGCCCGATTTGAAAATTACGAAATGTGTAATTGTGCCTGAGAGTACTAACCATACAACAATAAACTACCAATGCTTATCTAGGAGATAAATAAATCTCTAAAATTTTTGACATAGAAACACCATCTCTTAGGGGATGATTTCACAATGCAAACCGAACCATCGAACATTGTACTACTTTTTGACTCAAATAAGTTATTTGAGAAGCACATAAGATGGGCCAACTTCTTATCTATGTTTCACTTTCAAATTGTGCACATAGATGAAAAAAAGAATGTGGTGGCTGATACATTGTCACATAAGCCTCGGATTTGTTGAGAATTATGAACCTAGAACTAGATCTGCTATAGTGGACGCAAGTCAAACACACGATACATTATCAGAATGAGAAATTGTAACTCAAGTGAATTAGGTTCCAAGATAGATTAGTTTGGACTCATAAACACAATCTTGAGTGACTCAAATTAATTTGTACCATTACTTAAATGGGTGTCAAGTACATGCCTTTATAGCTTTTTGGATAGTACCATTTTTCTTCTCTGTGCTTACGGGATTTTGAACATCTCTTCCTAGAGCTTCTAGAGCATCTTTCTCATCTCTCTCATACAAAGCCACTTATGAGCAAGCCTCTTTTGGGCATACATCCAACCTCTATCGGCATACATTCAATCTCTATGGGCATACATCATTTGATTTCTCAACACCCCCCTTCAAATGATGAATCTCTACCCTTGCTGGCTTTTGCCCCCCTTGCATGTGAACATGGACCAAGAGACTAGCTCTTTGGCAGCCTAGTCAAGTTAAGTTTTGAAACTTTACATCTTGGTAGCGTTTTTACATCCACTATGGGAAAAATATTTTGTTTGGTTGTAGCAACGGAAAGTATTTTCTTTATGCTCCTTTTCTTTTGTCGTGCTTTTTATCTCTTTTGTTGATGTGTGGTACATGCTTTTACCGATGGGTACATGGCCTTGCCTTGACAAGCTCTCTTTGACATACATGGCATGGATCTTTGGATACATACAGGTCAGGGTCAAGGTAGGGCAAGGGACAAGGCAAGGTCAAGGCGGGGACAAGGTGGGGCAAGGCACAAAGAGAGAGAGAGAGAGAGAGAGAGAGAGAGAAAGAGAGAGAGAGAGAGGAGGATTTTCAAGCATGACCAATTGAGGGAGCTTTATCACTACTGGCAACTGCTAATTTGGAATAAATATCTATTAGAGAATAAATCTTGATGTAGGTGATAGCATATTCTACCCTTGGGAGAGCACAAACAATAGTTGAACCATCTCTTTATAGAGAGATTGCTGATGGTGCACTTCCAATTGTAGATGCTTGCTTTCGAGGTCTCATTGGCTATAGGAGATTTCATCAAGGACTAAAAAATCAAGGACAACAATTGACCCCTCCATTTTTTGGTGATGAACAAGTTTTCTCTCTATTCAACTCCCTCTCTATTCTTTGAGACAATTTACAACTTCCCTCAAGACATCTCAACCAAATTCAATTCCAAGAGGATGCAATTTGAAGAATTTCTACTGTTGAACCCTAATTTACAACAAAAATTAGGATTTACGAGCCAACCCATCTCCTACTTGTGAGCCTTGATTTGAGTCAAGATGGGGACAGTAAGAGCTCTGACATTCTATCTTTCATTTCATGTGTTTTGATGGAAGAGGCAACTCTTTCTAGAGCATGCATTTCAATGGGTTTCTTTTTCGATCAATATTTTAGTGCTTTCATACTCATTGAGGGTTCTTTTCTAGCCTTTACATTTCTTTTTCAATAACTAGAGGGTGCATCACATGAGTTTGATGAGACAACCAGCTTATCCAATAGGGGCAAAATCATCATTTTATTATATTATTACCTATAGATCAATCGACCAGTATTTTGGGCCTCTACAAGCAGCAATTGGTCAGATCTGGCATATTTCTACTATTCATAGCAATTCACCACCAGCTGGTCATCATTCTTCTCTTGTAACTTGAGCACACTCTGAGCATTCAAGACTCTCCTCCATCATGCAATGCTGCCTTTTGTCATCAACCTGATCTAGTGCCCTCATTGACGCTTTGGGCTACTTGTCATCAACCTAATCCCAAGGCAGCCATGCATTCCCTAATTCTTGCTGGTTACAAACTTGACATCAGCAAAATTCCAACAGCAACACTCCAGGTCCAAATTTGAGGCTTCAAACATCAATTTACATCACCAGATTGGACGCGCATCAAGTATGGAGGTCAAAGAAGCGGTAGGAGAGAATTTTCTGGTCTTCCTGCCCAAAAGGTGCCCAAACAGCAATTGCCTGCATCAAATGAGCCTCCAATAAAAGTTGCTTGCCCAATTTGGTGCATTAGGACTGTTGCCTGCAGCAAATTAGGGTTTCTCTATTGTTTCCAGCAGCAAATGACCGCACAGATCAGTTTGCTTGCTGTGATCAAGTTTTACCTGCTGTCTCTGCCCCCAGGACTGCCCTCTCCAGCCTTTTCCTAGTCTTTCATGACTTTGAACATGGCCAATTGCCATATGGCAAACCTGCCCGTGCAAACCCAGTCTCTAAAGTTGAATTTCCAGACATTTTTAATCCAGCTAATTGAAAACTATGTAGCCATGCATGGGAATAAAACTGACAAAACCCAGGGGAAAATGACTAAACCAAGGCATAATTGCTATAGTCCAACGTAAGAGGTCTGGAAAACATGGTTTACACATAGATTAGAGCTCTGCATATTGGAATCGTGTTTGTCAAAACATGTACCAATTCACAGCTGCTTACAGTAAAATTAGTCAAATGTAGCTTACCATATACATGCACAGAATTTGGCAGAAGAATTAAATAAATCAGCGCATAATTGTTGTGTTCCAATGTAGACAGTCTGGAAAATGTGGTGGTTTGCGAAGATTAACGCTCTGCATATGGGAACTATGTTTGTCTAAACATGTACCATCTCAAAGTTGCAGTAAAATCAATCCAATCTAACCTACCGTATATATGCACAGAATTTTGCAGAAAACCAGCACCGAGGCAGCGACAACAACAACAACAACACTGAATATGAATTCTGAAATGCGTGACGCGGGAGGTATGTAAAGGCGTGCAGTGAAAGATCGCCCAGAAAAGCAATTGAAAATCAGAAGAAGCAGCATTCCGCGGGAAATTACCTGGATATGCACTCGCGATCAGCTTGGTGCGGGGAAGACCCTCGCAAATGCTGAACAAGTCAGTAAATAACTATTCTATTCTGCTCGGTTTTCTCTTGGTTTTGCGGGGCAGGTGGATTTACCAAACTCCCACTCGTCCACAAAAAAATAACCTCTAAATTTTGAAAATTTACCAAAAGACACCATATTTTTTCCCTCGCAATTTTCACAAAGTAAGAGTGTTCTAGTTCGCATGAGCGTTGCCCTTCCAAGTTTATTTTTTCTTGGTGCTTTATGTAGTACTAGGCGCTCCGCGCCTAAACTCGCCCCAGGGCGGGCGCGATTTTTGCGGGTGGGGGCGGGTGTTGGATGCGTGGCACCCGCCCCCGCATTCTCTTTTTTTTCTTGTGGGGGAGGTGGGGGCTGCCACATGGCACCCGCCTCCCACCTCTCGTTAACTAATAGTATAGATTGTCTATTAGAGCATATGCTTTTATAATAGTACAATGACTAGGATTTTTTTGTTTTGATCTTTAATATTTAATTAATGTGGCTTACCTTGAGGAAAGAGTGCAAATACTTGTTGGAACTTCTTATCAAAGAATATTTAGAATCACTATATTTATAGTGCACGACAATGTGATTACTCTTTGAAAATTTGCACGTAGTAAACTTGAGTTCAATGGCTAACTTTTAGGAAAGAATGCTAACAAAGGGATGATGAGTCTATGCACATTTGTGTGCTTTTGTTAGTAGTTAATTCTTCTTGAAAAGTCTTTCAAATCTCTATGTTTGGTATCTTTGAGGATGTTATATGTAAGCATGGTTGCAAGGTCAATGCACAATGCATGAGACACCTCTCATTAATGATACAAAGTTGACACGTGCGAGTAAGAATAAACATTGTAGTATTGCCTAATTGCAAAGACTTCCATGATCAAGGACCAACAAGATATTCATTAACTATCAAGTCATAAAAGTTTCATGTTTTCTTTGTCATGAAGGTCCAAGGATTTTAGGAGCTTCTACAAGCAAGAACCAAGGCATTGATTCCCTTGATGCAATAGCAACTCAAAGGTGAAAAAAACCCTTTTTGAATTCCCTTTTTGAATACATGAGATGGAAGGAGCCTTTGCAACCCCTAAAAAGAACAAAGCTCCTACTTTGATAGGTTAAGGCTTCGATGGCTTGCTGGTAGAGCATCAGACATTATCTTTTGAGTCTCATATGTTATTTTATGTTTGTTGCTATGCCTTTAGAGTGCAAAAAAAGCCATAAAGTTTATATCTATCTCAAATTACTCCTTACTATTAGGTAAAGGCCAATGGCCAAAGGCACCCCTTAACTAGTACACACTATACAATCGTACAAGTGAAGATAATGAAAAATAAGGGTATTAGGACACCCACCAAAACTTTTGTGTGTGCTTCCTCTCTCTCTCACACACAATATTGCAAGCTCATACCTTGTACTATGCATCCCATCATTGCTTCCTCTTTGAGTGGTACCAAAGTTGTGTTGTGGCTGGAACAAGGAGTCAGAAGAGTCAAGCCTCATCACAAGGTCGAGGGTTTGAGCATCTTTTGTAACATTTGTGCTTACTATCCAAATAGGAAAGAGGTGCTAATCTCACTAGCGAGCTCTTCGCTTAAGCTAAATAGGTGTTCCAATTTGGGGAGCCATTGAGGCTCAATCAAGGGGCTTCCATAGCCTGACTTCAAAGCATTTTGACATGCAATAGTGGCTAGATTCAAGGCAAAACCTACCTAGTTTTGGAATGCTTGGGAAGAGGTTATATGTGTTTGATGTATGCAAGCACATGGGCAACCTTTTCTTCATAAGCAAGGCGTTAGCTTATGCTCATAAGCGTGGGACCTAGTTGCTAGATTAAGCAAGGAGCTTGTTAAGCTTAGAGCTTGCTTGTGTTTGGAAGCACAAGGCATGTTAAAGTTAAACAACAAGAAGATATCAAAATTTGTGATTATCAGGGCTTGGTAATCAACCTTTGGAGGCTTGAAATCAATTGATCAATACCTAAATAGGTACTTGTAGTGATTAGGTGTGATGAAAACATTCTTAGCTTGCATGGATTTTTTAATTTTGTTACAAGAGAAACTATATTTTCTTTCTTCATTACCTTCAACTTCTCATTAAGCCTTAAAACGTTCATGTGATAAACCCCTTGCTTAATTCCCTTTGCTTCATAAACCTCGTTCACATTGAAATTTTTTGAAATAGTTATTTTGAAAAATCTAGCTCAAGCGTATTATGTTTACACTGTAGCGAGGAAACTGATTACATCGGAGATACAAAGGGTTGTTCATATGCACTTGTTTCGAGGGCTATCCCCTACATGAAAAATAGTCGAAATTTTTCAACAAGGAAATTGGCTACATTGGAGACACAAAGGGTTGCTCTGATGCCAGGAGGCATATTCCACGGTGGATTCCGTGAGGTTTTACGGTGGATTCCGTAAACTTAGATGACCGGGGCTCATACGCAAAGAGGATTCTTTGTGCGAGAAGTTGATGGGGACGCCTGTCCTTTTCGGGCGTTTCATTAATTTAGTGTGTACATGGGTGATTCCATAGCGGGTGATTCCGCAAAATGCATATTAAATTAATAAACGTTTATGAGTTTAGAGTGCGCACTCGTAATAAATTAAGGTTAGGATTTATTTCTAACCAGTTGATTTATTTATGTAGCTGAAGACTGCTAGGTATTCACTTTTGTCGGTTTAATTGTGCTATTTTACTAACGATTGTGAATGCTTCAGTTGATGTGTAGAGATAGCAGCAGTGGCGGAGGAAAGCATTGGAGTCTAGCGGGTTTTCGACCTTTGGACTATATTTTGATAGGCGCCACGCCTATATTTTGTTATGTCTATTGAGACATCGATTATTTATTATTATTGTGTATGCGCTTATGCGCCTGGATATGTTATTTCTATTTGGACATTGAGATTGGGCGTGCCAGACTCTTTGGGCACCGTCCATTAGCTTTATTTTCCTATTTTTGGTAGAAAGCAAACTCAAAAGCTAAAAGCTTGTCATATTTTTGTAATTGGGCTATTTTTTAGCATGAAGATTGGAAATATACATTAAATACATGCTTTGTGAAGCGCTCACACAAGGCATGGGGGAGATTGAACCCAATTTGTCTCTTGTCTCATGTCGTGCTTGCTTTTACATGGGTTTTTGTGCTAAAAAGTAGAGTACTTTGTTCTTGGGGACCTTCCGGGATTCACCACGTGAGCTATCTGCGTCCGATCTGCGCACCAGTGGTATCAGAGCGGAGCAGAGATCAAGGGCTTCCAATCGCTACCAATCTCGGGCGAAGGCGGAGCTCCAGGAACAAACGGCCTCTACAGTCAATCTCGTCGCGAACCGTCGATACAGGCAGACTTCTGGCGATCAAGAACCCCTGTTTCCACTGTCAGATCGCGAAGGACCAATCTCTGTCGGCGGAGGACCACTCATCCATTCTCTTCATCAAGTCGTTGCAAACATAGATAAGATCTTTCATAATCAAGTTTGTTATTACCTTAAAGCTTAGTCTTAAGCTTAAGAAGCTTTATAAGC
Organism: Lygodium microphyllum; assembly: GCF_053477565.2. Classification (NCBI taxonomy): domain Eukaryota; kingdom Viridiplantae; phylum Streptophyta; class Polypodiopsida; order Schizaeales; family Lygodiaceae; genus Lygodium; species Lygodium microphyllum. Next base: position 22,851,902 of record NC_141150.1, read on the forward strand.
TTCAAATCTCCAAATCGATCAGCAAGAGGAGCCTCCGAAAATCACGCGCGGAAAAAAACGGCCCCCCCCCCTCACGATCAAAAACGGCGGCCTGCTATTCCACCATTAAGCTCTTAAGCTTAATCACTAAGTCTAATTAAGCTAAATCATACAAATCTCTGCAAGTTACACAGGGCAGAGAAGTCAAAATACTCCGGGTCTCGCACTACAGAAGTCAAGTTCAGCAAGTCACTTGGAATCAAGTCCTGCAAGTTCTGCAAGTCGGCCTAAGTTCAGCAAGTCAACAACCCTGCAAGTCTGCTAAGTCTGCAACTCTGCAAGTCAGACTAAATCAGAACTGACTAACGCTCGAAACTCATAGAAGACTTGTTCGTATGCAAAAACTCTGAACTGGAAAGTTGTTCGCAGCAAGCTGTTTTACCTATCTGCAAGTTCGTTGAAGTACTTTCAGCAAACGGAGACAGAAATATTGCAGAATTTCTGAAAATTGAAGAAGAAAATACCCAAAAATACATAGCCTTGTAACCCCAAATTTGAGCTACGCTCATCCCGCTAACTGATTTTGAGTGAGAAAGGTTTGTTGAGTTTTACAGGATGACTACCCCACATATGGATGATCCTATGGCTGAAGACGATCTACCCGAGCCTACCATGGAACAAAAGCTGGATCTTATCATGCTGCAATTGGAAGAAGAGCGAAGAGCTAGGCAAGCCTTGCAAGCGCAATTGACAAAGCTACAAGGAGCGTCCACTGATAAAGAAGAACCGCAAGCTGAAGATCTGATTCGCCGTACCATCGACGCCACTCTTGAAGCACAAACCATTCGCAAGGAATCTAAGATAAGTAAACGAAGTTTCAAGTTTCGCACTTTCAATGGCATAAGAGAAGGAAAGACTGTTTTATCATTCATTAGCCAGTTTGATGACTATTTCCATGAGGAAACTTATCCCGAGAAAGATAAAATCAAGTGTGTTACTAATCATCTGATAGATAGAGCATCACTTTGGTGGACTGTAGTCCGCAAGAGCATAGAATGTCCTGCTACATGGGAAGATTTCAAGAAGAAGTTCATGCAAAATTTCCTACCACCGCAATTTCATGAGAAGGCTATCAAGCAATGGGATTTACTTCAACAGCGCGATCGTGAGCCTATTCCACAGTATACAGAGCGTTTTTGGAATGCACTCCTACAGCTACGCATGCTTGAAGACGTACCAGAGACGACACATAAGCGGAAGTACATGTCTGGACTTCTTGGACATTACTACGCTGAGGTGAATATGTTCAAGCCTGCTACCCTTGAAGACGCCATCTCCTTAGCTCACGACACTGAAGATAAGTTACGTGGAAGAGATCGACGACCACAGCCATTCCAAGTAAACGGTAATTATGGATCTAAACAATTCAATTCCAATTTCAGAAGGTTTAATCCAGGTCGTTTCTCATCACCATCTTTCCGCAAGAATTGGCCTAAACCACCTGCATTACCATCCACTGTCAATTCAAATCCTAAGCCTATTCCACAAGCAAATCCAAATATACCCAGACTCCCAGCCATTGCAAATAATGTGACCAAAGCCAAGCCCATCGTATGCTACAAGTGCCACCAGCCAGGGCATCTCGCAGCAAATTGTCATTCAAAGAAGCCATCAGCACATATCAACTACCTTGGAGCTATGGACGAAGACGAGCATGAGGATATGCCGGATTTCACTGAAGAAGAAGATGATCCTACTACTACTTCCGACACTTTACCAGGTATGCCTACTTTACATTCATTGTTGACTATGAAATGTATGGTGCATGGAAAAGAAAGAATTATATTGCATGATGACGGTAGTACCCATGACTTTATTTCAGCAAAATTGGTAAAGGAATTGAAATTGCATACTGTACCTACGCACTATCGCATAAAAGCTGCATTTTTAGGCACTAGGTACAATGGCACACAAGAAGTTCAAGATTTAGAAATTCAAATTGGTCCATATATTGAAAGAAGAAATTTCTTAGTTGTCCCATTACAGTCTAGCGACATTATTCTAGGAATGCCATGGAGACACCAACATAATCCCAATATAGATTATTCCACACACACAATGAATATAAATTTTCAAGGAAAATCTATTACATTATTTGGTATGCATGCATCTCATATGTTTCCACTGCTTTCGCATACTCAAGCAAAACGTGTACTACGCAAGAACACTAAATCATATCTCATTTGGGTGAATGAATTGCACGCAAAGGAAAATCATATGTACCCTAGGCATAAGGAATTTCTTGCATATTTTAAGGACTGTTTTGCAGAAAACTTACCACCAGGTTTACCTCCATCACGTCCAGAAGACCATAAGATTGACCTAATACCTGGCACACAACCACCTTGCAAAGCCCCATATAGGCACAATCAAATAGAGCAAAAAGAAATCCAGAGTCAAGTAGAAGAATTACTAAATAGAGGTTTAATTCGACCTAGCAGTTCTCTATTCGGTGCACCTGTGCTCCTAGTCAAGAAAAAGAATAATACTTATCGGATGTGTATTGACTACCGAGCATTAAACAAGATCACTGTAAAGAATAGGTATCCTATACCTAGAGTTGATGACCTTATGGACAAACTGCAAGGATCTTCTATATTTAGTAAAATTGACCTTAAGTCTGGATATCATCAGGTGAGGCTAGATAGATCCGACATATTTAAGACTGCATTCAGGACACAGTTTGGCCATTACGAATTCTTAGTTATGCCATTCGGATTAACTAATGCACCTGCTACTTTCAGTAGAATGATGAACCGTATTTTTCTAAAATATCAATATTGTGTGATTGTTTTCTTTGATGATATTTTAGTGTTCAGTCAAAGTGAAAAAGAGCATTATGAGCATTTATCATTAGTTTTTCAATTACTGAAAGAAAATCAATTATTTGCAAATCCTGACAAGAGTGAATTCTTTAAGACAGAAATAGAATATCTAGGTCATATTGTATCAAAAGAATGAATAAAAGTTGATCCTAAGAAAATTGATGCAATATTGCATTGGCCTATTCCTAAAAATGTACATGAATTACGCTCATTCCTTGGTCTTGCTAGTTTCTATAGGAAGTTTGTACGTAATTTCTCATTACTTGCTTTACCACTGACCAAACTTCTTAAGAAAGGCATTGTTTATCAATGGACTGAAAATCAGCAGAAATCCTTTGACTTACTCAAACGTGCATTGACCAATGCCCCTGTTCTACAATTGCCTGACTTTAACAGACCATTCTTTTTAGTTGTGACCGATGCTAGCGGATCAGGAATAGGAGCTGTGCTAATGCAAGACAACCATCCAATAGCATATTCTAGTTCTAAGCTGAAACCCTCTGAGCTTAAATATTCCACTTATGACAAGGAACTCTTAGCAGTTGTCCAAGCATTAAAACAATGGAAGCATTATTTAATGGGTTCAGAATTCATGATAAAGACCGACCAGCAAAGCATTAGACATCTACTTAGCCAACCCCAAATTTCTGACCGCCATATCAAATGGGCTTCATTCATTCAAAGTTTCCATCCTATCATTCAATACCAACCTGGAAAAGAAAATGTAGTTGCTGATGCATTAAGTAGAAGACCTGCAATTCATAACATTTCTATCATATCTTTTGATTCTTTAATTGCTATGAAAGACACATATCACCAGGATATTACTTTTCATTCTGATTGGCAAAAATTAGTTCAAAATAATTTCATTCCTGTTGATTCATTGTCATATAATGATGGATTCATGTTCTTTGAAAAGAGACTGTGTGTTACTATTCCATTCCGATCTTTTGTTTTAAATGAAATTCATTGTCCCCCATATCAAGGTCATAGAGGTATCATTTCTACATTACGCATGTTAACTGAAGATTTTTATTGGCCGCATATGGATGCAGATGTGTCTAATTTTGTTTCTGAATGTCTGATTTGTCAAAGAATAAAAAGACATCATGGTAAACAGTATGGATTATTAATGCCTTTATCTATTCCATCTAAACCTTGGGAACATATATCTATGGATTTCATTACTGGTTTACCAAATACTAAATCTAACCATGACATGATTTGGACAATTGTAGATAGATTTAGTAAGCAAGCATATTTCATTGCATGTAAGAAAACTTTAACAGCATCACAAGCAGCACAGTTATTTTTGAAAACTGTTTTTACTAACCATGGATTGCCAAAAGTGATTATTTCAGATAGAGATTCTAGATTTTGTAATAATTTTTGGATTACACTGTTTGAAAATCTAGGCACAAAGATTGATTTCTCATCTGCATTTCATCCAGAAACAAATGGACAAACAGAAGCCACAAATAGCACCATTCTAGATCTTTTACGTGCATACACTATTTCTAAACCTCAGACATGGGATACTCATTTACATTTATTACAGTTTGCATATAACAATACACCGCACACATCTACAAAGAAAGCACATTTTGAAGTTATTTATGGACATAGATTATCTACCCCTGTTGCATCTTTGTCTAATAGAATACAAAGTGCCGATGATATTGCTGTTATGCATAACACTATTTTTGATGAAGTAAAGGATATGATTGCTAAAGCCCAACAATCATATACCAAACAAGCCAACAAGAAAAGACAAGCCATGAATTTCAAAGTTGATGATTATGTTTGGCTTAGAATAGAAAAGCGTAGACTGCAAAGTGTAGATAGACATCCAGTTGTCAAACTAGCTCCTAGATTCTACGGACCATTTAGAATCATTCATAAGATTAATGACAATGCATTCAAGTTAGAACTGCCATCCCATTGGAAAATTCATAATACATTTCATATTAGTTTATTGAGACCATTTAGAGGACAATTACCTATCCACCCTGTCTATGAAAACCCACCTTTACTAGAAGAAGAGATTGAAATACTTGAACCAGAAGCCATCATAGACACTGATTACATGACCACTAGAACTGGCCGAAGGTATTCTAGATATCTAGTGAAATTTAAGAACCATCCTGTAGAGGAAGCACAATGGATGCACGCTAGAGACCTAAATGCTTTCCCCACTCTGTTAGCTCCACATTGAGCTAATAGCAATTGAGGTCAATTGCTATCCCACCCCGGGGGTATGATGCCAGGAGGTATATTCCACGGTGGATTCCGTGAGGTTTTACGGTGGATTCCGTAAACTTAGATGACCGGGGCTCATACGCAAAGAGGATTCTTTGTGCGAGAAGTTGATGGGGACGCCTGTCCTTTTCGGGCGTTTCATTAATTTAGTGTGTACATGGGTGATTCCGCAAAATGCATATTAAATTAATAAACGTTTATGAGTTTAGAGTGCGCACTCGTAATAAATTAAGGTTAGGATTTATTTCTAACCAGTTGATTTATTTATGTAGCTGAAGACTGCTAGGTATTCACTTTTGTCGGTTTAATTGTGCTATTTTACTAACGATTGTGAATGCTTCAGTTGATGTGTAGAGATAGCAGCAGTGGCGGAGGAAAGCATTGGAGTCTAGCGGGTTTTCGACCTTTGGACTATATTTTGATAGGCGCCACGCCTATATTTTGTTATGTCTATTGAGACATCGATTATTTATTATTATTTTGTATGCGCTTATGCGCCTGGATATGTTATTTCTATTTGGACATTGAGATTGGGCGTGCCAGACTCTTTGGGCACCGTCCATTAGCTTTATTTTCCTATTTTTGGTAGAAAGCAAACTCAAAAGCTAAAAGCTTGTCATATTTTTGTAATTGGGCTATTTTTGAGCATGAAGATTGGAAATATACATTAAATACATGCTTTGTGAAGCGCTCACACAAGGCATGGGGGAGATTGAACCCAATTTGTCTCTTGTCTCATGTCGTGCTTGCTTTTACATGGGTTTTTGTGCTAAAAAGTAGAGTACTTTGTTCTTGGGGACCTTCCGGGATTCACCACGTGAGCTATCTGCGTCCGATCTGCGCACCATGCTCAGATGCAATTATTTCGAGGATTGTTTTATGCATGAAAAATAGTCAAAAAATTTGCAAAAAAGTAATATATGTTGGAGTGATTTGTCATCGGTTTTGGATTTTTTGGTGCTACATTAGCCATTGCTTAGCAGTTGCAACGACACTCAAATTACAATTATAATTATCTCTTTGGACTTGCAGATGATAGTGTCTTGGTTGCTTGATGTTTGGTACATATCGCAACGACTATGGGTTGTTCTTTTGCTTTAAAAAATGCATTTTTTAACATTGAAACTAGATTGTATTAAATTTTTGTCTTGGAAATAGCTTATTTATAATGTATTGGTATAAAATAGAGATAGATCGAGCCAATTAAATTGTATAGTACAAAGCCTAAGGATATGAACAAGGATGAATGGGATGAGATGGATCAGGTTGCATGCACTACCATCATGCTTACTCTCTCTAAGTCAGTATGTTTCAATGTAAAGGATATCAAAGGCAATGCTTATCGAGTCTTGAAGACGCAATTTATATGAAGAGGAAAGTGTTACATCACAAATATATTGGTTGAAGAAACTCATTGACCTTAGCATGAAGAAGGAGAATTCCTAGTAATCTCAATGATTTTAATACCCTCTTTAGCTGACAACACAAAAGAGAACAATGGCTCGATGAAGGCTATGTTCTTACTTGTCACCTTGAAAGTTAGGATACTTTTCAAAATTTCCTTAATAACTTAGCACTTGCAAGTGGATTTACTAGTGCTAATGTGGCAAGTAACTTGCTTACAAAAGAGGTGAACAAAAAGAACAATGCAAGTTCTAAGAACTCCAGTGCACTTATAGTTAGATGGAGGTCTAATGCAAGCAAAAAGTCCCATGACATGGGAAACTCAAGGTTATGTCTTCCACTTTAAAAGACATGGAATGCTACTACTACAACAAAAAGAGTCACATCGAGAAGGATTGTTTCCAATGGAAAAGTAATAACAAAGGAAAGCAAAAAAGTGAAAATGATAGCAAGAACGAGGAGAAACAAAATGCAAATATTCAAGAGGTCAACACCATAAGCAGTGAAGATGATGATGTGCTTTATGTATCTACACCTAAGGATGCTTACATTGTTGCTATTGATGATGGCATGTATTAGGATTGGATTCTTAATTCATGAGCATCATTTCATGTTACTTCCCATAGGGAATGGTTTGGCCCATATAATGATGGAAGAAAGGGATACATCCAATTGGGAAATAAATTGATTTGCAACATTGTTGATGTGGGAGATGTATACTTGTCATTGGCTAATGGTTCCTTTTTTGTATTTAGGAATGTATGGCATGTATCAAACTTGAAGAACAAGTCAAATAGGTAACAAGAGCTTACTAATTATGGCTACCATGAGATCTTTGTTGATCGTGCTTGGAAGGTATACAAAGGGTCCCTTGTAGCTGTCAAAGGGCCAAAACGAGGCACATTGTACTCTTTTCATATATGTGATGTGAAAGGCCATATTGTGCTTCATGAATAGCCATTTTTATCACATTGGCATTGTTGTTTAGACCATGTGTCTCTTATTGGAATGAATATATTTTCATGTTGTCAAGATCTCCCATCTTTTTAATTTTCACTTCTAGGTATGTGTGAGCATTATATGCATGACAAGCTTACTAAAGTTTCACGTAAAAGGGGTGTTGGTACTAGAAGATCCAAACGTTTGGATTTAAAACATAGTGATGCATGCATGTATATGGCTACTATGGTTTCTTTAGGTGGACTATCTTACTTGTTACTTTCATTGACAATGGCCCTTATGCGAAAGATTAGTCAAGAAAGAAGCTACATTTATTGAGAATTGATAATGGTGGAGAATATACCTGTCATACATATTGGAATGTTTATAATTGTGTGGCTTCAAAAGAGAGTTAATTGCTCCAGAAAACCAATCTCAAAATGGAGTGGTTGAGAAAATGAATAGGATTATTCAGTAAAGGGTTCGCATTATGCTATCTTATGTGGGTCTCACATATGGTTTTTGTCTTAATGCTATTAAGATAGTTGCTCACGTGATTAATAGTCCACTTAACAAGGCATTGGATGGTAAGAATCCAAAAGAGGTGTGCTCTAGAAAGACACTCTTTTATGATCACTTGTGAGTGTTTGGTTACGAGCCATATCTCTAGGGACAAGCAAAACGAGCTTGATCTAAAATCCAAGAAGTGCATCTTTCTTGGATATGGTGATCCACATGAGATGGGTGTTACTGTCTTTGGGATCTTGAAGGTAAGAAGGTAGCATGCAATCATGGTGTTATCTTCAATGAGAATAAAATGCATAAACATCCTATCAAGTGAATTGAAATGCATAAACCCAACCCTGCTAAAACAACACTAAGTTAGTTCTACAACCAAATCCTAGGTCACATTGTTCAATCATAATTAACCCTATTTATAGTGATGAGAAGCCTCCTAACTTATCACGGCCACCCAACCATAGGATGGATGCCCTCCTGCTTACCACCTACCCACACACACACGGGGTTTACTTTGTCTAATTAATCCTATCACAATTAGTAGTTCAATGTTGAAAAATAACTTCCTTGATTAGACTTGTTAACAGAAGGTCCTTCACATAATTTTAGGTCAAAGAAACAAAGACAATGTTACGCAATCTCTTAGAAAATAGTATAAACAATAATTTAATCCTAGCTCTTTTGATAGGGATTCATCTAGTTACTCACATACTTAAGTCATTGATTACAAGAATGCTTCCATAAGGTCTTAATCTCCTTTATTACTAAAAGAGTTTCATAAGTTTATTCTATTCCACACACGTATATGCGTAAACCATCTTGTCCTTTCTCTCATCCTAGAGAATATAAACTCCTTCTAGACTATGTTCTTGTAGACTATTTTAGGGATTTAACTTTAGTACATAATCATGCTTTTCTACTCTCATTGTAGCACGAAGAGCAACGATATCCCAACAACTATTATGAAATGGGGATATTCCCGTTTCAAGCAAATAAGTTCCTTTGTTACTTAAAATAGGGCATATAATATCATCTCATGAAGGTGATGGGGTCTCTTCAAAATTAAGAAACAAGTTACTGTTGCAACAATAGTTAACTCAATCGACATAATTGGGAGCTTATCATTATTACTATCCTATCATAACAACTTTTATTGCGTATAAATCCTCAAGGTGTACTCTTCTTTGAGCATAACGTGAACACATATGGCCTATTAAGCTCCCTTTAAGATGGATTTGATACCATCTTTTATCCATATCTATATATATATATTTTAAGTGTTACCCATGTTCCTAATACAAGAGTTTAAGGTTTATACAAAGCCACTTGGAAAACTTGTGTAGCAATTGGAGTTTCTGGAGGTGATTCAATTACAAGTCCTAAAATTAAAGCACTCCTTTGGGGTGTTATCAGTTGTTCAATGCTACACATACTTCACCCAGTATGCTTTTGATTCATAGGCATTCCTTAAAGGTTTCTCTTCCATTATGATGATACACAAGTGTTGATGAGAAAGTTGATGATGCTATCGAGGATCTCTCTCTCTCTCTCTCTCTCTCTCTCTCTCTCTCTCTCTCTCTCTCTCTCTCTCTCTCTCTCTCTCTCTCTCTCTCTCTCTCTCTCAACCAAGACAAAGAGGGAGAATATGAGTAGTAATAGGGAGAGTTTTGTGGTAGCTATTGACTTAAAAAGGGTAGCCACTTGACGCAGAGGTACCAACAACCTATTTCCCCAAAAAAATGAGTAGCCACTAGAATAAGTTACTTATGTTTAGATAAAATATTTCCATGTGATGATTAGGAGGTCATCTTAATGGTAATCATGGAGTAGTTAGTCTATCATTTCTCGGAGTTGAATTTCTTCTTTTACTATAGTTTTCACAAGCCCAAGGCTTGTAATGATGGCACCTTTATCATATGTGGCTTGCTTATGACATATTTTCTAGTTAACTCAAGGCTATGATCAATGCTCAGAAAGAGAGAGAGGGGTTGGCCGAGGTTGGCTTATTTCCCAAAGCAACGATGAGAAGTGGCTTGATGTCATAGTAGAATGTGTGGGCCATAAAATAACATAAGAGGTGTGCTTGTTCATGTCAACGTAGAGGAGTTTAAAGAGGAATTGAGATGTCCTCATCTTGAGAGAACTTGAGGGCCATTGATTTCAATGGCAAGTTGTTATTAGATCCTAGGATCTATGGTTTAGGACATACGTTGCTTTCATTATGCTACTCTAGTGATATTTAAATATTAAAATTACAAAGTCCCTCAAGTAATCCCAAGATATTACAAAAGGCTCATTGCATGGCATCGAGATCTCTTCTAGGGATCTGTACATATTGGAAGGTTATAGTGGTCTATACATCTCCACCATTATTCAACTCTTAAAGTATACCGAGTATTGAACTTATGCACATTTATTTCCTTGCTAGTTCCACATTTCCTTGGCCTAATTTAGGGAAATTGACTTGGATACACCCTAGCTCATTGCAATGGAAGCATCAATGATTGGGACATATCCTTTGGATGTGGCCTATCTTGCCACGCTTGTGGCATCTCTTTTCTTGGTCTTCCAAGGTGTCATAGTTGTTAGGTATGGCTTGATGCATGATGTTTGCCCTTACCATGGTCTATTACTATAGTCTTAATATTTCTATATGCGAGTAGTCTTTAAATGACTCATGAAGTGTAGTTATGTAGTCAGTTTTCAAGTGTGACATGAAGAGATATTATGAGTATCTCTCATGTTTTTGGTTATTCTTCATTATTACAACAGGATGTATGAATGGAGATTTTTTATTATTTATGAGATTTGATAGTTGGCACTGTATTTTTCTATGTGTTTCTAATCTATTTCCAATATATTTTATGATGTATATATCTGATTTGCTATTATGAGTGTTGTAGGATGTATTCTCATACTCCTATGCCATTATTTTTGGGTTTTTCTATTAGTTGCTTGATACATTATGATGTATTTACTGCATTGTTTATGGTATTGTCCTATGTTTCTATATGAGGCATTGTACTCCTATTACGCATTCCATATAGATTAGGGTCCACAACAATTTGGCGATCATGTCATTGCTTCCTTGTGTCTTTGGTTAAAAACAGCAACAAAAAATGACAATGTTCGATGGTAGAAACCTAGATTTCCTATATGAAGCAATGATACATATCTAAAAGCAAGATGATACATGTTACCTGGTGTAAGTGATGCCAGGAGGCATATTTCACCGTGGATTCTGTGCCACGGTGGATTCCGTGAGGTTTTACAGTGGATTTCGTAAACTTTGTTGACCGGGGCTCATACACAAAGTGGATTCTTTGTGCGAGAAGTTGATGGGGACGCCTATCCTTTTCGGGCATTTCATTAATTTAGTGTGTACATGGGTGATTCCATAGCGGGTGATTCCGTAAAATACATATTAAATGAATAAACGTTTATGAGTTTAGAGTGTGCACTCTTAATAAATTAAGGTTAGGATTGATTTTTAACCAGTTGATTTATTTATGTAGCTGAAGACTGCTAGGTATTCACTTTTGTCGGTTTAAGTGTATTATTTTACTAACGATTGTGAATGCTTCAGTTGATGTGTAGAGATAGCAGCAGTGGCGGAGGAAAGCATTGGAGGATAGCGAGTATTCGAGTTCACACTTATATTTTGATGGGCGCATGTTCATGTCGTGCATGCTTTTTACCTTGAGTTTTGTGCAAAAAGTAAAGTTCTTTTGTTCTTGGGGACCTTCCGGCATTCACTACGTGAGCATACGGCATCCGATCTACGCACTAGTGGTATCAGAGCGAAGCTGAGATCGAAAGCTTCCAATCGCTACCCATCTTGTGCGAAGGCGGAGCTCTTGGAACGATCGAGCTCTACGGTCAATCTCATCGTGAACGGTCGATACGGGTGGATTCCTGGCGGTCAAGAACCTCTGTTTCCAGTCTCTGATCGCGAAGGACCGGCCTGCAACGGCGAAGGACCACTCCTACATCCTCTTCTACAAGTCATGGATATACAGAGATAAGTTTCAAAACTCATAAGCATAAAAGCTTAATATAAAGCTTATTAAGCTTAAAGAAGCTTAAAAGCTTCAAAAAATCTCAGTCGACGGCAGGGCGGCAGCATTTGAAAATTCCGCGTCAGAAAAACGCCCCCCTCCCCCCCCCCTCTAAAATTCGACGATGTGGCTGATCAAGCTCAAAGCTTACTACTCTAAGTCAAGTCACACAAAATCTACAAAGTCTACAAGTCTAAAATCTGCAAGTCAAAAATTACTTACTCTGCAGGTCTGGCAAGTAACTTGAAGTCAGAACTGACTTCTATTCAAAACTCCTAGAAGCACTGTTCCTGCGCAAAAGTACCGAACTGCAAAGTTGTTCCCTGGAAGGTACTGTTCGCATACGCAGACTTGCTGAACCAGTTTCAGCACATGCAGAAGGTCAAAATGCAGATTTTTCAAAGATTACAAATCTCGCAATAGCCAAAGACGAAGATTGTGAAAGCCCCACACAAAAATATATAACCCTTGTACACCCGATCTTGAGCTACGCTCATCCCGCTAATTGGATTTTGAGAGTGTGAGGTCTTTTGAAGTTTTGCAGAATGACGAAACCACATATGGATGGTTTAATGGCTGCAGGCGATCTTCCTGAACCTACGATGGATCAAAAGCTAGATTTAATTATGATGCAGCTGGATAAAGAACGAAGAGCTCGGCAAGCATTGCAAGTTCAATTGGCCAATTTACAAAGATCGACTATCGACAAAGAGAAACCACAATCTAAAGATCTTATCCGACGTACCATCGATGCGACTCTCGAAGCTCAATCCATCCACAAATAAACAAAGATAAGTAAAAGAAATTTCAAATTCCGTACTTTCAATGGCATTTGAGATGGAAAAACTGTTCTTGCATTCATCAGTCAGTTTGATGATTACTTTCATGAGGAAACATACACTGAAAAAGATAAAATCAAGTGTGTCACTAATCATTTAGTGGATAGAGCATCTCTTTGGTGGACCATGGTTCGTAAGAGTATAGATTGTCCCACTACCTGGGAGAGTTTCAAGAAGAAGTTTATGCAGAATTTCCTTCCTCCACAATTCCATGAAAAAGCCATAAAGCAATGGGACCTTCTTCAGCAAAGAGATCGTGAGCATATTCCTCAGTACACCGAACGCTTTTGGAATGCATTACTCCAGTTACGCATGCTGGAAGATTTCCTTCATCATCTTTCTGTAAGTCTTGGGCAAAACCACCTGCTTTACCATCCAATACCAATCAAAACCCCAAGCCAATTTCACAGCCAAATCCTAATATTCCTAGACTTCCTGCCATTGCAAACAATGTATCTAAAGCCAAACCTATCGTGTGTTACAAATGCCACCAACCTGGACATCTAGCAGACAATTGCCAATCAAAGAAGCCACATGTCCATATCAACTATCTTGGAGCAATGGAAGATGAAGAACATGAAGAAATGCCTGATTTCACGGAAGATGAAGACGACATTACTACTCCTTCGGATACTTTACCAGGTATGCCAACTCCACATTCTTTATTGACAATGAAATGTTTAGTGCATGGAAAAGAAAAGATTATTTTGCATGATGATGGTAGTACACATGATTTTATTTCTGCAAAGTTAGTGAAAGAATTGAAATTACAAACTGTTCCTATGCATTATCACATTAAAGCAGCATTCTTAGGCACAAGGTATAATGGAACATAAGAGGTGCATGATTTAGAAATTCAAATTGGTGAATACACTGAAAGAAGGAATTTTCTAGTTGTACCATTACAGTCCAGTGATATTATTTTAGGTAAGCCTTGGCGTCATCAGCATAACCCTGATATAGATTATTCCACACATTCAATTAATATTCATTTTCAAGGAAAATATATTACATTGTATGGTATGCATGCATCTAATGCTTTTCCACTGCTTTCTCATACTCAAGCTAAACGTGCATTACGCAAAAGTAGTAAATCTTATCTAATTTGGGTGAATGAACTGCAAGTTAAAGAAAAACATATGCACCCTAGGCATAAAGAATTTCTTGCACAATTTAAAGACTGTTTTGCTGAAGATCTACCACCTGGATTACCTCCTTCACGTCCAAAAGACCACAAAATAGATTTAATTCCTGGTACACAACCACCTTGTAAAGCACCATATAGGCATAATTAGATAGAGCAAAAAGAAATTCAAATCCATCAAACATCAGCATTCATTCCTGAGCGCTACCCACAGTCATATTCCATTCATGATCAGAAACTAACTACTCGAATACAACTGCCTAACGTTTTGGACCTGCGCCCTGATTTTCAGGTGACACATCATATGAAGTATAAAGACTGCTTTACATATGCTGACCCAAAAGACTACATGCATACTAATACTAATATATGAAATAGTACTAAATGAACGGTAGAATCCGAGCCCTAACAGATAGGTATATGTACTATGTACAACTTGGTCCTTATGGGCGGACATGGGCACTGCCCTTTATCCCAGCAACCTCTCCCCTAAAGGCAATGTGCCCAAAGGTAGAGGAAAAGAATTAGCTAAGTCTAAGTATGTACAAAGTTGAAAAGACTATACCTATCCAATATCGATCATCTAGCGGCAATGGGCAAACCTCTCTGCTACTGGAAGACCCTTGTGAGAAGGTTTGTAGGGTTATTTTCAATGTGCACATGGACCAACTCAATGATCTTGCTGTTAAGTACCTCTAAGATGAGATGATACTTCACCTATATGTGTTTTGTCTTTGCATGAAAGACATGGTTCCGTGCTAACATGATAGCACTCTAACTGTCATAGTGGAGTATTCCCAAGCTCAGCAACCAAACATGACAGCCATAAGGCCTCTTTGCATGCCTCAGTGGTAGCCACATACTCTACCTCTGTAGTAGACAGTGCAACACACTTTTGCAACCTGGATATCCAAGAGATAGATCCCCCTGTGAAGTTAAACACATACCCTGTAGTGGACTTCCTACAGTCTGCATATCCAGCATAGTTTGCATCCGTAAAGCCAATGATAGATGTCTTCTATTTACCAAAGCAGATGCATGAATCCTTTGTGCCCTTGAGGTATCCCATAATACCTTTCACTGCTTCCCAATGCTTCTTACCAAGGTTTGCCATGTATCTACTAACCACTCCCTCTGCAAATGCAATGTCTAGACATGTAGCAACCATAGCATACTTCAAACTGCCAACGACTAAACATACAGAATCTTGGCCATTTCAGCCTTTCATCAGATGTAGGGTTGTCGTCTGCATTGAGTTTCACATATGGAGGCAATGGAACTCTTATTGCTTTCCTCCCCCTCCATATTGAAACGCTGCAAAATCTTGGATATATACTCTTGCTGAGATAGATAGAGTAACCCCTTCAATCTATCTTTGAGTATCCGCATCCCAAGAATGTGATTAGCATCACCAAGATCCTTCATGTCAAAGCTGCCATGAAGAATTTTCTTCAATGAATCCAAGGCATGAGTATCCCTATTAGCAATCAACATGTCATCAACATATAGAACCAAGATAATCAGACTGCTATCTGTTGCCTTTTGGTGTACAGGCAGTGATCAACTTGACTTCTCTGAAAGCCCTGAGATTGCATAAAAGTATCAAACTTATGATATCATTCCCTCGGTGCCTGTTTTTGCCCATACAAACTCGGTTTGAGCTTACATACTATCTTCTCTTTTCTCTTAGCTACAAAACCTTCAGGCTGTTGGATGCATATGTCTTCATCTAGATTGCTAGTAAAAATACAGTTTTTACATTCATTTGTATGAGCTCCATATCTTCAGCTTGCAACTAAGCCCAAAATGGTTCTTAGAGTAGTCATCTTGACTATGGGAGAGAAGATATTGTGAAAGTCAATTCCATGTTCCTACTTGTATCCCTTTGCAACTAACTATGCTTTGCAAAGAACTAGAAGCGACCTTCATTTTGTAAATCCACTTGTGTGGAAGAGTTTTTTGCCCTTTAGGTAGCCGCACCAAGTCCCAAGTACCATACTTATCAAGTGATTCCATTTTTGACAACATAGCCTTGAACCACTTCTTGTTGTTCAATCTAGTCATTGCTTCCTTGAAGCATGATGATTCACCACAATTTGTCAATATGACATAATCTACATCATATTGCGCACCAAGAATAAACCTATTTGGCTACCTTGAAGGTTGGGTTGGCCTACACAACAAAGGTTCTGCATTTGCTGGTTGCTGGGCCTACAAATCTGCATTTACAAGTCGCTTTCCTGAAATATGGGCCTGTAATTCTGCATGTATAGGTTGCTGTCTTGAAATTCCAGCATGCTATCTTGATAGTTCAGGCTGTTCTAAGTGCATGTTTTCAAGCTGAAATTGTGGAGTATCATGGGAAATAATTTTCCAGTACCATTTCCTGCATTTTCAGGATCATTTGCAACATGTATACGTTGCTGTCCATTGGGCACAAATGATTGTCTAAAAGGTACATCCTCCCTAAAAACAACCATCTCAACTTCCTCAGTCTTCTTGGGTTGCTTATGCATGCGATCTTCATGAAAGATGGCATCATTTTTGCATACTATCTTTCTTTTCTTGGGATCCCAAAGTCTATAAACCATCTCATCCTCACCATTGTATCCTAGGAATATGCATTTAAAGGACTTTTGGTTCCATTTTGCTACATTTTTCTTTTTTAAGAAGGTGGCTTACCCGATCACTCTTCCTGAAGGACTCTCCCCCACAAAGACTTGTTCGGTGACCTATTAATTAGATAAACGATTGTCATAATAGCCTCTACCCAATAGCCATGGGGTAATGTAGCATGAGACAACATCGTACAGATCTTATCTTGTATGGTCCAACCGATTCATGCACTATGCAACTTCATTTTGGGATGGATTATGAGGGGCAATGAGCTCCCTCTTTATCCCCTTGCTGTCACAAAATTCCTGAAAGGCTTTGGACACATACTCCCCACCGTTGTTAGAGCAAAGACACTTAAGTGTCTTATCAATATGGTTCTCAACGAATGCCAAGAATTTTTGAAACTTGTCAAGCACTTTGTCCTTGCTACGAATAGGGTAAACCCATACCTTCTGTGTAGCATCATCAACAAATGTGATAAAATATTTCTTTCCTCCTAGAGATAACCCTAGCATCTAACATACATCGGAATGTACTATCTCTAGAGGCAAAGATTCAAGTGAAAGAGACTTTTTATGAGATGTTTGCGCATGCTTACCATAAACACAATGATCGCAGTGCTTAAAATCAGCATAATGAAGACAAGGCAAGTAACCAAAATGAGAAAGTAGTTTCATTCCTATTTGGCTCATGTTCCCAACCAGCCATGCCACAAGGAAACACTTGGCTACTTAGTCACGGTGATAACAAGGTCACACACACTAGATACATGAATTGGATACAAAGTATCACTCTTGCAACCTCTGGCAATAACCCTAGATCCTCTGCAGATCTTCCATTTCCCATCGCCAAAGGTGGTATGAAATCCATCATCATCTAGTTGTCCAATACTAATCAAGCTCTTCTTGAGCTGCGGTACATGCCTTACATTTTGAAGAGTGAAGATAGATCCATACTAAAACTACAGTTGCACAC
Source organism: Lygodium microphyllum (assembly GCF_053477565.2). NCBI lineage: Eukaryota > Viridiplantae > Streptophyta > Polypodiopsida > Schizaeales > Lygodiaceae > Lygodium > Lygodium microphyllum. The sequence goes on from NC_141150.1 coordinate 22,869,519, forward strand.
TGCCAATGCCTACAATGTCACATGCATAATTGTCCCCAAGATGGATAGCACCATGTCGACCTCCTATATAGTCTGTAAGCCATTCAAGGTGAGGGGTGACATCAAAAGAAGCACTTGAATCCAAAATCCAAGTGTGCATATCATCATCTGTATCGGCTATCAAAGCATGTACATTGAAACATGAAGAGACAAAGAGTACATCATTCCCATTGTCACTCTCATGGCTGACTACATTCACCTCTTCGATCTTTACACTGCTCTTCTTAGCAGCTTGACTCTCTTTCTTCTCTTCTTTGCTATCATCCATCTTCTTGCCCTTCCCTTTCTCTTTTTTCCATTTATAGTAGTCATGTTTGAAGCGACCCTTCTTGCCATAGTGATGGCATTCAACATCCTTATTATGTGATTTACTGCATCTCTTACTATTATATTTGCCTTTCTATTGTGATTTGCCTCTAGTATGCAAAGCACTGGAAGACTATTGGATGCATTGTTTTGCCGATTCATTTCTTCCATGAGTAGAGAATTCTTTATATAGGCAAAAGCATAGCATTAGATTGCTCATAGCAGTCCTAAAGGTATCCCAGCTCTCTAACAAAGTGCAAAGCAAGAACATAGCTTTGAACTCATCATCAATATTGAACTTCAAAGTGGCAAGCTAGCTGAAAATGGAGTTAAACTCATTAAGATGAGTAGACATTGGAGTACCCTCTTTCATATGTAAATCCATGAGTTTCTTCAACCAGTAGACTTTGCTTGCAACACTCTTCTAGGCATACAATTCTTCCAATCTCTTCTAAATGTCATAAGCAAAATCCAACCCTTCAATGTTAAACAACAAGATATCGAAAATCGATAGCTCAATGGTCGAGCATGCAAGCTCATTCAGCTCATCCCAATTGTCCTGCTTTACATCAGCTGGCTTTGTTTGCTTTACTTTAATCACTTTGCTTGTTTCTTCTGCAACAAGTTATTATAGCACTGCTTTTGCCAAACTACAAAGTTGTGTCCTCCTTCAAGATTTTTTCTTTATATGCATGAGATGATTTTCATTGCTGCTAGCCATGGTTTATAGCCAAATAATTGTATGACAATAGATAACAGCTAATGCCAAGTAATGGAAGCCTCAAAATCCACTTAGTTGTATATTAGGAATATCCCCAACTATGTAGTAGCAAGAACATACATTAGTTCATTGCCCAAAATTCCTCAAAAGCATTCAATGATAGGAAACATACCAATTTCTTGACAAAAATAGAGTGCAATCCTGAAATTCTTGACAATATAGGTGGTTGTCCTGCATGTCAGGAGTGCAGTCCTAACATTCAAGAAAAATCTATCTTGAAAATTCAAAATTGAAATAACCTCTTAGACTGACTGAGATTGAGCTCCAAAGATCATGCAAAGCTACTCAAAACATCACCATAATATTCTTGCATAATAGAAATATATCGACTTTATTGACAGTGAGGTATGTTGTCCTGAATATGCAGAAAACTATCCTGAATGTACAGTAGTAGACCTATAGGTACAACTGATCCAAAAACAAGGTTTAATCATTGCTCAAATGCATTCCGGAATCAAATCCAACCATGTAACATCAACCATAAGCATAAATACATGGTATAGAATGCACGAGCCAAGTCTAGAAGCAATACATAATGTATACACAATCAAAATGTCATTTAGCCCTATTATTCCAGCAGCCAAATCTATGTCAAAACCAAGCAAAATGATGACTCTCATCACCCCAAAATGATCTCTAATCATGGACATAACATCTCCAAGTCATGTAGCATCAAATGGACATCAGATAGTCATCACATAAGTGAATCATAAGCATTATTCACTCAAGAAATAGTTGCTGCCCTATTTTCAGCCACAAATATGTATGCAAAATGAACCAAATCCTTGCCAAGTTTAGTTCAAAATGGCCTCAAGACAATGCCACATGGTTCTCAAAGCAACTATCATCAAGATACATCCAAATAGCTATTATATGAGCATCAATCTCAAGAGAGAAGGTGCTGCCTTGTTTATTACAGATTTGAATACTATGTATTTTAGACCTAAAGTGTAATACTACACTTCAATGCTCAATGCTAAGCATTAGATGCAAAGTCTAGAGATAACCATGATGCCAAATGAAGAGAAGTAGCTACTATAGATCATGAGCATGCTGAAAACCAGATCTGCATACCCATGTTGATGGCGCTTTAGCCTTGATGAGATTGGAATGATGGTCCAAGTGTTGGAGATGATGGGGCGGTCCCCAAGTGGCCAATGATGGCTGCCAACAAGCTCAAATGAAGAGGGAACCTTCAAGCTTCAAGAAGAAGCTTCAAACCTTGTTGCTCTGCCTTCAAACTCTTCACAGTGAACTCTTCTTCAACTTCAAGCTGCTACACTTGAAGAAATGTCAAGCTCCTAATTGCTTGAACCAAGCTTTGATACCACTTTGTTGAGTTAGCTGCAATGGAGGTTTTGTGTAAAGATGTAGGTTGAGAGAGAGAAGAGACATAGACACAAGATTTGTGGTACTGAAGAGTGTACCTCAATAATGATTTTAGATAGGTATATGTACTATGTACAACTTGGCCCTTATGGGCGGACATGAGCACTGCTCTTTACACCATCTTTGTTATGTTAAAGGGTGATGCTCAGGTCAGAAAATATGGTAGGCCGCTAACAAAATATATCCCTAGCCCTGAGGATGAGCGAGATTGGATGCACATGCTAGCCACCATCGATCTGTCATTCTCCGACAACAAGGAGAAATATGAGTAAGCTGTTAAGATAGCTCGTGAACCCACCAATAAGCCCTTAGTACCATTATGCATGATGGCTAGAAGCTCTTGTAATTGGCCCACCCCAATCACATTCCATGTCCCGAACAACAAGCTAGAGCTCCACGAGATCTTAGAGTACTTGACGAACAAGCTAGTTAGCAACCTAGTCACTAATCTTAAACCCCTTAAGGATCTCATGGACAAACCCAAGTGGAAGTGGACCAAGGTACATGATTTGAGCCTAATGTACAATTGGGCCTTAGTCATGGATGAGAAAGAAGAGGAGCATAAAAACCTAGAAGATGATGAGCAGTCGAATGAGGACAATTCTGATGCGAGTATGAAGATTGTTGTTTCCTCCATGAAGAGAGTGAAGAAGAGATTGATACAATAGAGTATGACATTGATAGAGATGTGATTGAGTAAATATGAGTAGATTCCAAACAACAGAAGGGAAATACCTTTAAGATTGAGAGAGGAACCATGCAAACAGAGTGCGATCACATGTGGTTGGAGCACTTCGGGGCAATTGATTACAAACAAGCAGGGCTCACCCAACCAAGTGCCACATCATTGTTTAGAATGGAATCACCTTTAGAGCTACGGCCACCAGGAGAGACTCCCTCTTCTATCAAAGATGAAGAGTTCAATTTTGAGTTAGAAGTAAGCTCAAATAGTGATCCTAAAATACCCCAACCACTCAAGACTAAATTCACCAAGGGGGACCTACCAGTCCACCTAAGGCACATATGGTGAAGGGAGGAGAGAAAGAGAGAACCTAGGGAGTTGAAAGCTGAGGAGTAGAAAAAATTGCAAGATCTACCAAAGCAATTCATGAAATTCAAGAAGGGTGATAGAATAGTGATGTTGCTCGGTGCCAAGAGGTAAGGACAAGTGAATGGTCCCGTAGAAGGGCCTTGCCAAAGTCAAGGAGATTGACCTGGCTAGGGAAGGGGAGAAGCCTGACTTGTCTTCATAGATGATGATTTGACCACATAGGAAGAATCAAATCTCATTGCACTTCTAAAAGAGTATATAGACATATTCGCTTGGTCCCTTGATGAGCTGAAAGGAGTAGATCTATGGTAGCGACTCATAATATTCTCATGACACCAGATGTTGATCAAGCAACAACTATACCCAATGAATCCCAAGCATGCTCATGCAATCAAGGGGGATTTATCTATGAAATTAAGCACACGGATTGGGTTTCTTCCATCATAATCATCTTGAAGAAGAATAAAAAAATCAAAGTGTGCATCAATTATAAGAAGTCAACATTGCTCTATGAAGAGAGACAACTATCAACTATCGTACATTGAGTATATGCTTGAGAGAGTGGATGGCAAATAAGCCTACAAATTTTTGGATGGATTCTTAGGTTACAATTAGGTGCAAGTGTATCCTAATAATATGCATAAGATCACATTTGCTACCGAGTGGGCATCTTTGCCTACATAGTCATGTCCTTTGGGCCGCCAAGCGCACCACCACATTCCAATGGCTCATGTGTGCCATCTTCAAGGACATGCTTAGGCAATAGCTAGAAATGTTCATTGAGGATCTGTGTGTTCACTCAAGTTGGAGGGAACACCTAGACAAACTCCACGTAGCCTTTGAATGATGCAAATTGTATCGTCTCTCATTGAACCCCCTTAAGTGACAACTTTGGGTGAAGCATGGATGCATCCTGGGGCATGTGGTGTCCAAGAATGACATTGCCACACTAACTTCTTGAAAGTCAAGGTTATTGTTGACCTTCCACCACTGATCAACTACAAGGGAGTTCAGTGCTTCCTAGGACATACAAGGTACTATTGGCGATTTGTGTTGAACTATGTGCTAATTGCTAGACCACTCTACAAACTACTGACAGTATTCGAATGGACCGAGGAATACCAATGCTCATACAAAGAGTTGAAGAAGGTTCTGACAACTGCCTCAATCCTAAGAGCCCTAGATTGGACCATAACCTTCTACATACATATTGACGCCTTGAAGTTTAGCATGGGCCTGTTTTGTGTCAACCTAGTGAACACAAACTAGACTATCCAATGAGCTTTGCTAGCAAACAACTCATGGATACTGAGATAAACTATTCCACAACTAAGAGAGAAGGTTTGGCCATGGTGTTTGATGTGAAGAAATTTTGACATTATCTTTTAGCCACGACTTTCACTTTCTTTGTAGACCAATTAGGCTCTATTGTATCTCGTAAAAAAATCTTGCACTATTGGACACATAGCCAAGTGGCTACTACTTCTACTAGAATTCGACTTCTTCAGGGTTGTATGCAAGGGGAAGAAACACTTCATGGCTGATCAATGTGTCCCGCACACTTACCAAGAAACAAGAATCTTTTTAACCTATCTAGCAAGAAATATTTATTTAGATTTGACTTGACACCATATTGGTTAGATGGCATAGTCCAAGTGCTAGAGCACATACTACCTGAAAGACCTATTGAGAAGACCCAGCTTAAGTGACTTATCCTCAAGATACAACCCTATTAGTTGATAGTCAATTAGCTCTATAGGTTAGGGCAAGATAGCTTACTACGAAGATGTGTATATGTACATGAAATGCATGACATACTTGTTGCGGAGACACATGATGAAATTGCCAAAGGGCACTTTAGTGGTGGAGACACGACAATACACAAGGTGTTGTTGTCTCAATTGTGGTGGCCCATGCTTTTCTGTGATGTAGCATAATTTGTGAAACACTATGATGAGTGCCAAAATGGACCAAGGTCCCCATTCGCAAGGACAGGATGGAGCTAGCCCCAATCATCACAAGGCAACCATTCAAAAAATGGGGGATTGACTTCATTGGGGCGATTAGTCTTATACGATACTCACAAGTCAAGTATATCATAGTTGTCACCACAGACTACCTCACAAAAAAGTGGGTAGAAGCATGAGCCACTAGAAAAAATGATGCGAGAACCATGGCCAAGTTTCTTTGGGAGCAGGTGATCTCACAATTCGGCTATCCCATTGAACTAGTTAGTGACCAAGGCACATACTTTAGCAACAAAGTGATTGTCCATCTCTTGTCTACCTTCCTAATCATTCATAGGAAATCTTCACTCTACTACCCTTAAGTAAATGGCTAGGCTAAATCTAAAAATAAGATATTACTGAACGTCTTGACCATGTAGTCTCTACTTTGCATAGTGATTAGGACAACAAGCTGATGGAACTATTTTTAAATCAAGGAAAAAGGTGCACGAGAAAAAGCGCAAATCTATACTTTTGTAAAAAAGCTCAAGGTGCACCATGATTTATTTCAAGAGTGCTGGGCTCTCCCCCATGCAATTTGTATAGAAGAACAATGGGACAAAGGGCCTAGGCAATGATCGGCCATGTAAAAAAGGGGATGACTGCCCAAAAGGGATTTAGGGTTTTGTATATAAAGTTGAAAACTAAATGAGAAGCTCATTCTTGTGTGTGTGGCAAAAAGCTTCTTCTTCTTCTCCTCTTCTTCTTGCCTTCTTGCTTGTGCTTGAGAGAGGGAGTGAGTGAGTATGAGGGAGTGAGTGCATGAGAGTGAGGGATCGAGAAGAAGAAGCTCCCCATCTCCTCTCTTCATCTTCTTCTCTTCTCTACTCTTCTCTTGTCTCGTGCGGCTATGGAGGATGGAGCTTGTTGGAGAGGGATTGAGATTGCTTGATCTTGCCTCAAGGATCGTGGAGCTACCGGCATGCACGGGAGAGGAGGGTGCTTGATCGGGCATCAAGGTAAGCTCACTACACCCCATAGGTAGGGAGGGCATATCCGCTATGTGACAGGTAGCCATGGCCGCTTGGCTTGAAACGCTTGACCAATAAGTGGTCCATTAGGTCTCGAGGGTTGAGCTTGAAGCTCCCTTCATTTTGGTTCCGTTGCCAGGATAGACGGAATCAAGCCTTGAGTGCCGCGCACTTTGAATCAAGCATAGAAGTAGGGTTTTCAGCCCAAACTAGTGCTTGAGATAGATAGGAGATTTAGGTGTTTTGATCTTTCGAACAAGTAAGCATTTTGGTTTGTTGTTGAGTAAGCAAGTATGTAAATCAATCTCATCCACTATTTTTTATTTTTGTTGCATTAGGATAGGACTAGGACCAAGGAAATAGGGAAAACAGAAGGGTTTTTTGTTGCTGAAAACAGGGAGAAACGGGCATAAAATCTAAATCTTGAGTAGATGGGTGCAGGAGGGGCAACCATTAGGTTGAAGGAAACTTTTGTAGGGCAATAAGAGGCTCAAAAGGTCAAGGGAAGCCTCATTTTGCAGTCAGACATTGAGAGAAAGAGCTTGAGAGAGAGACTATGAGTGCAGGTGTAGAAGGGATTCGATCCGGTCATTTCGCCGTCGCCCAGCCATCCTAGGTATTCCTTGACCTTCTCTGAGCTATGCTTGTTGGATCTGGAAAGTTGGAGCTTGTGCTAGGATCTCCACGTGTTGCATTCATTATTCGTGCCCTCGCAACTACGCCGCAACAAATGCAGTCGGACCACTCTGCAGGTGCCCGAGTCCCGGAATTGGACACTCAGACTGTTCGACTCTCGAAGTTGGATTGTCTACCATTTGGACCACCTGACTTGGGCGCACCACCTAAGAGTTGGACCACTCGGTCTGATCAGACCAACTACATGACCTGACCTCTGACTCTGCCAGTCGGATCCTGCCACATGGCAGTAGACCCATTTTGAAACTCGGACCACCTGGTTCGATCAAACAGTTTGACTCCACTAGTCGGACCACCCAGACTCGAACAGTCCAACTCACTGAATCGGACCACCAGGGCAAAACATTGTAAACTGGTAAATGAGCCACCTCCTCAGGCCAAGGCTGCTTCGAACCCATCCCCAAATATCCCTAGGTATCGGACCTGGCTCTCAGAAGCCAGAGATTGGAGAAACCACATCTAGGTAGCCTAGAGTCAATCTCTAGAAGTAGGCCATAGAACAGGTGAGACTTAGAGCTGAAATTGACCCTCAGATTCCAATTGGGCCTTGACGGAGTATAGAGTGTGCAGCATAGACCTTAGACTATATGAGAGGATAGCCAGGAAATGCGCTTAGAGCCATATTAGGCTACGAACAAAAGAGGGAAGAGTAGGAACTGCATTGGTCATTTTGCATTTGCACCCCACGCTGATTTCATCATTTAAAGTGCACTGAAAGGGAGAAGCCTGATTTGGCAATGTGCATTGGAAAGCACTAAGCACAAGTGCGAATAAAATTGACGGCTGCTTTCAATAACAAGGAACTCACATAGACCCTGAGGCATAGCTGGGTGCCAAAGAGCCCTGTTAATAGGACCCCCGTAGAGGGGGCTTTGCCCCCCTCCGCACCTCCCCCTAGTAGGTTGGAGAGAAAATGTGTGCTGTGACAGGTTCTCCAAAATTAGACCCTAGTATAGTAATGGTACCAAACAAGCATGGATTCTTACTTGCAGAGGAGCAACCAAAAGCCCATACCCAAATAAAGACAAGTAGAGAACCTAGAGCCTCAATGGGCCAATCTAGCTAACAAAGACAAAAAGGCCACACCAAAAAAACACGTATGTGTTGCGTCCAAACTGCATCTAGTCAAAGTGGAATGAAACAACATCAAGCTACAACTGCGAGGATGACTAAACATGATAGTCTTACTGATAGATGCACCTGGAATGACACTACACAGACGACCCATGGAATTAGTGGAGAATCCACATCTAGTTGCAGAGTTGGGGACTCAAAGGCATGTATCAAAATGCTTGAATTTACAAGCCAAGACCCTGAAGATGAAGACATAATACCATCCGTTTATCTTAAAGTCAAACTCGCTGCAAAAAGGGAGCACTGTGTCGACACTCTCATCGATGAAGGAGCTGATTTTAATATCTTAACCTATGAAGCATGGACCCTACTAGGCCAATCAGAGCTCCCACCGACTAATGCAACTCTTAGTTCTTACGGGGGACACTCCCAAGCACTTATGGGGAAGTGCAACATCCTTGTAACCATTGAAATTGGAAGCTTGCCTATCCTATTCCATGTCCCTCCAAATAGTGCTGATTGTGAAAAGGAAACCCTTCTAGGATGACCCTTCAAAAGGGTGACGAAGTGTGAGGCCGATTATGTAGCACAGAGGATACACTTGATGCTACTGAGTGTGAGGATAATTGCAACCTTTAGCAAGGGTGACCTCATTAAACCTTGAGGGAAAGACAAGGAATGTTCTGACATACTAGGCAAGCCTAGGAACAAGAGTAAGGACTTGTTGCAAGAGTTGATACAATCACATATTGAACAGAGAGAACCAGTGAAGGCAAGGCCATACCTAAAATAAGAATGTCAAGAGACAATGCCAAGGACATGCTTTAGACTTACAAATATCACAGAAGACCACAAAAGAAGCCCGAGGCTTACAGACGAAGGCATCAATGGAGAGCCAGCACAATGTCGCGATGGATATCCAAAGCGTTGCTATGTGCTGAAGGGTATTACGTAGGTAATTGATGGATTTGGGTACCAAAGCCCCCGGCTAAGCCACCTCCGTCAGTTGAAGGCCAGTTCATGTCACAAGCAGGGAAGCGTAGGAGGAAATCTAAATGAAGAACCAAGTTTCGAGTCAAAAACATTTGAGCGACCGAGTCCTTCACAATCAAAATCAAGAAACCAAGTGGGACTATTCGAAGGGTGGATCCTTAGCCTAGCATGCTAGACAAGCAAATATCAAATGTAATTGTTGAGGGTACGCAAAAGCCACTAGTGTCTAAGGAGCCTTTGACTTCCCAAGTGGATAACAAGCATCATAGGTGCAACATTGCTCATGGCAAGGCTAAATGCTCAACAACGCAAATGGCAGAATCATCTAATAGCCACGAGCAAATCTCCCAGCCAGGGTCAAAGTCACTTTGGGGTCCCAAGTCTCCTACACCCTCTTTCCCTAAACAGACACAGGAAGCACAACAGCAGTCATCAAGTGCAACCACTCAATCCCAATCTCTATCCTCATCCAAGCTTCCAGATGTCCAAGAGGTGGGACATGACACCACCCATAGCTCTCGGCCCAAGGATATGACTGTGCAATCTAATGTGACTAGATCAACTGAGGCTTGATCTGCACAAGTGAATGCTCAAAGGGCAACAAAAGACACAACCACTTCCAGTCTGCCTGAGAACCTAACACCGCAATCTACTAATAATAGCTAGTCCACTGAACTAGCCATTACTACTTCCAATCAGGAATCACGGTAGTCACAGCCTTTGGCCGTGACGACACCTCTGGTGGAAGGCATCCTTGGCTATTCACTTGTGAAAGAGGTGTCGCAACCAACATCTTCGACACCATTGGCACTGCCAAAGCACCTGAAGCCTAAGCTGTCAAGAATCGTGTGGTGGGGGACTTTGCTTGAGATGTTGCACCAAACACACACTGTATACACAAGAGAAAGCTCACTCAAGAACACAAGAAGAGAAATGAAGGGAAAAATATTTTCTTGCTAATTTTTTTTTCTTCTTTCACACACTATAAAATGTACACAAAGTATAGATAAGATACAACATAAAGGAAAGTGGCCTTCTAAGTCAAACATTGCATAATCGACTACACTAATCGACTGGCTCTCCCTGCACATCCAAATCACCTAATAACTTTTGCAGTCATACCACCTCACATGCTACCATAGCAGCACCTCTATACTCAGCCTCTGTACTTGATAAAGCAACTGTAGGTTGCTTTTTCCTGCTCCATGTAATTGCTACACTACCAAGGAAAAACATGAATCCACTAGTAGATCTTCTGTTTGACATGCTACTAGCCCAATCTGCATCTGTGTATCCAAAGACCTGTACGTTCACACTTGCCTCATAAAAAAGTCCATAATGTAACGTGGACTTCACATATCTCAATATATGTCTAACTGCATCCAAATGAGGCTATCTAGGCATATGTATAAACTGACTGACAAGGCCAACAACATAGCTCAAGTCTGCCCTTGTGATAGTCATGTAAATCAAACTCCCTACTATCCTCCTGAACATAGTAGGGTCTTCTATCTCATCCCCAAAGTTGGCACTCACCTTCATATTTTGCTCCAATGGTACTAAAAGAGGCTTACATGTTGTCATACCATACTTGCATAACATATCACACATCTAACAATTGCCATCCTAGAATCTGGACTGAATGTCTCTTCATAATCTATGCCATATGTTTGAGCATAGCCTTTTGCAACTAGCCTAGCTTTATACCTGCTAACTGAACCATCTGCATTATGCTTGACTTTGTAAACCCACTTATAGCCAATAGCTTTCTTACCCTTAGTTAAGGGTACCAAATCCCAAGTCTTATTTGCTTCTAATATTCTCATACATTGCTGCATCCCAATGAGCATGACCAACAGCATCCTCAAAACAAGTGGGCTCAACATTCTCAACTAGTTTCACCATATAAGCATAATGGTGATCTGCATAACCTTCAAAACCAAATCTTTTAACAGGGTATCTGACCTTGCTAGATTTGTGCACCACCAAATCACTCAATGGAGCCTTTACATTACTATGAGCTCTCTGTACACCTGGTGTCTTGACTGAAGGAATACCAAGCTCATCATCCAAACTCTCTGAACCACTAGAATCTCTGTCAAATCCCAAATGACTGGTAGATGCATCATTACCATCCAACACTTTCTTCTTTCCTTTGTCCTTCCCTGCAACACTTATAGATCCACCTGAAGATGTGGGGCTACTCCTTAGTCTGGGAGACTAAGGGCTCACTGTAGGTATAGTACTAGATGATGTTTTTGGTCCACTAAGACTCCAAGATTCTTGTTTTTCTTTCTGCATATAGTTGTCCTGATCATTATCATCATCTAATACATCACCATCAGGTGTATACCAGCTGCCCATCTCATCAAAGATAACATCCCTCCTTACTCTGAACTCACCTATGACATGGTTATAACAGCAATACCCTTTATGCTCTAAAGAGTATCCAATAAAAATATATTTTTTTGCCTTTGGATCAAGCTTCTTCCATAGCTCATCTGACACATGAACATATGCAACACATCCAAATACCTTTAAGTGCGATACATTGGGCTTCTTGCCAGTAAAGCATTCTTCAAGAGTCATCCCATGAACTGCAGCTATGGGGGTTCTGTTCATAATATAGATTGCAGTATGGACAGCCTCAGACCAAAAATGTTTGGGCATATTCTTTTCAGCCATTAATGCCCGTGCGACTTCTGCAATATGCCTATTTTTTCTTTTTGCAACCCCATTTTGCTGTGGGGTATACGTGCAAGTAAATTGCCTCTTTATCCCATGAGTCCTCAAGAAGCCACTAAACTCATTAGAGAGGTACTCTCCCCCTCCATTCGATCTCAGGCACTTCACTTTAAGCATGTTTCTGTTTCAACAACTGCCTTAAAAGATTTGAAGTGCTCAAACACATAACTCTTTTCCTTCATAAAGTATACCCATAACTTCCTTGAATAGTCATTAATAAATGTGACAAAGTATTTGCTGCCACCAAGAGATACATTCTGTGTAGGTCCCCGAATATCTGTATGCACTACATCAAGTATTTTTCTACTCACTTCTCTGTCATGTGAGAATGGTTGTCTTGCCTGCTTAGCAAACTGGCATGCTTCACAGACTTTATGCAATTCTGCAACTCTAAATGAAGGCAACCCTGTAAACAATCCTCTGGACTGCATTAATTTCAGCCTTTGTACATTTGCATGTCCAATACGTTTATGCCATATTTCAATATATGCAACTACTCATTTTCCTTTAGCATACATAACAGCATCCATTGTAGGAATTTCATCATCTAAAGTGAATATGCGGCCAACTCTACTTCCTTTTGCGAGCCTGCACTTATCATTAAAAGTCTTCTACAAAACAACATTTTGCATTGAATCAGACTTGCAACCCCTGCTCTACCATTTGGCCAACAGACTTCTTTGTGATTGATGGCACATGTAATACATCTGTCAAACTCTTTGTCTGGCCATCATACAAGGACACGGGAATCTTTCCAATGTGTGAAATTGGGTGGCATGAATCATCACCCATCTACACATAACCTGGATTTTGTAAGTCCTGCATCTCTCTAAACCATTCAACATGACTGGTCATATGATTAGATGCACCTCAATCGACATACCATACATCATCATGTGTCCCCTTTCTTGTAACTGCATTCATCATATGCTGCATAACAAATAGACGCTCATTTTTGTCTTCATTCCATCATGAAAACGATGCATAGTTTCCTTGTTGCAATTTACCATTGTGAATATTATCCTTCTTAGCATAACAATTGGCTGCAATATGACCTGTTTTGCCAAAATAATGTCAAACAATAGTAGAATTTCCAGAACCTCTATTCTGCCATCCACCTCTTTCTCTAGAGCTCCCCCTGCCTCTAAAGTTTCATCGACCTCCTGAAACCTGCATGTCACCAAATTGTTGATTGAACCTGTTTTGTTGGTTATTGCCAGCATGTCCCATACCACAACCTCTCAAGAGGATCTACCATGTCCCCTTCCTGAACTTAAGTAAAATGCTTGAACCTGTTCACCATTTTTTTCAGATGAGTCACCCTGCATATTGCTCTCTTCGGTAATCATGGGAGAGATCAGCTCATCAAAATCTGGAAATGGCTTCCCCATATATACTGAAGTAATAAATGATTTCCATACCTTCTCATTATTAAGGCCACTCAAAGTAGATGAAACCAAATCATCACCATCAGGCATTGCATCAATCGTTGCTAAAGCATTTGCAATGCTCCTCACCTTCAACACATACTCATTGACATACATTTTTGCTTTCTTCAAGGCATTCAACTCTTGCTTGAGTTGAATCTTTTGTGCCTTTGTATTTACTGAAAACATATTCTCAAAAATTGTGCAAGCTGCATGTGAATTTTTTGTATTCCTGATATGTCCCAACATCGTGTTATCAATGACTGTAGACAGTCAGTACATCACCTTTTTGTTTTTCGCATTCCATTCTTTCCGTGCTTTTAATTCATCTACAGTCGGAGGGATACCCAGCTCTGGCTCCGTTTCTTCACCTGAAACAAACTCATAAAGGCCCTTTCCAATGAGGAAGTTCATCACATGGAACTTCCATGAAGGGTAGTTGCTTTTTTCGAGCTTCTCAATAATGGGATTTCCACTGTTCTCTACCATTATCACAAACAAGGTTACAACATAGCAAGCTAGTCTTCTGCAATCTTTCACAACACATGCACATCAATACACAAAGCAACCTTTTTCACTGATTGCTCAATAGTACATATAATCTACAACCTGTTTGCAGATAAACCATATGTTTGCTTCCTTCAAACACCTCAAAAATTACAGATTCAAAATCTATAACTTGTGCACCCACTTTCGATCGATACAGCTGAAATCACAATGTACCTTGAAACTGTTGTCCGTAACCTTGCGGCTTTAAAACAGGGTCTGAAACGGCCTCAGACGCCCAAAATAACAGCGGATATCTTACATGTTGCTTGCTTGCTTGAACCTTACTTCTTCTCCTTCACTTCGACCTTCAAAATGAGTCTCTCTCAGTTGCGTGGCTCTGATATTTTGTCAAGAATCATGTGGTGGGGGACTTTGCTTGAGTTGTTGTGCCAAACACACACTATATACACAAGAGGAAGCTCACTCAAGAGCACAAGAAGAGAGATGGAGGGAAAAATGTTTTCTTGCTGGTTTCTTCTTCTTCTTCCACACACTATACAATGTACACAAAGTATAGATAAGATACAACATAAAGGAAAGTGGCTTTCTAAGTCAATCAATGCATAACTGACTACACTAATCGACTGACTCTATATCTTTGCCAATTGTAGGTAGGTGTAACAACCTAAATATAATAAGGGATAAGTTAGTGGCCATGCGAGTGTCATAATGACCACCAACGTGCTAAGTGTAGACGTGCAGACCCATCTATCCAGGTGGTCCATCATCAATGTCCGCATGTGTTGAGCTTGCCATCTCAACATAGGCTGGTGGAAAGATCTCTTGAAGAGGAGGCCAAGGAGAGGGCGCATCTGACCAATCAACCTGGAAAGGCTATTCAACCGGCCACAGCCATGCCCTACAAGGACTCACTAGAGAAAGAGAATGTTGAGACCCAACCAAACACATCAACGGTTGATCGGGTTCAGGGTCTTGAGTCCTTAAAGGACGCATTGCAATTACTCAAGAAAAAGAGGAGAAAACAATGGCAGTTGCTTGTGGCTGTAGACACCAAGAAGATTGAGACCAAGAGCGTTGATGGGCTGAGGAATAAAGCATCGAGTCCATCTACCAATGAGCCCATTGCCATCTCTCCTAATAGCGGTGAAACCTCAGGCACATTCGTGTGCTCTAAAAAATCAAAGAAACCATTACCATCAACGGCTGCTGACAACACTCAATCCACTGACAACAGAACTTGCATTGACCAATCAAGATTGGATGCAACATTGTCACAACAGGGTGACAAATCTATACCAGTCGCATCCAAGGAGAACCATGATACAATAACAATAAAGCCTCAGGAGGAACACGGAAACCCCGAGGACATAAGCAATCCTAGAGTTGACCAATCTTGCTCATCTAGGCCTAAGTCCCCTAGCTATGCTAAAGCCTAGGGAAACTCCTAGAACCTTGCATGAGATAGCAACCGAGAAAGCCCTCATTGAACATAGAAGTGTCGATGAATGCTTAACTGAGTTGGATGCTAGGCTCAAAGCATTCGCACGTGTCTACGTCCTAGCAGACATAGGCACATTCCCTAGGGAGCAGCTTGAAGAATACTTGCCATTTCCCCTATCCTGGGAAGAGCAAGAACATCTTGACGAGCACTATGGCAGGCTCCTGCATGATCGCATGCGACTCATTTTTGATGAGGAAGCCAACGAACTACGCTTAACTGTGACATTCAATGATGTGCTCTGCTAATCAAATTTCTTAGAGATAGAGCAACTAAAGCGACAATTAGAGGGTCGAAGTCAATTTGAAAAGTGTTGGTTTGAAAACCGAGTTACAATGGCCAAACTGGGAGCCCAGATTATGACGTCTTAGAGGAACGATTGGCCAAATGGCGGTCTCAAAGAGATCCAACCTATGTGGCGCCGACTTCCTTTCATGCTGACTGCCATTCAAGGTATGGACTTAGCCGAAACTAGCCAAGAAAACTCTCTAATTGATAAGGTTCTCACTAAGGAGGAGCTAGATGTTGCGAGTAGGCTCGGACAAGGTACCATGCTACTCGATGTTGCAAAATATCTATTGTTATTAAGTAAGTTGCCACGAGTACTGGACGTGTGTGCCACACTCTAGTACAATTCGAAATTCTACGATTGGTTTTCATCCTCATTAAGTGACATGGATTTGTAAATACTTACATAAATGAACAATGAATTTTGTGACCCTGTATAGATAATACCAACACACACAAGCAATGATAAGTCAAGCACAGGGAGAAGAGTTAGGTTTGATAGGATGAGCTCCTTGGATCCTCCTCTCGTCACATGTCTACAAGTCTTGTGACCATTCTTGCCTCCAGGTGGAGGGCCTGCAACCCTCATTACTGCCATAGGAAGCCTTGACCAACATCTGTAATGGCGTGGATGGGGCGTCACCCCCTTCTATACACCTTTTCCCTTTTTGGTTTATCCTTCCAAGGATGAGCCCTGCTCCACTCCATCACAACCAGTCCATGCAACTTAGCATAAGCCAAGATCTGCTAATGACTGGAATACGCTCTGCATCAAAGTAGAACAAATATCATCACAAGGCCGTCCCTCTACAACGAATGCTGCATACCTCACCTCACCCCTCCTCATAAGCGCTTGATAATCCACTGTTTAATCCCTTTCATGCAAATAATTCTATCTTACCTCAAAGCCTAACCTTAGTTCACATTTTGCAAATTTTTCCACAGAAGCCGTCATGGAGCACACAATGCAGCTGGCCTGCAAAGAAGCCCTCCGCCATCGAAGGGAGCGTAAGGCACTAGCACCTCCACCAGAATGCTATGTGCCTACTCTAAAGAGGTACATGTTGAAAAGAGGCCCCAAGAGACACTGCCCAAGATGCAAGACAAAAAATCCCCAAGCAAAGAAGTCGAAGGCTCAAGGGAGCACCCGAGATGTAGCAACATCAGCCGTGTAGGCCCCCACCAGACGCTCGGGCACCAGGTGCTCGAAGGCGGAGAAGGCAACTAAAGACATGCGCAAATTTGATGAAGTGTTTAAAAGCATTCTTGAAACAACTGCGGCCAGAGACTACACCATTCGGGCCCTGGCCGATATTTTCCTCGGCTAGCTTGATGGGAGCCCCTCACCGACACAGCCCCAATCGCCCGATCACCCAAACTCGCCCCGCCTCATACAAATAGAATAGCCCCCGTGTTGTATATGCAACTTAACAAAGGCCATCTTGCCATAACTTTTTGTCCTTAAGTGATTAAAGGGGCAAAATCTCTAATTGTGCAAACCTACTACTAATACATACCATGTCTTTAACAAGCACCGATGATATGCATCGTAGTCAGCCCATATGGATTTGATAAATTAATATCCTTTTGTGATTGCATATGTTCATTATAATCAATACATGTGACTTGCATATACTCTCATGAAGTATCAAGTGGATGCATGACGACACAGGTCTTTGTACGAAAGTGTTCAATGCCCAAGTCACCGCAAGACCACCAACCTCGCAAAGAGCCACGACGAAGCCACACCACCAAAGGTGAAAATCACCCTGGCCAATCGCCCACATTGCATGGCCCAAAGCATGATTAGTGGCCACTCTCTCCTTCTGGTCACACTCTACACCTGGCACTCACGGTAGTTGTTACCTCAATTGTACCAACATTGCATGTTTCAAAGGGGTTTTGCAAAATCTCTAGTGTCTCTCTCCATCTCAACAACTGTTCCTCTAGCAACAAGGCAAGGACACAATCATTGCTATAATATCTAGTTTTGCGGCCTTTGAATCTTGATATTTTCCAATCTAATTGAAAGGTTGATAGCCTCAAGCATTGCAATGGTTGTATTCATGTTATTCTTATTTATAAAAAAAAACTCACAATCACAACATGATGCCTAGGGGCCCTCAAATTAGGTACACCCAGTGACCTTGGTTGGCTGGCTCTGTCGCCCCTAGTCCCCTAACCCTCTACACATTCCCCACGATTGTTCAGGGTGCATCACAGGGGTAGGTCATACCTAGGGAGCTAGTCTCGCCTAGACTTGTCACCCTGACCTATTTGCACGATTCCTTTTTGCACTCCGCCTTAATACCATTGCAATCGATCGTGGTAAGCAATGCATGAACAACCATGGAAAGTACACTGTACTCGTCAAGCCATACAAGTGGCTACCGGCTACCGAAAGTAAGGTGTTGCTGCACTCAACCATGCTACATTGTGTTGTCATAGTCCCATCGATGTCTCATGCACATTCATGTGTACTTTCCCTCGCCATTGATATCTTTTTCTACCTCACTGAACCTTTGCTTCCTCCACATGTTGCTATGAGGAACTAGACCCGTGGTCTCCTAACTATGTAATATCTAAGCATGCATGTGCACTCACATAATATCCGCACCACCACAATATATGTACAATTTGGGTCCTCAAGTACAGGACAATACTCTCAGCTTGCTGAGAGTTCAACCGGTCTCCCAAACTAATCAACACTACGTCTTGTGCACAATAAGAAGACTAGCACTAACCCTAGGGAGAGACCACATATACATCTCTTCAATTACAGGTGTTGCCGACTCCAACAGAGAATTGTCCGCTCTTCATCATCACTCCATTCTAAATTCGTATCCTTCATCATCCTACAAGCTAACCAACGAATCCTCGCCCTCCCCAGCATCCCCCGAACATCAACACATGTGCCCACCCATGAATGCAACTCCCTGGTCCTATCCCCAACTTCAACACCCCTATCACCAACCACGCTAGCCAACAAAGTGTCGCCAACCACCTTCATCTGTACCACCACTAAGCCTTCTCCAACGCCCATCGTAGTAGTCCCTTCCACTCACATCTTCGGTGCATGCCAGAGCCTGCTACCTACGACGGTGAGTGCCATGGGACTGGCACTCGTCTAGGCAGGGGGTAATGTTAATCCTCAAACAACAAGGTGGAAAAGCTGGAAAATCTAAAGCAGAAGACAAGGCCAAGGAAAAAGTGAAACAGAAGACGAAGGCGCGCCAAGAAGAGTCTGGAAACACAAGAAGTGCAAGAAAGTCCTAAATCAAGGAAAAAGGCGCACGAGAAAAAGCCCAAGTCTATACTTTTGTAAAAAAGCACAAGGCGCACCATGATTTATTTTAAGAGTGCCGGGCTTTCACCCGTGCAATTTGTAAAAGTGGTTGGGCAGTAGGAAGATAGAAGAACAATGGGACAAGGGGCCTAGGCAATGACCGGCCATGTAAAAAAGGGGATGATTGCCCAAAAGGGATTTAGGGTTTTGTATATAAAGTTGAAAAGTAAATAAGAAGCTCACTCTTGTATGTGGCAAAAAGCTTCTTCTTCTTCTCCTCTTCTTCTTGCCTTCTTGCTTGTGCTTGAGAGAGGGAGTGAGTGTGAGAGTGAAGGATCGAGGAGAAGAAGCTCCCCATCTCCTCTCTTCATCTTCTTTTCTTCTCTACTCTTCTCTTGTCTCGCACGGCTATGGAGGGTGGAGCTTGTTGGAGAGGGATTGAGGTTGCTTGAGCTTGCCTCAAGGATCATGGAGCTACCAGCGTGCACGGGAGAGGAGGGTACTTGATCAGGCATCAATATAAGATCACTACACCCCATAGGTAGGGAGGGCGCGTCGGCTATGTGAGAGGTAGCCATGGCCACTCGGCTTGAAACACTTGACCAATAAGAGGTTCGTAGGTCATGGGAGTTGAGCTTGAAGCTCCCTTCATACTCAGTGAAAGGCTATAAACAAAAGATGAAGTTTAGGTGATTAGGGCCTTTCAGAGTCTGCACAATTAGTCGAACCGACAATGTAGAGCTTGAGACCCTAGATGAAGAGGGCATAGGCTTCTTCAACGGTAGCTGCATAAAGAAGTACTATCCTCCCGCACATCCACTGCACAAGCCTCTGATACTAGAGTTCCCTGTGAATGTACGAGTTGCCACGATTATAGAGATTGAGGACAAATATGAGAAAGTAGTGGCACCGACTTACCTATGCATAACGGTCACCGCCCAACAAACACATACTTTCAATTCATTGATCGATGAGGGGTCTGACTTTAATATCTTAATTCACAATCATTGGACTCTCATCTGTTGACCACAACTACAACTCACAAATGCAAACTCAGGCCATTTGGGGGTCAATCATACGCGCTTTTGAAAAAGTGCAAAGTTGTAGAATCTATTGAGTATAAGATCATACCCATGATATTTTATGTGTTGCCAAACGCAAATGATGTTGGTAAAGAATCACTATTTTAGGATGCACATTTAAGAAGCAAGCACATTGCAATGTTGATTAGAAGTCACAGTGCATTCACCTTGCCATCGACAACGTATGCATAGTGTCAATTTTAGGCAAGGGCAATGCAGCTCCATCAAAGCCCACAAAGCCATTGATAGATAAACCTCATACCTCATGAAAAGTCCATCCATTGATTCTCTTGATGCTCATAAGCCTCACATCTCATGAAATTTTTTTGGTATCACTGTCAAACTTTGTTTTTTATATCATACTTATAATATATACGCCTAGGTTTTGTGGTAGTCTTTTGAGTGGGTTATGTAACCGCAATAGAGAGCTATGACTAGAGAGGCTCTACTCATTGTTTCTTTGTGTGGTTTACCTCATTGTAAAAGGCTTTGAGTATTTTTGTGAGTGAGTAGTATTTAAATGTCTCATGAAGTTAGATGCCCCATGAAGTGTAGTTATGTCTATAGTTTTCAAGCATGACTTGAAGAGGTATTATGGGTGTCTCTCACATTTTTGGAAATTCTTCTTGATTACAACTAGATGTATGATGGAGATTTTTGATTATCTATAAGATCTGTTGGTGCCATTTCTTTCTCTATTTTTCTTATATGTTTCCAGCATATTCTCTAATTTATGTCTTTGATTTGCTATTATGAGTGTTGTAGGATGTATTCTCATGCTCTTATATTATTATTTTTGGGTTTTTCTATTGGTTGCATGATACAATATGATGTATTTACCACACTACCTACAGTAGTGTGCTATGTTCCTGTATGAGGCATTGCAATCCTATTATGTATTCCAGATGGATTAGGGGCTACAACAATAGTCTCCCTTGGTATTTTTTAAGAGGCAATTGTCTTCAATGTTTGAGTTGATTAATGCTTTATCTCGTATAAGAGCATCTTGCAAGTTACTCAACCTTAGAGACTCTAGGTAAGTATCTAAGGGTTGATCAAATCCTTGGAAAAATCTTGCAACTTGTTAGTGGATATCCATCTTGGGAGCATATTTCATGAGTGTTACACACTAGGAATAATATGCTTCTAGTGTTAGGTCTAGTTGTCTCAAGTTGAAGAACTTGTTTATCTTTATAGAATGATAGGAGGATAGCAAGTAACTTTGGTTTATGACCCCCTTGACATCTTCCCAAGTTATAGAAGCTTTGATGGTAGGATTCTCTTAGCACCATAGTTTCCACCATAAGCATGCCTTGCCAACTAGTAGTAGCTTTGCAATTATGGCATTGTTAGCCACTCTTATTCCAGTTGCATCAAAGTAATCTTTTAGGGTTTCAATCCAGACTTCAACATTTGTTTCAATATTGGCCCTTTCCTATTGAAGTTAGGACACTTATTTTCCTCTAAGAGGGACTTTGATGGTTTATGACCCCCTTGACATCTTCCCAAGTTATAGAAGCTTTGATGGTAGGATTCTCTTAGCACCATAGTTTCCACCATAAGCATGCCTTGCCAACTAGTAGTAGCTTTGCAATTATGGCATTGTTAGCCACTCTTATTCCAGTTGCATCAAAGTAATCTTTTAGGGTTTCAATCCAGACTTCAACATTTGTTTCAATATTGGCCCTTTCCTATTGAAGTTAGGACACTTATTTTCCTCTAAGAGGGACTTCTCTTGGAGCTCAACATTCATGATTGCAAAAGGTGCCTAGTAAACGAGATTACATAACTTAGGACATTTCTTCAGGTTATCTTTAACTCTTTCAATCTTGAGTTTATAAGTTGAAATATTAAGAAACCACATATGTAAATGATTTCTAATTTATTTATACCATTTTTGCTCTATGAAACCACCTATATCATATCTATCTAGCCATATGGTAGGTAGATAATGATTAGTAGCACAATAGACCTCAATATCAAACAATGCCCTTTGAAATCCTCGGGATGTCATAAGTTTTGTTGTCTAGTCGATGCGTGATCTACCTTACAAGAGAAGTGTTGGCTCATCATACATGGACCAACTTGAGGTTCCTAATTAACACTCTAAAGTCTCCTAGCAAAGGGTAGTCACTCGTGTGAACAAGCATAGTTAAAGAGGACTTGTGGCACACTTGGTTCAATAAGAATGAGAAATGAGAGGGAGTAGCAACTTGATCAAGTATGGAGGTAAGCGCACTACACTTGTAGGTGTGAGAGCACGCATGACTATGTGAGAGATAGCCATTGCACTTGGCTTGAAACGCTTGAAATAATAAGCGGTCCATGGGTCTTGGTGGTCGAGCGAGAAGCTCCCACATTTTGGTTCTGTTACTAGAACCAATGGATTCAAGCTTTGAGTGCTTGTGCACTTCAAATCGAGCATTGAAGTAGGGTTTTCCCCGAGCTAGTGCTTGAGATAGTTAGGAAGTGAGGGTGTTGAAGAGGTATTCGATCTCCTTTGTAAGGAATTTTTTCTGTTTTTTTGGATATAGGTAAGTAGATTGGATTAATGTAAGTGATTGCTTGTGATTTGGATGCATTTAGGTAAGAAAAAAATAAGAACCCAGAAATACACAGTAGAGTTTCTACTGTAACAGTAGGCCCAAAATAGGGAAAAAAATAGGAAAAAGAGAGCTTCACGACATTAAGACAACAAAGAGAGAGAAGCAAGAAGTAACAAAGCAAGAGAGAAAGGGTTTAAGGAGCTAAGAAGGTAGGGGGATAGCTCATTTGTCATTTTTGAGTTAGCGAGAGAGCTTGAGAGAGAGAGAGAGAGAGAGAGAGAGAGAGAGAGAGAGAGAGAGAGAGAGAGAGAGAGAGAGAGAGAGAGAGAGAGAGAGAGAGAGATCTTTGACAAGGGCAACCTTGTACTACTATATTCGATCAAAGGACATGAGTAAACATTGAAACTTGGAGGCCTTACCCTACTACGTTTTTATAATCAGCAGTACTAGTAACGTAGAGTTGGAAACCTTGGAAAGCCAGAGCATTTTCCATTTCAGTGTTAGTCATATTAAATGGTATTATCCTACTAAAAATAATTGTTTGCACAAACCACCTATAAAATAGCCCACCGTTCCCAAGTGAGCCATCATGGTGATGATCGAGCAAACATCGTAGGAGCAAATGGAGAAACCTACATAACTCACCCATCAGGCCATGACTAATCTCTTACCTGGAACCTTCAACATCAAAGCTACCACTATTAGTAACCTAGGAGCAAAGGATGACCTTATTATTTTACCCACTTACCTATAAATTTGATGGTTGGTTACTACCAAAGAGCTTATAGCTAATGCACTCATTGATGAAAGTGCTGATTACAACACCCTTCCAAACTATTTCTAGCACAATAATTAGGCAAATTGACAATGCAACCCACTAATGCACATCTACAATGCTATAGCGGCCAACCTCACTATGAAGTGTAAAATACAACTAATGGTGGAAAACATAGACCATTTCTATCTCCTTATGGAAGGAGTGGGAACCGACATCTTATTAGGATGCTCATATAAATTCATCATGGATTTCCACATTAGCTATGTTGACAAGTGCATACATTTGAAATTTTTGGGTGCAAGGGTTGTCTCAAACTTTAGCCTTGGGAACTCATTTTTTCACCTATTCCAAAAGAAACCCTAACATCATAGCCTTGATAAAATATCCCCTGCACCCTCAAAACATCCACAAATGCTATCTTGAATGATAATTCTAGGCCCAACTGAGTTTACCAACCTCAATATCCCATAGTGAACCCTTCAATTCCCTCCCAAGAGTCTACCTTACTAAATGTTCAACCCATAGAAGAACAAAAAATACAAAATATTAGCTACAAGGATGCAACCAAAAGGCATGTTGATCCAAATGGAAACTTTTTACTGACACCTAAGATGCTCTATAACTCACTACATTGTGTGATATATGTGTACATAACATAAGAGATACATGGATGGCAACCAAATGACATGTGGATTTGAATAGACAGAGGGGACTCCGAATACACCTACTCCATCTAGAATAGATGAAGTACTCACCACCACAACTAAGAAAATCATGAGCTACATGCTCCACCTAAGCCTTCTGTCACATCTGCATGTTCAAACATAGTACTTCAATTTATTTAAAAGCTTATAAGTTGATTTGCAAAGAACAAGGTAAAATCTCTACTCTACTCTCTATTGATTGCTATAAGAACATTAGATTGTAAACTTATGATCATCAAAACCTATTGAAAATGATAGATATAAGAAACCATCAATCTCTCTTAAGAGAAAATAACTAATCAATGACAAGAGAAAAAGAGAGAGGAAAAATACACCTATAAACTAATTTAAAGAATAGAAAAGGGAACCTCTACTCTACTCTATGTTGATTGTTGTAGCAAAAAAAAAAGCGCACACACGCGCACGCGCGCGCGCACGCACACACACACACACACACACACACACACACACACACACACACACACACACACACACACACACACACACACACACACACACACACACACACACACACACACACACACACACACACACACACACACACACACACACACACACACACACACACACACACACACACACACACACACACGCACACACACACGCACACACACACGCACACACACACACACACGCACACACGCACACACACACACACACACGAGCACCTATGGAATCTTCCTAGAATGATTTGTAAGAATTGGAAAAAACATCAAATCCTAAACCCTAAATAGCAAAAGAAAGGAACCATGACGTGAAGAAGAGAGAAATGAACAATTATATCTCTTACCTAAAATGATCTCTGTAAGAAGACAATAATAAGAGTTAGATCCAACATAAAGTTCTAAACCCTAAACAGCGAGAGAGAGAGAGAGAGAGAGAGAGAGAGAGAGAGAGAGAGAGAGAGAGAGAGAGAGAGAGAGAGAGAGAGAGAGAGAGAGAGAGAGAGAGAGAGAGAGAGAGAGAGGGAGGGAGGGAGGGAGGGAGGGAGGGAGGGAGGGAGGGAGGGAGGGAGGGAGGGAGGGAGAGGGAGAGAGAGAGAGAGAGAGAGAGAGAGAGAGAGAGAGAGAGAGAGAGAGAGAGAGAGAGAGAGAGAGAGAGAGAGAGAGAGAGAGAGAGAGAGAGAGAGAGAGAGAGAGAGAGAGAGAGAGAGAGAGAGAGAGAGAGAGAGAGAGAGATGTGCACATATGCCTGTTGCCCAAAATGTTTTGTGTAAGAACAAAAAAAAAAAGAGAGTTAGAACCAACATCAACTAAAAAACAGTAGAGAAGAGAAAACAAAGAGAGAGATAGCACTTATGTTCTACCCAAAATCTATAGCTACATAGAGAAGAAAATATAGATGCAAGAAGAAGGATTGAAAACATGATCGCTCTCACTATAGAAGTTCAATGGCCATGAAAAATCACCAAAATGGAGATGAGAGGGGAATGGTTTTGATGCTCAATTTTGGATCAAAAGGACTTCATGGGAGAAAAAAAATGAAATTGAAAAAAGTTTTTAAAAAGGGAGGGGGAGGGAAGTACAATGATAGATATACTCAAAATTTATGCCTATCCATTTTCCCTTTTTTAAATCCACACTACCCTTTTTAAAATAAAAAACCCAAGATTTGGAAAGAGAAGATTCGCCCTTCATGAATGTCAACATCCTAATATCTTCGTATTGGAAAATCCAACTCAACTCTTAAATAATGCTCCCAAGGGCTTTACATGCCATGTTAAATGTGAATAATATACAAGTGGTGGCATAGGGATAATATGGGAAGCACTCATTTGAGACCTACTACAGGATTCTACATAGATGTGCCAAATTGCTAGGTGATCATGGTTTCCAAATCTACCTCCAAGCCTCCTTTGACCAAGAATTGTTTACACAACTCCTACAAGTTGATGCTTAAGAATTATTGATGCATCTCTTATTAGTGCTTCATCCATGTTGTCATATGTTATGGTGAGTTCAACCATCAAGCTTTGCACTCCAAAGCCTCCCCAACCTCTATTGTTTAAGACATGAACGAGTCTCACAACACTTGCCACCATACCAATTATTCTAGGGTATCCTTAGAGGAAGAATGGGAGTATGGGGAAGCTTGCGATAGAGAAAAGAGTATAGTGGATTTGTAAGCTATGAAATATGCATTTCTAATGGTGTCATAAGATGCATATCATAAAGAAGGTGCTAGAGGCATCCTCATATACATGATGGCAATCATTCGTAAAGTGTACCATGACATGTATATGTATGTAAGTAGGTGGTGGAGGGTGAGGGTATCATGAAGAAGAAGAAGTATGTATAACTTACTCTAATGAGTCATGGAGGTGTTGTTGAGAAGTCATGTATAAACTAGGTTCTCTCAAGATCCCAATGTGTACTCCACTATATTGCTCCTTACTCAATGTGGAAAGCATATATGTTTGCTTATAGATTGTGACCACCTCCTTATCCTATTCTAAAAGAGGATACGGTGTCATGATCCTAACTTTAGTAGCTTCCAGTAGTAGCATGTGACTATCCCAATGACAATTAAATTGTATTGCATTGTTTGCTCATTGTTGTCCTCACATCAAAGTCTCCCATGAACAAAATCCCTTATAGTTGCAAATACCATGTGATCTAATTATAGTGTTTCCTATATATAATGATGAAATGGGATACTTATTCTTAATGGTGACTTGATTTAATTCCCTATAATTGATACACAGCATGAGGGTCCCATCCTTCTTTTGGAATAGAATAGGAGCACCCTAGGAAGAGTTGTTGGGATGAATAAATCCTTGATCAAACAATAGCTTTAACAACTCCTTTAATTCGATTGCTTTGGGGATAGACATTTTATAGGGCCATTTGGCTACAAGTTTGGCCCCAGGGACTAGTTTGATTTCATGATCCACATCCATTTCAAGAGGCAACCCTATTAGCTCCTTCAGAACATTGAAGAACTCACTTAACCATGAAGTCTAGTCTTTATCCTTGGTATCATCGACCTTGTTGAGTTTGACTAGATAAACAAGAAATCCTTTTCTTAATCCCTTCAAGATTCTACTAGCCTTGGTTAACTGCATCTTAGGTTTGCCTACCTTCCCTTGTGATTGGACTATTTCCCTTCTAGATCTTCACATCCTCTATACCTATGTCATATTTGGTGGTGTGTTTTGTTGAAAATAGTGCATAGCCTTAGAGAAAGAACAACAAACAAATGTACATACACAATAAAAGGATTCTAAATGTTAGATCAAACTTTAAAACCATATTAAGATCTTAATGGAAAATTTTTAAGATCATAATGAGGTATATGACCTACCAAATCAAGTTTTCAAAAAATGGGTCTATTAAAGAAGAGAAAAGAGACTGAGAGAAAGAGAGCGGGCTACAATCATATAATTGAAATTTGTCTCCAAGTCTCTTCTTCTCTAAGCTAGTGAGGATTTGATTAAGAACTTGACCTATAAATATGGTACAAATGAAATAGCAATGTTGCTTCAATGGATGGTCCATACCATAATATAAGCCAATAGTGTTCTCTTGCTGGTGAAAAATTGATATTGCCTTGATTGGCGACAAGGAGTGGTAAATATATTGTTGGCCCTTGGAAACTAACAAAAAGCCAAAAGTCTAACAAGGATGCACTATCACATGCAAGAGCATTGCCCTTTGTTCACACACAAAGAGAGAGAGAGAGAGAGAGAGAGAGAGAGAGAGAGAGAGAGAGAGAGAGAGAGAGAGAGAGAGAGAGAGAGAGAGAGAGAGAGAGAAGAAGAAGAAGAAGAAGAAGAAGAAGAAGAAGAAGAAGAAGAAGAAGAAAGTTATATTAACATCTACAAAAGGCCAAGTTGGCCTATGAGACCAAAAGGTTACATACAAAAGGTCTGGGAAGTTTTCCGAGTCTCAATAAAGCTACTATCTAGTGCTATGGTGAACTAGGTGAGAAGGTACAAAATGGTATACAGACTCGATACAATCTAGATGCACTTCAAGTGCAGTGTGGAACTGCTCATGGAGCGGGTCATCTTAAGATGTCCTGCATGGGCCTGTCTAGCATGAGAGGCTGAAGCAACAGGTGTGGTTCCCTGGTAGCACTCTAGAGAGAGAGAGAGAGAGAGAGAGAGAGAGAGAGAGAGAGAGAGAGAGAGAGAGAGAGAGAAGAAGAAGAAGAAGAAGAAGAAGAAGAAGAAGAAGAAAGTTATATTAACATCTACAAAAGGCCAAGTTGGCCTATGAGACCAAAAGGTTACATACAAAAGGTTTGGGAAGTTTTCCGAGTCTCAGTAAAGCTACTATCTAGTGCTATGGTGAACTAGATGAGTAGGTACAAAATGGTATACAGACTCGATACAATCTAGATGCACTTCAAGTGCAGTGTGGAACTGCTCATGGAGCGGGTCATCTTAAGATGTCCTGCATGGGCCTGTCTAGCATGGAGAGGCTGAAGCAACGGGTATGGTTCCCCGGTGGCACTCTAGAGAGAGAGAGAGAGAGAGAGAGAGAGAGAGAGAGAGAGAGAGAGAGAGAGAGAGAGAGAGAGAGAGAGAGAGAGAGAGAGAGAGAGAGAGAGAGAGAGAGAGAGAGAGAGAGAGAGAGAACCCTTTTTCTTTAGTTTTCTAAAAGATACTTTTCTTTCTCAAAAATCAAGATATCCACAAATTTCAAGGCAAGTGGACCACTTAACATGAGTTAACATTAGGCAAATTTTTTTTGGGACTTGCACCACCTTTTCAGTGCACCATTGTATAAGCTTATGCCCTAAAGGCAAATGCTAACAAACCTTTACCTTAAGAAAACAAAAAGAAGTGCAATTGATAATAGGAATTTAACTAGCATTGCCCACAATGAAATTATCTAGGCACATTACCTTATGCACACCATTAATAATCTTACATCCTAGTGCGGTGATTATTGTGTGAAGCTTAATCAATTAACCTTTGAGACAATTTATCAAGGGCTTACCTAGATCTCTTACAAATAAAATAGCCACTCTACCACTAGCTTTTGTGTAGTTTAGACCACTACGTGCAAGCATGTTTGGTGGTACAAAATTTGTACCAATTTTTTGCTTGCCCCTTTGGTTCTTTTAGCAAACTTGGAGGTAGTTTGGATTTTTAAAGGATACCTTCAAAGAAACATTAAAAAACTTTGTAGCGAAAAGTCTAAAATAAAAAAATACGTGGCAAGGATGCCTATTATGGTTTGGATATCCTATAGTTGAATGTGCAGTGGTGGATGTAAGTGAACTTTCTTTTTTTAATGTATAAATGTGATATGAGGTCTTTCATTGGATAGTTTCATGGACACCGGTCTACTTAATGCTCTCTTCTTCCTACTTAGGGTTTCTAGGGTTCTATTTATTGAGGACTCTTGTGTCCACAATTTTGAAGGTGTCAAGCTAGTAGACTTTTAGAGTAAGTATTGCTTTGGAGTATTGTGAGTGCTAGTTGCTATGAGGATTCCAACTTGCCAATCCCCTTGAAGAGCAACCCCTAGAGCCACTACCAAAAAATGATCAAAGACAAATGGGACCAAAACACCCACTAGTAGCCAATAAGAGGTCTGTAGCACTAAGAAAGAGCAACATGGTAGCATGGAATCTACCACACCCAAAGAGGACATGGGTCGATCCTTGGAGAGGAAAAATGTATCGTTGATGAGAGGATAGAGAAAACTTCATTTGTGCAGGAGGACAAATTAGCCACAAAGAAGGGTAAGCAATTGCTTGATCAGATGTAGAACTTATAGGATGAATTTTTGGTGGTGAGCACTATGCAGTAACTAATTAAATACTTGTGTATTGTGAGGAAAAACAAAATGGATGAGTATCCTATACTATACAAATTTTACTTTATAGTAGAAGAACTGCACGAGGAGCGTGTCCTAAGCCTTGAGGGGAAGGTCACTCATGACTTATCCAATGCTGATCTTTAGAATGATTAGTGGCTTTTTGTGTCCAAGTAGTGGCATCAAAAGAATGCCACAATTTACCTAAACCATTTTCAATAAAGTTTATTTGAGGATTTCATATTGCTTTTCTACAAGGTGTACTAGGATACTCCATCATGTAGGGAGATCACATCAAAATTTGCCAGGTGCTATGCTTTCAAGAGGTATAATACTACCAAAAATGACCCATTAGGACATAATTTTACATAGGCAAAGTTTGGAGAGAGTGTGCTAAGGTTATGGAGAAGCAAGCTTGGAGGGTTGGAAAGGAAGTTGCATAATTGATAGAAGGCAAACAATGTATTTCAAGGCAGTCTTGGGTCCAATCGAAAGATTGATTGCACATAGGGTGCATCAATATCTGCACAAAAGAGGATAATGTTTTGAATTTTTGACATTTTGTGATAGATTGCATTTTTGATTTGGAGGCCACCACCATTGATAGGGTTTTGACAAACTATATGCAAAAGTTGAGTAGGTTACATGAGTTGAGAACAACTCCCTAAGAAAAGAAGGAGAGTTTGCTAAGGATTGAGCATTCCAATGCTATTGCAAATGGAATCAAGGATGACACTATTGTGTTTGAGTGATGCCTTGATGAGTCATGGTAATAGGGTCCTTTTGATGTTGAAGAGGCAAAATAAGTACATGCAAATCTAAATGCGTCAAAATGCATGCTGCATCAAATTGAAATCACCAAGGTTATATAGAATCTTGCCCATAAGTGGAGGCTCAATAGGTATTTCATCTTTGGTATGCCTCGTTAAATTCTTTTGGTACAAATTGTAAATAACATGACATACACATATTCTTGTGCTAGCTGAATGGTTCTGTATACAAATTGTAAATAACATGACATGTACGTATTCTTGTGCTAACTGAATGGTTCTTTAAGTACTTAGTTTTGATGTAGGGTAGTTTTTATCTTGATGCATTTCTAAACATTTGGTACATTTTGATACATTATATAGCAAACATCATTTTAGCTTATTTTGATACCTTATTTTTGTATGCCTTGTGTACCAAGCTTTGATCTTGGTTTTTTTTCTACTACTTGCTAAAAATTTTGATAATCATTGGTATCCTAGAGATGACATTTGGTACCTTTTTGCATTCAAATTTGGGACTTATTATTTTAAAGACATTTTTTGGAAATTTTTGATATTTTTATTTTATTATTATAAAGAAATTTTTGGAAATTTTTGATATTTTTATTTTATTTAAATAGCTCTTAAAACCTTTTTTGGTACTATTTTTACTTGAGAATTTGGAGTGCTATTTTGGTAGAGAGGTATATTTCAGCCCACAATCACTTAGGAGGCATCCCTAGAAACATATTGCGAGCACTATTGTATGTTTGTTCATGATCTCAAGGTAGCTCTCCTCCTTGATGTTGTCACAATATTTTTTTTTGGAAATAAGGGAAGCCTCTTGTATATGTTGTAGGTACTTCATGTTTTGTGTAGAGTTTGGGTGGAAATGTGTATAAAACAAGTTGTTTGTGTTATATGACTGTGTATGATGTCAAATCATGTGTCAAGTTACAATGTCACAAGGGCCAAGATTTTGGGAAATGATGAAGATCTTGATTTCACACATTGGTGGTATGATAAGGCCTTGAGGAATTGTGTACATGAAAGGAGGAAAGGTTGGAGAAGATTGTAAAAACTTATCTCTTGCAAGGATGCTTGCAACTATTAGGGGGATGCCACCCTTGGTGGAAATGAGGATTACTTTGTGGCCAAAAGGTGGTTGTGCAAGGCCTTGTGTAAATCCTTAGTAATAAAGTTCAATGAAGAGAACCATGTCAACTATATTGCATGACATCATGGGAGACCTTCCAACAAGGCAAGATGCATCCAATTGCAACAAAAATAGTATGTGGGTGTCTTTGGCTACTTGATGACACCATAAAGATAGACTTTGATGAATCAATTGATAATATATATGCATTGCATGTTGTTGTAATTCATAGCTTGAAATTAGTGTAGATTGCACTAAATCGTAGTTGATCTATGTGGCACCAATCCCCTTGACTATGGTTTTCCCCCTCCTAGCATTGCGTGGAAGAAAAATCAAGTATCTGCTAAAGCCATAGAGGCTCAAGGAGAGACAAATTGGTGAGATCCTCCATGAAATCTTGCAAATAAGCTTGAAGAGTGAAGGGAACGGACATGCTTCAAAAAAGTAATGGAAAAGATAGTCTCAACTATGTCCACTAGGCACTTCTTTGTCCACGTCTCTTTAATTGCCTTTCAACAATGGCCATGACATGCTAAAATGGGAGGACCTCCACCACTTTTCTCTAGTTCTTAGCCATATCTTTCAAGATTAACCACGATTTGTTATAGAAGAACCTATTTAGTCATGGCTATGGTGTAACTAAACCTTGTGACCAAATTTCTAATTGCAATGCCTATCTTAATGTTTGTAAAATTGGATTATGATATGAAAATGACTCCATAATAGAACCAAAATCAAGCTCTGATACCAATGATTTGAAGGAAACTTCAATTAGAAAGAGTTACTTAATATTCTAGCAAATATCCATGGAAGCCATGATCATGACATATATTTTTAAGTAGCATATAATGCCAAGAAGCCATATCTACAAGAAAGAAGATGTATAATGGACAGTATGCAACATGATACTCACCTCATGCTCATGTGTTCAAAGAGTACACACCCTGTGGTGGGAGGTTAGAAGCCTTAAGAGCTCGATTGCATAACTTGAGAAATGATAAAAAAATCCTCACAATGGCAAGATCTTGCCTTTTTATAATGGCTCTTGGTCACCTAAAGTCTTTACAAGGCTAAGGCTAAGCTTTACTTTATTACAACTATTGTTTAGTGTGTTTGGCTTAGATGCCTCTTGATTGATTTGGGTGCTAGGATAGTTGTTTGCCACCACCATCTTCATTGACCATCATAGCACATTGGCAACCACATAGAATCTATTCTTCCATGTATATACTAAGCACATTGAGGTGCATTATCATTATGTTAGACATAGACTCTCTATAGGAGAGATCATCTTAGCATGTGTGCCAACATAAGACAACCTTGCATATCTTTTCACAAAGGCTTTGCCTTGTGAGAAGTTCAATGATTTTCACCAAGATTTGGCCTTATCCCCTTTGTGGATTGATCTAGTCCACCAAGCATGGCACTTCCCTATACATGAGTGCTAGGTCTTGTTCATCACATCACATCTAAGGGGGAGCTTCTCACTTCACAACATCAATTTGATTGCCAAGGGGAAGATTTAGGAGTTAGGTCAAAAGGCACAAAATGCCACATTCCCATTCTTGAAACTATGATATGAGCTTAAAGCTTCATTCAAATAGAAAGGTTTTCAACTCATGACCAATGCTAAGGAGTAGAAGGCCATAAATATATTTGAGTATAATCTAGCATATATAGCTCCCACTTCCCTTTGAGTGATGGCCACTATTAAAAAAAAAGAACTTTCATGCAATAAAAATAACCATACTCTATCACGCAAGATTTTGACTAAGCAAGAGATGAATGTGGCAAGTAAGTTATGCATATGTCACATTATCTTAGACATTGAAAGCTGTATTATGCTTTTTTTTTGTTTGACCCCATGATCTAGACATACATTTCGAGTTTCTCCTTCAAGAGATGCCTCTATAGAATGAAGCACACAATTGCGGATAGAGAGTTATCTCAAATGTTTACAAGATTTCAATGTGATCTATCTCAGACATTTAAATATATATTATGCAATTTTTTGTTTGACCCCATGACCTAGGCATATATGCTTATCTTCAATACAACCTAATTTTCCATTAGTGAATTAACACATATTTTTGGTACATAAGTAACTGTAAAAAATACAACTTAAAAATTAGTCTACAACAAATAAAAAGAAGAATCACATTACTACTTTAAGTCCTCATTGATCAACTAAATATTGCTCTTAAGATTTATCAAGTTGTGCAAATCAGAGTTCATGGACATTGCGAAAACTTAAACTTTAAGAGAACATCAACAATAGGAGGAAATCTTGATTATTTCACCACATGGGCAAGGCTAGGAGAGGGAAAGATCTACTCTACTTCCTCAATATGCAAGAAGAAACTCAAGGGTCCCCTAATCATGCCCTATCCTCTTCAAGAGCCATCCATAATCATGCCCTATTCTCTTCAAGCAAACAAACCTTGACTTAAATCTCACCAACATCAACCTTCTGCAAAGAGAAGCTATAAGTCCCTTGAACAACAACTTGACTTTTAAAAAAATTGTCATACCCATATGGGAGCTTAGTTTTTCTTCAACCCTAACCCTGTTAGCATCAAGTCATTATACTTTAATAAACTTGTCCCCCAACATTTTTCATGTGTATTTATGTGCATGTAACTAATCTAAGTAGTTGAATTTACAATTTCCAAGTAGCCATTGTATTCTAACCCTTATGTGTGTAAGGCTAAAAGCCTTACATATAATGATTTTTATGGATTTGATAAAAAGAAAGAAAATAAGCACTCATGGGCACAACACACAACACCTAAAGGTTCTCAAATTAAAGATGTGAGACGATCTTGATCAACTTGCCTATGGCTAAAACTTATCTCCGTGAGTCACTTTTTATTTTCTATCTAACCTATTCAACAACACAATCAATATTTTTTCTTGCAATTATGGAGATCCCCTTGCTTCATCAACAAAATACCCATCAACAAGAAGAAGCGTGAACAAAATAATATTCTAACTAAGTACTACTTACATAAGGATGTGCACTCATGTAATATTTACACCATGAACAAAAACAATCTTCTAACTAAGTACTACTTATGTAAGCATGTGTACTCATGTGATATTTATACCATAACCTATATATGATAATTCTCTAGCATTCTATTTTGAGTTTGATCCATCTCTCAAATCCAACGAGATATGTCATGTGCACAAAAGAAAGATTGGTACTTCCCCTAGGAAGTGTACATACACGAGTTTTTCAATTGTAGGATCAAAAGTTCAAGGAGGGTCTCCAACTGTCACCTCTACTTCTATAGCAAGCCTATAGCCTATAGCCTTGCATACCTTGTAGTCCACACTCTCTAATCCTTCAAGCTTCACCCAATAAGGAAGGACTACCAATCAAACATACCAATTGCAAGACCTACAATTCTCAAGTACCTTGACAACTAGTTAATCGTTCTCAAATCCCATCAAAGAGCAAGGCCAACTGCATTCCTCATCTCTGATAATATCAATATTTATCATCAATAACACCCTTTTCTCCTTCCACAACAATCAAAATCAAGCCTCAACATTCCACATCTAGGATGCAACCCTAAGCATGCTACTTTTGATAGAGAATGCCAAGGGACCGATGCTCACCTATGGGGGCACAATGATAATCAAATCAAGGATTGCAAAAAAAAAGTAGTTGTTAAACATAGCCATTGGAATCCAAAAGTGTGAAGGAAACTAGCAAGGGTAATAAGAGTTGTTGGAAGCATCAATTTCATAAGCTATAAAAAATAGTAGTTGCCATGAATAATAACTAAAAATAGTAATTGATGATTAGCAATTGAAAATAACAAGGAGAGATTAAGTCAAGACCTAGAAACATAACAAAATAGTTTTTGGATATACTTGAGGCATTGGCATCTCTTAAATATTTATCTCTATTTAGTCTTCACATTCATGTCTATTCCATTATATTTTAGCATCAATTGTAAGGAGTTGCAACACACGGAGAATAGTTATTATAAACTTTGAGTTTCAAGCTTACTTCTGTGCAAATTGTGATAACCTATAGATAAAACTATAATGTCTAGCATGAATATGCACATACTAAATAACCTTGAAAACTAAATAGGAAAATCCCAAGCATGCATTTCAATAACTTGTAGGTAGCCCACAATAACCTAGTATAAAAGACCAAGCATTGTTAGTAGAACAAGAGAGAAGGATCCATCACAATTGAAAATTGATAGAGGGTGCCTAACTCTAAATGAAACCCTAATGTATATAATGTGTGAAATGAATAGAGAGATCATTCTTGCATGTGCAAACTATAGGGAGCCTCTTTTTTGCTATCTTATCTATCCTTTTTCTTGGTTCAACATAGGTTGAGTGAGGAGGGGGGTGCAAGAGGGAGGGACTCAAGGAAGAAAAACTACTCATTTTTCTTGTTCTTGTTCTTGTTCTACTTCTTGCTACCTAGACTATGAGAAGATGAGAGCCTGAGTGAGAGATTGAGTGAAAGAGAGGAGTTGAGAGTGAGGGAACAATTGGTAGAAGCTCGATTCATTGTCATTGTCTTCTTCTTCTTCTTCTTCTCTTGGAAATGGAATGGTGGTAGTATAGATGGATTGAAGGAGGATCAACAACAAATTGAGAGGAGCTTATAAAAGAATTTTATGGTGGATTGGACTACAACAAGTGTAAAGGACCATGGTAATGCTCATATCCATTCTTGAATTATGCTTCTTTCTTTTCATAGGATTGAGCATTGGTTGGCTAGTTGAAATAGCTTGAGTAGAGAGAGAGAAAATACATGAAAGGATATTTATCTATCCAAGTTCCATTGTTGAGCTCCTCATAGAGCCTAAAATATTCCCTTTCTAGTCTTGCCTCTGAGGCAAGAACTAATAGAACAACATGCACCTTAGGTCTTTGTAAGAAGGTATTTAGACTTAAAGCTCTAGGGACCTAGCTAGGTGATAAGTTTGGGGCCTTTGCGCTTTCTAAGAGGGTATTTACACTAAAAGCTCTAGGGATTTGGCTAGGTAGGCATGTATATTACGATTTGGCTTTTGAATTTAACTCTTATTATTAACTATTAAAGCTCTAGGGATTTGGCTAGGTGATAAACTAGGGGCATGTGCACTAGGTGAAAGGGTGAGCTAGAGTGAGAGTGAGAAAAGCATGAGTAGAAGTGAGAGCTATGGCTATGGAGGTTTGAACTCAAGAGAGTAAGATTGATATGTGGGAATTGCAACAACAATGTTATGTGACCCACCCTCTCTTTATTATTCCATAGTAAAGAATAAATAGTAAAGATGACAATGATGGGTGGCTACCACCTACAATGCATAGGTGTGTGAGTACTAAGGCAATATAAATATAGTTAACTAGGCACAAGTGAGCTTTAAACCCCAACAACCTCCCACTTAAGGGCGTGTGTATCGAGAGTGAGGAGAAGAAACTAAAAAATGTACATATGAATACAACTGAATGATAGAAGACATCATCTTATCCTATGCCCATCATCTTCCTAAGGAAGGCATAATGTTCCATTGGGAGACTTTTAGTTATTTTCATTAGGCAAGGAAACCAAATCCTAAGTATGATTCTTTTGCAATGAGTCAAACTCGGATTGCATAGCCCTCTCCTAACTTGAATTGTCACCTTTACCCATAGACTCATAAATAAGAGGCTCATTAGAATTTGTCACTATGACATATTGCATAGAAGGGTCATAATAACAGGAGGACGTGAGGCTTGCATAGGG
This sequence comes from Lygodium microphyllum, assembly GCF_053477565.2. Classification (NCBI taxonomy): domain Eukaryota; kingdom Viridiplantae; phylum Streptophyta; class Polypodiopsida; order Schizaeales; family Lygodiaceae; genus Lygodium; species Lygodium microphyllum. The sequence continues at coordinate 22,907,132 of NC_141150.1, forward strand.
CATTGTAAAATTGACTATGGAACTAGTATTCTCATCCTCTTTGTCCATCATCATTATGATCTTGCATATCATTCTAGGCCAATGGAGCATCAACGACAATTGCAACCTATCTAACTAGGGTTGGCTATACATTAATAAGAGGCTTCTCTTGAAAGATGACCCCACCCACTTCAATAATCTATTTAAGTTACTTATGCATCTTTTCCTCACGAAACATAACATTATGCCTACGAATAACTTTCCTAGCATGTGGATCTCATAAACAATATCCCATTTCATTTGCATCACCATATCTAAAAAAGATACATTTTATAGACTTTGGATCCGACTTATTGTGCTTGTCTTTGGGAATATGGTAGAATGCCTCAAATCCAATGACTAGCAATTGTACATATGAGGGAGTTTTACTAAACCATACCTCAATAATTCTACCACCAAGAGTAGTGCATAGGGATCTATTAATCAAGTGACATGTAGTAGTAACTACTTTAGCCCAAAATATATGAGGTGAGCCTACATGACTAAGAATACTATGGATCCTCACTTGAATAGTCCTATTCATGCACTCTACACAATACCATTTTGGTGTGGGGTAGAGGGGATGGTCAATTGATGCTTAATGCCTTGATCATCACAAAACTACTCAAAGACACATGATACATACTTACCTCCAGTATTTGATCTTAGATATTTTAGCCAATGCCCAAACCGGTTCACAAAGCACTAAAATGTTGCTAAAGTCTCTAACTTTTGCTTGATATAGGATAGGCCTTAAATTTATTTGAAAAGCCATTAATGAACAATGACAAAGTACTTACTACCATCCAAAGCTGCAAACATTTGAATGCACTAGAGCTAGGGGCTCATCTATATACATAGAACTAGATTCATGAGTATTATGCATATGCCTACCACATAAACAATGATCACAAGAATCAAAACATAAATAATCCAGGGATAGGAGATACTACAAATGAGTTTAAACTTTAATCCTTTGAGTGACAAGTGCCCAAGGCAGTAATACCAGAGAGATACATGAGGGAGATCAATAATGGCCAATACATTGATCAATGTGGATCCAAAAACAAGTAAAGGATAAAGATTACCAAATTTGGCACCTCTATTAAAAGTGAGGTTTCAATGAGTGATTTTTCATGAAAAATCACCAAAAGAAACATGATACATCATCCCACTGTCTTACAATATCGAGTTTTGATCAAAGTTGATACATGTACATTATGCAATACAAAAGAAGTACCAATAGAAAATTGTGAATGTACATCACTAAAGCAAACAATATCATATACATGATCATCTCCCAAGCAGACTGAACCAAAAATGGTATGATAAGTATAGAAGTAATAGTGATATGAGGCTATATGAAAGGAAGCCTCTACATCAAATAACAAGCACGAAGAGAAGGAAGACTTGACCATAGATCAATTTGTGGCACCAAACAAGGAAGCAACCAAAATATAATCACATGAATTGTACTCCAATGGATGAATCTCCTCAATCTTGATACTGGATTTAGTAATATCCTGATCATTAGAGGTCTTAGTATTATCTTACACTTTCCCTTTGGCTTTCTCACACCTCCTAGTGCATCTTCTTACACTATGGCCATGTATGTCCCTATTGGCCACAGTAATGATATGTAAGAGAAGACTTAGGACCACCAGATTTGTTATGACCCTAACCACGAGGTCTAAACTTAGACCTATTCTGCTATGGGTCTCTATCATTGTCGTGACGTTGCACGTTGTCGTGCCGCTATGTGCACACCATGAGAAAAACTCGAGTGTGGCTTTCTTATGATCTGGAGAGCCAATGCCATTTTAGACATTAGTGTTAGTATCCATGGTTCAAAAATATTAGATTTTTGGACAAGTTTTACTCATTTTTTGATATTTTAGATATTATCTCTTGTAAAAATCCATAAAACTGTAGATAACTTCTAGAGCAGGATGACATGTAAAAGAAAGCATGTAGCTTTCAACCATTTTGAGAGGATTTTATGTAAAAATAGGGATTAGCAAAATCACGCAACGTGCGATTGTTGTTTTTTCAAGCAATGAACAACACTCCGAAGTGGGAGATGAAGGAGTGATCTGGCAAAATTTTGGCCAGGTATGCTGGTATTTTACCCCCCTTTTCAGAGTCAATGGAAGCATAAAATTGGCAATCTGAGTAGTATAGAGGAAGATATTATTTTATGCACGTTTTTGTCTACAAGAGTTTTATCTTCTCATAATGTAGAAATAAATTGACAGGCTTCACCTTTGTGAGTATTCTTCTACATCTTCTATTTCTTTCTGTGAGTATTCTTTTACATCTTTTATTTCTTTCTATGAGTATTCTTCCACATCTCCTATTTCTTTCAACCCCTTCTCTTTTGTCTACTCCTCTGCCTGAATTTCCCTTCACCCTGTCGTCTCTTACCTCCATGGTAGACTTTCAATCCCAAACACTCTGACAGTGGTGAACTCGATGTGAAATTCGGTAGCAGAGGTGTGTAAAGATGGGGGATTCTACTGGATCAAGTGGTGGTGATGCTTTACAACAAATGATTACTTTGTTGTAGCAACAACAACAACAATAGTTGTTGTTACACTAGCAGATGCAAACTCGACAGGAAGCAGAAAGAATTGATTCCTTAGCTGTGAATGCATTGCAGGTAGTGGGGCAAGAACTGAAGCTGTTAAAGGTCAAAATGTTTCAGCCTTTATCCAGTTGTATGAAGAAAAGATGTTGTTTCATGGGGTACCATAGTATGCATGGAGTTGATATTTCTCCCGTTTAGCCATGCATGCATTGCATGATCGAATTGATGAGTTATATAGAAGAGATGCTGATTGGGCAACTTTCAAGAAAGATTTGAGAGAAGAGTTTTCCCTGGAAGATGCAAGATTGGTAACTAAAAAGACATTTATAGATTGGATTGAAAAGCCCAATAAAGGGTTGACTGCTATAGCTTTGCTTCGTGAATTTGAAAGTTGGTATGCGTAGTTGGATGCCGATGAGCAGCAATCATTGGAGAGTCAGAAAATTGATTTGTTTTTGAAGGATGCAAATCCTGTTTTGCAGGAGAAGCTAACTGATCATTTAGAAGATGCCTCTTATGAAAAGGGACTGAAGTTAGATTGGGCCAATGTAATTGAGGCAGTGCATATGTTGGTAAAGAGAGAGAGGATGAAATTAAGATGGGGTACAGGCACCACACCTGTCAGTGCTTAGAAGGGGGATTGAAATTTCAGCCAAGGCACTTGTAGCTATGGTGGAACAGCCGGCTATACCTGTTGGTAACAGCTCTTAAAAGTGATGCTATGGATGAATTAATCAAAGGCATGCATGATTTGAGGCTCAATTTGACAAAAATCTATGCAAAGGTCAAAAAGTTGGATGTCAAGGTAGAAGAGAAGGGCTAGCAATAGCCCAAAGGCTGTATAGAGAAGGATACAAGAGGAGATGCATTTGGTGTGATAGTTTATAGTATGAAAAGCAAGACTATATAGCCTACCGTGAAGCAGAAGCAAAAAGGTTAGTATAGACAAATTTTGGAAATGGTGGCATGAAAAAGAGGTTGGAAGATATGGCTACAAGGACAACATTTGTTGCCATAGATGTAGCCACGTATGGGTTGAGAATTGAAAGGACTGATGAAGCTTGTAAAGGAGGCATGGCTGAAGCAAAATCTCTTGTTTGGATGCAAGCATTAGATTGCATGGAAAAGGGAAAAATAACAAAGTTTGAATTGGCTGATGCAAGTCAAAGTATACGAGGGAGAATAGGATGGAGTATACCAGTGGATTCATTTTTAGCCTATTCTTGTTTGGCTGAGGTTCATAATTAAGAAGCTCTTGTGGAAGAAAAGAGAAGAAGAGATGAGGACACTCATGGTCCTTCCTTTTTAGGCCCATCTAAATGCATAACATGAAGTAAAATGGAGCAGCAAAAAGAGACTGAAAAAGTCATATCTGAGCATGTTATGGAGGATGCATCTCAAGTGAAGAAACAAGAAGGGAAGAAAAGAGGCAAGCAGCCCGGTTACAGGTTACAATCGGATCTTGAGACTGCCACAAACCTTAAAAAAATCTTGGAAGATTGCATACTTGGCAGTAGAGTGGAATTCACACTTGGAAAAGTTCTTGGAATCACAAAGCATGAATTTCATGATGCAATCATTGATATGCTGAAACGAAAAAGACAGTTTAATGGTGAAGTTTTGCAAGCATTGATGCAGGTTGACAAAGACATAGAGAAGCATCTTCAGAGGGAATATGATGATGCATGTCATGCTATTTTGGAACGGGCTGATGTTGAAAATGGGCTAAATGGGAGTATAGACAACAAGCTTGTGGCTAAAATTGATCTTATGGGTAGCATTAAGCATAGAGAGGAGGCTATGTATAATGGGGATGTTCGTCAACAAGCACATGAAGAAGAAGATGCTCATTTTATTCCAAGCAACCACTATTCATGAACCCATTGGGCTCAGAGACAATTGTTAAAGTGGAAGAAAGAGAGACGCCTTGCATAGCTCTCTTGGATCATGGTTCCAAAATCAATGTTATGGCACACAGCTTGTATGAGAATGGAGGTTGGCCGATTGATGTAGATCCGGGATGGCGCATGCGAGCAGTAAACAATTCATCAGGGGATCTTTGTGCGGCTTGTCCGAATGTACCTGTGACTATTGGAGATGCTAGGGATAAATATCATTTTTTAATGTATGATTCATGTAGTTATCCAATGATTTTGGAGCAACCCTATATTTTGAATCAAGACTGGAAACAAAAGCCTTGGATGAGGGTTCTTCATATGCTCGGGTTTGGAGTAAAGACAATACAAAGGCGGTACAGTTTCTCACTGTTTGTGTGAATCATCCCCACAATTGGGATGGCTGTGGGATAATCCTATGCCACCTAATGCACGATAGTTAAGGGTTTTTAGACAGCACTACTATAAGTGTAGGCTATGGTAGTGCCTCTAGGAAGATAATTATGCCTCCAAGAAAGGGGGAAACTATATTTGTATCTAGATTGCAGGAATGGACAACATGTAGTCTTGGTAGTTTTAAGAATATTTCAGCCATGTGCAAAGCTGAAAAGAAATATGTAGGATGGGATGAAAAAGAGTTGAAGACATATGGTTTGATGGCTGCAAATGAAGGTATTTCATAGCTATTTTAAGGGCTGGTTGATGGTGATACAGTGATTGAAATTACTATAGCAATTAATGCTGAAAACATGGCAGAAAAAGAGGTTATTTATGTTGACACTTTAGAGATGTATGAAGTCATTCAAGAGTTTGCTAAGCATGAATGTTATGGGCTGCAATATGGACTGCAAAACAGGGTTGAAGCAAGGGTGGATACAAAGTACAAAACTATTGCAAAGAAGGCTAAGCTTGTGGCTTTGCCTTTACCATTTGAAAGTGATGGGTTGGCTGAAAAAGTGACTCAATAGACTAGTTTACGAGATGCACATGGAGTAGGACATAAATTTACAACTCAAACTTTACAAAAGCTAAAAATTGGTGATACAAGCTTTGTTTTGCATGTAGAAAGAGCTTATTTTTTGCATATGTTGGCAAGGCATGGGAAAGCCTTTGCGTTTTAGCTAGATGAAATTGGATGTGTTGATTCGACCATAGTTTCACCTATGGTGATCTTTACAATACCTCATGTGCCATGGAATTTAAAGCCTATTCTAGTACCTCGGGCATATTTGCCTAAGTTGCTAGAGATTTTCAACGAGAAGTAATGGAAGATGAAGAGGATGATGTGATAGGTGCTGAAAATGAATTTATGACAGCAGGGAATGAGTATATAGCTGATGTTACTGTAGGTACAACTATTGTAATAGGGATTTCAACAATAAGAAAAGGGCTTATAGCCATGGAGAAGAGATGGGCAGTAGAGAGAAAGCATCATCAGTGTTATGCTTTAGTGAGATCACCATTTTTGGAAGAGTTGTATGAGGATGATTGGTTGAAAATAGACCAATATCTTAGCCTCATGACAAAGAAGGCTGAGTGGTTTGAAGCTAACTTCAAAAGGATTAAAAGAAAAGCTTATGGGTTTTTCTTGAAAGATGGATATTTATGGAAGTATGCAAAGAAAAAGAGAGGAGCTCCAGTACGTGTATTGGGAGATAGGGCTTCTCAACAATAAGTGATGTAGGAGTTTCATGAAAGGTTATGGGCTGGACATAGAAGAGTTTGGGGCACATTTTCCAAGATCAAAGAGAAGTATTGGTGGAAAAACATGTATAAATATGTGGAGCATTATGTTGAATCATGCAGTGTCTGTTAGATGTATTCCATGGTAAAGCATAGAGATGGGTTGCAATCGACCTATCCATTGTCTATGCATTACAAATGGGTAGTTGATCTAGTTACCATGCCTATAGGTTTATGGAATATGAGATATCTTGTGCTTGCATAAGAAGACTTGAAAAATCAAGTGGAAGGCCGAGCTCTTAGTACAAATACTACTCAAGCAATTTGTAGGTTCTTATTAGAAGAAGTCTTTTGCAAGTATGGTTGTGTTGGTAAAGTGGTTGCAGATAGAGGAGAATTGGATGTGGATGAGGCTCATGACTTGCAAAGAGATATGTCCTAGGTGACTGCAAGTCCATTGGCTCTTGGGTCTGCCCTCCTAAGCCTCTACCTATTCCTTTACCTAATGCCATCACTGGTACTAGTAGGTAGTCCATAAGGACTGCATTTCCCTCTTCATCATACGAGATGTAAGGGTGCACATAAGGCTCTTTGTCGTTCGGCTCCTCCACGTAGTGGATTGGAGCGTCACTTGGTGGATGGGCCATGTAGGGTCCAGGTGGTCTAGGTATGCTCGTAGGGTTTATCTCCATCCTAGGAATATCTGACTTGGCATCATTGGATGCCGAGAGAGCCAATGGGACTCCCCTTTTGAAGAATTTTGGCAACCTATTCGCTAGGTATAGTTGATTATATGGTTGCAAGTAGGGGAGTCTCCTCGGTAGTTTGCAATGCACGGCATTGTGGATGAACCTATCACAATTGGCACAAGGTCAAGACTAAGGGTCTTGACACTCAGCTAGCAGGTGATTTCCACCACAATACACGCATTGGACGTGAGGGCATGTTGCTCGACTCATCATCTCTTATAATCTAGCTAGCTCCATCTTCATCTTCGCTAGCTCCTGTTTAGAAATGAGAGACACAGATAGAAGAGAGGAACGGGAAGCTTAGTCATGCTCTCTATCTTCCATTTTTTATTCCATTGTACTTCTTCACTTACCAAAGAGTAAGTTATACACTAGGTTTCACTAGCCATGACTAAATCTGGTTAGGTCACACCGAATAACCCGACTTATTAAATGTTCCACACATATATAGCTGGACATAGCTAAGACACTGTCGATCACACACAAGAGCTTGAAGTCCCAACACTCCCCCTCAAGCTCAAGATAAAACCTGTACACCAAGTAGCTGTTGGGATTGATAGAACCATGGACACTAACATTAATGTCTAAAATGGCATTGGTCCTCTAGATCAATAAGAAAGCCGCACTCTAGAGTTTTTCACATGGTGTGCGTGTAGCGGTAGGACATCCACCCCCTCCTAGCCTGCACATCCTCTGGCATGTGCCAAAGTCTTATGGATCTGTAGTGTTAGAAGAAGTATCCTCTGCCATGTCAATGTATTCATCTTCCACCTCTTCTTCTTCCATATTCTCATGTTCATGCTCAGTATCCAACTCATTCAACTCATATGCTGAAGACTCCATACATTTAAAGAGCTTGATATGTTTTCTAACCACTGGAATCCTTAGAGCTGTCCCATCCATCTCATTTAATGCATAGGTAGCATTATCAAAAACAAACCTTACACATATGGACCAAACCACCACTTTGCCATCTTCAGACTAGCACTATGTTGATTTTCCAAGTTGCTGTCATAAACCAGCACCCAATCCCCTTCTTGTATAGCTTATGGTTGAAGTCTGTGTTGCTTGTCAAACCTCTTCTTGTTCTTGATCCTTGCAGTCTTCAGTTCTTTCATGGCTGTCTCAATGTCTTCATGCCTTCTTTCTAACTGTCTAATGCATAGGGTCAACACTCTTCTCTATTCAAACCCTCTTCCCATGATAGAGCACTCCAAGTAGCAATAGTCTCCTCAATAGGCATGATTGGTTGTTGTGCATACATTAATTTAGTAGGCATATACCTTGTAACGGCACTATGAGTGGTCGTATCATCCCATAAAGCAAAGGGTAACATTCTTGGCCACTCTTTCATCCTACCCTTGCATGACTTTGCTAATGCCTTAATGATAGGATAATGACCTCTTTCACTTTTGCTATTTGCTTCAGGATTGTAGGCTGAAGTTAAAGCCAACTTGATATCCAATTGTGGGCTCTCCTTTTCTTCTTCTTGCTTGCTTGAGCTTGTGCTTGAGAGAGGGAGTGTGAGAGTATGAGGGAGTGAGTGTGTGAGGGTGAGGGACTGGGGAGGAGAAGCTCTCCATCTTCTCCTCTCTTCTTCTCTTCTCTTCTCTTCTCTTGTCTTGCTCGCGGCAATGGAGCTTGGAGCGTGGAGCTTGAGGATGGAGCGGGCTTGAAGCTTGCACTTGGATCGTGGAGCTACCAAAGTGTGCGGGAGAGGAGGTAACTCGATCAGTATGGAGGTAAGCTCACTATACCCATAGATATGGATGGCGCGTCGACTATGTGAGAGGTAGCCATTAGTGCTCAGCTTGGAACGCTTGAAACAATAAGCGGTCCGAGGGTCTTGGCGGTTGAACGAAAGCTCCCACAAAACGCTTGAACAATAAGCGGTCTGTGGCTCTTGGCGGTAGAGCTTGTGCTTGCTACTACATTTTGGTTATGTTGCCAGGACCAATAGATTCAAGCTTGAGTGCTTGCGCACTTCGAATCCAGCATCGAAGTAAGGGTTTCATCCCTGAACCGGAGCTTGAGGTAGATAGGAGGTTTTGGATCTTTAATCCATGCTAAAAGTAAGTATTTTTTATCCTTGATGGGTAGTTTAGTAGGAGAAATTATTTTAGTACCTTGCTTTCAATTCTTTTTGCATTTAGAGTAGGTTCAAGTTAGGAAATCGGTTGGAAAAGAGTAGGGTTTGCTGTTGTAAAACAGGCCAAACAGGGCACAAATCTGTGGAAAATAGGAGGAAGGAGAGCTAAAGGGGGTCGAGATCGACAAGTAAGGGGGCAGGAGTGGTAAGAGCTTAGTAGGGGAAGGGGTTTAACAACGGGGAGACCAAGGGAAAGCTCATTTGGAATTCTGATTGCTTGAGAGAGATCTTTATCGCAAGGACTTGATTCAATCTCATCGCGGACGAGTTCATTGGCCACTACAGGTATTCCCAAACCTTATCTTGCATGTGTAGTTAGGATTTGGAGGTGCTCGAGCAGTGCAAAGGCTTCGATCATTCGGCGTGGAGAATTTTATGTTAGCTCGGCAAAAACCACGTTGCATCCGGCCCGTCTGAATGACGGTAATTTTGGGCTGAGTCCCAAAATTGGCCCTTGGCCCACCCTTCAATCGGCCCTCGGTTGTTCAGACCACTTGAATCAGATCACCTGACTCGGACCACTTGACTCGGACACTCATCGCTCGGCTCGTCTAAGTCGACCATTCGGATCAACGTGATATTTGGCCCTCGACCTTTCCAACTCGACCCAACCCCACTCAAACAAGTTGACATTCAGCTCTCGACCAAGTTCACCATTTGGACCAATTTTGCACTCAGCCCACCTGACTCAGCCCTCAGTCGTTTGACCTAGACCCATTCAAACGAACCACTCGGCCTGTGGCCCTAGCAACTCAGCCCACTTGATTCGACCCTCGGATATCTGCACTCGGACTGTCTGAGTTCGACACTTGGACCAATTGCATTTGGCCCTTTCTCATTCGGCCCTCGGCCCATTGGGATGGGCCGAATCAGACATTCGACCCCTGCAACTTGGATTTGTTGGGCCGAGTCTGATTTTTCAGAATTTTTGAACGTTGGACCAAACCACCTAGGCACTGGCTGTCCTGACATCTAAAGACCATATAGACACTAGAGAAGCCCTTCTGGCATGAGGAACAAGGGGATCAGTGAGACTCGAGCATAGAGACAACAGTAGCCGACCATCTAGTGATTCTGCCCGATAGCAGCATCTAGTGGAGTCTTAGAGCAATGCCAAATCATGATATGGTAGAGAGAGCAGCAGAGAACCTTATAAATCAGCAGAGATGTCCAAAAATTGGGCATACAAGCCTATCAAGCTAAACCCACGACAAGACCGATAGAGTCATTTAGGCACTTGTCTTCTCACTCACTCTGAATTCCAGCCCTCAAAGCACGAGGGAGAAAAGCTAAAAGCCTGATTTTGCACAATGTACATTAAAAAAAAGCACACACACACACACGCGTAGAGAGAGGGTAAGTTGAGGACTGGTCATAATTAGTAAGGAACTCACTAGATGTAAGAACTTAAAGGAATCCTCCAGTAAGATAAGGCCTAAGGACATAGGAGGGAGATCGAATCCCCAAGAGTAGGACCAAGCCAAGGACACAGCCTAAAATCCAAATGCAACAAGGGCAGGCAATATCAAGGAAGTGGATTTACCCGACCTTATTAACTTGATCGACAACTTGGCAGAACATGAAGATCTAGACATGAAAGGAGGCAACTCATGCCGTAGAAGCAACAAGGAGCTTAACCTAGGGGACTTCCCTGAGGTTGTCCAACATTTAGTGAATCAATACGACGCTCAAACTTGGCTAGAACACCACGGTAGGCCAGTGTAGAGAACATCATAGTAGACCTAGAGGAAGAAAGAAAACTAGCCCGCAGGGCTCTGCAAGGCCTAGTTGTGTATAACCAGGATCAAAAAACCAAGAACTTACGCTATAGTTTAGAAATGTGAGAGATCTAGAGGGTGCTAGCCCTAGCAGGCAGGAATCGGTTAGAGAGCAAGAGAGCACTAAAAGAAGATCTCACATTGAGCAGCTTCTGATAAAGCGACTGCTAGATAACATGACCACTGAACGAAGCGCTGCAGCATTGGCAACATTGCTATTGACAACATTAGGAGTCAACCAAGGCTCTAAGAGCCAATCAAAAATCCCTGTGGTAGCAAAAAAACTAGACAAATACAAAGCTACCGATGACCCATACAGCTTTGTGGAACAGTTCGAGCAGGTCTGCGAGGTCAACGACTTCACTAATCCTACTCAACTCTCCCAAGCCTTCGGATTGTGCTTAGGCAACAAGGATCAAACCTAGTACACAAGTCTAGATCCTGCGGAGCATGCCGATTTCAACGGCTTGAAAAATCTCTTCATTAAGAGATTTTCCGAACCTAGATACTTCGATAACTTGTTGATGCCTTATGATTGTCAAGAAGAAAGAGAAAGAGGATATTCGGGATTATGTGACCCATGTGAGGAGCCTCTTCAAGAGGATCCCCATGGGTGAGAGACCAACCAAAAGGGCGGTATCCAATGTATTCGTCAATGGAATATGAAGTGAGGAGCTCTACAAAGCCTTGACCGGCAACTCAAGTTTGCAGTGAGATGCGCTAGCGAGGGTCTTTAAAGAAGCTATTAGAGTGGATGACCAGCTCAAGGAAAGAAGCTCTAGAGGCTCAAATCAAGAAGATTCCAATGTCAGGAGCTCCAAGAGAGCCTCAACACCGAGTGAAAAAGAAGACTCAAGCACTCAGGGACAAAGGGAAGGGCACTGAGTCGGGACAAGAGCTAGCCGAGATTAGGATAGACATAGCCAAACTACAAGAGATGATGAGATGACCAACGCACCCACAGGTCCAACGTGTGCATTGTGGCGGAAACCACTTGCCATCTAAGTGTCAAGACCCTAGGTCATGACCTTGTGCTAATTGTGGTAGGTTCGGCCATGACACCATGCATTGTCGATTACCTTAGAGGCTTCCATACCCGCAGCCTTACGATCAATCCTACCTTGCAAATAGGCATTCAAACTACTTTTGAAGGGGAGCCCCAGTGGCTCTTCTGCCACCAAATGATGCTAAACCTACCATCCATGGGATGGAAATTATTCCTATGGGTATCCCTCGACCGCCTAGACCCTATGTGACCCATCCACCGAGTGACACCCCAGTCCACTATGTGGACGAGCCTAGCAACGATGAGCCTTATGTAAACCCATATGTATCATATGATGAGGAAGGCAATGCTATCCTCATAGACTATAGAGTAGTAACAGTGATGGCATTGGGAAGAGGGAGAGGCAGGAGCCTAGGAGGGCAAGTCCAAGAGCCAATCATGTGTTGGACTTGCGATCACCTAGGACATATTTCTTCGTGCTGCCCCGAGAGGAAGCAAGCAAACATAGATAAGGCTGACCTAAGATGCACTGAGTGTGGAATCATTTATCTCTTTGTCAACTGCCCTCGGTGGAGACCATCCTCTAGTTTAGCAAATGAACCATCGGTTCCGTTAGGGTTGTTTGGTATCGAGATGCTCAAGGGAGAAGCCACACCTATTCCATTGCATGTCATGACCCGTGCACAAACGAAGTAGGCCAACATATCATTGCTAGGGCCCAACAACCTTGACACAACCTTAGTTGGGAAGAAGAGTTGGAGACGAATGAGGAAGAGATCAGATGCTAAGGTCACCCTCAAAACCAAAAGTTCTGCGACTCTGTCGGTTGGAGGGAAAGCCATTGATAGAGAAGAAGAGACGTTAGCACCACAGACGGCTAAAAAGGGAAGTGCAAAGGTTGGGGAGTATCCCAACCCTAAGCACCAAGTGGAAGCCATCAAGAAGGTGAAGGAATGGGTAAGGGAGGCCTAGGAGCACCTGAAGGACGTTGAACCCATACTAGAGGATGAGATCGATGATCTCTCAAGCATGGGCACCCCGGTCTCTCTCCCCCACAACCAAAACCAAGAGAAACGATGGCACCACAAGCAGGGGCGCCTAGACAAAGCCTAAATGCTCCGGCCCAACAAACCAGTCTAGGCCATTGGCCAAAAATCGTAGACTTAAAAGAAAGGCAAGTGATTAGCGACCTCCTCAACACATTGGTGACCACCCTCATAACTCTAAGATTGGGCGACCTGCTTAGGCAGCATCCTATGCTATCGCTAGAGCTAAAACATTGGGTCGAAGAATCAAATAAGCTAATTATCACATACTTGCCTGAGCACAACACAGAAACTCAAATACCGAGTGTGACGTGCACTCCATGCCTAAATCCTTGCATGTCAATGCTTTCTGGGAAGGCACAAAAATGCATGCAGTCCTCCTAGTACTAGCTCTAAGAGATGCCAAAAGAAAGGGAATTGTAGACACAGGGGCAGGAGTGAGTGTGCTAAGCCATGTAGTACTCCAAACTTGGGTTAACCCACCAGTCAAGATTGCTAGGTTCAATGTCACTCTAGCTAACGGAATGAAGGTGAAGCCGTGTGGAGTGTTAAAAAATTGTCAAGTGAAGATTGCAGGAATCCAATTCTCAGTTAACTTCATAGTCATGAAGGGAGTGAACTACGACATCCTGCTAGGCCGACCTTGGATGCACAATGCGAGGGTCATAGAAGACTGAGGCAACAGTCTTATCTTCTTGGGAAATCGATTGGGAAATCGAACAGAGACGGTAAGAGTAGAGATGGATACTTGGAAGACTACCACTCGACCTAGATGCCATCTCCACCATGTTGAAGGGTGATGGACATCAGACTAAGGGATTCTATGGGGCTCTCACCAAGTATATCCCATGCCTTGAGGATGAGCGAGAGTGGATGCACATTCTTGCTACCATCAAGCTATTGTTCTCGGATGTTGAGGAGTACGAACAAACCGTCAAGGCAGCTGACAGGTTCAAGGACACACCTTCAATACCAGTCTGCATGATGACTGGAAGTCTATATGGAAGACCCACTCATGTTGCATTCCGAGTCCCAAGCAATAGACGCGAGCTCCAAGAGATCCTAGGATACTTAACTAATAAGTTGATTGGCAATCCGACGACGAACCTTAAGCCACTCCATGATCTCTTGGATGAGCGTGAATGGAGATGGTCCAAGGTGCAAAATTTGAACTTGAAATACAATCAAGCCCTATTTCTCGACCAACAAGAAGGGAATTCTCAGGACCAGGAAAATGACAACCGGACAGAGACAGCTCAGATGACGAATATGAGGATTGTTGTTTCTTTAGTGACGAGAGTGGAAAGGAAGTCGATACCCTAGAGTACGACACAGGGGGCACATCATTGAACAAATACAAGTAGACCCTAGACCACACAAATAGAGTGCATTTAGTGAGGAGAAAGGAGTTAGACACAAGGATTGAGACCGAACTTGGTTGAAGCACATGGGTGCGATTGATTATGAGTAGGCAGGCCTAGCTTTGCCACATGATGCACCACTACTACGAATGGACTCATCTTCTGAGCTACGACCGCCAGGGGAGAGCTCCTTTTCTAGCAAAGAAGGAGAGCTCGATTTCGAATCAGAAGTCATCTCAGATAGTGACCCAAAAATACCTTGGCCTCCCAAGACCAGATGCACTAAGGGGGACCTACCTATCCACCTACGATGTCGACAGTTAGAGGAACACTATGCACTAAGCAAAGAAATGTGGATAGAAAAAAAACGAAAACCGCAAGACCTACCGAAACGATTCACAAAGTTCAGGAAGGGAGATAGGGTGGTGATCTTGTTGGGAGCCAAACAGCAAGGGCAAGCAAGCAAACCAATCGAGGGACCCGCCAAGGTTAAGGAGGTCAATTTAGCTGAGGATGGGAAGACCCCACGACCTATCTTTATAGCAAATGACTTGATTGAGTAAGACGAAGCAAATCTCATTACTATCCTGCGAGAGTATATAGACATCTTTGCTTGGTCCCTAGAAGAGCTCAAGGGAGTAGATCCGAGCGTGGTGACTCACAACATACCCACGACGTCTGACGCAACGCCTGCCAAGCAGTGACCATACCCCATGAATCCAAAGCATGCTCATGTGGTTAAGGAGGAAATTGACAAATTGATGAGAGCAGGATTCATCCACGAAATTGTACACACGGATTGGATTGGTCTCGCCCATAGTCATTGTAATAAAGAAGAATGGGAAGATTAGAGTCTGTGTCAATTACAAGAAGGTAAATGCAGCTACCAAGAGAGATAATTACCCATTGTTGTACACTGGGCACATGTTAGAGAGAGTGGCTGGCAAAGAGGCCTATAGTTTTTTGAACGGGTTCTTTGGGTACAATCAGGTGCAAGTGCATCCTAATGATAGGCATAAGACGGCATTCGCCATTGAATGGGGAGTCTTTGCCTACATTGTCATGCCTTTTGGATTGACTAACACACCATCCACTTTCCAATGACTAATGTGTATAATATTCAAAGACATGATGAGGAAGGAGTTAGAACTATTCATGGACAACTTGTGCATTCACTCTGCTTGGCAAGAACACTTAATTAGGCTTCAAGCGGTCTTTGAACGATATCGGCTATACTGCCTCTCATTGAGCCCATTGAAATGCTAGTTCTGGGTGAAGCATGGATGTATCCTAGGATATGTGGTGTCAAAGAATGGCATTGCCACAGATTTCTCGAAGATCAAGGTCATTGTTGACCTTCCACCCCCAGCTGATTACAAGGGTGTTCAGTGCTTCTTAGGGCATACCAAGTATTATCAATGGTTTGTGTTAAACTACACATTGAATGCTAGACCTCTATATAAGCAGTTGATTATATTCAAATGGATCACAAATTGCCAACGTGCATATGAGGAACTAAAAAAGGCTCTAACCACTACTTTGATGTTACAAGCCCCAGATTGGACACTCACATTTCACGTGCAAATCGATGCTTTGAAATTCGCAGTAGGAGCCATATTGTGCCAACCTGGTGAGCACAACCTCAATGATCCAGTGAGCTTTGCTAGTAGTCAACTCACTAAGACTAAAATGAATTACTCGAAAATGGAGAGAGAGGGCTTGGCCATAGTGTTTGCTATAAAGAAATTTCAGCACTACCTTTTGGCTACACCTTTCACTTTCTTTGTTAACCATCAAGCCTTGTTGTATCTAGTTAATAAACCAAGCGCTATAGGACACATTGCTAGATGGCTGCTCCTGCTTTTGAAATTTGAATTCTCCATGGTGGTGCGTAAAGGGAAGCAGCACTACATGGCTAACCATCTGTCTTGTATCCCCACGAGAGAAGTGGCTAGACAAGGCATTATGGATGAATTGCTAGACACACCAGGCCCAACTTAGGCAGCTTATCTTGAAAATCCAACCCTATCAATTGATAGTAGTTGGCCAACTATACAGGCTACTGGAACAAGACGGGTTACTATGCAGATGCGTGTGTGACCATGAGATGCTTGACGTGCTGATAGAGGCACACGACATAATTGTAGGAGGAGATTTTAGTAAAGGCACGACAGCCCACAAGGTGTTGCATCCCAGTTGTGGTGGACTAAAGTTTCAATTTGTAAGGATCACATGGAGCTAACCCCAATTATCGTACAACAACCTTTCGAGAAATGGGGGATTGACTTCATTGGACCCACTAGCCCACGACACAATATTCCCAGGCTAAATACATCATTGTGGCCATTGACTATCTAACCAAATGGGCAGAAGCGCGGGCTACAAGAAAAAATGACGCTCGAACCATCGCTAAGTTTCTATGGGAGCAAGTGATCTCACAATATGGCTGCCCCATCGAACTAGTTAGCAACCAAGGCACCCACTTCGTCAACAAAGTGATAACTCACCTCCTATCCTCCTTCCTAATCATCCATCAAAAATATTCGCCATATTACCCACATGCAAATGGTTAGGTTGAATCAACAAATCAAATCCTAGTGAACATCCTAACCAAGGTCATCTCCGCGTCACGCAGTGATTGGGATAATAAATTAATGGTGGCCTTGTGGGCCTTCCACACGGCTTACAAGACGGCAGTAGGACAAACCCCCTTTAGATTGACATATGGTACAGAGGCAATAATTCCCTTGGAATTCTTCATACCAAGCCTCAAGATAACCCTTCGAGAAGGATGGGATGGGAAGGGGGCATGGAGAAAACACTTGATTGAACTCGAATGCTTAACAAAAACCCAGCTTCTAGCCACCCATGCGCTCATATGCACAAAGGCAAGACACAAAAGATGGTTTGACAAGCATGTCAAGCAACGTAGCTTCAAACAGGGTGACCTGGTATGGTTATACTCAATCAAAGGACACAAGAAAAAGTTGAAGTTTATGGTGCTAGGACCTTTCAAGGTTCGAACCATCAACCGAACTACAACATAAAACTTGAAACTCTAGAGGGCGAGGGCATAGGCTTTTTCAATGGTAGTCGCATAAAGAAGTACTTCCCTCCCACACACCCATTGCATGAGCCCCCAATGCCAATGCTACCTATCAATGTACGAGTAGCCACTATCACTGAGATGGACAGTGAGGATGAGGAAGTAGTACCACCAGCTTACCTACGCATCACGGCCACTACCAAACACACATGCACCATCAGCGCATTGATCGATGAGGGCACTGATTTGAATATCTTAACTCATGACCATTGGACCCAGATTGGCAAACCCAGTTGCAACCCACTAATGCCAGTCTCACCCCGTATGGAGGCTAACCCTCCAAACTTCTGGAAAAGTGCAAGGTTGCAGTTTCTATCGAGTCTGAAAGCATACTGATAGTTTTCTATGTGTTGCCCAACACTAAGAATGCAAGCACGTAATCACTGTTGGGATGAACTTTCAAGAAGCAAGCTCGTTGCAATGTCAATTATGAGTCATAATGCATCCACCTCACCATGGGCAACGTCCGCATAGTTACAGCTTTTAGCAAGGGCAGTGTGACCCTTTTCACATCCACAATGCCATCAGTAGAGCAATCCATCACCAAGGCTAAGGAGGGGAGTCGTGACTCGTCACAACCCACCCAGCCTTGGGACTGGCAACTCGCTAGAACCCATATTGAAACCCATGAACCCCGATTCAAATGGCTGCCTAAACAGGGAATGCTACCTAGGAAGAGAAACCCATGGCCTTGCAAAGCTCATCATCTACACCCAAAACCTAGGAAGCCAAGGCTTTGCCATAAACATTGATGCACGGTCTAGCCGCGATGGGTCCCCAAGACCTTATTGCAAGCGCAAGGCTATTATGCGGGTAATACCTGGATTTGGCTACCTAAAGCCAAAACGACCAAAGACCCTACTCAGATGCCACCCTCAAACTTGACCACATGAAACATCATGCCAGAGACACTCACAACACAAGAGAATTAGGTTGTTAAGTTCATAGAACCTCCAAAGTCTACCTCAGTAGGACCTAAACCAATCTATCGCCCAAAATTGCATCCCGCCACTAGCAAAATTCCTAGCTCTAATGCTGATGATACCTCTCACATCTCGAAGGCATCTAGGGGCACAACAACCGCAACTCTCAGTAAACCCATCAAATGTGAGGCCAAGCTCCAACCTAAAGAACAACCCAAGCTATGACTATTGGATGTTGAACTCTCTAGTCCTGACCTCAACCCCCCACCGGACTTTGACCCTCTTATGAGCGACTATCAATCTTAACTTTAGCAGTGGACTTAGCTGAAAATACGGGGGATGACTTGGTTACTTGCCTCCGATGCTTGGACGCTACTTTCATGACCTTGGCTAAAAGCTACGAATGAATAGACGTAGGCCTCTTGGACAAACCTATAGCAACGGAAGTCTGAACACTCCTGTGTTCTTGGGAAGAGTCAAAATTTGTATTCGTTAAGGCTTCCGAAGTGTCCCATGAACAAGCCATCAAGCAATGCCTCACTACGTCATATACTAAGAATACAACCCCGTCCACAAATCAAGAAATCGCAGAGTTGAAATAGCTCACCGACCATGACTCCTCCTTCTTACAGAAATGGTACGCTCTACAATTGCAATGGGAGCAAGTGGGACACCAAATAATGACCAATGCTGAACAACAACGTGCAATCAAGGCATTTTGAATATGATCCACCAACCTATGTTACTCCAACTTCATATAGGGTGTTGTCTTCTATTGGTAACCGATCCCTAGAAGAGCACATTGAGGAACACCCATCTTTAGATCGCATCATCATAGAGGAGGAGTTGCATGTCGCTAGTCGAACAAACTGAGGTGACTTCTTGCTTGACATCCTCACTTACATTATGCATGTCGGCATTCCCCCTTTCGGCATGGATAGCTATGCTAATCTTGAGTATAATCCAAATTTCTATGCCTGGCTCATGCAAAGGTAACACTTTTTCCATTCTCTTTGAACCAAGTGCAATATGAGTCTGCCTCAGTTTAGATGCTCTGCGCAAAGTAGATAGCATCTAAAGACTGACACTAGAAGGCTGTAGAATGACTTGACCATTAGAAACCTAGGAAGATTTAGGTTGATCCTAATAGGTTTGGTCGATATGTTTTGTTGCGGAGTAGACTCGAAAGTCACTAACTGATAAACCCTATGACATTCCATGGGAGTGCCAGGTGGCATCTTTTAGATCAAACTACTAAAATGTGTCACGAAGCCCTCTCTCACACTCCCTCTCTCATGCACAACCAAGAAGCAAGAATAAGAATAAGAAGAAAGCTAGTTTACACACACACCAAGAATGAGCTTATCCATTAACTTTTTGGCTTTTATACATGCCCTTCTCCCCTTGGGCACTCAACCCATTTCCATGACAAGCCATCTGGCCTTAATCCTCCTTTTCACTCCTTTTCTATTCTTTCCTATTCTCATGGCTCCTTTACATATGCCTTTTCATTTACAACTTGCACAAGAGGGAGTGTGGCACTCTTTTACAAAAAGGACTAAAATGTGCTTTATCTCTTTTGTGCCTTGAACTTGATTTTAAATTTTTTTTTGCACTTCTTGGTCTTCTTTTTCCATCAAGCTGTCTTCTTATGCTCCTTCTTTGCAGCTTGTGCATTCTGTAGCTCCAACTAATAGTGAGTGAACATGGAACTGGCACCAAGAATTGTCAAAGAATCAATGTGTCAGATTGAGATACATCCCATAGATATAACCATCATGCATAGAGTGGTCTCATGGGTAATAGAAGAGACCAACTAGAGGCAGAATGGACTAAGAAATGTAATGAAAGCTCAACCAAGATGCATACATCACTAACAACATCGTGACAAAGATAGGTGCTGGTTCAAAAGTAATGTCACATCAGCCCACTAAGCATCAACTGTGTATATAAAGTATGACGAGAGCATGCACATGTCAACAAGTCCCACGGTCCTACAGTCTCACTATAAGACCCTCAAGATCAACAACGTAGCCAAAATCTCATTGTAACATCCAAATGTCAAGAAGTGGCTCCCATTGGAGCAAAAGTTAAATGCGAGACAAGAAACGAAGCTCAAAACATCACGTGGAAGGCATCCATACATGCAAGATTTAAGTGGCATATATCCAGGAGACCCAAGTGTCATGTAAAGCTCTTACTAGAGCATCAAATAGCACAATAAATGTCAATATTTAAAGCTCCAATCTTAGCTCAAAGGCAATCTTAAAGTATGATAAAACATGTGACATGAAGTATAAGCATCCGTACATCAATCCAAGTAGTTGATAAGCACTCAAGAGCAATAGGCATATACTTTCACCGATAAAATAGCATTCAACCTTGCTTATTATAGTAGTTAAAAAAAACCTCTATATAATTGAGCAAAAGAGTGCTCAAATCAGTCCCATAGCATTCCAATACATTGGTATAACATCCCCAAATGATCCGGCATCAAATAGACATCCCAAGAAGCATAAGTGACCTTCAAACAATGAATGAAGTGTTGCTTGAACTATAATATAACAAAGTATCATAAATTGTGAGCTAATGGCTAAACACAAAGAGCTCCAATTGATACCCAATGCTGAATACAAGTGCCAAGAGGTGCTGCCAATGATCACCAATAATGCCAAGAGTTCTAGGAGGTTGTTAGAGGCTAGAAAAGTGACCGGGTTGGGGAAGAGGTGCTGCCAATGATCAGCAATGATGCCAAGAGTTCTAGGAGGTTGTTAGAGGCTAGAAAAGCGACCGGGTTGGGGAAGAGAGATTAGGCCAAGAATAGGTGCAAATCATGCTGCCTATCTTCGAGGAGCTGTAGGGTGGGTTGAAGAAAATGGGGGGCAAGGCAAGCTCCAGAGAGTGTCAAGGAAGGCCTGGAAGAGGTTCAATAAGCTCTGATGAACCTCAAAAAAGGGGGAGGCATTGATATGTACCACATCAAGTTGAAGCTTTGGCTACCATTGAAACTATGAGCATTGAAGCTTTTCTCCACAAGCTGAGGCAATGTCGGGTTGTCATCAGTATAAGCCTACTAAATTATTAGCTTCTATGAGCTAGTAATTATCAAAGGCAAGGTCATAAAGATAAGGACAATAAGAGCATTATGTCGAGCCTATTAGCAGTATGTGAAGACCTTAGCACAAAAACCCACTTCACAAATCGCTATCATTGTTATATGATGGTTATAGAGAGACCTTTACAATAGCTTCTCAAGCAACACCACCACTAGAGAGAGGTGCTAAGAAGACACAAAGTCAACTAGTTAGCTTTTATAGAGAGGTGCTGCACATACCCTTCTGCAACCACCCTGGCCTTATAGCATTCTAACGAACCATCTGACATGCACTTAACCTTGTACACCCATTTCCAACCAATGGGGACTTTGCCTTCAGGCAACTCAACTGATTCCCATGTCTCATTTTTAGCCAGGGTTGCATACTCCTCATCCATGGCAGCACACCAGTTATCATATGAACTGCATCATCAAACTTTGTAGGTTCTTTGTAACCTGTCACACTAGCCATATATGCATAATGGTGTGCTGAATAACTAGTGTATGTAAACATGTCAACTAGTTTTCTGACTCTCTCAGATCTTTGTAACTGTAGCTCACTCTCAGCTTGCCTCTCATGAGGCGGTACATAACGACTCTGCCTTGCTCCAGGCGTCATAATAGACGGAATGGCCAACTCACTATCCAAATTGTCCCTGTTAGATGACTCATAATCTGATGTAAGTGGACTTATCACATCCTCAAGCATCTTTTCTTTACCTTTATCCAATATCCCCCTCATAGACATATTTGTATCAGTGGACATAGGAGTACGAGTCTGCAAGCATCCTAACCAATGACTTACTGTACATGACCCCTAACCTGTAGGACCACTCATAGATGTACTCGCTATATGTGTATTTTTAGCATTACTAGTGCTAACTGATCAATCAGTACCCACCACTACAACCAGATTACCATACCATGATGCTAGCTCATCAAAAACATCTTTGCTAATCAATGTCTCATGTGTAGACGATACATAACACTTGTAAGCTTTTCGGTCTTGTGCATAACCAAGGAATACACTCTTGATAGCTTTAGGATCCAATTTCTTCCTCTTTTCATTAGGAACATACACATATGCAATGTTACCAAATACCTTCAAGTGTGAAATGTCTGGCTTATGACCATACAACCTCTCATATGGAGTTGCATCATGAATCCGTATTGTAGGGGTTCTATTCAGCACATAGATAGCAATCACTACTGCTTTACTCCAATAAACATTTGGCAAACTCTTCTCATTCATCATAGCTCTTGCCGATTCCATCAGTACCCTATTTTTCCTTTCTGCTACACCATTTTGCTATGGTGTATAGCTGCAAGTTAACTGTCTTCTGATCTCATGTTTAGCAAGGTTCATATCAAAGTAATTAGAGATATATTCTCTACCTCCATCTAATCTAAGACATGAAATTTTACAGCTCAACTCATTTTCAGCATGCTTCTTGAAATCCTTGAATGCATCAAACACATCATCCTTATGTTTCAGTATGTAAAGCCAAGTATACCTCTGCTGAAATCATCAATGAAGGATCCATAGTAACGAGCACCACCAAATGAAGCATTATGAGATGGACCCCATACATCTGAATGTACCAACTACAAGGGTTGTGAGCTATTCCGTACATGCCTCATAAATGGAAACCATGCTTGCTTTCCAAACCGACATGAATCACATACATGTCCAAAGTCATGATACTTGAACTTAGGCAGTCCAAGCACAATCTCCTTCTACTGCATAGATTTCATCTTTTGGTACATTCACATGGCCAATCCACTTATGCCATATCTCAACATCCCGTATAGCACCATCATCATGTGCAAACATGGCTACTTTCAATTCTAGAATTGACACATCAAGAGTAAACATTCTGCCATCTCTTCGGCCTCTAGCAATCAAGTTGCAGCCATTACCATATTCTTCAATAGAGCATCCATCTCTATTAAATCTCACATGCAAATTCTGTTCTGCCATTTGTCCAACAAAAAAAAGATTATTGGTTATTGTAGGTACATGCAGTACATCATGCAGGCTCTTTTTCTTGCCATCAGCCGCATCAACAATGGAACAATTCCTGTGTGCTGAATGTGATGTTGGGTGTCATCCCCAGTACACACATAACCATGTGAACCTGCAACCATCTCATCAAACCATTTTCCATGGGGTATTATATGATTTGAAGCCTCTGAATCAATGTACTATCTCTCATCTCTTTCCTGCCTAGATGCATTCTTAAACACATGATGCATGGCAAACAATCTATTAAGGTGCTCATCATGAGCACTCCTAGAAGATGCATAGTGCCCATGTTATTTGCCCTTTGCCTTCATATCTCCCTACTTCTTGTAACAATCCTTTGTAATGTATCCATATCTGTCATAGTAATCTCAATCCTTATCTTTGTTTGACTGATCATTTAACTGCCATGAACCAGATCCACCACCTCTACCATGGGGTGATCTCCCCCTGTCTTTAAAGCAGCCAGATCCACGCTGGCCCTATGTATTTGTGCCATGCTAGGCATTCTGCAGATGTTGTCCATAAGTGCTTCAAGTGTCTCCTAGACCTCAAAAAGAGCCACGGCCTTTGCTACCTCTACCACGCTCGCTAGAGTAAAGAATAATGTCTCTTCTTTGAGACGTACTAGAACCTGTATTGAACCCAAGCTTAACTTCCTCATGTAGCAGCAAAGCAATCAGCTCATCCCAATCAGCGGATTCATCTCTCACAGAGATAGACGTATCAAACACTTTATAATCTTTGCCAAGTCCATTCAATGTGCAATCATATCATCCTCAGACACTGAAGATTCAATGGTGGCAAGCTGATCCGCTATGTTATTGATATCTGCAGTGTAGGCCTGAATGCTTCTGCCATTCCTAGACGTGTTATTGAGCTGTTGCTTTAGTTGAATCTTTCTTGTATATGTTACATTTCCATAATTCTTCACAAGTATGTCCCATGCATCCTTTGGAGAACTACATCTAGTAAGTTATATAACCATAGCATCTGATATACATAAGGAAAACCAATGTAACACCTTGCATGCTCTCTCAGTCCATAGCTTATGAGCCCTTTTCTGATCATTTGTTGGATTCCTTTCATGTATTTCAAGTTCAACATCATCACCTGTACATAGATCCCAATAACCTTTGCCAACCAAAAAATTCTTCATACAGAACTTCCATAAATCAAAATTTTTGTTGTCCAGCTTTTCTCACACAATTTGAGTGATATTGTCAGTGCCTTGAGCATTTGCCATAGTTGAAGCTTAGGTATTCAGTGATGTATACAACCTGTAAGTATCTAACTCCTTTTCCTACAGTTCAGGACCACCGGACTGAAACTCTCCTCATAGTCAAGGCCATATTGCTATGCATACCCTTTTGCAACAAGCCTTGCCTTATAGCATTCTAATGAACCATCTGACTTGCACTTAACCTTGTATACCCATTTGCAGCCAATGAGGACTTTTCCTTCAGGCAACTCAACCAATTTCCATGTCTCATTTTCAACTAGGACTGCATACTCCTCATCCATGGCAACCCACCAATTATCATTTGTAACTACGTCATCAAACTTCGTAGGTTCTTTATACCCAGTCACACTAGCCATATATGCATAATGGTGGGCTGAATTACCTGTGTATGTAAACTTGTCAACTAGTTTTCTGACTCTCTCAAATCTTTGTAACTGTGGCTCACTCTCAGCTTGCCTCTCATGAGGTGGTACATAACGACTCTGCCTTGCTCTAGGCATCATAATAGACAGAATTCCCAACTCACTATCCAAACTGTCCTTGTTAGATGACTCATAACCTGTTGTAAATGAACTTGTCACATCCTCAAGCATTTTTTATTTTCCCTTATCCAATATCCCCCTCACTGACATATTTGTATCAGTGGACGTAGGAGTACGAGTCCGCAAGTGTCCTGACCAAGGACTTACTGTAGGTGACCCATAAGATGTAGGACCACTCATAGATGTACTCGCTATATGTGTATTTTTAGCATTACTAGTGCTGACTGATCAATCTCAGTACCCATCACTGCAACCAGATTACCATACCATGATGCCAGCTCATCAAAAACAACATCTTTGCTAATTAACGTCTCATATGTAGACGATGCATAACACTTGTAAGCTTTCCGGTCCTGTGCATAACCAAGGAGCACACTCTTTACAGCTTTAGGATCCAATTTCTTCCTCTTTTCATCAGGAACATACACAGATGCAATGCTACCAAATACCTTCATGTGTGAAATGTCAGGTTTTTGACCATACAACCTCTTATATGGAGTTACATCATGAATCCCTATTGTAGGAGTTCTATTCAGCACATAGACAGCAATCACTACTGCTACAGTCTAATAACCATTTGGCAAACTCTTCTCATTCAGCATAGCTCTTGCCGATTCCATCAATACCCTATTTTTCCTTTCTGCTACACCATTTTGCTGCGGTGTATAGCTGCAAGTTAACTATCTTCTGATCCCATGTTTAGCAAGGTACCTTTCAAAGTAATTAGAGACATATTCTCCACCTCCACCTAATCTAAGACATGAAATTTTATAGCTCAACTCATTTTTAGCATGCTTCTTGAAATCCTTGAATGCATCAACAAACACATCATCCTTATGTTTCAGTATGTAAAGCCAAGTGTACATGCTGAAATAATCAATGAAGGATATATAGTAACGAGCACCACCAAATGAAGCATTATGAGACAGACCCCATACATTTGAATGTACCAACTGCAAGGATCGTGAGCTATTCCGTACATGTCTCATAAATGAAAACCGTGCTTGCTTTTCAAACTGACATGCATCACATACATGTCCAAAGTCATGGTACTTGAACTCAGGGCAGTCCAAGCACAATCTCCTTCTACTGCATAGATTTTAGCTTTTGTACATTCATATGGCCAATCCCCTTATGCCATATCTCAACATCCCGTATAGCACCATCATCATGTGCAAACATGGTTGCTTTCAATTCTAGAATTAACGCATCAAGAGTAAACATTCTACCAGCTCTTCGGCCTCTAGCAATCAAGTTGCAGCCATTACCATCTTCTTCAACAAAGCATCCATCTCTATTGAATCTCACCTGCAAATTCTGTTCTAGGATTCTAAATAGGTGCAATTGATGGATACTGTCGTCTTTTTGAAAAATTCCCAACTAAAAAAAGATTCTTGGTTATTGTAGGTACATGTAGTACATCATGCAGGCTCTTTTTCTTGCCATCAGGTGCATCAACAGCGGAACATTTCTTGTGTGCTGAATGTCATGTTGGGTGTCATCCCCAGTACACACATAACCATGTGAACCTGCAACCATCTCATCAAACTATTCTCCATGGGGTGTCATATGATTTGAAGCCCCTGAATCAATGTACCATCTCGCATCTGTATTTTGCCTAGATGCATTCTTAAACACATGCTGCATGGCAAACAATCTATTAACCTGCTCATCATGAGCACCGCTAGAAGATGCATAGTGCCCATGTTGTTTGCCCTTTGCCTTCATATCTCCCTGATTCTTGCAATCCTTTCCAATGTGTCCATATCTACCACAGTAATGACAGCCCTTATCTCTGTTTGACTGATCATTTAACTGCCATGAACCAGATCAACCACCTCTACTATGGGGTGATCTCTCCCTGCCTCTAAAGCCACCAGATCCACGCTGGCCCTGCGTATTTGTGCCATGCTAAGCATTCTGTTGATGCTGTCTATAAGTGTTTCGAGTGTCTCCTCGACCTCGAAAAGAGCCACGGCCTCTGCCACCTCTACCACGCTCGCTAGAGTAAAGAACAATGTCTCTGCTTTGAGACGTACTAGAACCTCTATTTAGCCCAAGCTTAATTTCCTCATGTAGCAGCAAAACAATCAGCTCATCCCAATCAGGGGATTCAGCTCTCATAGAAATAGATGTATCAAATGCTTTATACTCTTTGCCAAGTCCATTCAATGTCACTGCAATCATATCATCCTCAAACAGTGAAGATCCAAAGGTGGCAAGCTTATCTGCTATGTTCTTGATCTCTACAGTGTAGGGCTGAATGCTTCTGCCATTCCTAGACATGTTATTGAATTGTTGCTTTAGCTGAATCTTTCTTGCATGTGTTAGATTTCCATGATTATCCATGAGTATGTCCCATGCATCCTTTGGGGAATTGCATCCAGTAATCTGTATAACCATAGCATCTGATATACATAAGAAAAACCAATGTAACACCTTGCATACTCTCTTAGTCCATAGCTTATGAGCGCTTTTCTAATAATTTATCGGATTCCTTTCATGTATTTCAGGTTCAGCCTCATCACATGTACATAAGTCCCAATAACCTCTGCCAACCAAAAAATTCTTCATACGGAACTTCCATAAAGTAAAATTTTTGTTGTCTAGCTTTTCTCGCATAATTTGAGTGATATTGTCAGTGCCTTGAGCATTTGCCATAGTTGTAGCTTAGCATAGTTGTAGCTTAGGTATTCAATGATCTATACAACATGTAAGTATCTGACTTCTTTTCCTACAGTTCGCGACCAATTTTCTGCTATTCAGGACAGTTTTCCTGACAACCTACTTGCTATAAACTATATTCCAACAATGAAAAAACATAGTCAACTGAGCATAAACCAAGCTCAAATCAGTTCAAAATATTCTATGGTAGTGGCAAAACATCCCAACAACAAACTATGTCCATACAAGTATCAATGTTTGTAATGTATGCAAGTAGCAGTACCAAATACAACCAACCCACTGCTATAACCAACAGTATTTTCTCTGTTAAAACAAGAGTATTTAGACCTCAAAACAGTCCCAAAACATCTCATTCAGTTGCCATTGTATACAGGAGTTGATACATGTCCAACTGGTCAGAATATATTGCATGTATGTCAAGTGAAGATGATAGGTATCCTTCCTGCAGACAATAACCAGTCAATACCTTGGTATAACCAGCACCAAATCAGTCCAAACTTTGGACTTTCAGCACTCACAATATCCCAAAAAGCATCTACCACTCAAGCGATATGATCCAAGCATTTGTCAATAGCAAATAAGCATCACAAAAACTTTAACCTTGTAGGTATATTGTTTCCAAATTCAGGACAACAACTAGTTCACTATTTCCAGTCTGCAAATAAGCTCCAAACTGAGCATTTGACACTCCAATATCATGCTCAAATGCATGATAATAATGGCATATATATTATTAGGATGAAAGCCACCAGTGCCCTGGAATCACCTGTTGTTTAATGTAGTAAACAGCCAGTCTGGCACATGTTTGTTCTGAATATCTCAAAATCTATGAGGAGTTTGAAAAAACTTACTTCTGCAAAATTGTTGACACGTCGAAACAGTCAGGAAATGAGGGCCATTTCTCCAAAAACCATTTTTGCAGAAAGATATAGCTTCTGCAAAAAAAATGGTTGCAAGCACACTCTCCTTTGATGACATTTTCTTCAGATCTGATGTCTTGATGTCAAATGGCCACTTTCAAGCCTTTAGTCTTCAGGCAATGAAGCTCTGATACCATGTTCGAAGAGACGGAGAGAGACAGAGTGGAGCAGAAGATGAGCCTCAACTCATTGTTGTTCTTCTTTCATTATACTTCCATCATACTAACTGAAAGAGACTTACACACATAGATATGACTAACCAAGACTAACTATGGTTAAATAAGTCACTGACTACACTAACTTATTGAATGTCACACACGTGTACAGCTGTATCCAGCTAATGTCAGTCACACACCTAAAGATAGATTGACTGAAGAGTAATGGGAGCTTGATATTCTAACACCTCTTGTAGCTTCTTTATAGCTTGTTTTTTTTGCCTCTTTAACTCTTTTATTTCTAGCTCTAGGAATTTATTTTTGTGAGAACTGAAAGTATACATGTTTTCTAAGGAGATACGGGTCCCCTCTCTTCATCATACAGCTCCTTGAGGCCCTCCTCTCCCTCTCTTGCCTTTAGAGCCTCTTTTAATGAGATCATTTTCCCATTAATGATTGTCATCACTCTTGCTTGCTCCATCTTGTAGTCTGTAAACACAGCCTTTTCTTTTTTGAGCTCTGCAAGTGTGGCCTTTTTGTCTTCAGTTGCCATGTGGACTTGGCTTTGAAATTCCTTCTCGAGTTCATCTTGATCTTCATTATGGTGCATGGTCGAAGGTACTGAAGTGGTTGATACTTCTAATAAGCGGGGTACCTTTGACCCTTTGCATGACTTTGCATTGCATGCTGCTTTTGTTGGTCTCTTGGTTCCTATAATATGGGCTCCTTTGCTGGGTCCAAGTGCAATTTCATGCACTTTGCTAACTAGATATCGCACCCAGGCCGCCATGAGATTGCTTTCATTGTTAACTGCCCCTTCTACAGTACCTTATGTTGGGGTGATTGTTGGTGTGGTCAAGACTAGTGGGATTGGGTGTAATAGGGCTTTACCCTTGCCTTCCACTACCTTGGTCTAGCTTCCTCACACTGCTATGCTTGTGCTTGTCATGTCCTCCCTTACTGGGCTCATCATTGCCAATTCTTGAGATCGGGAGGGTTGCTCCACTAATCTCCAAATGGCAAGGGTAATCTCCTCTTCTTCTTGTCTTCTCAGCCTTTCATCCTCCTCTTCTTGCCTCTCTCTAGACTCTTCTTCTAGCTTTTTTGACTCTCCAAAAGTGCTAAAAAATAGCTAAAAATTACGAATATCAAGGGAAAAATATTCAACGTCGAAGGTGGCGGCTCGATCTAGGACAATTTTAAGCGGCAAAGTGCTTTAAAGGCGCCCGAGTGACACTTGTTGATTTTTGATCAATTTTCAGACTGCCGTGCAGGTTGTCAGAAGTTACGGGCCAATGCGGGATGTCAAGCTAGACGCCCAGGATTTTTTAGAGCTCGAATCGGAGCCAGGACGAGGAAATGGCCACAAAATGGTCAAGATATGAACTTGGGAGGCCAAAATTGGGCATGCCTTTTGAGTTTGGACCCCCTCTCTAAACTTTTATGCACCTTACGAAGCAAAAAACGTGGAGAGAGAATGAGAGATGAAGAAAAAACGTGGAGCAACATGGCGGCCTTTTTTTGCGCCCTCTCATGATGGAGATGGAGTATGCATGCTGAAAGCAACCCATACAACCGATCATGGGGTTAATCTTCTCCTTTCTTGCTGGTCTTGTCGCCTGTCTTTGCCCGTGAAATGGCTGTGGGAATGAAGAGATGGAAATCTAGTCTTTCTCTCTCCTCCCTCTCTCTCCCCTAAGGATAGATTCATGTGGTGAAGAAGAAGAAGAAGAATGGATGACGGATGCTTGTCCAATGAAGACCCGATTGCTCTGTGGTTCAAGAGGAATGAAGATTGCTGATTGTGGACTATCATGAGCATTAATGGCTGCTAAAAATCAGTCCCGAGATATGGCAAATAAAAACCCGCAACCCGCAAACAACGGTAATTCCATTTTTACAAAGGAAATTGATGTTTTATGCAATTTGCTTCATGAGTATTTATTCCCATGGGATGATTATGCATCATGTTGATGTTTGCTATGAGTTTGATTAGTCTATGCTCAGAAAATTAGAAAATCACATGTGTTGTGACTGAAATTAATAGTGTAAAACCCATAAAACACGTGAAATATGAAAAATTGGGTGTTTTTGATATATAAATGGAAAATATAATGAGACACACCAACTAAATTTGTATTTTTTTAACAAATGAACCTAAGGGCCACTGCCCACAACTCATTTTGTATTTTTAGTTATTTAATATTGCGAAAAATAGAGAAAATGGGTAAAAATAAGGGAAAAATGGATTTTGAGTGCTGAAAATTAAGGAAAAATAAGATTCATGTTTGTGTATATATGGGGGGTCTGAAGTATGAGGTTTAACCTCAGTTCATTCCTACCTTTATGTTTTAGTGAGTTTTTATTGCTTTTCATACAACAAAAAAAAACATGAAAATATTACCCTAAACCTATGCATCGTGCACAACCTAAACGGGTGAGGGGGTAGAGTGTATAAAAGCTGTTTAAATGCTGAATGAAATGATGGAAAGCTTGCTAGTTTTTATGCATATCATATAGATCGGTCGTTAATTTAAAGTAAGGATCTAGTAGCATGAGGGTTTCTCAGTGCTAGGTTCATGCAACGCCGCATACGAGCGATAGTCAAAATCATTGAAAGAATGCTTTTGCACTAAGCACAATGCTGATTTTCTATTGTTTGTGCACTAAACCATTCACATTATGCACTATGCATGGTTCATGGTATCGAAGGAAAATCTCCTGGACTGCATAGCAATTGTTTTCTTAGGACTTTGACCCACGATTGAGAGTGTGAGGTTATCCCTTGCCGTAGGGTAGAGGGTCGGTTTCCTAAGGGAATGTGAAGTGAGGAAGCATGGTATATCTCCTGGAAATACGAGAAATATAAAAGAGAGGAGTTTGTGCTCATTTGTGTTATATGTTTAGCAGCGCATCAAAGGGCCAATCCCTGCGATGTAGGAGAGCTGCAGTGGGGCTCCGACTATTAGTTGGTGGAGTGCCTCCCATATGTGTGTGATCGTGGCATTGCCAATGTATAAGGGTTCTCCCTCCGAGGAGTTTTAGAGAAACGTTGGACTATGAACTATAAACGTATGAATTAAGCTTTAGAGCAAGTTTGTCCTTTAGCATTGGATTGACGCTCCTGGTCCGCGAGGCCGTAAGGGTGTTTGTGTGTCATGAGCATGAGGTCCAACTAGTGCCATAGCCAGTGCCGGCCCATTTTAGGTCCCATCAGTGGTGCATTTGCCGGGAGCTACCTATAAGTGGCAGTTTTCGAATCTAGGGTTTCAAGGGACCCTAAATTACCCATAAAATGGGGTTTGTTCAAGGATGGAAAAACTTGGCTTTCCCTGTACAAAACTTACTGATGGACTTAGTTAGTTATGTAGAGCATGAGTCCTCTGTAGAAGATAATTTATGTGATGAAAAGAGTAGCCCATTAGTGGTTACCCCATCCTCTAAAACGATGGCTGCCAAGGTTCGCCTTGGTGTGGTCTCGACCCAAGAGAAATCATGTTTAACCATCCATCAACCTAGAGAGCATGAAACAAGCATGTTGGAAACTATGGTAGTTGTGGCATCAACAAGTCATCATGCTAAAGCCATAATGCCATGGGAAAGTACGAATATACGATGGAATATGCTTGTGGTTGAAACATCCCGTGTAATGGGCCACCATGACGACATAGTAGGCATCACAAGGATGTTAGAAGCCCTAGCTGTCAAGGGAAAACCTTTGCTTAAAAGGCACGGTTCCGAAGTTTTAAGAAGTGGTAATGATAAATCTGCTTTAGATAAGGACCAAAAGCTCTTATATAAAACCGTTATGGACTTTTCTTTTAAGGGAAAGGTATGGAAGACCCTCTAAGAGGGGATCAAAATGACATGTTGAAACTTATAGGATTCCCTAGACCACTCAGTGAGTTGGCAGAAAGGGATGTCAATGAGGATATTAACCCCCCTACACCAGAAAGGGTGGGGATGGAAGAGGTTAAAGATCCTAAGAGGCTGGACCCAGATCATGGTGAATATGAAGATTTTAATGACCCGGTGTTGATCCCAAAGGGGAGAACCAAATGTCCTCCTCTTTATAGGGATCTCCCAGTGTTTTATGGGTTGCCAGATGAGGATCCAATGATTCATTTAAGAGAATATGACCTAACTTGCATTGCAAGTGGGTTCGACAATATACATCGGATGCTCATATTCCCAAGTACCCTAAAGGGAGAGGCAAGGAAATGGTACTGGAGCATCCCACGAGGGTCGATCCAATCATTTGAGGAGTCTTGTGATAGATTTCTAGATGAGTATGAAAAGTAGCTCCCTATGATTCAGGTCTTAGGGCGGCTTATGCAGTTTAGACAGGAGTCTTATATTTCTGTTAAAGAGTATGCTAGAGCCTTTGATAGTATTCTTAGGCTTTGGCCAAGAAGAGCAAGTGCACTACCAGATGATGTGCTATTTGAGCTCTTTTTGAATGGCTTAGAGATTAATACGCAAATCCAAGTGGGACTGCGGAATCCTAAGTCATTAAGGGAAGCAAAAATGCAAGCCATTGATTATGAGGGTCATATTCAGAGATGTTGGGAAAACTTTTGGAGTTTTCCCCGCTCAGTACAAGTGCATCCTAGCTTCCAACCATTTCTGCAAGAAGACAGCTCGCTTGTTAGTACCAAGGCAACCTATGAGGGGAACCTTGGTGGCCAAAATCTCAAAGCAGAAAATGGCCATCCTATGAGTAGTAATAACATGCCTCTCAGTGAACAGGTGCCAAGCCATGTAAGTCCCGTTAGGGCTTGCAACACTTCCACGAGAGGTAGTTGTGATGGCAACATGGATAGAACCAATAGGCCTATGAGTGTTGATAAGTATTCTGTGTGTGGTTCTAATTTTGTTGCTAGTAAGGCTCTTGAGAGACCTTTGGTGTTGGAATCATGCTTCCGGGTGGATGTTATTTCCTTCAGTGAAAGCATGGTTCTTATGGAACAAAATTTGCAGTATGGACGTAAGTAAGTAAAAACATCTTTTGTAAAGAGGATGCAAAGTGCTAAAAGTCCACCTGTGCTTCACAAAGGTCATAAGGATGTGAGGCCATTTGGCCATAGGGATAAGTTTGCATTGAGTTCGTCAGAACACTACAGCAAATTGAGGGAATGCAAGAATATTAAGGGAAATGTGAGATGGGTTTGGAGACCCAAAATCTCCAAAAGTATGGCAGGAGTGTCAAATGCAAGGCCAAGGATCCCATCTGGATATATTTTGTCGAACCCCCAAGAGGGTAAGATTGGATATACATCTGACCATATACACTGCCTTGGGATACACCCATGTGATGTGCTTAGGCTTGAAGTTCTACCTAGTTTGGGTCGCAGCACTGATTTATGTGAAAACCCAAATAGGGGAGGTTCGAATGAGTACAAAGCTATGATTCTTTCTCCCAAAGGAGCCACTAAGTTGCTTGAACGACCAGTTTATTCAGATTACAGTAAATGTGGGACATGCGAGCCCACTAAGGCTGTTCATTCAGCTCATAGTACCCAAGAAGGGATCGGTCTTATTGATGAGTTATTTGTGGAAAGGCTTGGACTTGTAGCTCTACAAAACCTGGAGATTATTTTTTTAAAAAAAACCATACAAGATCAAGCTTTTAGCTAACTCGCATGAGTAGCATGGGGCTAGTCGACCTATGATATGCTATCTTTGGCACCCTGGGTAGTCTCAGAGGGTGTGATGTATATGCCAAGGACATCAGTATTACGTGGACTAAAATGACCTATCTAGTTTTAAGCTAGGAAGGCTAGCTGCTTTGGATATTACATCCAAATCTCGTTAGGCCAAGAGGGCCGATTAAGTTTTGTGGTGAAGTGCTTTATTTTATTAGGCCAAGAGGGCGAGTTGTCTGTTTAGTGCAGGTACAGTTAATGGTTTCGTGTTTTAGTTTTGTGCTAGACAAGTTTGAAGAAGAGCTTGGAAGGAGCCTTTTGTTGCGTGGAAGCTTCTTGTGGCCCTATCCAGGTGATATCTCTCCTTTATGAGTAATGTGGTTGTTGTGCTATATGTGTTTGTGTACTTGTAGGGGATTTTCGTTTCTTATTGGGCACCGACGTCCAAGGCATGAAGTCTCAGGTTTAGGTTAAGTATGTCTGAGGGAGGTCTGAGTAGTCGTTACCTCCTGTAAAGACATTGCTAAGCATCAAAAGACCTATTTTAGACAGAAGTCCTAGTGGCCCTGCTCTGCTAGCCTGCTAAGCAGCCGTTCTAGGAGTTCTTGTTAGTTGTGAGGCAGTTAGAGAAGCCTGCCAAAAAAGGAAAAGATGATAAAGAAAAAGAAACCCCGAATATCTTAAAGACAATAAATATATATAGAGGTGTGTAAAAAGGGGTTCTAACCCCTATAAAAATCGAAAAGGAAAGAAAGAAAAAATTATGAGCAGTTGATCATCGCCTAGTGAAGGCCTGGTAGGTTTCTGGGGATGAGTCAGACCCGGGGCCAATGCCTTGTCTTCCTAGGGGTGGCATCTTGCTGGAAAAGAAGAAATTAAGGAAGGTTGGAGTGAAAATAAAAGTGAGCGTCAGAAAAAGATTAAGTGTCGCCTTGCGAGGGCTTGGTAGGTTCTTGGGTACCGCGACAGGACCTGAGGCCGATGCCCTATTCTCCTTGGGTCACTATGCTCAGCTCCCTCCTTTTTACATGCCCGAGTATATCACTAAAATTAAAAAAAAACTGGAAGAAGAAATGTGCTACAAGAAAATACTTCTTGATTAGGCTATAGGAGTCCTCGCCTAGTAGGAGCTCCTAGTTGTGTTGTCCTTAGTTTGGTAGGCAGTTCAGACCACCGCTTAGGGCAATCTCTTTGACTGTTCTTTTTATTTTGGTCGTGTTGGAGCAGTTGGATAGTGACTAGCTTCAAACCTTTTATCAGATTATGCTAGGCCTACTCCTTGTGGATATCATGCCTTGGTTTGGTCAGGGGGTAGGGTGAGCATTGTGTTGTGTTTAATATGTATCTATTTTGTATCAGCTTGATGCTTCCTTTGGTTATTTTTGTGCAGATCTATGGTGGGATTCGACGGGCTGAGTCGCCCTATCCCCTGGTCACCAATGAGAACGGAATTTTGATGCCGAGAAGTGCTTAAAAATAGCTAAAAATTACGAATATCAAGGGAAAAATAATCAACATCGAAGGCGGCGGCTCGATCTAGGATGATTTTAAGCAGCAAAGTGCTTTAAAGGCGCCCGAGCGACACTTGTTGATTTTTGATCAATTTTCAGACTGCCGTGCGGGTTGTCAGGAGTTTCGAGCCAATGTGGGATGTCAAGCCGGACGCCCAGGATTTTTCATAGCTCGAATCGGAGCCAGGACGGGAAAATGGCCACAAAATAGTCAAGATATGAAAAGATGGACACTTGGGAGGCCAAAATTGGGCATGCCTTTTGAGTTTGGACCCCCTCTCTAAAATTTTATATACCTTACGAAGCAAAAAACGTAGAGAGAGAATGAGAGATGAAGAAAAAACGTGGAGCAACATGGCGGCCTTTTTTTGCGCCCTCTCATGATGGAGATGGAGTATGCATGCTGAAAGCAACCCATACAACCGATCATGGGGTTGATCTTCTCCTTTCTTGCTGGTCTTATCGCCTGTCTTCGCCCGTGAAATGGCTATGGGAATGAAGAGATGGAAATCTAGTCTTTCTCTCTCCTCCCTCTCTCTCCCCTAAGGGCAGATTCATGTGGTGAAGAAGAAGAAGAAGAATGGATGACGGATGCTTGTCCAATGAAGACCGGATTGCTCCATGGTTCAAGAGGAATGAAGATTGCTGATTGTGGACTGTCATGAGCATTAATGGCTGCTGGAAATCAGTCCCGAGACATGGCAAATAAAAACCCGCAACCCGCAAACAACGGTAATTCCATTTTTACAAAGGAAATTGATGTTTTATGCAATTCGCTTCATGAGTATTTGTTCCCATGGGATGATTATGCATCATGTTGATGTTTGCTATGAGTTTGATTAGTCTATGCTCAGAAAATCAGAAAATCATAAGTGTTGTGACTGAAATTAATAGTGTAAAACCCATAAAACACGCGAAATATGAAAAATTGGGTGTTTTTGATATATAAATGAAAAATATAATGAGACACACCAACTAAATTTGTGTTTTTTCTGCAAATGAGCCTAAGGGCCACCGCCCACAACTCATTTTGTATTTTTAGTTATTTAATATTGTAAAATATATAAGAAAAATAGGAAAAATGGGTAAAAATAAGGGAAAAATGGATTTTGAGTGCCGAAAATTAAGGAAAAATAAGATTCATGTTTGTGTATGTATGGGGGGTCTGAAGTATGAGGTTTAGCCTCAGTTCAGCCCTACCTTTGTATTTTAGTGAGTTTTTATTGCTTTTCATACAACAAAAAAAACATGAAAATATTACCCTAAACCTATGCATTGTGCACAACCTAAACGGGTGAGGGGGTAGAGTGTATAAAAGGTGTTTAAATGCTAAATGAAATGATGGAAAGCTTGCTGGTTTTTATGCATATCATATAGATCGGTCGTTAATTTAAAGTAAGGATCTAGTAGCACGAGGGTTTCTCGGTGCTAGGTTCATGCAACGCCGCATACGAGCGATAGTCAAAATCATTGAAAGAATGCTTTTGCACTAAGCACAATGCTGATTTTCTATTGTTTGTGCACTAAACCATTCACATTATGCACTATGCATGGTTCATGGTATCGAAGGAAAATCTCCTGGACTGCATAGCAATTGTTTTCTTAGGACTTTGACCCACGATTGAGAGTGTGAGGTTATCCCTTGCCGTAGGGTAGAGGGTCGTTTCCTAAGGGACTGTGAAGTGAGGAAGCATGGTATATCTCCTGGAAATACGAGAAATATAAAAGAGAGGAGTTTGTGCTCATTTGTGTTATATGTTTAGCAGCGCATCAAAGGGCCAATCCCTGCGATGTAGGAGAGCTGCAGTGGGGCTCTGACTATTAGTCGGTGGAGTGCCTCCCATATGTGTGTGATCGTTGCATTGCCAATGTATAAGGGTTCTCCCTCCGAGGAGTTTTAGGGAAACGTTGGACTATGAACTATAAACGCATGAATTAAGCTTTAGGGCAAGTTTGTCCTTTAGCATTGGATTGACGCTCCTGGTCCGCGAGGCCGTGAGGGTGTTTGTGTATCATGAGTATGAGGTCCGGCTAGTGCCATAGCCAGTGCCGGCCCATTTTAGGTCCCATCACCTTTGCAACTCTATGTTTTCCTCAATTGTGGAGCAAGTCTTCCGAATGAGGATTTTGAGAGTAATCTTCCTTTTTTTCCCTTGGTTGAGAGTTTTGAGCCTTGCTACTCTCTAATTGTCCTCTCGCTCAAGGCTTCATGTAGCTAAGGTGGTTGGTCATTCTTCTTTTCATTAGTTATTTTTGCCATGTTGTCTTGATACTCTTTATGGGTTTCTTCTCCCTCATGTTCTCTCCTTGAGATTGAGATGGTTGGGCTTACTAGGGTGGGGGAGCCACACTCCTCATGGATTGGTGACGGCTCCAAGTGAGTTGGCGATGGCTTTGGGATTTCCTCTACCACTTCTCTCTCCTCTTCCTCTAGAGCCTCCTAGATAATGGTTGTCAATACTCCCCCAAAACCTATGGTTGAGGCCTTGGAGGTAGGTTTTTTCCTTTCAGACTCTATAGTGGTAGCTAGGGACTCCTCCTACCACCCTTGGTGCTATAGCTAGAAACTTTGTCAAGGTCTATATTGTTTTCATAGGCGTTCCAATTCACCTCATTTCCAACAAGGGTACACCGATTCTACTCATAAGAGCATTGTATCTCTGGCTTGAAAACAATGTATGGATCATTTTAGCCTTCAACCAAATGGTGGAATTTAGGATATCAACTAGGCTAATTCCATAATTGGTGTAGACTTTTCTTTTTTCCATCCCTAACATTCCATACATATCCCTCTTGGGTCTCCATTCTGGCTTCTCTACTAGACCCAAATCCTTCTCTATAATTTTTGGACTAAGAGGGACCACCACACTTCTAGAGGTCTCATCTTGCCTAACGGTCATCGTTCCAATGTTCCTTTGGACATTGAAGGTCCTCAGGAATTCAGTGCATTTATTGTGATCTATGTCTTGTCTCACCTTTTCCAGGTACTTGGTAGGGTTGCATCGTTTCGAATATCTACCTACAAAACCCAGAATTTAAAAAATCGCATACCAATCAATCCATACCTTCATTCTTTTCTTTTAGAATTAAATTGCTATTTTGAGTTTTCATCCATTACTCCCTTTGAGTTTTCATTCATTCCTCCCCTTTCCTTTGGAAAGGATGAAAATCCTTCCTAGGATTGTGGAAAGCAAAGTGTATGGGCATTCAATGTGTCCCTGAGGATGTGCCTTACTTTCTCAAGAACTAGTCGTAAAACTTGGGGTTATATTCAAGAGTTGCATAATAGTCTAAATCTTGTGGCCGAATACTTACTTGGATGATGTAAGTCAGTACATCAGTCAAGAGTTCATGTGAGTTGAGACAACTTCCAATGTGGAGTTCTTCCTCCATTAGAATATTATCCAAGCATGGGTGAAGCATGGCATTGTCTTCTAATGGTTGATTGCTAGTTATGGCCAACACTCTAAATGAGGTGGGGGCCACATAGGTTGGGTTGTATGCAGAAGTCTTGATGGCACATATTTGCTCTGCATTGGTCATGATTTGGTGTCCCTCTTGGGCCTAAGTTGACATGGGACACTTCCATTGGAAGATTCTCAGTGGGTGTGGCAGGCTCGGATTGCAAGGTTTGCAACTCAATGATGCGTAGGTGTTAGGGTTCTTGCTGATTATTTCAAGGCCTTTAGGCAAGGCCTTATTCGATTTCTCATGGAATCTTGGTTGAACTTTGGGTCAATAGACCAATTGAGCACTCAAGGATTGAGCACCCTCCATTTTAGTTGTGTTCTTCCCCTGTTTCAATTAACATTGAGGAAGCTTGGTTTGTGGGGCCTGTTGAGATGACAAGCTCAACACATGCGGACATTGATGATGGACCGCCTAGTTAGATGGGTCCACACGTCTACACTTAGCACGTCGGTGGTCATTATGACTCTCACATGGCCACTGACTCATTACTTATTATATTCAGGTTGTTACACCTATTTACAGCTGGCATAGTTATAGCGCCAGTCGACTAGTGTAGTCGGTTATGCATTGTTTGACTTAGTAGGCCACTTTCCTTTTATGTTGTATCTTATCTATACTTTGTGTACATTGTAAAAAGAGTGTGGAAGAAGAAGAAGAAATCAGCAAGAAAACGTTTTGGCCTCCATCTCTCTTCTTGTCTCTTGAGTGAGCTTCTCTTTGTGCATTCTGTGTGTGTTCGGCACAGCATCTTGAGCAACCTCCTCCACCATGCGATTCTTGACATGGTATCAGAGCCGCGCCATTGAGAGAGGCTGATTTCGAAGGTTGAAGTGAAGGAGAAGAAGCAAGGTTCGAGCAAGCAAGCTATGGGTAAGAATCTCTCCCATTCTTCCACTCCTTCTCTTGGATAGTGCCTGTGGAGGCACCGAAAGCAGGGCAGAGTAAAAATATCAGATTGCAGTGTTATTTTGGGCATTTGAGGCCATTTCAGGGCCCATTTTAGAGCCGCAAGGTTGCGAACAGCAGTTTCGGGGTACACTGTGACTTCGACTGTATTGACCGAACGTGGGTGCGCAGGTTACAGATTTCAAATCTGTAAGTTCAAAGGTGTTTACCAGTGAGTAAACACAAGGTTTATCTACAAACTGGTTGCAAATTGCATGTATTGTTGAGCAGACAGTGAAAAAGGCTATCTAGTGTACTGCTGTGCACTACAGGTCAAGGGTTGCAGAAGATTTGCTTGTTGTTTGGTATTAGTTTTGTGATAATGGTAGAGAATAGTGGAAGCCCCATCATTGAGAAGCTCGACAAGAACAACTACCCATCATGGAAGTTTCGTGTTACGAACTTCCTTATTGGAAAAGGCCTCTACGAGTTCGTTTCAGGTGAAGAAAAGGAGCCGGAGGTGAGTGATCCTCCAACTGCAGAAGAGACAAAGGCACGAAAGGAATGGAATACAAAAGAAAAAAAGGTCATGTATTGGTTGTCTGCAGTAATTGACAATAATATGCTGGGACACATTAGAAATGCAGAGAATGCATATGCAGCTTGGACCATACTTGAAAGTATGTTTTCTGTAAATACAAAGGCACGAAAGATTCAACTCAAGCAAGAGTTGAATACATTGAAGAAAGGGAAGATGTCTATCAATGAGTATGCACTGAAAGTAAGAAGCATTGCAGATGCATTGGCAGCAATTGATGCAATGCCCGATGATGATGATTTGGTGTCGTCTACCTTGGGTGGACTTAACAATGAAAAGGCTTGGAAGTCTTTTGTAACTTCCGTATATGTCAGAAAGCCATTTTCAGATTTCGATGAATTGGTCTCCCTTATGATCACTGAAGAGATCAACATGCAGAGTGAGACATCTGAAAGAAGTGGTGAACAGGTCCAAGCTTTCTACTCCATTTCTGGAAGGGGACGTGGT
Organism: Lygodium microphyllum; assembly: GCF_053477565.2. Taxonomy (NCBI): domain Eukaryota; kingdom Viridiplantae; phylum Streptophyta; class Polypodiopsida; order Schizaeales; family Lygodiaceae; genus Lygodium; species Lygodium microphyllum. Next base: position 22,948,652 of record NC_141150.1, read on the forward strand.
AGGTTCTCTTCAAGAGGCCGTGGTACAGGACGTGGTAGTGACAACCATCAAAACAGATTGAATCAGCAATTTGGCGATATGCAGGTTTCAGGAGGTCGTGGTAACTTTAGAGGCAGGGGGAGCTTTAGAGGAAGAGGTGGATGGCAGAACAGAGGCTCTAACAACTCTGGTATTGTGTGCCACTATTGTGGCAAAACAGGTCATATTGCAGCCCAATGTTATGCTAAGAAAGATGATATCCGCAGTGGTAAGTTGCAGCAAGGAAACTATGCATCGTCTTCACAACAGAATGAAGACAAAAATGAATGTTTGTTCGTTATGCAGCATATGCTGAATGCTGTTACAGGAAAGGGAACACATGAAGATGTTTGGTATGTTGATTCAGGTGCATCCAATCATATGACCAGCCATGCAGAATGGTTTGGAGAGATGCAGGATTTGCAGAATGCAGGTTATGTGCAGACGGGTGATGACTCATGCCACCCAATTTCACACATTGGAAAAGTTCCCTTGTCCTTACATGATGGTAAGACAAAGAGTCTTTCAGATGTATTGCATGTGCCATCTATTACAAAGAACTTGGTGTCAGTCGGTCAAATGGTAGAGCAAGGGCTGCAAGTCAGATTTAATGCAAAGGGCTGCTTTGTAGAAGACTTCAATGACAAGTGCAGGTTGGTAGCAAAGGGAAGTAGAGTTGGACGTATGTTCACTCTAGATGCTGGAATTCCTACTATGAATGCTGCTATGTATGCCAAAGGAAAAGGTGTTGTTGCAGACATTGAAATTTGGCACAAACGCATTGGACATGCAAATGTACAAAGGCTAAAATTAATGCAGTCCAAAGGGTTGGTTACAGGTTTGCCTACTTTTAAAGTTGCAGAATTTCAGAAGGTATGTGAAGCATGTCAGTTTGGTAAGCAGGCAAGACAACCCTTTTCACATGACAGAGATGTAAGCAGAAATATCCTTGATGTTGTGCATACAGACATTTGGGGGCCTACACAAAATGTATCTCTTGGAGGCAGTTCATACTTTGTCACATTCATTGATAATTGTTCTAGAAAGCTGTGGGTATATTTTATGAAGGAAAAGAGTGAAGCTTTTGAGCACTTTAGAACTTTCAAGGCTGCAGTTGAAAGAGAAACAGGCTTGAAAGTAAAGTGCTTGAGGTCAGATGGAGGGGGAGAGTACCTCTCCAATGAGTTCAGTGATTTTCTGAGGTCTCATGGGATAAAGAGACAGTTCACATGCAGGTATACCCCACAGCAAAATGGGGTTGTAGAAAGGAAAAACAGGCATATTGCAGAAGTTGCACGCGCCTTGATGGCTGAAAAGAATATGCCTAAGCATTTTTGGTCTGAGGCTGTTCATACTGCTGTTTATATTATGAATAGAACTCCCACAGCTGCAGTTCATGGTATGACCCCCGAAGAATGTTTTACAGGTAAGAAGCCTGATGTTTCACACTTGAAAGTATTTGGCTGCATTGCGTATGTTCATGTGCCAGATGAGTTGCGGAAGAAACTGGATCCAAAGGCTGAAAAGTGTGTCTTTATTGAATACTCTTTAGAGCAGAAAGGGTATCGATGTTACAACCCTGTCACATGTAAGTTCAGAGTGAGCAGGGATGTCATCTTTGATGAAATGAGCAGTTGGTATGCATCTAGTGGTGATGCATTGGATGATGATGATGATCATGACACTCATGTGCAGGCTGAAAAGCAAGAATCACAGACTCTTAGTGGACCAGAGACATCATCTGGTAGTCCTTGGTCTGGGAGACTAAGGAGTACCTCTACATCTTTGAGTGCATCTAGTAGCACTACAGGTAAAGACAAAGGAAAGAATAAGGTGTCAGAAAGCATTGATGTAGTTCTTGATGGAGACTCCAGTGGCTCAGAGAGCTTGGATGATGAGCTTGGCATTCCTTCAGTGAGGACTCCAGGTGTGCAGAGAGCACGCATTAATGCAAAGACTCCATTGAGTGATCCAGTGGTACGCAGGTCTAGCAGGGTGAGATACCCTGTTAAAAGATTTGGTTTTGAAGGTTATGCAGCTCACCATTATGCTTATATGGTGAAACTAGTTGAGGATGTTGAGCCCACATGTTTTGAGGAGGCTGTTGGTCATGCTCATTGGGATGCAGCAATGGATGAGGAGATGGCTGCATTAGAGGCCAATAAGACTTGGGATCTAGTATCATTGCCAAAGGGAAAGAAAGCTATTGGATATAAGTGGGTTTATAAGATTAAGCACAATGCAGATGGTTCTATTAGCAGGTACAAATCTAGGCTAGTTGCAAAAGGCTATGCCCAGACATATGGCATAGATTATGATGAAACCTTCAGTCCAGTTGCTAGGATGGCAACTGTCAGATGTGTGATTGCTTTGGCAGCAGCCAAAGGTTGGAGGTTGCAGCAAATGGATGTAAAGAATGCCTTCTTGCATGGTGATTTGCAGGAAGAAGTGTATATGGATCAGCCAGCAGGTTATGAAGATTTAGAGCATCCCACGTATGTGTGCAGGTTAAAGAAGGCACTCTATGGGCTCAAGCAAGCACCTAGAGCATGGTCTGACAAGATTAGAGAGTATCTTGTCAATATTGGCTTTTATGTTTCTGATGCTGATCACTCACTTTATGTGAGAAAGGGAGATGCAGGTTTGGTCATCATAGTCATCTATGTGGATGACTTGATTATTACAGGTGACAGTGATAGTGGAATTGCTGAAGTCAAGGGCTATTTGAAGATGAAGTTTGAGATGAAGGATTTAGGTGAGCTAAGGTACTTCCTTGGCATTGAGGTGATCAGATGTGATGATGGTATATGGCTGTCCCAAAGACAGTATGGCTTGGATATGTTGTCCAAGTATGGTATGACTGCATGCAAACCACTTTCAGTCCCGTTGGAGCAGAATGTAAAGCTGAGTGCTGATGTTGGGGATGAGATAGAAGACCCTACTATGTTCAGGAGGATAGTGGGGAGTTTGATCTACATGACCATTACAAGGCCAGACTTGAGCTACGCTGTTGGTCTTCTGAGTCAGTTTATGCAAGTACCTAGAAAGCCACATTTGGATGCAGTGAGACGCATATTGAGATATGTGAAGTCTACATTAGATTATGGACTTTTCTATGAGGCAGGTACAGATGTACAGGTGTTTGGATACACAGATGCAGATTGGGCTGGTAGTATGTCTGATAGAAGATCTACCAGCGGATACATGTTCTCTCTTGGTAGTGCAGCAGTTGCATGGAGCAGCAAAAAGCAATCTACAGTTGCTTTGTCGAGTACAGAGGCTGAGTATAGAGGTGCTGCTGTTGCAGCATGTGAGGTAGTATGGCTGCAAAAGCTATTGGCTAATTTGGATGTGCAGGTGGAAGGTCCAGTTGTCATTTATTGTGACAACATGAGCAGTATACAGTTGGCTAGGAACCCTGTGTTCCATGCCAAGACAAAACATATTGAGGTACACTACCACTTTGTGAGAGAGAAGGTACTAGCAGGTGAGATTGACTTGGTGTATGTCAGCACACAGGATCAGATAGCTGACATCTTCACGAAGGCATTGGGTACAGAGAAGCTTCAAAAGTTTCAAAGCTTACTTGGAGTTGCAGAGATGCAGTTGAGCTTGAGGGGGAGTGTTGAGATGACAAGCTCAACACATGTGGACATTGATGATGGACTGCCTGGTTAGATGGGTCCACACATCTACACTTAGCACGTCGGTGGTCATTATGACTCTCACATGGCCACTGACTCATTACTTATTATATTCAGGTTGTTACACCTATTTACAGCTGCCATAGTTATAGCTCCAGTCGACTAGTGTAGTCGGTTATGCATTGTTTAACTTAGTAGGCCACTTTCCTTTTATGTTGTATCTTATCTATACTTTGTGTACATTGTAAAAAGAGTGTGGAAGAAGAAGAAGAAATCAGCAAGAAAACGTTTTGGCCTCCATCTCTCTTCTTGTCTCTTGAGTGAGCTTCTCTTTGTGCATTCTGTGTGTGTTCGGCGCAGCATCTTGAGCAACCTCCTCCACCACACGATTCTTGACAGGGCCTGAGATTGAGGATTGAAACTAGCATTTGCAAGTTTGGCAATCATAGTGAGTTGTTACCCTCATAGTATCATTGGGCTCGCAGCAGGACTTTCGAAACCCATCAGCCACATGTGCATCATGGGAGTTCCAACTCCACTGATTTTAGGCCTAGAGCGTGAAGCATGGAAACTATGCATTCCCAATGTTTGACATTTGTGAGACTGTGGTTTATGCTTAAGAACCCACTTGAGTGTTTGGACCTTGGTTCCTTGATGCGACTGGGGAGGTACCATGGAAGCACGTCAAAATGTATCACTCCCCTCCTTAGGGTGGACACTAGGTTTAGCTACTGGTAGCATTATAAGTTTTGGGATAAGTGCAGTGCTCTTATTGAAAGCTGTTACAATTCTAACATGCCTGATGGCAAGGTGGATCCACTCCAAGTTGCAGTCTATATTGCAAAGAACTTAATTTTTGAATGCTCATCCCAATAGGGTTTCCTTACCTTGTTTTTTGAATGCTCATTCCAATAGGGTTTCCTTGCCAACACTTTGCTTGCTAGGTAGCACGTAGAAAATGAGGGGTAGACTCTCAGTCTTGATAGAAACCATCAATTTGCATATTCCTAAGAGTGGGTAGCAAATGGGCTCAATTTCACGTTGGTTGGTTGCAATTGGGGTTGGTCCAATGTTCATGTGTTAAGATATTGGTATTGGCTCCCTCGTCAATTATCGCATCAAGGGTGCATATCATTTGAGAGGTCACGGTGATTCGTAGGTAGGCTAATGCTACTGATGTGATGGGGTGTAGTACTTTTTGATGCATTTTTGTTGAAGAAACCTATATCTTGTCCCTCTAGGGTCTCTAGTTTCACATTCCCCATTCTATTGGCAATACGAACCTTGAAGGGTCCCAATCCCTTAAACTTCATTTTCTGCTTGTCTCCTTTGTCAAAGTATAGCAAGACTAAATCCCCTTGCCCAAAGTCTCGCTCCTTGACATATTTGTAAAACCAACTCTTGCATCATGCCTTTTCGCAAATTAGAGTGTGGGTTGCAATGAGACGGGTTTCAAAGAGGTGTTCTAGCTCCACTAGATGATTTGTCCATGCTTCTTGGCCCTCCCATAATTCTTGGGCTCCTATTCTCAAGCTGAGAACAAAGAATTCCACTAGCAAAATAGCTTCAATTTTGTAGGTCAACCTGAATGGAGTTTGTATTGTGGTTGTTTTATATGCCATTTGCTATGCCCATAAATCTGCCATAAGTTTGTTATCCCAGTCTCATTGTGCATGAGGCAAAGATGACTTTCGTTGGAATACCCACCAAGATCTTGTTTATAGATTTAGCTTGACCATTGCTTGTAGATAGTATGGGGAGGACTTCTTATGGATTTTTAGGAAGGTGGATAAGAAGTGAGTGATCACTTCATTGATAATCTTGTGCCTTGGTCACTAACCAACTCTATGGGGCAACTGCACCACGATATTACTTGCTCCCAAATAAAATTGGTTGTGGTCCTTGTGTCATTTTTGTTGGAAGAGAGGGAGAGAGACACAGTGGAGCGGAAGATGAGGCTCAGCTCATTCTTGTTCTTCTTCCATTATACTTCCATCATACTAACTGAAAGAGACTTACACACATAGGTATGACTAACCAAGACTAACTGTGGTTAAGTCACTGACTACATCGACTTATTGAATGTCACACACGTGTATAGTTGTATCCAGCTAATGTCGATCACACACATAAAGATAGGATGACTCAAGAGTAATGGGATCTTGATATTCTAACACTCCCCCTCAAGTTCAAACCATCTAATAAACTCCAAGTAGCTATCTGAAATATATGAACTTTTTTTTACCAAGAGACTTGGTAAACATATATGCTACCTGGTCTTCATTCTTCACATGAATCAAGTCAATCTGCCTTGTAAGAACCATTTCTCTAATGAAATGGTAGTGAACCTCAATATGTTTGGACCTAGCATGGTAGACAGGATTGCTAGCCAGCCAACATAACACTTCTGAGGTTATCACAATGAAATCTCACTCTGCTTTCCAGCTGTATTACCAAGTCTTTCAGTAGTTTTATCAACCAAACTGCTTCGCAAGCCATTAAGGCAGCTCCTCTGTACTCAGCTTCTATACTAGACAATGCAATAGTAGGTTGTTTCTTACTCTGCCAACTAATCATACTGTTGCCCAATCCAAATGCATAACCACTGGTTGACCTCCTGTCATAGGAACAACCAGCCCAATCACCATCAGTAAACCCTGTCAAGTGGAGGGATTTTCCATATGCGTAAAACAACCCATAATCTGTAGTACCCTTTATATATCTCATGATCCTCATAATTGCATCTAAATGTGTCTTGCGAGGCTTCTGCATTGACTAATCAGCCCCACTACATAACATAAGTCAGGATGGGTAATAGTCAAGTATATCAAGCTGCCCACCATCATTTGATACATGGTCACATTCTCTATGTCATTCCCAACATCAATCTGCACCTTGGCATTCTGATCAAGAGGTGTCTCCATAGGCTTGCATTCACTCATACCATACTTCTGTAACATGTCACGAGCATATTGCTTCTGTAGCAGCCATATACCTTGAGGCGTAGAGACTATCTCAATCCCAAGAAAATACTTTAGTTCACCAAGGTCTTTTACTTTGAATTCAGCCTCCTCTAAACATGATTTAATTTCAGCAATGGCCTCTTCATCATCTCCAATGATGATAAGATCATCTACATGAACCACTAGAAACACATATCAATGATTTGTCTTCTTCATAAACAGATTGTAATCTGCATTACCCAATCTAAATCTATGTTGCTATAAATAACTAGTAATCCAAGCATTCCATGCTCTAGGTGCCTGTTTCAGTCCATATAAAGCCTTTTTCAGCTTACATACATGTATAGGAAAGTCCAGGCGAACATAGCTTTCAGGCTACTCCATATCTACTTCCTCAACCAACTCACCATTCAAGAAATCATTCTTGACGTCCATTTGCCATAAATTCTAGCCTTTGCATGCTGCCAAAGCAATGATAGTTCTGACTGTTGCCATTTTAGCCATCGGACTGAAAGTCTCCTCATAGTCAAGGCCATATTGCTGCACATACCCTTTTGCAGCCACCCTGGCCTTATAGCGTTCTAACGAACCATCTGACATGCACTTAACCTTGTATACCCATTTGCAACCAATGGGGACTTTGCCTTTAGGCAACTCAACTGATTCCCATATCTCATTTTCAGCCAGGGCTGCATACTCCTCATCCATGCAGCACACCAGTTATCATATGAACTGCATCATCAAACTTTGTAGGTTCTTTGTAACCTATCACACTAGCCATATATGAATAATGGCATGCTGAATAACTAGTGTATGTAAACATATCAACTAGTTTTCTGACTCTCTCATATCTTTGTAACTGTGGCTCACTCTCAGCTTGCCTCTCATGAGGCAGTACATAACGACTCTGCCTTGCTCCAGGCATCATAATAGATGGAATTCCCGACTCAATATCCAAACTGTCCCTGTTAGATGACTCATAACCTGTTGTAAGTCGACTTATCACATCCTCAAGCAATTTTTCTCTTCCCATATCCAATATCCCCCTCACTGACATATTTGTATGAGTGGACATAGGAGTACGATTCTGCAAGCGTCCTGACCAATGACTTACTGTAGGTGACCCCTAACCTGTAGGACCACTCATAGATGTACTCGCTATATGTGTATTTTTAGCATTACTAGTGCTAACTGATCAATCAGTACCCACCACTACAACCAGATTACCATACCATGATGCCAGCTCATCAAAAACATCTTTGCTAATCAATGTCTCATGTGTAGACGATACATAACACTTGTAAGCTTTTCGGTCTTGTGCATAACCAAGGAATACACTCTTGATAGCTTTAGGATCTAATTTCTTCCTCTTTTCATCAGGAACATGCATATATGAAATGTTACCAAATACCTTCAAGTGTGAAATGTCAGGCTTATGACCATACAACCTCTCATATGGAGTTGCATCATGAATCCGTATTGTAGGGGTTCTATTTAGCACATAGATAGCAATCACTACTGCTTTACTCCAATAACCATTTGGCAAACTCTTCTCATTCATCATAGCTCTTGCCAATTCCATCAGTACCCTATTTTTCCTTTCTACTACACCATTTTGCTGTGGTGTATAGCTGCAAGTTGACTGTCTTCTGATCTCATGTTTAGCAAGGTACATGTCAAAGTAATTAGAGATATATTCTCTACCTCCATCTGATCTAAGACATGAAATTTTACAGCTCAACTCATTTTCAACATGCTTCTTGAAATCCTTGAATGCATCAAACACATCATCCTTATGTTTCAGTATGTAAAGCCAAGTATACCTCTGCTGAAATCATCAATGAAGGATCCATGATAACGAGCACCACTAAATGAAGCATTACGAGATGGACCCCATACATCTGAATATACCAACTGCAAGGGTCGTGAGCTCTTCCGTATATGCCTCATAAATGGAAACCATGCTTGCTTTCCAAACCGACATGACTCACATACATGTCCAAAGTCATGATACTTGAACTTAGGCAGTCCAAGCACAATCTCCTTCTACTGCATAGATTTCATCTTTTGGTGCATTCACATGGCTAATCCACTTATGCCATATCTCAACATCCCGTATAGCACCATCATCATGTGCAAACATGGCTACTTTCAATTCTAGAATTGACACATCAAGAGTAAACATTCTGCCATCTCTTCGGCCTCTAGCAATCAAGTTGCAGCCATTACCATATTCTTCAATAGAGCATCCATCTCTATTAAATCTCACCTGCAAATTCTGTTCTGCCATTTGTCCAACAAAAAAAAGATTATTGGTTATTGTAGGTACATGTAGTACATCATGCAGGCTCTTTTTCTTGCCATCAGCCGCATCAACAACATGTGCTGAATGTGATGTTGGGTGTCATCACCAATCCACACATAACCATGTGAACCTACAACCATCTCATCAAACCATTCTCCATGGGGTGTTATATGATTGGAAGCCTCTGAATCAATGTACTATCTCTCATCTCTGTCCTGCCTAGATGCATTCTTAAACACATGATGCATGGCAAACAATCTGTTAATGTGCTCATCATGAGCACCGCTAGAAGATGCATAGTGCCCATGTTATTTGCCCTTTGCCTTCATATCTCCCTACTTCTTATAACAATCCTTTGCAATGTATCCATATCTGTCGTAGTAATCTCAATCCTTATCTCTATTTCACTGATCATTTAACTGCCATGAACCAGATCCACCACTTCTACCATGGGGTGATCTCCCCCTGCCTCTAAAGCAGCCACGCTGGCCCTATGTATTTATGCCATGCTAGGCATTCTGCAGATGTTATCCATAAGTGTTTCGAGTGTCTCCTAGACCTCCAAAAGAGCCACGGCCTTTGCTGCCTCTACCACGCTTGCTAGAGTAAAGAACAATGTCTCTTCTTTGAGACATACTAGAACCTGTATTCAACCCAAGCTTAACTTCCTCATGTAGCAGCAAATCAATCAGCTCATCCCAATCAGGGGATTCATCTCTCACAGAGATAGACGTATCAAACGCTTTATACTCTTTGCCAAGTCCATTCAATGTGCAATCATATCATCCTTAGACACCGAAGATCCAATAGTGGCAAGCTGATCCGCTATGTTATTGATCTCTGCAGTGTAGGCCTGAATGCTTCTGCCATTCCTAGACATGTTATTGAACTATTGCTTTAGTTGAATCTTTCTTGTATATGTTAAATTTCCATAATTCTTCACAAGTATGCCCCATGCATCCTTTGGAGAACTACATCTAGTAAGTTATATAACCATAGCATCTGATATACATAAGAAAAACCAATGTAACACCTTGCATGCTCTCTCAGTCCATAGCTTATGAGCCCTTTTCTGATCATTTGTTGGATTCCTTTCATGTATTTCAAGTTCAACATCATCACCTGTACATAGATCCCAATAACCTCTGCCAACCAAAAAATTCTTCATACAGAACTTCCATAAATCAAAATTTTTGTTGCCCAGCTTTTCTCACACAATTTGAGTGATATTGTCAGTTCCTTGAGCATTTGCCATAGTTGAACCTTAGGTATTCAGTGATGTATACAACCTGTAAGTATCTGACTCCTTTTCCCACAGTTCAGGACCACCGGACTGAAACTCTCCTCATAGTCAAGGCCATATTGCTATGCATACCCTTTTGCAACAAGCTTGGCCTTATAGCATTCTAATGAACCATCTGACTTGCACTTAACCTTGTATACCCATTTGCAGCCAATGAGGACTTTGCCTTCAAGTAACTCAACCAATTTCCATGTCTCATTTTCAACCAGGGCTGCATACTCCTCATCCATGGGAGCACACCAATTATCATTTGTAACTACATCATCAAACTTCGTAGGTTCTTTGTACCCTGTCACACTAGCCATATATGCATAATGGCAGGCTGAATAACCAGTGTATGTAAACTTGTCAACTAGTTTTCTGACTCTCTCAGATCTTTGTAACTGTGGCTCACTCTCAGCTTTCCTCTCATGAGGCGGTACATAACGACTCTGCCTTGCTCCAGGCGTCATAATAGACAGAATGCCCAACTCACTATCCAAACTGTCCCTGTTAGATGACTCATAACCTGTTGTAAATGAACTTGTCGCATCCTCAAGCATCTTTTATTTTCCCTTATCCAATATCCCCCTCACTAATATATTTGTATCAGTGGACGTAGGAGTACGAGTCCCCAAGCGTCTTGACCAAGGACTTACTGTAGGTGACCCATAAGCTGTAGGACCACTCATAGATGTACTCGCTATATGTGTATTTTTAGCATTACTAGTGTTGACTGATCAATCTCAATACCCACCACTGCAACCGGATTACCATACCATGATGCCAGCTCATCAAAAACAACATCTTTGCTAATCAATGTCTCGTGTGTAGATGGTGCATAACACTTGTAAGCTTTTCGGTCCTGTGCATAACCAAGGAGCACACTCTTGACAGCTTTAGGATCCATTTTCTTCCTCTTTTCATCAGGAACATACACATATGCAATGCTGCCAAATACCTTCAAGTGTGAAATGTCAGGTTTATGACCATACAACCTCTCATATGGAGTTACAACATGAATCCCTATTGTAGGAGTTCTATTCAGCACATAGACAGCAATCACTACTTCTACAGTCTAATAACCATTTGGCAAACTCTTCTCATTCAGCATAGCTCTTGCCGATTCCATCAATACCCTATTTTTCCTTTCTGCTACACCATTTTGCTACGGTGTATAGCTGCAAGTTAACTATCTTTTGATTCCATGTTTAGCAAGGTACCTGTCAAAGTAATTAGAGACATATTCTCCACCTCCATCTGATCTAAGACATGAAATTTTATAGCTCAACTCATTTTTAGCATGCTTCTTGAAATCCTTGAATGCATCAACAAACACGTCATCCTTATGTTTCAGTATGTAAACCCAGGTGTACCTGCTGAAATAATCAATGAAGGATATATAGTAACGAGCACCACCAAACGAAGCATTATGAGACAGACCCCATACATTTGAATGTACCAACTACAAGGATCGTGAGCTATTCCGTACATGTCTCATAAATGGAAAACGTGCTTGCTTCTCAAACTGACATGCATCACATACATGTCCAAAGTCATGATACTTGAACTTAGGGCAGTCCAAGCACAATCTCCTTCTACTGCATAGATTTTAGCTTTTGTACATTCATATGGCCAATCCCCTTATGCCATATCTCAACATCCCGTATAGCACCATCATCATGTGTAAACATGGTTGCTTTCAATTTTGGAATTAACGCATCAAGAGTAAACATTCTACCAGCTCTTCAGCCTCTAGCAATCAAGTTGCAGCCATTACCATCTTCTTCAACAAAGCATCCATCTCTATTGAATCTCACCTGCAAATTCTGTTCTAGGATTCTAAATAGGTGCAATTGATGGATACTGTCGTCTTTTTGAAAAATTCCCAACTAAAAAAAGATTCTTGGTATGTGAACCTCCAACCATCTCATCAAACTATTCTCCATGGGGTGTCATATGATTTGAAGCCCCTGAATCAATGTACCATCTCGCATCTATATTTTGCCTAGATGCATTCTCAAACACATGCTGTATGGCAAACAATCTATTAACCTGCTCATCATGAGCACCGCTAGAAGATGCATAGTACCCATGTTGTTTGCCCTTTGCCTTCATATCTCCCTGATTCTTGTAATCCTTTCCAATGTGTCTATATCTACCACAGTAATGACAGCCCTTATCTCTGTTTGACTGATCATTTAATTGCCATGAACCAGATCCACCACCTCTACTATGGGGTGATCTCCCCCTGCCTCTAAAGCCACCACATCCACGCTGGCCCTGCGTATTTGTGCCATGCTAGGCATTCTGTTGATGCTGTCTATAAGTGTTTCGAGTGTCTCCTCGACCTCGAAAAGAGACACGGCCTCTGCCGCCTCTACCACGCTCGCTAGAGTAAAGAAAAATGTCTCTGCTTTGAGACGTACTAGAACCTCTATTTAGCCCAAGCTTCATTTCCTCATGTAGCAGCAAAGCAATCAGCTCATCCCAATCAGGGGATTCAGCTCTCATAGAAATAGATGTATCAAATGCTTTATACTCTTTGCCAAGTCCATTCAATGTCACTGCAATCATATCATCCTCAAACAGTGAAGATCCAAAGGTGGCAAGCTTATCTGCTATGTTCTTGATCTCTACAGTGTAGGCCTGAATGCTTCTGCCATTCCTAGACATGTTATTGAATTGTTGCTTTAGCTGAATCTTTCTTGCATCTGTTAGATTTCCATAATTATCCATGAGTATGTCCCATGCATCCTTTGGGGAACTGCATCCACTAATCTATATAACCATAGCATCTGATATACATAAGAAAAACCAATGTAACACCTTGCATGCTCTCTTAGTCCATAGCTTATGAGCCCTTTTCTAATCATTTGTCGGATTCCTTTCATGTATTTCAGGTTCAACCTCATCACATGTACATAAGTCCCAATAACCTCTGCTAACCAAAAAATTCTTCATACGGAACTTCCATAAAGCAAAATTTTTGTTGTCTAGCTTTTCTCCCATAATTTGAGTGATATTGTCAGTGCCTTGAGCATTTGCCATAGTTGTAGCTTAGGTATTCAATGATCTATACAACCTGTAAGTATCTGACTTCTTTTCCTATAGTTCGCGACCAATTTTCTGCTATTTAGGACAGTTTTCTTGACAACCTACTTGCTATAAACTATATTCCAACAATGAAAAAACATAGTCAACTGAGCATAAACCAAGCTCAAATCAGTTCAAAATAATCTATGGTAGTGGCAAAACATCCCAACAACAAACTATGTCCATACAAGTATCAATGTTTGTAGTGTATGCAAGTAGCAGTAACAAATACAGCCAGCCCACTGCTATAACCAACAGTATTTTCTCTATTAAAACAAGAGTATTTAGACCTCAAAATAGTCCCAAAACATCTCATTCAGTTGCCACTGTATGCAGGAGTTGATACATGGCCAACTGGTCAGAATATATTGCATGTATGTCAAGTGAAGATGATAGGTATCCTTCCTGCAGACAATAACTAGTCAATACCTTGGTATAACCAGCACCAAATCAGTCCAAACTTTGGACTTTAAGCACTCACAATATCCCAAAAAGCATCTACCACTCAAGTGGTATGATCCAAGCATTTGTCAATAGCAAATAAGCATCACAAAAACTTAAACCTTGTAGGTATATTGTTTCCAAATTCAGGACAACAACTAGTTCACTATTTCCAGCCTGCAAATAAGCTCCAAACTAAGCATTTAACACTCCAATATCATGCTCAAATGCATGATAATAAGGACATATACATTATTAGAATGAAAGCTACCAGTGCCCTGGAATCACCTGCTGTTTAATGTAGTAAACAGCCAGTTTGGCACATGTTTGTCCTGAATATCTCAAAATCTATGAGGAGTTTGAAAAAACTTACTTCTACAAAGTTGTAGACATGTCAAAACGGTTAGGAAATGCGGGCCATTTCTCCAAAACCCATTTTTGCAGAAAGATATAGCTTCTGGAAAAAAACAGGTTGCAAGCACTGTCTCCTTTGATGACATTTTCTTCAGATCTAATGTCTTGATGTCAAATGGCCACTTTCAAGCCTTTAGGCTTCAGGCAATGAATCTCTGATACCATGTTCGAAGAGAGGGAGAGAGACAGAGTGGAGCAGAAGATGAGCCTCAACTCATTGTTGTTCTTCTTTCATTATACTTCCATCATACTAACTGAAAGAGACTTACACACATAGATATGACTAACCAAGACTAACTATGGTTAAATAAGTCACTGACTACACTAACTTATTGAATGTCACACACGTGTACAGCTGTATCCAGCTAATGTCGGTCACACACCTAAAGATAGATTGACTGAAGAGTAACGGGAGCGTGATATTCTAACACCTCTTGTAGCTCCTTCATAGCTTGTTTTTTTTGCCTCTTTAACTCTTTTATTTCTAGCTCTAGGAATTTATTTTTGTGAGAACTGAAAGTATACATGTTTTCTAAGGAGATACGGGTCTCCCTCTCTTCATCATACAGCTCCTTGAGGCCCTCCTCTCCCTCTCTTGCCTTTAGGGCCTCTTTTAATGAGATCATTTCCCCATTAATGATTGTCATCACTCTTGCTTGCTCCATCTTGTAGTCTGTAAACACAGCATTTTCTTTTTTGAGCTCTGCAAGTGTGACCTTTTTGTCTTCAGTTGCCATGTGGACTTGGCTTTGAAATTCCTTCTCGAGTTCATCTTGGTCTTCATTATGGTGCATGGTCGAAGGTACTGAAGTGGTTGATACTTCTAATAAGTGGGGTACCTTTGACCCTTTGCATGACTTTGCATTGCATGCTGCTTTTGTTGGTCTCTTGGTTCCTATAATATGGGCTCCTTTGCTGGGTCCAAGTGCAATTTCATGCACTTTGCTAACTAGATATCGCACCCAGGCCGCCATGAGATTGCTTTCATTGTTAACTGCCCCTTCTACAGTACCTTATGTTGGGGTGATTGTTGGTGTGGTCAAGACTAGTGGGATTGGGTGTAATAGGGCTTTACCTTTGCCTTCCACTACCTTGGTCTAGCTTCCTCACACTGCTATGCTCGTGCTTGGCATGTCCTCCCTTACTGGCCTCATCATTGCCAATTCTTGAGATCGGGAGGGTTGCTCCACTAATCTCCAAATGGAAAGGGTAATCTCCTCTTCTTCTTGTCTTCTCAACCTTTCATCCTCCTCTTCTTGCCTCTCTCTAGACTCTTCTTCTAGCTTTTTTGACTCCTTCTCCACCCTTTGCAACTCTATGTTTTCCTCAATTGTGGAGCGGGTCTTCCGAATGAGGATTTTGAGAGTAATCTTCCTTTTTTTCCCTTGGCTTGAGAGTTTTGAGCCTTGCTACTCTCTAATTATCCTCTCTCTCAAGGCTTCGTGTAGCTAAGGTGGCTGGTCATTCTTCTTTTCATTAGTTATTTTTGCCATGTTGTCTTGATACTCTTTATGGGTTTCTTCTCCCTCATGTTCTCTCCTTGAGATTGAGATGGTTGGGCTTACTAGGGTGGGGGAGCCACACTCCTCATGGATTGGTGACGGCTCCAAGTGAGTTGGCGATGGCTTTGGGATTTCCTCTACCACTTCTCTCTCCTCTTCCTCTAGAGCCTCCTAGATAATGGTTGTCAATACTCCCCCAAAACCTATGGTTAAGGCCTTGGAGGTAGGTTTTTTCCTTTCGGACTCTATAGTGGTAGCTAGGGACTCCTCCTGCCACCCTTGGTGCTATAGCTAGAAACTTTGTCAAGGTCTATATTGTTTTCGTAGGCGTTCCAATTCACCTCTTTTCCAACAAGGGTACACCGATTCTACTCATAAGAGCATTGTATCTCTGGCTTGAAAACAATGTATGGATCATTTTAGCCTTCAACCAAATGGTGGAATTTAGGATATCAACTAGGCTAATTCCATCATTGGTGTAGACTTTTCTTTTTTCCATCCCTAACATTCCATACATATCCCTCTTGGGTCTCCATTCCGGCTTCTCTAGTAGACCCAAATCCTTCTCTATAATTTTTGGGCTAGAGCTCTCATCTTGCCTAAAGGTCATCGTTCCAATGTTCCTTTGAACATTGAAGGTCCTCAAGAATTCAGTGCATTTATTGTGATCTATGTCTTGTCTCACCTTTTCCAGGTACTTGCTAGCATTGCATCGTTCGAACATCTACCTACAAAACCCAGAATTTAATAAATCACATACCAATCAATCCATACCTTCATTCTTTTCTTTTAGAATTAAATTCCTATTTTGAGTTTTCATCCATTACTCCCTTTGAGTTTTCATTCATTCCTCCCCTTTCCTTTGGAAAGGATGAAAATCCTTCCTAGGATTGTGGAAAGCAAAGTGTATGGGCATTCAATGTGTCCGTGAGGATGTGCCTTACTTTCTCAAGAACTAGTCGTAAAACTTGGGGTTATATTCAAGAGTTGCATAATAGTCTAAATCTTGTGGCCGAATACTTACTTGCATGATGTAAGTCAGTACATCAGTCAAGAGTTCATATGAGTTGAGACAACTTCCAATGTGGAGTTCTTCCTCCATTAGAATCTTATCCAAGCATGGGTGAAGCATGGCATTGTCTGCTAATGGTTGATTGCTAGTTATGGCCAACACTCTAAATGAGGTGGGGGCCACATAGGTTGGGTTGTATGCAGAAGTCTTGATGGCACATATTTGCTCTGCATTGGTCATGATTTGGTGTCCCTCTTGGGCCTAAGTTGACATGGGACAATTCCATTGGAAGATTCTCAGTGGGTGTGGTAGGCTCGGATTGCAAGGTTTGCAACTCAATTGATGCGTAGGTGTTAGGGTTCTTGCTGATTATTTCAGGGCCTTTAGGTAAGGCCTTGTTTGATTGCTCATGGACTCTTGGTTGAACTTTGGGTCAATAGACCAATTGAGCACTCAAGGATTGAGCACCCTCCATTTTAGTTGTGTTCTTCCCCTATTTCAATTGACATTGAGAAAGCTTGGTTTGTGGGGCCTGAGATTGAGGATTCAAATTAGCATTTGCAAGTTTGGCAATCATAGTGAGTTGTTACCCTCATAGTATCATTGGGCTCGCAGCAGGACTTTTGAAACCCATCAGCCACATGTGCATTATGGGAGTTCCAACTCCACTGATTTTAGGCGTAGAGCGTGAAGCATGGAAACTATGCATTCCCAATGTTTGACATTTGTGAGACTGTGGTTTATGCTTAAGAACCCACTTGAGTGTTTGGACCTTGGTTCCTTGATGCGACTGGGGAGGTACCATGGAAGCACGTCAAAATGTATCACTCCCCTCCTTAGGGTCGACACTAGGTTTAGCTACTGGTAGCATTATAAGTTTTGGGATAAGTGCAGTGCTCTTATTGAAAGCTGTTACAATTCTAACATGCCTGATGGCAAGGTGGATGCACTGCAAGTTGTAGTCTATATTGCAAAGAACTTAATTTTTGAATGCTCATCCCAATAGGGTTTCCTTGCCAACACTTTGCTTGCTAGGTAGCACGTAGAAAATGAGGGGTAGACTCTCAGTCTTGATAGAAACCATCAATTTTCAAATTCCTAAGAGTGGGTAGCAAATGGGCTCAATTTCACGTTGGATGGTTGCAATTGGGGTTGGTCCAATGTTCATGTGTTAAGATATTGGTATTAGAAATTTGTCCATGCTTCTTGGCCCTCCCATAATTCTTGGGCTCCTATTCTCAAGCT
This sequence comes from Lygodium microphyllum, assembly GCF_053477565.2. NCBI lineage: Eukaryota > Viridiplantae > Streptophyta > Polypodiopsida > Schizaeales > Lygodiaceae > Lygodium > Lygodium microphyllum. The sequence continues at coordinate 22,966,574 of NC_141150.1, forward strand.
GAGAACAAAGAATTCCACTAGCAAAATAGCTTCAATTTTGTAGGTCAACCTGAATGGAGTTTGTATTGTGGTTGTTTTATATGCCATTTGCTATGCCCATAAATTTGCCATAAGTTTGTTATCCCAGTCTCATTGCGCATGAGGCAAAGATGACTTTCGTTGGAATACCCACCAAGATCTTGTTTGTAGATTTAGCTTGACCATTGCTTGTAGATAGTATGGGGAGGACTTCTTATGGATTTTTAGGAAGGTGGATAAGAAGTGAGTGATCACTTCATTGATAAACTTGTGCCTTGTTCACTAGCCAACTCTATGGGGCAACTACACCACGATATTACTTGCTCCCAAATAAAATTGGTTGTGGTCCTTGTGTCATTTTTGTTGGAAGAGAGGGAGAGAGACACAGTGGAGCGGAAGATGAGGCTCAGCTCATTCTTGTTCTTCTTCCATTATACTTCCATCATACTAACTGAAAGAGACTTACACACATAGGTATGACTAACCAAGACTAACTATGGTTAAGTCACTGACTACATCGACTTATTGAATGTCACACACGTGTATAGTTGTATCCAGCTAATGTCGATCACACACATAAAGATAGGATGACTCAAGAGTAATGGGATCTTGATATTCTAACACTCCCCCTCAAGTTCAAACCATCTAATAAACTCCAAGTAGCTATCTGAAATATATGAACTTTTTTTTACCAAGAGACTTGGTAAACATATATGCTACCTGGTCTTCATTCTTCACATGAATCAAGTCAATCTGCCTTGTAAGAACCATTTCTCTAATGAAATGGTAGTGAACCTCAATATGTTTGGACCTAGCATGGTAGACAAGATTGCTAGCCAGCCAACATAACACTTCTGAGGTTATCACAATGCAATCTCACTCTGCTTTCCAGCTGTATTCCCAAGTCTTTTAGCAGTTTCATCAACCAAACTGCTTCGCAAGCCACTAAGGCAGCTCCCCTGTACTCAGCTTCTATACTAGACAATGCAATAGTAGGTTGTTTCTTACTCTGCCAACTAATCATACTGTTGCCCAATCCAAATGCATAACCACTGGTTGACCTCCTGTCATATGAACAACCAGCCCAATCACCATCAGTAAACCCTGTCAAGTGAAGGGATTTTCCATATGCATAAAACAATCCATAATCTGTAGTACCCTTTACATATCTCATGATCCTCATGACTGCATCTAAATGTGTCTTGCGAGGCTTCTGCATTGACTAATCAACCCCACTACATAACATAAGTCAGGATGGGTAATAGTCAAGTATATCAAGCTGCCCACCATCATTTGATACATGGTCACATTCTCTATGTCATTCCCAACATCAATCTGCACCTTGGCATTCTGATCAAGAGGTGTCTCCATAGGCTTGCATTCACTCATACCATACTTCTGTAACATGTCACGAGCATATTGCTTCTGTAGCAGCCATATACCTTGAGGCGTAGAGACTATCTCAATCCCAAGAAAATACTTTAGTTCACCAAGGTCTTTTACTCTGAATTCAGCCTCCTCTAAACATGATTTAATTTCAGCAATGGCCTCTTCATCATCTCCAATGATGATAAGATCATCTACATGAACCACTAGAAACACATATCAATGATTTGTCTTCTTCGTAAACAGATTGTAATCTGCATTACCCAATCTAAATCTATGTTGCTATAAATAACTGCTAATCCGAGCATTCCATGCTCTAGGTGCCTGTTTCAGTCCATATAAAGCCTTTTTCAGCTTACATACATGTATAGGAAAGTCCAGGTGAACATAGCTTTCAGGCTACTCCATATCTACTTCCTCAACCAAATCACCATTCAAGAAATCATTCTTGACGTCCATTTGCCATAAATTCTAGCCTTTGCATGCTGCCAAAGGAATGATAGTTCTGACTGTTGCCATTTTAGCCATCGGACTGAAAGTCTCCTCATAGTCAAGGCCATATTGCTGCACATACCCTTTTGCAACCACCCTGGCCTTATAGCGTTCTAACGAACCATCTAACATGCACTTAACCTTGTACACCCATTTGCAACCAATGGGGACTTTGCCTTCAAGCAACTCAACTGATTCCCATGTCTCATTTTCAGCCAGGGCTGCATACTCCTCATCCATGGCAGCACACCAGTTATCATGTGAACTGCATCATCAAACTTTGTAGGTTCTTTGTAACCTGTCACACTAGCCATATATGCATAATGGCATGCTGAATAACTAGTGTATGTAAACATGTCAACTAGTTTTCTGACTCTCTCAGATCTTTGTAACTGTGGCTCACTCTCAGCTTGCCTCTCATGAGGCGGTACATAACGACTCTGCCTTGCTCCAGGCGTCATAATAGATGGAATTCCCAACTCACTATCCAAACTATCCCTGTTAGATGACTCATAACCTGATGTAAGTCGACTTATCACATCCTCAAGCAATTTTCCCTTCCCATATCCAATATCCCCCTCACTGACATATTTGTATGAGTGGACATAGGAGTACGATTCCGCAAGCATCCTGACCAATGACTTACTGTAGGTGACCCCTAACCTGTAGGACCACTCATAGATGTACTCGCTATATGTGTATTTTTAGCATTACTAGTGCTAACTAATCAATCAGTACCCACCACTACAACCAGATTACCATACCATGATGCCAGCTCATCAAAAACATCTTTGCTAATCAATGTCTCATGTGTAGACGATACATAACACGTGTAAGCTTTTCGGTCTTGTGCATAACCAAGGAATACACTCTTGATAGCTTTAGGATCTGATTTCTTCCTCTTTTCATCAGGAACATGCACATATGCAATGTTACCAAATACCTTCGAGTGTGAAATGTCAGGCTTATATGGAGTTGCATCATGAATCCGTATTGTAGGGGTTCTATTTAGCACATAGATAGCAATCACTACTGCTTTACTCCAATAACCATTTGGCAAACTCTTCTCATTCATCATAGCTCTTGCCAATTCCATCAGTACCCTATTTTTCCTTTCTACTATACCATTTTGCTGTGGTGTATAGCTGCAAGTTAACTGTCTTCTGATCTCATGTTTAGCAAGGTACATCCCAAAGTAATTAGAGATATATTCTCTACTTCCATCTGATCTAAGACATGAAATTTTACAGCTCAACTCATTTTCAGCATGCTTCTTGAAATCCTTGAACGCATCAAACACATCATCCTTATGTTTCAGTATGTAAAGCCAAGTATACCTCTACTGAAATCATCAATGAAGGATCCATGATAACGAGCACCACCAAATGAAGCATTAGGAGATGGACCCCATACATTTGAATGTACCAACTGCAAGGGTTGTGAGCTATTCCGTACATGCCTCATAAATGGAAACCATGCTTGCTTTCCAAACCGACATGAATCACATACATGTCCAAAGTTATGATACTTGAACTTAGGCAGTCCAAGCACAATCTCCTTCTACTTAATAAATTTCATCTTTTGGTGCATTCACATGATCAATCCACTTATGCCATATCTCAACATCACGTATAGCACCATCATCATGTGCAAACATGGCTACTTTCAATTCTAGAATTGACACATCAAGAGTAAACATTCTGACATCTCTTTGGCCTCTAGCAATCAAGTTGCAGCCATTACCATATTCTTCAACAAAGCATCCATCTCTATTAAATCTCACCTGCAAATTATGTTCTGCCATTTGTCCAACAAAAAAAAGATTATTGGTTATTGTAGATACATGTAGTACATCATGCAGGCTCTTTTTCTTGCCATCAGCCGCATCAACAACGTGTGCTGAATGTGATGTTGGGTGTCATCCCCAATACACATATAACCATTTGAACCTACAACCATCTCATCAAACCATTCTCCATGGGGTGTTATATGATTGGAAGCCTCTGAATCAATGTACTATCTCTCATCTCTGTCCTGCCTAGATGCATTCTTAAACACATGATGCATGGCAAACAATCTGTTAATGTGCTCATCATGAGCACCGCTAGAAGATGCATAGTGCCCATGTTATTTTCCCTTTGCCTTCATATCTCCCTACTTCTTATAACAATCCTTTGCAATGTATCCATATCTGTCGTAGTAGTCTCAATCCTTATCTCTGTTTGACTGATCATTTAACTGCCATGAACTAGATCCACCAGCTCTACCATGGGGTGATCTCCCCCTGCCTCTAAAGCAGCCATGGTGGCCCTATGTATTTGTGCCATGCTAGGCATTCTGCAGATGTTGTCCATAATTGTTTCGAGTGTCTCCTAGACCTTGAAAAGAGCCACGGCCTTTGCTGCCTCTACCACGCTCGCTAGAGTAAAGGACAATCTCTCTTCTTTGAGACGTACTAGAACCTGTATTCAACCCAAGCTTAACTTCCTCATGTAGCAGCAAATCAATCAGCTCATCCCAATCAGGGGATTCATCTCTCACAGAGATAGACGTATCAAACGCTTTATACTCTTTGCCAAGTCCATTCAATGTGCAATCATATCATCCTGAGACACTGAAGATCCAATGGTGGCAAGCTGATCCGCTATGTTATTGATCTCTGTAGTGTAGGCCTGAATGCTTCTGCCATTCCTAGACATGTTATTGAATTGTTGCTTTAGTTGAATCTTTCTTGTATATGTTACATTTCCATAATTCTTCACAAGTATGTCCCATGCATCCTTTGGAGAACTACATCTAGTAAGTTATATAACCATAGCATCTGATATACATAAGGAAAACCAATGTAACACCTTGCATGCTCTCTCAGTCCATAGCTTATGAGCCCTTTTCTGATCATTTGTTGGATTCCTTTCATGTATTTCAAGTTCAACATCATCACCTTTACATAGATCCCAATAACCTCTGCCAACCAAAAAATTCTTCATACAGAACGTCCATAAATCAAAATTTTTGTTGTCCAGCTTTTCTCACACAATTTGAGTGATATTGTCAGTGCCTTGAGCATTTGCCATAGTTGAAGCTTAGGTATTCAGTGATGTATACAACCTGTAAGTATTTGACTCCTTTTCCTACAGTTCAGGACCAATTTCCTGCTATTTAGGATAGTTTCTTGCAATTCGGGACAATTTTCCTGACAACTTGCTTGCTATAAACTGTATTACAATAATGAAAAAACACAGTCAATTGAACATAAACCAAGCTCAAATCAATTCAAAACATTCTATGGTAGTGGCAAAACATCCCGCAAGAAACAATGTCCATACAAGTATCAATGTTTGTATTGTATGCAAGAAGTAGCAATACCAAATGCAGCCAGCCCACTGTTATAACCAACAGTATTTTCTCTGTTAAAACAAGAGTATTTAGACCTCAAAACAGCCCCAAAACATCTCATTCAGTTGCCACTCTATGCAAGAGTTGATACATGTCCAATCGGTCAAAATATATTGCATGTATGTCAAGTGAAGATGATATGTATCCTTCCTGCAAACAATAACCAGTCAATACCCTGGTATAACCAGCAAATCAATCCAAACTTTGGACTTTCAGCACTCACAATATCCCAAAAAGCATCTACCACTCAAGTGGTATGATCCAAGCATTTGTCTGTAGCAAATAAGCATCACAGATACTTCAACCATGTAGGTATATTGTTTCCAAATTCAGGACAGCAACCAGTTCATTATTTCTAGCCTACAAATAAGCTCCAAAACTGATCATTTAAGACTCCAATATCATGCTCAAATCCATGATAATAAGGGCATATACATTGTTAGGATGAAAGCCACTAGTGCCCTGGAATCACTTGTTTTTTACTGCAGTAAACAACCAGTCTGCACAGGTCTATATTAAATATCTCAAAATCTATGAGGAATTTGAAAAAAATTTCTGATGCAAAGTTGTAGACCACGTCGAAACAGTCAGGATAGATGGGCCGTTTCTCAAAAACCATTTATGTAGCAAGATATAGCTTTTTCAAAAAAACGGGCTGCAAGCATAGTCTCCTTTGATGATGTTTTCATCAAATGTGATGTCTTAATGTCAAATGCCCACTGGCAAGCCTTCAAGCTTCAGGCGTTCAAGCTCTGATACCATGTTGGAAGAGAGAGAGAGAGAGACAAAGTGGAGCGGAAGATGAGCCTCAAATCATTGTTGTTGTTCTTCCATTATACTTCCATCATACTAACTGAAAGAGACTTACACACATAGGTATGACTAACAAAGACTAACTGTGGTTAAGTCACTAACTACATGACAGATGATTTTTTACGTCGAGAACTGCTTAAAAATAGCCAAAAATTCTAAATTTTTGGGAAAAAATGGACTGCAGTTAGTACAATTTTAAGCGACAAGTCCCTAAAGCGCTAGTGCTTATTTTCATGAAAAATCAAATGGTGGCAAATGGCCGAGCTGGAGTTTTCCTAGATGCATTTCGACGCCAGGAATCCAACGCAAGTCTCGGTTCGTTGATGCAAGCCCGTTTGACTCCCCATCTAATCCACGTAAGGTTCGGGATTGTGAAGCGACTACTGGATTTGGAAGTCGGGAAGAGCGTGATTAAGATCAAGTTTATGAATTTCGATGCCTCGAAATCACCTGTCCAGACGGATTTTAATTCCGACGTCATATGCCCCCTCAAAACTGAAAAAACCACTTATCGGTAGTGTGAACGGGAAGTCATGAACTAGTTATTTTGGAGCTTTAAGCTTAAAGCTTGATTAGTTAAGCCTAAAAACCCAAGAAATGAAACGTCATTGGGGGGAGGGGGGGCGCATTTTTTGCACACAGCCGATTTTGGGGATGATGATGGCATTTTGTAATTGTATGATGCATGAGGAATGGAGAGGGCACTGAGATGCTCCCAACCTTCACTCTCCATCGCCGAAAACTGATCAAGAATTGATGCATTGAGCAAAGAGATTCAAAAATAGTATTTCTCTCTCCTCCCTCTCTCTCCTGCAAGGGACAGTTCATGCCCATGAAGAAGAATGAAGGCCGATTGAAGAATGCTTGTCCGACGTTGTACCGGATTGCTTCCAATTCGAGTGGGGCTAAAGGTGGATGATTGAAGATGGACTAAGCATTAATGCTGGATTGTTTTGCTGTCCCAAATCAAATTTTAAAAAACTCGCAAAGAAGAATAAAATCGGTAATTCTATTTTACAAAGGAAAATTGCTTATTTTTGACATTTGATTGAGCCATTGTTGTTCTTATGGAGTGAAAATTGGTAGAAATGTTGTTCATTGTGTATTCTATGCTTCCATGATGAAAAAATCAGAAAACATAAATTCAAGTTGCTGGAAATAATTTTTAGAAACCTGTAAAACATGGTTTTTATGAGAAAAATGGAGTTTTTGTTGTTTTCGGGTGGGATTAACCAATACACGTGGGATTAAATGCTAGTAAAATCTATATTTCTATTGTTCTAAGAATCAAGAACCACATCTCTAAAAATATATCAATTTTTAATTGGAAAATAGAGTAAAATAGAGAAAAATGAAAAAAATTAAGAGAAAAAATAAGAATATGCCTTAGAAAAATACGAAAATATATAATGAGTGGTTGTGGATGTATGGTGGGGAAAAGCATGAGGTTTGGCCTTAGTTTGCCCTATCTTTTTGTTACAGTGTGTGATTTATTGCTATTTATACATTAAATCATGACAAAACAACTTCTATACACGTATGCAATGAAGCAAAACTTAAACGGTGAGGGGGAGTAGGATTTTGTGCAACAGCTTGAGGGCTGAAATAATACAAATTCTAATTGGTTTTTTCTATGCATAGCATTTAGGAAACGGTTTATTTCAAAATTAGAGATCTAGTAGCACAAGGTTTGCCTTGGTGCTAGATTCTTGCAACGAAGCATATACGCGTATTAGTTGAAATTCATGGAAAGATTATTTGCGTACTAGCACATAGGCTGATTTCGAAATATAACTATTTGTGCGCAATGAGACATCCACTATTGCATTAATCATACATGTGGTATCAACTCCTGGAAATGCATAGCAATTGTTTGAATTATGATTGACCCACGCTTGAGAGGGTGAGGCTCCCCTTGCCGTAGGATAGTCGTTCGTTTCTTGGGGAAGATTATTGGTGAGAAACATGGTATCTCGTGGATCTCGCTTATAAAGAGGGGAGTCTTGTGCGAATGTGTTTATATGTAAAAGCAACTCATCGAGGGGCTAATCCCCAAGATATAGGAGAGCTGCATTGGGATATAGGAGAGCTGCATTGGGGCCACGGCAATCAACCGGTGGGGTGCCTCCTTCGTGTGTGATATGTAGTGCTTATTGCTAATATGTGTGGGATACCCCCTTTGAGGGTTTTTGGGGAAGGGGCCATTAGACTCTTATCCAGATACAAACGCAATATTAGAAGTATCTAGTGTGCATTTAGTTATTACAGACGCTCCTGGCCCGCGAGGCCGTGTGGTGGTGGAGGTGTCTGTTGTATGCATGAGGGTCCCGGCTACTAGTGCCATAGCCAGTGCCAGCCCATTTTTGGTCCCATCACTACACCGACTTATTGAATGTCACACTCGTGTACAGCTGTACGCAACTAATTTCGGTCAGACACATAAAGATAGACTGACTAAAGAGTAACGTGAGCTTGATATTCTAACAATTTTTGCGAGTTGGTCAAGCTTAAGCCCACTTGGTGAGATAGTCTGTGGCAACAATGATGTATTTTTCTTGAGAGTATTGAGCTGTAGGACTAACTAGGCCAATGAAATTGATTCCCTGCTTCTCAAATGGCTGGCCCACAATACTTGGGATCAACTCCATTTTGTCCTTATGAGTAGGGACTTTAGTTTGTTGGCACTCATCGCAATGCTTTACAAACCTATCAGCATCGCGTAATAACATTGGCCACCACAATTGGAACACTAAAGCACCTTGCATGTGGTAGTGTCCCCCCCATTGAAGTGCCCTCTAGCTATTTTGTCGTGTGCTTCCTTGAGTACATCATATATTTCGTGCTCGCAAACACATCTCCTTAACAGTCCATCCTGTCCCACCTGATGCAGTTGGCCTACAATCAACTAATATGGTTGGATATTCAAGATAAGTCTTTTTAATCTAGCTTTCTCTATTGGTCATTCTGGTAGTCCATTCTCAAGTATGTGGACTATGTCATCTGCCCAATATGGTGTAAAGTCTACTCTAAATAGTTCTCGTTCATTAGACATTTTAAAAGCGTGTGTCTGATAGGTCGTCTCACTGATTCCTTGTTCACAGTCTCTCCTGTGGATATGCGGGACATATGATCTAGCATATAATGTTGTTTTCCCTTATATATTACCACAAAGAAGTCAAATTCCAAGAGTAGAAGTAACCATTGAGCAATGCGTCATGTTGTGCAAGGTTTATTCACAAGATAAAGCAATGCTTGATGGTCCACAAAGAAGGTGAAGGGTGTTGCGAGAAGATAGCGTCTGAACTTCTTTATAGTGAACACCATGGCTAAAAATTCTCTCTCTATTGTGGAGTAGTTCATTTCTGTCTCTGTGGGTTGTCTACTAGCAAAACTTACTGGATAGTCTAGGTTATGTTTGCTAGGTTGGCACAACACTGCTCCCACGGTAAATCTTGATGCATAAATGTGTACGTGAAACGTGATGGACCAATCTGGGGTTCGTAAGATAGGAGTTTAAGTTAGAGCCTCTTTAAGAATTTCATATGCATGTTGACATTCTTGGGTCCGAATACTATTAGTAACTTGTACAAAGGTCTAGCAATGCATAGTTCAGTACAAACTGTCATCAGTAGTATCCTATGTAGCCTTAGAAACATTGAACTCCCTTAAAGTTAGTTGGAGAGGGAAGATCTACAATCACTTTGGCTTTAGAAAAGTCCGTGGCTATCCCATTCTTTGACATGACATGTCCTAAGATGCAACCATGCTTTATCTAAAACCGGCACTTCAAGGGGTTCAATGAGAGACAATATTTCCTACACCATTCAAAGATTGTTTGCAACTTTTCCAAGTGCTCTTCCCAGCTGGTGTGGACACATAGGTCATTGATAAAGACTTCCAACAATTTCCTAAGCATGTCCTTGAAAATGGCACACATGAGGCATTGAAAAGTAGTAGAAGCATTAGTTAATCCATATGACATGACTATGTAGGCAAACACCCCCCATTCGATGGCGAATTCTATCTTGTGCCTATTGTCCAAATGGACTTGCACTTGGTTATAGCTTAAGAAGCCATCCAGAAAGCTGTAGGCTTCCTTTCTTACCACTCTCTCTAGCTTGCATTCTATGTATAGCAGTGGGTAATTATCTCACTTAGTGGCTGTATTGACCTTCTTATAGTTTACGCACACTCGAATCTTCCCATTCTTCTTCATGACTATGACTATGAGTGATACCTAGTCCGTATGCTCTATCTTGTAAATGAATCGTTTCTTCAATAGCTTATCAATCTTCTCATTTATTGTGTGTGCATTCTTAAGATTCATTGCATATAGTTGTTGCTTGATTTGTGCTGCGTTTGGGGTCATGGGAATATTATGAGTCACGATACTTGGATCTATTCCCTTCACATGCAATCACATCAGTGAACTTCCTCATGAGATTTACGAGATCATGCTCTTCCTTCTCGCTTAGGTCATCCATTATGTACACAAGTTGAAGCTTGTCCTCCCCTCTTGCCAAGTTGACCTCCTTATTTTTGGCTGGTCCTTCAATGGGTTCCTAGCAACACCACTATTCTATCACCAACTTGAAATTATACTCATGCTCCTCAGTGGAAGAAGCTGTCTCCCCTGGTTCTAACAACTCTGAAGCTATCTCAATTCCAAATAGTGGTGGGGGGCAAGGACAAGATAGTCCTACTTGCTCATGATTTACAACCTCAAGACACTCTATCCAAGCTTGCAATCTACCTTGGCCACTCCTTTGCTCGATCAAAACATGTTCATCTCTTGGGGTTTAGAGTCTGCTCTAATATGTTCAATTAACATTCCTTTTGAATCATATGGTTTTGTGGGGACTTAGACATGGGATTCAGTGTTAAGGTGGGTATGTGTGCCATTGGATCATGGTCTGGAAAGTCTTGCAGCTTATGGTCATTACTATGTTCTACCCACCATCTCTTCAATTCTCGCCAAAGTGCGAGGTTTTGTATAAGCAATTCTCCCAAAGGCACTATCATTGGAGTTGTTATGAGTGTTGCTAGCAAGCCGCTATTCCTCTTTTCCTCCTCAATTTTGTGGATTCCTTGCCCATGTTCTTGAATTATTTGTGTATTCCTGGTCATCTCACTCTACCCATGTAGCTACTCATGTGGTGGTGTTGTCTCTCCTGCCCTCAAATATGTGGGTGAGACTGGTGGGACCATGGTTGAGAGTTCCCCAATCTCTTCCTCAACTATAGGTTTGGCATCTTGAAGGTGTGCTTGCACTTCTTTTGTCCACTCCTTGACCATATCTGCAACCCCTTCAATTGTTGGTTGAGGTCAGGGTACTCTCCAACCTTAGCACTTCCCTTCTCTCTCATCTTAGGAGCAAATATTTTTGCTTGGCATTCATAACTTACTTACCTTTGGTTAATGTAGTCTCACTCTTGGTTTTGAGCGTTATTTTTGCCTCGGTTCTCCTTTTCCACCATCATTGATTCTTCTTCCCTATGGACGATGCATCCAAGTTGCTAAGCCCGGGTAGTAGTGAGATACCGGCCTACTTCATTTGAGCTCGTGTCATGACTTTTAGGAAAATAGGTGTGGCATCATTGTCGTGCGACTCAACACAAAAGAGCCTCAGCGGCACAAATGTTACAATTGTCAAGCTAGTGGAGGGCTTCTGCCTAGGGCAATCAATGAATAGATGTGTAACTCCACATTTGAGAGACCTTAAATCAGCCTTCTCTCTATTTGCTTGCTCCTTTTCAAGGCAGCAAGACGAGATATACCCTAGATGACCACATGTCCAACATGCTAAAGTTCCTCCTCTACCTCTTCCTCTACCTAAGGCCATGATGGCATGGGTCTATAGTCTATCAATATTGGATTGCCTTCTTCGTTGTAAGAAACATAAGGATTCAAATAAGAATCTTCCTCTAGGGGCTCCTCCACAAAGTGCGTTGGACCTTTGCTTAGTGGAAGGGTAATAATAGGTGTAGGAGGTCTAGGGATCCCTATAGGGTTGATATCTATCCTTGGCATAGTTGACTTTGAATAATTGGGCGCAAGGAGTGCCAAAGGGGCTCCCCTTCTTAAATATGTTATCTAACCCCTAGATAGTATGGCTGCGTGTAAGGTTGCTAGTAAGGCAATCTTCTTGGCAATCGACAGTGCATGGTGTCATGCCTGAATCTTCCATAATCGGCACAAGGTCGGGCATTCAAATGATAGGTGATTGCCTCCACATTGTACCCACTGTATGTGGGATTAAATAGGTCTTTGTATTAACTCTTGCAGTCTAGCTAGCTCTGCTTTTAGGTCACCTATAGCTTGGGTCTAGTCAATACTCTTCCCTTTCTCCTATTCACCAGAGATTGCTCATTCACTAGTTGCTCCAACTCTCTCAATGTTCATGATTGCATTCCTACCCTACTGCGTCGTCCGAGAGCTTCTCTCCCTAAGCAAGTCATCTACCCATATGGTTTCCTCAAAGATTCTCGCAAGCACATTCCTCTGCATGTTGGAGTTGCTTGCTAGGGCCTTATATAATTCTTTTTTGTAGATTCTATTAATGAACATAGTAGAGACCGCTCTCTCAATGGGTCACTCAGCTCTGCCAGTGCTCTCTTGTAGAGACTCCTTACATGGGAAACGTGGTCTCGTATGTCCTCTTTGTTCTTCTAACTGACATTCATTAGCTTGACGATGAGGTTATCAGAGTATCTTGCCTCTGAGAATGTCTTGATGAAGAGATCCTTCAATTGGGTGAAGTCATTACGTTCAACATTGTCTAGAGACTGGTGAACCAAGTCTGTCTCTTGTCTCCTAGGCACAAGCTGAATGCATGTACTCGTTGAGCGGCGTCCGTGAGGTTATGAGTGGTGCACAGATCGGACGCCGTATGCGTGCGTAGTGAGCGTCAGAAGATCCCCAAGAACAAAAGAACTCTACTTTTTGCACAAAAAACAATGAAGAAGCTTGCACAACATGAAGCAAGAGACTAATTGGGTGCAATCTCCCCCCATGCCTTGTGTGAGCGCTCCACAAAGCATGTATTTTATATATTATTCATCTTCAAGCTCAAGAAATAGCCCAATTTACAATTAGCACGCTTTAGCTTTTGTGTTTTCTTTTGTGCCACTAAATAATTAAAGCTATTAGGCGCCCAAGAAGTCAGGCGGTACCCAAATACAATGTCCAATACAAATATTTAAATCGTATGCCCATGCGCATACAAAAGTAATAAATAAATATCAAGAGCTTTGATAAATAAGCACATCAAAATATGGACACCATGCCTAAGATACACGCCCATCAAAAATTGATAATAATTTGAATACACGCTATCCTCCAATGCTTCCCAATGCCACCGCTGCTAGCTCTACACATCAACTGAAGCATTCACAATTGTTAGAAAAATAATACTATTAAACCAACAAAAGTGAATACCTAGCAGTCTTCAACTACAAAAATAAATTGGTTAGAAATCAATCCTAACCTTAATTTATTACGAGTGCGCACTCTAAACTCATAAACATTTATTAATTTAAATATGTATTTTGCGGAATCACCCGCTATGGAATCACCCACTTACACATTAAATTAACAAAATGCCCGAAAAGAATAGGTATCCCCATCGACTTTTCGCACAAAGAATCCACCTTGTGTATGAGTCCCGGTAATAAAATTTTACGGAATCCACTGTGGAATATGCCTCCTGGCATCATACCCCTGGGGTGGGATAGCAATTGTCCTCAATTGCTATTAGCTCAATGTGGAGCTAACAGTGTGGGGAAAGCACTTAGGTCTCTAGCGTGCATCCATCGGGCCTCTTCAACAGGATGGTTTTTAAACTTGATCAAATATCTAGAATATCTACGGCCAATTCTAGTGGTCATAAAATCAGTATCTATAATAATTTCAGGCTCAAGGATTTCAGTTTCATCATCTAGTAAAGGAGGGTTTTCATAGACAAGGTGTATAGGTAACTGGCCTCTAAAAGGTCGTAATAAACTGATATGGAAGGTGTTGTGGATTTTCCAATGTTGTGGTAATTCTATTTTAAATGCATTGTCATTGATTTTGTGTATGACCTTGAATGGTCCATAGAATCTAGGTGCTAATTTGACAATGGAGTGTTTATCTATACTTTGTAATCTTCATTTTTCAATTCGTAACCAAACATAATCATCAACTTTAAAATTCATAGCCTGTCTTTTCTTGTTTGCTTGTTTTGTGTATGATTGCTGGGATTTGGCAATCATATCTTTAACTTCATCAAAAATAGTAGCATGCATGTTAGCAATATTATCAGCAGTTTGAATTTTGTTTGATAATGATGTAACATGTGTAGGTAATCTATATCCATAGATAATTTCAAATGGTGATTTCTTTGTAGCTGTATGTGGTGTGTTATTATGCAAAGTGAAGTAAATGTAGATATGTATCCCATGTATGTGGTTTTGAAATGGTGTAAGCACGCAAAAGATCTAAAATAGTACTGTTAGTAGCTTCTATTTGACCATTTGTTTCAGGATGAAATGCAGATGAAAAATCAATCTTTGTTCCTAAGTTAGCAAACAAAGTAATCCAAAAATTATTGCAGAATCTAGAATCACGATAAAAAATAATGACTTTGGGTAAACCATGGTTAGTGAAAACAGTTTTCAAAAACAATTGAGCAGCTTGAGATGCAGTTAAAGTTTTCTTGTATGGAATAAAATATGCTTGTTTGTTAAACCTGTCTACAACAGTTCAAATCATATCATGATTAGCTTTAGTGTTAGGTAGACCAGTGATAAAATCCATTGAAATCTGTTCACATGGTCGTGATGGAATGGATAATGGCATTAATAAACCATATTGTTTACCATGGTGTCTTTTAACTCGTTGATAAATTAGGCATTCAGATACAAAATTAGATACATCAGTGTCCATGTGTGGCCAATAAGAATCTTCAATCAATGTACGCAAAGTAGATATAATTCCTCTATGACCTTGATATGGGGGGACAATGAATTTCATGCAAAACAAAAGATCGAAATGGAACAGTCACACATAATCTTTTTTCATAAAACATAAATCCATTACTGTAAGACAATGAATCAATAGGAATCCAATTATTTGCAACTAATTTATTCCAATCAGCTTGAAAATTAGGATCTTGATGATAAGTATCTTTCATAAGAATAAGGGAATCAAATGATATCACAGAAATATTTTGAATTGTCGGTCTTCTACTCAAAGCATCAGCAACAACATTCTCTTTTCCAGGTTGATATTGTATAAGGGGATGAAAACTTTGAATAAAAGCGGCCCATTTAATGTGTTGGTCAGATATTTGTGGTTGAGTAAGGAGATGTCTAATGCTTTGTTGGTCAGTTTTGATCATGAATTCAGATCCCATTAAATAATGTTTCCATTGACGTAAGGCTTGTACTACGGCTAGCAATTCTTTGTCATAGGTAGAATATTTAAGTTCAGATGGTTTGAGTTTGCAGCTAGAGTAAGCTATGGGATGAGAATCTTGCATAAGGACTGCTCCTATTCCAGATCCACTTGTGTCAGTAACTACTAAGAAGAATGGTCTATTGAAGTCAGGTAATTGTAATACAGGAGCATGAGTTAAAGCATATTTCAGCAAATCAAAGGACTTTTGTTGATTGTCAGACCAATTATACACAATACCCTTCTTTAAGAGTTTTGTCAAAGGTAATGCAAGTAATGAGAAATTCCTCACAAATTTTCTGTAAAAGCTAGCAAGACCTAGAAAAGAACATAATTCATGCACATTTTTGGGTATGGGCCAATTTAAAATTGCTTTTATCTTTTTAGGATCGACTTTAATACCTTCTGATGAAATAATATGTCCTAGCTATTCAATTTCTGTTTGGAAGAATTCACTCTTTTCTGGATTAGCATATAATTGATTGTCTTTTAATAACTTAAAAACTAAAGACAAATGTTCATAATGCTCATTCTCATTTTTACTGAAAACTAATATGTCATCAAAGAAAACAATGATACAATGATGATGTTTCAAAAATATGCAATTCATGATACGACTGAATGTGGCTGGTGCATTAGTTAAACCGAAAGGCATAACCAGAATTTCATAGTGTCCAAATTGTGTTCTAAATGCAGTTTTGAATATATTAGATTTGTCCAATTTTACTTGATGATATCCAGATTTAAGATCTATCTTACTGAATATGGCAGATCCTTGTAGCTTATCCATAAGATCATCTACCCTAGGAATCGGGTATCTATTCTTAACAGTAATTTTATTTAGGGCACGATAATCAATGCACATGTGATAAGTATTATTTTTCTTCTTCACTAATAAGACTTATGCACCAAATGGAGAACTACTAGGTCTAATTAATCCTCAGTTAAGCAATTCTTCTATTTAGTTTTGAATTTCTTTCTGTTTAATTTGGTTATGTCTATATGGTGCTTTACATGGTGGTTGTGTTCCAGGAATTAAATCTATCTTATGATCTTCAGGACGTGAAGGTGGTAATCCATGTAGTAAATCAGTAGCAAAACAATCTTGGAATTGGGCAAGAAATTGTGCATGCCTAGGATGCATCTGGTTTTTCTTTAGCTTGAATTTCATTCACCCATATTAAATAGGATTTGCTACTTTTACGTAATGCACGTTTAGCCTGAGTATGAGTAAGTAATGGAAAATTATTGGAAGCGTGCATACCATGCAGTGTGATTTGTTTTCCTTGAAAATAAATTTTAATTGAATGCATAGAATAATCTATATCAGGATTGTATTGATGACGCCAGGGCATTCCTAAGATAATGTCACTAGACTGCAAAGGTACAACTAAGAAATTTCTTCATTCAGTATAATCACCAATTTTAATTTCTAAATTATGCACCTCTTGTGTTCCATTATATCTTGTACCTAGGAATGCAGCCTTAATGCGATAATGTGTAGAAACAGTATGTAAATTCAATTCTTTGACTAATTTTACAGAAATAAAGTCATGTGTGCTCCCATCATCATGTAGAATAGTCTTTTCTTTACCATGCACAAAACATTTCATTGTTAATAGAGAATGGGGAGTTGGCATACCTGGCAAAGTATCAGAAATAGTACCAATGTCGTCATCGTCTTCCGTAAAGTCCGACATTTCTTCACGTTCTTCATCTTCTATTGCTCCCAGATAATTAATATGGATAGATGGCTTTTTGGATTGACAATTGGCTGCTAGATGTCCAGGTTGATGACATTTGTAACAAACTATGGGTTTTGCTTTAGATACATTATTGGTAATGGCAGGAAGTTTAGGAATGTTGGGATTTGACTGTAGAGATGGCTTAGGGTTTGGACTTGTGTTTGATGGCAAGGCAGGTGGTCGTGTCCAAGATTTACGAAATGAAGATGGAAGAAAACAACTTTGATTGAATCTTCGAAAATTTGAATTGAATTGTTTGGAACCAAAGTTACCATTAGTTGGAAATTGTTGTCACTTGTCTCGTCCGTGAATTTTGTCTTCAGTGTCATGGGCCAAGGAAATTGCATCTTCAAGGGTTGTTGGCTTGAACATATTGACTTCCGCATAAAAATGTTCAAGTAGACCAGACATAAACTTGCGTTTATAAGTTGCTTCAGGTACATCTTCGAGCATTCGTAGTTGCAATAGAGCATTCCAGAAACGTTCAATATATTGTGAAATAGGTTCGTGATCCCTTTGTTGTAGAAGATCCCATTGCTTGATTGCTTTTTCGTGGAATTGGGGAGGAAGGAAATTCTGCAAAAATTTCTTTTGGAAAGTCTCCCAAGTAGTGGGACAATCAACGCTTTTGCGGACCACAGTCCACCATAAGGATGCTCAATCAACTAAATGGTTAGTGACACATTTAATTTTGTCTTTCTCAGCATATGTTTCTTCATGGAAATAATCATCAAATTGACTGATAAAAGCAAGTACAGTCTTTCCATTGCATGATCCATTGAAAGTACGAAATTTGAAGTTTCTTTTACTTATCTTTGTTTCTTTGCGAATAGATTGGGCTTCAAGTGTTGCATCGATGGTACGTCGTATAAGATCTTCAAGTTGCGATCCATCTTGGTTCGGTGGTAGATCGTTGCAGATTGGCCAATTGAACTTGCAAAGCTTGTCGTGCTCTTCGTTTCTCTTGAAGCTGCATCATAATCAAATCCAACTTTTGCTCCATTGTTGGTTCGGGTAGATCACCTTCAGCCAACCATAAAATCTTCCATGGCTTAATCAGTCATCCTGCAAAATTCCAAAAGACCTCACACACTCGAAATCTTGTAAAGGCTTTTATATATTTTTTTAGTTTGGCTTTTGTAGTATTTCTCCTTTACGATTGCGAAATTCAATGTCACAATCGTCTTCCAAGAAAGTAATTTTGCGTATAATCTGCGTGTTGATGATTGATTGTTGTAATCTGCTTCTGTCAGTTCACAGGTGTGAACAGGGGCTTCCAGAGGGTAGTAAAGTGAATCGTGTGTTGCTGAATACGAAATGCCGCTATAGTAGTTGTTGAAGATGACTTGTAGGACTTAGTGACTTGAGTAACTTAGAGGATTTGGAGCTTTAAGCTTTAGTGACTAAGCTTGATTTTTGAGGACCAGAGGACGTTTTCGCCAAAGTCGACGACGGCCAGTTCATGCTACCGCCGCAGGCGAATAAAAACGGCTAATGAAGCTTTTAATAAGCTTCTTTTTGAAGCTTATAAGCTTATTACTAAAGCTTGAAAAGTTATGGCTGAGATTTCTTATTTGTTCTTCCACGACTTCATGAAGGATCTTCCCGTGTGGTCCTCCTCCTGCAGAGGCCGGTCCCTCATGATCTGAGTGTACAGCAAGGGGTTCTTGACTGCCAGGAACACGCTGGTATCGACCGTTTGCCATGAGACTGACTGTAGAGCTTGATCATTCCAGGAGCTCCACCTTCGTGCGAGATGGTAAGCAATTGGAAGCTCTCGATGCTTCGCTCTGATACCACTGGTGCACAAATTGGACGCCGTATGTGCACGTAGTGAGCGTCAGAATGTCCCCAAGAACAAAAAAACTCTACTTTTTGCACAAAAAATAATAAAGAAGCTTGCACGACATGAAGCAAGAGACTAATTGGGTTCAATCTCCCCCCATGCCTTGTGTGAGCGCTCCACAAAGCATGTATTTTATATATTATTCATCTTCAAGCTCAAGAAATAGCCCAATTTACAATTAGCACGCTTTAGCTTTTGTGTTTGCTTTTGTGCCACTAAAGAATTAAAGCTATTGGGCGCCCAAGAAGTCAGGCGGTACCCAAATACAATGTCCAATACAAATATGTAAATCATGCGTGCATGTGCATACAAAAGTAATAAATAAATATCAGGCGCTTTGATAAATAAGTGCATCAAAATATGAACGTTGTGCCTAAGATACGCACCCATAAAAAATTGATAATAATTTGAATACACGCTATCCTCCAATGCTTCCCAATGCCACCGCTGCTAGCTCTACACATCCACTGAAGAATTCACAATTGTTAGAAAAATAATACTATTAAACCGATAAAAGTGAATACCTAGCAGTCTTCAACTACAAAAATAAATTGGTTAAAAATCAATCCTAACCTTAATTTATTACGAGTGCACACTCTAAACTCATAAATGTTTATTAATTTAAATATGTATTTTGCGGAATCACCTGCTATGGAATCACCCACTTACACATTAAATTAACAAAACGCCCGAAAAGAATAGGTATCCCCATCGACTTTTCGCACAAAGAATCCACCTTGTGTATGAGCCCCAGTAATAAAATTTTACGGAATCCACCGCAAAACCTCACGGAATCCACCGTGGAATATGCCTCCTGGCATCAATGAGCCTCACACACCTACTCAAACTGCTTGACAAAGCTATAAGGGTCATTCCTTGCTTGGTATTTATCAAGTTTTTTCACAACTATGGGTATTTTTGTTTAGCTCCTTGTATTTGGGGTAACTCCCAGCCTCGGCTAGCAATAATGTCACCAAGGCTGCCCCATTGTGCTCTGTGTTAGTAGTATCTAGCAATCTCTTGGTGAGTAGCTTGCTCAGTGTAAGATCAGCTTCTAGAACTCTCTCCCTATCGGCATTGCCTCTTGTTCTATTCCTACCATCCAATATAGCTAGGATCATGTGACCCTCATTGAGCTCCCTCTCATGATGCAGTCTCTGAGCCCTTTGCTCCTAACTTTAATTTTCCATGCATTGCAATTCCATCCTTGCCAGTCTTCTCTCTTCCTCAAGGTCAGCTACAACATCTACCACCGATCTTCCATGGTGCACTATCCTTTTTTGGTGGTCGTATTATGTGACAAGACATAGGATGTCATCAAGGTGCTCAACCATGCTAAGGTTAAGATCAAGGTCTAGGTTATTCTCATTCGAGCTGGTACCTACCATAATAGTTGCCTCTTGACCCACTAGTATGTCTATGAGGTCAACTAAGTTGACTAGGGGGGCATCCCTAATCTTGGCGAGCCTTTCCTTCGCTTGGCAATGTGATGGCTTGGTCCTCTCTATGTATTTGTCCTTGGTTTTTTGATTCTCTTGTCTAGTTCCTAGGGTTGTACTCCTATTGGTGGGTTCATTTTTAGGTTAACTCCCCTCAATGTGTTCCTTGTTCATCCACCCATTCATAATTGTGCAACACTTATACTCTAGCAATGCGTTGCACAATTCTTATTCTAACCAATGCACAGAAAACTTTCTACACCTTAACTAATCCGCAAAAGGGATTGAATGACCTCTGACTCCCTTGCTTCTTACCTAAAACCAAGTGCCATTTTAGAATTTAACTCCTACTTCATCGCTCGATTCAAAGCACACAAGCACTCAAAGTTTGAATTTGTTGGTCTCAGCAGTGGAACCCAAACGTGGAAGCTTTTGCTCAACCACCAAGACCCATGGACCACTTATTGCTCCAAGTGTTTCAATCCAAGTGCAATGGATACCTCTCACATAGCAATACACACTCTCGCACCTACAAGTGTAGTGAGCTTATCTCCATGCCTGATCGAATTACCTCCTCCTTCAAGCACTTCGATAGCTCCATGATCCAAGTGCAAGCTTCAAGCGAGCTCAATCCTCAAGCTCCAAGCTCCATGCTCCATTGCCACATGCGTGAGACAAGAGAAGAGAAGAGAATAGAAGAAGAGAGGAGAAGATGAAGAGCTTCTCTGCCACGGTCCCTCACCCTCGCACACTCACTCCCTCACACTCTCACACTCCCTCTCTTACAATCACAAGCACCATAAACAAGAGCAAGAGCAAGAAGAAGAGAAAGAAGAAGAAGAAGAAGAAAGCTACTTTTAGCCACACACAAGAATGATCTTCTCCATTCCCCTTTTGCCTTTTTATACATGCCCTCCTCCTCTTTTGGGCACCATCCCTTTTCATATGACCAACCATTTTAGCCAAGGTCTTCTTTCCTTATTTATTTCCTCTTTCCATGGTTCTTTTGCCCGTGCCCATCTACATTTACAAATTGCACAAGAAGGACCCTGGCGCTCTTTTAAAAAATGAATTACAATGTGCCCAACACTTTCTTTGCTAGAATATTTGGTACACTCATTAATGTGCACTTCCTTTTGTAATAAGGCTTTTCCTACATTTTTCTAAGCTTGCCTTTCTTTTCCACTTTTCTTGCCTTGGGCTGTCTTCCATTTCCAACTTTTTGGGTCTTTTCTGTCTTGGGCTTCCTTAGGCCTCTGTTTGGGCTATAACAATGGCACAATAAGCACTTAAATGACACATGGAGGGGATCATGGAAGGCCTTGGCCTAAAATCATTTGCTAGTCAATGTAGCAACCTTGGACTGCTAGATATGCTCCTGGAGCTTGACACATCACAACAAGCTCTTAGATGACACATGGAGGGGAGCGAGGTTGGAGTGGTTCCACTACAACGGGGTTAAATGGCTACCAATTGATCTAAAACATTGTTCTTCCTAATGTATTGATTTCTGATCATATACCCCTATCATGATTTCTTGTAGGATTGTATGCAACCAAAGCACTAATAAAGGACCCCCACCCTTCAAGTTGAATACCACATTTCTAAGAGAGAAGGATATATAGAGGGTGTCACCAAACTCTAGGAAGGAACAAGCTCACCTTGTGCCCAGCTTGTGGATAATTGGGAGAAGTGTATGAGAAATATGACCCCCTTTATTGGTAAGAAACATGGGAGAAATAAAACTCGGTCTGGGAGAAGGCAGTTGCATTCATCTCAATAATGCAGAACTCTCCTTCTTCATGCTCTTTCTAGTAGCACTTTTAATGCTATACTATGTTGAAAAACATTGAATATTTCATTAAGTGCTAAGAGCATTTTTGAATCGCACCTACAAAGGTATTGTTGAGGTTGGAGAACTTGATTAGCAAGGGCCTTTAAATGTAGCTTTTCTTATCTCTCTATAAATGAAACAGAGGACAGAGTCCATTGTGATTATAAAAGACAAGGAGGGTAAGGTTCACATAAATGAAAAGGCTATACCCAAGGTGTTTCAAGCACACCTATCACCAATAGTTAGTAAACCTTTCGAGGTTGGATCGGAATTTGGCCACCATGCTTGAGTCATTCCTAGGCTGCATGAATGAGAGGGTGGATGTTGATATCTCCTTGTCCCTAGGGAGGCCATTCATAGTTGACAAACTATATTAAGTGGCTAAATCTACAAAGTGTGGGAAAGCCCCAAGCCCAAATGGGTTTTGTATTGATTTCTACTTGGAAATCTAGGATAAGTGCTCACATGATCTATGTTACTCCCTTAATCATTTCACAGCCCCTAGCACTATGTCGCTTCCTTAATAATTTAAAGGCCTTTAGCACTATGCTAGTCGTGGTGGTAAACGAAGGTGTGATTAATCTAGTGCCTAAGGGTGTTTTAAGAAAAAGCCCTAGTTAATCATTGGCATCCATGAACCATGCCTAACACCCTAGCTGCTACGAGAATCAAATATGTTATCCCTAAGCTAGTACTTAGGCAACAATGTGGGTTTATCTTAGAGAGGAATAGGTTGCAATATTGAATGCCATTATTGGCATTGGTAATGCTACTGCAAGTAAAAAAGACAATGTTATGCTCAACATGGATCTCAAGAAGGCCTATGATAGAGTCTTGTATGTTAATTTATGATGCCAGGAGGCATATTTCACAGTGGATTCCGTGCCACGATGGATTCCGTGAGGTTTTACGGTGGATTCCGTAAACTTTGATGACCGAGGCTCATACACAAAGTGGATTCTTTGTGCGAGAAGTTGATGGGGACGCCTGTCCTTTTCGGGCGTTTCATTAATTTAGTGTGTACATGGGTGATTCCATAGCGGGTGATTCCGCAAAATGCATATTAAATTAATAAACGTTTATGAGTTTAGAGTGCGCACTCGTAATAAATTAAGGTTAGGATTTATTTCTAACCAGTTGATTTATTTATGTAGCTGAAGACTGCTAGGTATTCACTTTTGTCGGTTTAATTGTATTATTTTACTAACGATTGTAAATGCTTCAGTTGATGTGTAGAGATAGCAGTAGTGGCGGAGGAAAGCATTGGAGGATAGCGAGTATTCGATTTATGGATTATATTTTG
This sequence comes from Lygodium microphyllum, assembly GCF_053477565.2. NCBI lineage: Eukaryota > Viridiplantae > Streptophyta > Polypodiopsida > Schizaeales > Lygodiaceae > Lygodium > Lygodium microphyllum. The sequence goes on from NC_141150.1 coordinate 22,990,281, forward strand.
ATAGGCGCCACGCCTATATTTTGTCATGCCTATTTATTGAGGCATTGATTATTTATTGTTATTTTGTATGCGCATGGGCACACGATTATGTTATTTCTATTTGGACATTGTATTGGGCGTGCCAGACTCTTTGGGCACCGTCCATTAGCTTTATTCCTATTTTTGTGTAAAAGCAAACTCAAAAGCTAAAAGCTTGCTATTTTGTAATTTGGGCTATTATTTGAGCATGAAGATGAATAATACATAAAATACATGCTTTGTGGAGCGCTCACACAAGGCATGGGGGGAGATTGCACCCAATTGGTCTCTTGCTCTTGTCATTCATGCTTTTTACCTTGTAATTTGTGCAAAAAGTAGAGTTCTATTGTTCTTGGGGACCTTCCGGCATTCACTACGCGAGCGTACAGCATCTGATTTGCGCACCAGTGGTATCAGAGCGAAGCTGAGATCAAGAGCTTCCAATCGCTACCCATCTCGTGCGAAGGCGGAGCTCCTGGAACGATCGGGCTCTACGGTCAATCTTGTCGCGAACCGTCGATACAGGCAGACTTCTGGCTATCAAGAACCCCTGTTTCCATCATTGGATCGCGAAGGACCGGTCTACAGAGGTGGAGGACCACTCCTACATCTCCTTCATCAAGTCGTGGTTACACAGAGATAAGCTCCATATTTTCAAAAGCTTAAAAGCTTTTATGAGTATTAAGCTTAATAATTAAGCCATAAGCCACACAAAAAAATCGACGTCTGGTAACTCGATATGTCAGCGTGAATTTCGACGTGGAAGAAAACGGCCCCCCCCACGAATTGCGCCGTTTGCTGTTGATTAAGCTTCAAGCTTAATCAATTAAACCATAGTCACACAAACTCTTTAATCAATCAGGTCGTCACAAACTCCAGGTCACACACAGTCAGTCAGATTTGGCAAGTCTATCAAGTTGAAGTACTGTAAGTTCCATAAATCGACTAAGTTCTGCAAGTCTGCAACTCTGCAAGTCACATAAGTTTGCAACTCTGCAAGTCAGACAAGTCAATTGGAGTCAGAACTGACTTGTGCTTAAAACTCCTAGAAGGGCTGTTCCTGCGCAGAAACTCCGAACTGCAAAGTTGTTCATTGGAAGGTACTCTACCCATACGCAGGTTTATTGAAGCATTTTCAGCATACGAAGAAGGATAAAACGCAGATTTTCTGAAGATTGTGAAAGCCATACCCAAAAAACACATAAGCCTTGTATTCCCGAACTTGAGCTACGCTCATCCCGCTAACTTGATTTTGAGTGAGAAAGGTCTTTTGAGTTTTGCAGGATGACGGAACCACATATGGATGATCTTATGGGGCTGAAGGCCACTTACCTGAACCTACGATGGAGCAAAAGCTGGACTTAATCATGATGCAATTGGATGAAGAACGAAGGGCTAGGCAAGCATTGCAAGTTCAACTGGCAAATTTACAAAGAGCGTCTACCGACAAAGAAGAACCTCAAACTGAAGATCTTATTCGACGTACCATCGACGCAACTCTCGAAGCTCAAACCATCCGTAAGGAATCAAAGATAAGTAAAAGAAGTTTCAAATTCCGTACTTTCAATGGCATACGAGAAGGAAAAATTGTTCTAGCATTCATTAGTCAGTTTTGACGACTATTTCCATGAGGAAACCTATGCAGAAAAAGATAAAATCAAGTGTGTCACTAATCATTTAGTGAACAGAGCATCTCTTTGGTGGACTGTAGTACGCAAGAGTATAGATTGTCCTGCTACTTGGGAAATTTTCAAGAAGAAGTTCATGCAGAATTTCCTTCCTCCACAATTTCATGAGAAAGCTATTAAGCAATGGGATCTTCTTCAGCAACGGGATCGTGAGCCTATTCCTCAGTATACAGAGCGTTTTTGGAATGCATTACTCCAGCTATACATGCTTGAAGACGTACCTGAAGCGACACACAAGCGCAAGTATATGTCTGGACTCCTTGGACATTACTACGCTGAAGTTAACATGTTCAAGCCTGCTACTCTTGAAGACACCATTTCACTAGCTCACGACACTGAAGATAAGCTACGAGGTAGAGACAGACGTCCACAGCAATTCCAAGCCAATGGTAACTATGGATATAAACAATTCAATTCCAACTTTAGAAGATTTAATCCAAGTTGTTTCTCTTCATCATCTTTCCGTAAAAATTGGGCAAAACCACTTGCATTACCATCCAATGTCAATCAAAACCCTAAGCCTATTCCACAACCAAATCCTAATGTCCCTAGACTTCCCGCCATTGCAAACAATGTAACCAAAGCCAAGCCAATAGTATGCTATAAATGCCACCAGCCTGGACATCTAGCAACAAATTGCCATTTAAAGAAGCCACCTGCCCATATCAACTACCTTGGAGCAATGGACGAAGACGAACATGAAGATATGCCTGATTTCACAGAAGATGAGGACGACACTACTACACCTTCGGATACTTTACCAGGTATGCCAACTCCACATTCTTTATTGACTATGAAATGTTTGGTGCATGGAAAGGAAAATATTATTTTGCATGATGACGGTAGTACTCATGCTTTTATTTTAGCAAAATTAGTAAAAGAATTGAAGTTACAGACTGTACCTACACATTATTGCATCAAAGCAGCATTTTTAGGCACTAGGTATAATGGTACATAGGAAGTGCATGACTTAGAGATTTAAATTGGTCAATACACTGAAAGAAGAAATTTCCTAGTTGTTCCATTACAGTCGAGTGACATTATTTTAGGTATGCCTTGGCGTCACCAGCATAACCCAGATATAGACTATTCCACACATTCAATGAATATTAATTTTCAAGGAAAATCTATTACATTATATGGTATGCATGCATCTAATGTTTTTCCACTGCTTTTGCATACTCAAGCTAAACGTGCATTACGCAAGAGTAGTAAATCTTATCTCATCTGGGTGAATGAACTGCAATTAGTCAAAGAAAATCATATGCACCCTAGGCATAAAGAATTTCTTGCACATTTTAAGGACTATTTTGCCCGAAGACCTACCACCTGGTTTACCTCCTTCACGTCCAGAAGACCATAAGATAGATTTGATTCCTGGTACACAACCACCTTGCAAAGCACCATATAGGCATAACCAGATAGAGCAAAAAGAAATTCAGAGTCAAGTTGAGGAATTACTAAATAGAGGATTGATTAGACCTAGTAGTTCTCCATTTGGTGCACCTGTTCTGTTAGTCAAGAAAAAGAATAATACATATCGTATGTGCATTGACTATCGAGCTTTAAATAAGATCACTGTAAAGAATAGGTATCCCATTCCTAGAGTTGATGACCTTATGGACAAACTGCAAGGATCTGCTATATTTAGTAAAATAGACCTTAAGTCTGGTTATCATCAGGTGAGACTAGATAAGTCAGACATATTCAAGACTGCATTTAGGACACAGTTTGGTCATTACGAATTTTTAGTGATGCCATTTGGATTGACTAATGCACTGCTACGTTTAGTAGAATGATGAATCGTATATTTTTGAAATATCAGTATTGTGTAATTGTCTTCTTTGATGATATTTTGGTGTTTAGTCAAAATGAGAAAGAACATTATGAGCATTTGTCATTGGTTTTTCAGTTATTGAAAGATAATCAATTGTATGCAAACCCTGAAAAGAGTGAATTCTTTAAAACAGAAATTGAGTATTATAGGTCATATTGTATCATCTGATGGAATTAAAGTTGATCCTAAGAAAATAGATACAATATTGCATTGGCCTGTACCTAAAAACGTGCATGAGTTACGCTCATTCCTTGGTCTTGCTAGTTTCTATAGGAAGTTTGTACGTAATTTTTCCTTACTTGCTTTACCACTGACTAAACTTTTGAAGAAAGGAATTGTCTATCATTGGTCCGAAAATCAACAGAAATCCTTTGACTTATTGAAACATGCATTAACCCATGCCCCTGTCCTACAGTTGCCTGATTTTAATAGACCATTCTTTCTAGTAGTGACCGATGCTAGTGGATCAGGAATAGGAGCTGTACTTATGCAAGACAATCATCCTATAGCCTATTCTAGTTGTAAGCTGAAACCCCCTGAACTAAAATATTCCACATATGACAAAGAACTATTAGCAGTTGTACAAGCATTAAGACAGTGGAAACACTACTTAATGGGTTCAAAATTTATGATTAAGATCGATCAGCAAAGTATTAGACATTTACTTAGCCAACCCCAAATCTCTGACCGACATATCAAATGGGCATCCTTTATTCAAAGTTTTCATCCTATCATTCAATACCAACCTGGAAAAGAAAATGTAGTGGCTGATGCATTAAGTAGAAGACCTGCCATTCATAATATTTATGTTATATCTTTTGATTCTTTGATTGCTATGAAAGATACTTATCATCAGGATATTACTTTTCATGCTGATTGGAATAAATTAGTTCAAAATAACTTGATTCCTATTGATTCATTGTCATATAATGATGGATTTATGTTTTATGAAAAGAGATTATGTGTTACAATTCCATTTCGATCTTTTGTTTTGACTGAGATTCATTGTCCCCCATATCAAGGTCATAGAGGTATCATATCTACTTTACGTACATTAACTGAAGATTTTTATTGGCCGCATATGGACACTGATGTATCTAACATTGTTTCTGAATGTTTGATTTGTCAAAGAGTTAAGAGACATCATGGTAAACAGTATGGATTACTTATGCCTTTGTCTATTCCATCTAAACCTTGGGAACAAATTGAGGTCAATGGATGCACGCTAGAGACTTAAATGCTTTCCCCACTTTGTTAGCTCCACATTGAGCTAATAGCAATTGAGGTCAATTGCTATCCCACCCGGGGGTATGATGCTAGGAGGCATATTTCACAGTGGATTCCGTAAACTTTGATGACCGGGGCTCATACACAAAGTGGATTCTTTGTGCGAGAAGTTGATAGGGGCGCCCGTCCTTTTCGGGCGTTTCATTAATTTAGTGTGTACATGGGTGATTCCATAGCGGGTAATTCCGCAAAATGCATATTAAATTAATAAACGTTTATGAGTTTAGAGTGCGCACTCGTAATAAATTAAGGTTAGGATTTATTTCTAACTAATTGATTTATTTATGTAGCTGAAGACTACTAGGTATTCACTTTTTTCGGTTTAATTGTATTATTTTACTAACGATTGTGAATGCTTCAGTTGATGTGTAGAGATAGCAGCAGTGGCGGAGGAAAGCATTAGAGGATAGCGAGTATTCGATTCATAGATTATATTTTGATAGGCGCCACACCTATATTTTGTCATGCCTATTTATTGAGGCATCGATTATTTATTATTATTTTGTATGCGCATGGGCGCACGATTATGTTATTTCTATTTGGACATTGTATTGGGAGTGCCAGACTCTTTGGGCACCGTCCATTAGCTTTATTCCTATTTTTGTATAAAAGCAAACTCAAAAGCTAAAAGCTTGCTATTTTGTAATTTGGGCTATTATTTGAGCATGAAGATGAATAATACATAAAATACATGCTTTGTGGAGCGCTCACACAAGGCATGGGGGGAGATTGCACCCAATTGGTCTCTTGCTCTTGTCGTTAATGCTTTTTACCTTGTAATTTGTGCAAAAAGTAGAGTTCTATTTTTCTTGGGGACCTTCCGGCATTCACTACGCGAGCGTACAGCATCCGATTTGCGCACCAATTTGTTCTCACTATACTTGACAAATTCAAATGTGGCCATGTGTTCATAAAAATGATCACAACCCTCTTCACCAACACCTCACCATGTATCTCCATTAACAGCTACTTTTCTATTAAGTTTGCACTCAAGAAAAGCATAATGCAAGGGTGCCCCATAGCACTCCTACTATTTGCTATGGCCACTTACCCCTTATTAACTAATATTGATGTAGTTATAAGAAGAGGTTTGGTTAAACCTCTTTTTCTTCCTAATAGGCAATACATGTGTACTTAGCCATTTACTTCCAACATAATTCAAGTAAACATCAAGAGTGTACTTTAGACATGTAGTAAATTTTCTCATATTTTTGGGTCCAAGGTAAGCAAACTCAAGTCTAAACTTCTTTATATTTCACTAGAAGACACCCCTGCATCAGTCACTACATTAGGCTCCAACAAAGTCTCGAAGGGGAAGCTTATCAAGTACTTAGGCTTCTTTGATTGGCATATGAGTCACTATGAAATATGGCAGACATACTCACCCTGCTCAAGATGATTCTCTCCATGCTAGCAATGGTGTTTACTACCATGGTCATGCCCTTTAGCAAGTCACATTGGTGCAAGGTGGAGAACCTCTTTATAGACTACTTGTGGAGTTATAAGGACTCCAAAACCTAGCATGCTATAGCATGGGAGTAGGTGACGAGCCTCATTTCTAAGGGAGGCCTAGGGCTTGAGCCACTTAGAGAGAAAGTTGACAATCTTGCTTTATTTAGCCTTAAAAGGATGTTTAGTCATTGACCTTGGACCATCATCATGGCTCACTAGATTCTCAAGCTAAGGCCTATGACTAAAAGTGGCACAGAATTAAATGGTAGGATATTGTGTTCAAAGGTTTGTCCTCTATGAAGATTAGACTATGGAGAATCCTAGGGTGCACAATAGTTTGTGATGGCCTAGATGGAGGTCACTCCAAACTTGGTATGAGAAGGAGCCAATCAAGGGAAGAGAGATGCATACCTTTCACTAAGCATCTAGCTTAACATGCATGCCTTTCACTAAGCATCTAGCTTAACATGCATGCCTTTCACTAAGCATCTAGCTTAACATGCATGCTAGCCAAGGAGTTCAAATCCTTATTGAGGAGGATGTGGCCAAGCTATGCAGGATCCGGAGTGGCTTATTGGGTGGATATATGGGACATTGAAGCCAATAGGCTTAAGAGCCTCAGAAGTATTAGCTAGCAATTTAACCTAAATAACAAAGAGTCAAGATGGCTATAGCTAGTACTACCTAGGCTCAAAGTGGTGTGGCTATAGCTAGTACTTCCTAGGCTCAATGTGGGGTGGCCCACTTCAAATGAATTGGAAGCAATGTTCTTTGTTAACCACTAGATGAACCTAGAGGGCAAGGCATCTATCACTATGAAGAAGAGGGGTGACTTATCCAAATGTTAATTGATTTTTGGCAACTAGTGAAGCATGGAAGGTAGAGGACCTAAGAGCCATTTTATTCATATGGTAGATGTGGCTGAAGAAAGCACTGCAAGCTACCCCTTCATATAGGATGAACTTGCTCTTATGGAGGCCGATTACTAAAAAGCTAGTGACCACCAAGGATCAAATTTTTAAGTTCAAGAGTCTCTCACCCCTATGCGAGAAAAAAAATGGAAGATATCGAGCATTTGTTTTGGAACTACGTTGAGGTTAAAGCCCCTTGGAACTAGGTTAGGGATGGGATGAAATATGTTATTTTGCATCATGGGGTACACTAGAAGCATATGCTACTAGGAGATTGAGGCAACATGAATGAAGTTTCAGTCCAAGCTTGGTATGTGCTTAGAGTGGTCGTCCAGGTTGCTCTAGTTCTTGGTATGTGCTTAGAGGGCAAGGCATCTATCATATATGTTTGGTCATTTAGGAATGAGGTTGTGCATGGTAGGATTAAGTTTGCCAGAGGTAGACTTGCTTGTCACTACTACCATTAAGGTTTTGGATTAGCTCTAGCTATGTTATCTAGAATGGCTATTAAAGAAGAAGGTCTTGCACATGTTAGCAAAGCTTTTGCTAAAGTGAGTGTAGGCATACGTGCCATAACTATCTTTTACCCAATTTGGGAGATGTATTTATCTTTACCCTATTATAAACAAAACAAACATTACAAAAAACTATCAACTAAATAATCTATATTATTTTTACTCTCTTTTTTAAAAGACTAACTAACCACTTAATGTAATCAATTAATACTAACCTAGCAACCACTTTATTAGTAGCTTTTTGATGTCTGCATCTTGAGTATTTTGAAGGTCACATGTGTGATAGGAAAGGTAGGCAGATTACAATTTGTTTTTAAAATATTAATTTAAGTCTAAGAATCATCAAGACAAAAGTATGTACTTACTAAAAAATATATCCTATGCTTATCTTCATTGATTCTTGATTCATATTAACAAATTTGCAAATGAGAGCAATTGAAATGTTGAGGATAGGGGAACATATAATGATAAGTACTAATTAGGTTACTAAAACATTATTCATGTAATCATGAGACATTTTCCACTCAATCATTCTATATTCATGCAAGGCTTTACTGGCATGATTGGTCTATTGCAAAACTATATGGCACAATATACCTACATAACTAGGGGTAATCTATATGGCAACTTGTTAAAAAACATGTAAAGGAGAGGGTATACCATATCATGGACTATCAAGGCCTTTTACTTAAGCATTAAATATTAATTAATTCTCTTTAAATATAGCCACATGTTTGCATAGACACATGGTGGAGAAATGCCTTGCATGTTATTCACTACATAGGGACTGGTTGGGTCCCTCATTTTTTATACGATGATTGAGATTGAAGATGAAACCATGGAGGATAACATCGAGACTATCAGCATATGGGGATTCAAGAGAAGATACAAATGGAAGAGAGGTTCGATGGGGTTAACAAAAGCTTGTCCTCGATATGACCAAGGTCTGCAATAACATGTTGCATTTCAATGTTTTATACAAGAAAGCGATCAAAGGATGCTCAATTTGATACCATCCTCAAAGGGGATGGTAATGTGGATTAGATCCAGTATGGGGGCGAGAGCATCCATGAGTTCATGTTTGATAAGAGTGAAGCAATAAATAAATTTTTGGCACAAGGATTCTACTTTTGGGGTTTTGAATCCAATTTACATCATGTAATGGCTACTAGTGGAGGTTGGAAGGGATGCCCTCGAGAAGGAATAACCAATGTGGGCATATTTGTGGAGTCTTTTAATTGATATTGCTAATGATAACTAATGGGAAATTTGCCAGGGAAAGCCATGCTAGTAAGTGTTTCTTGAACAAGGTACTCTCAATGAGAAGGGGTTTGAACACCTACAAAATAGCCCCAAGCCTAACCACGAATGAACAACTTAAATTAGCCACAATCAACACTAAGGGTGTTAATGGGGAGGTGAAAAGAAATTTCATTTGGAAATGGGTGAGGAAGTGGGATCTAGATAAGGTGTTGGTTTAAGAGCACAAACTACATAAGTGGAGTAGGTTGTCCTTCTAGCTAGGAGAATATACTTGTTTCTTTGGGGGTAAAGGTGGAGACGAGTCAAGGTGTCTTATAGTTGTGAAATCAAGTAGAAACCCTTGTCTTTTAATCCCCTTTTTGTAGCTCTTGTCCACCTCAAAGTCCTCCTTTGATCATTCGGCTTGCAAATAGGTGAGCTGGGTAGCATGCTCCCCACATGCTATCCTCTTAGGTTATTTTATGCCTTGCTAGTGCTTGCTTTCCCATCTACACCTCAACATCATTTCTTGTTGATTAGTTGATAGTTGAGTTGGCAATCAACTACTTAGTTTGATAAGTTAGTAGCTAGGTCATTTAATACTAGTAATGATTAACTAGAAAGAATAAAAGAGGGTGACTAAGGTAGTTAATAAAGGGGAGAGGAAAAGGTATTGAATGGGAGGGGAGGTGGCCAATAATGGCCATCATCTTATTGATGATGTCCCCCCCACTTGTCAGCCTTGCCACTTGGCTACCCTCATTAATCCCCCTCCAAGCCCTCTTCACAACTACTCTGCAACTCCTCACATCTCCTCCCCTTCTTCCGCCTTCACTCACAAGCCCCCCCCCCATCCCCCCACCATGTGCAATGCAAGCCCCCTCCCCCTAATTATAATACTTAAATATAACAATAATTAGTATAAAATAAATCTCCCCTCTAAATTCTATATAAAGACCCCCCCTCAATTACTCAAATCATGTCAAATCAGTTTATGTGACTTTAGATCACATCTTCATTCATTAAAAATAAGCTCCTTAAGATCAAAGAAAAGAAAAGACCGTGTTCATTCCATAATACCATGTATTTAAATAGGTTGCAACAAGATTCAAATAGAAAAGTGTAGCATAATTAATAACTTATCAAGCATTTCACACAGATTCATGATAAAGGTAGAAAGATATAAAATTGGGTGTGGATACCTCTATTAGAATGCGTCTCTTTTTTTATGCAAGTGTTGATTGATGATATAAGCATAGACTCTAAGACCCCTTGTCATATGGCTACTGGTCTCTTCTCAATAAGATCATGGAAGAGGCTACACTTGGAAGCATTCCATAACCATTTACTACAATAGAACACAAACCTAATGATGATCATCTTTCAATTCACCCTAAGTGATCATCTTGGAAATAATTAGAGTAAGCCTAATAGGAGGGAAGGAGACTTAGAGATGGAGCATCCATAGCCATGGGCAATAAATTCATTTGCTAAGAAGGAGGTTTGGAAAGCTAGGGGAAATGCAATGTATTAAGGAAGCACACATTACTCCCTCAAGTTATGCATTTGAGGTCTCACTACACCCCAAGTAAATCAAGCAAAAGCGTGAGAATAATGCTCACCCTTAACATGATACTACTACCACCTTGAGGATATGGCTACTCAACCACAATGAATTATCAAGGAAATATGAGGATCAATCACCATCTTAGTAGCCCTAAGAGATGCATAATAACTTTGGACCACATTTCTTCCGAAAAACTACCAAGAGAAACCACATTATCTAGGTAGTTGTCCATCAAAACCTAACTCTTTTAGATATGTATGCATTATCGTTGTGTATGAGAATAGTAGAATTAAGAAGAAGGATAAGTCAATAGTGTAAACCATATTTAAAACCTAGAGCTTCTTGACCATAAAATTACTTATAAAGAATACATCCCTCCCAAATAGGACAATGAGGTGGATTGAAAAGTATTAGGAATCGTGATATTGCACAAAACCTCTGGTGAAAATACCCACATGATCCATGGATCATGGATACATTCAAACCTACCATTGAATTCTTAGAGCTAATCCTTAAGGCTACCTTGTAATTAGCCACATGATCCTTAAGGCTACCCACATGATCCATGGATCATGGATACATTCAAACCTACCATAGAATTCTTGGAGCTAATCCTTAAGGCTACCTTGTAATTAGCCTAACACAAGAGGCAAAAGAATTGAGTTTAAAAACTCCGAGTAAATTGTACTGATCAAATAATTGGCCTTGTTAGAGAAGGGGAGCATTCACATGTGTGCATTAAGGTTTAGGAGTTGTGCTCATTGACTCCCCAAGAAGAGTAAATTGTATAGATCAATTAATTGGCCTTGTTAGAGAAGAGGAGCATTCACATGTGTGCATTAAGGTTTAGGAGTTGTTCCCATCCACTCCTCAAGGAGACAAGGGTAGTAAAAAGATAAGAATGGATAGAAAGACAATAATAATATATTTAAAAATGGTTGTAGTACCTAAGAGTTGAGAATGGTTGTTCTTTATAGAGGTCATGTGATAGATGTCTATGTGAGGCTGTGTTATCACGATAGGGATCATGTGATATTGTATGTGCATGGCTATAATGTTATTAAAGAGAAGAATTACACTATAGTATCATTGTCATGACTAGATAAAAGTAGCAATGTAATAATTTTTATGCTAATGCTTGGACATGTTGTTATGGAAGATAGAGATTTTGTAATGGTGTTGAATGCTATTCTTATGCGAATATGAAAGTGTTATAGAATGCTACAAGGAATGCTATGATTGAAAGCTAGTTGCGTATAGTGGATTTGTGATTGGTTGTGGCTACAATTGAATATAGGTATCATGGTTGTTGTGATGGGGTTATTGCTTGCATGTACTTGCTCCTAAATCTTGCTATCATGCCTTCTAGGTAGTTGGTTATTATTGTCAAGTGTAGACTACCACCTAAAAAAAAAGTTCAAACATACAAGGAAGGTTCCCCCTCACGATGGCACAAGAACCAATCAGGCTCTGTAATGCTTGTAACCAGTCTTCAGATAGGAAGAAATGCTCAATAAGCATAATGCATAGAGATGGGTATTCCTGAACTCTAATTAGAAGAGAGGTGTCAAAGGGTGTTTACAACTTGGCTTAGGGTTGGGATATCAAATGATGGGTACCCCAAGAGGAATGAGATTTTTGGGATGAAGTGGAACCATCTTGGCAATTTTGATTGGAGACTGAACAAATTGTTTTAATAATCTTTGGGGAATATTATTTTTCTTGAAGTATGGAAAAGAGATCTTCTCCATTGGAAAGATATAGATTGGGAAAATTTTCATGAAGATGTCATAAAAAATGATCCTCCTTATGCTCAATCACATCCAAAATTCTCATACTCTAATCCATGTTACACTATCAATGAAGAAAAATCCCTGAATGATCCCAATGATGACAACAAGGTGACTATAAGCCAAACTCTAGACGGTTCCAAACTGAAGAAGAGCATGTTTGTAATGTTTGTGCAAATTGTAAAAACATTCAACAGGATAAATGGAATAACGACTTTGGTTAGGGTTACTATGTTGATGATGAATATCAATGTCCATATCCACATAATCTATGGTATGATAGAATAAGTTTGAAAAATTTGTCCTTGGCATGACTAACACTAGAGAGTATGTTTCTGACTACATACCATTACCATCCTTGCATGATGGGATGCCCCACTCATAGTAGATTAGACTATGATATGCCAAGCCCCACTAAATTTGAACATCTTGCTTCACACAATCAAGCTTGAAATACTGATGATGGTGCAAATCATATTGGGGCATTCAACTACTTTGAATTTGATGAAAGGCTCTACATAATGAGATCAAATTCTATAAACACCAAAAAAATTTCTCTCAAACATGAACATACTCAACCTCTATTTCAAGAAAGAGAGAATTCATTATTCAGGTCATCATGTTAATATTTGATGATCCACATTGATGACATATTAGTCTTCTCTATAAATTGCATATATGAAGATATTATTGATGCAATGGCTAAAAGATACCTTCTTCTCTTGCTACACCCTCTATCAAAGTGACCTTTTAAAGATCCACAACAGTCAATCAACAATGCTTTGAAAGCCAACCCTCCAATACAAAGTAGTGAGACTAAGTGTTGAGTTAGAAAAATAAAAATCACTACCACTCCTATCCAATAAAGCACCACTACCTCCTTCCCCACTATGACTTTAAAAAAACACCAAGCTTGCTAGTAAGAGGAAAAGTCTCTTGGCTACCAAACAGAAAGGTTCAAAATGTTAATTTGCACTCTTTCATGAGATTAACAAAATTACCACTTGGAATAGCTTGGAATGACTTGAATAGTGCAAACCATCTTATAAATTTCATATATAAATATGTTATTAGTGCAATGGCTGATTACTTCAACCCCTTGAGACAAACAACCAAACAATCTCCTTGAATACTATCTCTGATTCCAACATCAAAGCAAGTTAAGCCATTGAAAATTACCTACATCCTCTTTTCCTTAGGTAGAAACTTCAAAATGTTAACTTATGTCTCTATCTTAAAAGTAATTCATTATCCACTTAACTTTAATGTTGTGAGCCTAGTACTCTTTGGATTGGAATCTCATAAAGGATCTCAATTTAGACTCTAATTAACTTCCTTCTTATCAATAATTTAAAACAGTGTAATTTTCTAGTACAAGGAGAAGTAGGGTTCTACTCGTCCCTTGATGGAATATCCTCACAATCACAACCATGTGTCTATATGTGAGAGAGGGAGGGAGGGATGAAGGGAGGGAGGCCAGTGATGGCAAATAAATTGTGTTACTATGGCACACTAAGAAGCAATCCAAAATGTTGGATTGTCTCCTGGTGCGTTGTAGGATATGGGTCAGTTTCAAGTGCAAGTCCTATTTTGTCTTTATTTAAGCAAGCACTACAAGGATATGGTGGCATAGCGACGGCGCTTTCCGACACAAATAGCGACGGTGCTCAGATGAAAAAATGCGGGCCGAAACCCGAGCGTGTAATTTTGTGCGAACGAACGAAAGAGAGAGCGAAAGGGAGAGCGAACTCCATCTTGCATTTGAGAGGGAGAGGGAGAGAAAGAGAGAAAGAGGGAGAAGGAAAGCTTCTCACTATCGTTGCCGCCGCCGTTTGCGAAGAAGAGGAGGAAGTGTACGGAGGGTGAAGAGGAGCCGCCGTCACAAAGAGAAGCTACTGAATCCATCCTCGGGCCTTTGCGGTGAGTGTATTGTTCCTTCTTACTTTGTTTTTGTTTTTTCTCCTTTTCTTTTACTTGTTTTTGTTAAAAATCATGTGTATTGAGAGAGGGAGAGGAAATGAGAAAGGGAGAGGAAGAGAGAAAAGGAAAGAAGGAACGAGACAAAGAGGAAGAAAACATTAAACATAATAGGGAAAGAGAGAAAGAGAGGGAGAGGGAGGCAGGAAGGGAGGGAGGTGGAGGAAGGAAGAGGTTGTCGTTGTTGTTGTTGTTGTTTTATTTCTTTTTTTCTTTTTTTCTTGTTTATTATTATTGTGGTAGTCATAGTAGTAGTAGTGATAGTGGTAGTGGTAGCGGTAGCAGTAGTGGTAGTTGTTGTTTAATTTCTTATTTTCATGTTTGTTGTTGTTGTGGTAGTCGTAGTAGTAGTAGTAGTAGTAGTGGTAGTGGTAGTGATAGTAGTAGTTGTTGTTGTTTAATTTCTTCTATTCTTGCTTGTTGTTGTTGTGGTAGTCGTAGTCATCGTAGTCGTGATTGTAGTAGTAGTAATAGTAGTTTTCTTGTTTGTTATTGTTGTAGTAGTAGTAGTTTTTTTTCTTTTCTTGTTTATTGTTGTTTAGTTTTCTTGTTTATTGTTGTTATTGTTGTTTTTTCTTATTTTCTTGTTTGTTGTTATTGTAGTAGTAGTAGTTGTTGTTGTTGTTGTTGTTGTTGTTGTTGTTGTTGTTGTTTTTTCTTCTTTTCTTGTTTATTGTAGTGGTAGTGGTAGTGGTAGTGGTAGTGGTTTGTTGTTGTGGTAGTCGTAGTCACAGTTATGGTTGTAGTAGTAGTAGTAGTAGTGGTTTTTTTGTTTGTTGTTGTAGTAGTAGTAGTTTTTTTTTCTTTTCTTGTTTATTGTTGTTTAGTTTTCTCGTTTGTTGTTGTTGTTGTAGTAGTGGTAGTAGTAGTAGTTTTTTCTTCTTCTCTTGTTTGTTGTTGTAGTAGTAGTAATAGTTGTTGTTGTTGTTGTTGTTTTTTCTTCTTTTCTTGTTTATTATAGTGGTAGTGGTAGTGGTAGTAGTAGAGAGAGAGAGAGTTGTTGTGGTAGTCGTAGTCATCGTAGTTGTGATTGTAGTAGTAGTACTAGTAGTAATAATAGTAGTTTTCTTGTTTGTTGTTGTTGTTGTAGTAGTAGTTTTTTTTTCTTGTTTATTGTTGTTTAGTTTTCTTGTTTGTTGTTGTTTTTGTAGTAGTAGTAGTAGTAGTTTTTTCTTCTTTTCTTGTTTGTTGTTATTGTAGTAGTTGTTGTTTTTTTTTTTCTTCTTCTTTTCTTGTTTATTGTAGTGGTAGCGGTAGTGGTAGTGGTTTGTTGTTGTGGTAGTCGTAGTCATCATAGTCATGGTTGTAGTAATAGTAGTAGTGGTGGTGGTAATTTTTGTGTTTGTTGTTGTTGTTGTTGTTGTTATTGTTGTAGTTTTTTTTCTTTTCTTGTTTATTGTTGTTTAGTTTTCTTGTTTGTTGTTGTTGTAGTAGTGGTAGTAGTAGTAGTTTTTTCTTCTTTTCTTGTTTGTTGTAGTAGTAGTAGTAGTAATTGTTGTTGTTGTTTTTTTTCCCCCTTATTTTCTTGTTTATTATAGTGGTAGTGGTAGTGGTAGGGAGAGAGAGATGTATTATTAAAGGAAATTGGTAGTAGAGAAAGAGAGATGTTTTGTTAAAGGAAATGAGAGAGGGAGAGGAAAAGAAAAAAGAAGAAGGAACGAGAGAGAGGGAATAAACATACAACATAATAAAGAAAGAGAAAAAGAGAGAGAGATGGAAGGAGAGAAGAGAATGAATGGATAAAAAACAAAGAAAGAGTGGTGGCGAGGTCCGGTGAGGTCCGGTGCAATACCACGAGACGGGAAATGCTCCGCCGACATACGTTAATTTGTGGGTGGGTGGAGATTTTACATACATTAATTTTGTTGAGTTACAAGAGAAGAAATCCCTTCTCAAACAATTTAAGAAAGAAAAAAAGAATGATAACAAGAATAAATTGTTTGTCGTAACGTAGACAAAATGAAAAACGATGAAGGTCATGATGTTCAAGATCGCGAGGCGTATCTTAATCAGCGTGTCCCATGTCCTTGCTCTCAATGTAAGCTGGCAATTAGACGAAAGCATCAATTATCTATAGAACACGTATGACGCTTCGACGAGTTTCAATCTGAGATCATTGATCAGGCGATCTCAGATTTTGAGCAAATGGTAAGAAAAGTGTATATCAATCATGCATTGTATTCACAAGCTAACTGAATACCATATACAAAAACGTTGGGTGTGGTTGGCAAATTTTCTATCCAGGGAGGTGACGTCTCATCCCAAGGAGGAGTGCACCCTTTGCAACCAGTTAAAAGAGTTTGTGGGCATGGGATGGATGGAGTGCCTAAGCCAATCCACCACTTGGAAGGTACTATCCAATCTATACCGTCAATACCAGAGAACACAGGCAGCCTTCTAGACTTACCTACAATCTTGGAGCCTGAGATGGAGGCAATGATCGATGCATTGATTCCCATGGATGTCGAGACTTCTAATTCACTTAGAGAGAGCATCCATACCATTATATGATGGGTGCCGAGTATCTCGCCTGAAGACACTGCTTGCACTCCTAAGTGTGCAAGCAAAATACGGGTGGAGCGATGCGAGTGTGACCGAGATGTTCAGGTATCTTGTACGTACGCTTCGTTGATTTCTTTTCGGTACTATCATTAAAAACATTTGTACTTTTTCAAGGTGTTTTATGATTTTTTTCAGGTTACAGAAGTATCATATATTACCACTTGCAAATACCATACGTGAGTATCATAATGATGCACGGCATGTTTTATGAAAGCTTGGCATGGACTACAACAGCATCCATGCATGTATCAATGATTGCATACTGTTTCAAGGAGAATAGAGACTATGGAGACATATCCAAAGTGTGATACTCACAAGTATCGATAGAACTTGCAAAGGAAAACTATCCCTCAAAAAGTTCTTAGACGCTTTCCGCTTATTCCCCACATAAACCACATGTTTCGTACATCTGGCATGGCGAGCTTGACAACATGGCATGCGTAGAATAGGTCCACAGATGGAGTTCAACGAATATCAGCGGATTCACACGTATGGAGCCACATTGACTCTACCTTCCCAGGCTTTGCCCGAGAGCCAAGAAATCTTCGGCTCGGTCTTACTATGGATGGCGTGAACCCATTTGGTCTGCGCTCAACTGCTTACAGTGTGTGGCCTATAGTCCTTGTCAACTACAATATCCCTCCATGGCTTTCTATGAAAAAAGGACATCTCATCCTTAGCTTACTCATTCCCGGCCGCTACAAAGTCAAAAATATGGACATGTACCTTCGTCCATTAATCGATGAGCTTAAGATTTTGTGGGAGAAGGGGGTCACCGTGCAAGATATGAGCAAGCGAGATGGTTGACAGTCCACCAATATTCGAGCCATTCTCATGTGGACCATGCATGACTTTCCGGGATTTGGAGAGTGCTTAGGTAAGTAGGCTTCCGTTCTAATTGGTAATATCTATCATAGCTCGTTCAAGTTTGTATTCAGTAGATAGAGGTGTTGGGACAGGTCTGGTTACCTCAGGTTATCATGCATGTCCATTGTGTGGGCCACAGTTAGACTCCCAAAGGTCACGAACTATGAAGAAGATGGTATATCAAGGACACGCCGCTTTCTTGCCAGAGGGTCATGAACTCAGGGAAGGTTTTCTTGGATGACCTCTAAGCACATATGAATGCCCAAAGCCGGTACGAGCTGAAAATGGTCCACACAGAGCCACATCCAAATGGAATGCGACGGTTCTCAATTTTCTACGAGCTACCATATTGGACCTGTAAAATATTACACGGCGCAGCAAACAGAATCTGAGAAAGAGAAAGAGAGTACACAACAGATAAGAGGAGAATCAGTAAATTCTTTAACTCCAAACAACTGATACAAAGATGGCTCTGTCCACCCGTGCGCTTCCACTGTGTGAAGCTTAGATGGCGATCTAGACAGAAGATAGGTGAAGAGCTTAAGGCTAGCTGGAACAACAACTCTGACTGGGTGAAAGATGAGTGAATGATGGCTGCGAAAGGGTTTAGCTTTTATAGCCCGTGAAGGTCGTTAGGTCGACCTGCTGACCGACCTACCATATGAGCCTCCACTAGTCGGCCAGGGAATATTTCAGGGAATATTCCCTTTACCATCGGGCTGGGGGCGGTGCCCCCGGACCCCCGCCAGGGGGGCCGCTGGCCCCCCTAGGACCCCCCAACAGCCAGGGGCCGCTTCCGTGGCCCCCGAACCCCACAATAGGGGCCCCTTTTAACTCCCTTACCACGCAACTCAATGCAATGTGCCTCGAGTTGCTACCAGCTTAACCACTCCGTCTAACCCAAAGATTAGACCCACAACAGTCACCTTTTTGCCATCCGGTCACATAGACCTCATCTAATATACAAGTCAAGACTCAACCAATGTCCGGGCTCACATTTGGCTTCTCCTCATAATGAGGGCCTTACAACTTTGAGCACCATGGATCATTGGTAGCACCTAATGAGGGTGGGGCATTGATCATATCCAACAGGACCCACTTACAGATCAACCACTTGTTGGATCCCATGCATATTTTCAAGAATGTGGGCAACTTGCTATGGGACCACATCATAGGAAAGAGAGATACTGTAGGGGCACGAATGGATTTGAAGGAGATAGGCAAGATGGAGGCGCTTTAGCTGCAGTCGAGTGCTGATGGTCACTTGCAGCTACCTCGTGCTCCTTGGGTTTTGTCCACTAAAGAAGAGCGCATTGTGAAGCAAATAGTCAAGTCTATCCGCACTCCGACGGGTATGATGCATTCTCTCAGGTCTGCGTTTTCTAAAGACGATCAATTATCAGGGCTAAAATCCCATGATTGGCATAAGATATATCAGGTTTGTACTACGAATGGATTGTAAGTGGCCTATGCATTTTGCTATTTGGAGTGTAGTCGTTGTTCATAATGCTTTCTCGTTTGTGGCAGTTTATATTACCAATCGTGATTGCAAGATGCCTTACTCTAGAAATACGCGGGGAGATTTACATGTTGACTTTAGTACAATGGATCTCACAGAAGGAGATTAAGGTGTCCTCTATTGAATCCATGAGGCGGGGAGCAGTGGAGACGGTTTGTCTCTTTGAGAAATACCTACCTACCAGCATGCTCACGATACAAATCCACCTTCTTTGTGCATCTTGTATGTGAAGTGGAGATTGCTGGACCTATCCATACGCGATGGATGTTCTTCTTGGAGTGCTTCATGAAAACTCTAAAAGGCTTTGTGCGACAACGAGCTCGGCCAAAAGGTAGCATGGCTGAAGGTTAGTTGGTGTCTAAGGCGCTAGTGCATATTTCACAATGGCTACCAACGGTGGATTCAGACAACAATATGCTATGGTCACTGAAGGACGATGATAGACTGACTGGAGATATGGTGGTTGGAAATGGGGTAGAAAAAAGAATGGATGCTGCAATGGAGGAGAAAGTGAATCGCTTTTGTATGTTGCACCATGCCTCTATGGAGACGTGGCTCGCTAGGTACCAGCAAGCTAGGAAAGATCGAGAGGAAGTATGATCTAAATTTCAATGTAGTATGCGCCATCGACCGATTCGATATCCCAAGGGCATGGAGGAGATGCCGTGGCTTATGTCAATGCGATGGTTGCATGGAGCTTTGATTGCAGTGTCTCGTGAAGGGGCAGAGGTCTCAACGGAGGAGTGGGAATTCTCGAGGAGATGTAGTCCAAAGGTGATGATGTGTTTAGGATTTGTCGTATCTATATTTTATATTCGACAACTAATTGAGTGTTTCAATGTACAGTACAAAATATATAGTGCATCATGATCGCGCAGACGACATTTTCGCGTTGAACGTATTGACAAAATGCACTCCATAACAGATTGTAGTATCATGGCAAGGTTTGAGCGAGAGAGCCGACGACGAGCAACGGATCCAAATATGGTTATAAATGAGATGGAGTATTTTGGGAACTTGCAAAGTATTGTCACGGTGGATTACCGTACCTTCTCCATGATCCTATTCGATGTGTAGTGGTTCAAAGTGGTACTTGAAGGAGCTGGAGCAGAGGTCCATCTGGATTTCTTGAAATAGATTCCAAAAAAAATGAACGGATTTGCACAACACGTTTGTGTTACCGGCCCATTGTGAACAGGTGCATGAACTCATGTGTTTTTTAATTGTATTACAACATGGTGCATGTCACAATAGTTAAATATCTCTTGTACGTGATTGTGAACATGTAATTTTTTATCTAAACCCCCAACAACCTCAATGGTGGTATGTTATACCTTCGACTCCCCGAAGTACGAGAGTATATGATCAAAGCGATGTTCCGAGCATAGATGAGGACAATATGCAAATAGAGGGGTCGATATTGCAAGGGGTGGATGCCACCGAAAGCTTGGAGCATGTAGAGGAGACAGCATCGGGTAGCAATGATGGAAATACAAGAGTCCAAGAATTCTTTGAGAACGAGGTAGACTCATCCTTTTGTGGTGACATGTCTATCGATCTTCTAGTGTATGCGGAGTTGTGTCAGGAGATTGACATGGGACCATAGGGTACTTCATACTTGGAGCATCCACCTACTCAATTTGTTGACAAATCGCTTATAAGGGTACATAAGATATGCATTTTATGTAAGATCATCTTTTAAGATTTATATTATTGTGCTTTGTATGATTTATATTGATTATGCTAACATCATTTTTTGTCTGTGCAGGTGACCTTTGTGGATATTTAGATCATCAGGATGAGTCGAGGGATGAGCGATGAGGAGCTACAGGAGATCTTCACGCGTATGTCTCCAAATCAGATGGTGAGATTCAGAGATATGGCAGACCAGGAGCTGTCTTGGACACAGTTAGGCCGCTCTATTAGATCTACTTCAACGCGCTCTAATGCTTTAGTTTCTAGTAGACAAGGTCGATGCTCCAAACTTGGGCCAGACGGAGGGAGTGGATCAGGGGGATGCTGCAGAGATTTGAATACAGTGAGCCTGCGGTCGGCTCAGGATACAGGTGCTACTCCTCGCTTTCATGGCAATTCGAGAGAGTGTAGCTCAGGTGGTTGCTATGGAGGTATGGACACAGTGTCTCCGTCATCTCGTCGTTCTACTGGAGTTGCGTCACCTCTGGGATTTGTCACACCTGTGGAGATGTCTACTCCAATCACTCCGCCGTCTACTCCAATCACTCCGTTTTTGCTCAGCCGTCCGCAGGTGGCACCCCTATGGGTGCTACTCCGATAGATACTACCCCGGTAGATACACCAGATGTATAAGGGTCTCCTGGATATGCCCAAGAGTGTGGTTGCAGGTGGGAGAGGACATATCTTAGGCATACCCTAGAGGGGTATGCCTACCTTGTAAATGATAGGTTAGGAGCCATCATCATGAATGATGAGGGGAGGAGGGTGATGGCTCGCATGAGAGTTGTGTCAACAAGTTTTTCGGCACAACATCTTGGATCATTGGAAGAATATACAGGAAGGAAGCAAGGATTACATAGTAGCATCCTTGCATGAGGAGTTTCCGGTACCAGCCGCAGCAGATAGGTTTTCTATGGGCTGGATGATGGAGTGCATGCGTACATACATGTCACACAGATGATCGAACGCACGCAAGGCACTCAAGAGTGGGGCTTCAAAGCTTGAGTGGCTAGATGCGGACGATTGGCATCAACTCAAGGAGAAGGCTATAGATTCTCCAAGACATTGGAGATAGCAACGCGAGGTAGTGAGGGCACGACTAGAGGCCCGAGTGGTCCATTATCTTGGGAGTAGCGGCCACATGACATATCTGGAGGACTTTGTAAGTTTTTCTTTTGTTTTGCTTGCTTTTTTTTTGCAATATCCTTTGTACTGACAATTATATTTCTAACAATTGTATTTTGTTTTCTTTGCAGCACTCCATTACAAATCGTGATCCCATCGGCCTTGAGACTTGATATGCAGAGAGGCATGGTCTCATTGCATTGATTGACCGATTGCATGGATGTGGAGGTCCTATAAGTCACTCGTCTTTCTTATCCGTAGTTACTATGTTTAATTAGAATGCAATATTGTATGGTGGACTGATGTGTAGTTGTCTCTTTTTTTGAGAGTCCGTTCGATGCTCCTTTGCAGTGGGACGAGGTTTCGAATGGTAAGGATCTATAGCTCGCCCTTGGATCCCTGGAGCTCACATATCCTTCTTTTCTAGTCATGTGATCTGTGTAGACATTTTCTATCTAGTAGTAGTATCTTGCCATGATTATACCGATCGCTTTCATTATGTGATCATGTATTTATTTCATGTATTAGTGTTATGATTTAAGTACACTTTGCCTTTGTTTACATGAGCATCGTACACATTACTGAAATTATTTTGTATGGCCCAAATAAAGCACATAGTGCTATATGCCACAATTTTTTTCCTTGTTACTGTCGCTATTAGCATCGCAAATTTATTGCATGCGTCGCTATTAGCATCGCAAAATGCATCGTAAAGCATCGTTATCAACGTCGTTATTTGCCTTGGTATCAGCAACGCTGATACCAAGGCAAATAACGACGCTGATCCCGACGCAAATAGTGATGCTGATACCGGTTATTCCATGGCATCGCCAATAACGACGTTTTTTGCGACGACGGGGGCAAATTTCTTTATGAACATTTTCATCACTTTTAACGTCAGTATAAGGCCTATATCTTGTAGTGAAGTATACTTTAATGTGGATACTAAAGCTGGTGGATGGAAGTTCTGGGAGAAAATATGTGAACTCTATGGTAAGCAAAGACTCGCTAAAGGAAGGCACTCTTATTCTACTCATTTGAATGAGTTTCACTCTATTTGTAAGTAGCTTACATCATAGAAGATCATCTTTGATGATAACATAAAGTCTATGTTTTTGCTTGTCAATCTTCTTGAGTCTTTGGATACATTTTGTTCTACCATTAACATTAACGCTCAAGAGGATGGTTTAATTGCTAAGATGTAGAGAGAGCTTTACTCATGGAGCAAGTAAATAGGAAGAATGTCGCTACAGCTCACTTCTCTCATGCTCTTATAGTTAGAGGCAAAATTGCTACTAGAGGTAATTATGATCACCACAATGTCTCACAGGATACGTGCAGGCGTTTGTGAAAGTTGCTCTCACCATAGGGACGCTTTGTGAGATGGGAACAAAGGATGATGAAGAGCACTCAATTAAGGTGAATACATGGAATAAGAAGACTAGATACAAGGAGTATCTCAAAGCAAGATCATGGACTAAGGTATGGTCAAGATACATGTGCAATAGACACATGGACAAGGTAAGGTAAAGTGGAGTTAGCACTCATAGCATAAGAGTTCAAGATTGGGATTTCACTCGGGATTTGATTATATTGCTTATGTGGCTTGACAAAACGATGTGTACAATGATGGTGGATCACATGACTAGGACCATTAAGTTCCTAATGTTTTTCTCGATCTTTATGTAGACCAAGATCTATATGTTGCTTTTATGCATTGCACTCTTTAACATTATCATCACTGCAACAATCAAACCTTAAATTCATGTTGAACTTGTCATAACCATCAGTTTGATGCAACACACTCTATTCAGACTATAGTTTGCATCAGAATTTAGCAAGGATGACCTAGTTCTACTCATTATGTTGGACCTTTGCACTTTAGGTTGACGACTACAAGAAGGACATTGCTTCAGCTCGTCGCAGTCCACTCGTAGTCCACTTCTCCTTATTCCAGTTGAGAAAACGCCCCCTTTATCCTCTCCAACCTAATTCTTCTTGAAGCAATCACTCACAATTACCCTCTTTTGAGTCACACCATGAATTTGATATATTGCTGCTGCTCAGCACTGATTCGAGATGATGCCGCTCCATTCACTTTAGCGCATAAGGTACTGAAAATTCCAGCTTCCACTTCTATCACCTCCAAATTTACCCTTGATGAGCTTGCCTTTGTGAGCAATGCCATTGAGCAGTTTGTCTCCTTCACGTTGAGCACTTGCAATTGATTATGGCCTGATACCATAATCGAACTCGTTGAGCTCCATGGAAAACTATTGGATGCATAATGCCTCTATCATCCAAGTCACAAACCTGCTAACCAAGCAAGCCAGCCTTGTCTGACAGCCGTTAAATGCTCTCACTTCCTAGACTTATCAAGTCAAATAGGACAGTCATGCATGGGTTAATAGCTCCAATCCTTTGTCAAAAATGCCTCTTGATTTAGCAACCAAATGTTGTACTACTCCTTCATCTCTTAGTGATGTAGTGGCAGACTTCTACACTTTAGGTTGGCATTGCTTTAGCTCATCGCAGTCTGATTCATCAAAATCCAGTAGAGATAGCACCCCTCCTCCTCTCACAATCATCCCTACTAATGAAGAAGCCAACATCCTATTGAGTGCAATATCCTACCAATTGGAGCCAAGCCTCCCCTTTTAAGCTCGAGGCCCATTTTGGTCCACCTGTGTTTGTTGAGGCTTTTGCTCTTCATCTCCACCTTTCAGCATGTTTGCATGCCCTTCTCCAAAAGCTTCGTTCAATCTGCCACCCACGGTCCGAAAAGCTCATAGATTTTCTTATACAAGCTAAGGCTTTTGAAAGTTTTTTCCAAAGCTATTCTCCTCTGTTGCCTTCCTATGATCAATACTTCAAGCTCTCCAGTCCGTGATGATCAATGTCGTCCTCTTTGCCAAGAAATTCTCAAATTCCATCAACTTGCCTACTTCGAAGCATTATGCCCTTCATCAACGTATTAGAACTGTTGTCCATGGACACAATAATGTTGATCAATATAACTTTGAAGAGCTAGGTGACCATGAAGATCCAAAGCCCTCATACCCTCCTTGCTCACAAAGCCATCTTGATTAATACCATAGCATTTAAGGCCATAAGAATTGAAGAGCTGCACCTTTGAGGTTGTTAACCCATATTATGATAACAAGCTTGAATAGTAATGGAAATTATAACTCCAGAGAACCAATGAATCAAGGAAACAAAACATGGATGAAAAATGATCCATGCCAACAATACAATCTTGGAGAATTTTCCATAAGTAAGAGATGGAAGTAGTAATATAGAAAGTAATAGGCTTGTTGGATGATGCTTTTAAATTTTGTAGCCCTTCCACTTTCTATGATTTGTAATAGGTATGACATGATCTGTCGAGCCTTCAAAAACCACTTTTTTTTCTTCGAACATACATACTTTGTTGCAATGTGATGTGCCCTAGAAAGAATATGCTTGAAATAGAACTTCGTGCCCAGTCATTCATGGTTTGAAAAATATGCAATGTTGAATCCATGTTATGCAATCAATAAAACAATGTCCACCCAAAATTTATGAATGCACTGAAGGAAATGTGCCTAGCATATCTACATGTGCTCGTGCGTCATGCAAAATGCAAACAAAAAGACACACACAACGGGAAACAAATTCCTAATGACGTTGACTAATGAGTTTAAATTCCTAGCAAAATACTCCGCCCTTAGGTTCGCAGTGGTGGACGCACAGCATCACGACATCCACCCCCTCCAAACCCACACATCCTCTGAATGGGCCACAACTACCCATCCTCATCACCGCCAAGCTCGACGATCAACACGATCTCCTCATCTTCTGCAAAATCATCTGCAATATCCACATCCTCATGTACATCATCTCCTGCCTCAAGTCCATCATAAAACTCATCATTCAACTCCTCAACTGCATAGGCTGCATCATCTCTCCTCTTGAATAGTTTGATTCTCTTTCTTGTAATCAAAATTCGCAAGGCCATACCATCAAGCTTTGCTAAGGAATATGTGTCAAGAATCACGTGATGAGGGGATGTGCTTGAGCTATTGCGCCAAACACACACTGTATACACAAGATGAAGCTCACTCAAGAACACAAGAAGAGAGATGGAGGCCAAAACGTTTTCTTGCTGGTTTCTTCTTCTGCTTCTTCCACACACTATGCAATGTACACAAAGCATAGATAAGATACAACATAAAGGAAAGTGGTTAAACAGTGAATAACCGACTACACTAATCGACTAGCATTATATCTTTGCCAGCTATAGGTAGGTGTAACAAACTAAATATAATAAGTGATAAGTCAGTGGCCATGTGAGTATCATAATGACCACCAACGTGCTAAGTGTAGACATGTGGACTCATCTAGCCAGGCGGTCCATCATCAATGTCCGCACATGTTGAGCTTTCCATCTTAACACTCCTCCTCAAGGTCAATTCTATCTTTGCAACTCCAAGTAAGCTTCGAAACTTTCGAAGCTTCTCTACACCCAATGCATTTGTGAAAATGTTAGCTATCTGATCCTGTGTGCTGACATATACCAAGTCAATCTCTCTTGCAAGTACCTTCTCTCTCACAAAGTGGTAGTGTACCTCAATGTGTTTTGTCCTAACATGGAACACTGGATTCCTAGCTAATTGTATGCTGCTCATGTTGTCACAATGAATGACAATTGGACCATCTCCTCGCGCATCCAAATCACCTAATAACTTTTGCAGCCATACCACCTCACATGCTACCATAGCAGCACCTCTATACTCAGCCTCTGTACTCGATAAAGCAACTGTAGGTAACTTTTTGCTGCTCCATGTAACTGCTGCACTACCAAGGGAAAACATGAATCCACTCGTAGATCTTTTGTCTGACATGCTACCAGCCTAATCTGCATCTGTGTATCCAAAGACCTGTACGTCCTTACCTGCTTCATAAAAAAGTTCATAATGTAAAGTGGACTTCACATACCTCAATATACATCTACTACATCCAAATGAGGCTTTCTAGGCATCTACATAAACTAACTGACAAGGCCAACAACATAGCTCAAGTCTGGCCTTGTGATAGTCATGTAAATCAAACTCCCTACTATCCTCCTGAACATAGTAGGGTCTTCTATCTCATCCCCAATGTCAACACTCAACTTCACATTTTTCTCCAATGGTACTGAAAGAGGCTTACATGCTATCATACCATACTTGTATAACATATCCAAGCCATACCACCTTTGGGACAGCCATATACCATCATCACATCTGATCATCTCAATACCAAGAAAGTATCTTAGCTCACCTAAATCTTTCATCTCAAACTTCTTCTTCAAGAAGTCCTTAACTTCAGCAATCCCATTATCACTGTCACCTATAATAATCAAGTCATCCACATAGATGACTATGATAACCAAACTTGCATCTCCCTTTCTCACATAAAGTGAGTGATTAGCATCAGAAATACAAAATCCAATATTGACAAGATACTCTCCAATCTTGTCAAGCCATGCTCTAGGTACTTGCTTCAGCCCATAGAGTGCCTTCTTTAATCTGCACACATATGTGGGATGCTCTAAATCCTCATAACCTGTTGGCTGCTCCATATACACTTCTTCTTGCAATTCACCATACAAGAAGGCATTCTTAATATCCATTTGCTACAAACTCCAACCTTTGGCGGCTGCCAAGGCAATCACACACCTAACAGTTGCCATCCTAGCAACTGGACTAAATGTCTCTTCATAATCTATGCCATATGTTTGAGCATAGCCTTTTACAACCAGCCTAGCCTTATACGTGCTAACTAAACCGTCTGCATTATGCTTGACTTTGTAAACCCACTTACAGCCAATAGCTTTCTTACCCTTAGGTAACGGTACCAAATCCCAAGTCTTATTGGCTTCTAATGCAGCCATCTCCTCATCCATTGTTGCATCCCAATGAGCATGACTAACAGCATCCTCAAAACAAGTGGGTTCAACATCCTCAACTAGTTTCACCATATAAGCATAATGGTGAGATGCATAACCTTCAAAACCAAATCTTTTAACAGGGTATCTGACCCTACTAGATCTGCGTACCACTGGATCACTCAATGGAGCCTTTACATTACTATGAGCTCTCTGTACACCTGGTTTCCTGACTGAAGGAATGCCAAGCTCATCATCCAAACTGTCCAAACCACTAGAATCTCCATCAAATCCCAAATGACTGGTAGATGCATCATTACCATCCAGCACTTTCTTCTTTCCTTTGTCCTTCCCTGCACCACTTATAGATCCACCTGAAGATGTGGGGCTACTCCTTAGTCTCCTAGACCAAGGGCTCACTGTAGGTGTAGTACCAGATGATGTTTTTGGTCCACTAAGACTCCGTGATTCTTGTTTATCTTTCTGCACATAGCTGTCTTGATCATTATCATCATCCAAAACATCACCGGTAGGTGTATACCAACTTTCCATGTCATCAAAGATAACATCCCTGCTCACTTTGAACTCACCTGTGATAAGATTATAACAGCGATACCCTTTTTGCTCTAAAGAGTATCAATAAAAATACATTTTTCTTCCTTTGGATCAAGCTTCTTCCGTAGCTCATCTGGCACATGAACGTATGCAACATAGCCAAATACCTTCAAGTGCGATACATCGAGCTTCTTGCCAGTAAAGCATTCTTCAGGACTCATTCCATGAATTGCAGCTATGGGAGTTCTGTTCAAAATGTAGATAGCAGTATGGATAGCCTCAGACCAAAAATGTTTGGGCATATTCTTTTCAGCCATTATTGCCCGTGCAACTTCTGCAATATGCCTGTTTTTTCTTTCTGCAACACCATTTTGCTATGGGGTATACCTGCAAGTAAATTGCCTCTTTATCCTATGAGTCCTCAAGAAGCCACTGAACTCATTAGAGAGGTACTCTCCCTCTCCATCTGATCTCAAGCCCTTCACTTTTAAGCCTATTTCTGTTTCAACAGTTGCCTTAAAAGATTTGAAGTGCTCAAACACATCACTCTTTTCCTTCATGAAGTATACCCATAGCTTCCTTGAACAGTCATCAATAAATGTGACAAAGTATTTCTTGCCACCAAGAGATACATTCTGTGTAGGCCCCCAAACATCTGTATGTACTACATCAAGTATATTTCTACTCACTTCTTTATCATGCAAGAAGGGTTGTCTCGCCTGCTTACCAAACTGGCATGCTTCATAAACTTTATGCAATTCTGCAACTCTAAAAGAAGGCAACCCTGTAACCGATCCTCTAGACTACATTAATTTCAGCCTTTACACATTTGCATGTCCAATACGTTTATGTCATATTTCAATATTTGTAACTACTCCTTTTCCTTTAGCATACATAGCAGCATCCATTGCACGAATTCCAATATCTAAAGTGAAAATTCGACCAACTCTACTTCCTTTTGCGACCAACCTGCACTTATCATTAAAGTCTTCTTCAAAACAACCTTTTGCATTGAATTGGACCTGCAACCCCTGCTCTACCATTTGGCCAACAGACACTAGATTCTTTGTAATTGATGGCACATGTAATACATCTGTCAGACTCTTTGTCTGACCATCATACAAGGACAAGGGAACCTTTCCAATGTGTGAAATTGGGTGGCATGAATCATCACCCGTCTACACATAACCTGGGTTTTGTAAGTCCTACATCTCTCCAAACCATTTAACATGACTGGTTATATGATTAGATGCACCTGAATCGACATATCATACATCATCATGTGTCCCCTTTCATGTAACTGCGTTTATCATATGATGCATAACAAACAGACGCTCATTTTTATCTTCATTTTGTTGTGAAGACGATGCATAGTTTCCTTGTTGCAATTTACCACTACGAATATCATCCTTCTTAGTATAACAATTGGCTACAATATATCATGTTTTGCCACAATAATGGCAAACAATAGCAGAATTTCTAGAGCCTTTGTTCTACCATCCACCTCTTCCTCTAGAGCTCCCCCTGCCTTTAAAGTTTCCTCTGCCTCCAGAAACTTGCATTTCACCAAACTGTTGATTGAACCTATTTTGCTGGTTATCGCCAGTATGTCCCATACTACGGCCTCTCGAAGAGGATCTACCATGTTCCCTTCCTGAACTCGAGTAAGGTGCTTGGACCTGTTTACCATTTCTTTCAGATGAATCACCCTGCATATTGATCTCTTCAGTAATCATGCGAGAGATCAGCTCATTGAAATCTGGAAATGGCTTCAGTACAAATACTGAAGTAACAAATGATTTCCATGCCTTCTCATTGTTAAGGCCACTCAGAGTGGATGAAACCAAATCATCATCATCCAGCATTGCATCAATCGCTGCTAAAGTATCTGCAATGCTCCTCACCTTCAACACATACTCATTGACAGTCATTTTTTCTTTCTTCAAGGCATTCAACTCTTGCTTGAGTTAAATCTTTCGTGCCTTTGTATTTACTGAAAACATGCTCTCAAAAATTGTCCAAGCTGAATGTGAAGTTTCTGCATTCTTGCTATGTCCCAGCATAGTATTATCAATGACTGCAGATAGCCAGTACATCACCTTTTTATCTTTCGTATTCCACTCTTTCCATTCTTTTAACTCATCAGTCAGAGGGATACCCAGCTCTGGCTCCTTTTCTTCACCTGAAACAAACTCATAAAGGCCCTTTCCAATGAGGAAGTTTGTCACACGAAACTTCCATGAAGGGTAGTTATTCTTGTCGAGCTTCTCAATAATGGAATTTCCACTATTCTCTGCCATTATCACAAACAAGGATACAACACAACATGCTAGTCTTCTGCAATCTTTCACAACATGTGCACAGTAATACACCAAGCAACCTTTTTCCCTGATTGCTCACTAGTACATGTAATCTGCAACCTGTTTGCATATAAACCTTATGTTTGCTTCCTGCAAACACCTCAAAAATTACAGATTCGCAATCTGTAACCTGTGCACCCACTTTTAGTCAATACAGCTAAAATCACAGTGTACCCTGAAACTGTAGTCCGCAACCTTGCGGCTCTAAAACGGGGCCTGAAACGACCTCAGACGCCCAAAATAACTACGGGAGGGACTTATAGGGCTTATTTGTAGAATATACAATGATCTGCTTGCACACCAATTCTCACAGCAATCTGAGATTTTTGCTTGATCCTGCTTCCGGTGCCTCCACATGCACTATCCAAGAGAGAGAGTGGAAGAATGGGAGAGCTTCTTACCCGTTGCTTGCTTGCTCGAACCTTGCTTCTTCTCCTTCACTTCAGCCTTTAAAATCAGCCTCTCTCAGTGGCGCGACTCTGATACCATGTCAAGAATCGCGTGATGAGGGGATGTGCTTGAGCTGCTGCGCCAAACACACACTGTATACACAAGAGGAAGCTCGCTCAAGAACACAAGAAGGGAGATGGAGGCCAAAACATTTTCTTGCTGGTTTCTTCTTCTTCTTCCACACACTATACAATGTACACAAAGTATAGATAAGATGCAACATAAAGGAAAGTGGCCTTCTAAGTCAAACAGTGCATAACCGACTACACTAATCGACTGGCATTATACCTTTGCCAGTTGTACGTAGGTAGGTGTAACAAACTAAATATAATAAGTGGTAAGTCAGTGGCCATGTGAGTATCATAATGACCACCAACGTGCTAAGTGTAGACGTGTGGACTCATCTAGCCAGGTGGTCCATCATCAATGTCCACACGTGTTGAGCTTGCCATCTCAACAATATATAGCATTGTCATGGACATGTTGCACCAAATAAGGCCCAAACCATCATCCTTGCCGATAGCACTGTACCGGTTGTCATCATAGACCAACACCCAATCTCCCTCCTCAATCTCTCTAGGTCTCAATCTATGTCTGCTATCAAATCGGTCTTTGCCACAACGTCTAGCCTCTTTGAGCTTTTGAATAGCTCTCTCAATATCTTTAAATCTCCTCTCCAACTGACGAATACAGAGAGCCAAAAGATCCTCTGTAGTCATCTCATCTTGCTACCACAGTAAAGCACTCCAAATGAATGTGCAAGTCTCTATAGGCATGACTGGTTTCTATCCATACATCAATTTATCTAGCATATAACTTATAATCACACTATGGGTAGTGCGATCAACCCATAAGGTGTAAGGCAACAATCTAGGCCACTGTCCATTGCATGCTTTGGCCAAGGCTTTCACAATCAGTGGATGGCCTCTCTCGCCCTTCCTGTTGCCTTCTAGATTATATGCTAAAGTCAAAGCAAGCTTAATGCCAAGGCAAGAGAAAAACTCCCTAGCCTCATCAATATCCAACTCACCTCTATCTGCTGTAATTTTTCTAATACATCCATACTTGCAAATAACATCCTCCAATAGAAACTTACAGACCATTGAAGTAGTATTCGTCCTCAAGGCTCTTCCTTCCACCTGATTCATGAGATCCTCTTGTGCCAAAATGTGCCAAAACAATGTAATGCATCTACCACAATCCAACAGGCATAGTAATCAAATCAAGAACCCACTTGTAGTGAATACATAGCGAGTAAGTAGGGTGAAGCTCATCTCTATGCCTCACTAAAGAAAACAACTGACAATCAACACATGTCTCAACAAACTGTGAGATATCTCTATAAATGGCTCTCCACCAGTAGCGTTCTCTAATCTTCTCATAGGTCACCCAAACAGCTCTATGTCCAGCCCAAAGACTTTCATGAAACTCTTTCATAATTCGCACCTGTGAAACTCTGTCACATACAACTCTCAATGGCTGTCATCTCCTTGCTTCCATGGATGCTTCCAAAACAGCCCATTCCACAAGAAGAAACCATAAGCTTTCCTCCTAATCTTCTTGAAGTTTGCATTAGTCCATCATCCATCCTATCTAGACATGGTACTCAAATAATGATCAATATGCAAATACTCTCTTGTATACAAAGACTCATCAAAGCTCTCCAAAGCAAATACATGACAAGTATGATCAGCATGCATGACTGAAAGATCATGCCCATCATCAACATCATCAATGCAAGAAGAATACGTATCGTTATACCTCGCTTGTGAAAGCATATGAGCTACTAGGTTGTCTTTACCTACTATGTGCTTAAACTCAGGATTCATGGATTTTATGTACCCAATCCACCTAAGCATGGCAATGTTTGGAGTATAAAAACTTGTGATCATACTTAGAAGAGGTAAGCAATCATTCTCGACCACCACAGCAGCACCAATGAAGTACTCTTTATCATTCTTGAGAGCCATGACAACTCCCAACAGCTCCCTCTTAATTTGTGGATACCTGCGCTGTCGCTCGTTTAGGACTTTCGCCCCAAAAACCAAGTGTCATATCTATTCCAATCTACATCATCTTGGCCAACAGCCCATCCAATACCAATAGGACTAGTATCAATAGTGAGTACAATAGGTCTCCCACACTCATAAATTGCATTCTGAAGAGTCAGAGCATCTCTCAACAATCTCTTCAGCTTCTACATAGCTCTAGTGTATCTCATGCCCCAAGAAAAACGTTGCCCTATCCTCAAGAGCTGGTAGAGATCATTTGCAATATGAGTAAAATTAGGAATCAAAATAAGATAGACTACACAAGCTCCAAGAAACCTGCGAACCTCTGAAGTAGAAGAGTAAGTCTCTACAATCTTCTCTATGGTATCAACCTTCATAAGAGAAGGCCTCTTGCCATAATAACCACACATATGTCCAACGATCAAAACCTCTTTGGCGCATCAAAAATAGACTTCAACCCCGACAAGGTCTAATTCACTTCCTCTAGCCTGTAAAGAATCCTCTCAACATCTCTGATATGTGTGGCCACAAAGTGCCTACATCCATGATCATCTAAAGTCTCATCCTTTTCTTTCTCCAAACAACCCTTGATAGGCAGATCATCAATGAAAGGCATGGTAAGCTCTAGAATAAAATCCCGTAAGACCTTGTTCATCTCATTCATCATATGACCAGCCAAATTAGTAGCTCCCTGCGAAAGTGTACACATCTGGACAAGGCCTAAAGGTGTCTTCAATCATAGTCAGATCTTTGCTCTCAAGGGAAAGCTGGAATTGGTCATAGCTGGAATAAAGATCACCAAGAGAATACATACTCTGCGAACTCATCCACAATAGGTCCTGCACCAACATTTCCTATAGTGACCCTGTTCACTAGCTACTATAAGTCTTGTATGAATCTATGTCCCATTCTTCTTGGGAACTGTGAACCATCTATTGGAATACGAAGTTGAAGATGGTTCTAGAATCCCCATCCTGATTCGCTCATTCAAAAGCTCCACCAATTTAGGAAAGTGAGCCCTAGGCACAGGAATAGGTTGTAAATCCCAAGGGACATGCGAAATGGTAAAAATAACCATAGGCGTCACAACCCTAGGATCAATGCATCCAATCTCATGCAGAAAAAAAGTAGAGGCTCTCCCATGTCTGCTCAACATCTCCTAAAAAAATCTCACCTCTACTAGAAGCAAAAACACTTCAGTCCCAATCTTCATCTCTTTCAGTGTCTCAACTGAAAACCTGTGTCCAATACCTACAGGTTCTCGTAAAGGAGGTTGCATAATTGCTCTCCTAATCATCTCATCACTATCCAAAGGTAGCAGTCCTGCAATTGGTTTGACCTTCTTGTCAACTGTCTTATATTTTGTCTGTACTCTGGCTTCTTTGCTATAACCTGTAAATTTCAACCCTTACTATAAATACCCTAGTAAACACAAATTTGAGTGTATAAACACCACCTTGTAAATCTTTTTACTGAAATATTTCAGCAAAGAACACCTTTTGCTGAGAATTCTCACCACCCAAATTTTCTTGCAACATGAAATCATCAATTTCGCAATTCATTGCCAGAGAATGGACCTATAAGACATTTGACAACGCTTGATTTTTAGTTTTCAGCAATGCTAAAAGTTCCTCCATAGTATTCGAGCATGACAGCCCAATTGTAAAGACCATCTACTCTTTCTTCATCATGCAAAAGACATACAAGCTTCAATTGTTTTTCTTTTTTCCTCAAATACTGCCTGACAGCTCTTAGCATGTCCCTAATATGCTAAAAACACAAAGTACTTTTAGTAGACACACCATAAACTCTTGAGGAAAAACTATCACTGCCACGAGGCGAGAGCTTTCCTTGTCTCATACCACCATCATCTCACAAGACAATGATACCTAACAAAAATCTGGGTCTCCTGCTGGAAGAGGGGAATCCCTCAATGAATCCTTATTATGTTGATGGTTGACACAAACTATCACGAACTGGATAGCCCTCTTTCCATCCTTGCTTCGGATCCTTGCATAAGCAGACCCATCATTCAAAACCTTAGTTTCCAAGAGCAACACAAGGGATCTCTATCTCACCAAGATTGACTATCATCCCCATAGTTGCATGAGCCCCGTGACTACGAGAAAAATGGCTACGATGCACCAATATATGCATTTCATCACTCTCTGCATACTGTACGGGCTGAAATAAAGGCTGAAGAGTCTTCCCAGACTGCATACATAAAGCTCCATCTGTAGACTCCTCAGTAATCTCATCATCAAAATCAATCTCCTCAATGTGCAAGCCATAGATAGTAGCCTCAACAACTGTTAAAGCCTCTCAATGGATCATATCCTATGTTGGCTCTTCAATAATGTGTTGTTTTCTTTTAATGATATCGATGATAACATCATGAAACTCTCTTTTTGCAATCCCCGAGACTTCTCCAAGAGTGAATTCAATTTTTGCAGTTTAGAATCAGATCCTCAAGTACCTTCTTCAAGTCCATAGTCGTCTCAATGTCAAAAAGCAGCTTGAAACTAGGTTGCTTTTTTAGCTTCGGATCCTTTGTCTTCGAGGCTTTTGGATCTTTATGTACTTTTGGCTTCTGAACATTAGCCATACTCTGCTCTAGTCCCGAAGAAGAAGGCTGAGAAACTGGATCACTCCTCCCAGTCACCCTCTTTGAACCTTTAAGAGGCTAATCATTATCTCTTTTCTGCTTCTCCTCAATCGACGCTTCAAATCCTGGAGATTTCGCCATATAGGCATAAATAGAAAAGACATCCTCAATCATTCCATCCAGTCCCTTTTCTGATCGCATCACCTATGGCTGAAAGTTCACATGTTGAAGCTTTTCCCTTTTTCTCTACATGCAGTGCATAGGACCATAAAGGAGATTTATCCTTTGACAATTGCTTTAACTGAAGGCCATAGGCAGCAGCTTCTCTTGCTACCTCTCGCATCATATAAGAAGAGTGCAAAAGAGACTCCTCTAGCAATTTCTTCATGCCACCCTCCTTACCAAAATTTGGTTTGATCAGTTGCTCTATATCTCCAAAACATATCATCTTGAATTTCTAGACTACCAACTTCAGCCTTCTCGCTGCTTCAAAATCTTGATAGTCCTTCCGCTCATGATCTGGACTATCACACCATATGCAACAACGCCCAGAAGAATTTGCATGAGTAGAAAATTTGGGGCTGAAACTGGAGCTAGAATAAGCGACTATTGCTCCATTCTAGTTATCTTGATTTGTAGATCTTTTAAGTTCTTTGATATCTCTTCTACTATATCTTCGATAGTTGGTTTTGCAGATGGTCTGACAACCATAGCAGGAATAAGCATAGGCACACACACAGGCTAAGAAATAGAAGTAGTGGATGGTACAATAGGAGAAGTAGAAGAGGTCATGGTAGGAGAAGACATTGTTGGTGGTGACTACATCCCATTGTGCAAGCGAGCCTTCCATCTTTTCCTTTTTGTCAATTTAAAAACCGCATCGACATCATCATGCCAATCCATCTTCAATCCCATAGGCTGTGTACAGTCCTATAGAAGCTCTCCCAACTCATCCTGAAGTGCAGGATCAGCCACCTGTAAGAATAACTCCACCTTCTCTAAGTTCAGAGCTCTTTGCTCTAGTGCATCCAACTGGTTATATCGCTCTTCAAACTCCCGTAACAATTCAGAGGTCCTTTGTTGGGATGATAAACCACTCTTTGAATATATTTCATGTAGCAATACCATAATCCTCTAGAAAATATTCATCTTTAAGTGCTTTCTTGAAAGTATCCCAGCTAGAATCTTGTACAAACAAATCTGTCACTCTAACCTGCAAAGCAAGCGTGACAAATCATAATAAGAAACAGTTGCTCCAGTTGGTTGGAACTTCGAAGAAGTGCATTTGGATTTCAAAGGCTTTAATGTAGGCTGGTCATCAAATAATTTTCACTCACTAAACACAACCTCAATCACCTTGATTGCACCATGCGTACGCTCTTATTCTTGATGCAATAGTCGTTGTTGATCCTCTAGTTGTTGTTGATGTAGCTGTTGTTGCATAGATAACTGCATCTGTTGATTTTGCATCATAATGGCTAAAGAAAGAGTTTGTAACCTATTCATCTCATCGATCGAAAAGGAAGAAGTAGTTGATGAAAAAGGTGGATCTCCCATCTCGATGATCAAAAGCAACGCTTTCACGTCGGGTTCACTAGATGTTGCACGAGATATGCGCAAGCGTTCATGAAAGTCACTTGCCATAGGGACGCTTTGTGAGACGGGAGCAAAGGATGATGAATAGTACTCAATTTAAGGTAAATACATGGAATAAGAAGACTAGATACAAGGAGTATCTCAAAGCAAGATCATGGACTAAGGGTATGGTCAAGATGCATGTGCAATAGACACATGGACAAGGTAAGGCAAAGTGGAGTTAGCACTCATAGCATAAGAGTTTAGGATTGAGATTTTGCTCGAGATTTGATGATATTGCTTCTATGGCTTGACAAAATGATGTGTACAATGATGATGGATCACACAACCATGACCATTAAGTTCTTGATGTTTTGCTCAATCTTTATGTAGACCAAGATCTTTATGTTGCTTTTATGCCTTGCACTCTTTAGCGTTATCATCACTACAATCAAACCTTAAATTCATGTTGAACTTGTCATAACCATCAGCTTGATGCAGCATACTCTATTTAGACTGTAGTCTGCATAATAATTTAGCAAGGATGACCTAGTTCTACTCATCATGTTGGACCTTTGCACTTTAGTTTGCCGACTATAAGAAGGATGTTGCTTTAGCTTGTCATAGTCCACTTCTCCTTATTCTCTATTCAGATTGTAGTCTACATCATAATTTAGCAAGGATGACCTAGTTCTACTCATCATGTTGGACCTTTTCACTTTAGGTTGGCAACTACAAGAAGGACGTTGCTTTATCTCGTCGTAGTCCACTTCTCCTTATCCCAGTCAAGAAAATGCCCCCTTTCTCCTCTCCAACCTGATTCATCTTGAACAATCACTTACAATTACCCTCTTGAGTCACACCATGAATTAGATATATTGCTGCTACTCAACACGAATTTCATGAAAGTGGATTAATAGGCATCAATATGGATTCATGAAAGGAAGAAATTTCCTTGACAATGTATTGAATATTATTGTAGCAAAGCACTCGGCCAGATCTTCTAAATAGAAATTTATCTTTCTCTAGCCAAATGTGGATAGAAGGTAGTAACACTTGGTCCTACAAAGAATGGGAATTTGTCTAAAATAGCCGACATCTCCTTTATGTTGGCAAATTATGATATCAATAAATGGCAAGTTATTAGATGCATTCCAAAATCAAAGAGGGGTAAGCTAGGGTTGTCCAATGTGTCCTCTCTTATTTGCAGTTGCCACACATCCCTTCTTCAACATGCTAGAAATTTTTTTGTTTGAGGGTAATATTTTTGGTATCAAGTATAAAAGTAAATAATTAGTGGGTTAGGGTTTCAAGGGAGATCCATTCGTGATCTTGGAAGCTTCTAGTGGCAAATTGCAAGAAGCCATGGAGTTACTAGATTGCTATAAACTTTTAGTGGCAATTTGCAACAAGTTATGGAGTTACTAGTTTGTTACAAAAGGAAACAAGTTTTTCTTTCAATTTAAGGAAGTCAGCTTTTATTAGTGTGACAAACGAGACCTTTGCTAAACTAGGATGAAAGCGGAGGGTGGTCAATAGAGGAGAGTGCTTCCACTGTCCAAGTTTTCCAATTGGTGTTGATGACAAGAAATCTTCGAGGACTAGTTGGGTTTGGAGAAGGTTTGTAGCAACATATGTAGCTAGAATAGTATGGCATGGTCCCTCCACATCAAGTTAAAGATGTTGATCAATTTCATATTTGTAGCCCTATGGTATTATATTTCCCTTAATGTTGGAAAAGGATTGTGATTCAACATTGGGTGCTTTAAAACAAGGAATACTTTAGGGTGGTTTAGGGCTGATAGATGTGAAAATTAAAAAGGTTTTCCTAAGAGCCAAGCTTTTGTGTATATGCTGGCAACTTAACACCCCATGGTCATAGATGTTGGTCAAGCTATTAGAACAAAAGAAGGACTTTTATATAATTTGGCAGCTTAAGGGAGAGGTTTTATTGACTAGTCAAGCTATCATGATTGTAAAGGCTTTTAGAATCATGACTAAATTGTTATCATCTTGGTCCTCCATACCAAGCAAGGACTATTGGGACAATATTTTTTAAAAGATTAATCCAAATGAAAACATCTTTTAGTATTGGGTGTGTATTCCCCCCTTGGCTAAAGTTCTTGGCAAAAGAGGTAACTCCGTTAGTGACTCCCGTGCTCACAACTCCAATTGTAGCTTCCACATTAGTAGGGCCATTCATGATTTTCGCTTTTGAATTGTCTTTCTTCGGGGCCATGATGGAAATATGATTTGTAGAAGAAGAAGAACACAGCAATAATACCGGTTAGCAAGGGTGTAAGACTCTCTCTCGATGATGGTTATTGCGGGATTCAATGATGGAAAATTGGGTCTATACAAGGCAAGCCAAAGGATTAAGGGCCCAAGTATAGTACCTGGTTTCCAAGAGACCAAGGATAGATTGGACCTTCCAAATGCTTGTAAGATTGGTTGGAATATAATTGTTATCATCTCTCAACTTTAAGGGTCAACTCTAATGGTAACTTTAGGGGTTTATTCTCCCCTTTTTGGAGCACAATGGCAAGAATATCTCTTTGTCTTCATGCTTTAGTGATTGAAGCTTTTGGAACTTTAGGATCAAGAAGATTTGGGTTGTGGATGTGAGTGGAGATGCGATGGAGAATTCGTTTGCTCATTAAACTTACCCTTCGAGGAGAAGAACTTCTTATGGCGGGTAATGGTTGGTGCATTTCTCATGGGTGAGCAACTAAACAAAAGGGGCATTACTAATGGCAATTGTTGGTGGGGGTTTGGGGGGGGGGGGGGGAGGAGTCCTTATCTGACATATTTTGGGATGGTTATATTGCAATGGATCTTTGGCATGAAGTTTTAATCGTATTACAAATTCAAGGCAACCATTCCTTTCTAAAATTTTGTATATTTCGAGTAGCAAGTGGATGTGTAGTGGGGCTAGATATACAATATCATAGCATTAGATTTATGAGACAATATGCAATATGGGAAGCTAGGGTTGAGACATTTTTTAGGGGGGCCAATAAGCAACCAATGTGAGAGAGAACTATTTTCAAAGTACTCTTGGTTT
The DNA here is from genome assembly GCF_053477565.2 of Lygodium microphyllum. Lineage (NCBI taxonomy): Eukaryota > Viridiplantae > Streptophyta > Polypodiopsida > Schizaeales > Lygodiaceae > Lygodium > Lygodium microphyllum. The sequence goes on from NC_141150.1 coordinate 23,030,862, forward strand.
TGGAACTTGGTATTTAAAGTTGGAGGAAAGTTAAGTTAATTACCTTCTCCTCTTACTTTTATTTTGGAAGTCAATGATATGTAATGAGATTTGCAGTACTATCCTTAGTCATGTTAGTCATCCTACTCTCTTAGTACTTTGAGGACTTTTTGTTGTCTACTTAATTTAGATGTGGTATCCCTCAAAATCAAAGTGTAAACACTAATATTATTTTCTATCAATTAGAATATGTATTTGCATCTTCAACCAACTTAACAACATTCTTTGTGCACAATAGTTGGCTTTTGCCCTTATAATTCCTTCGACAACACATACATTAAAGAATTATGTGATGCACAAACAAATAAGAATGCAAACACTATGTCTTTAAGCCATGCCATGCATACAAGCCAATTTACTATGTTTTATGTTTAGACCATGTACTATTAAAGACCCTAAACCTACCTTCTCATGATATAGGAAAACATATTTACCTGAGGATATGATAACAATGCTTGGACCTCCACACAATGGACTTGTTGATTTACTCTCTATCTAAGATGATATCATTAGGTGAGTGAGATCCATGATTTCAAAATTGTATTTGTTCTTATATCCAACTCAACTTGTGGATCTTATCATGAAGGTTGGACATACGTATAACATGCTTCTTATTAAGCCAAAGTCATTAAGGTCACTAGAGATTATAATGTCTTTAAACATTTACACGTAAATATTTGATTAGTAGTGAGGTTTTAACATTTATTAATATTCAGGATTATCCGTTTGTAGGCTTTTGCTTGAACTTTTTGGTTGTGATTCCATTAAGTGCTCTTATATGTGAGTGCTTATCATTGTGAATGCTCTTAAATGTAGATTATTAATTTCATATTCTTATTTATGTATTTTTTCACTCAATGATTTGCATGATGTTGTCTTGTCTTTGTTTTTCCTTTCTATCGCTAGGATCATCATTAGTTTTTTGAAATTGGCCAACTAAAACACATTGTTTTATGCATCGGTGACATCTAAACTACAATTAATACCAATGTGCAACTTGGAAAATTGTTTGAATGGAGAATACACGTCTTATGTCATTGTACTAGGCCATCTGTATGAACACATTCACGAGGTTTAATAGGATAGCTAGTGCCAACCACATTAGCTCATAGTTGACCTAATGAGTTTGTGCCATTATAAGATGCCATGCATTCATATCATAAAATATGAATTATATCTAGAATGGGATAAAAATGGAAGGTATGTATCTATCATTGTACTCTACTTTCATGGTAAAGCTTCTCTTTGTTTTCATCATTCTTAATGCTTTAACTTGAATGATTTGGAAGCAAAGATTTTCCTTGTAGCTCTGTTGAACTCATTTTGAAGCAAGTAAGATTAATTTGCCATTGCTGGAAGTCAGTATGGTGCATTATTTGATTCCCTCAAGTAGTAGTGCAAAGAGAGAGAGAGAGAGACACACAGAGAGAGAGAGAGAGAGAGAGAGAGAGAGAGAGAGAGAGAGAGAGAGAGAGATGAACATCATGGACCCTCTTTCCATAGGAGTGCAGCCACATGTAGACCTGCTAGACATTTCAGATATCAAATAAGTCATGTTTCCATTGTGTGGCATGCATGCCCTCTCTCTCCTACTTACTAAAATTACAATCACCTTTACTTTCAAATACAAGTAGTGACTAAATGCGTGGTAGGACTCTGATAGTTCCCATCATTGCTGGCGTTCCTAGCCTTCTATGCGAGCGAGCTATGAGCGTGGGAACAGGTATTATATAGCCGAAACGGAAACTGCTAATAACGACAATCCATGCCAGCATGCCGGCCGCCACCACTCCGCCTCATCCTTCTTCTTCTTCTTCTTCTTCTTCTTCTCCCAAGTTCTCAGGTGAGGTATAAAGAGCAAGAATGAATACTTTTTGTATAGGCCGAGACCCGAGGGTGAGGGCGGGAAACCAAGCGCTGCGGTCTCTTCTGGATGCCTGCGCTGCGCGTCTTCTACCTCGAGTCGTCTCTCTCCTGTGGAACCCTATGTGAGTGCATTATCATCAGCACCATCTCTCTCTCTCTCTCTCTCTCTCCTTGCTCGTCTGGCTTCTTTGCTAGTTTGCCATGTCCTTTCAGCTTGTCTTTTGTGGTTGTCTGTCGTAGCCTTTGCAGTCGACTGGCTTCTTTGCTATTTTGCCATGTCCTTTCAGCTTGTCTTTTGTGGTCCCAACGATTTGAAGAGATAGTTCGCGCGCGTGAGAGAGATCAACGCTACTCTTCAAAGTTCAAAGTTTAAGTTTTACCTAGATAGTGTAAATAAGATTGTTTGCATGCTGCAGTGTGCACCCAGAGAGAGAGAGAGAGAGAGAGAGAGAGAGAGAGAGAGGTCCATGCCACTCTCCTCAAAAACCTCAGGCTGACTTTTCAGTACAGAACCTTTTAATATATGCTTCACTGATACTGACACAGAGAGAGAGAGAGAGAGAGAGAGGTCCATGCCACTCTCTCCTCAAAAACCTCAGGCTGACTTTTTAGTAAAGAACCTTTTAATGTATGCTTCACTGATACTCTGAGAGAGAGAGAGAGAGAGAGAGAGAGAGAGAGAGAGAGAGAGAGAGTACTTTAGAAGTTTAGAGACTAGAGTGCATTGAACATTCTGTGTTGCCTTTTCCTGACAGTACTCCAGCATCTCTTTGTTGGTGCGCACGTGTCTTCATTGTCCGTTCTAAAGGAGAATTACGAGCTCTAGTCTCTTGCTTTGTTAGAGTTAGAAGGTTCACAGCTGACACAACATATTGCATTGGACAAGGGACGCGCTTTTTGTAAGATAAGCTTCAATGCTTCGTATTGTTTGGTGATAACGTTGAACTTGGCACGAACCTGAGTAACTTAAAGCCTAGACATTCCATTGACGAGGAATCGACCTCCCATTTAGCCCTGTTCCTGGCTACGTTCCTTATTCCAAGATGCTTGATCGCTAATTGAACTCAGCGAATACTCAACCTAGTACTTCTTGTATTTAATAAGTGTAAAGTATATTTCCATGAAAGGTTTTCCCATTACATTCGTATTTAGAGTAAAGGAATGCATCAGCCCCATGCTACTATAATACCCAGGCACAAAGTAGATATTAGGCCATGCCCCACCATGTAGTAGCACATGGGGACGAAATTAGCTACCTCAAGGAACCAAGTTTTTCAAATCTTGAATAAGAAATTTTAAGATGAAATATTTGTTGCATATATATTGTTCATTCATTTGAGGATCATTTTGTGAGCCAAAAGAGTGATGACCGTGCAATTCATGAAAGAGTAACCTAAGTGAGGTACATTTGTCTTGTTTCATGCAAGTTGGAAGAGGGCAAGCAAATAATTTATTTTTGTTCTCACACTATACATCTCAAAATGTAATTAGTAGCTTATACATGTTCGTGTGTATTATGCAAATTGAAAGAGTGCAAGCAAATAATGCATTTTTGTTCTCACACTATACATCTCAAAATTTTATTAGTAGCTTTTCATTTCATCTTTTGTATATACACATGTATATTTGCATGTGTTCATATGGTTACACATAATGCTTATATATGTGTCAACACATGTGCATGCATGAGTTTGTGCACACACACACATGCATGCATGCTTGTATCTATGTATCTATATAAAATATATTTGTGCATGTGTGATATGTATGTATATACATATTCATGCACGTTTACTTACTCTACCCATGTATGCATTTGTAGGTTGTTTCGTCACCTATTGCATGGTTTGGAAGAGGGTGAGATCCTCTATGGGTGATAATTGAGAGGTTGGAACTTTGACACAATCATTAAACATAAAATTATCACTATGGCAACTACGTTGATCCAATAGTGACAAAGAATGGAAAAAACAAAAGAAGTCCATTGGTGATGGTTTTTAAGATTAGTATTTGAGAAATTAATGTCTAGTACAAGAGCCGAGGAGCTTAGTAACATAGATATGTATTTATTGCAATAGTGCTATAAGTTGTATAAAATATATTTTTAATGTTGATCAATAGATTCTAGCCCTATGATGGTTATGGTAGGTTTGTTTTGGGGTTATGAATTTTTTGTGTTGTTAGGTGTCTATAGTTTGTTGCTGTAGAGTGAAATGTGACTTTAGATGTTTATGGAAAATTTCCTAAGAAGTCTTAATATACGCAAGAGTTTACAAAGATCTTGGGAACTGATGTATTGGAAGGTTGCCACAAGTTAATTCTCTTAATGTGGTTTTAATTGGAGAGGGATAGGTGGAGTAGCTTTAAAGCTTGACTAGACTTGGTAATGTGAAGGTTCATCAAGGCTCCAATCTTGAAAGGCCTCTTGGGAGCCTAGGACAAGATGTTACACCGCTCAAGGTGGAATGACAAATAATTTTGAGAGTTTGTATTTGCACGAGAATCAAAGTTAAAATATAAATTTGCAGTGGGGACAATTATTATGTGTGTAAGTAGAGGATGAATCTTCATTGTAAGGTGCTCTCTATTTCTTCCCTATGTAACATGTGCAATTGTGAACACTAGAGATTTCATCTATATGGGTTATTAGAGTAGCATTGTGGAAAGAAAAATATTGTAGACCATAGAGAGAGGTATGATTATGATGCTCTAGGAATGAAGTTCAAAGGCAAAAAAAAGTAGTTTGGTAATGGCCAATACCCTTTTACAATGAAGGGCAGCCTTATCAAGGTTGAGCTTGTAGACCATAGAGAGAGATGATCCTAATGCTCTAGGAATGGAGTACAAAGGCAAGAAATCTAGTAGTTTTAGCCTTTTACAATGAAGGGCAGTAATGGGCTGCTTGTGTGACAAGTCCATGTAGCTTGTCTTAATGCCTTTCGACCCTTCAATACCTTTATGCTTGTCACATATCTAACTTTGTCTAGAAAATGTGGACATATTGGATCCACCTCATTAAATTGTGTTTATTACAATGTGCCCTAGTAAGTTTGAAGCAATTAAATTCTTGGCGATGAGCTCAAAAGTGATTGATAAAATCATTGCATATTTGGTAGCCATAAACAGTCAAGTAGATAGTGCAGTCCAATGTTTTATATGTTCTTTCACTAGTGTAAGACAATCGATCACAGTATCAAAGTCATTAATCACATCCTTTCCTAGTAAGTTTAAAGTGTAGAAGGTTTGGCTGATGCCCTTAGACACAGTGATAAAATTGGTCTCTTAGCTAGTAACCATTTGACTGAAGTAGGTGTACTCATAATTTTTATACTTGGGAGAGTTTTGTATCCATGTGGGTGAAGCTTTTCTCTTTTACACTAGTTATTAGTTGTGTACTTGAATGTTGCCACAAGAGGCTCATTATGCTCTTTAATATTTGAGTGTTTTATATAATGTCAATGATCTTAGAGTTGTCGCAGGTAGAATGATACACAGAGAGACAAGAAGTGTCGCATGACTTGTAAAATAGGAAAGAGCTATCTTTGAATTCTCTATTCTAGAAAAAGGGAAAAAGGGCTTGTTTAGTGGGAATCAATAGCTTTGATAGAGTTTTGTGTGATGTCCATTTATCTATAAGAAGGCCCAACATTCTTTTATGTTTCTCTGCAAGCAACTCAACCTTTGAAGCCTCAAGGTAAGGCGAGCAAAACTCATCCTAGTGTGTGATTATAACATACGCTACCAAAAGAGCACATTTAACCAAGCTAGCGATACTTATCCCTTATTTTAGTTTGATTTACCAACTAGCTAAAGATAGAAGCCATAGCCCATAGAGCTGAAGTGGCTGGAGTATCCACAAAAGGGCAAACTAAGTGAGAGAGCACCATAGCCCATAGAGCTAAAGCAACCCAAACGTCCATAAATGGGCTACTAAGAGAGTATAACAATACTCCATAAGAGACAATTACTTTCCATCCAAGCAAAAAGTATTGTGTCCTCATTTATAAGGACATTCACAAGCTACTTTTCCACACATTTCTAAGGCATTAAGTATAGAACACCTTGCCATACACTTATAAGTATAATTATACTTAAGTATACTTATACTTAAGTGTAGACCACTTTGTCATACACCGAGTTTTGGCTTTTGACAATGGATACTTTTGTTGGCCCTTATGAGGGCATTTACTACCCTTAACCAAGACATGTGCATGTCCCACAATCATATGCAATGAAACTGCACCACACCCACCTCACATTGTGGTGAAAACTCAACTCAAACTCAAACAACGACACCTAGAAAAAAGTGTAGTAACAATGAATCCAAACATCCATCCGTCATACATTTATCAAACCGACAGGAAAAGAAAGCAACAAGAAAAAAGCGTGGTAACAACAAATCCAAACATCCATTCATCATACATCTATCAAACCAAAAGGAAAAAAATGAGAAAAAACATTGTAATAACTTCTCACCCTATTCATTTCTCTCTCCCTACTCGTTTCTCTATTTTTGGCTCTACTTAATCAAACCTAAAATTTGATTGCTTTTGAACATAACCTTTACAAAGATGACCTAGTCACAATGCACAATGATCAGCAATCGATTTGGAGCTATGACTCCCACCAAACAAGCATATTTCCCATTTTTCTAGCATAAAGAACTCAAACAGAGCACTTTCCTATTTTACAAGTCTTAGGATGACTCTTGTCTCTTTGTGTATCTATATCATTCTACATGCACAGGACTCCAAAGTTTGTTCATGTGGATAATTGTTTTGAAGGATTCATTTTCTTTGATGGTGTGGTGTATAGAGGTGTCAAGGATATTGACTCTTGAATAGGGTAGGTTGATTTTCATAAATTAAGGCAGCTCCTAACACAATAATTGATAGCCATACGAGCCTTGCATGTGTATCAGCCATATGTAACAATGGTACAATTGTGTCAACCACATCAGACCTCTTGCTCATCTCCACTCCTCATCATTGCCTGCTTTCTCACTCTAATACTTGAAATCTAGTGTCCTTGCTAACATGGCATCTTCCACATGTGCAAGGGTTTATACTCAATTTTCTTTGCATTCAGTTAGCATTTTGTTTTCTTCATCGTTGTTTGTGTTTTTTTTTCCTTACTCTTTCTTTATTTCAATGTTCTCTTTCTTTTGTTTTATGCACTCACATGGCAGCATCCCCAAGTGTTGCATGGAGAGATTTTAGTTTGGTGTGTTTTCATTGAGTTGCTATGTTTTCCCTCCCTTCAACCCTCTACCAAGCTCGATCATACTTGTTTATATGGAAGCTCATGGAGGTTTGAACCGGTTGTTCATGGGAAGTAGTCTTTGCAAATTTCAAAGTGCTATGAGTGGAAGGACCACTTGAATCAAGAGAATAACCAAGACCATGGAGACTGCCATGAAGACCAACGAGGCCATTATGATGAAACTTGAGATAGTGGACTACACCCAAAATAAGCCACTTGGCTATCCATGCATGCGCTTAAATAAAGGTCAAATAAACTGCCTATTGACCCATGAAATGTTGGATGCTACTAATATCCTCTCTTAAATCATGGGTGTTGAGTACAATAAAACTATACTCATGGTAGACACGGAAGCTCCCAAAACCCCCACCATGTCCTATATCATAGCAAAAGGTCTACCCAAAAATGTGTAACCTCATAATACATACAACAATGATAATTAGATCACATAGAGAGAAGGAAAGTGAGAGTGAAGAGAAAGCAGAGAATGGAAGAAGAAATCTGCATTGGACTCCAAAGAATACTGAATACAAATTGGATTGACTAGTCATTGCATGCAACCCAAATGTCAGAGAATGGAAGAAGTCTGCATTGGACTCCAAAGAATAATGAATACGAATTGGATTGACTAGTCCTTGCAAGCAACCCGAATGTCAGTGAGGGCATTGGATCAGGTTGGTGATGGCAAAAGCAATAGATGATAAAGGAATGCCATCAGTGGGCAGTTAACTCTGGTTGGCTGTAGACCATTGCAAGAGCATGTGCTGAAAGTGGCCAATCTGCTCTTGGCGATAATGTAGGCCAATTGGAGGAAATGTTGTTCACTAGCCTTAAACTATTCGTAGTAGTGCGAAGACAGCCTTGAGGCATCTCTCAAACAGCCAATGTGAATACACTAAAACAGTTCGAACACTGAAATGCACACAACGAAAGGGCTGAAAGATAGTTAGAGCTCCTTCATTTGTGTTTGATTGATGTAGCTCACAACCAAGGTCCAAGAGATGATAGCAAATATATACTAAACTGTTGCAACACAAGGTGTAGATGCCCAATGCAGAAAATCAGTGTTCATGAAAAATCTTCACCAAATAGCAAGTAGAGTGTGGTCTCCTCTTTGTAGAACCTTTTGGGTCTGCTTGTTAAAATGATACCGTGTGAGTGCACAATGGACGAACATAAACACAGAGAGAGAAAGGAAGAGAAATTGAAGAGAAAGTAGAGAGCAGAAGAAGAAATTTGCATGGAACTCCGAAGAATGATGAATACAAATTGGCACTGGATCAAGTTTATGAGATACAGAAAGCATCGAATGATGGAGAGCTACTGGTGGATGGAGAGTGCTGAAAACATAGTAGTAGGGAAACACTGTCCCAACCCCTTGGGAATGTGGGAATGCATTCCATACCCAAAAAAATTCAAGAAAATTGGGAAATGCTTGTTAAGGGGGAATGCGATTTGATTTCATTTCCCTTTGGGGAACATGGAAAAAGTGACTCCTTGCAGTAGTATGGGGCGTGTTGGAGTTATGTCCACACATTTGGATTATTGGAAGTTACGTGCACACGTTCGAATTGTCAAGAGTAGGTTGAAGGTACTATGTGATGTTTTCATGATTGATTATTGATATTTTCAGGTTTTAAGTAAGCAATGATTGATTTGTTGATTTTGTTTAGGCACAATTTCTCTAGGGCCTAGGACCATCTCCCCTTGTGGGCAAAATCTTTGATCTTTTTAGGACACCTATAGGGAATGATGGCATATAGACCATTATTTGCAGGTTTAGTAAACAGACTCATTTTATTTTTGTGAGAAAAGAGATATCTTTAAATATCATTACATGCCATAGTTTGTTGTGATTAGTAGAGATCCTCCCATGACGAGTCTCTTTTGGAGAGGTATTTTTGAGAATATGGATACCATCCTAAAGTTCTCATCTTCTCTTCATCCACGGATAGATGGGTAGTTTGAAGAAGAAAATGCTATTGTTTTAGATATTTTGAAATGCTATGTGTTTGAGCATAAAACGAAATGGAGATAGTTTTTGCCTCTTGTGGAATATGCTTATAACAACACAATGTATAGTTTCATTGAGAAGGCACCGCTTAAGATTGTGGAAGGGGGGAAAGTCCCACCCATTTTGCATACAAAAGATAAGATCTTTGAGGTCGACAAGTATGTCAAGAGTTTGGATGAAGCTTATACTAAAGTAAAGATAGCTCGCCAAAAGACTCGAGCAAAACAAAAAAAAACGGTTGATTGTCATTGCAAAGCTTTGGCATTTGCAGAGGGTGATTGGGTCTTGTTATATTTTGAAAAGGCGAGGTTGAAGAAAATGGAGGGTAAAGAATGTCTTTTCTCTAAACTTAGTTTGAGGTATTATGGGCCTTTCAAAGTGTTGCAAAGGATCAAGTAGGTGACTTATAGGTTGAAGCTACTTGATCATTGGAAGATTCACAATGCTTTCCATGTGAGGTTGGGGCTTCTTCTCTCTCATTTGGGGTAACCAAAGTTTGGAGACAGCCACTTTTCTCTTTCTTACAAAAATTGCGAATTTCAGCCACGGAATGAGCTTACAGTATAGATGGAGTTTGGACAATAGCTAATTTTTCTCCTCTTGGCATGGGGATTTTATTGGGGAGCCTTGTTACTCCATATATAACAAGGTATGTTGTTGTTTTTGAGTTAAATATTAGAAAAACAGGTTATGACAGTACTATGGATTGAGATCTTTGTTCTTCGAGATCTCAAGTCTAGTGTACTTTTTGGGAACTTTTGTTGTAAAGAGAACAACATTTTTATAGTTTCATTACGAGAAATCCCCCTGTTTGTGAGAGGAATAGTGTGGGACTATATGGGAACTATATAGGAGAGTTATCTCAACAAATGCTTCATGAAATTAGGTTCTAATGCGTGTTGTTATTTCTAGGGTTTGAACACTCTAGACCTAGTTAAAGGCTAGCGGTAAAGGTGTCAAGGCCATTGTGTACCTGTGGATCAGTTATGTTGCGAGAAATCACTGAATATACAATCATTTATAACCAATTTCAAGCATATTTTAGTAATCTAAAGAAATATTGAAAGGGGCGCCAAGCTTTAGGACCAACAAGTGTCGATGTGTGGTGTAGGAGCACTTTAGCTCTAGTTGTGTGTGGAGTTTTTCGCTGAATTAACTGTTAAGTTGAATTAAGTGTTGGCTAAAATGTAGTGTATTGCCCTTTGGGCTTCCAAAGGCCAGTTTCAATTTTCGTTTCCCTTGGAGCCTTGTTTCCATTCTTGTTTCCTCAAGACCTGCTGTTCCCGTTTCCGTTTCCATTTCCATTCCCGTTCCTGTTCCATTGCTGCTCTGGCTGATAATCTGCAAGATAGAATGACTGCCAATGAATTGGGGCTGCTATAACTAGATGACGCAGTCCAAGTCTGGCCGGCCATTGCAAGAGCATGTGCTGAAAGTGGCCGACCTGGCCTTGGCAATGCATTTAGTACAGGCTGACTGGAGAAAATGTTGATTGCTAGCCTAAAATTGATCGCATCAGTGTGAACGCAGCCTTTGGGAACTGAAAAAGAAATGCTCTGAGCTGGATCTCTCAAACAGCTAGTGCGAACGCACTAAAATAGTCTGAAAATTGAAATGCACACAAAGAAAGGGCTCAAAGACAATCGGAGCTTCTTTGTCTTCATAAAGACTTTGATGGAGCTTACGACCAGGAGTTGATAGCATGAATAGATACAAGCTTACAAAACTTCACTTATAACTTGAGGGTGGACTCGTGTTGTAACATGGATGTTATAAGTTGGGCGCTCATGGGATTTGATGAAGTATGATCTCTCAAAGCATTGGCCACATCATTGGGCAGCTTGCATGGTGAAATTGGTTTTGGATTGTCATCCCTCATAGAGAAAAACACTAAATGGAGTCCATCGGCTTGACTTTGATGGTCTAAAGTTAACCAAAAAGGGTAATGACTTGTGTGAATGATGCTTGTATATCTGGTAAGCTTGACCTAAGCCTTGGGAGAAGCCTCCTGGGAGGTGATTTCCGATAGAACTTCCTTTGAGAGATGTACTAAAGAAGTGCTGAGTATACAGTGGTATTGTTGGAGTTCCAATCCAGGAATGCTTTCTCAGAATTTTCCTTACGCCAATCAGATGATAATGAAGATGGTTATTGAGGATGAGTCGTCCATGCCAATATGATGTACCGTAATAGCTTTTGCACAAACCACACCTTACTAACGTCACTCCAAGTAAAGTAGTGAGACTGTTTAAGCTTATCATCAGTGGTACACAAAAGTGCCACAAGGAGTGGATGAAGCTAGAATGAGAAAGGGTTTGAGAGATATACTTGAGGCACTGGTGGTCAAATAGACCAATCAAGAGTTCAGTTCCTCACATATACTGTCAAAATTGTGGGAGAGAAGGAAGGAATCTCACTTGTAGCTTTCTTGCTTGCACAATGGGGGAATACACACACAGGTGTCCTCTTCTTAGTTGTGTAAGCCAAAAAAAACTCAAGTACATAGAAATAGAAGAACCCTATATATGGGTCTCAAACCAAACTCAACTAACTAAGGTGGCATACTAACGGAGCCACAAACTAGAGTAGATAAGGATAGTTGTCATCTAGCTATTATTCATGGGCGGTGTACCAACCGCATCTACAGCTAACAAGTCGGTGACATAAATGCACAACGGTCACCCTGGCATATCACGAGTGGAGCTCGATATCTCAACACTTCCCCTCGAGCTCAATCCCAATTTTTGCACACCAAGCAGGTCTCTGAATTTGTGCAGCTTCTCTGTGCCCAATGCCTTCGTGAATATGTCAGCTATCTGATCCTCTGTGTTGACATAAACTAGATCAATAAGACCTACTAAAACTCTCTTCCGCACATAGTGATAATGTACCTCAATGTGCTTTGTTCTAGCATGATAGACTGGGTTATTTGTCAAGTGTATACTGCTCATGTTATCACAATAAATGACAACTGGCCCATCTGTAGGTTGATGCATATCATGAAGTAGCTTATGCAACCAAGCTACCTCATATGTAGCCGTTGTTGCATCCCTGTACTCGGCCTCTGTGCTCGACAAGGCAACTGTAGGCTGTTTCTTACTGCTTCAAGTGATTGCAACACTCCCAAAAGAGAACACATATCCACTGGTAGATTGTCTATCAGAAATACTACCAACCCAATCAGCATCGGTTTATCCATGCAACTGTATCTGAACCCCAGTCTCATAAAATAGTCCATATTGCAATGTGGACTTCATATACCTGAGTATGCGTCTAGCCGCATCCAAATGCGGTTTCCTTGGAGCTTGCATAAACTGACTTACCAATCCAACAGTATAGCTCAAATCTGGTGTGATAATAGTCATATAAATCAAACTTCCTACTATGCGTCTGTACATAGTAGGGTCTTCGAGAAACTCACCTGCATCTGCGCTCAGCTTCACATTCTGCTCCAAAGGAACTGAAATAGGCTTACAGCCTGTCATCCCATATTTGGACAGCATGTCCAATTCATACTGTCTCTGCAAGAGCCATATCCCACTTGGTGATCTAATCACCTCAATGCCCAAGAAATAACGCAGCTTTCTCAAATCCTTCATCTCAAACTTCTGCTTCAATAGCATTCATATGAAGGATATCTTCATCACTATCACCTGTCATAATCAAATCAACATAAATGACAAGTAGCATAATACATTTCTTTGTTTTTCTCACATAAAGTGAGAAATCTACCTTGGAAATCTGAAAGCAAATAGTGATAAGATACTGTCCTATCTTGTCAGACCATGCTCTAGGTGCTTGCTTCAAGCCATACAAGGCTTTCTTCAACCTGCAAACAAACTCAAGATGAACAGCATGCACATAACCTGGTGGCTGCTCCATATATACCTCTTCTTGCAAATCACCATGCAAGAAGGCATTCTTTATATCTATTTGATGTAAAGATCAATCCTTTGATGCAGCCATAGCAATGACTGCTCTTACGGTTGCCATCCTTGCAACCGGACTGAATGTTTCTTCATAATCAATGCCATATGTTTGTGCATACCTCTTGACTACTAATCTTGCCTTGTATCTGTTCACAGAACCATCTGCATTGTGCTTCATCTTATAAACCCACTTACAACCAATTGCATTTTTATCTTTAGGCAAAGATACCAATTCCCATGTAGCATTTGCTTCCAAGGCATCCATTTCTTCATCCATGGCTTTCTCCCATTTTTCTTTTTCCATAGCTTGCTCAAAAGAAGTGGGTTTTGGTTCCTGTATCACTTTGACCATATAGGTATAGTGAATGGCTGTAAATCCATCATATTTCCGCTATCCACGGGATACTTAGCTCTGGTAGACTTGCGTAAAGTAGGTTCACTTCCAAGTGCTCTCAAAACATTCCTGGTCTTCCTTACTCCAGGTGTAATAATAGAAAGAATATCCAACTCATCATCAATGCTCTGTTCTGAGCCACTGGATTCACCATCCACATAAGAGTGATCTGTATTCACATCAAACATGGGCTGATATACCTTCTTTTTTTCTTTTCGTGAAACCTGCATACCACTATCTGCATTGTTTTAAGGAGATTCTCTTGATCTCAATCTACCTGTCCATGGCGAAGAATGTGAACCACTGCTAGAGGACACTCCAGGTCCACTAATATTTTGTGACTGCTGTTGCGAATTCTGTGCAGCATTACCATTTTGTGCATCTACATTATCAATCACATTTACTAATTTATACCAGCTACTCATCTCATTAAAACATCTCTGCTCACTGTAAACTTACGAGTAGAAGGGTTATAGCACCTATACCATTTCTGCTGCAGAGAGTAACCAATAAAGATGCACTTATCAGCTTTTGGATCCAACTTGGATCTCAACTCATCTGACATATGAACATAGGCAATGCAACAAAAAATCTTCAAATGAGAAATATCTGGTTTCCTACCAGTATACCTCTCCTCTGGAGTCATCCCATGTATTACTGCAGTGGGAGTCCTGTTCATTATGTAGACTGCTGTAGCAACTGCTTCAGCCCAGTAAAAATCTGGCAAGTCTTTTTCATTGAGCATGGCACGAGATACCTCTTCAATATGCCTATTTTTCCTTTCTGCAATTCCATTTTGTTATGGCGTATGACTGCATGAATATTGCTGCTTTATGCTATGTTCCTGTAGGAACCTTGCAAACTCATTTGAGAGGTACTCTCCCCCTCCATTTGACCTTAGGCATTTTATTTGCAGGTCTGTTTCTTTTTCAACCATAGCTTTAAGAGTTTTGAAATGCCCAAAAATTTCACTTTTCTTTTTTATAAAATACACCTAAACTTTTTTGCTATAGTCATCAATAAAAGTGACAAAATAATGACAGCCTCCAAGAGATGGAGCTTTAGTAGTCCACACATCAGAGTGGATTAATTCCAATGGCTTCTTACTCTCTTGAACATGTCTAGGAAATTGTTTCCTTGCCTGTTTTCCACACTGACAGACTTCACATACCTTATACATTTCTGCAACCTTGAATTTAAGCAATCCTGCAATAATATTTTGGGCTTGCATTGATTTAAGTCGCTGTACATTAACATGACCAATGCGTTTATCCCAGATATCAATATCTGCAACTACACTGGTCCCATGTGCAAACATTGCTGCACTCAATTCAGGCATGTTTGCATCCAACGTAAACATTCTGCCATTTTTCTTTTCTTTTGCTATCAAGTGACCTTTATTTTTCATATCCTCAACAAAGCATCCATGAGAATTAAATTTGACTTGCAAGCCCTGCTCAACCATTTGACCAACAGAAACCAAGTTCTTAGTGATATTCGGGACATGAAATACAGCCGACAGGTATTTCTTTTTCCCATCTTGCATAGACAAATGAATTTTTGCAATCTGCACAATAGGATGTACAATATCATCATCAGTCTCCACAAATCCTGGTTTTTTCATTTTCCTTGCGTCCTGCATCCATTCTGCATGACCTGTCATGTGGTTGAGTCAACATACCACACATCGTTGCTTTCTTCTGCACTTGTCACAGAATTGGTCATGTGTTGCACCATAAACAAATGCTCGTTTCTGTCATCACCCTGTCTACTAGAAGATGCATAATTCCCTTATTGCAATTTTCCATTCATGATGTCATTCTGTTTTTTATAGTAGTCTTTAGCCACATGACCCATTTTACCACAGTAGTAGCATTCAACATTGCTGTTTACATTTTGGCCTCTTTGCCATTCACCACGACCTCTTTGGCTCCCTCTGCCTCTAGAGTTACCACGTCCTCCTTCATAGGACTGGTTTTCTTGAGTTTGCTGCATATTCTGATTTCTACCTTGGCCTCCAGATCGGCCTCCTCTACCTCTGCCTCTATCTCTTCCAGCATTTGAGTAGAAGACAGTTTCTTTTGAAGTTTCTCCTGAAGAAGATGCACCACCATTTCTTTGCTCCTCAGAAATTAGAAGAGCAATCAACTCCTCAAAATCAAGAAATCTTTCACGGACGGAAATGGATGTTCGGAATTGTGCATAATGTTTTCCTAAACCATTCAAGGTCACAGAAACTAAATCATCAAGCTTGAGCTGCATTTTCCTGGCTTGCGTATTTGTGCTATATATTTTTGACAAAGTATCCCATGCCTCCTTTGGCGTACTTGCATCCTGAATATACACAATCATAGAGTCTGAAATACTGATAGACAGCCAATACATAACTTTTCTAGCTCTCTCATGCCATCCTTTAAATGCTTGCATTTGCTGTTGATTGGGAACATCAGGAAGAACTGCTGGTTCTTCTTCATTTCTTGCAACGAATTTTCAATATCCTTTTCCCATAAGGAAATTCGTCATTCTAAACTTTCATGTTTGGAAGTTGTTATTGTCAAGCTTTTTAGTGACAATCTGTGAAAGAGAATCAGATGCCATTACAGAACACTGTAAAAAATTCTGTCACTGTAAAAAACATATCTTCAGCCTCACAAGGGCAAATCTGCAAAACGGACGAAAGTGGTATTTGACCACACAGTCACTTCCTAGTGATGATTTTGCATCAATAGGCAACAAGGATGATTCTGTAACTCCCAATGTCTCTGCGCACAGGCATACGATGCAATTTCTACAGTAATTTTTCACCGACCTGTAGAATAGTGGTCGCACAGCATAAAACAGGGCCTTTTCCTGAGTGCGTGCGGAAAACTTCCGTCTCCAAAACAAGCCCCGAAATTGTCTCGAGTAAAAAAAACAGGGCAACCAAGGGCGAAAGCCCTCTCCCGCAGCATATACTGTCCTCTTGCTACACCGCGAAGGGCGTCTCAATCTGAGACAATGCACTCTTGCACTTTCCGGCTGTGCTACCTGCAGAGACTTGCTCTCAAACTCAAAAAATGAAAGCAACACTGGTCCTCTTACCAGAACACCGCGAACTTGGTTTGCTTTCTTGAGCTCCTTACCACGAACCAGGCTCTGATACCATGTCAAAATTGTGGGAGAGAAGGAAGGAGTCTCACTTGTAGCTTTCTTGCTTGCACAATGGGGGAATACACACACAGGTGGAGGTTGAAAACAGTTTTCCTCTTCTTAGTTGTGTAAGCCAAAAAGAACTCAAGTACATAGAAATAGAAGAACCCTATATATGGGTCTCAAACCAAACTCAACTAACTAAGGTGGCATACTAACTGAGCCATGAACTAGAGTAGATAAGGATAGTTGTCATCTAGCTATTATTCATGGGCGGTGTACCAACCGCATCTACAGCTAACAAGTCGGTGACATAAATGCACAACGGTCACCCTGGCATATCACGAGTGGAGCTCGATATCTCAACGTATACAAGGAGTCAAGAGAATATAGTCCCTAGAGATTGGCATAATAGTGAAGTGAATGTAGTGATAAATCAGAACGAGCAACACATCTTTGAAGCTGAAAAAGAAAAGTGTAAGTGTGCGAAAATAGCCAGATCAGCAAAAATCGACATTTTACCAGCAGTCAGAAGCGATTGTCCACTAGCGCAAGGTTTTGGAGGTGGATAACAGCAGGTGACAACAATAACAGCCTTGGCAAAACAGTCCTCATGACAGTTGCAGCAGGAGGAAATGCAGGGTACAGCCAATTGTTGCAGCTGGAAACAAATGGCTTGTGACAAGAAAGGTGTCACCGAGTAGCTATAAACAGGGCACCTTGAAGGAAGGGCTAAGAGTATAAATGCAAGGTTGAGGAGCTCGAACAGCAGAACCACATGTTTGGCAGACCTGAAACAGTTAAGACTGTTAGTAGACAGCAGCAAATATCTCTAGAATCATAGATTGTAGCTGTTTGATGCCATCTAAGCATGCTCAAATGAATGGAAGTGTGAAGTGAAGCAAGCATTGGCTTACGACTGGATCTTGCACAAGAGATGGAGTAACAAATGAGAATCTCAGCTCATATGAATCATGAGGGTTCACTAGTCGTCTTGAATTGATTATATCCTCCTTGAGTGGAGACCGAGCTCACTACTAACTCTAATTGATGTGCTACTTCTAAAGGAGTGTAGAGTCAAGACAGGAGTGTAGTCAAGGCAGATATCTCTATGCATGTGCTTTGTGAATTCCAAGTTCGACATTTAGTAAATAAGGATAAGGGGGATGATGCGTCCCCCTTTTTCATTGTGAGAGGATAATGCCGTCTCAAGGCCTCCAATGTAGAAACTTGGGATACAGTAGTTTCCCAAGAGAAAGGTATCTCAGCTATAGTGAGAATGACACTCTTTAGAAGAGCACCAACTTTGATACCATGTGAAGATATCACGTGGTTCACATTGAGAAAACATAGAATGTATGACCACTTTGCGTTGAGCAAACAAAAGTTATGAGCACAAAAGCACAATAACTCAAATAAAAACACTAAAATAAAAAATAGACAAGAAGTAGAATCTGATGAAAGTATGAAAATTGAATAATGAATGATTGGAGAAGATGATATAGATGTGATGCTCAAGGAGCAGACATGTCCAACAATCATCAACTCCCGTGTGGCGGGCTGAGGGAGATTGTTAGATAGTGTTATCCTCCAATGATGGATCCAGAGTGCAGCAATATCACGAAATCAGATGAAGATGCAGCCAAGTGGAGCTGGGGGTGATAAAACATAGTAGCTCAAATTGGGGTAGAATGTGATTGAAATCTGATCAAGGACCTGTTGTAGATGCAAATCGCAGGTTCACCTGATATGTGAGGCTAAAAATGCAGCTGTGCTTGGTCAAAATGCAGGGTTGTATGCAGTTGCCATGTGGAGAATAGGTTACAGCTGATGATAGTGACTGAAAGTGCAGCACTTGATGATGCCATTTGCATAGTTGTTAGGTACGAAAAGTATGGTACGGTACACGGTACGATAAAATACGGTACTAAATGATACCTTAAGATTTTATAAGTTATGATACGATATTAGTACGAAAAAAAATTTAACATCATTATTTTGAACTATAGATGATAGAATAGATGTTTAAAGTCTAAATAGCAATGCTATTGGAGTATATAAGATGAATACTTGAGGGTAACATACTAAAACCTCTATGGCATATGCTGCATGCACAACATGCGCTACAACTTAAAAGTACATACATAGAAGTGGATACATCATACATGAATGATCATACAAATAAGAGGCATGTATGCTTGAGAGAGAGAGAGAGAGAGAGAGAGAGAGAGAGAGAGAGAGAGAGATGAAATGACATGAGATGCTTTATTAATGTCTACAAGAGGCCAAAATGACCTATGAGACCAACAGTTACCAAACAAACCACCAAAGGTTTTGATAAAAGATTTATGAATTTTGTTATGGTTTTGTTTGGCATTGCTAAGGCTAAAGTAGCTACTGATGGTACATTCACTAACAGTTACCAAACAAACCAACAAAGGTTTTGGTAAAAGATTTATGAATTTTGTTATGGTTTTGTTTGGCATTGCTAAGGCTAAAGTAGCTACCGATGGTACATTCACTAATTCGTGTACTCTCAAAAGGTACATTAGGCCAAGCTATCCTCTGGCCTAGTTTTATTAGCAATGTGTACTAATGCTTTGGGTTGGGTGGTGCAAAATGAGCTGTGAACAAAGGTAAAATCAATAGGATTAAGCTACTTGATGATTCTCAAATGGTGTTGAATTATTTATTGACGACACTAACATGTTGTGAAAAATGATGGGACATCAATTAGAAATGTTTGGAACTGCTTGAATACCTTATGTATGGCCTTTGGCTCTAGGATAAATCATAACAAAACATGTATGAGGAGTCTAATCAAGCTTCCATCCCCTTTCTTGGTTGATCGATCAAGGCTACAAAATCACCACCACCACCATCACAACAACAGTCAACAACCCAAACCACCACCAACAACAACAACCACACAAAAACAAAAAAATAAAATAAAATAAAATAAAAATAATAATAAATAAATTGTTTTTTGTACGAATTCGTACGACACAGTTCGGTACGAATCAGTTCGTACTACGTACAAGTGCAACTATGGCCATCTGGCTGACAATAGCTTAAAACTGCTGCAAATAAGGTCATCTAGTTGTGGGAGAGGTCCAACCAGCAGTTGGACAAGGCGCTTGATGTAGGTGAGAGCTATGGATGTTGATAACCAAGATGTGGCAGCCGAAACAGGATGCAAATGCTTTTGAACAGTAGACTAGTAAACGATATGGGTAAGTGGTTTGACTCAGGGCTCATTTGTGCACATAATTGTGAAATTAACCGTCTTGGACTTAGGCTCATTGGCCAATGTGTTCATACACTAGGACGGTACAAGGTTGTGGTATGGGACGCAACTCTTTTGCATCTTTTTCAAGGCAATGGGCCATGAAAGATAGCTCCCTCTTTGCTAGAAATGATTAGTGACCCATCGTTTTAAACTTGATGGCAGATTAGAATACACTTTTGATTGTATCAGTCAAATTGAGAATCTAGGTGAGGGTGAACTTGGATCGTGCATTTGTAGATTGCAGAAGTCAAGCATGTGCAACTACAAGCCAAGCCATATCTAATGAGTTTCAAAGAGGCACTAAAGTACAATTAATAGGAAGACCAACAGATGGTGCACTAGCAGATTCAGGAGCTACTGTTAATGGTTCAAAATTTTGTAGGGGGTATAGCCCACCAGATTAGTTCATGCCACCATTGTAGGTATGAAGTACTCAGTTGCTCTCTATAAGGCCGCCTTTGTTCTATGTATTTATACCTCAAGGGGATTTTTCTCCAAGGTATCATTAATGGAGTATTTTCTTTCATCTGAAAGAAAAAGAAATTGACAAAGCATCTCAAGTGAGTGATAATGGACAAAAATGTAGGCACTACAAGCTCTATATGTAGACAAAATTTGATATCAAAGGGTAGATCCAGCCGCTATAGGAGGAAGAGAGATTTATCACTCCTTGAACCAGGGGCACAACAAAGATATAGGTGGCTGCAAGAAGCCACCAAGTCACCTTTTGCGTGGTTTTTTTTTTTTTTTGGGGGGGGGTGGGGGGAACTGATAAGTTAAGAGCAGTGGTTGTCCTAACCTTCCTTTATATATTTAAGCAATGCAGAGGAGTTGCAAGTTTGCAGAGCTAGTGCTCAGTATGATTCTACATCATATAAAGACTTTTAAGACTTTTGATTTCTGTCATGACCAGGTTCCATTGAACCCTTTTGGAGCTACCTATGAGCAATTCAAGGGATGCTGAAATGTCAAAATCAGACAGCAGGGTGAAAAAGCCTAGGTTGAAAAAGAACGACTCTACTGCAGGACAAGAAAAAAGAGGACAAGAGAAAAGTTTCATTGGACAAGAAGTCTATGGAACTGTTGATGGTTCTTTTGATGCTGGGTTCCTCCTCACTGTCAAAGTTGGGGACTCGCCAATTGTTCTCCGAGGTCTGGTTTTTGAACCAGGAATGTCTCTGCCATTGTCCAAAGTCAATGATATCGCTCCTAAGGTAAAGACAACAGTTCGAGATCAGAATGTTGTTATTCCCTCCATACCAAAACCTAGTCCAGTTGGTTCTGTAGCCGAATCATCTCCTGTGTCAGATTTTGCAACTCAGAGTCTTGCACCTATCACACCAAACACGATTGTTAGTGAGTCTCAGGCACCAACTTTGAAAACTCAGACTTGCTTTAAAGATATCGGGTCTCAGAAGCTGAAGGGGCAGTCAGCATCTGAACAATTAATACAGCAGGGACCAGCTGTCTCTCCAACAAGAGGGGATCCTGAATTGGCTACTCATCATGAGAATATAGGGCCTGAACAGGAAAGATACACTGAAGCAGCCTCCTATGTCTCACAGCAGGAAATAGGTCATGGAGATTCTCTAACAAAGGATCTTCAGCAACAGAACTTGCAAAGAAGGTCTATACCGGAGCCCTCTACAGTCCAAGAGCAGCAGGAGACAGTCCAGTTGAAGTCTATTAGCATTGAAGAAAGTGATCTGGCATTAGATTTGCAGCAACCAGTCTCATCTCCTCGACAAAGTGTATATATGCAGGGGCCTCCGTTAGCACCAGAGCAGGACAGTCCCAAGAAAGTCGAGAACGTTGAAGGAGATTTTTTGACACTGGATTTACAGTACCACAATTTGCATCCTGGTCAAGCGGAATCCATGCAGGAATCTGTATTGGAACCAGAAGTGGACATGGCTGATAACATCCAAGAGAATGCACTGTCGCTGGATTTACAACAGAAAGAAGGTAAGGATCAAATCGCATGCACAGAGAGGCCTGCGTTAGGAGCAGACCTTGATACAAGTGAAATCGTGGTAAATGCAAACATTTACCACAATATCATGTCGAAAGAGCCAGCTGACATGGTCGCTCAAAGGGATTTTCCAGAATTGAGGTTGTGGTCTCAACATAATACCGATCAGTCTGATATGCCACAGGAGACAGTAACGGATGCCAGCCATTCAGCTAATGATGGCGGTCGGTTGATGGAATCTTAACAAGCAAGGTTGAACAGTGTCAAGAGCCTAATTGCACATACTTCGGTGAAGGTTTGGAACCCCTTCTTTTTCGCGAAGAGCAGTCTAACAAGAATGGCAAGGTTTTGGCAGAGTCGTAAGTGTTACAGTTCAGAGGAAAATATGGCTTTCGTTAGCGTTTCTTTTGAAGGTTACTCAGTAGATTGTATGACATAGGCGACTCTATTTTTAGCGTGCCCTTTCAACGCTTTGGGCTTCGTTCCCGACTTCCCCATTCGAATCTTGGATTGGCAATTTTGAGATGAGGATGTCATGGCGTATCATTGACTACAACAGTGCACATTCGCCCACCCAATTCCTACTTTGAAATGGAACCGCACGTTTTGAACCTCCCAAATTCCAATTGTGCAAATTTTTGCTCTCATGCCCAACTTTTCTTTCCCCAAGCGCTTCCCCCCATGAAAATAACCTTAATTGGTGCATAAGAGTGCCATGTGCATATGCACTTGGCATGCACACCCATTCACCCACACCCCTCCTTCCCAAACACCCACACCCACCCCTCTTTGGCTAAAACTTTAATACTTCTAATTTACAAAGGTTTTGAAAATGGTGGATGATAGCCTAAGACAACCAGAAGGAGTGGTAATGCAAGTATATGTGACGGTTGCTAATATTTAGTGTGTCCTTATAACTTTTGTGTTATCTGATTTGTAGGAAGGCCAAGCTATCAGTTGTTGCTTGGAGGTCTGCGGATATTACATTCTGATTGTTTGGTTGATATCTTAGTTGATCGATTGATTTTTAGGCATGGATTAAAAAGAATAATCCTAGATGCATACCTTGAGCGCCCATTGGATGAAAGGCATTACCTCCCACTATAGAATGGGAAGAACTTGAGCTATTGGAACCTTAGGTTCCAATGGTTCTAAAGAGGGTTTGCATGCAATAAAAATACAAATGGTTTAAGTGAAGTGTGTGCATTTGCATTCAAACCGTGCATGGTGCCAAGAACTAGCGAAGACAACTGCAGTAGGATGATATCACTTGCCGTTTTACTCGGCTTAGTAGGGTCTATGTGGTGAGTGGTGGCTAGTGGCATGTTTGTTGCAGGAGGCAAATTGCATGTGCTTTTTGAAGTTTTAATCTTTGATCACTTCATTGTACTATTGGCAATCAAAATGGTACTAGGAGGTTGAGCTCCTTTCTAAATTAAACCTCTTGTTTGCAAGATTCTAAATTTGTGTAGTTCAAGTGTTTTTCATAGATGACCATGAAGTTTGCCAACCCTAAAGGCATTGGAAAGCTTGTATCCTAGTGGTGGCTCATTTCTCTTAGTGTCATGGCTAGTAGATAGTTGCATTCTGTATTTTGTGTTGTCCAAGTGTAGACGCTATTGAATAGATGTTATTCCTATTATGAGAGACAATTGAAGACTTTTCGAAGGGGATTGAAAAAATTTCGATTTCAAGAGGCAGGGTTTAATTGAAGAGTTGGTGGGGTCTCCTCATTGATGTGCCCAACAAATTTTCCTCCTCAACCCTCAAAAGCAACAATAGAAAATCTCAATGGTCTTGAATGAGAGTGGAGAGGTTGTTATTATGTGGAGATGGTGAAAGTCTTTGGAAAACACACATCCTCTTTGGTGGTTGTAGAGTCTAAGACAAACAATTGATTGGGTGCCATGAATGGATGCATTTCTAAACATCCAAGTGAATTGACTAGTGTAGATTGCCTTGCTCTTAAGAGTGCCATTTTTCAATTGATGAGGTCTCTTATGCTCTCAAACTTCTTGGAGAAGGGAAAGTCCTTGACCCTTGATGGATTCCAAGTTGAATTCTTGATAGCTACTCAAGATGTGTGTCGAAGATCTATTTTATCTATTGAACAATTCTCGTAATAATAGCTTCTTTATTAATAAGAGCTTAATTAAATCATTGTCGAAATCTTGGGAAAATGCAATTTAGGCCATTGGTTCCCAATCATGAGGTTAAAACCTCTCCTATGAGATCTTCCATGAGGCTCCAATTGGATTAAATTTGTGGTTCCCATGATAGTTTATCTAAAGCGGTATGGCTTGTCCATGATCGAAAAATTCATGATATGGTTCCTAAATTTAGATTCCTCATGGATGTTGGGGTTGGGTCAAGGAGCACTCTTGTTAAACATGGACATTACAAAAGCATGTCCTCATTTGTTGGAATTTTGTCATTGTTGTGTTAACTCGTCTAGGTGTGGCATGGGATTTTGCAACACGATTAAGGCATGGTTTTGTGATGCTTCTACCATGGTAGCTTTGAATTGGCTCTTATCATTTGGATTTCACTTGAAGTGATCCATACATTAAGGTTTTTGATCACTCCACTTCTTTTCTCCCTAGTCATTGACCCTCTTTTGAGAAATTCGGATAAATTAATCCATGCCCACACTATGGAGGCGATCTAGCTTCTAGATTCCCAACTATTCCTAGCATAATTTTTCATCGATGGCAATTTTAACATATGCTTCAGGTGCACAAAGACTTAGTCGATGCCCTTCTAGCTCTTTACAAAGTGTTCATCGACCTGCTCTTGGGCTCCCATGTTAGCAAGGTTAAAATAGAGTTGGTCTTTGTAGGGTGGGAGGATCCTCTTAAGTGGGATCTAGATAGTGGTTTTGAACTCATTAGCTTAGGACATGCTTTCTGTCCCTTGGGCATGGGTACAACCAATTATAGTTTCTCTTGCCTTTTGGAAAAGAACAATATTAAGATGACTAGATGGCCTAATTTTATCCATGGCTTTAGTGGTAGACTAGGTGGTGGTAAATTGTTTTGTCATCTTATGCTTATTGGTGCCTTGATCTTTCTCTTCTCAGGATAGCATGGAAAGAGATTGATTATTTGATTATGAGGTTTATTTTGCTCTGTGGGCTTCCAACATTTGTGACATGTAATAAATAACTTGGAAACAAGTCATTTTTAGCAAGTTAGCAAGGTTTTGGTGTTGGAAGGACTACAAGAAAAAGTAACGAGTTTGCACAATTCTAACCAGCTTTTGTTTATCTTAATGCTATCTTGGCTAAGGGAGGAAAATGCAAAGGATTCCAGTTGAAATTGATCCCAATCAAAGAAAAACTCTTCTTGGTTAGGAGTAAATTGAGGATTTCACAATCAAAAGTGGCTCAAGACCTAGTTGAAAGTTGGTAACTACAAGCAACTTGGTGTTGCGGTCCTCTCTATGAAGAAGATGGCCTATTGCGAATTGTGTTGTGGGTTAGAAAGCAAGCTTTCCAATATGGATTCAACCCCTATGTAAAATCTCCTTAACTTTCAGTCACTTGTTGGAGAAAAGGGCATTCATTTTGGATGTGTTACTATATTTTTGTAGTGGTGTGTGAACATACTTAGGAACGTTGAGTCAATTTTATCCCTTTTTAAGAGATTTTCACTTTTAGGGCATACTAGGTCTTATAAATTTTCTCAATTGATATCTCATATACTTTGAGTTGTGCTCTCTTAAGCTTCTTCTTCTCCAAGCTGTGTACTTGCATTTCTACAACCCTAAATCCAACAATTGGTATTAGAGTAGACTTTCACCTCTGGGGTAGAGTTTTCAAAACCTTGCACTTGATTTCCTCATATGGGGATGAGATTTGATGAGCATTTGCAGGTCAACAAATACTGCAAAATAGTCGATAAGGACTTGATATCGTTAGATTTTTTCTTCATGTTCATTTTGACCTCCATTTGCACTACTACTAATATTCGACAAACTATTTATCCCTTTTGTGCAAATTTTTTGGCATCAATAATTTTTGTAGATAAGAGCCCTTACAATATCCTCTACATTGTGCTACGTAGCACATCTTGGTTTTGTGCATATTTTTCTCTATACATGCAATTTTTGCATCAAGTTCAATTAATCGCCATGACTGCAGACAATGATACATTTGGTACGTTGGCTATTGAGGAAAAGTTGGATAGAACCAACTATTCGCTATGGGCTTACATGATGTGTCATGTATTGGCTACAAAGGGGCTTTGGAACATTGTACATGGAATTGAAAGATATCTTGGCAATGTTTCAGAAAGCTGTAAGTGTAATAGAAGCAACACAAACATGGGATGTTAGGAATGTTTCAAGTTTAGGTTTGATTGCATTATTTGTTAAACGTACCATGATCCCACATAATTGATTATATAAGATGATTAAGGATGCTTGCTCCTTGGCCCTAATGAGACACACACTGCTGAATTTAAGTTTTGAATTGAAATCATCTTTTGACATGTTGGATTTGAGCCTATTGTATCATTCTTTGGGCATTCAACTGAAGAAATATGATGAAGGTAGTATTTTGTATGAAACAAAGTATGTTGAGACATTATTCAGAGATTCGGTCTTGAAGACGACAAGCCAATTGCTACTTTTCTAGAGATAGGTTTGAAGTTGAGCCTTCATGATACTAAAGATAGTTTTTATGTCTTTCTTTATCAACAAACTGTTGGATGCTTAATTTATGTATGCATTCAATTTGTAGTCTCATAGATGAGTATGTTTATGCATAACCCAATCATTAAGCATTGGCATGCAATGAAGCGAATCTTTCGCTACTTGAGTGGTACTCAAAACTTGGGATTGTTTTATTCCAAAAAGGGGGATCATTACCACTAGATTTACATGTTTTTTAAAATAAGTAGTCAAGAGGAGAGAGAGGTGAAGAAATTGAGAGTATGCACACACAATGGAGACTTGAGTACACAAGCAATAGGGTTGAAATTTTGTTTTTCTTCTTTCTTTTTCTTCCATATAAAAGAACTTACTCTAAAACTTGATAAGAGACTATTATGAAAGTGTTAGAATATATGTATATGTGATTAATAAGTGTAAATTTGTTGAGGATAAATAAGGTGGCACAATGAATGTGCTATAGCCAAAAGTAGACTATGTGGGTATAGTCCAGTTATAGAATCATTTGTATATCCTCCATGTTAAAGCATCTAACATACAAGCAAGTAAAGTCTTGTCATATCACCAAGGCTTGTAATGGATACTAGCTCATGGGGAGCTCGACTTCTCAACACTCCTCATTAATCTTCGTATGAGCTCATGTCTTTCAAACATAGTCTTAAAGCGATAGAGGTTCTAAGCTCCCGAGGTCTTGATGAAAATATATGCCTTACCTTGTAGAACCATTTGCAACCAATAGCTTTCTTGCCCTTTGGTAAATGCATCAAGTTTCATGTGTCATTTGCATTAAGTGTAGCCATATCTTCATCCATAACATTATCCCAATGCTCATTATCCATTGCATCCTCAAAATTAGTGGGTGATGTATCCTACACAGCCTTAGGTATGTATGCATAATGATGAGCTACATAGCTATCATACGTCAAACACTACATGGGCTTTCTTACTTTGGTTGACTTGCATGGACATGGATCACTATCAAGTACCTTAGTATCCTCTTGTGCTTTTTTCACACCAAGTGCTTTGAGAGACAGAACCCTAAACTCTTTATCTAAGGTTTGCTTACAACTATCTAAATTCATATCAATATGAGAGAAACTTGACAACACATCAACCATAATGGGTGAATTTCCAACCTTCTCCTTATCTTTTCTCGATATATGTGATGTACTTGGTGAAGTGATGTGCGATCGTAATATGCCACTCCAAGGTCTATCAATAGAGCCATGACTAGGAAAATATTATGGCTCAATGTTTGTGGCCATTGACATGTTTTTTGCATAACCACACGTGTCACAAACATGGTGGGGGGAAACACACACAATACACACAAGGAGAAGCTCACTCAACAACACATAAAGAGAGATGGATGGCAAAGCACTTTCTTGCAAATTTTTTCTCATTCTTTCACTCTCTTTTCAATGTACATGAAGTATAGATAATATATAACATAAAGGTTACTTAAGTCAAACAATGTATAACAAACTATACTAATCGATTGATGTTATAACGATGCTAATTGTAGACAGATGTAACAAACTAAATATAATAAGTGATAAGTCAATGGCTATGTAAGAGTCATAATGCTTATCTATACACTAAGTGTAAATGCGTTGACCCATCTAGCCAGCCAGTTTATCATTAATGTTTGTACCTGTTAAGCTTGCCGTCTCAATATTCCCCCTTAAGCTCAATTGTATGTCTACAACTCTAAGTTTGTTTCAAAAATTTTGAAGCTTCTCTTCACCCAATGCTTTCGTGAAGATGCCAACTATTTGATCTTGTGTGCTAATATATCAAGTGGATCTCACTTGCAAGTTCATCCTCTCTCAAAAAGTGGTAATGCACTTCAGTATATTTTATCCTAGCATGGAGCATGGGGTTCCTAGCTAATTGAATGCTACTTATGTTATCACAATGAATGACAATTGGACCATCTATCTGAACCACCCAATAACTTTCATAGCCATACCGCCTCACATGCTGCCATAATAGTACCTATGTACTCAACCTCTGTACTCATTAAAACAAATGTAGGTTACTTTTTGCTGCTACATGTAACTGTTGTACCACCAAGGAAAAGTATAAATCCATTGGTAGATCTCCTATTAGACATACTACTAGCCCAATTTGTATATGTGTATTGAAACATATGTATATCCTTACTTGCCTCATAAAAAAATTCATAACGCAAAGTGGATTTAACATACCTCAACATGTATCTAGTTCCATCCAAATAAGGGCTTCTCAAATCATTCTCTAGGTGCTTACTTCAGCCAATTGAGCACCTTCTTTAACCTATACACATATGTGGGATGCTCTAAAATCTCATAACCTGTTGGCTGCTCCATATGCACCTCTTTTTGTAATTCACCATGCAAGAAGATAATATTTACATCCATTTGCTACAAACTCTAACCTTAGCTATCGCTAAAGCAATCACATATCTAATAGTTGCCATCCTAGCAATTAGATTGAATTTCTTTTCATAAGCTATACCATATGCGAGTGTAGCCTTCTAATGAGCCTAGCCTTGTATCTACTAACAGAACCATCTATATTATGCTTAATTTTATAGACACACTTATAGCCAATAGCTTTCTTTCCCTTAGCCGATGGTACTAGATTCCAAGTTTTGTTTTGTAGCAAACTCATCATCCATTGCTGCATTCCAATGAGTATGATCAACAACATCCTCAAAACAAGTGGGCTCAATATTCTCAATCACTTTTATCATTTAAGAATAATGGTAAGTTGCATGACCTTCAAAACTAAATCTTTTAATAGCGTATTTGACCTTGCTAGACTTGCATCTCATTGAATCACTCAATGGAGTTTTTACATTATGATGTGCTTTTTGTACACTTGGTGTCCTAGATGAAGGAATACCAAGCTCATGATCCAAATGTGAACCATTGGAATCTTTATCAAATCACAAATGACTAGCAAATACATCATTACTATTTGACACTTATTTCTTTCCTTTGTCTTTACTTGCAACACTAGTAGACTAGATAAACTTGAAGATGTTAGACGACTACTCCTAGACCAAGGGTCACTATAGATTTAGTACTCGATGATGTTTTATGTCCACTAAGGCTTTGTGATTATTGCTTTTCTTTCTGCACATGATTATCATGATCATTATCAACATCTAATACATCACCACTAGATGCTTGACAGGGTTATAACAATAGTATCCTTTTTACTCTAAAGAGTATCTAATTAAAATATATTTTTCAGCCATTGGGTCAAGATTTTTTCACAACTTATCTAACACAAACATATGCAATACAACCAAACACTTTCAAGTGTGACGCATCAAGCATCTTGCATGTATAACATTCTTTGGGGATCATTCCATGAACTGTAGGTGTGGGAGTTCTGTTCATAATATAGAGAATAGCATGAATAACTTTACATGAAAAATGTTTTCGAAAATTTCTTTTAAGCCACATCAATGTCTGTTGTCGTGCTGCTACACGGACATAGTGTGAAAAACCCTATAGTACATTATTATCCGGATTTCTTATTAATGCAGAGAGTTAATGTTATATTAGTCATTAGTGTTAGTGTCCATAGTATGGATAGTTTCAAAATATGGGATTTTTAGATAATTTTAGTCTAGATATTTTGGATATTATTTCTCATAAATATCCTAAAAAGGTATAGTAAACTTTTAGAATAGAGTGACATGTAAAAAGAAAGTTGCTTTTCAACCAGTTTGGGAGATCTGATGCAAAAAGAAGGGGCTTGTGAATTCGTGCAGTGTGCGATCACAGTTTTCATGAAGCAAACATCACTTTGAATTGGGAAGAAGAAGAAAGAGCAAACCGAGAGAATTCTGAGAAGGTGTCTTGGGGTTTTACCCCTCTTTCAGAGAGCCAATGGAACAATCAAATTTTCCATTTGAGCAGTAGAGTGAGATGAAGTTGTTTAATGGCAGGAATGTATATGCATATTTGCATACCTATGCTCAAAAGATGTTCTTTGGGGTGGTTCAACTTGCACGGAGCTAGTATTTTGTATGGGTCACTGTACATGAATTAAAAGCTCGAGTTACTAAATTGTACATGCATGATGCTAATTGGGTAGCTTTCAAGAAGACACTTATGGAAGAATTTTATATTGAAGACACATGTTTGTTTTCTCACAAGATTTTTTAGAAGTGGTTTCTACAATCCAATAAGGATCTTGTGGCCTACAGAGTTATTAATAAAATTTGAAAGTCGATTTGAGTAGTTAGATCTTGCAGAACAACAAGCTCTTACAAGTCAGAAAATTAAATTGTTTTTACAAGTGGAAGATGCTAAGCTTCAAGAAAAGCTTGATGATTTGTTACAGGATCAGAATACAAAGCTAGGACTTAAAACAAGAGACCTATTAAGAAAGGTGTTACTACATTGGTGAAAAAGCATAGGAGAAGAGAAAGATTGCATATATCTAGCTTGCCCATTGTTATGGGAAAAATATTTGATGTATCTAGGAAGCCACCCACTTCTGTGGCTAACCCTATGACTGCACCTATTGTTCCCTTTGTTAGGGAAGATGTATTAGATGAATTGGTTAAATGCATGCGTGATCTTCAATTGAAGGTTGCAAAATTGGACGAGAAAGGACAAGAGAAAAGGAGATAGGTAGCAACCCCTAAACTAGGGAAAAGATGTATGTGGCGTGATAGTTTGCAGCATGAAAGGAAGGATTGTGCTATCAGGAGGCTTTGGTACGACAACTCATCTTTTGGAAAGATGGTAAGATCCATGCACAAGAAATGGGATTGCCTCTTGCTTTAAATTTTGAAAAGGGAGGTATGGAAAAGTTGTTGAAAGACTTGGTTGTACGAAATGCTTATGCGATTGTACATGCTTCTACTTTTGGTCTACAGTTGGATAGAATGCTTATGCAATTGTATATGCTATTACTTTTAGTCTATAGTTGGATAGAATGCCTGGCCAAGTGATGTTGTGATCCCAAGGCTGTAATATGAATATATGCTTTGTACACAGCTAAAAAGAGGAAAGTTACTGATAATGAAATATCTCATGCTGCAAGGCAAGACATTCGTGATATAACTGGCTGGGAATCACCGGTAGATGCATATTCAATAGATGCATATTTAACAAAAGGAAAAAACACGGATGAAATTGTGGAAAAGAAACAAAAGAGATGAAGATAATACAAGGATATCTAAGAGAGTAATAAGAAGTGTGGATCCGCCTAAAATTGCAAATGAGCCACCTCTTGAGCATGTTACGAAAGTGGTTTGGTCAGGAGTAGACGCATGATAGCAAGCAAGAGAGCAAAAAGAAGGACAAATAGCCAAGATATAAGCTGCAATATGATATTGAGATAGGCACGGATACCTTGGAAGATCCTGTGTAGTGGAAGAGCCAACTATTGCATATGTGGATTTTCTTAATGCATTTGAAGAGGTTTACAAATTACAAAGCTCATGTTTTACTTGATGCAAAGACTTAGAGGGAGATTGGTAAAGTGTTGGATGCACATGATTTGCAGGATGCAGTTATCGCTTTGGAGACAATTCATGAGCTCGAGGATATGCCTTTAGAGAACGTTAGATGTGGTGCTCCACAAATGGAGAATGTTTTAGATGCTTTGTTAGAAGCCTTGATAGGCAATTCAAAGTATAGTGGGAGCTCACGCTCAACCGCCAAGACCCATGGACCGCTTATTGCTTCAAGCGTTTCAAGCCGAATGCTAATGGCTACCTCTCACATAGCCTACGTGCTCTCATGCCTACCGGGTGTAGTGAGCTTACCTTCATGCTGATCGAGTTGCCTCCTCTCCTGCACACTCTGGTAGCTCTACGATCCAAGTGCAAGCTTCAAGCAAGCTCCATCCTCCCGCTCCAAGCTCCAAGCTCCATCGCCGTGAGCAAGAGAAGAGAAGAGAAGAGAAGAGAAGAAGAGAGGAGAAGATGGAGAGCTTCTCCACCCCACGGTCCCTCACCCTCACACACTCACTCCCTCACACTCTCACACTCCCTCTCTCAAGCATAAGCTCAAGCAAGTAAGAAGAAGAAGAAGAAGAAGAAGAAGAAGAAGAAGAAGAAGAAGAGAACTACTTTTGGCCACACGCAAGAATGAGCTTCCATTCACTTTTTGAACTTTATATATACAAACCCTAAATCCCTTTTGGGCGGTCATCCCCTTTTTCCCTTTTTTACATGGCCGGCCGTAGCCTAGGCCCTTTTTCCCATTGTCCTTCTATCTTATTAGCTTCCTTTCCGCTGCTCGTCTACATTTACAAATTGCACGGGTGAGAGCCCGACGCTCCTTGAATTAAACCATGATGCGCTTGCGCTCTTTTACAAAAGTTTTGACTTGTGCTTTTCCTTGTGCGCCTTTCTCCCTTATTTAGGACTCTTTTCCTTGTGCGTCTTTGTCTTCCGTTTCTCTTTGCCTTGGCCTTTGTCTTTGTCTTCTGCTTCAGCTTTTTTGGATTTTTCACCTTCGTTCGTTTGAGGGTTAACACAAAGATACTTCAAGATATGGACTACTTCACTATTTTCAGTGATGATCAGTATGTATTGGATGCAAGTGAGGCTCAGTTTATATTTGATGTGGTACATAATTGTCAATATAAGTAGATTTTCATGCGCTGGACTTTGAAAGAGCAGGCATGTTGCTATGTATTTGTTGATGGGTGCATTCATAGCTTATATATGAAGATTCAACAGGTTTTAGTATATGATACACACCCAAGGTCTAATGATGTTAGAGTGAATACTTGGTATGGTATTAGAGTTGTGTAAATGCTAGTAATTTTGATCTATGATCTAGGGGGATGTCTTCTTATGTGCATGATGAGAGTAACAAGTTGATACTATGGGTGTTTAACCTGGGTGGTGCATTGGTGGCACATACCAGAGGATGTGCAGGTTTAGAGAGAGTGGATGTTATGCTGCTACGTGGACACAATGTGAAAAACCCTATAGTACATTATTACTCGATTTTCTTATTAATCTAGAGCGTCAATGTCATATTAGTCATTAGTGTTAGTGTTTATATAGTATGGATAGTTTCAAAATACGAGATTTTTGAATAATTTTAGCATATTTTTGATATTTTTGATTTTATTTCTTATAAATATCCTAAAAAGGTATAGTAAACTTCTAGAATAGGATGATATATAAAAAGCAAGTTGCTTTTCAACTAGTTTGGGAGATCTCATGCAAAAAGAAGGGGCTACGATCGCAGTTTTTAGGCAGCAAACAACACTTCGAATTGGGAAGAAGAAGAAAGAGCAATCTGGGAGAAATCTAAGTACGTGTCTTGAGGTTTTATCCTTCCTTTAGAGCCAAAGGAACCATTAGATTTGCCATATGAATAGTAGAGAAAAAGCTAGTGTTTGGTGCACATTTTTGGTCTACCAGGGAGCTCCATGAGATCTAATGCTTGGAGATTGATTTTGAGTCCTAGACAAGGATTTTGTTTATATTCTCAGGTTCTATTAATACATAATGCTTTGAATCATTGAGATTTGTCTTTATATTGTGTAAAGTCTTTGGTAGATTTGAATCCATTGCCTATTATTTTTCTTCTCTTCTATCTCCTATGCTCTACTTCCTTCTATCCCTGATCCTCACTGGATATATGACCTTTCAAGTAAAACCCCTTCAATACCATGCAACTTCTACAATATGCTTATTTTTCTTTTTGCAACATTCTTTTTTGTGGGGTATACTTGCAAAGTAAATTGTCTCTTTATCCCATGAGACCTCAAGAAGTCAATAAACTCATTAGTGAGGTATTCTTCCCCTCCATATGATCTCATGTACTTAACTTTCAGGTTTATTTCTGTTTCAACATAGCAGCCTTCAAAGATTTGAAGTGCTTAAACACATCACTCTTTTTCTTTATGAAATACACCCACAACTTTCTTGAACAGTTCATCAATAAATGTGACAAAATATTTGTTGCCACGAAGATATATGTTTTGTGTAGGCCCCCAAATATTTGTATATATAATATCAAGCATATTCCTCCTCACATCTCTATCATGCAAAAAAGGATGTATTGCTTGCTTACTAAATTGACATGCTTCACACACTTCATGAAATTTTGCAACTCTAAAAGTAGGCAACCCTGTAATCGATCTTTTGGACTGCATTAATTTCAGTCTTTGTATATTTATATGTCTAATATGTTTGTGTTATATTTAATGTTTACAAACCACTCCTTTGCATTTAACATACATAGTAAAATACATAGCAAGAATTTCATAATCTAAAGTATATATATGACCAACTCTACTTCCTTTTGTGACCAATCTACACTTATCATTAAGATGTTTTACAAAACAGCCTTTTGTCTTAAATCAAACTTGTAAATTTTGCTCTACCATCTAACCAATATACATTAAATTCTTTGTAATAGATGGCATATGTAATACATTTAATAGACATTGTTTGTGACCATCATGCAAGGACAATGAAACTTTTTCGATATGTGAAATTGGGTGGCATGAAACATTACCCATCTATACATAAACTTGAATTTTATAAATCTTATGTCTCTCCATTCAATATAACTGGTCATATGATTAGATGCACTTGAATCAACACACCATATATCATCATGTGTTCCCTTGCTTGTAGCATCATTCATAATATGCTGTATAATAAATAGATGATCATTTTAATTTTCATTCTATTGTGAAAACGATGCATAGTTTCCTTGCTCCAATTTATCAATGTGGACACCATCATTCTTAGCATAACATTGGGCTGCAGTATGACCTATTTTGCCATAATAATGACAAACAATATCATAATTACTAGAATTTCTATCCTTCCATCTACCTCTTCCTCTAGAGTTCTCCCTACCTCTAAAATTGCCATGGTCTCCTCAAACTTGCATATCACTAAATTGCTAATTTAACTTATTTTTTTGGTTATCACCAACTGTTCCATACCACGATCTCTTGAAGAAAACTTACCACGTATGGTTTCTAAAGTGGAATAGAATGCTTGGATCTGTTCACCTTAAAAAAAAAAAGATTTACCTTGCATATTGATCTCTTCAATGATCATGTGAGTGTCCAACTCATCAAAATCTAAAAATGGCATTCATACATATGCAAAAGTAATAAACAATTTTCAAACATTTTCATTATTAAGGCCACCCAAGGTAGATGATAGTAAACATCATCATTAGATATTACATCAATCGATGCCGAAGCATTTGCAATTCTTCTCACCTTCAAACATACTCATTGACATACATTTTTTCTTTCTTCAAAGTATTCAACTCTTGCTTGAGTTGAATCTTCCATCCCTTTATATTCACCACAAACATATTTTTAAATATGATCTATACTGCACGTGAAGTTTTTACATTTATGATATACTCTAGTACAACAACTGTAGATAATGAATACATCACATTTTTATCTTTTTCATTTCAATATTTTCATGCCTTTAATTCATCTATAGTCATAGGGTCACTCAACTCTGGCTCCTTTTATTCACTTGAAACAAACTCAAACATGCATTTTTCAATAAGGAAGTTTGTTACAAGGAACTTCGATGATGAGTATTTCTTATTGTCTAGCTTCTCAATGATGGGATTTTCATAATTTTCTAACATTATCACAAAATTGATGCAAAATAGCAAGCAAGTCTTTTGTAATCTTTCACAAGAAGTGCACAACAACATAGTAAGTACCCTTTTTACTAATTGCTCAACAACACATGTAATTTGCAACCTGTTTGTTGCAGATTACCTTGGAACTTACATATTCAAAATCTATAACATGTGCACCCACTTTTGGTTGTCAAACACCCCAAAACTGTTATTCACAATCCTATAGGTCTAAAATGGGGCTTGCTCAAGACATTAGTTTGAGATTTTTGCTTTGCTCTACTTTTGGTGCCTCCACCACAAACACTATCCAAGAGAAAGTGTAGGAGAGCTTCTTAACTCTTGCTTGCTTGTTCAAATCCTTGTTTTTTCTTCTTCACTTTAGCCTCCAAAAGGAGCCTTTATCTCAGTGGTTCAACTGTGATACCATGCCACAAATCGCGTATATAAAGTATAGATAAGATACATCATAAAAAAAAGTGGCCTACTAAGTCGAATAGTGCATAACCAACTATATTGATTGGCAAGTGCTATAACTATGCTAGTTGATGTAGATAGGTATAAAAAACCAAATGTAATAAAGTGATAAGTTAGTGGTCATGTAAGGGTCATAATGACCATCGACTTGTTATTTATAGACATGCAGATCCATCCATAACCAAGTGGTTCATCATCAATGTCTCCACTTATTGAGCTTGCTATCTCAACATCGTGTACTTTAGGCCCAATTGTATCCTACACATTGCTATAGTAGTTTCTCATTTCATCAAAGAAAACATCCTTGCTAACTTTCAACTCATGTATAACAAGGTTATAGCATTTATATACCTTCTACTCAAGAATCCCACAAATACACAATTTTCTATTTTGGGATTCAATTTATTGTGCAACTCATTTAGAATATGCACATAAGTAGTACATCCAAATACTTTCAGATAGGATATATTTTATTTTTTAATCTATATGCTTGTCCTTAGGTGTCATACCATGTACAACATGTATGGGTGCCTTGTTCATAATATATACAATAATAGCAATTGCTTCAGTCCAATAGTAATGAGGTAAGTTGAGTGTGTGTGAGAAGCGAGATTTTTGAGTGAGCATTTCTAGGCAATCTCCATTTCTTGTTCCACATAGTCCACTTATTCCTCCTCTTCTCTTGTGCATATATCAAGCACCACTATTGCCCTCCACTACCACCACATCTCTACCACTACCACCACCATCTCTACCGCCACCTCTACTGCCATCTCCACTGCCATTGTCACTACCACCTCCACTGCTTCTACCACCATTGTCCCCTCCCATGTTTCTTCCCCCATGTTAATTACCTCAAGTACATGTCTCTCTCTCTCTGCTTTTCCCCCATATTCAATCAATTATTCTCTCACTATTTTCTATCCTTCCCATCTCTCTCTCTATCTATCTCTCCCAGTCCCATGTAGCAATCTCTCTCTCTCTCTCTCTCTCTCTCTCTCTCTCTCTCTCTCTCTCTCTCTCTTAGAAACTTCTCACTTTCTCCCTGTCTTACACTCACCTTCTCTCTTGTTTGCTCTCTCTCTCTCTCTCTCTCTCTCTCTCTCTCAATTTTGCAAGGTTCATCCATTTGTTTTTCACAACCCTTTTATTTTTGCAAGGGTCAAGGGTTTGTATGAGGTCCATTGTCTTAGACACTTTTAGTTGTTAATATCAGGATAAAAAGAATATCACATGGTTACTCCCACATGCATATATACATTCATGTACCTCTCACTTTTATTTGAATGATTTGATATTATATCCTGATATATCACTTCCATTGTGCACATATAAGTGAAACTACATCGCACATATTTTTGCTATTTTCAATTGAACATTATTGTGGGGACTCACTACAAGAGGATAGGGTATCAAATAGTTTGTTACACTCACTGCAATAATGTGCAATATCTATTGTTTTTCATATTGTTTGAATAGTTAATATCAGGACAACAATATTACCTCATTGTTACTCAATCCACTATGCACATATATATTCACATGCATGCATGTTTTAACACTCCAACCTTCCCTAGATATTTTACATGTGCTTTATTTATACATATTGTAGTATTGCAATTGAGCGAATGCCTATACACAATCTCCTTCACTTGCACATTTCTCTCTTTCTCCTCTTCCCTCTCATCCTCATTTCATTGTGCTTGTAAATAAACATAATCAAATAATTTTGAAAGTACATATTCATCATGCACATAAAAAATCAATCGAGTTCCATTGCTGGAGGGTGGAATTGGTGATCCTTAACAAAGTCTAGGAGTGAACAATGAAAGCACACTAGCTTAGTAAAGTAGGGAAGCATGTGCTGAAGTAGGATAGTATCCATGGGGTTTCTCTCAAATGGGGGTGGGCATATAAAGGTGTTGGGTGGATTTATCTGCATCTTCTCTATGCTATCATCCACAAATAGTATTGTTGTTGTCATCAAACCGTTTTAGGAAGGGGCTTTGTGTGGACTTTGTGTAACTCCTTTCGTAAGAAGTTATTGTGGGAGTTGCTCAACCCTTGCCTTATCCATATTGAAATATAAAGATTGGTCCTTGCTTTGATGACTTCATTTATTCACTTCTAACAAATTAGAGTAGCTCACTTAAATTGTCTTCCTTCATGGAGCTCCAGATGGCAATGTCAAACAATGTGGATATTTTTTTCAAAAACCTTGCAAGTCGCCCTAGCCCAAAATCATCCAATACTTGCCCACTTGTAGGGGCTTCACTGGTAACAATCCCTTTTTCTTTGGCCACCTATGTAGAAGCACCCCATTTATATTGAACACAATTAGTTTTCAGGTTGTGGGAGATAGTTATACATGCGCACGTGGAAGGGTGAGCACCCATGTATTGGTATGACAAAAAAGAGCACTACATTACAATCAAGTACAAGTTTATGTTAACATGTTACCTTTGCTCTTAGCTATCCTCCATCTTCGACAAAGCGATATAGGCATGCAATTTGTCTATTGGAATCTAGAACTTCTGATACAAGGTCATCACATCCCACATTGCAATCTAAAATGGTTTCCTCTTCTTTTATGCACGTCTGCAAGAACGAGCTCCAAAAATCCATGTCACGTTGCATGCCACCTATAGTATGTGGTATTCATATAACGGATTGGGAATCTACTAAATGTCTACAAAGCATCTCTGCAGTAGTTTAACAACATTGGATCTCATACTAACCTCTCATTGGGAATCTTGATGTGTCTTGCACCCACTCATTCGCACTATTGTCGTCTTTTGTGAACTCTGGAGGGATGATTTCATTATAAGAAATATCAAAACACATGTACGCTCAAATATATATCACATGTACTTGCAATTAAATCTTGAAATACTAATTTTAGTAATTGCACTCACTTAACATA
This sequence comes from Lygodium microphyllum, assembly GCF_053477565.2. NCBI lineage: Eukaryota > Viridiplantae > Streptophyta > Polypodiopsida > Schizaeales > Lygodiaceae > Lygodium > Lygodium microphyllum. The sequence continues at coordinate 23,070,432 of NC_141150.1, forward strand.
GCCAACAAGTGTGATACATAAATAGTATCCAACATGACTATATCATGACATTAAAACTCTCATCTTTCTATCTCCAATGACACAAATAGACATCTCCAAATGAACAACTCGTGCCATGCGTAAGGCCCAACACTTTTTCCTTGACTCCATTTGTCGATGTCCATCCTCCACAACCTTCTCAACAAGCTCTACCATGGAGTGTGTTGTGGCAAGAAAAAGTAACATCCATGTATCCTTGAGAACATGATTAGCCAGATGCATGGCATTGACTGACTCTGCCTCAATATGGGATTTCTATGATGGAATCCCATCCATCCATGGCACTAACTTCAGGGAGACTGTAGTGGGAGCTCACGCTCAACTGCCAAGACCCACAGACTACTAATTGCTTCAAGCGTTTCAAGTGAGCATAAATGGCTATCTCTCACCTAGCTAACGCACCTTCGGTCCTATGGGGGTGTAGTGAGCATACCTTGATGTGCGAATGAGTAGCCTCCTCCCTCAAGAAAGATGATAGCTCCATGATTCAAGATGAAAGCTCAAGCCACCTCTTTCGAGCTCCATCCACCATAGCCGCGTGCAAGACAAGAAGAAGAAGAAGAAGAAGAAGAAGAAGAAGAAGAAGAAGAAGAAGAAGAAGAAGAAGAAAAAGATGGAGAGCTTCTTCTCCACAATCCCTCACCCTCACACACTCACATACTCATACACACTCCCTCACACACTCTCTCTCAAGCACACACAAGCAAGCAAGAAGGAGAGAAGAAGAGACCACTTTTGCCACACACCAAAGAATGAACTGCTCATTCACTTTTCAAGTTTGTATATAAGCCCCAAATCCCTTGGGCACCCGTCCCCTTTTTTACATGATTGGGCATCTTGCCAAGGTTCTCGTTTCCTATTCCCTTCTAGTTGCCTTATCCCTTTACCTATGTCTGTTTAGACATTATAACTTACACATGAGGGAGCTTGGCGCTCTTATAAAATAAATGACATTATTGCGCCCCACACTTTCCTTGCGAGAGCCCTCAGAGGTTCTCCTTGATTCTTGAGAGAGCATTTTTTATACTTGAGAGAGCCTTTTTGATCCTTGAGAGGACCTCCTTCATCTTTGAGAGGACCTCCTGGATCCTTGAGAGAGCCTTGCTAGAATATTCGGTGCTCTTCCATGTTTTTTTTGTGCTTTGCCTTCTCCTCCACTTTTCCTGCTTAGGAATAATGAGCTTCTTCATTCACTTTTTGACGGGCTTCCTTGTTCTTCCTTTGCTTCTTTTTGGCTGCGTGGTCCATGTCCATGACATGTCTTGTAACATTACCCCCCTCCTAGACGAGTGCCAGTCCCATGGCACTTGTGGGTTTGAGCTGATGAAGATTTGGTGATTTGATAGGCAGTCATGTGAGTTGATGATGATGATGGGGCCTCCGAAGTTAGTGGCTTACATTGTTTGGAACTACCTATAAAGAAAAGAAGGTGCATTGCCTAGGGGTGTGTCTACCTTACTGTGTGGTGCATTGTGCTCGTGCTAGTGGAACTTGGGAGTTGAGTGATAGGCATGGGTGTTGTCCTACACTTGAGGACCTAGTTCTTGCTTAAGGGGGTGTGATGAGTGTGTCTTAGGGAGACATGTCTAACCATAGGTGAGGGTGACCTCCCTAGGTATGTCCTGCTCTTGATGTGCCCTAAGCGTGATGTGGGAAATTAAAATGGGCTAGGGGGTTAAGGATGGAGTTGGCGGACTGAAGCCACCGAACATTCCTAACTTGAGGACCCCTAGGTGTAGTGACTGTGGCCTACATGTAATGAGATCATTCGGTTGCATGCCCTGTGATTTCCTTCTGGTGATCTCTTATTCATTTGCTTTCCTTTTTTCTTTTCTTTGTCTTTTGTCTACATTTATTTTCTTTTCTTATTTATTTCTTTCTTTTATTCCTTAAAAAAATAAAAATAGACAAAGATCTAGTCCTCTTCATTAGAGTCATGAGAGGGGGAGGTTGGAGGCTTAATGGATGTATCCCTTTTTAGGCCTATTCAAGCATTAAGAGGAGTGGTAGATAGGAAGAGATGGTTGTAGCTAGTGAAATGACCGTCGCTCATATCCTCTAAGAGGGATGCACAAAAAGATGGTAGGAGGGAAGTACGCATCATTGGCCTAGCCATTGCACAACTATCTATGCCGGCATTGAGATAAAAAAAGAGTGGTGGGAGAGGCAGTATTCCTGTAGAGTAGGGTCTTGCCTTAATAACATTCTAATAAGGAGCCCATCTTGCTGCCACCTTTCAAAACTTGGCCTTGTGTTTTCAGTTGGCCTTTGCCTCTCTTCTCCCCTGTGCTCTTGTGGCTTTTCTTTCTTTGGTCCTTGCAGCTTACGACTATTGGACATGCAACCCATGTCTTAGAGCCATGCGAGCAATCTCCAGCTTTCTTCTCAATGATTCAACAGCCTCCTCCTCTTCATATTGCGTGGCTTCTAAGAGAGTGTTGAGGAAGGCACATTGTTGGGCTTTCAAACTTATTTGTGTGGCCTTTGCCCTATTTTTCGGTAACACCTTGTCGGCTTCTGCAAGTGTAGTTGTCGGCGCGCCAAGTCTGTCACCCTTCCTTTGCTCCTGTCCACCCATTCATTTGCTCTTTTCTTCATTTCCTCTAGGCTCTCATTATGAAAATTCTTATTTTCATGATCTTTTTCTCGCCTATAAGATGATTTAAGCATGTAGATATTATAGGAAGAAAATGCAACAGAAAGAAAGAGAATTAGGGACTATTTTTATAAAACCGATTTTCCTTGGTGGGTTTTGGTGAGTCTTATGTTTGTATACAATGCCAGCTTTGCATTTATTAACTATAGATAAAGCCATAAATCGCTTCTTACTTTAAACCCACAAGTATAGCCTGATGGTTTTAATATTTTTTTGTTCTCTTTATAGGACTTGATGCTGCACCGGGCTAATTCCCTTAGCCTCCTCTCCTGTTCCTCAATTTCTCTTTCCAAGCATTTATGCTCTTTTAGCTTTGAGGCTATCCTCTTTTCCAAATCCTCTACATGATTTTGGTGCCTTTGGCTTCTCTCTTCTTCTGCTCTGCTGGCTGCTTTGTGGCTTCCTAGATATTTTTGTTCTCCTTTTGTAGCTCTTTATACAACGCTATTAGCTCGTCATAATGGCATTGTAGGGTCATGAGGCTTTGTGTTTCGTCCAATGAGTTTTGCTTGCCACGTTTCTTCTTCTCCTCCCTTGGCCTTGAGCTCCTCCTTTAGCTCCTTTATCTCTCTTTGATACATGGCCCCTTGACGGGTTCTTTCTAATTGAGAGGCTGCCATTGTCTCCTTCTCAGTATTGATCTCAACAATGGCTATTTTCTTTTCTTCTTTCACCCACTCCAGCTATGACAGGAGTTCCTAAATGTAGTCATTGTAGTTTGTAGACAACGACAGTGCGGTGGGGATAGTGGTTGTAGATGCTTCTATCTTCAGCCTTTTGGGATCTTGTTTAGACTTCGCATCCACAGTTGCTAGTATTTTTGCTCTGGTCAATAAGGTCCCTCCACTTGCACCTTGAGTTGTCTCTTTATTGACCAGGAACTACACCTAGGCCACAAGGTTGTTGGCATCCACCATGGTAGAACAACCTTGGGTGGGTCTAGAGATTGGGGTGGTGGGCACTAGGACAGGTTGGATGGGGTTAATTAGACCCTTTCCCTTTCCCTTTCCCTTGCCCTTGGCTATTGGGGGTGGCATGTTTTTGGGTGCTTGGGCATTCTTCATGAGGGCTCATGGCAGCAAGCTCTTCTTCCCTTGAAGGCTGCTCCACTAAGAGGCGGATGGTCAGGGCTATGTCTTCTTCTTCCTTCCTCCTCCACTCCTCGACCTCTTGCTCTGCTTTCCTCCTCCTCCCCTCCAGCTTTCCTGGATTTATCTTTTATTCTTTTTGCCTCCTTTTCCCTTCTCTTTCTTCTTTTTTTGGCACTTTTGGACTCACTTTGGGCTCTTTGTAGATTTGCTTTTTCTTTCTTTTTGCTCTCTTCTTTGGTCTTCTTCTATGGAGTCTTTTTCTTCGACTTCTTGGCCCCTCCTAGGCTAGATTGTGCTTGTCGCTCTCCTTCTTTGTCACTCACCATCCTCTTCTTGGATTGCTCCTATTCTTGGTGTGGAGGGGACTTGTATAGTGTCTCGTCGACTTCCTCATCTTCTTGTGTTTTTCATAAGGCCTCTCTGATGGTGGTCAAGACCACTCCGAAGCCAATGGTAGAGGCCTTTGCCGATGACGAATTCCTAGCTTTGGAGATTGGTGATTCTCCCCTCGTGGGTCTTCCACCTATGGCCAATGCTTTTGCCAATGTTTCTATTGTCTTCCACACAAATCTGTTTAGGTTCACCTCATCGAAGGACTTGGCAGCAATACTTTTTGCCCGTCTTTCAACTTTGTTGGGTAGACCTAGTGCTCTATGCACCAACTAGAGACTCAACTCAATTTCCACCTGGTAGGCTTCATTCTCTTGACGCACTGTGATAGTACCATCGTTGCTGTTGAAAGTCTGGAGGAATTTTGCACATTTCTCGTAGTCCATGACTTGGCCCACCTTCTCCACATACTTATGTAGCTTACACTGCTTCACGATATACTTGATGGTTGGCTCCTCCATGACTATGTCTTCCAAATTCAAGATGTACTTGAATTTGAATTGGTTGTAGGCCCTTATCTCCACTAAGAGTCTGCATTTTGCATGCTCTTTCTCTAAGAATGGTAGCGTGTTAGTTTTCTCCTGTCCTGCCATTGTGGGTGCTTGTCATGAACCCATAGCCCACCATTAGTATTCTTCAAATAATTTTTGCGAAAAGACGCATAGGAGATGAAAGAAATGCTTATGAAAATTGAAATGCTTAAATATAGAGCAATAATTTTTCTTTAAACAATCCATGCATTTCACACAAATTTCTAACACTTTTACTCAATCATGAGTTGTTTTTTACGCATTCTTTTTCATTTTTGAATGTTGATTAAGGTTTTAGGGAGTGTTTATGTTCCACATCTTTTACCATTCACACCCACCCCCCTTAGAGATGAGAAGAATCCTTCCTAGGATTAGAGTTGAAGGGTGGAGACCATTTAGTGCATTCTCACTATGTTTCACCTTCATATGAGCCAAGTGTAGAAGTTCGGGTGGTTGTACTCCATTTGAGCATAATGGTTGATGTCGACAAGTTAGATACTTACGTGGGTGAGGTAAGTGAGGACATCTGTGAGAAAATCACCAGAGTCCATTTGGCCACCAATGTGTAGCTCCTCCTCAGTCAACATGCGATCTAAGTATAGGTGAGTCATGATGTGCTCTTCAAGGGGCCTATTGCGGATGGTGGTCAAAACTCTATAGGAGGTTGGGGCTACATAAGTTGAGCCGTATTCTGAGGTCTTGATTGCATGCCTTTGCTTAGCGTTGGTCATGATTTGATAGCATTCTTGCTCCCATTAGAGTCTAAGAGTATACCATTGGCACAAGAAGAGGAGTTGTTAGCAACCTAGTTGTTTTGGCTTCACAATTTCTTGGTCAGTGGTGGCAGGGACCATGCCCTTGGCATAAGTTGTAATGAGGCATTGTTTGCATGCTTGTTTGTGGGAAATCTCGGTGTCTATGAGTTTCTCAGTTGCTTGGGGAGACTTGATGAACACAAATTCTGATTCTTCCCATGAGCAAGGCAGCATGCGTACCTCCGTTGCTAAAGGCTCGTTTAAGAGACCTAGGTCTAATCAGTCATAACTTTTAGCAAGTGTGGTAAATGTAGTATCCAAATGCTAAAGGCAACCCACTAAGTCATCCCCTATATTTTCAGTTAAGTCTACAACCAAGGTAAGAATCAAACATCGTTTGTAAGATGGTTTAAGGCTTGCTAGGGGGGCTAGGGTTTGTGACTGGACTCGATAGACATCTGTGGTTGTGGCTACTCCAGAGTGTGCAATTTGGCCTCTTGTGCATTAGGCTTGGTTTGGGATTTTGACTTGTGCTACCAGATGTCTGTGAGGCTTGAATAGCACTAATAATGCTGGGTTGAGTTGGTTTGGAGTCCTCAAGCTACGATTTTGGTCGATAGACTCGTTGAGGTTTTGGATCAACGGTGTTGGGCTCTGTGGGCTTCGCAGCCTGTGGCCTTAGTGCTTGATCTGTCGTGCAGCTCTGTATAGTTGGGTTTGAGGGTGGCATTTGAATAGTGCCATTGGCCAACTTAGCTTTAGGCACCCATATCCAAGCATTGCCCTTGTAATAGCCTTGCGCTTGTAATAAGGTCTTGGGGACCCATTACGGCTTGACTATTCATTAGTGCCTATAGTTCCTTCTTTGTCTTCTCGGTCTCAAGTATGCTTTTCTAGACTTGCGAGGTCATGATTGTATGCTCTTAGGCCATAGTCCTTGATGTTTAGGCACCCACTTGAACTATGGGGTTTAGGGGCCTTAGCTTTGATCTCAACGGTGTGTTGACAGTGTGGTGTGGCAGGTTGTGACAAGTCTCGAGCCCCCTCCTTAGACTTAGTGGTGGGTTTCTCTACTGATGGCCTTGCGAGATTTGATGGAGCTACATTTCCCTTGTTGAAATCCATGACTATTCATACATTGCCGATAACAAGGTGAATATGCGGTGACTCGTAGTTGAGATTATAATGTGCTTGGTTTTTAAATGAGCATCCTAACAACGATTCCTAACCAACATCTTTTGTGTTTGGCAATACGTACAAGATTATGGGTATGCTTTCAAACTCAATAGAGGTTGCTACTTTGCACCTTCCTTTTAAATGAGCATCCTAACAAGGATTCCTAACCAACATCTTTTGTGTTTGGAAATACGTACAAGATTATGGGTATGCTTTCAGACTCGATAGAGCCTGCTACTTTGCACCTTCCTAGAAGGGAATACAACTGACCCCCAAATGGGTTGAGTTTGGTGCTGGTAGGTTGTCGTTGTGGGCAGCCAATTTGAGTCCAATGATTGTGAGTTAAGATATCAAAATCAGCTCCCTCCTTGATCAATGCATCGAAGGTATGTGTCTGTTGGGTAGTGACCATTATGCGTAGGTAAGCGGGTGTCACTACCTCCTCATCTTCCTCAATTTTTGTTATTGTGGTGACTCAGAATTTCATAGGGGGCTCAAGCATGGGGGGCTCGTGTAGTGGATGCATTGGTATGGGTCGATTACTAGAGTTCTTGGCCATTATGCAGAGTGATATTGATGGTGGGACCCTACTCTTCGGTGGCAAGTGAGATGATGCGACTTTTTGGGACTCACCGACTGCCCTAGTAGCTTGTTTATACTCCTCCTCTTTATCTAAGAATGGCATATCAATGGTGGCTAGCACATGCATCGAATCCCACTTGTCATCGGGGCAAGGGATATACTTTGTTAGTGGCCCATAGGATTTGCTGACTTGTGATCTACTTTCAACATAGCAGAGGTGGCATCTAGGTCAATTGGAGTGGTCTTCCAAGTTTCCATCTCAACTCTTATAGCTTTCAATTTGTTGCCTAAGAATATGAGACCGTTGCCCTAATCTTCTATCACCCTTGCATTTCACATCCAAGGTCAGCTGCCTAGCAAGACATCGCGGTCCACTCCCTTCATGACTATGAAGTTCACTAAGAACTGGACTCCTACTATCCTTAATGGCCAGTCTTTTAGTACTCCAAACGGTGTGACCTTCATTTCGTTAACCAACGTGACCTTACACCTTGCAGTCTCCATAGGTGGGTTATCCCAATCTTACAAGACTGCATGGGTGAGTACATTGACTCTTGCTCCTGTGTCTACAATTTCCTTTCTTATAGCATCTCCTAATGCATTGATAGGCAAGTTTGCATGCATCTCTATGCCTTCCCAAAAAGCATTATGCAAAGACCTAGGCATTGAGCTCAAGGTTAAGCTTAGTATGTGCGTTATTGCATCGTGGTTAGGCAAGCCGGTCATGCCAAGCTTGTCATGTCTTTCCACCCACTACTTCAACCCTTGCCATAACATCAGGTTCTGCCTGAGTAGCTCTCCCAGAGGTAGGGCCACAGGGGCTGATATCAATGTTGTGCCAAGTTTCCAACTACCTCCTTTTCATTAGACTCTACACTCTTTTGCCAATGATCTTGGGCAGTCTGCCCAAGCCACTTGTGGCGTCTAGGCTCTGTCTATGTGGTGTTACATGGGGTGCGGATGCATCTCTTAATTTGAATTGAGCAGGCAAGATTAGTATACTCATGCTAGAGAGCTTATAAATCTCGTCTTCCATGATGGGTTCCACATATTTTAGGTGCGCTTGGGCTTCTCTCACCTACTCCAATAACGTGGTGGCACTATCTATCTTAAGCACAATCCTCATCTCATTCCACTTTTTCCTTCTTCTACAGCTTCTCTTCCCTATTGAAGCTACATCGTGTTGCTTGGTCCTAGCAATGAAATACCGGCCTGCTTTGCTTGTGCTCGGGTCATGACATTCAACAAAATTGGTGTGGCTTTTGTTTCAACTCCAAAATAGTCCATGGCATGATAGTTGAACTAGTGGATGGTTTTTGCCAAGGGCACTCGGCATACAAGTGTGTGATTCCACACTCACGGCATCTCAAGTCAGCCTTGTCTCGATTAGCTTCCTTCCTTTTGAGACATTGAGATGAGATGTGTCCTGGGTGACTGCAAGTCCAACATGCGATGGGTTCCCAATTCTATCCTCCTAGATCTCTACCTCTTCCCATGCCTAACGCCATCACTGGCATTGGTTTGAAATCCATCAAGATCGGATTACCCTCATTTTCATACACGATGTAAGGGTTTACGTATGCCTTGTTCTGATCCTCTCTACGTAATGTATTGGAGCATCACTTGTTGGTGGATGGGTCATGATGGGTCCATGTGGTCTAGGTATCCTTGTGGGGTTGATGTCCATCCTAGGAACAACTGGCTTTGAATCATTGGGTGTTGGAAGAGCTAGTGGGGCTCCCCTTTCGTAATGTGGTAGTCCATTCCCAAGGTAGTAAGGTTGATTGTATGGTTGTGAGTATGGGAGTCTCTGCGGCATTCTACAGTACATCACATCTTGGTTGAACCTTCCAAAATTGGCGCAAGGTCGAGACCTAGGGTCTTGACACTTGGCTGGAACGTTATTTCCACCGCAATACACGCATCGGACGTGTGACTGCTGTTGGAGCGTTTGCAGTCGAAAGTCTACCGCGGGGGTAAGAGACATCAGGGTGAAGGGAGATTCAAAAAGTGGAGTAGACGGAAGAGAAGGGGTTGAAAGAAAGAGAAGACATGAAAAAATAATCGCAGAAAGAAATAGAAGATGTAGAATAATACTCACAGAATTGAAGCCTGTCAGTTTATTTCTCCATTATGAGAAGACAAATCTCTTGTACACAAAAACATGCACAAAATAATACCTTACTCTATGCTACTTAGACCGCCAATCTGATGCTTCCATTGGCTCAAGGAGGGTAAAATACCAACACACCTGGCCAAAATTCTGCCAGATCACTCCTTCTTCATCTCCCACTTTGGAGTGTTGTTCACTGCCTGAAAACAGCGATCGCGATGCACGTGATTTCATCCATCTCTCTTTTTATATAAAATCACAGATGGTTGATAGCTACATGCTTTCTTTTGCATGTCATCCTAATCTAGAAGTTGTCTATAGTTTTTGGATTTTTACAAGAGATAATATCTAAAATATCATAAATTGGTTACACTTGTCCAAAACTAATATGTTTGAACCATGGACACTAATACTAATGTCTAAAATGTCATTGGCTCTCTAGATCAATAAGAAAGCCGCACTTTAGAGTTTTTCGCATGGTGTGCGCGTAGTGGCACGACACCGTGTAGTTCTTCTCATCGTCTCCTGCAGCCTCCATTTTCATCTCTACTAGCTTCAGGTTTGGGTCAATGCCATTCCCTTTACCTTGGTTGCTTGGGCATGACTGTTTGTTGGATGGCATTGCTCTTTTTGGGATTCTAGAGTTGACATCATCTCAATTTGAGGTCTTGGAGCTTCTCTCCTTAAATCCACTCGTATGGCCTCTTCAAAGACCCTAGCTAGTGCGTCTCTCTGCAAGCTTGAGTTGCTTGCCAAGGACTTGTAGAGTTCCTCACTGCATATTGCGTTGATGAACATTGCAGACACCGCTCTCTCGGTGGGTCGCTCGTTAGTGGAGATTCTCTTATAGAGACTTTTCACATGAGTAACATAGTCCCTGATGCCCTATTTATCCCCTTGCTTGACATTCATTAGCTACACGATAAGATCATCCGAGTACTCGACCTCCAAGAATCTCTTAATGGAGAAACTCTTGAGGTCATTGAAATTGTTGCACTTCGTAGCATCTAGGCTTGTGTACCATGTCCTACCCTTTTATCGCCTAAGCATAGGCCGAAAGATTGTGATGCTGGGTGAGATTTGTGAGGCCGTTAGCCTTGCAAACCTGCTCAAACTGCTCTACAAAACTTAATGGGTTGTTGCTCGGTTGGTACTTGTCTAGTTGTTTTGCAACTGCGGGGATCCCCGAGTGGCTCTTGGAGCCCTGGGTAACTCCTAATCCTACAAGCAAAGATGTTTCTAGTGCTGCCGCGCTTTGTTTTGCCGATGTGTTATCTATTAGTCACTTCGTGAGAAGCTAGCTTAATGTTAAATTTGTCTCTAGCACTCTTTTCTTCTCTGGGTTCAATACTGTTTGATTTCTATTCGCTAGGGCTAGTATGTGCTAAACCTCTCACATTTCAATGTTCTACCGCAATCTCTTAGTCTACTGCTATTGGTTGTCTGCCGCTGTGCTCTGCAAGGCCTTTCATGCCAGTTTTCTTTCCTCCTCGAGGTCGGCTATGGTGTCTTTTGACGGTTTTCCATGGTGATCCAGCCTAGTTTGTGTGTCATATTCATTCACCATTTGCTAGATCTCGATTAGGAAATCTCCTAGGTCGAGCTCTTTGTTTTCATGGTTTACACTAGGCTCTGCCATATTTGCAATCTCTTGCTCTAGTAAATTATCAATGATGTTGATCAAGGTGGATAGCATCACACTCCCAATGATGTTTCTCCCTTGATGCATCTGGCCTTCCGTGTTGTGTTTGTCACTTGGTCCTACCAATTGGGGTTACTTGATCCCTGGTCTAGGTTTGAGGGTCATCTCCTATTGGTGGGTTTGTTCTATTAATTAAGTCTTAGTGTGTTTCTTTTTTATTTATAGACAATCCTCAATTTACATCCACTCAGTGTATGTGTGATGCTCTTTTCTGTGCGTTGTGTGAAATCATGCTTTCGATTTTTCCAAGTGCACTTCAAGTGTTGAAAACAATGTGGGTGTAAACACAAGATAACAAATGCATCTTCCACACTCCGGTCTAAGTTTTTGGTTGAATAGGGCTTTACACTAGTCACTGATCGCTCTCTCTCATCTCTAGGGTTTGTGCTACTCTACTCAGCTCGTTGGGGGTTTGGGGATCAGTTTGCAGCTCTAAAAGGGACAAAAAGTTGACGTGACTATGAGTGGTTGTGTCTAGCCATCCGACTACAGTTTATAAGGTCGGTTGCACTTGTAAGGATTTCGGAGTAGCCTTCCCCAAGTTGCGGAAGGTGTTCTGCCTCGCCCGGGATGCGCTAGATTGGTCAATCTCTCTTGTCAAAATTTTGGTCCAATTTGATAGTGCCCGATTCTGCGGTGTCCAATCCTTAGAATTAGACGTTTGATTTTTGAGTATCCGATTTTCATGCGTTCGATTCAAACTAGTCTGATTCTCATTTGTCCCATTTAGATTTGTTTGATTCCTTGATGGTCCCATTTACATGAATCCGATCATCGGAGTGCTCGACTGTCCGAATTGGACGGCGGGCCACGTGTCTAATTTGATGGGTTGGGTGGTGTCTGAGTGATCCAATTTCCAAAATCAAACCATCTGATTATCTGGTATCGGATAGTTCGAGTTTGATTCTAGGAATTAGACTCTGTTAGTTGTGTCCGATTCCATTGACTGTGTTTCCAATCGAGGCTAAAAACAAATCGACAGCAACAATTTTGGGCATGCCAGGTCACACAACCTTCTAGAATGCAAGAATAGACAAGTAGAAAGGTTTGTATATACCTGGGATGGCAAAAAAACTCTAGTACAAGTCGATTGATATGTTTGTTTGGCCCTAGACTCTCTCTTCTCTCATAAGCTCTCTCTCTCTCTCTCTATTGCAGAAGGTAAAAATGAACCTTCCACCCCCCTTTCTTGGTTCTTAAACCTTTGTTGTAATGCTCAAGTGCCGCCCCATTTAGTGCTTATGCCTTGTTAATGGATTGCAAGCCCATTTTTTGGGCATGTTTACAATAGAGACCCTAAAATGATTCACTTTGATTTCTTAATCCTATCCTACTGTAAATGCAACAAAAATCAAAACCCAAATACTGAAATGATTTTTTCTTCTTCTAGTCATTAAAAATCCAAAATATTACTTTTTTTAAAGATTAAAAACCCCAAATCTCCTACCTTTCTCGAGCATCAGTTCGGAGATGCAACTCTACTTTGATGCTTGATTTGAGGCACACAAGTACTCAAGCTTGAATCTGTTGGTCCCGGCAATGGAACCAAAATGTAGTGGGAGCTCACGCTCAACTACAAGACTCACGGATTGCTTATTGATTCAAGCATTTCAAGTGAGCACAAATGGCTATCTCTAGCCAATGCACCTTCAATCCTACAGGGGTGTAGTGAGCTTACCTTGATGCTTGAACGAGTAGCATCCTCCCTCAAGCAAGCTCGGAGCTCCACGATTTGAGATGTAAGCTCAAGCCTCCTCCTTCAATCTCCATCCTCCATAGCCATGCGTGAGACAAGAGAAGAAGAAGAAGAAGAAGAAGAAGAAGAAGAAGAAGAAGAAGAAGAAGAAGAAGAAGAAGAAGAAGAAGAGAGGAGACCATGGAGAGCTTCTTCTCCATGATCCCTCACCCTCACACACTCACACACTCACACACTCACTCTCTCACACTCCCTCTCTCAAGCACACACAATCAAGCAAGAAGGAGAGAAGAAGAGACAAATTTTTCCACACAGCAAAGAATGAGCTCCTCATTCACTTTTCAAGTTTATATACAAGCCCTAAATCCCTTGGGCACCCGTCCCCTTTTTTACATGACTGGGAATATTGCCAAGGTTCTCTTTCCCTATTCTCTTCTAGTTGCCTTATCCCTTCACCTATGTCCATTTAGACATTACAACTTGCATAGGAGGGAGCTTGGCACTCTTATAAAATGAATTACATTGCGCCTTGCACTTTCCTTGTAAGAGCCCTCAAAGGTTCTCCTTGATCCTTGAGAGAGCATCTTTCATCCTTGAGAGGACCTCCTTCATCTTTGAGAGGACCTTCTTGATCCTTGAGAGAGCCTTGCTAGAATATTCGGTGCTCTCCCACATTTTTATGAGCTTGCATTCTCCTCTACTTTTCTTGCTTGGGCAGAATGAGCTTCTTCATTCACTTGCATTTTCCTCTACTTTTCTTGCTTGGGCAGAATGAGCTTCTTCATTTTTTTGAGCTTGCATTCTCCTCTACTTTTCTTGCTTGGGCAGAATGAGCTTCTTCATTCAGTTTTTGACTTGGGCTTCCTTGGTCTTCCTTTGCTTCTTTTTGGCTGTATGGTCCGTGTTCGTGACATGTCTTGTAACAGAGACGAACCACCATGACATCGCATGCTGTGTTTGTGATTTTTTCTTCAACCTTGACCATCTTGTATTGGTTGATCTCCTCCAATGCCTTTACCAATTGAGAGAATGCCTCACTTGGCTAATCATTTCATAATGCATTTCCTGTCTCAAATGGGTCGCACAGAACAGTACACCGCTCCACCTTCACCATTGTAGTGGCATGGGAGACGACGACTTGCAAGGGGTCTTCCATGGGGCTTTCAGTGTGGACCTCTGGACATTGACTCCTCGATAGTAACATATTCTTCTTATTGAATGATAATATAGATAATATTCTTGATATATATTTGTTTACTTGTGTGTGTGGTTGGCACATCTCATATCATTTTCACTTTTGTGCAGGAGACAATGTCTTACAAGGAGACTTTTACATGACTTTCAGTATGGCCATCTGCATGATGAATTCACAATTAGCAATATATTCTTCCTTCAAAATGTTATTGTAGATAGTATTCTTGAGGCACATTAATTCACTAGTGTCTGTGGTTGGCACATCCTCTAGCATTATAGGTTGATACCTCAAAAATTGTATCCCCTGCTACAAAAATACAGACCATTCTTATTGACAGTGTATTGTGGGAAAAAAAAACACGAGTCATGCTTGTTTAACGGTAGATGCCACATCCCCTGGCATGGCTAGTTCATATTCTTGCATTCTTTTCTTCCCTACTTAGGGTTACACATCACTATTAACATCGTATAATGATAGAATGTTTTAAAGCTCTGATGTCATCCAATCACGACATGTGTGAAGTTCATGAGCATCATTTCTTTACCTCTTTGTGCATGAACCACGTCCGTTGTCACCTCAAATCCAAGGCCTTCAGTTCTTCCACCCTGTGCATAGCAAAAAAAATATTATTGTTGTTACTTTGGTGACGAGAATAAGAATTTTATGCCTTCACTCCATGAGTTTTGTGCAAAAGCAAGCTTGCCATCTCAGTGCATTGTAATATGTGTATCAATTTGATGTGATGCCGTGTCCTTGGTTATTGCCTCACTGCAAGTACTGGAAGAACTTGTTGTATCCTTCTAATGAAATATTTTCATTGCAGGGACACGAAAGATGTCTTGGCTTAGTACTTCAAAACATAAAACCTTTTGGGTGTGGAGAAACCAAACTAATTGTTGGTGATGAGGGATGATCTCTGCTTGGCCTCTCTACAATGATATTAGATGTGTGTTTGCTTTTCAGTTTCTTTTTTGGAAAACCACAATACTAGTATTAGTTTCCTATGAACCCATCATAGTCTCTTTATTAGGAGATAAAAAAGTGCACTACACTCCTAAGAATGCAACTCATTATACTTACCATGCCTTTGGATCCTTGTGTCTCTTGTGTTTGTTTTTTCCTTGAGTATTTTTGGTACAAACCCTTCTCATTGGAGGGGTATTCACCTTTTGGATAGTTAAGGAAAGTAGGCATCTTCAATATACATCCTTATCCCACTCTTGCTCTAGTTGGTAATCCTTATACATGCATTGATCATCTTGTAGGTTTTCCCAGTCCTCGTATTCTCCGATGGAGTTTGTATAACCCCCCTCTCCATTTTCCCATACATGAACTTTACTTGAAAACTCACCATTACATTTCTAGAATGGATTGGCAAGATATCACTGCAAACATGCTATCAATATTAAAGAAGGATATTGTGAACTAACTAGCTAGAAGCCTCCATGCTACCAACTTTGTTGACTTCTGTGACTCTATATCTTCATCTAGCTTGAAATCATGCAAAACGGTGTGAAAAATTTGCTCTCTATGTGTGTGGCCAAATCAACATATCAACTTGGCATTCTAATGCCTTTGGCTCTTACTCTCCAAATCTCCTATTGTAATTCCAATGAATTAGGGAAAGACCTTCAATATATTTGAGATGCATCTGACATTGCTATTGGTAGCATGATTATGTAGTAGGATACTAGTGGTTGGTTTAGACCTGTATTTTATGCTAGCAAAAGATTATCTAATGTTGAGAAAATCTATTCAATAATTGAAAGAGAGTGCTTTGGCATGATCTACTCCATCAAGAAATTTTGGCATTATTTGCTCGGGCATACGTTTGTTTTTCATGTGGTTTATTTAGTGCTAATTTACCTAGTCAAGCAACAAAATGTCATGGGGTGACTTGCCCAATGGATTCTCATGCTATAGGAATTTGAATACACTATCATCCATCATCTCGAAACTTAGCACATAATTTTGGATATCCTATCTTGCCTTAACTTTGGAGAACTTGTAACAACCGGTGTAGAGGATGACTTCTTAGGTGCCTATCTATTTTCCACAGAAGTGAATGGACGTAAGCAACTTTTTTCTAGAAACCCAACCCTCCATGGTTGTAGTAGGAAGAAATTATGATTTTCCTAGGAACTAGAGTGCCTTCGTCTCATCCCTAGAAGGACAAAAAAAACTACTTGCTCTCTAGAGC
The DNA here is from genome assembly GCF_053477565.2 of Lygodium microphyllum. Lineage (NCBI taxonomy): Eukaryota > Viridiplantae > Streptophyta > Polypodiopsida > Schizaeales > Lygodiaceae > Lygodium > Lygodium microphyllum. The sequence goes on from NC_141150.1 coordinate 23,086,557, forward strand.
CAACATTTTGAAATTGTTATGGGATAGCTGTACTATTGCATGCTCTCTAGAGTGTTACAAAGATTGATTCTCTCTATGGAGCAACCTATTGTTTTGGAGGAAGCCCATGGAGGAATTGTTGGCATGACCACTTTGCTGCTAAAGTTAGAACTTGCAAAATCAAGCAAGTAGGATTATGATGGCTGTCCATGCATAGGGATGTCTGCAACAACTGGGTCCAGCACTGTAATTCCTATGGGTCAGCTTGGAGCCAGAGACCATGCTACTTTGACCAATCCTACCTTCGAAAAATTTCTAGAAGTGGTGATTTGGTCCCATATCTTTAGTGGTGGTAGCATACACAAGAAATAAGTATATCCTGGTAGCAAACATATTATTGTACTAAATGCATCGAAGCATGGCCCCTATTGGACAATGCAACAAAGTCACCAAATGCCTCTTTAAGGATATCTTCACAAGATATAGCACTCCAATTGAACTTGTCAGCGCCAGAGATTTACAAGGAAAGTTGCTGCCAAAGCTATCAATGGATTCTAACTATGCCACTATCATGTTGATGGCATCTAGTGCCCATTCTTTTATCAAACCAGATTCACCTATTTTTGCTTCACCATTGGATTCTAGCATTCCATGCCCATTGCTTGCCCACCTACACATTCGATAGCTCTCTGAAGTCCCCAACTATGTTAACGTGGCACTCCTTCATGGTGCCCACTCATTTTATGATATCCTTGAGGGTAACATGGTTCCTCAAAAATCTCATTCTCATCATACTTGGTTATGGTTTGTTTTGCTAATGTGGCACACATGCGTTGGCCATATGCCTTTCACATTAACCCCATGGCCTTTTAAATAAGTTTTTTTCTATCATCACCCTTATTTGTCATCTCCCATTTCTATTTATCATCTTAGTTTGACCATCTACTCTCTCTGTGCCGCTTGTGCATTACTCTCCTTAGGTGTTGCTTTCATGGAAGACTTCCAACTCACCATCAAGTAGGTATATTTGCCTACCACTGAGGCCACCAACAGTGCACGACCATGGTCTTGATGCCTTTCAGCTTACTCACTTCATCACCCTCCCCCTAGGAACTCCATCCCACTCCACCAAAAAACCTAGTCCATCTTGGAGCATCCTGACAAAAGCAAAGCCATCTATCTCCAGGGATGTAAGTATAACCTCTCCACCCACTATGTGTAGGAGAAGCTAGCCTCACGAGACCAACTTGCCCACACTTTCCACCTAGGTGGTGGAGGGGATCTTCAGTCCCATCACCAACAAAGAATACCACCAATAAAGAATACTAGCTCATCAACCTCCTTGTGCCAGACAAATCAAAGTAAGAGACCCTCAAGTTCCTGGTTGAGGTCCTCTACCTACATAAAAAGGCACTGAGCATCTCAAAGAAGGTAGCTTCTTTGTTCTTCTCACCTTCTTCTATTATTGTTGCATAGGATCATATTCTTCGGGACCACCTCTTTGTCAAGGCCAAATGTGTCGCCCACTAGCCATCCACCGTCAAGGCAATGAAGGTGATGTGTGGGTAACACTTCACTCTTCTCTTTCCACCCCTTGCTCACCCTCTCCACCTACTTGCCTCATCTTTGGTGGGTGGACACCCCTAATCTCACTATGAGATAGGAACCACTTTAGAGCCCATTCCTAGCCCCATCGAGAGTCCCATGGAGAAAGAAAAAAGGACAAGGACTCAAAAAGGAGGTCCTGCTAGTCATGGAGAACATCAAAGAAAAAGTCCTAAAGGTGAATCAACTAGATAATGCCCTCGACCAGTAGGCCGCCATGCCCAAGATCGCTCCCAATAGGAGAACCCACATGTCTTTACCCAAGAAGTTCACTTCCATCACTAGCCTCTCCACCAAGCTTGCTATCCTCAAGTCAAAAGACTAGAAGAACTAGAGGGAGGATGACTTGTGACAAGAGAATAAGCCCCTCGGCCATGTGCTAGTGCCTCTCACCGGCTGCCCTTACTTCCCACATCCTCTCATTGGACTGAAACCACCCTTACTGTCCATAGCCTCTCATCAATCGGATTGATGCCACCCTTACTACTCACAGCCTCTCCTTAGCACTACACCCTCCCCATTTGTTCTCATCTAGACTAGGTGCAATTAGAAATGGCACACCAATCATTGAAATTCATTAATGGATTCTTGGCTTAACAGTAGCACTAGAAGTAGAAGCTCATCATGCAAGTCAATTGCCTCAAGTAGGCAAACATCGCTCTCTCCGAACAACTCCACTAGAAAGACGCTACCCTTTGCGACCATTAACAATGGTTGGAGGCATGCCAATGCACCCAAATTTCCTTTATTGTGACAATGCCCCAACCTAGCAATAGGAGAGGGAGAATGTTTTTTTCTAGGCATGTGTACTTGGAGCAGAGAACCCAAATGGTGCGACCCTACTCTCCCTAGAGATCATTGAAGAACTCTAGCAAGTCTATGAGAGGGAGTGGATCAAACTCCAGGCTGCCATGAGGGACTCCCGCTCCATGCTCCCTCCTTTGCTCGACAAGTGGGATGAGTTGGACTTCAACACCAAGTCTACCCCTCCTGCCCAATCGCAAACCACTGTGGCCCCGTCCCCTCCCTAGCAAGAGCACTCCCACCAACTTTGTGTAAACATAATGTGCACTTCTAGATCTGAGGCCAAATCCAAACTCATCGCCTTCATGAAGATTGGTTTGCCAAATACTGGAGGACCTTCCACCCTCCAAATCCTAGTAGATTGGCCGGTCAAGGAGTTTGTGTTAAGACTTCAAGCTATAAGACTTCAAGCTCGATCTTCTATCTTTGGTATGACTGTACCTGACACTTAGGATGTCCAGCTGTACCACATGCTGACATTGAATAAGTCGGTGGTTAGGACTTAGCTGTCTTTGTTGTGAAGGGTCCTTGAGACCTTAGGTTGTTAACAGTCATTTTGAGTTATGTGTGAGTATGGATAATGGATGTGTGTGAGAGCACACTACTCTACACTGTTGGCTTCAAACCTTGTCTCTGTCTCTGATTCTTAACATGGTATTAGAGCACCCATGACTGGGCTCTGTGGAGTGCATGCGGGAAGAAGACATGAAGAATGAACTGCCAAGGTTGAAGAGAACAAAGGAGTGACTGTCATTTTCCTTCATTGTCTATGCTACAAGGTAGGCATTACCATTGTGACTTGCCATTGCTTGAAGAGGGATCTGTGACTTGGTTGACACATTGGATAGGCTTCATTGAGCACATTTGAGTGCTTGATAATCATCATTATCTTCACCACGTGTTGTTGGAAGAGCCTGACAGGCTGCGTGAACTGCGCCTGTATGTAGGCTGAATGCATTGGTTGTACTTCATGCTAATGCTTGGTCACAAACTGATCTATGGCTTATAAACAAGCCTTGGCAAGGTTGCTAAAGACTTGTGGCATGCTAATGCTTGACTGGGAATGAGATATGAGCTATGAGAGTTGACTGCAGATCTGAAATCTGTCCCAAACTGCTGTAGACAGAGAGTATTCAGTAGGTATATGACTTTGGAAAGAGCCTTGAGCTCATAGACATGCCCAAAAAGGGTCTATTGAAGTACATACATGCTAATGCAGACATATGTCTTGGATGTTTTGCTTGTAAACTGAAGATAACTGATCAAGTATACTCAAATCTGAAGCATTTATCTTGGCTGGAAACTTTAAAGAATTTGTGGACAGCAAGCACTACTTGGTCCACTACTTGGCCCTGAATGGTTATGTACTTCATGACATGGCATATCTCTTACAAATGCTTTGAGCACTGAGAAGGGAGTTGAATGCAAATGGTTGTAGCTGGAATTAGATGTATTATAGTTGTCTTGGCTATTCATAAATAGTGAATACTTTGTATGCCACTTACTCCTGAAGATAGGATACTCTTGGGTATTGGCAGGGTTATGCATTGGCTTCCATTTGTTGTGGCATATGGATATGATACCTTGAGGGTATTGTGGACTAAAATACATTGTCTTTGGCCTGTTCTTGGCTGACTGAAATTTGCAGGTAGAATACTCTGCACTTGTACTTGCAGTACATGATGTATTCAGTGTCAGATTGACATGCTTGGAACCCCATATGCAGGGATAGATCTCTGAACTGCTGTAAGTGTTTTTGGGACATGTACCCTCTATGTTGAGCTAAAAAATGAGCTGCTGTTTACTGTCATTTTCAGCCTACAGACTGCTTGTCTGTACATGAACAAAATGCTCAAATACATGCTCGTTTTGCATTGAATGCAGTCCGTATATGCAAACTGCAATACATAAGTGATTGCCAACTATCAGGAGGTGATTGTACTGTTGTTTTCAAGCTAAAGAACTAACTGTCTGAGCACACAGAGTGTTGGAAACTATCATAAAAAGTTGCAAGCTGAAACTGAACTGTTTGGAAGACTTTGGCTTGCAGGTAGTCAGGCAGAGTCTAGAACATGGCAAATGTAGAAAGGACAGACAACATAACCCAATTAGTGGGGGAAAAGCTTGACAGTAACAATTATGCCATATGGAAGTTCTACATGGAGAACTCCTTAATAGGGAAAGGCTAGCGGAAGCTGAACCTGAGCTCCCAGATTGACCTACGGCTGATCAGAGACGATTACATCGAGCTTGGACAGAAAGAGCTCGTAGAGTCTTGCACTGGCTCTCTTTATGTATCTCAGATGCCATGGTAATGCAGATAATGAACTGTAGCTCTCCTAAGAATGCATGGGACATTTTGGTCAAGTATTATGGCACAACAACAAGTGCCAGGAAGATACAGTTGAAGCAAAAGTTCATCAACATGGAGAGGAAGAGCAGATCTATACAGGATTATGTCACGGAGGTTAAGATCATTGTGGATCAGTTGGCATTTGTTGGTTCACAGGCTGAAAATGAAGACATGGTTGCTGTGACTTTGAATGGCTTGGGGCCTGAGTATAAGTCTTTTGACACTTCTATGTCTGTGTGGGCTGAAATGCCTAATTTCAATGAGCTGGTTGCATTGCTTATCCATGAAGAGGTTAAGCTTGGCTTGGCTACAGGATCTAGCAGTTCTAAAAACAAGGATGTAGTTTTCTATTCCAATCAATGCAGCCGTGGAAACCGTGGTAGAGGCTATGGATCTGGCAGAGGAGGCTAGCAAAATGCATCCTATGGCAATAACAACCAGCAGGTATCGAATGCAAGAGGTGGTGGAAACTTTAGAGGCAGGGGGAGATCTAGCCTTAGAGGTAGAGGCTCCTGGCAACAGCAGCGTCCATTTGACAATCCGAACAAGGATAAGGATTGTCATTACTGTGAGAAGTATGGGCATATTGCCAAGGACTGCTGGAAGAAGCACGACAATCAAAAAGGCAAACAACATGGACATTTTGCTACATCTAGTCAGGTAGATGATACTTCAGGAGATAGATTGTTTGCCATGCAGTATGTAAAAGACAGAGTTGCTGAAAAATGCAATGATGATGCAATTTGATACATTGATTCATGGGCATTGAACCACATGACTCCTCACGGTGATTGGTTCACTGATATGGTGGTTGAAAAACATGGCTATGTCTGTACAGGTGATGACACGCAGCATAGCATTGAGCATAAAGGCAAAGTGCCTCTTGTGGTTCATGATGGCAGAAAGAAAAATTTGCATGATGTATTGCATGTTTCTTTGATTATGAAGAACTTACTGTCTGTTGGTCAGATGATGGATCGGAACTTGCAGGTTAGATTCAACAAGCATGGTTGCTTTATTTAAGAGTTTGGCAATGGATGCAAGTTGATAGCTCGTGGCCACAGGAATGGCAGAATGTTTACTCTTGATGCTACCTTGCCAGAGCTGAATTGAGCTATGTTTGCCCATGGTTCTGGCACTATCAGAGATTTGGAAATTTGGCATAAGAGATTGGGGTAAATTTGCAAAGGCTGCAAATTATGCAGAAAAAACAGCTTGTTATAGGTTTACCCAAGTTCCAATATTCAGATATTGGTCATGTATGCGATGCTTGCCAGTTTGGTAACAGTCAAGGTTGCCATTTGTTAGGCATGTAAGGTAGAGTACATGTCCGTTGCAGTTAGTGCACTCTGATGTTTGGGGGCCAGCCCATAATGCATCCATGGGAGGCTCGAAGTATTATGTGACATTCATTGATGATTATAGTCACTATACTTGGGTTTACATTCTGAAGACAAAGGATGAGGTGTTTGCTATCTTTCAGCAGTTTAAAAAGTAGGTTGAAAAGGAATTTGACTACTATATCTCTTGCTTGAGATCAGATAGCGGTGGGGAGTATGTGTCAAATGAGTTTGACAACTTTCTGGCTGAAAATGGCATACGTAGGCAGCTTACCTGCAGCTACACTCCTCAAAATAATGGGGTAGTTGAAAGAAAGAACGGTGTCTTGATAGAAGCTGCTCATGCCATGATGAATGAGAAGAAGATGCTGGTCTATTATTGGGCTGAGGCTGTTATGACAGCCATGTATATCTTAAATCAGACTCCCATTGCAGGTATTCATGAGATGACACCGTTTGAGAAGCTGTATGGCTATAAGCCGGATGTAAGTCACATGAAATTCTTTGGCTGTCTTGCTTATGTGCATATTCCAGTTGAAAAAAGGAAGAAGCTGGATCCAAAAGCGCATAAGTGTGTTTTCATTGGATATTCGCAGGAGAAGAAGGCATACAAATGCTATGATCCCTCTACCAGGGAGACCTTGGTGAGCAGGGATGTTATTTTTGATGAGATGGGTTCTTGGTATGTATCACCGGCTACTACAATGCCATCAGATATGCCTTCTATTCATGTATCTACAGTTGATATGCAGCAGAGCACTGCTATGACATGACCTAGTAGTCAGACAGTATCCCCATGGACATGGAGATTGAGGAGCTCACTGTCCACTGACACCAGTATGTCAGTGAAGGGGAGATATGATGTCGTGGACAACAAAGGAAAAGAGAAAGTTACTGAGAATGTATCTGGGATGATGACACCTGGTAGAATGACTTCTGGATATGAGTCTGCTGACACTTTAGACAGTGAACTTGGTATTCCGACTGTCTATACACCTGGCACAAGGTAGAGCAGGTACATTCCGCCTCATGAGAGAGGGGAATCGAGCAGTGCACCATAGCCTAGATGCTCACAGAGGGTCAGATACCCTGTTGACAGGTTGACATATAGTGGCTACACTGCAAAGCATTATGCTTACATGACAAAAGTGATGGAGATCAAAGAACTAGGTACATATGCTGAAGCAGTGGAAGATGAGAACTGGTGTGCAACCATTGATGAAGAAATGAATGCCTTGGCTGAAAATAAGACATGGGATCTTGTGCCACTGCCTGAAGGAAAAAAGACCATTGGCTGCAAATGGGTCTACAAAATCAAATGCAAGTTGGATGGCAGTGCAGAAAGGTACAAAGCCAGGTTGATTGCTAAGGGGTATGCCCAACAGTATGGACTTGATTATGAGGAAACATTCAGCCCTGTTGCCAAGATGGCAACCATACACTCTGTGATTGCTTTGGTTGCTGCTAGAGGTTGGAAATTACAACAGATGGATGTGAAGAATGCCTTTCTTAATGGCGACTTAGCAGAGGATGTCTATATGGTTCAGCCAGAAGGGTATGTTCACCCTGATTTTCAGCATTATGTATACAAGTTGAAAAAGGCACTGTACGGGCTGAAGCAGGCTCCGAGAGCTTGGCATGCTAGGATCAGTAACTACTTGCAAAGGTTGGGATTTACTATTGGTAGGGCTGATCACAGCCTATTTACAAAGAAGACTGTTAGTGGCTTGGTAGTGCTGGTCATATATGTTGATGATTTGATAATCACTGGTAATGATGACTTCAGCATACAACATGTAATGAAGATGCTGAAATCTGAATTTGACATGAAAGATCTAGGTGAATTGAAGTATTTTTTGGGTATTGAGGTAATTAAGACTGAAAATGGTTTATGGCTTATGCAGAAACATTATGCCATGGAAATGCTGAAAAAGTATGGCATGGCTGAATGCAAACCATTGGATACACCCCTTGATCAGAATGTCAAGTTGGACATTAGCATTGGAGCTGAAATTCAGGATGTGACTATGTACAGGTAGAGGGTTGGAAGTCTGATCTACTTGACCATCACCAGGCCAGATTTGAGTTATGCAGTTGGGCTCATAAGTTAGTTTATGCAGAAGCCCAGGAAGCCACATTTGGATGCTGTTAGGCAGATTATGAGATATGTTAAGTCCACTGTAGATTATGGGCTGTTCTAAATGAGAGATAAGCCCTTGAAACTGGTTGGATACACAGATGCAGATTGGGAAGGATGCTCATATGATCGCAGATCTACGAGTGGTTATGCTTTTGGCTTTGGAAGTGGCATGATCAGTTGGAGCAGCAAGAAGCAACCAACGGTTGCATTGTCTAGTACTAAGGCAGAGTACAGGGGTGCTACATTGGTAGCATGTGAGATTTCATGGCTGCTTAAGCTTATGGCTGATTTGGATATTCAGGTGGATACTCGAGTGACCTTATTATGTGACAATCTCAGTAGTAGTGTACTCCTGGCAATGAATCTAGTATACCATGCCAGGACAAAACACATAGAGGTACACTACCATTTTATCAGAGAGATGGTTCTTGCAGGGAGAGTAGATATTATGCTGCATGTGAATACTGATGAACAGGTTGCAGATATCTTTACCAAGTCTTTGGGTAAAGATAAGTTCAATGTTTTCAGATAGCTGCTTGGTGTACAGATATTGTCTTGAGCTTGAGGGGGAGTGTTAAGACTTCAAGCTCGATCTTCTATCTTTGGTATGACTATACCCGACACTTAGGATGTCCAGCTGTACCACATGCTGACATTGAATAAGTCAGTGGTTAGGACTTAGCTACCTTTGTTGTGAATGGTCCTTGAGACCTTAGGTTGTTAACAATCATTTTGAGTTATGTGTGAGTATGGATAATGCATGTGTGTGAGAGCACACTGCTCTATATTGTTGGCTTCAACCCTTGTCTCTGTCTCTGATTCTTAACAGTTTGGACCTGAAGCAAAGGGCCCCATGCCCACCAAAAAAGGGAAGAAAATTGCCACGGAGGAGTTTGTTGGTACCCAGAGTGAGGAGGACACTTCACCCAAGCCACTGGTCCTTCTGGACTTCTTTGACTTGTCCATCGTCACTAGTTCCATGAATCCAAAGTGGTAGATGATGGCTAAACACTACCAAGCACTGGATTAGCAAAACATCAAGGTGAAGGAGTAGATTCACATCCTGTAGAGCCAGTTGTCATGGACCTGAACTAGGATTGAAGGGAGGAATTTGACCTTCTATGTCAACACATCTCAAAGGAAGTGCAAGCTTGAGTGGCCCAGAAGTTGAAGAAGGCTAGAATTCCTTGCCTTGACCAAGATTCAATAGACCCACACTATCACAAATTGCATGGTGGGGCGACTTGCTTGAGCCACTATGCTAAACACACACCATACACACAAGAGGAAGCTCACTAAATAACACAAGAAGAGAGATGGAGACCAAAAAATTTTCTTGTTGGTTTTTTTTTCTTTTTTCCACAATACAATGTACACAAAGTATAGATAAGGTACAACATAAAGGAAAGTGGCCTACTAAGTCAAAAAGTACATAACTAACTATACTAATTAATTGGTGCTATAACTATACTAGTTGTGGGTAGATGCAACAAACTAGATATGATAAGGGATAAGTCAATGGCCATGTGAGGATCATAATGAATATCAACATGCTAAGTGTAGAGATGTAGTTCCATCCAACCAAGTGGTCCATCATCAATGTTTGCACATATTGAGCTTGCCATCTCAACACATGACCTCAAGGTCAATAGTATCTTTGCAACTCGAAGTAAGTTTCAAAACATTTTAAGCTTCTATGTATCCAATACCTTTGTGAAAATGTCAGCTATCAGATCTCCTGTGTACTGACATATACCATGTTGACCTCTCCTGCAAGTATCTTCTCTCTCACAAAGTGGTAAGACATCTCAATGTGTTCTATCCTACCATGGAACACTGGGTTCCTACCTAATTGTATGTTGCTCATGTTGTCACAGTGAATGACAACTAGACCATCTCCCTACATATCTAAATCACCCAATAACTTTTGTAGCCATACCACCTCACATCCTACTATAGTAGTACCTCTATACTCAATATCTCTACTTGATAAAGCAACCACAGGTTGCTTTTTTCTATTCCACATAACTACTGCATTACTAAGGAAAAACAAGAATCCATTGGTAGATCTTCTATCAGACATGCTAATAGCCCAATTTGCATGTGTATCCAAACACTTGTATATTATTTCTTGCCTCATAAAAAAGTCAATGTAAAGTTGACTTCATATACCTCAATATGCGTCCAATTTGCATGTCTATCCAAACACTTGTATATTATTTCTTGCCTCATAAAAAAGTCAATGTAAAGTTGACTTCATATACCTCATAAAAAAGTCAATGTAAATTTGACTTCATATACCTCAATATGCGTCTAATTGCATACAAATGAGACTTTCTAGGCATCTACATAAACACATTGACAAGACCAACATCATAACTCAAGTCTAGTATTATGATACTCATGTAAATCGAGCTCTCCACTAGTATCCTCTTGAACATAGTAGTGTCTTCTATCTCATCCACAACATCATCACTCAACTTCACATTTTGCTCCAATGGCATTGAAAGAGACTTACATGCTGTCATGCCATACTTAGACAACATATCCAAGCCATACTACCTTTAGGACAGCCATAAACCATCATCACATCTGATCACCTTAATATCAAGAAAGTACCTCAGCTTACCCAAATCCTTCATCTCAAACTTCTTCTTCAAAAAGTCCTTAACTTCAGCAATCCCATTGTCATTATCACTTGCGATAATCAAATCATCCACATAGATTACTATGATGACTAAGACGGAATCTCCCTTTCTCACATAAAGTGAGTGATCAACATCATAAATATAAAATACAATGTTGATAAGATACTTTCCGATCTTGTTAGACTATGGTCTAGCTGATTGGTTTTGCCTATAGAGCACCTTCTTTAACCTACATACATATGTGGGATGCTCTAAATCCTTGTAACCTATTGGTTGCTCTATATACACATCTTTTTGTAATTCACCATGCAAGAAGGAAATCTTGATATCCATTTGCTGCAAACTCCATCTTTTGGCTATTGCCAAAGAAATCACACATCTAATATTTGCTATCTTAGAAACTCAACTAAATTTCTCTTCATAATCTATGCTATATGTTTGAGCATAGCCTTTTGTGACTAGCCTAGCCTTATACATGCTAATAGAACCATCTGCATTTTTCTTGATTTTGTAAATCCACTTACAACCAATAGCTTTCTTGCCCTTAGGCAATGGTACTAAATTCCATGTTTTATTGGCTTCTAATGCATCCATCTCCTCATCCATTGTTGCATCCCAATGAGTATGACTAACAACATCCTCAAAGAAAGTGGGCTCAATATCCTCAATCACCTTTATCATATAAGCACAACAGTGAGCTACATAACCTTCAAAACCAAATCTTTTAATAAGGTACCTAGCCCTAGTAGACTTTCGTATCACTAGATTACTCAGTGGAGCCTTTACATTGCTATGTGCTCTTTGTATACTTGGTGTCTTGGTTGAAGGAATACCAAGCTCATCATCCGAACTATTTGAACCATTAGAATCTCCATAAAATTCCAAATGACTAGTGGATGCATCATTAACATTTGACACTCTTTTCTTCCCTTTATCTTTACTTGCAACATTAGTAGATGAACTTAAAGATATTGGACCACTCCTTGGTCATCTGAGAGACTAAGGGCTAACTGTAGATGTAGTACCAAATGATATTTTTGGTCTACTAAGGGTCCGAGATTTGTTCTTCTCTTTCTATACATAACTATCATGATCATGATCATCATCTAATGCATCACCACTACATGCATACCGACTAATCATCCCATAAAAAATAATATCCTTGCTTACTTTAACCTCAATGTGATAGAATTATAACACCAAAACCCTTTTTTCTCTAAAGAGTATCCAATAAAAATACACTTTTTATCCTTTGGATCAAGCTTTTTTCACAAGTCATCTGGCACATGAACATATGTAATACAACTAAACACTTTCAAGTGTGACACATCTAGCTTCTTGCCTATAAATCATTTTTCAGGGGTCATTCCATGAATTACAGATGTGGAAGTTTTGTTCATAATATAGACATCAATATGAACAACTTCATACCAAAAATATTTTGGTATAATCTTTTTAGCCATCAATGCTTATGCAACTTTTGCAATATGCCTATTTTTTCTTTTTGCAATTTTGCTGAGGGGTATACCTACAATTAATCTGTCTCTTTATCCCATGAGACCTCAAGAAGTCACTAAACTCATTAGAGAGGTACTCGCCCCCCCTCCCCCTACATATGACCTCAAGCACTTAACTTTTAATCCTGTTTCTGTTTCAAGAGCAATCTTGAAAGTTTTGAAGTGCTCAAACACATCACTATTTTTCTTCATGAAATATACACATAAAATTTTTAAATAATAATTGATAAATGTGACAAAATATTTGTTGCCACCAAGGGATATGTTCTATGTAAGCCCTAAACATTTGTATGCACAACATCAATTGTATTCCTACTCACATATCTATCATGAAAAAAAGATTGTCTTAATTGCTTACCAAACTGACATGCTTCACACACTTTATGAAATTTTGCAACTCTAAAAGCAAGAAAGATTTCTACATCCCCAATTGCTCTGTTAAAATGGGCAAACATGGTTGCTTTCAATTTAGGGATAGATGCATCCAAAGTGAACATTCTACCATCTATCTTGCCTTTAGCAATCAATTTGTATGATTTCCATATTCCTCAATAAAGCAACCATCTATGTTGAATCTAGTTTGTAGACTCTATTTTTCCATCTATCCAACCGACAATAAATTCTTAGTAATAGAAGGCACATGTAGTACATCATATAAACTCTTCTTTTTGCCATTAGGCATGATTAGCGAAACCACATCTCTATGCTTAATATCATGCTGTGTGTCATCACCAGTGCTACATACATGTCCATGGAAACCTGTTGTCACCTCATCAAACCACTCACCATGCGGAGTCATATTATTAGATGCTTTTGAGTCTATATATCACTTGTCATCCTTGCCTTGCTTAGATGTATTCTTAGAAACATGTTGCATAGTAAATATCCTATCTCCTCGATCATCTTGTGTACCATTGGAAGATGCATAATTTCCATGGTGTCTGCCTTTGTTGTCCAATTTCGTGAAAAAATTTAGCATGTTAATACTTCTTAGAACTAAGCATTAAGCACTCCAAAACCATGCCAAAATGCATGAGAGTAAGGGCATATGCATAGCCAACCATCAGTAGGCACACTAGAGTTCAATATAGTTTTCAATGAGCTATAACTAAATAGTTGTATGCTCTCCCTGTGTAACTGCAACAAACCTGCTCTATTTTACAACCAAGATTTGATTCAATCATTCCACAAATGAGCTAAGAGCCACAATATCAATGTTATGGGGTCTTCTTTAATCCTTGACAAGTTGTTTGTCAACTACTAGAGTGTGTTGGTGGCTATCTTAGTCTGAGTCTGAGTAGAAGTAAATGCCAACATATAGGTGCAGTTCAGGCTTGATCATATAGCCTATTGATGTCTTCAGATTTGGTTTTCAACCAACAACCACAATGTTTGAACATTTAGATAATGTTTGCCTAGCTTTACATAACATTTCTCTTCATTCTTGAGCATTAAAGTATGGCATTTGATGGTTGATGCTACCCATTACACCCTCAAGAGACACAGGTGCAATCTATGAGCATCATGTTTTCTGATCTACTACAAATGCTAGTCATTAATGAGCTCACTAACAAGATCTAACACATGCCATTGATACTATATGTAAGCCTCAACAAGTCTTGAGAGTTGTAAGAGCTCCAACTCTGATGCATACCTTTCAAATGTCGGCTATGGCTTCCTTCCACTTCAGTCTTTTCCTCTTCAAGCTCCATTGACTTCATTGACTCCCATGTCGATCTCGCACGCTCAAGGTTTGATTGATTCATGGCTTTGATACCATGTCAAAGTTTAGAGGGAGAGAGAAAGACACATGCATTGAGAGAAACCCATACATAGAGAGTAGAGTACTCTCATGTTCTTCACCTTCATTATTCAGAACCTTTAGACTAAAGTCTGGTCACACACTACATAACAATCTAGGTCACTAACTATGGTTGAGTCTCTAACTCATTTATTACACCACACATGGCAGATGATGGAAGCTACGACTATAGCTATCAAGATAGTCGGTGACGGTGATCATGAGCTTGAATCTCAATAGATGCAATAGAGGTTAGCAAACATGCACATGGGTGAAGAAAATGTCATGTTGTAGGAAGTAACCTATATAACAGAAAGAAGCGAATCGTTGTCATTTCGAGCATGTCAATGTTTAGAGGCTAAAAAAATGCAACAAAAGTGGGTTGTACTTGGTCTGCCAAAGTTTAAGTACACTGATCTAGGACATGTTTGTTTCGGTTGTTGGTTTTAGAAACGAGAAAAGTTTTTGTTTATGTGACATGCCAAAAATAGTTTTGGACCTTTGTAGTTGATACATTCAGACATATGGGGTCTTGCCCATAATGCATCTTTTGGTGGTTCTAGGTATTATGTGTCATTTATCAATGATTTCAAAAAATAAACATGGTTGTATATCTTGAAGCACAAGGATGAGGTGCTTGACGTATTCAAGGATTTTAAGACACATGCTGAAAATGAGTTTCGATGTTATATATCATGTTTGAGATTTGATGGAGGTGGAGAATATGTCTCTAGAAATTTTGACACGTACTTGGAAAAATATGGCATAAAAAGGTAGCTCACATGCAATTACACACCACAATAGAATGGTGTGGTAGAGAGAAATAATTGTGTACTTATGGAAGTTGACATGTCAATGCTTAATGAAAAGAACTTTCCAAATGCTTACTTGGTTGAAGCAATTGTCACTGTTGTATATGTACTGAACAGAACACCTATAGCTGGAATTCATGACTTAACTCCGTATGAGAAATTGTATGGGCACAAGCCCAACATCAACCACATTAAATTGTTTGGTTGCATTGCTTACACACATGTACCTGATGAAAAGAGAAAGAAGTTAGATCCAAAAGTTGTAAAGAGTGTCTTTCTTGGCTATGCACAAGATAGAAAAGCATACAAGTATTATAATCTATCCACTTGGGAGACCTTGATTAGCAAGGATGTAGTGTTTGATGAGATGACATCATGGTATGGTGGTTCAAATGCAATGGTTTTTGATCAACCAGCTAGCCCTACTCATGCTAAAAATTATCCTTCAACTAGTGCTACCATGGTCCAGACCTACAATTAATGGTTCTTTTATTGTTAGTCCTTGGACATGACGATTAGGTAGTCATGTTTTTGCATCCACTAACACAGATATGTCAATGAGGGGGAGAGTAGATAAAGGCAAAGAGAAGATGTTTGATGATGTAACTAAATTGCTTATAGTTGGATATGAGTCAATTGATTGTGATAGTCTTGATAGTGAATTGAGCATACCATCAATTATGACTCTTGGTGAAGCAGGTATATGCCACCTTATAAGAGGCAAGTGTAGAGTGAACCAAAACGAAGAAGGTCTGAAAAGATTAGGACATCAGTTGATGAGTAAAGTGTCAGGTTGTAGAGAGCATACAAGGTTCAGTGAGGTAGCTGCAGATGAAAATTGGTTTACTGCCATAGATGAAGAATATGCAGCACAATGGCTGAAAATGAAACATGGGATTTGGTTAGTTTGCCTAAAGGAAAAACACCCATTGGTTGTAAATGGATTTATAAAGTGAAATGCAACTCACATGGTTCATTGGAAAGATATAAGGCCTGACTGGTTGCAAAGGGATATGCACATTAGTATGGCTTAGGCTATGAGGAGACTTTCAACCCGGTTGTAAAGATGGAAACTATAAGAATAGTCATTGCATTAGCAACTTCTAAGGGATGGATGTTATGGTAGGTGGATGTCAAAAATGCTTTTTTAAATGTTGATTTGCTTGAGGATGTGTATATGGAATAGCCTGAGGGCTATGTACATGCTAACTATTTGACACATGTATGTAGGCTGAAAAAGGCCTTGTATGGGCTAAAGTAGGCACTGAAAGAGCATGGAATACTTGTATCGGTACTTATTTATAGTAGCTTTGTTTTTAGATGGATCATGCAAACCATAGCTTGTTTAGAAGACAGAGAATGGTTATGTTTTCTTGGTGATTTATGTGGATGATTTGATCATCACAGGAGATGATGATAATGGCATTGCTGAAATTAAGTCATGGTTACAAGATAAATTCAAGGCAAAGGATCTTAGAGAGCTAAAATACTTTATTGGGGATTGAGGTTATGTCTACACCTCAAGGTATATGGCTGTCACAAAAATAGTATGCTCATGATATGTTTTTGAAATATGGCATGATGGAGTGTAAAGCCATGGAAACACCATTGGATTATAATGTCAAACTTGTAGTTGATGTTGGGAATGTAATAGAGAATGTCACTATGTATAGACATATGGTAGGGAACTTGATTTATCTCACTATCACTTGTCCTGACCTCAGTTATGCAGTGGGGCTAATTAGCCATTTATCTAGAAGCCTTATAATCCACATTTGGATGCAGTTAAGAGGATTATGCATCATGTGAAGGGTACTGCTGATTATGGGCTCTTTCATGAGCATGGAAAGTCACTTGAATTAACAAGTTATAAAGATGCAGATTAGGTTGGTTGTGCCTATGACATAAGGTCAACTAGTGGTTATACTTTTAGCCTGGGTAGTAGTATGAGCAACTAGAGTAGTAAAAGAAGAAACTAACAATTACTTTATCTAGTACTATAGAGGCAGACTATAGGGGTGCAACCTTAACAACATGTGAAGCAGTTTGGCTTGTGAAATTGCTACACGACTTGGATATACAATTAGACAGGAAGGTCACATTGCATTATGATAATCTCAGTAGTGTGATGTTGGCTAGCAACCTTGTCTATCATGCTAGATCCAAATATGTAGAGGTTTGTTACCACTTCATCAAAGGGATATGGTACTTGTTAGATAGATTAATCTACTCCATGTGAAGACAAAAGAATAGGCAGTATCACTCAATGGAGTCTTTGCATTGACTCGTGCTCTCTGCACACCTGGAGTCCTCACTGAAGGAATGCCAAGCTCATCATCCAAGCTCTCTGAGCCACTGGAGTCTTCATCAAGAATTGCATCAATTCCATCTGACGCTTTATTCTTTCCTTTGTCTTTACTTGTAGTGCTACTAGATGCACCTGAAGATGTAGAGATACTCCTTAGTCTCCCAGACCAAGGACTTCCAGATGATATCTCTGGTCCACTAAGAGTCTGTGATTCTTGCTTTTCAGCCTACACATGAGTGGCATGATCATCATCATCATCATCCAATGCGTCACCACTAGATGCATACCAACTACTCATTTCATCAAAGATGACATCCCTGCTCACTCTGAACTTACATGTGACAGGGTTATAACAGCGATACCCTTTCTGCTCTAAAGAGTATCCAATAAAAACACATTTTTCTGCCTTTGGATCAAGCTTCTTCCGTAGCTCATCTGGCACATGAACGTATGCAACACAGCCAAATACCTTCAAGTGCGATACATCAGGCTTCTTGCCAGTAAAGCATTCTTCAGGAGTCATCCCATGAACTGCAGCTGTGGGAGTTCTGTTCATAATATAAACAGCAGTATGAACAGCCTCAGACAAAAAATGCTTAGGCATATTCTTTTCAGCCCCATCAAGGCGCGTGCAACTTCTGCAATATGCATGTTTTTCCTTTGTGCAACCCCATTTTGCTGTGGGGTATATCTGCATGTGAACTGTCTCTTTATCCCATGAGACCTCAGAAAATCATTGAACTCATTCGAGAGGTACTCTCCCCCTCCATCTGACCTCAAGCACTTTACTTTCAAGCCTGTTTCTCTTTCAACTGCAGCCTTGAAAGTTCTAAAGTGCTCAAACACTTCACTCTTTTCCTTCATAAAATATACCCACAGCTTTCTAGAACAATCATCAATGAATGTGACAAAGTATGAACTACCTCCAAGAGATACATTTTGTGTAGGCCCCCAAATGTCTGTATGCACAACATCAAGGATATTTCTGCTTACATCTCTGTCATGTGAAAAGGGTTGTCTTGCCTGCTTACCAAACTGACATGCTTCACATACCTTATGAAATTTTGCAACTCTAAATGTAGGCAAACCTGTAACCAACCCTTTGGACTGCATTAATTTCAGCCTTTGTAAATTTGCATGTCCAATGCGTTTGTGCCAAATTTCAATATTTGCAACAACACCTTTTCCTTTAGCATACATAGTAGCATTCATAGTAGGAATTCCAGCATCCAGAGTAAACATACGTCCAACTCTACTTCCCTTTGCTACCAACCTGCACTTGTCATTGAAGTCTTCTACAAAGCAGCCCTTTGCATTAAATCTGACTTGTAGCCCTTGCTCTATCATTTGACCGACTGACACCAAGTTCTTTGTAATAGATGGCACATGTAATATATCTGAAAGACTCTTTGTCTTACCATCATGCAAGGACAAGGAAACTTTTCCAATGCGTGAAATTGGGTGGCATGAATCATCACCCGTCTGTACATAACCTGCATTTTGCAAATCCTGCATCTCTCCAAACCATTCTGCATGGCTGGTCATATGATTGGATGCATCTGAATCAACATACCAAACATCATCATGTGTTCCCTTTCCTGTAACAGCATTTAGCATATGCTACATAACAAACAGACGTTCATTTTTCTCTTCATTCTGTCGTGAAGACAATGCATAGTTTCCTTGCTGCAACTTACCACTGCGAATATCATCTTTCTTAGCATAACATTAGGCTGCAATATGAACTGTTTTGCCACAGTAGTGACACACAATACCAGAGTTGTTAGAACCTCTGTTCTGCCATCCACCTTTTCCTCTAAAGCTCCCCTTGCCTCTAAAGTTACCACGACCTCTTGAGAGCTGCATATCGCCAAATTGCTGATTCAATCTGTTTTGATGGTTGTCACTACCACGTCCTGTACGACAGCCTCTTGAAGAGAACCTGCCACGTCCCCTTCCTGAACTGGAGTAGAAAGCTTGGACCTGTTCACCACTTCTTTCAGATGTCTCACTTTGCATGTTGATCTCTTCAGTGATCATAAGGGAGACCAACTCATTGAAATCTGGAAATGGCTTTCTGACATATACGGAAGTTACAAAAGACTTCCAAGCCTTTTCATTGTTAAGTCCACCCAAGGTAGACGACATCAAATCATCATCATTGGGCATTGGATCAATCGCTGCCAATGCATCTGCAATGCTCCTTACCTTCAGTGCGCATACTCATTGATAGACATCTTCCCTTTCTTCAATGTATTCAACTCTTGCTTGAGTTGAATCTTTCGTGCCTTTGTATTTACGGAAAACATACTTTCAAGTATGGTCCAAGCTGCATATGAATTCTCTCCATTTCTAATATGTCCCAACATATTATTGTCAATTACTGCAGATAGCCAATACATGACCTTCTTGTCTTTTGCATTCCATTTCTTCCGTGCCTTTGTCTCTTCTGAAGTTGGAGGATCACTCACCTCCGGCTTCTTTTCTTCACTTGAAACAAACTCGTAGAGGCCTTTTCCAATAAGGAAGTTCGTGACACGGAACTTCCATGAAGGGTAGTTGTTCTTGTCGAGCTTCTCAATGATGGGGCTTCCACTATTCTCTGCCATTATCACAAAACTAATACCAAACAGTCGACCTGTAGTGCACAGCAATACACCGGACAGCCTTTTTCACTGTCTGCTCAACAGTATATGCAATTTGCAAACTGTTTGCAGATAAACCTTATGTTTGCTTCCTGCAAACACCTCAAGAATTACAGATTCGCAATCTGTAACCTGTGCACCCACTTTCGGTCAAAACAACCGAAATCACAGTGTATCCTGAAACTGTTGTCCGCAACCTTGCAGCTCTAAAACGGGGCCTGAAACGGCCTCAGATGCCCAAAACAACTGCAGGAAAGCCCTAAAGGGATTATCTGCAGAATACACAGTGCTCTTTGTGCACACCAAATCTCACTGCAATATGAGATTTTTGCTTTGCTCTACTTCCGGTGCCTCCACAGGCACTATCCAAGCGAAAGAGTGGAAGGATGGGAGAGCTTCTTACCCATGGCTTGCTTGCTCGAACCTTGCTTCTTCTCCTTTACTTCAGCCTTCAAAATCAGCCTCTCTCAATGGTGCGTTTCTGATACTATGTCAAGAATCACGTGGTGGGGAGACTTGCTCAAGATGCTGCGCCGAACACACACAAAATGCACAAGGAGAAGCTCACTCAAGAGATAAGAAGAGAGATGGAGGCCAAAACGTTTTCTTGCTGGTTTCTTCTTCTTCTTCCACACTCTTTACAATGTACACAAAGTATAGATAAGATACAACATAAAGGAAAGTGGCCTACTAAGTCAAACAATGCATAACCGACTACACTAGTCGACTGGCGCTATAACTATGCTAGTTGTAAATAGGTGTAACAACCTGAATATAATAAGTAACGAGTCAGTGGCCATGTGAGAGTCATAATGACCACTGATGTGCTAAGTGTAGACGTGTGGACCCATCTAACCAGGCGGTGCATCATCAATGTCCGCATGTGTTGAGCTTGTCATCTCAACAGTTATACCACATTTATTGACAAACAATCTTCTCTTATTGCACCCATTCCAGTGGCCAGGAATAAGAAGAAAGAGTTAATGTTAGAGAGTATAAATGAAGACTTAGCTAAGTATCAAGTAGAGATAAACTCATCCATTAGAGCCACTAATCATGGACAAAAGGATGGGAATTATGGTAATGTAC
Organism: Lygodium microphyllum; assembly: GCF_053477565.2. Taxonomy (NCBI): domain Eukaryota; kingdom Viridiplantae; phylum Streptophyta; class Polypodiopsida; order Schizaeales; family Lygodiaceae; genus Lygodium; species Lygodium microphyllum. Next base: position 23,107,598 of record NC_141150.1, read on the forward strand.
ATGAAGAATCACAATGGCTAAGAGACCCTATTGATGAGGTACATATATTTGAAGTGAATGGATTGCATGACTCAAAAAAATTCCAACAACTTTCTCATAGGATTGAATGCATGAAAGAGGGTACCATTCAATTGAATAAAATGATTGATGAGTGACAAGTTTGGACAAATGGTCAATCAATTTGAGAAGTTTGGACACCATAATCAATTGTTGGACCCTAAGTTTGATAAGATAGTCTCCATTCTCAGTAACCTGGATAATAAGTGGCAAAGCACTCTAGCTTTCAATGATAATGGGGTATCGATTCCACATGACAATGTGAAGTCAAGGGTAGCCCATCGGCTTATACACTCAACCTATGAACAAGGTGGTTTATCAAGAGTTAGAGAAATATTCCAGCCTCCTTCTAACTCTTGGAATAGAGGAAGATTAAACTTTGAATCTTCAAAGGATCATGGACAGCCTAAAAAAGCTATCAACACACTGAAAAAGAAAAAGACATTCATAGGCGTGACTCATTCTATATGCAATTTTATCCATAAAACTCACAAATACCTAATGCAAATAATACACAAGGTCAACACCTTCATGAAGATTCAAGGAGAGAGAACAAAGTTTAGCATGATGATTATATTAAGGAAACGATTTCACTATTTATCCCTCTCATAGTCATCAGCCATGTACTACTAACTCACGTGATCATTACTCCTTTGGAAATAAGAAGAATGGTCAACAATCCTTTAACAACAACCATGGATAGCTAATATTGGATAATCTCTCTCCAAGGTAGCAATCAAATGGTTCACCTAACAAAAATAGTCATCATTACCACTATGATAGAGAGTACAAAGAGAAACTTAGCATACCATATTTCAAAGGGGACAATTCCTCACCAACAAAGCTTGAAAAATGGATTAACAAATTAGAAATGTATTTCACCCTCTATCCGCACCATGATGAGGCAAAGATTTGCTATGCAACTTTACATTTAGAGAGATTAGACAAGTCTTTTATACATGAGAGGACTTTAAATTAGCCATGACACATGCTTTTGTATCTCCAATGGAAAAATAAAGGTTGAAAAGAAGTGGTATGATCTTAGATAGCAAGGCTCTATAGTTAGGGAGTATTCTAGCAAGTTCCTAAACCTTTGTATGTATGTTGAGAGCATTTCTAATTCAACCAAGTTGAATAAGTATATATTTGGATTAGATCTAAACCTTTCAGTAGAGGTGGGGCATTAAGCTTGCAAATGTACACTCAGACATACTATATGTTGATGAGAACTATAGAAAAAAATATACAAAGAGAGGTGGGGCATTAAGCTTGCAAATGTACACTCAGACATACTATATGTTGATGAGAACTATAGAAAAAAATATACAAAGAGAAGTGAACTCTTTTTAGCCCAAGATAGGAGCCACTATTCACTCAAATCAGCCAACCAAGTTTGGAAAATAGTTCACAACCAACAAAGAGAAGCTTATAGACATGAGAACAAGGCTTCAAACACTTTTAACAAGATTCCCACATATCCTATAGCATATACTTCCAAGAAAGGGAACAAATTTAGATATAATGCTGCTCCAAAAGGGAACTTCAAGAGAGATGAATGTGGAGCTAAAAAGACACCCAATACCATTAGTACTAAGCCCTTCTTTAATGACAAGCTGAAAGGACTATGTTTCAAATGTGAAGAAAAGTGGCCATGTGATCATAAACAAAAGTGCAAAGCTAATAGTGCAAAGTTTAATATGGTGATAATAGAAGATTCCGATGAATATGAAGCCCATGAAGAAGGTCAAATGCAAGATGAGGCAACTCTTACTTGTGATGAGGTGCATGACCACGATGATTAGTTTGTACAAGAGGATTTAGAGCCAATCAACATGTTTCCATTTGATCTAGTGGATTACCATTGGATAATTCTTCAACTCTTGCATGCTTAGCTCACCTATGCTATGTTTTATATCCCAAGTTGCTTGAATGGGTTGTAAAGAATTTTCTTCCAAAGCTAGGATCTCTTGATGGCATATAGCCAGTGAATGTTTCTACCATAAAAGAGCACAACAAATGTAAAATGGTAACCACCAGAATCAAATCATGAATGAAAGAGAAGAAGAAGAAGATGATGATTCCAAGCATCTTCTTCCAAAGCTAAGTACTTGAGTGGTACAGTAGGTCAATGGATAGATACCTAGTTGACCTTAGAGGAGTGAAAAAGTAAAGTGAAATGTGAGCTTGAAATTGAGTAGCTATGCTGCCCTATTCTAGGGTTTTTGATAGGAGACTAAACTTTTCTATGTTGCAGCTCGTAGAGTTGATGATTCAAAGTGATACTTGGTGGGGAGCAAGCTTGGATATGGAGCTCAAATTTCCCTATAACTGTAGGATAAATCATGGAGCAAGCTGACGACGAGAGTTGTATGACCACGTTCAAGGACAATTTTGACAGTGTGACAGGAAACGTGCAATGCTGAGCAATGGGGAGGCCAATGTCTCACTGTAATGGGCCGGGAGTTCAAGAATGTTTCCCCAAAAATGAGCTTGGAGAGATATGGCCTGTATGTGGAGATCCAACTCATCCAAGTCAAGTAGGTGCTATTGTCCATAGACATAGTTATGGTAGCAACTTTGAAAAGAGTTAATGCTAAAGCTATAGTCTCCAATGTCAATGATTGAGGTGCGAGGGAGGAGCTCTGGAAGTAGATAAACACTTCTCCAGAAGAAAGTTCAGAGAGATTTGGCCCGTGGACAGAGATATGAAAGCTTCAAGCTAACAGGGTGCTATTGGCTATGGCTGCCACGGAAGCTTCATTGAAGATAGGAATGAAAATGAAGTTGGAGATGGGGTCTAGCACTCAAACTGAGCTAAGCAGAGATGGAGAGGAGCTAACCCATGCTCAGCTAGGCTTTGATACCATGTGGAAAGTTCAGATCTAGATTATGTCATAAGATGCAGATCTAGAGTAGGGCAGATGCTATGGCAGGTGGAAGATGAAGACCAAACTCATGATGAAATAGATAAGTAGAGAAAAACTATTACACAAGTGAATTAGGTTCCAAGATGGTAGCTTGGACTCATAAACACAATAGGACCGGCATGCCCTTATAGTTTTCAGCATTTTTTTTTGCATAGATCTTTTGTTCATTGCAAGTCTTCTTGTCCTTATCAATGTAGGCTAGCTTGTTCTTTTTGGTCATGTACTTGTTCTTCACTTTGCTCTTATGGTTTGCATGGTTGATCTTCTTCTTATCCTTCTTTTTCTTTTTCTCCACTGCTTTGATCTTTTAGTCTTCATGGTCCTCTTGGTCTGCTTCTTAGTGGCAAAACCTTCCAATGGAGTGAGATGGAAGAGGAGCTTGATGATGATATTTGATTGAATATTCCAAGTCTTCCAAATAATTCAGAAAACCTATAAACAAGCCCCCTTATAGGTTGTCAAAGTAAAAAAGAGAAGAAGTGGAGAAACAAGTTAAATACTTGTTGGAAATGGTGTTTATTCAACCTAGTCAGTTACCCTTTGCTTCACCTGTACTATTTGTTAAGAAGAAAGATGGATCCTATAGGATATGCATGTGATTACAGGGACCTCAACAAGAGCACTTTAAAGAATAGGTTTCTAATTCCCCACATTGATGATTTGTTGGATGAAATCAAGGATGCAAAGGTGTTTACCAAGATTGACTTAAGGTCAAGCTACTAGAAACGAGGATGAAGGAAGGTGATGAGTACGAGACAACTTCATAGAAAGGGGTCTCTACCACTTCTTGGTTATGCCATTTGAGCTTTCCAATACACTTGTACTTTTTAGGCTCTTATGAACAAGGTTCTATAGCCATTCTTGTGTAAATTTATTTTGGTATTCTTTGATGATATTGTTATATACAACAGGAATAGTGTAGATCATTCATGACATGTTTGTGTAGTTCTTTTTACATTGAGATGACACAAGATTTTTGCAAAGGAAAGCAAGTATACTTTTATAGCTAGTGAGGTAGAATATTTGGGTTACATTGTGGGTGAGAAAAGGATCAAGGTGGATCCAAATAAGATATAATGTATTAAAGATTGGCCCATGCCACAAAATTCTACTTCACTAAGAGGATTTCTAGGGCTATCTTCTTTCTATTGGAGATTCATCAAGAATTATGCCCATGTAGCAAATACTCTCATTGATAGATTGAAGAAAGATGCTTTCTTTTGGGATGCTACATCCATGAAGAGTTTTGAAGAGCTAAAAAGTATCCTTATTTTTGCACCTATTTAGTGTGCCTAGCTTTTCTAAAGAATTCACCATCTATGTTGATGCTAGTGGGCCATGGTATTGGGGTTGTTCTATACCAAGAACATCATGTTACTACCTATAAGAGTAGAAAGTTGGATGGCAAAGAAAGATAACTCCACATCTATGAGTAGGAAGAAGTGGCATCACTACATTTATGATAGCCATTTCAAAGTCAAAAGTGATCATCAAGTGTTAAAGTATTTTCTTTCACACCTAACCTATCTCCTAAGCAAAGAAGATGGTTATCTACATTACAAGGATATGACTTTGAGATCTCTTATATGATAGGCAAGGATAATGTAGTGGCAGATCCATTATCTAAGATGTGGACATGTTTTGTTTCTACTATTTCTACTCTCTACAAAGATTGGATTCAAGACATACATGAATAATATTTGTTAGATAAGAAAATAAATAACATCATGAAGGAATTACAAAAAGGCAATGAATCTAGATTTTCCAACTTCAAGTGACAAAATGGACTTCTTTGGTTCAAAGGTAGAGTATGTTTGACTCCTCAATTATCTTTTAAGCAAAGGATCTTATATGAGATGCATTCTTCTCCTTTGGTAAGGCATAGTAGTTTGTTTGAAATCTTTGATAAGATCCATACATGTTTACATTTGGAAGGATATTCGAAAGACGTCAAAGAATATGTGATGCAATGCTTACCATGCCAACAGAATAAAGATTCCAATTTGTTGTCTAGTAGTCTACTTCAACCATTACCCATTCCATATGGTAAATAGACTGATACCATCATGGATTTTATTGGAGGACTACCTACCACTAAGCAATATTGGAATGGTATTTTTGTTGTGGTTGATCATCTTACCAAATCAGCCCATTTTATAGCCTCGAAAGTCTAGTATTCAGTCAAACAAGTGGTAGCAAATTAGTTTATGGAAGGAATTTTCAGACTTCATGGTTTACCTATGAAGATTGTTTCTGATAGAGATATAAAATTCATGGAGAACTTTTGGAAAAGCCTTTTTACTTCCATGGGAACAAACTAACTCTAAGTACAGCTTACCATCTACAAAATGACGGTCAATCTGAAAGAGTCAATTAGTGTTGGAAGTCCGATTGCGACACTTTTCCCATAACAGAGAAAATATATGGGATCGTTGGATTCATCTTGTAGATTTTTTGCTACAATAACACATACTAGATGAATATAGGCATGTCACCCATTGAGGCTTTATATGGCTATAAGGTTCAATTACCTTCAGCATTGTTTCATGATGAACTAAATCCCCTTGCTAGGAGGAGCTAGAAAAGAAGGAGGCCCTAATGAAGAAATGTAAGAAAAATATTTGAAAATCCCAAGAAACTATGAAATCTTATGTTGATGATAAGTGAAGGTATATGGACTTTGAAGAGGGAGAATGGGTCTTCTTGAAACTATCTAGGTCTTGTTATGCTTCTCTAAAGGTGGACATGATAAGCTTGATCATCACTATTATGGTCCATATCAAATTTCAAGAAAAGTTGGATATCTTACCTACCAACTTAATTTTCCTTCAATGACCCATATTCACAATGTTTTTATGTCTCTTAGCTCAAAAAGTATATTGGTCATGATATTCAAGTTCTTGAAGAACCACCTTCCCTTGATAAGGATCGGTTAATCATTAATGGATCCCAGAGAATTGTTGGAAAGTAGGAGAAGGTTCTAAGAAACCATATTATCATGGAATATCTTATTAAATGGAAGGGATTTCCTATGGAAAAATATTCTTGGCAGCATGCTTTGTATTTGGAACAATTTCCATGGCTTCTCCAAGAGGATACTAGCTCATTGAATAATGTTGGACAACTTGATGAATAAAATTTCTACATTCAAAATAATTGGCCTACTAATGTCAAAATTGAATTTTGAAGCCATGGATGGATACATAGTGAATTATACTTCATTTGTATATCTCATATGTGCCAATCTGACATGTCTATCTAAAGTTATGGGCCATTTTCTACAGCTACCCTATTCAGGATAGAATTCCGTTTGAACTTGATGAGGCTTTTCCAAGGTTATCTAGTATTGGGCCTTCTCTAGTCACTTCTACCATTCATTTAGCTTCTCAATCCTTCAAGTTTTGATAACAAAACTTTTGGGTAGGGATGGATTGTAATAAAATAATTTTTGTACCCTTTTAGCTTAGGAAAAAAAATATCTTGATTGGGGTTGGAGTATAAAAGCCACTACCAAACTAACCCCACTAGGCATTTCCTCTAGGGTGGCTTTTTCCCTTTTCAATATTTTCTTAGGGCCCTCCCCTTGAGTATTTGCATTATTTGTAAGATGATTTATTGGCCCAAGTTGTTAGCTGCCTCACTGAGTGAACTAATTCTACTCCAATATCTATTGGCCATATATCTTAACTTCCCACATATATCACACTTCACATGAGGAAAATTCCATGTGAGGTACTAATCACCACACTAATTATAGCTAAATCTTGATGGACCTGCATAATTAGGCTTTTTAGTATCCATCATATTTTGCTGACATTTCAAGAAATTAAACATCCACTGCTATTTGTTGATATTGTTTAGTAATCATATCAGTCTAATGTCTCATCATGTCCTTGACTTTCTCTACAATATTTAATGCAAAGGATTTGTAACTAATGGCATCAAGAGCCAACCCCACACTAGGTTTTACAATTTGTAAAGGGGCTAGTGGTTACATGGGCCCTTAGTTTACGATGGATGCATGTCGCTGCTCATAAACATCATAGATGTTGGTTGGGCAACATTTGGCCCTATAGGAGCAGGTAACTAAGACAACTCTTGATTTAGGGTTCCTTGATTTTGCAACACTATGTTCCTAAGTAATGTAGGTAATAAATTGTTACTTGTTAGTACTACATTTGACATCATCCCAATAACACTAAGAGGACTTGCCCTCTTGCTGCATAGGTAGCTTAAACTCTTTACTTGACCCCTTCTACTACTATTATAGCTACATCTAAATCATTTAGTGTCATGTTGCTCAAGTGAAGTTGAATCATAAAACCCAACCCTCTTAAGAAGAATTGCAATTGAGTGGCAAAAGGTAATTGGATAGTGTTACCAAGCAATGAAAAAATTCTTATCGCTTCTAAGAATATGCTTTTCGCACTATCATTAAAACTCTTTCCAAGTCTCGTTTAGGACATGCGACCTCAAGCCCCAAGAGGAACACCAATAAAATGGGGAATCTACTACAAGAAAATCTATATTGTGATAATCAACAAATATCTTTTTCATATTTTATATGTCCAACACAAGGAAACGAACACCAGGAATAAGAAATCTTCATGCAACTTCATAGAAACAATTCTCCCACGAGAATACACCACTTTGAATGGAAGTCATTACATAGTATTCTTCTTCAAAAGTTCCATAGCCTTCTCTCACAATCTCTCATTCATAGATACATTGTTTTGCATAGATTTGGCTATCTCTCACTCACTCACTCACTCACTCTCATAGATACTTTTTCTCAATTGTACAATGAAATAATCAAGAATAATAATTCATAAAACATATTTGGTCATGGATACCCCTCTCAAGAGGTATGTCTGATATGAAAGGTCACTAAAGCCACTACAGTGTCTCTTTGTAGGTAATCAGTGTCACTGTCACTTCAGTCTTTACTTCAAGTCTTTAGCAACTACTTCTTCTACTTCTTAGAGCTAATTTAAACTTATATTCATCCCTTCCCAAGGTTTCAAAACTTTTTCAAGCTACACATTCATCCCACATCACACTTACAGAGGCATACAAAACATAACAAAACAAAGACAAAGGCTCTATAGAAGCTCAAGAGAGGGTTTACAGTACCATATAGAAGGTCATCAGAAAGCCTTGAGCTTACTTAAATCATTCAAAACTATCAAGAATCAATCAATAAGCATACAAACACTCTTAAAATTTATCAATCATTGTTCCAACCCCTCATACATAAGGAAAATAGAACAAAACAGAAGGTCAATATACTCAATCAGAACCAATCAAACACTAACAAGACATCAATAGAACATGTCAAAACATCATATCTCCACTATAAAACATCATAAGATTCCAAAAAATAATATATATCATCCAAAACACTCCCAAACACTTCCAAAACAACTAATCATCATTCAAAATCCATCAAAAATCAACCATTCAATCCACAAAAACAACAAAAGTTGACAAAATAATCAAGTCATTTTAACCCTCAGCATATCTCGACACTTAATTAGGGAGCGTCATCGTGAACAAAAAAAAAGAGAATATAAGTTCAAAATATAGCTCATCTCAATATTCTTAAGCATGTTCAATAAACACCATCCAAATATGACCCCAACTCATAACGTGTATCTAATAAAGAATTGCAATGAAAGGAAAACACATTTATTCATTATCTCAAGTTTGGAATGGAAAAGCATGAGAAAATGTTAAAGGATATAAGAGGTTCTGCATTTTTGCATCTTGAGCTATCCATTCAGAATTATCATCACCACGAATCTTCAAAAAGACATCTTCTTGAATAGTGTTGAATCTCCAACCACCATAACCCCACCATAAACAAAATAACCATTACACAGATACTTACAAAATGTCCATCTAAACGGCACCTTCAAATGAGATATCATTATGAATCATAAAAAATTACATTCATGGGTATCAATGAAGACGATCCCTTTTGAAGGCTTGGTGACTACAAAAGCGATCTATAGATAAAGATTCATCTACAAAGTTTTGGGAGGATTTTGGAAAAATTGCAAACAACACATCCTCTCCACCAAGACAATATATTTGCTAGGTAAACAAAGAGCATGAAAGTACAATATATCCAACTGTTGAGGATCAATGGTCACATTCACATTCATGCAAAACTTTGGTATCAACTTTTGATCATTATTGAATGCCTATGCATATACACTAGATACCAAGCTAAGTGAGCAGTCAATCTCACTGAAGGATTTGAACACTGTGAATGTTGCTATGCAAAATAAAGATAGTTCTAGAAAGCTTGGCTAGCAGTCATCCATTCTCTTGGAATCAATGGATAATTGAACTGAGGTCTAGTAATTGAATCTCTTGCACTCCATCCTCATCTTCTAGGAATCGTTTGATCAAAGTTTGCATACACATTAACTAACTGAGGGGGTTGTGGATAGAAGTAGTAGGAGAGGGAAGAGGAACCAATGAAAGAGGATGAAGGCATGGGTAAGAAAAAATCATAAAAGGAAGAATGTGCTAAAGAGGGATTATTTGAAAACTTAAGAGAATCGATTAAAAATGTTGTTAATAAATAGGCTAAAAAAATGGAAGGAATATTTATAGATGGGGAAGGAAAAGAAGGAGGAGGGGAAAATACTTGATCCTCAATAAAAGAAAACTGAATGAAAATAGGAATTTGAGGAGCACCTTGAGGTTGAAAAAGAAGAGGTAAAATAATTGGTGAGTTAGATTTATAAAGGGAAAGATAAGCATCATATCTATGGGCCATCTGTTGATAATAAGATGGCCCATAGATTGAACTGATTGAACTAAGATAGATCGATGATGGTAAGCATCAAAGAAATATGAATCGAAAGGAGGTTGTTTTGAAAGGTAGGCTAAGAGATCCACCCTCAAGTTGGTGAGTGTTCTGCACATGAACAAAGGATTTGTTTTTTCGTTGATTCACGATCAGAGAGTCAATCATTGTATGCCAAGAGGTCTCAAGGCAATCAGCCACTTTAGAAGAATAGGCTTGGAACATTTGATCAAATTGCAACTCCAAATATCTAACATACAATAAAGCTTGTAATACCACATCCCCTACATACCAAGTTAAATCTTCATCATCTGGGATTAATAAATCACCTCTCAAGAATATATTATACATCATCATAGTGTTTGTAGTCACAGAGTCTTCAAAAACCATTCTAGACACTTTATTCAATAAGTCAACAAGCCAAGCTCCACTCCAACCATCCTCTCGAAGAGGCCAATCCATCATTGAAATCTTGATATAGAAGGTTAGCTTGTGTTGCTGATAATGAACAAAGAAAGAGTGGTCTGGAGGAACAAACTTCTAAAACTGCTCAAATGAAATCCACAATAAATCCATTATGGATTGAAGTCTTTCCACCTTAGCTTGGAATAAGGGGCATAAGGTAGCATTTCTTTGGAGTATCACCAAATCCATAGGGAATAAGGAAGGAACTAGTTGTACAATAGGACTTTGCAAAGTAGAAAAACGGGACTGAGCCAACTGTTTCTTAAGTTGTTGAATCTGAATGTTACTTTGTTCGAGGGTGGTATTAGCTGATTTAAGCTCTTTTGCCTTGTCAGCTATCAAAGCTCTAAGATCTTGAGACTCCTACAACAATCTATGTTGAGATGGCAAGCTCAACATGTGTGGATATTGATGATGGACCACGTGGCTAGATGGGTCTGCACGTCTACACTTAGCACATTGGTGGTCATTATGATACTCACATGGCCATTGACTTATCACTTATTATATTTAGTTTGTTACACCTACCTATAGCTGGCAAAGATATAGCGCCAGTCGATTAGTGTAGTTTGTTATGCACTGCTTGACTTAACAGGCCACTTTCCTTTATGTTGTATCTTATCTATACTTTGTGTACATTGTATAGTGTGTGGAAGAAGAAGAAAAAAATCAGCAAGAAAATATTTTGGCCTCCATCTCTCTTCTTGTGTTCTTGAGTGAGCTTTCTCTTGTATATACAATGTGTGTTTGGCCCAACAACTTAAGCAAGTCCTCCCACCACACGATTCTTGACATGGTATCAAAGTCGCGCCACTGAGAGAGGCTCATTTTGAAGGTTGAAGTGAAGAAAAAGAAGCAAGTCAAGCGAGCAAGCAACGAGTAAGAAGCTCTTCCATTCTTCCACTCTTTCTCTTGGATGGTGGTTGTGGAGGCACTAGAAGCTAGGTAGAGTGAAAATATCAGATTCTTGTGAGATTTGGTGTGCAAGCAGAGTACTGTATATTCTGCAGTTTTTTTGGGCATCTAAGGCTGTTTCAGGCCCCGTTTTAGAGCCGCAAGGTTGCGGACAACAATTTTAGGATACACAGTGATTTCAATTGTATTGATTAAAATTGGATGCATAGGTTACAGATTTGGAATTTGTAATTTTTGAGATGTTTGCTAGGAAGAAAACATAAGGTTTATCTACAAACAGGGTGTAGATTACATGTACTATTGAGCAATCAGTGAAAAAGGTTGCTTGGTGTATTGATGTGCACTTGTTATGAAAGGCTGCAGAAGACTAGCTTGCTGTGTTGTATCCTTTTTTGTGATAATGGCAGAGAACAGTGGAAATCCCATTATTGAGAAGCTCGACGAGAACAACTACCCTTCGTGGAAGTTTCGTGTGACGAACCTCCTCATTGGAAAGGGCCTTTATGAGTTTGTTTTAGGTGAAGAAAAGGAGCCAGAGCTGGGTATCCCTCCGACTGTAGATGAATTAAAGGCATGGAAAGAGTGGAATGCAAAAAACCAAAAGGTGATGTACTCGCTATCTACAGTCATTGATAAAACTATGCTGGGACATATTAGGAGTGAAAAAACTTCACATCATGTAGCTTGGACAATTTTTGAGAACATGTTTTCAGTAAATACAAAGACACAAAAGATTCAACTCAAACAAGAGTTAAATACATTGAAGAAAGGGAAAATGCTTGTCAATGAGTATGTATTGAAGGTGAGGAGCATTGCACATGCTTTAGCCGCAATTGATACAATGCCTGATGATGATGATTTGGTTTCATCCACTTTGAGTGGACTCAATAATGAGAAGGCATGGAAATCATTTGTTACTTCAGTATATGTATGGAAGCCATTTCATGATTTTGAAGAGTTGGTCTCTCTCATGATTACCAAAGAGATCAATATGTAGGGCGACTCATTTGAAAGAAATGGTGAACAGGTCCAAGTATTTTACTCAAGTTCGGGAAGGGGACATGGTAAATCCTCTTCGAGAGGCCGTGGTATGGGACGTGCTGGCGATAACCAGAAAAACAGGTTCAATAAGCAATTTGGTGAAATACAGGTTTCAAGAGGCCGAGGAAACTTTAGAGGTAGGCGGAGCTTTAGAGGAAAGAGATGGATGGCAGAATAGAGGTTTCGGAAAGTTTGCTATTGTTTGCCATTATTGTGGCAAGACATGTCATATTGTAGCCCATTGTTATGCTAAGAAGGATGATATTCACAGTGGTAAATTGCAGCAAGGAAACTATGCATTGTCTTCACGATAGAATGAAGACAAAAATGAGCATCTGTTTGTTATGTAGCATATGATGAACGCTATTATAGGAAAGGGGACACATGATGATGTATGGTATATCAATTTACGTGCATCTAATCATATGACCAATCATGTTGAATGGTTTGGAGAGATATATGACTTACAAAATCCAGGTTATGTGTAGACGAGTGATTGTTCATGCCACCCAATTTTACACATTAGAAAGGTTTCCTTGTCCTTGTATGATGGCCAGACACAAAGAGTTTGACAGATGTATTACATGTGCCACCAATCACAAAGAATCTAGTGTTTGTTGGCCAAATGGTAGAGCAGGGGTTGCAAGTTTGATTCAATGCAAAAGGTTGTTTTGTAGAAGACTTTAACAATAAGTGCAGTTTGGTTGCAAAAGGAAGTAGAGTTAGCCGCATGTTCACTTTAGATGCTAGAATTCCTGCAATGGATGCTGCTATGTATGCTAAAGGAAAAGGAGTAGTTGTAGATATTGAAATATGGCATAAATGTACTGGACATGAAAATGTGCAAATGCTGAAATTAATGCAGTCGAGATGATTGGTTATAGGGTTGCCTTCTTTTAGAGTTGCAAAATTGCATAAAGTCTGTGAGGCATGCCAGTTTGGTAAGCAGGCAAGACAACCCTTTTTGCATAATAGAGAAATAAGCAGAAATATACTTGATATAGTGCATATAGATGTTTGGGGACCTACATAGAATGTATCTCTTGGTGGTAGCAAATTCTTTGTCACATTTATTGATGACTGTTCAAGGAAGCTATGGGTAGATTTCATGAAGGAAAAGAGTGATGTATTTGAGAACTTCAAATCTTTCAAGGCAGCTGTTGAAATAGAAACATGCTTGAAAGTGAAGTGCTTGAGATTAGATGGAGGGGGAGAGTACCTCTCTAATGAGTTTAGTGGCTTCTTGAGAACTCATGGGATAAAAAGGCAATTTACTATACCCCATAGCAAAATGGGGTTGTAGAAAGAAAAAATAGGCATATTTCAGAAGTTGCACGGGCATTAATGGATGAAAAGAATATGCCAAAATATTTTTGGTCTAAAGCTGTCCATACTGCTATCTGTATTATGAATAGAACCCCCACAGCTCCAATTCATGGGATGACTCTTGAAGAATACTTTATTGGTAAGAAGCTTGACGTATCACACTTGAAGGTATTTGGATGTGTTGCATATGTTCATGTGTCAGATGAACTACGAAAGAAGGTTGATCCAAAGGTTGAAAAATGCATTTTTATTGGATACTCTTTAGAGCAGAAAGGGTATCGTTGCTAGAGTTCAGAGTGAGCAAGGATGTTATTTTTGATGAGATGAACAATTGGTATGCACCTGCTAGTGATGTATTAGATGATGATAATGATCATGATAGCTATGTGCAAAAAGAAAAGCAAGAATCATAGAGTCTTAGTGGACCACAAACATCATTTGGTACTACACCTATAGTGAGCCCTTGGTTTGGGAGACTAAGGAGGAACCCCACATCTTCAGGTGTATCTATAAGTGTTGCAGCAAAGACAAAGGAAAGAAGAAAGTGCTGGATGGTAATGATGCATCTATTAGACATTTGGGATTTGATGGAGATTCTAGCGGTTCAGAGAGTTTGCTGGTGAGCTTGGTATTCCTTCAGTCAGGACACTAGGTGTATAGAGAGCTCATAGTAATGTAAAGGCTCCATTGAGTGATCTAGTGGTACATAGGTCTAGCAGAGCCAGATACCCTGTTAAAAGATTTGGCTTTGAAGGTTATGCATCTCACCATTATGCTTATATGGTGAAACTAGTTGAGGATGCTGAGCCCACTTGTTTTGAGGATGCTATTGTTCATGCTCATTGGTATGTAGCAATTGATGAGGAGATGGATGCATTGGAAGCCAATAAGACTCGGGATTTGGTACCCTTGTCTAAGGGTAAGAAAGTTATTGGCTGTAAGTGGGTTTACAAAGTCAAGCATAATGTAGATGGTTCAGTTAGCAGGTATAAGGCTAGGCTGGTTGCAAAAGGCTATGCTCATACATGTGGCATAGATTATAAAGAGACATTCAATCCAGTTGCTAGGATGACAACTGTCAGGTTTGTGGTTGCCTTAGCAGCAGCCCAAGATTGGAGTTTGCAGCAAATGGATGTTAATAATGCCTTCTTGCATGGTGAATCACAAGAAGAAGTGTATATGGAGCAGCCAATAGGTTATGAGGATTTAGAGCATCTCACATATGTGTACAGGTTAAAGAAGGTGCTCTATGGGCTAAAGCAAGCACCTAGAGCATGGTTTGATAAGATTGGAGAGTATCTTGTCAATATTGGATTTTATATTTCTGATGTTGATCACTCACTTTATGTGAGAAAGGGAGATGTAGGTTTGGTAATCATATTCATCTATATGGATGACTTGATTATTATAGGTGACAGTAACAATGGGATTACTGAAGTTAAGGACTTCTTGAAGAAGAAGTTTGAGATGAAGGATTTGGGTGAGTTGAGATACTTTCTTAGTATTGAGATGATAAGATGTGATGATGGTATATGGCTATCACAAAGGTAGTATGGCTTGGATATGTTATCCAAGTATGGTATGATAGCATATAAGCCTCTTTTAGTACCATTGGAGCAAAATGTGAAGTTGAGTATCAACATTGGGGATGAGATAGAAGACCTTGCTATGTTTAGGCAGATGGTAAGGAGTTTGATTTACATGACTATCACAAGGCCAGACTTGAGCTATGCTGTTGGTGTTGCCAGTCAGTTTATGCAGATGCCTAGAAAGCCTCATTTGGATGTAGTTAGATGTAAATTGAGATATATGAAGTCCACTTTACATTATGGACTTTTTTATGAGGTAGGTAAGGATGTACAGGTTTTTGGATACACAGATGCAGATTGGGTTGGTAGCCTGCGAGACAGAAGTTCTACTGGTGGATTCATGTTTTCCCTTTGATGGGAGCTAAAATGGGCTGGCACTGACTATGGCACTAGTAGGACCTCATGCAAACAACATACAATCCCACCACACGGCCTCGCAGGCCAAGAGCGTCTGAGCCTCACTCTACACTAATCGATTTTGCGTTTGTATTGAGTCATAGTCCAACGTTCACCATCTCTTCTCCTCAGAGGGAGATCCCATAACATATAGATATAGCGCCTCCTAGCACAAACATAAGGAAGCACCTCTCGGCTGATTGCCACAACTCCACTACGACTCTCCTACATCTCGAGGATTGGCCCCAAGATGTGTCGCTTCAACATAAAGTACACACGAGATAAGCTCCACTCTTTCATTTTAAATGTATTCCAGGAGATACCATGTGTCCTTACCAAATAATTCCCAAAAAACTAAATTGACTAGCCTACGGATTAGATTGTCCCTCACACTCTCAAGCGTAGGTCATCATAACGAAAAATAGGTGCTATGCATCCAGTTCTTCATATCCCGATACTATGGTTGATATGCACATGAAAAAGTGGATGATCCTAATGTGCTCAAACATAATTTGCAATCAGAAACGTGTCGTCCATAACCAGGCTTTCCAATGCTCATTCACTAACTCGTTGCGGCGATGTAAGGATAGCACCAAGACAACGCTCATACTACTATCCTCTTAATTAAAATATAACGAACCCTATATCATGATATGCATAAGCAAAATTAGCAATAATCAGCACCCAAATCGCATAATTCAAACATCCCCTTCCTACATTTAGATATTGCTTCCGTTGCATAGATGTAGGGGTTCATTTTGTCATGTTTTGATGTAGGAAAAGAGATGAATCACTAACTTTGACAAAAAGATAGGAAAAATTGAGGCTAAAACTCATGCTCCGCCACTACCATGCATTCACAAACACTCATTATATTTTTTCTTATTTTTATGAGGCGTATTTTTATTTTTCCCTATTTTTTTCTTATTTTTTAGCATTTATTTGACAATAATCACTATTATTTTTAATTTTTTCTTATACCAATCAATTCAACATACTATAGTTCAATTTTATTTGTCCATTTTTCCCCATAGGAATACATTTCACCCACCCGAAACGACAAAACCACCATTTTACCCTTAAAAAATCGCATTTCGGGTTTGCGGGATTTGAATAGTGCATGTAAATCATTATGAAATCAGAATTTTCTGATGTACAACAATTAAACATACTGCAAACAACACTCACACAAATTTTCATCGCATAAGAACATCATTTCCATCATAAAATGTAAAAAAGCTTCATTTCCTTCATAAAAAATAGTCATACCATGTTTTTATGAAACCCGAGATGCATTTAACGACTGTGTGACTAGTGGATGGAGTCTCCATTGCTCTCAATTCCATGCTGCACATCAAGTTTCAACATCTCCATTAATCTCCATCATCATTTGCTTCAATTTCCTTCCTGATTCTTCCTTTAAGATAATATGCATGAACAACCCATAGAGGGGAGAGAGAGGGAGGAGAGAGAAAGACTAGAAAATCAAAAATTTAAATCCTCCATTAAAACGGGCAACCTTACAGCCATCTCATTCCTCTCTCTTTGCCTTGATCAAGAATCTCCCTCTCTCTTTCCAAACGGATTTGAATCGGAGAGGCATCGAGCAAAATGAGGAGGCGCATTGATGCTTCCCTCTGTTCGACAGTTTTTGCATTAGTTTCAAGGCTCTTATTAAGCCTAAGGTTTAAAACATTAAAATAACCAGTTCATCTTTTTGTGTTCATACTGTTCTGCAAAAGTGGATTTTTCAATTTTAAAGGCTTAAACGAACTCCGATTTGTAATCCGACTTGATAGGTGACTTGTCACGTCGAATTCCATCAACCTAGCCTCTCCCACATACTTTATGGCTTCCTGATCCGGTAGCTGCTTTATAATATCGAACCTTGCGGTGATTAAATGGGGGGTCAAACGACCTCCGATTGACGAACCGAGACTTGTGTTGGATTCTTGATGTCGAAATGCATCTAGGAAAACTCTAGCTTGACCATCCGCCTCCGTTTGATTTTTCATGAAAATTTGCTCGTTGACTCGTCTCGGCCATGTTTCCGCTTTAAAATGAGCTCGAACCGCTTCTAGATCGGCGCTCCTAAAATGTAGCTCTCACCCTTGGTAGTGTAGTAGTTACGTGGAGCAGCAAAAAGCAATCTACAGTTGCTTTATCAAGTGCGGAGGCTGACTATAGAGGTGCTGCTATGGTAGCATGTGAGGTGGTATGGATGCAAAAGTTATTAGGTGATTTGGATGTGCAGGGAGATGGTCTAGTTGTCATTCATTGTGACAACATGACCAGCATACAGTTAGCTAGGAATCTAGTTTTCCATGCTAGGACAAAACACATTGAGGTGCACTACCACTTTTGAGAGAGAAGGTAATTGCAGGAGAGATTGACTTGGTATATGTCAACACATAGGATCAGATAGCTGACATTTTCACAAAGGCACTGAGTGTAGAGAAGCTTCGAAAGTTCTGAAGCTTACTTGGAGTTGCAGAGATAGAGTTGAGCTTGAGGAGTGTTGAGATGGCAAGCTCAACACGTGTGGACGTTGATGATGGACCACCTCACTAAATGGGTTCGCACGTTGTTGGAGGGGTTTTTGTCAAAAGGTCAAATCCACCGGGGATCAGAAGTAGAAGGAAGTAGAGATAGAAGATGGAAGAGAAGATAGAGAATACCCAAGCGGTAAACACTACAAAGACAAATCACAATGAATTGAATCAATATGTGTTGAAAGAACTTGGAATCTTCACACTTCTGATGCATCCGTGCATACATCTTGCATTCTATCAATCCCATCTATTTTTGCTGGTGATGGCCTTCGCCCATAAGGCCCACACATATGCCCAACAATCAAAACCTCTTCAATTCCAAAGACAAACTTTTGTCCATAAAGAGTTAAATGCACCTCTTCTAGACGTGTCAAAATCCTCTCACAATCCACAATATGGTCTACAACAAACTGTCTGCATCCATGAGCATCCATCTCTTCATTCTTTTCATCCACTGCACACCCTTTGATTGGAACATCATCCAAGAAGGGCACAGTCTATTGTGGTATAAAATCCCTGAGTACCTTATTCATAGCATTTGTCATGTGTGCCACTGAGTTTGTTGCACCTTGTGGGAGAGTATACATCCGTACTAACTCCAAAGGAGTCTTCATGGTTGTAATATCCCTGCTTTCAATTGCAAGCTGAAACTAATCATAACTCGAGTAAAGATCACCCAAATGATAGATCGCTCTACCTGCAAAAGCCTCTGCAAATTCATCAACCACAAGACCTGCACCCACATTTCTTATGGTCACTTTATTGACCGATTGCATGTCTTGAATAAATCTCAAAGCCCCATTCTTTTTGGGCACAGTAAACCAACAATTTGAGTACAGGGCTGAAGAAGGCTCCAAGATCTTCATGCGAATCTTTTCATTTAGCAAATCCATAAGCTTTGGCAAGTAAGATTTAGGCACTGGAATAGGCCTCAAGTTCTATGGTACATGTGGCACAGTAAATATGACCATAGGAGAGACAACATTTGGATCCACACAACCTATTTCACTTGGCTGAAATGCAAATGCCTTCCCATGTCTAGCCAACATCTGCATAAAGCAGTCTCTCTCATCAGGAAAAAGAAACCCTTCTGCACCAACTTTCAATTCCTGTAATGTTTTAGATGTAAACTGATGACCTATATCTTTAGGATCCCGTAAGCTTGGCTGCCTTAACACTTTTTCATAGATACCCTCACTCTCTAGTGGAAGTGGCAAAGTTGGTTTCACCTTTTTGTCAACTGTCTTATACTTTGTCTTCACAAGTGCTTCAGCCCATTGTAATCCTTCCTGTTGAGCAAACAATGCTATAACATCATACATATCCAAAAGTATACTAACAACACTCTGTTTTCAACCTCATTTTCTGTATGTATAGTTGCTGAAATTTTAGCCATCGTGTTGATAATATTCAGCCCATAAAAGATGCCTGAAATGGCATCATTTTCAGCTATAACAACCCCAATGCTCTCAGTTTCTTAGTAGTCTATTTCATAGATATGCATTCAACCCTGCACATAGCTTCCATAGGCTTAAACCAACATGAACTGTTTGCTGTAAACTGAGAATTACCAATAGTAAACACATGCTTTATTTCATCAAGAGGTGAGTACACCACTGAACAGTACTATTGTAGCCCCGCATTACAACAGTGCTTAATGAAAATCCAGGTCTTTGAATTCCCTTGCATTTGGAACCAAAGGAGACTCTCGAAGCGTATCCCAATTTCTAGGATGATTAACACAAACAGTAAGAAATTGGACTGCTTTTCTCCCATCTTGCTTCTGACTCTTGCATAAGCAAAACCATCATCAAGCACTTTTATTTCCATACGCACACCTGTGATATAGGGCTGTCCCAAAATCATTGCATATGAGTAATTATCTTGCACAAAGAAGTGTTGCTCTTCATGTACATCACCAATCGTCACTTTTACATTAGGACATGCAACATAGAGCTCTCCTAAAGAATTATTTGTAGCCCTCATTCGCCGACCATGATTAGTGTCTACAGGCCATGCACCATTTTCATACAATCCCTGCTCAATGATATTTATCTCAGACCCATGGTCAAGGAAAGCAACACAAGGAGTTTCACATTCCCCTATTTTCACTACTGTTTCAGTGGTAGCTACAGCCCAATGATTTCTTGTGTAGTGACTTCCAGGAATAAATCCTAGAGTCTCTTCTCCATATTGTTGCATTTGCCTTACTCCACCATGCATATTGCTACAAGAAAATGCATTTTTAGCCACTTTCTTCTCTTTTCCACATGTTGTCCATTGATTGGTAGCATCCTGCATAGACAATCCTGTACTTACTTTATGCTCATTTTCAGCCCGGATACCCAACAAACCAATTTCCTCTTTAAATTGCAGCAATGCACTAGTGGTATCACCAAGAAACTGACACTTCCTTTTAAATATGTCAATGATCTCATCATGAAATTCTCGCTTTGGCAATGCCAAGCACCTCTTCCAAGGTAAATTCCACCCGACTGTTTAAGATCTGTTCTTCAAGAACCTTCTTAAGATCTGTGGCTGTCTCAATGCCAGATTGCAACTTGTATCCTAGTTGCTTGCCCTTCTTTTTGCCCTCTTGTTTGTTATCCTGTTTTTGCTCCTGACTGACCTCTTCCATAACATGCTTGGGAGGTGGCTGATTTGCAGCTTTAGACTGATCCACACTTCTTCTTATCATTCTTTTAGATGTCCTTGCAATATCTTCATCTCTTTTTCATTTTTCTTCCACAAGTACATTCGTGTTTTGTACCTTTGCTAAATATGCATACACTGAATATGCATCTATCGGTGATTTCCAACCAGTTATGCCACGAATGTCTTGCCCTGCATGAGACATTTCACTATCAGTGACCTTTCTCTTTTCAGCTGCATGTAAAGCATGTGTCCATATTTCAGCCTTTGGACCAACCATCACTTGGCCATGCATTCTATCCAACTGTAGATCAAAAGTAGAAGCATGTACCGTTGCATAAGCATTTCGGACAGCCAAGTCTTCCAACAACTTCTGCATACCTCCCTTTCCAAAATTCAAAGCAAGAGGCAATCCTGTTTCTTGTGCATGGATCTTGCCATCTTTCCAAAAGATAAGCTATCGTGCCAAGGCCTCCTGATAGGCAGCACAATCCTTTCTCTCGTGCTGCAAACTGTCACTTCACATACATCTTTTTCTAGGCTTAGGGGATGCTATTCGTCCCCTTTCCTCTTGTCCTTTTTCGTCCAATTTTGCAACCTTCAATTGAAGATCCCGTATACCTTTGACCAATTCATCTAAGACATCTTCCCTAATAGAGGGAACAATAGCAGGTACAACCATAGGGTTAGCCACAGAAGTAGGTGGCTTATTGGATACATTAACTATCTTGTCCGTAACAGTGGGCAAGCTAGAGACATGCAATCTTTCTCTTCTTCTATGCTTCTTCACAAGTGCAGTAATAGCTTCCTTAACATATCTCCACTTTGTTTTCAAACCTATCTCTGTAGTCTAATCCTCCAACAAATCATCAAGCTTTGCTTGAAGCTCAGGATCAACTGCCTGTAGAAACAATTCAATTTTCTAACTTGTAAGAGCTTGATGTTCTGCAAGATCCAATTGCTCAAATCGACTTTCAAATTCTCTTAACAATTCCGTAGCCACAAGACCCTTATTGGATTGTAAAACCCACTCTTGAAAAGTCTTGCGCGTAATCAAACTGGTGTTCTCAATGTAAAATTCTTCCATGAGTGTCTTCTTGAAGGCTACCCAATCTGCATCCTGCAAGTATAATTCAGTATTCCGTGCTTTCAGTTCATGAACAGTAACACGTACAAAATACCGACTCCATGCAGATTGAGCCACCCCAAAGAATTCCATCTTCTGAGCATAGGTATATACATATGTAGATACATTCCTGCCATTGAATAACTTCACCTCACGCTCAATTGCTTGCAAAGTGTTCATCACAACACTTTCTGTTTGTGCTGAAGCTTGCATCACCTGTTGTTGTTGTTGTACCTACATAAGCATATTCATATTTTGCACCAACCGTTGCAAAACATCACTGGAGAATGTATTCGAAGATTCTCCCATCTTTTCTTTCCTTCTTTTGATGACCTTTCACGTCAGGTTCACCAATGTCGGAGGGGTTTTTGTCAAAAGGTCGAATCCACCAGGGATCAGAAGTAGAATGATGGGATCTGAAATGGATCGGAACTGGCTATAGCACTAGCCGGACCTCATGCTCATGACGCACAAACACCCTCATGGCCTCGCGGACCAGGAGCGTCAATCTAATGCTAAAGGACAAACTGCCCTAAAGCTTAATTCCTGCGTTTATAGTTTATAGTCCAACGTTTCCCTTAAACTCCTCAAAGGGAGAACCCAAAGTACGTAGGCATAATGCCTCGTCACACACACATAGGAGACACTCCACCGACTAATAGCCGGAGCCCCACTGCAGCTCTCCTACATCGCAAGGATTGGCCCTTTGATGCGCTGCTAAACATATAACACAAACGAGTACAAATTCCTCTCAAGGTACCAATATTTTACGTTCCAGGATGTACCATTCCTCATTATACTTTCCCCTTAGGACCCAACGACTAACCTACAGCTTAGGATATCTTCTCACGCTCATCGTTAGTCACAACCTAAGGAAGACAGGTGCCATGCATCCAGGAGGTTTTTTTGATACCTTTTAATTGTTATGCTTAATGCAGATCATGTATGGCTATGTTCTCAGACAAAAGAAAGATCAGCATCGTGCATAGTGCATAAAGCATTATTTCCATGAATTTCACTAGCGCGTACTGCGTTGAAAGGAGGCACCGAGCCATATGCTCATGCTACCATCCTCTTTATTCAAACTATTTCTTATATGCCAAGTGCAATGCATAAATCAAATCTTTTCTTTATCTTTCAGCGTTTCAGCCCCTCCTCATCTAACTCTTAGCATTTTGCATCATTGATCGATTAGATAGGGTTTCTATGCATTTTTCCCTTTTAAAAAACCCGATAAATACACACAAAACATAGAAACAGGGACAAACTGAGACCAACCTCGTGATTTGCCATCGTTATACATTGCACAAACATAGATATAATTTTCCCTAATTTTCCTCAGCCCATTTTCTATTTTTTCCTAATTTTAAACGTATTTTTCTCCATTTTTCGGCACTTTTTCCTATTTTTCTTTAATAAATAATGATTGAAAATGAAAATTGATTGTGGGATGTGGTCTTAGGTTCATTGATAGCAAAAACTCAGATTTAGTTGGTGTGACATATCATATTTCTCATTTATATAGCAAAAAACCCAATTTTACCCTTAAAACGCGTGTTTTTCATGTATTTTGACACTAATTCCGGCCATATGGCCTTATATTTTCTGATTTTCAGGTTGCAAATAGTTGAAACTCATGGCAAACAATATCATAATGAACTTTCATCCCATATGAACAAGGTTTCATAGAGCAAATAGCATAAAAAATCATTTTTCTTTGTAAAAATAGCATTACCGTTTATTTTCAGGTCTCGGTTTCTTGGTCTTGATTACGGGACTGATTTCCAGCATGCATTTAATGCTCAGCATCTTCAAGAATAGCACTCTTCATGTCTTCATCCATCCGGAAGCAATCCGGTCTCATCCGGACAAGCTTTCCTCCATCATTCTTCATTGTCTTCTTCCACACAAGAACAACCCCTTAAGGGAGAGAGAGGGAGGAGAGAGAAAGACTAAAATCAGAAATCTTCATCTAGGCCATCATTGCGCGAGCGAGAGGTGGCGATATGATCAGCATACAGGAGGGAATCAAGCCCCATGATTAGTTGAGGGGGTTGTGTGCAGGCTGCATGATGGATCATCATGAAGGGGGCGCAAATTTCGGCGCATTCTTGGCGCCCTCCATCTCCACGTTTTGTTCGTCTCTCTCTCTCCATGAATTGTATGCCACATTTCATGTGGCATAAGTTGTCTTGGGCTCCCAAAGGTCACCACTCATTTGGCCAAAAAGAAGTCCACCCTTTTGCATCTTGCCCATTTCCTTGGCCATTTCCCCGTTCGGTGTCCAAATCGAGTGCTGTAACTTTTGCGCGTCCGGCTTGACATCCTACATTGGCCGGCAACTCTTGACAACCCGTACGACAGTCTGAAAAATTATCAAAAATCAACAAGTGTCGCTCGGGCACCTTTTAAGAGTCGTATTTCACTTGGTGCTTAAAATCGTCCTAGCTGGAGCCACTGCCTTCGACGTTGAATATTTTTCCCTTGATATTCGTAATTTTTGGCTATTTTTAAGCACTTCTCGGCATCAAAAATCCAGTCTCATAGAAGGAAGTAGAGATAGGAGATGGAAGAGAAGATAGAGAATACCCAAGTGGTAAACATTACAAAGACAAATCACAATGAATTGAATCAATATGTATTGAAAGAACCTGGAATCTTTGCACTACTCAGAAGCAATCTCCAGGCATTAGATCTCGTGGAGCTTCTTCGTACAACAAAATGTGCATAAAAGTTACAGCTCCTTCTCTGCTGCTCGGAACCCAAATCTGATGGCTTCGTTGGCTCCGAAAGGGGGTTTGTAATGAAAGAGACCTAACTAACCTAACTAAGGGAGAGAAGAGAGAGAAGGACTGCAGGAGAAGAAGAAGAGGAGAGAGAAAGACAGGGGGAAGAGAGAGAAAGAGAGGAAAGGGAGGAAGAAGAAGAAGAAGAAGAAGAAGAAGAAAAAGAAGAAGAAGAAGAAGAAGAAGAAGAAGAAGAAGAAGGAGAAGCCATGAAAGCTTGTGAAGGTAAAAAGAGAGATTCTTGATAATTCTGTGATACCTCAAAATACCCTCTTACACCTTATATACCGTCAGTGTGACTGGTATGTTCCCATGCCATGTTCTCATGATCCCCGCTCATTACAAACCATCCCGTCTCATAAAGTTTTTGTCCTAAAAAACAAGAGATGCTGTCCCGTAAGGGTGTGCTGTAGGAAATCAGTGTCAAGAATCGCGTGGTGGAGGGGGTTGCTCAAGATGCTGCGCCGAACACACACAGAATGCACAAGGAGAAGCTCACTCAAGAGACAAGAAGAGAGATGGAGGCCAAAACGTTTTCTTGCTGATTTCTTCTTCTTCTTCCACACTCTTTTCAATGTACACAAAGTATAGATAAGATACAACATAAAAGGAAAGTGGCCTACTAAGTCAAACAATGCATAACCGACTACACTAGTCGACTGGCGCTATAACTATGCCAGCTGTAAATAGGTGTAACAACCTAAATATAATAAGTAATGAGTCAGTGGCCATGTGAGGTGCATAATGACCACCGACGTGCTAAGTATAGACATGTGGACCCATCTAACCAGGCGGTCCATCATCAATGTCCGCATGTGTTGAGCTTGTCATCTCAACACTCCCCCTCAAGCTCAACTGCATCTCTGCAACTCCAAGTAAGCTTCGAAACTTTTGAAGCTTCTCTGTACCCAATGCCTTAGTGAAGATGTCAGCTATCTGATCCTGTGTGCTGACATACACCAAGTCAATCTCACCTGCTAGTACCTTCTCTCTCACGAAGTGGTAGTGTACCTCAATATGTTTTGTCCTGGCATGGAACACAGGGTTCCTAGCCAACTGTATACTGCTCATGTTGTCACAATAAATGACAACTGGACCTTCCACCTGGACATCCAAATCAGCCAATAGCTTTTGCAGCCATACTACCTCACATGCTGCAACAGCAGCACCTCTATACTCAGCCTCTGTACTCGACAAAGCAACTGTAGATTGCTTTTTGCTGCTCCATGCAACTGCTGCACTACCAAGAGAGAACATGTATCCGTTGGTAGATCTTCTATCAGACATACTACCAGCCCAATCTGCATCTGTGTATCCAAACACCTGTACATCTGTACCTGCCTCATAGAAAAGTCCATAATGTAATGTGGACTTCACATATCTCAATATGCGTCTGACTGCATCCAAATGTGGCTTTCTAGGTACTTGCATAAACTAACTCACAAGACCAATAGCGTAGCTCAAGTCTGGCCTTGTAATGGTCATGTAGATCAAACTCCCCACTATCCTCCTGAACATAGTAGGGTCTTCTATCTCATCCCCAACATCAGCACTCAGCTTTACATTCTGCTCCAACGGGACTGAAAGTGGTTTGCATGCAGTCATACCATACTTGGACAACATATCCAAGCCATACTGTCTTTGGAACAGCCATATACCATCATCACATCTGATCACCTCAATGCCAAGGAAGTACCTTAGTTCACCTAAATCCTTCATCTCAAACTTCATCTTCAAACAGCCCTTGACTTCAGCAATCCCACTATCACTATCACCTGTAATAATCAAGTCATCCACATAGATGACTATGATGACCAAACCTGCATCTCCCTTTCTCACATAAAGTGAGTGATCAGCATCAGAAACATAAAAGCCAATATTGACAAGATACTCTCTAATCTTGTCAGACCATGCTCTAGGTGCTTGCTTGAGCCCATAGAGTGCCTTCTTCAACCTGCACACATACGTGGGATGCTCTAAATCTTCATAACCTGCTGGCTGATCCATATACACTTCTTCCTGCAAATCACCATGCAAGAAGGCATTCTTTACATCCATTTGCTGCAACCTCCAACCTTTGGCTGCTGCCAAAGCAATCACACATCTGACAGTTGCCATCCTAGCAACTGGACTGAAGGTTTCATCATAATCTATGCCATATGTCTGGGCATAGCCTTTTGCAACCAGCCTAGCTTTGTACCTGCTAATAGAACCATCTGCATTGTGCTTAATCTTATAAACCCACTTACATCCAATAGCTTTCTTTCCCTTCGGCAATGATACTAGATCCCAAGTCTTATTGGCCTCTAATGCAGCCATCTCCTCATCCATTGCTGCATCCCAATGAGCATGACCAACAGCCTCCTCAAAACATGTGGGCTCAACATCCTCAACTAGTTTCACCATATAAGCATAATGGTGAGCTGCATAACCCTCAAAACCAAATCTTTTAACAGGGTATCTCACCCTGCTAGACCTGCGTACCACTGGATCACTCAATGGAGTCTTTGCATTAACACGTGCTCTCTGCACACCTGGAGTCCTCACTGAAGGAATGCCAAGCTCATCATCCAAGCTCTTTGAGCCACTGGAGTCTCCATCAAGAACTGCATCAATGCCTTCTGACACTTTATTCTTTCCTTTGTCTTTACCTGTAGTGCTACTAGATGCACTCGAAGATGTAGAGGTACTCCTTAGTCTCCCAGACCAAGGACTACCAGATGATGTCTCTGGTCCACTAAGAGTCCGTGATTCTTGCCTTTCAGCCTGCACATGAGTGTCATGATCATCATCAACATCCAATGCATCACCACTAGATGCATACCAACTGCTCATTTCATCAAAGATGACATCCCTGCTCACTCTGAACTTACATGTGACAGGGTTGTAACAGCGATACCCTTTCTGCTCTAAAGAGTATCCAATAAAGACACACTTTTCAGCCTTTGGATCCAGTTTCTTCCGCAACTCATCTGGCACATGAACATACGCAATGCAGCCAAATACTTTCAAGTGTGAAACATCAGGCTTCTTACCTGTAAAACATTCCTCGGGGGTCATACCATGAACTGCAGCTGTGGGAGTTCTGTTCATAATATAAACAGCAGTATGAACAGCCTCAGACCAAAAATGCTTAGGCATATTCTTTTCAGCCATCAAGGCGCGTGCAACTTCTGCAATATGCCTGTTTTTCCTTTCTGCAACCCCATTTTGCTGTGGGGTATACCTGCATGTGAACTGTCTCTTTATCCCATGAGACCTCAGAAAATCACTGAACTCATTTGAGAGGTACTCTCCCCCTCCATCTGACCTCAGGCACTTTACTTTCAAGCCTGTTTCTCTTTCAACTGCAGCCTTGAAAGTTCTAAAGTGCTCAAATGCTTCACTCTTTTCCTTCATAAAATATACCCACAGCTTTCTAGAACAATCATCAGTGAATGTGACGAAGTATGAACTACCTCCAAGAGATACATTTTGTGTAGGCCCCCAAATGTCTGTATGCACAACATCAAGGATATTTCTGCTTACATCTCTATCATGTGAAAAGGGTTGTCTTGCCTGCTTACCAAACTGACATGCTTCACATACCTTCTGAAATTCTGCAACTTTAAAAGTAGGCAAACCTGTAACCAACCCTTTGGACTGCATTAATTTCAGCCTTTGTACATTTGCATGTCCAATGCGTTTGTGCCAAATTTCAATGTCTGCAACAACACCTTTTCCTTTGGCATACATAGCAGCATTCATAGTAGGAATTCCAGCATCTAGAGTGAACATACGTCCAACTCTACTTCCCTTTGCTACCAACCTGCACTTGTCATTGAAGTCTTCTACAAAGCAGCCCTTTGCATTAAATCTGACCTGCAGCCCTTGCTCTACCATTTGACCGACTGACACCAAGTTCTTTGTAATAGATGGCACATGTAATACATCTGAAAGACTCTTTGTCTTACCATCATGCAAGGACAAGGAAACTTTTCCAATGTGTGAAATTGGGTGGCATGAGTCATCACCCGTCTGCACATAACCTGCATTCTGCAAATCCTGCATCTCTCCAAACCATTCTGCATGGCTGGTCATATGATTGGATGCACCTGAATCAACATACCAAACATCTTCATGTGTTCCCTTTCCTGTAACAGCATTCAGCATATGCTGCATAACGAACAAACGTTCATTTTTGTCTTCATTCTGTCGTGAAGACGATGCATAGTTTCCTTGCTGCAACTTACCACTGCGGATATCATCTCTCTTAGCATAACATTGGGCTGCAATATGACCTGTTTTGCCACAGTAGTGGCACACAATACCAGAGTTGTTAGAACCTCTGTTCTGCCATCCACCTCTTCCTCTAAAGCTCCCCTGCCTCTAAAGTTACCACGACCTCCTGAAACCTGCATATCGCCAAATTGCTGATTCAATCTGTTTTGCTGGTTGTCACTACCACGTCCTGTACCACGGCCTCTTGAAGAGAACCTGCCACGTCCCCTTCCTGAACTGGAGTAGAAAGCCTGGACCTGTTCACCACTTCTTTCAGATGTCTCACTCTGCATGTTGATTTCTTCAGTGATCATTAGAGAGACCAACTCATCGAAATCTGGAAATGGCTTTCTAACATATACAGAAGTTACAAAAGACTTCCAAGCCTTTTCATTGTTAAGTCCACCCAAGGTAGACGACACCAAATCATCATCATCGGGCATTGCATCAATCGCTGCCAATGCATCTGCAATGCTTCTTACCTTCAGTGCATACTCATTGATAGACATCTTCCCTTTCTTTAATGTATTCAACTCTTGCTTGAGTTGAATCTTTCGTGCCTTTGTATTTACAGAAAACATACTTTCAAGTATGGTCCAAGCTGCATATGAATTCTCTGCATTTCTAATGTGTCCCAGCATATTATTGTCAATTACTGCAGACAACCAATACATGACCTTTTTATCCTTTGTATTCCATTCCTTCCGTGCCTTTGTCTCTTCTGCAGTTGGAGGATCACTCATCTCTGGCTCCTTTTCTTCACCTGAAACGAACTCGTAGAGGCCTTTTCCAATAAGGAAGTTCGTGACACGAAACTTCCATGATGGGTAGTTGTTCTTGTCGAGCTTCTCAATGATGGGGCTTCCACTGTTCTCTACCATTATCACAAAATTAATACCAAACAGCAAGCAAATCTTCTGCAACCCTTGACCTGTAGTGCACAGCAATACACCAGACAGCCTTTTTCACTGTCTGCTCAACAATACATGCAATCTGCAACCAGTTTGCAGATAAACCTTGTGTTTACTCACTGGTAAACACCTTTGAACTTACAGATCTGAAATCTGTAACCTGCGCACCCACGTTCGGTCAATACAGTCGAAGTCACAGTGTACCCTGAAACTGTTGTCCGCAACCTTGCGGCTCTAAAACGGGCCCTGAAACGGCCTCAAATGCCCAAAATATCTGCGGGAAAGCCCTAAAGGGCCTAATATGTAGAATATACAGCGCTCTTCGCGCACACCAAATCTCACTGCAATCTGAGATTTTTGCTCTGCCCTGCTTCCGGTGCCTCCACAGGCACTATCCAAGAGAAGAAGTGGAAGAATGGGAGAGATTCTTACCCGTAGCTTGCTTGCTCGAACCTTGCTTCTTCTCCTTCACTTCAGCCTTCGAAATCAGCCTCTCTCAATGGCGTGGCTCTGATACCATGTCAAGAATCGCGTGGTGGAGGGGGTTGCTCAAGATGCTGCGCCGAACACACACAGAATGCACAAGGAGAAGCTCACTCAAGAGACAAGAAGAGAGATGGAGGCCAAAACGTTTTCTTGCTGATTTCTTCTTCTTCTTCCACACTCTTTTCAATGTACACAAAGTATAGATAAGATACAACATAAAAGGAAAGTGGCCTACTAAGTCAAACAATGCATAACCGACTACACTAGTCGACTGGCGCTATAACTATGCCAGCTGTAAATAGGTGTAACAACCTAAATATAATAAGTAATGAGTCAGTGGCCATGTGAGGTGCATAATGACCACCGACGTGCTAAGTATAGACATGTGGACCCATCTAACCAGGCGGTCCATCATCAATGTCCGCATGTGTTGAGCTTGTCATCTCAACAATCAGCCAAACTTTGTGTAAGAAACTCCAAATGGGACAAGTGAGGTGTCGTTACAGAGCCCACGAGATGTACTTTCAGCCCATGTGGGTGAGGGGGGGCTGCAAATAGGTCAGGACCAAAACTATTGCAAAATAGAGGGCTGTCCAAAAGTTACTAGTGTGCTGTCCAAGATAGTATGGCTGGAGAAAAACAGCCATAACTTCCTCTAAGAAACTCTGATCGGGGCAAATGAGGTGTTGGCGCGGAGCCCTCGAGGTGTACTTTCAGTCCATTATGGGAAATGGGGTTGAAAATGGGTCAGGACCAAAATTGGTGCAAAACAGTTGGCTGTCCAGACGTAGACTGCAGCCCAAAACAGGTGTCATGGTTAAGTTCCAGCCAATACGGCCTCCTTGAGGTGTGGAAACTCATCCAAGATAGATGATGGGTGCCAAGAAGCTTCCTATGTTGGTATGCCTTGCCATTTGATAAGGTATTCATGGATAGAACGGGTGCGGAGTTGCTTTTCACGCTACCCAATGACCGCTTTAGGAATATACTGGATAAGGCCCTCCTCATCTATGGGGGGGTAGCTCCTCTACATGATCTTTGGGAGTGCCAATGAAAGGTTTCAATTGGCTCACATGGAAGACATTATGGATCTTAGTAGTGGGAGGGAGTTGGAGATGGTAGGCCAATTCCTCGACCTTCTTAATGATTGTGTAGGGCCCATAGTAACGGTGTGCCAACTTGTTGCAAGAACTGTCCCTTTGTGTAGCATAACGGGACTTCGGGACCTTGAGGAATACCAATTCACCCTCTTGAAAGTCAAGGGGTCTTCTTTTTGCATCAGCATGGAGCTTCATGTGCTCTTGAGCCCTTTTGAGGTTTGCCTTGCATTGTTGAAGTAAAGCTTGCATGCAGTCCAACTCTTCTTTTCCAAGGGGGTTGAGCTTTTCATTGAAGATCAGGGTGGGGAGGGCAACCCGATAACCATACAATGCTTCGAAGGGGGAGACTCCAATGCTCGAATGAGTGGAGTTGTTGTAAGAAAATTCAGCCAAATGCAGCCATATATCCCAAGAATTCTGCACATCATGACAAAAATGTCGCAAATAAGTCTCAAACCACTTGTTGACTCACTCGATTCGCCCATCCATTTGGGGATGATAGGCTATAGACAGAGCCAATTTGGTCCCCATGGAGCTGAAAATTGTTTGCCAAAACTTACTCATAAATTTGGTGTCCCGATCATATACTATGACATGGGGTAAGCCATGCAACTTAAATGCATGCTCCATAAACTGAGTGGCAACTTGAGATGCTATAAACTGAGATTTTGTAGGGATGAAATGGGCTGCTTTAGTGAGTCAGTCAACTACCACATAGATGCTATCCCAACCCTTCTTGGTTGTAGGTAAACCAGTGATGAAATCCATGGTAATGTGGGTCCATTTTCCTTCAGGGATAGGCAAGGGATGCAACAATCCACCTGGTTTAAGAGTGCTATCTTTATTTTGTTGACAAGGCACACACCTAGACACGAAGTCTTTAACATCTCGCCATAGGCCTTTCCAATGGAAGCTTTTTGAAATGCGGTCATATGTTTTGAAGGCCCCTAAGTGGCCAGCAATCGGTGAAGAATGCATCTCTTCAAGGATCCTTTGGGTAAAAGGAGAGGCATGGGGAATCACAATATGGCCATGGATCCAAATGAGGCCATTGTGGAGCTGATATTGAGAGTTGTCATCCATAACACCTTGCTGTAATTTCTGAAAAAGAGGGCTGAATTCAGCATCAAGTAAGTAGGCCTTTTGGAGCTCTTCAATCCAATCATGGTGGAGTTCAGTGATAGATAACCTTGCATGCCCACATGCGAGAGAGTGCATCAGCTACTACATTGTCCATGCCACGGGTGTGGGTAATCTCAAAGTCATAGTTTTGTAGGGTAGCTATCCATCTACGTTATTTGGGAGTGAGGTTGGGCTGAGTCAAGAAGTATTTGAGCACACGGTGGTCACTTTTCACTTTAAATTTATTGCCATACAATTAGTGGTGCCACTTTTTAATAGCATGAATGACTGCCAACATCTCCTGATCATAGACATGCAACTCTCTCTCTTTATCATCCAATTTTCGGCTCTCAAATGCTATTACACCGTGCTCTTGTAGCAAGACTACACCAATACCTCGTCCACTAGCATCAGACTGGATGGTAAAATCCTTTGAAAAGTTGGGGCATACGAGGATGGGGGCTGAAGTGAGCAAGTCTTTCAGTTTGCTGAAAACTGCGATTAGCCAAATCATCCCATAAGAAAGACTCTTTTTTCAATCTATCGGTTAATGGTGCTGCAATTGTGGCATAATGGCGAATAAATCTCCGTTAAAAAGAGGAGAGGCCAAGAAAACCATGCAAGGAGGTAGTGGTAGTGGGGGTGGGCCAATCTCGGACACACTGCACTTTCTTAAGGTCAGCTTGGATGCCTTTTTCACTAACAATGTGTCCCAGGTACTCAACGTTTGTTTGCATGAAGACACACTTGCTTTCCTTGGCAAATAACATGCGCTCTCTTAGTATATCAAAAATTTGTCTGACATGCCTCAAATGCTCATGTAGTGACTTGCTATAAATGAGTATATTATCAAAGAATACCAACACAAATTGGAAAAGCCATGGATGCAATATTTTGTTCATTAGGCTCTGAAACGTGGCGGGTGCATTAGTGAGCCCAAATCACATGACAAGGAAATGGTACAAGCCACGGTCAGTCCGAAAGGCTGTTTTAACTTCATCACCCACTCTCAGTCTGATTTGGTGGTAGCCGGATCACAAATCAATCTTGGTGAAGTAGCATGCTCCCTTGAGCTCATCAAGCAAGTCATCAATTCGAGGGATGGAGTATCTATTTTTGACGGTGATCTTATTGAGATCACGACAGTCAATGCACACTTGGAAGGATCCGTCCTTTTTCTTAACCAATAGAACCTGGAGGCATAAGGGGAAGAGCTAGGCTCTATAAATCCCATTTCAGTGAGCTCCTTGACTTGCTTAGCTACTTCCTCTCTCTCACATTTAGAGAGCCGATATGGGGGTTTATTGACGGGCTTGGGATGGGGCTCCAAGTCAATTGGGTGATCCACCAATCTCTGAGGTGGGAGAGTGGTGGGGGCTGAAATAGGTCCTCATTTTCAGCCAAAAGTGCTTTTAGTGCGGCATTTTGCTTCCCCAAGGTGTGCTGGTCATCATTATCCTTATGCAAATGCAGGACAAAGATCTGGGAGCGTTTCTTGAATTCTTTTTTGAGTTGTCTTATTGTTATAAGCTGAAAATCTGTAATTTCTTTGATGCCCTCCAAATATACAAGCTTCCCATGCATTACAAACTTCATATACAACTGAGAGAAGTCCATAGAGATTTTTCCCAACTGCTGTAGCCAATCACAACCTAAAACAACATCCACGGGGCCCATATCAAGGGTAATTAAGTCCACCTTTGTTGTATAATTTTCGGCCAGCATAAGAGACACTTGTGTGTATACATGGGAGCTTATTTCCTCACTTCCATTGGCCACTTGAACCCTAAGAGGTTGCTGTAATTCAGTAGGAACACATGTCAAACGATTTATTCATAAAACTGTGTGTGTTGCCACTATCTATAAGAATGTATACATTCTTGCCATCAATGTTACCATGTACTCGTAGGGTGTTCGGGCTCCTAGAGCTGGTCCATGCATCCATGGAGATCGAGCAAGCTAATATAGTGGTAAATGTGGGGTGCAAAGGGTCATTCCCAAACATGTCATCTATGGGGCAGCCACATGGGTCAAAAGGGAACCCGTTCGGTGAGTCATAAAACTGGTCGGTGTCAAGATCCTCTTCATATTCAGCATTTTCAGCAAGTGTCATCATGGGAGAGTTGTCATGTGAGTCCTCTTCTAACTTGTCACTATCTTCTAGTACATACATGCTATTAAACTTGACAATGGTGTTCTTGAAGGGGCATTTGGATGCATGATCAGTCGTGTACTTATCCCCACATTTAAAACACAAGCCTTTAGCCTTGCGATCCTTGACAACTTCGGGAGGAATGAATTTTTGACCGTTAGGACTAAAGCCATTCCGTGTCTTATTTTCAACATACTTTGGGTCACTTTTGGACGGGGGTGCTATCCCAAAACTGCCATATTTCCTTTCAGCATTAAAAGTGGGGTAAGTGGGGATTTTGGGACTGCCATTCCCTGTATTGTTACTGCGATAATTACCGGCATATGGGGGTTGCCTAATAGGGTATCTTTGCTGTCCTGCAATGGGTTGCATGCCCTCATTGTGACGGTATTTTTTCGACCATATCATTCAGCCAATTCTATGGCTGCAAACAAGGTGGCTAGCTTTTGAGCC
Organism: Lygodium microphyllum; assembly: GCF_053477565.2. Classification (NCBI taxonomy): domain Eukaryota; kingdom Viridiplantae; phylum Streptophyta; class Polypodiopsida; order Schizaeales; family Lygodiaceae; genus Lygodium; species Lygodium microphyllum. Next base: position 23,142,734 of record NC_141150.1, read on the forward strand.
ATTACATCAGCTGAAAGATGCGCATTTAGCCCATAAATGTATTTATGCAATTTGGCCTCATCACTGACTACCTCAACATACATGGATAGGTTCATAAACTGGTTGGTATACTCCCTCACAGTGAGATTTCGTTGATCAAACTGATACCATTGCCTAGCCAAACATTCTTTCTCTACCGGGGAGACAAAAACTTGGATCATATGCATCTTGAAAGCTTCCCAAATTTCATGAAACTATTGATTTTCTCTTTGAATAAATCTCCACCATGTGTGGGCAAAACCTTCTAGATGAAGGGAGGCAAAAATAATCTTTGCCTCATCGGTATGGGGGTAAATGAGAAAATAGTCTTCCAATTTAGAGGTCCATTCCTCTAATTCAGTCGGGGATGAGGACTGCCCATTAAACTTTGTAAACACAATCTTGTCACGCATCTCGTTTGGGCCTTGCTGTCCATGTATGCCATGTGCTACATGCTGCCCATGTATGTTGTGCTGCCCATGCATTACATGAGGGCCAAACTGCACATTAGGACCTTGGTGTCCAAAATGACCATGCTGCCCAAAACTGCCATGTGTGCATGCTACCCATTTCCATGTGCATGCTACCCATTGCTATGTGCATGCTGCCCATGTACCCCTTGCAGTCCATGCTGCCCAAAATTTGCATTAGCTCCTTGCTGGTCATTCCCATGAGTGTGCATATAGCTTCCATTATGGGGGAGTTGTGGTCCCAAGGATGGGCTTGAAGGATTCGTAATGGGGGAGGGAAGGATGAGTTCATCATGTCGAGTGGAGGGCTCACCCGTCTCATAAGTATTATGGGGAACGCCATGGGTGCCACCAAAACCTTGTGGGCTATGCTTGGTCTCCAAGGGGGGAGGGCGGTTGGCCTCACGGGGAGGGACATGCTCCTTGGGTCGATCCGAGGGGGGTGCAATGGCGGGGATGAGGATGCCCATGTGCTCGATGAGTAAGTCTATCTTGGCCATCATCTTGGAATGACGGTGATCTTGGCAGGTTTCCATCTCCCTATGGCATTGTTCCATCTCTCGATGTCGTTCAGCATGACGGGTCTCATGTTGGCATAAAGTATGGTTGAGCATAGAGAAGCGGTCCATCTCGAGGGCACCCTCTTCAAACATGTCTTCACGATCCTCTTGGGCTGAGCTAGGATCGTTCATTGAGGCATGGGAGTCCCTTATTTCATGCTGGAATTCCTCTTGGGCCTTTGCTTTACCCTTGTGGCCTGCCATTCCAAGTGCAATCCACCAGACCCCTTGTTACAAAAATGACAATATCTTGAGCTAGGAAGCTTCGATCACCAAAATTTTTGATTTCAATTAAAGCTCTTGATCCCCTCTACGAGTATGTAAAAATATCTCTGACAGTAAATGATCAAGGCTTTGCTGTAATCGATTTTTGTGGGCTGACTATGTAGGACTGTTGCTTGTCCCACAGTACCTCTGAGCACAAAATTGAGCGTATCTCCCAAACCATAGGGAAAAATGGGGAGATTTTTAGTTCAGATTGAAGGGGGGATGCCCTCTTTGAATTGAGCTATGGGTCCCGCACTCAATCACACAAGAAGGCTTTTCTATAATTGACTTTTGTGGGCTGACTGTGGACCGCTACCTCTGAGCACAAAATTGAGCGTATCTCCCAAACCATAGGGTGGAATGGGGAGATTTTTGGTTTAGATCAAAGGGGAGGATGCCCTCTTCAAATTGAGCTATGGGGCCTGTACTCAATCACACAAGAAGGCTTTGCTATAATTGACTTTTGTAGGCTGATTGTGTGGGACTGGCTTTCTGCAATACCCTGCAAGGACTCCTTCAAAGAGCATACCTTATCCCAATGGTGAGGTGCTTATTACAAGACATCCAGGGCCTCAATGATGGTTCTCAATGCCACATAGAGCCATACATCATTTGCATCCATAGTTCTCTTGCTGAGACCATTTTCATGACTACATACCTTGCCCTTCCTGCATGCATCCACCATACAGTCCCAAGTGATACACGACATAACCAATGCATGTAGAGGGATGTAGACTTAAATGATCAAGGCTCGGGCTATTCACTCAAGTGTACATGCACTTGCAAGAACCTTTGGGTTTCGGATCACCGGGAGGTGGGCAAAGTTCCCCCCAAGCCGGGTTGTGCACCCCTTCAGGGTCTTTGATGGCAAGGGGGGGTCACCCCTCTTTTGTCTTGCCATCTCACCTGGCATCGGGATTTTCATCACCCGGAATATACATGGCTAACATTTATTATTAAGCAACCAGCATGATATGCATTTACAAATTGAAGATTGGGCCTTTCATGATATGCATGATAAATAAGAAAATGCGATGGGGAAAGGGCTTACCTCTGCAAATCAGTGACTCACTAATTGCATGACTTACCTTTCTTACAATTTCTTCCTTATCAATCGGAATCAAAACAAGAGTACGGTTAAGGATTAGAGTAAAATCTTCATCAATGGGAAAGAAATTTAAAGATCATCCAGCCATGCATGCATTTCAAGGGTGTGGACTGAGGATGGGAATCCAATTGGCACTCTCAACCCAAGAATTTCCTCCATCTCTCTCATCAAGTCGCTGAGCTCAACAATTGGATATAAAAGAGAGAGGAAGAACTAATTGACATATCTTGTTCAAGCTTGGGGAAGAATTATTGGCTGCCTTCTTCAAGAACTTTGTGGTTGCCCTTCTTCTTGTTGTAGCCCATGGTTGTATGGGGGCCTTCAATGTCGTATATCCTCACTTGTTGAAGCTTGTGGCTGCTCCCAAGGCTCTCGGGGTAAGAAAATTGAAGGGGCTTTAGTGTGCCCTGAGCTGGGCTGAAGGTTTCATGGTTGCCATGGCTACTGCCCATAGTAGGGTTTGAAGTATTGTCAAGGACTGATGGGGGGGCCTCAGTACCTGTGCTCAAGCTTGCCCAGGAGTGTGCCAAAGGCTGAGGGATGGAGCAAGGAAGGCTGGAGCTGAGCTAGAGTAGAAGGAGTGAGGAGACCACTCAGTGCAAAATGCACCACATTTTTTGGGCTGCTCACAGGGAGCTCTAGGCAGGTCAGGTAGGGCTCAAGGCTGCTCTAGATGCTGAGCAAGGTGAGAGGAAAGCTCTGGGACAAGTCATTTTGGCTGAGGAAGAGGGGGAAGCAAGATTTTTGCAGTTCTTGGGACTGAAGGTTCCATGGCAACTTGAAGGAAGAAGGAGAGAGAAGGTTCTCTTGAAAAAGTAACTGTGCTTTTGGGCTTCTCTAACTCTTCTACACTCCTTTTGCCCAAAACCCTCAAGAAACTTATATGGAAATTAGTGACGACCTGCCAAATTTATCTTCTCGCCTCTAGATGTGTCCATGGCTCTTGGAAAAGCTCCAAGAAAGACTACCATAGTCTTCAAGAGGGCTGACAGCTTGCCTAAGTACTCCCTGTGTACCCATGAGAGAGATGTAACTGAGGTTTTCTAATTGTGAGAAACTGTGAGAACCCTAAATCTATGGGAAAAGAAAAGGATCAAGGACAAATCTCTGATACCACTTGTAATGAAAGACACCTAACTAACCTAACTAAGGGAGAGAAGAGAGAGAATGATTGTAGGAGAAGAAGAAGAGGAGAGAGAAAGATAGGAGGAAGAGAGAGAAAGAGAGGAAAGGGAGGAAGAATAAGAAGAAGAAGGAGAATCCATAAAAGCTTGTGAAGAAAAGAGAGATTCTTGATAATTCTATGATACCTCAAAATACCCTCTTACACCTTATATACCGTCAGTGTGACTGGTATGTTTCCATGCCATGTTCCCACAATCCCTGCTCATTACAGGGGTAAAACCCTAGGACACATGGTCATGGATCTCCCAGATCACTCCTTCTTCTTCTTTCAGTTCAATCTATAGTTTACAGCAATCGCGACGTGCGCGATTTTGTCAATATGTTTTTTTAATGAAAAATCTCCTAACTGCCTGAAACAACAACTAGCTTTTTGCATGCCATCCTAATCTAGAAGTTTTTTTCCAACTTTTTTGGATTTTTACAATAAATAATATCAAAAATAGGCTAAAATTATAAAAAAAACTAGTATTTTTGGATAATCCATGCAAGTCACACTAGTACTAATGGCTCAGATCACATTGACTCTCTAGATCAATAAAGAAGTTTGATGATGATGCATTCCATACTTTTTCACACTGTGTTCTCATAACATCACGACAACATCTACACTTAGCATGTTGGTGGTTACTATGATACTCACATGGCCACTGACTTATCACTTATTATATTTAGTTTGTTACACCTACCTACAGCTGGCAAAGATATAGCGCCAGTCGATTACTGTAGTCTGTTATGCACTATTTGACTTAGTAGGCCACTTTCCTTTATGTTGTATCTTATATATACTTTGTGTACATTGTATAGCATGTGGAAGAAGAAGAAAAGAATCAGGAAGAAAACATTTTGGCCTCCATCTCTCTTCTTGTGTTCTTGAGTGAGCTTTCTCTTGTGTATACAGTGTGTGTTGGCACAACAGCTCAAGCAAGTCCTCCCACCACATGATTCTTGACAATCTATTCCTCTCCTCCTCAGTCATAATAACCACTTGGGATTTAGTGTTAGCCAACTAAGTTTGCAAACTAGAAATCTCCCCTTTCTGAGCATAAATAATCTTAGTCTGCTACTCCATCTGGGTACAAAGATCAAAAAAATTTTCTTGAGTAGAAGATAACTCACCATTCAATTTATTCAATTCTTCTTTGGACTATTGAACTTCTTTATAACAAGAATAATAGAGTTGTTGGATACATGCAGTCACCAAGAGGTCAATAGAACTCTAGATGTCTTTCTATAAGAAAGGACATTAGGAAAAAAATAAACTCACAAATGGGGCTTTTAGCTCCCCCTCTCTCCTCAAAACAAGGAAAAGAGGAGAGAAGAATAGTAAAATAATCCTCTTCTATCTCCACTTTTGTAATCTCGTTTTGCATTTTTTATATTATCTACAAAGATATACTCATATTCCTTCTCTCTCCTCATTCAAGAAGTCTTTTTCAACCAAATTTTATATTAAAAAGGAGTTAGTTACGGGAGTGTGGTGCTTCGTTTTCAATGCAAAATGATTAGTAGATACATGATAATTGATGTTTTAATCAAGAACAATGAAAATGCAATTTCGGAAGTTCCTTTTAAGATATTTTGGTTATTTTTTATATTCTAGCTTTTGGTCAAAAAACAAACCGACTGGTCAAATTTTGTGTTTTTTGGAGATGTTTTTGGAGGTAAAATAGAAATATCTAAAATACGAAAAGTCTTGGACATCCCTACCCTCTGAGCTATTTTCCCCCATATCTATACTCTCTCATGGCTCTATTGTGACCTCTTCTCTGTGTTTATGCAACCTTCATTAATAGAGTGAATTATTTACACCCTCCTTTCCCTTGGCACCTTTGTGTGCCTCTTTGTGCATCTCCACTCTACCTCTTGTCACAACCAAGTAGGCTCCCCGTTTCTATTAATAGTAAAATGAATACAAGAAAAAAAGAGCTACATATTGAGGTAGAGATTGAATATGTCCCATTATTCAAAAGAACCCAGCGTACTAGTGTCAACCCTCAGGTTTTGCAGAGTTATAGGCAAATGGGATTGAAACATGTGGATTTGTGGGTTGATGGGGGAATCTACCCAATTGACCCCTTAAACAATAGACCTCCAACTTTCTCAGGAATCACAAATTTGCTGAAGTATGTGTGCGAGGGTGAAAATGGGTTACTTGGTTATACTAGGTAGCTCAATGATCAGGCGTTCAAAGTATTTACAACTTTCCAAGCAACCATAAAAAATTGCCATGATGTGATCGCTGCATATCAACTTCATATACAACAGCTCATAGGATAAGTGGTATAGCTGAATGACACTATAATTCAACAAAACAATCAAATTATTTCAATGCAGGACACTATCCATGACATTGGTATCTCATATGAGGAGGCAAAGGCATAATTGGATGACTTGAGAAAGATTAATAGCAAGCTAACACAGGAGTGCAAATGAAAGAAGAAGCCAATCAATGAGTTAATTGTGAATAGCAACCAGTGGAAGCGACATATCAAAGCATGTAAAGTAGCTCAGAAAGAGAACCTAGGTGAGGGTGAGGTTGGATCGTGTATTAGTAGATTGCTGAAGGCAAGTACATTAGAAAACACTTTGAGCAATCCTAAGTTTAAGGCTGTGAAGGAAAAGGTGATTGAGTGCACATTAAAAGATGTGTCAAATGAGTTCTCCAGCTATGGATGCACGATCTATTTGTGACAGGGCCGGTATTAGCACAACGACTTACTCAAAGATATTCAAAGGTGTGAAGGCTGGGTTTGGTTGTGCACTGAAGAGAAATAGAGTGCCTCTTCCTCAACCTTCACAATTAATAGAGGCGCGATGGCAACTTAATACAAAGGTTTTGGAGCTGATAGGAGGTCCCATGCATGTTCAATGAGTGGAAACACTAAAGGTTGGGACAAAAAATTCATATGAGGTGAAGTTCACTGAACTCAACAATTACTATTTAGATTTGTACAAGGTGCAGTCGGCAATGGTAATATACTACAATATGTCTATTGAGGAATGTAATGGTAAATTGCAGTTTGTTATAAAATTAGATGAAAGTGAGGTCGTCAAAGGAGTAAAGCTTGAAAGACTTAGTGTAACTCTGATGAATAGAGCTTTACAATTCGACAAGAACAACCCAGGGAACTTTAGTGTTCAATATGAGCACCATGTGTGGTGGCTCGCTGCATTTGAAGTTCCTAAGGAAATATTTGAGGTGCTGCAGCTATTCTTTATGCACACAAGCATTCCAAGCATTATCGATAGTTAAGAACATGGTGAGATGCTCTCGATTGAAGGGTATGGTCAATACTTGGTTGAATGGCATCTTGCAGGAGACTTGAAAACTTTAAAATGCATTTGTGGAATCTGCAATGGTGCAAATACAAAGAATCCATGCCTATATTGCTTGACAGAGAGGGTGGAAGGAAAGGATGGAAAGAAGAACTGGCAAAGGGTGACAAGTGCTGCACCAACGCGCAATAGAGAAGATCCCACTTGGAAGCCCATCTTCAACATTCCATTGGATCGTATTCACATTTGTTCATTGCATGATTTTGCTAGAATCATGGAGAAACTTGTATATGAATACATTTGCTTTGCTTATAGGATGCAACTAGAAAATGAGGCCATTGCAACGTGTAGGAATGTGGAGCAAGTGCTATCAGAAATTGGGCTACAAAAGCATCAAATGATGATTGAAAGAGATGATAAGAGATTAGAAAAATCTGGTAACTTGTTAAAAAAGCCTTGCTTTGGAGGAGCAAAGGCTAGGAAGTTTCTCTTAGCACCCATCAACGAGGAAGGGAATGTCATGGTTCGTAGGCCACAGGACTACAATGGGTGGAAAAAGTTACATTTTGAAGTTCTTGATCGAAGTAATGGAGGAAAAATAAGATTGGCCAAAGCTAATGTTTGGATAAGTCTTAACAAATTGGCTCCCTTACTTCGTAAGATGGTATTTAACAATGAAGATAAGCAAGAATTTATCAATGCTGTGCATAGCTTCTATGAAAATATGGTGGAAGCATGGGGCAAAAGCTCTATCACACATTACATGGTGCGTACTAAGTTAATATTTTAAAATTGTATGAATTGTATAAACTATTGAGCATAGTTTTACTCATGTGTGATATGTATCTTTGTAGCATATCCTTGAGGCACATGGGCCATACTTTGCAGATAAGGGAAGGATCGGAATTTGGTCCACACAAGGGATGGAAAATTCACATTGGATAGCACGTGGTGCATACAAAAGAAAAACTAATCATGGTGGTATAGGATTATAGTAGCAGATGAAGCTAAACTCTCGCAAAAGAGAGCAGATGAAAGTGCTGATGAATCGGCTGTAGACATGATGGAATCACGTCGTGTCACTAAAAGAGTGCATTATGAAGCCTCAAGTGCCAAAGAAAACCATGCCAAGTGGCTAGAAACAAGGCTTCGACAAGGTAGCAAATGGGTTCGAAGAGAGCTAAGATAGTAAGAATGTGTTCAGTGTAAATGCAATTCATAGTTTAAGAGAGAAAGAGAGAGTGTGCATCTATGTGAATGAGTCTTACAGTTTAGGGTTATATAAAAGAGGGTTTCACTTTCTATCTTATTCATTGAGTTCTCACATCTCTTGTGCAGGAAAGATGGCTAGGTCTAAGGTAGTTGCAAATAAGCTTCTGCTCAGAGCCCCATATCATGTTCAGCCCCTTGGAGCATCTATTAGCTCAGATGCACCCCCTTCTCAACCTAACCCACCTTCCTCAAGCCGCCCTCACAAGGGTCCTCCTCAGCGTCCCCATAAGAAACGCAAGTGAAAACTAGGTATAGTGGCCTTGAGAGAAATTAGGAGGTATCAATGGTCTTTTGATCTCATCATTCCGAAGGCGAGCTTCTCGAGACTTATTCGCGAGATTGTGCAAGACCTCTACTGCACAAAAAGCAGGAGGTGGTTTTCAGCACAAGGTCAGGATAGACCTGATCGCTTCACAAAAGAATGTCTTCATGCTCTACAGTGTGCTGCAGAGGCCTTTTTAGTTGACTTGATGATTGATGCTCAACATTGTGCAATACATGCGAAGCGCATCACTGTAACTTCCAAGGACTTCCAACTTGTAAGAAATCTTCAAGTAGTGAAGGATGCATTCGTTCCAATGGAATGAACACCGTTTGTAATGTTATCTTTTTTGGCATAGTGTTATCCTCGTGCATCATCGGATGCACATCCATGTAATCATAATCGATCAGGTCTTCCATCGAATCCCTAACTAGGATGGAAAATAATTCTTCTTCCCTCATTTCCAAGTATTGCAGTACATATGATAGAAGCAAGTATTGTACACCATCTATTTCAATGGGTGTCAAGGAGGCAAGGTTGGGTTTGTCAACTTGTGGTTGTTTTGAAGAAGATGGCACCATGAGAGCCAACCCTTGCTCTGCCACCACCTGATGTTCCTCTTCAACATTTATGAGCTCTTCAATTGGTTCTTCTCTCGTGTATGTGATAGAAACAACCTATGGAGTTGTATCTTCATCGCTCTCCTCCTCTAGGGGTGTATCCAATGCAAGGAGGTAAATTGTCAATGCACAATCACACTCCACGAGATCCAAAGGTGATGTACATGGTGCACTTCCCATGGGAATAGTGCATACTCTGTGCAAAGGATCCACATGGGCCAGACACCTATTCACCACTTTTTGGTGATTCTTCCTTGCCTGAAATACCATGAGCTATTCCAGAGGCACCCAAGTCATGTCGGATCCCTTGATGGAGTATGTGCATGTAGCAATGGTGCTCACAAAGTCTTCCAAAACTTGAAGAGGGGGATCCAGGGATGAGAGTACGATTTCAAGGTTGAAGTTCTTAGAGAAAACCTGGAATATCTCGTCACCCTAGTTGGCAAAGATAGTCTCGTGGATCCACTCATCAAAGTTTACACGAGCATCCATCATAGCAGGTAGGAGGGATGTGGTGGATATAAAGAGATGAAGAGAGTGTGTAAAATGAAACAATGAAACAAGAACTAAACTAGTTCTATCTTAAAAACTTTGAGTTTTAAACCATTAAGGGTTGTTCGCATACGATATTTAGTTATGGCTTTACTTACGTCTTTGTAAAGTTTACATGCATATGCAAATGTGTTGATGTGAAAAGTGTATAACAACAAATTTTGCATAAATATCAATGAGAGGACTATTTCTAGGTATTGTTATACTTATCTTTTAATCATAGATTGTGAGCATGTATTTTACTACAAACTAACCTCTTACTTTACATTTGCAAACATATTTTCCTTGAATGATTGCAAGGTCTGGGGGCTAAGAGTCTCCAGCATGTACAAAACATAAAAGTAGAGTATGGTAACAAGCCTATTTTTCTGAAGTTGTTGAAGAAAGTGTGTGAGAAGCACCCCTAGTTCAATGCTACCAATACAATTCTCATCGATGATTCTGGATACAAATAATTGAAGAACAAGTATGAGTTGTGCCTTTGTACAAGATCATATGAGCCCACATATTATGACCTAGTTAAACCCTTCTACCATATAGATGTCATCTACCCATGGCTACGTGGCTAAATAGAATATTTGTTCCCATCCACTTACTCTCAAAGGAACACCATATTTGATATAGAGAATGAGATCTCCTCATTTGTGGTTTGCCATTTCATATAGCTGGAGGAGTATGCCTACAAGTTTGACCCCTCTGCCATCTAGTGAGCAATGTAATCAGAGTTTTGACCCCTCTACCATCTAATGAGTGATGTAATCAGATTTTTGTACCCTTGGCAATATACAGTTTAATACAATTCCACCTATGATTTTTTTGTTACTTGCCTATGGTGTATAATGGTTTTTGTGCAATGTTTACTTTCTGGTTAATATCTATACACTAGTTATTTTAGTTTGCCCAATTTTTGTAGTATGTGCTATTAATTTTGGTATTGTGTCAATAACAACAGTTGTATATGAATCTCATATTGTGCTAAATTTATGTATCTATTTTTATGTTTTGGGTCCATTGATAACTATAGAGCATGTATAGTACCAAAGTTGGGTACTATTTGCAAAATATTTGGTGTTATTATTACAAAATTTGGTACTATACAAAGTAGCCTATGTAAATGGTAACTAGTATATTGGACATTTGTACCTTTTTCCATTTTGGTGCTATGATTTACCAAAGTTAGTACTATAGTGTAGAGATTTTGGTAGTGTCATCTGGTATATAAAAATGTAAAAATGTTGCATTAAGAAAATTATGTACAATACATCTCTTATGTGGAGTTGATATTGTCTTATTTGGGCAAAATGTAAAAATGTTGCAATCTCATCTGGTATGTAAATGTTGCAATCTCATCCTTTTTTGCAATCTCATCTTATTTTTACATTAAGAAAATGTTGCAATCTCATTTGGGCAAAATGACAACTTTCTTACATCACATTTGAGGAAATTTCCAAGAAAGAATTCATTTGCATGATATTCATTGTCAATAAGCTTTGGGAACAATATGGATTCCCACAAAATATTTATGTGCTGACATACTATCTAGTTTGTAGAACACTGATCTAAGCAACTCCTTGCACAACAAATGGAGCATGCATATAAATGACATTTTCCATGACGCCCCAACTTGTTTTGGCACATCTAATTGAAAGCCTCTTTGAAATGTATCATCCATACATGATATACATAGCAACACGTATTCTACTCTTTCAACTTCCGAACAAAGAATGCCTTTAGTGTCTCAAAGGATCTAAGCAATAGCATCATTGTAAGATAAATACTCTTGAATCTTTTGTAGAGCTCAACCTATCACACCAAAACAATCCAAGTTAGAGCTCAAACTTTCACAACAAAATAGCCCAAATATTTTTTTGAAAACCAATGAGTTCAAAATAGTACCAAATTTTGGTACTATTCTTACCAAACTAGTACTCCTTACCAAAATAGTACAAAGTACTAAATTGGGATAGAGTACCACATGATATTATAGAATACTAACTCCAATTCAATGTAGAGAGCCAAATCTATTGCAGTACCAATTTTGATACTACATAGAACCAGTGCAACACAAAAGAGTATCAAATTTGGTAATGTGCATATAATTTGGTATCAATAAAGGTACTTTTGGTATTTTATATTAGTCCTACTATTCATTTTAGCTTCATATTTAGTGCACATGCTTGGGTACTATACAGGGTATAATGAAGCACAAAATCTATTGTATTGCCATATTTGGTACTTGATAGTACTAGTGCAACACAAAAAATTACCAAATCGGGTACTATATATTCACTTTGTACCCAGTAAGGTACTTCTAGTACTATACATTACTCTTGCTATTCAAATTAGCTTCATATTTGGAGCATATTACATGCTTGGGTATTATGCAAGGTACAATCCAGTTAATCTTCAAATTTGGTGCTCAATTTCATACTTGAGTACTATATCGGGTATACCAAGAGGAACCTAATAGTAGCTATGTATAGAACCCTCTACTATATGGAAAACTACCAAATTTGAACTCCACATAGGGTTTGGTTCTATAAAGGGAACATTTGGTACCTCTAAAATCCTTCTATTCAAGAGAAATGACAATGTGTATTCTTGAGCTTTTGGTATTGTATGGAATGGTTGTTGAGCATCATAATACCTTGATTCGTACTCTAGAATGGCATGGGTAGCATATACCTAGTTTCTTTGGTGGCATACAAACAAGTAGCCTATTTATAAGTAAAAAGTCATGTTAATATAATGCAATATGGAGTATTAATCTATACAATAGATTTGGTACTATCCAAAGGATTTCCTACTATTCTAGAATGCACACACAAACATCAATCTAAATCAAAATCCAGGCAATCAAAGATCGCAAAAATGACATGTGTATGGGATGTTTGATAACACATTTTGCCTTGATTCTTTGCTTACATATATCCTTTTTGTTAAGTGAAACCCTCATTTCCAATATTGAGAAGGCATAGACTAAATCTCTAGTTTCACTTGTGATACTACTATTTTGAGGCAATTTTCTTTAACAAGTACTAAGTGGCAACACTTCATCCTCATCTTTCATATCCAACCAAGTACTTGGTGTGACTAAATTTCTTTGATGAACACCCAAGTCAGTAGCAATTCTTGATTGATTGATGTTATTCTATCACCATTGTTCAAGATCATCATCAAAGAGGTTCTCTTTACAAAAATCTCACTTTTGTCGAGTGGGATACCTTGAGCTGAGCTAGTGTGTTACAAACACTGGGGACAAGACTCGATGCAACATCTAAATTTCTCAACTTAGGAAATTTTTGATGATACATGAGCTACTCAAGAATTTTTTGTTTTTTGTTTATTGTAAGGTCTTTCGTCTACTTGTGCCAACACAGAGCATATGTTCTTCCTTAAAAAGGTAGCTCTATACAAAATTCCTTTCATTGCTTCATTTCTTGGAGTAGTTAGAACCCTTTAAAAAACAAGGGTGCTCTTATTTGGTCCTAATTATGTTGGTTAAAGACCCTATGTACATCATATGCAAATTGAAACAAATGGATATACTTGTCCCAAAGGGAAGGTCAACTACACAAATTAGAAATTGTATTTGATTTTTTGACTAAGGATGAAAAGAACTAGGAAGTTAAGATTAGTGCCTAAATTAGAAATTAAAGGTGTGCAAAATTGCTTCTAAACTTAGAGTCACATGATCTACATATCCTTTGATAGAAACTAGTCTTAAAAATGTACTTAAGAAATAATTATCCAAAGTGGGTTAAGGTATCTATGCATTGAATTGATTTACACATGTTTGCAAAATCTATAAACAATAGTCTATGTCATGCCATCATGATAAAATGTTGTGGACAATTTAGTCATGAAATTGTTGGATTTTTGTATATCCACACATATTCATGAGCTTGATAACATAGCTATGGAGGATGATACCTTAGAGTGCTCATGATTTTGTGTAAGAGAGAATGTGTGTGTGGAGAGAAAAGAGAGTCTAAGACAAAAGTTAAATGAAAAGGAGAATCATAACCTTGTTGATAGATAATGATTGTGTAATAGTACAATGTGGGATGGAGCCACTTTCATAGGCATAAGCAAGTTTCTTTCACTTACAACATAGCTAACCTCATTGTCACATGGGAGTCCAACTAACACTACACATGGATGTGATCTCATTGTCATATGGGAGTCCAACTAACACCACACATGGATGTATTTATATCTTCTCTCATGGATTTTGATATATCTCTTTCTTCCACAAAATAGAGGAGGATTCACATGAGCCTCTTAAAGAGGTGTATTTCAACACCCTCCTTGGCTCAAATATCATGCTAAAGATAGATGAAGTTGGCTATGTGGTACTCGCTCCAAAACTAGATAAGACAGAATAACAAATCATCTAGAACTTGAAGTTTCTAGGTTATCTTCAAGCACATGAATACAACATAGAAAGAGAAACATATGCAACTTGAAGTTTCTAGGTTCTCTTCAAGTCCAGTAATACAAAATAGAAAGAGAAACATATAAAAATTGAAGTTTCTAGGTTCTCTTTGAGTCTAGAAATACAAAATATATTGATGAGATGACCATAAACATAGCCATTAGAAAAGTAAGTTTTAGATCATAGTCTTCAAATTCTCCAAGTGAGAGGCAAGCATGGTTGATTATTCTCAATGGAAAGCACATAGTGTGACTCTCAAGAGTATAAAAGATCTACAATATTTGACCCCAATGAGAGTTGTTTATCAATGTAGAAACATATTGTTAGACAAGGTGCTCTAAGGTCTAGATAATGCACAAACATCTTGTGCATTGATCTTCTTGATGAAGTGATCTAAAAGTAATTTTAGTAGTCCCCCCCCACCCCACTTGTAGCATGTGGATACTTTCCTCTTGATCATGTTGACTCCAAATTGTGTTCTTCCAAAGGTTCTTGTTGATGGATTCTTTGAGAAAATATTTATCCTCTCCTTATTGATAGTGTTGCTTCAAGTACTTTGATAATATGATAATATCAAGAGTGCAAGAATTTCTTGCCAAAGCTTATAGGAAAATGACTAATGATGTAGGCAAACAACTAATGAAGCTTCTATTATGCTTAAGTGCTATAAGGCAAATGATGATAGACAAATTAACAAAGCAATTAGTCAATAAGTGAAGCTTTATGATTGAGTAGGTATGGAGGAAATATGGTAGTTTGGACCTTGCCTCTATGGAGGGCCAGATTTTCCCAACACAAAAGAAAATAGCAACTATCCTTCTAGTCAAATATGGGCTAGGTCACTCCACCTTAATGTATTTGGGGTCTTGTTGCTCATGCCATTCTACAAACTAAACCTGCACCAATTTGCCACTTGCTTCCAAATCTAGCTCTAATGATTCACCAATGAGAAACAATGTTGCCATTATTCTATGGCACAAAGAAGCAATTTTATGTGCTTGTTAATTATGGGTAGATGGAAGAACAATAATTCTTAAAAGAGGAACTATTGAGGAGAAATCATTGTATAAACCATTGTATCAAGAGTTGCACTCCCTCACATGCAAATTTTATTGGTATTGAGTTGCACATAAGACTAAGAAGGTGCAAATTAATCAATGTTAGAGTAAGTTTAGGTGCATGCAAGAAGGGGAGACTAGCCATTGGTTTAAAAATAGGGTCTAATGCCTAAGGGGGATTGGGAAACCCTAACCTTAGATTTCTTATATAAAGAGGATGAATGTGAATGGAAAAGGCTATTCAAGTGAGCACAAATTTTTTTACTTGCCTTCTTTCTTTCTATTGTGGGAGTGGGAGAGAGTGAGATCTTCCAAGAGAGTGTGTATGTGGGTGTGAGGGATCATGTGGGTGAAGCCTCCATCTTTCTCTTGAGCATTCTCTCATACTTATGCTCGTTCTCCTTTCTTGCATGCTAAGACCAAAGAGGGTTGAGAATGACACAAGCATACTCTTTGATCATGGTGTGTTGCAAGTGTGCCCTTCTTCATTCTTGAGGAAAGGCCATGCAAGCTAGCTACAAAAAATAAATATTGATATTCATAAGCATGTGAGAGGCTAGGTGAGAGATAGCCACCGTATTTCATGGTTGAACCTCTTGAATGAATAAGATGGTGTCCAAAGTCCCATTGTCGAGTTCATGTAGCACAACATTTTGGTTATGTTGTGAAGACCAAGGATGCATCGACCACAAAGTGACTTGTGCGTTTGAGTGTTGCAAAATAGGATGGATGTGTGATCACCAACTTTGAAATGCTAGTACAATAGTTAGGAATCATTGTATGCATTATTGTGAGTAAATGTCTTGTTTTCTTTTTTGACAAATTTCATGGGACTCTTTTTTTTCGAACTACACGAAATCCATGGAGTGTGTGAATGTTAAGCCATGAGTAAGAAGAGAAAATAGACTAGATTTGAGAAAGTACATATTTTTAAACTAAATTTGCACAAAGGATTGCAAGTTAAATATTCAAAGAAATACAAGTGCAAGATTGTTGGAACAAAGAAAGTAAATGTATTAAAAGTATCATTTAATTACCCTTGAGGTCATGTGTCACTTGAGGGAAGTGTATGCTTTGATTCTATCATGAACACATAATTGTTGCAGACCTATAACAATAATAGCACCTACCCCCTTGACTTCTCCAATCATTGGGATGTTCACCATCGTCGAGCACATCATGTGGTCACCACCTCTTCTCTGGCATCTATAGCTAGATTTGCTACAACGTCCACCACACGCGTCGTTTTGTCTGTTATGCATTGCCTATCTGAGGATTGCCACCAAATCATCATGCATAGTAGCACCCCCTCCCAAATCATGTGTGGCATGGTGTATGCATTAACCCATCACCTTCTACAAATTGACACACCACCAACCATCATGTTGGCAGCAAACTGACCATTGTCTCCATCAATTATGAAACATCTCACTATCACACCCACTAGCATTCTAGTGCACCCTCCTTAGCACATATTAGGAAGCATATAGTTGATCCTAATATACATGCATGAGCACACATGCATAACTACACATAATGATGGATCAAGCATACTTGTGCACCCATACATCGCACTTATACACAAACTAAACACCTGGATCTTGCATCATAGTACCCTCACAAACTAGTACAGATGCACTAGTATACACAATCACTCATGCACACATTGCATTCTTAAATCCTATTCACCTTACGCTAACTCATAGGATCACCCTTTCCCACATCACATCACCCCATTGCATAGCATAAATATATCTAACCTAGTTGTACACACAAAACTATAATTATTACTTTCAAAAACAAAACAAAAGTACAGACACACATCACCTTGAATCCAACTTGTGCTTTAATTGGGAACTACCATTCATTGATAAAATCACATATCATCAAGAAGAAGAAAGCTTGATTGAGCACCCTACACATGTGCACTTAAAGAAATCATATTGAACTATGTTTTCAACAGAGACTGGGAGGAGCATAACCACATGCCAAACCAAAGGAGCCCTAGGACTCAAACCTACAAGGCACATACACTTGTGCTAGTAAAGACCCTAGTCCTAGTCAAACTCTCAAACTTGAGAATACACATATTTGTGGCCTCATTAGTCAAGTCATCCACCTAGTCAATCCAAAGACCATGGGAACCTCATCTAGCACTATGGACATATCCAAGAACTCAAGAGGTAACTTTGATGACTTTCAAGCCACTGTTGATAGCTAGCAACTCTATAAGCTTTGACCTCAAACATGACCCCTAAAGCAATATAATGGAAGCTCGTAGAATTGCAAGGGTAGGCAACAATCACCCTCACTAAGCTATTGGATATCAATAATGATACCATGCATCAACTTGTAGCCATGTAAGCATAAACAGATAGCATCCATAGGATGTTGTTAAATGCAGGAGCTATAGGCTCATCACATGATTCTCTCTTGGATCTTGCCCAAAGATACTTATTTGACCACATCTACATGATACAAATAGGGACCCATATTGCACAAGAATCTCCTCATGATCTTGGCAATCCCCCTCTAAAACAAGAAGGGCCAAGGATTCCATGATTTCATCTCTAAGATCATTCCCTGCCACAAGGGATGGTGGGTTAGGGGAACAACTCAAGGAGTTGGTAAGGGATGAAATATAACTTGTGGTATGGAGGATTTATATTCTTTTTCTGATGTTATTAATGATCTAGTTTTATTTAAACTCTTTGCTTGTGCGTGCATGCGTGCGTGCGTGCGTGCGTGCGTGTGTGTGTGTGTGTGTGATGCATGTGGAGAGAGAGGAGAGGAGAGAGAGAGAGAGAGAGAGAGAGAGAGAGAGAGAGAGAGTGTGTGTGTGTGTGTGTGTGCGCACGCATTTCTAAAGTCAGGACTCTCAATTTAATAGGGAATTAACAAATAGATTGCCTTGATTTTTTTGAAAATGCAATAATGCTAATGGAGAATTTACATTTGCAAGGGAGGAGAGATCACACACCTCTAATAGATGACAATCATCAAGCTATAACTATTCCTTCTAAAGCTACATGTGAAGGTGTAGAAATATTGAAATTTAGGATTTTGATTATGCCGTTCAAATATAACTACAACTTTACATAGTTTGTTTAGCACTTATGGCATGTATGGATTCTACATCAATAAATATCCCTTGCATGGGGAGAGGATATATCATATTTTGTGCTTAAGTTTGCATTTATTTGCACTATTCTCTTTAAGTCATACTAGTGCTACCTTACATGTGTTGCTAGGTCTATAGATGTATGATTGTAAATTGCTAACTTATGTTACTACAAAATAATTCACACTTTCACCAAAGCAAGTCATAAAGCTTTAAAACATAGGTTTGATCATGCAAGTGACAAATTTTGGGTTCGCACACACACACACACACACACACACACACACACACTCTCTCTCTCTCTCTCTCTCTCTCTCTCTCTCTCTCTCTCTCTCTCTCTCTCTCTCTCTCTCTCTCTCTCTCTCAAATACTTGAGTAGTGAGGAACCTAAAGGTATTGCTAAAAGTAAATGTGTCAATCTAAAAAGAAAGTTTCCTCATTCCATCCATTTAAAAAACTATTGTGGATAATACTAAGCGTGTCTCACAAATCTATTCTCATGTTATTTAAAGGATGATGATTATATTGGTTAACTTACATATTGTAGAACCTACAAACATATAAATCGTATAAAAATATTGAATATAAATACCAATATCATTTTCCATTACTTTTATATATGCACATGACCTACAACTTTGCAAATATGCTCATTTTTCTAGTATATTATTTTCTCAAAAGTAGGCTTATTATAGTAGTTAATCTATGATAAATAATAGTTGCCATTATGCTGCTTAAGGGTTGTGGTGTGAATGCCAATATGCTAATTAGTGGTTGGGCTACAGTTGCCTATATGATTGTTAGTAGCTTTCTATGGGTTGTCTGCTAGTCAACATGTATGTGGGTTGTATCCATTACAACGTTAATTAAATTGCCACCATGTAATCTCCTCATAGATATTGATAGCAAATCTCAATCAAAGTCTACTTAGAAATTTTTTGATTTCAATAACCCATATCCAAGAAGTGGCTTGTAGATCAAGCCTATTATCCTTATCAACAATTTTGACCATCCCTTACCCTTGTTGAGTATCTTGACCTTGCCTTATAGCAAAATGTTGTGATTGTCAAGCAATATCCAATTGAATTTCTAGTACTCTCTCTATGAATGCATACCCATATACATAATTGGCTTAACTTGATTGATTGATGGAAACCTTATAAATTGTATCCAAATTTACTATTGCCAAGCTTAAAGCCCTTGTTTTTGAACCTAAATAGCACTCTCTCTCTCTCTCTCTCTCTCTCTCTCTCTCTCTCTCTCTCTCTCTCTCTCTCTCTCTCTCTCTCTCTCTCTCTCTCTCTCTCTCTCTCTCTCTCTCTCTCTCTCTCTCTCTCAAATACTTTAGTGAGGAACCCAAAGGTATTGCTAAAAGTAAATGTGTCAATCTAAAAAGAAAGTTTCCTCATTCCATCCATTTAAAAAACCAAAGGTATTGCTAAAAGTAAATGTGTCAATCTAAAAAGAAAGTTTCCTCATTCCGTCCATTTAAAAAACTATTGTGGATCTTACTAAGCGTGTCTCACAAAACTATACTCATGTTATTTAAAGGATGATGATTATATTGGTTAACTTACATATTGTAGAACCTACAAACATTTAAGTCGTATAAAAATATTGAAGATAAATACCAATATCATTTTCCATTACTTTTCTATATGAACATGACCTACAACTTTACAAAGATGCCCATTTTTCTAGTATATTATTTTCTCAAAAGTAGGCTTATTAGCATTTAATTTATGATAGATAACAGTGGCCATTATGCTACTTAAGGGTTGTGGTGCAAATGCCAATATGCTAATTAGTGATTGGGCTATAGTTGCCTATATGATTGTTAGTAGCTTTCTATGGGTTGTCTACTAGTTAACATGTATGCGGGTTGTATCCATTACAACATTAATTACATTGCCACCATGCAATCTCCTTATAGATATTGATAGCAAATCTCAATCAAAGTCTACTTAGAAATTTTTTACTTTCACTAACCCATATCCAAGAAGTGGCTTGTAGATTAAGCCTATTATCTTTATCAGCAATTTTGACCATCCCTTACCCTTGTTGAGTATCTTAACCTTACCATAATATATCCTATCCATATAGCCAATGTTGTGATTGTAAGCAATATCCAATTGAATTCCTAGTGCTCTCTCTATTAGTGCATACCCATATACATAATTGCCTTAACTTGATTGATTGATGGAAACCTTATCCATATAAAATTTATCCAAATTTACTATTGCCAACCTTAAAGCCCTTGTTTTTGAACCTAAATAGCAAAATCTCTCTCTCTCTCTCTCTCTCTCTCTCTCTCTCTCTCTCTCTCTCTCTCTCTCTCTCTCTCTCTCTCTCTCTCTCTCTCTCTCTCTCTCTCTCTCTCTCTCTCTCTCTCTCTCTCTCTCAATCAATCAATCAATCAATCAATCAATCAATCAATCAATGTCTTGCAAAGATGTAGAGTTAATTGTTTGCAATGAGCATTGATTGTTGCTCAATTTATTGCCAAATTGAAGAGTGATTATGGGAAATAAAGGTTCTTGCTTGTTGATAGTTGTACCTCAAATATACAGGTCATGCATTTTCATTATCCCTTCAAAAGAAACATGCACAATCAGAATATCACTTTCTTTATGGAACTATAGCTTCTTACATTTGAAGATACCAAATCTAACTAACTCTAAGCTATATTTGGTTCAAGGAATCAATAAAACTCTACTTGCTTGATCTTTTACTTTGCCTTATAATAATTGGAACAATTTGATGACTTTTCAATTCATTCCCTTCTATAGAAAACCTAGATAATATAGATTGAAATGAATTTGAGAGGAAGTTGGCAAGTAATTTGTTTAAGTATCTCATGTCCTTACATGGTTCTTGTGTTACATATTACAATAGCTATGAAAATTGCTTTAAGGCATGATCGCCCAAAAGAGGAGCTGGTGTCCAACAAGGTAAGAATTAAGGGTCGAATTTTAGCCCAAATACAATTTTTTGGAGGTTTTTTAGGTGGACATACCTTTTTATGTTTAAAAATTCAAAAAATAGCCCACATATACCAAAAGTTCAAGTTGGCCAAGTATTGTTGGATTGGGACAAAAGGAGAGGATCCACGTAACCATTAACCCTAGTCACACACTAGCACACCAAAATGTTGGGGTATGCACATATGGCCATCCATCAGAATCACTCACATGCATAGGTCTAGGATTCATCCGTATTAACACTCGCACGTTTAGTTAACCTCATTTAGTTAGGAGCACCACAAGTATAGGCCACATAGGCACATCGCGTAGTCATGTAGAATCCTATACTGACTTATTCACAAGCACGACCACTCACATACTTGCACATAATAACCCGCCTTCTCAAGGTCTTCACCCTCATAACACCTATCATCACTACATAAACACCTTACAATTAATGTCTTCCAAGTCCACTCAATTAGATACATTGCCTCAAGCACTCACATATGTAGTTGAAACTTAAACTAAGTGCATATCCTTCTTAGATTATCCTTAATCTTCATACATATACACCTCACTAAGCACACACCTACTCCCTATAAAAACTTAGGAGCACAAAGCCATATCTCTTAAGTGATTTCATAGGGTGCATACTTAAGTCACATAGACATAGCATCTTAGGCTACTAAACCTAACCACCACTTAGCAAATGTAAGAATAAGAGGTTTCAATGTTGGGAACTTCCCCTTGGGATAGCCACAAAAATCTATCCTTAACATTTGCAAGCCATTGGGACTTAGCCTTAATGGGAAAAAGTGGATGGTTAAAATATTCAACTCTACCAAAAAATTGAGCTCTATTAGAGTGCTTTTTAATTGCATGTATAGTGTTTTAGCATAGTTTTATCAATGCTTTAAAATGCCTTAGATAATCCTTTAGGCAATGCTTGGATAGTGCTTTAGAGTGGCTAGGCTAGACAATGCTTTAAATGGTCGGGTAGTGCTTTAAAGTACTCTAGATAAAATTGATTTTTTAGTAACAAATAATAATAATATCTATTTAGATGAGAGTAATTCACTAATACAAGTCTTAATCCTCTCTTAATCAAACCCACAATCGATAGAGAACACAAGATTGATCATAGCAATGAACTCTTTATTCATAGTAAAAGGGCAGTAATGGCTGCCTAATACAAGTAATTGGATAATCCCCAAAACCAAAAGTAGTACAAAGAAGAAAGACGCAATGTAGAGATTATGGACTACACTCAGCTCTACTCAATACTACACTATGGCATCTACTGTCTATATAGAACTAGACTATATTGGTTAATGTTGTGACTGTGTACCATCTCTATTGGGACTGTAGTTTGGTTGCTTAGGAGAACTTTTACAACTTTCTCAATCTCAAGCTTCCATTTGGTAGGTGGATACTCCATAAAGTGGGAAAGAACTCTTCTTCATACTCCAAGATGAGATTATGGCTCTAGCTCTATATATCCAACCCCCCATTAGGTAAGTAGGTGCAATCTTGATTTTTAGCAACTCTATGACTAGCAAATTTGTGGCAATATACAATAATGTAGAAATCATATATGGAAGATTTCTCTAGTCACATTGTAGTGAGATTGTAGTACTCAAGAAGATTTAGAGATATCAGCCCTACAAAATTGCTTCCTACAAAGGTGATAACCAAAAATTTCTCTTGATTAAAGGAGACTTTTCCACTATTCATGCTCACTTGTTAGTACTACTAAAATTTACATTCATATTAGTATTACAATGATGTAGTAGTATATCACCATCATGCACTTTTTCCTTAATAAAGTTCTCTCTCACTTCAATATGTTTGATCCTTTGATGCATGACTGGATTCTCCACTAAAGATTTGGTTGAGATATTATCATAAAGGATAGAAGTGGATCATAGGATCCATAGAACACAAGTCCCTACAAGTATCTCTTCAAACATATAACTTCATAAGATGTTGTAGTTAAGGCCTTGTATTTAGCCTCTATAGACAAGAGGTTGACTATATTCTATTTCTTTGAGCACCAAGTATTTTCTCCATTTTCAAAGAAGAAAACATTGTTGCTTATGCGTTTCCTATCGACCAAATCTACTACCTACTCAGAGTCTGTGAATCCATGTAGATTCAGCTTATCGCTTGTATATAAAATGCCCCAATGTTGAGTACCTTTCAAGTACCTTAGTACTCTTTTAGTTTCTACCCAATGAGACACCCTTGGAGTCTATAAAAATTCAGTAAGTAAATTGATTGCATAGAAAATATTAGGCCTTATAGTAGTTAAATAGATAATGGAGGTTTGATTCCATAGGTGTAGAGATAGCTTTGGAGTTAATTAGCCATACCAAATCTTTCAAGAATAGATTGAATATACTTCTGATGAGAAATGAAAATATCTCCTATTCATCTTGAAAATTTGAATACCAAGAATATAATGCAATTATCCAAGGTCCTTCATTTCAAACTCATGGGAGAGTTTAGATTTTACATCCCCCATCAAAGCATCACTACTTCATGTCAAAATTAGATCATCTACATAAAGCAAGATGAGCAATATCATTCCTTTAATCTTGGAATAGAGAGTATGGTTGGCATGACTCTTTTGAAATCCTTTACATTTGAGATGAACATCTATTCTTCCACACCACCTAGCTCTTGGAGCTTGCTTCAATCCATACAAGCTCTTTTTCAACTTGCATATCAAATGCTCTTTACCTATTGTAGCATAGCCTTCTGGTTGTTTCATGTATACCTCTTCCTCAATCTATCCATTGAGAAAGGCATTATTTACTTCCATCTACCATGGCTTCCATTTGTGAAGAGTATCCAAAGAGAGAAACAACCTAATAGAGCTTATCTTGGCTACAAGGGCACAAGTCTCTTCATAATGAGAAACCTAATGACTAAGGCTACACACATTCTATGTTGTGACTCAATGATTAAAAAAATTTAGATGTACATAATGACAAACAATTGTAACATCCGTCTCTCAAGAACTCTACCTATGTTGTATATCCTGGTTGATATCTATTGGGAGCTACAGTAGAGACAAAGAAGGGAGAGATAAGGAAGAAGAAGGGTGAAATAAAAGTGACATGGTAGAAATGCATAATCGCTATTATTGCAATTGGGTAGCCTATATAGGGCAAATAAGAAAATCAAGCATTTATGCATGACATTCAAATTGAGGATCAAAGGTGGTTGCTATTGAGAGGGCCTTAGGCAAAGGTTGTGAAGGGGCTGCATGTAGTTATTGGGCCTGGCACTGAGTTTGAGAGTGGTCAAGTTTGAGGCTAAGATTGGGGATGGCAAAGAGTTTCAGACTAGCCAAATTTGAGAATCAAGGTGGTTTTGTCTTGATGGGAAGCATGAGAGCTAACTAGACGTGAATTTTTGAGAGGCCCAAAGAGCAATGATTGCATGGGCATATAGGAATGGACAACTAAGGGTCCTACAAGTGTAGTTATAGGTAGCTAAGTAGGGTAAGAGGAAGAACAAATGGGAGAGAACCTTTATTTTATCTTTTTGTGCTTTTTGAATTAAAAACATTTCAAAGTGATTAATTGTATTAATTTTGTATTTTTATATTTGTTATTATGTGAGCTAATTAATGTGTGTTGATACATTTATTGTATTACTATATGTGGCTACAACATGCTAGGGAAGAGGGGAGGGAGGGAGGTTAGGCAAGCATAGAAGGGATGTTATAGGAGAGGGCACAAAGGCCTCCATTACCTAGAGGAACTCCAAGGTTGTGAAATTTCTTTGACCCATCTAACTTTCTCTTTCTTGATGCATGAGCTAGGAATTGCTTCTACCCTTCTTCGCAAGTCCATGGATGGCCATTCAAATGCAGAGATTCATCTTGCAGAGAACAAGGTTGCTATGTTGATATGGCATTAATGAGAAAATAATGAGCTCTAACTTAGAAACTAGAGGGCATGTATGTGGGTGCAAGAACAAGGTGGTTACATTGATGTGTCATTAATGAGAATATGTTGAGCTCTAGCTTAGAAAGTAGAGGCAAGGTGTGTGGGTGGTACCTAAGTAAGAGATTTTTCATTACTCTTGATTTAATGTAGGTCATCTCCTTCCATTGTTGGTATCTATACAACAAACTTGCAATAGTAGCTGCAACATGCATTGATGGCACAAACAATTCAAGGGTGTTCGAATTAAAGTTACTCTTCAAGCAAGAGATCTACCATCACCTCTCTCCATTCCTTTAGCTTGGGTGCAATGCATGGGTGTATCCTAAATATAAAACGCCAATAAAAGTTCAAAATTCAAATTTGAATTTTTTTCATATCTTGAGGAGAGAAAGTGTGGTATCATCTCGAGAAGATCGAACAACAAGGCTATGGGTAATGAGACTTATCTCAACATTGGCTACTTTAATGGTCAAACCTAAACACACGGTCTTAGCATTGAAGTACATGGCATTTACATGTGGACCTAATAATCATGCATTGAGTTTTGAGGTATGGGAGTTATGAGGGACCCCTATTTTGGGATCCAAGGAGGACCATGAAAGTGGCCCCTCACAGAAGGGTCTCAAGGGGGCCAATTGTCCCCCTGATGAGGATCGAGGGGCAGCACCCCTAGCCCAATAGTAAAGGAGATATTCCTTAGAATGTTCCTTGTCTGACTAGGGAAGGTTCATAATATGGTTGAATAGATAGACCAAACTACCTTCCTCGGGTATAAAAGGAAGACCCCTCCCAAGCCATCATCAATCTATCTTTCACCCAACTAGAGTTCTTCTAGCTAGCCTTAAGTTCTTCACCTATCATCTGGGGATAGTGATTCTTAATAGTAATCTTATTGAGCCCTCTATAATCCACAAACGGAGATAGAGGGATCCATCTTTACATACTAAGGGATCCATCTTTTTTCTTGACAAATAGAATTGGAGTGCTTGTTGGAGATTTTGAATGACATATGAATCCCTTGGCAAGATTTTCATCAATTATTTATTGAGCTCCTCTAATGCATCTTGGGATCGCTTACAGATGGGCTGAAAGGAGATTGAGATTTTTCTTGTAAATCTATTGCACAATCATAAGATTGGTGTTTCGGTAGCATATCTTCATTCTTCTTTTCAAATGCATACTTGAACCCTACATATTGAGCTACCCAAGCTTTTATCCTTTGGCTTCTCCATTGGAATTGCATAGATAAAAAAGGATGGATTCTTCTTTGCTTAATACATGAACACCTTTATCCCAATGTGTATTGGTCAAGAATTCTTCATTTTGTTATTTTGTAGCACTGGCCTCGATTCACAACCTTTCTAAACCTCCAACTGATGTCAAGATTATGTAATTCTAGCTAGGGTAGCCCAATAACAATGGGACTATTTGGGCAATGGATGATGTTGATTCACAACCTTTCTAAACCTCCAACTGATGTCAAGATTATGTAATTCTAGCTAGGGTAGCCCAATAACAATGGGACTATTTGGGAAATGGATGATGTTGAAGACTATATCTAATGCAAGACTCCTTAGGGTAACTTTTATGGGTTGAGGTCATTTTTAATGTCTCTCAAAGTAAGAGATCAACCATCAATTACTTCTACACATACTGGGTTTTCTTTTCTTATAAGGTGAGTACCATGTTACTCTATACATCTCTTGTCCATGAGCATGCTATGCTTCCACAGTCTGACAAAGCTTGTCTATCTATCTATCTTCCCTCCAAGTGAATCTTTATTGGTAACATAAAGCTAAAAGTTAGATGTGTAGATAGAAAGAGAAAATTTTTTGGGTTTCTTGAAGCTTGTTCTAGGTGTATGGTCTTGTTGGACATTGACATTTCTTAACACTAACGGAGTAGTGGCACCATGAATGCTCATCATTTCTTTGTTAGGACATTATTTAGCTATGTGTCTTGCCTAGCCACAATACATGCATGATCCATTAATACACTGACTTTGGTTTTCTTGAGCTGTCAATGGATTGAATCGCATCATAGACTCTGCCTTAGATACTTGGTCCTCTTGGCTAGTTGGGTCATTAAAAGTCTTCATCCTACTTGAATTCAAGGTGGTTCCTCAATGTATTTCTTATCTTCTCTCAAACAAGTAGTTGTCACATTCATTTTCTTGAGACACAAGTCCACTAAGTGTATGTACCTTTGTATAGTGAGCAAAAGATCTTTAACATCATCTTTCAATCCCCAACAGAGTTGACTAATAAAATAATCCTCATGTCATGTTAAATTGGATGTGAGTTGTCAAAATTTTGATGCATATACCAAGGCAAGTCTCAACCCTTAGTGTAGATTTCTAATATTTGTTTTAACTACTTTTATGCTATCTACTTCTCCAAATGTGGCAGAGAACTCTTGTATGAAGGCCTCAAAATTATATAGCAATGGGGATTCCTCTCAAACAAGGAGGAAAATCAAAGAGAGTTGTACCTAAGAAAATAGTTCCTATGGGGCCGACCTGAGAAGCATCATTTGGATAACAATCTAGTTGTACACATATAAACAATCATACTTGTTGGAGGGAGCCTTTGAATTTTGACCTTGTGTCATCAAATTTCTCTAAAATAATAACCTTTGGTTCTTTCTTATGTTGATCATGAAGGTTGCCAATAGTAGATGATGGACCTCTAGCTTGATATAGGCTTATCTTGTGAATTTCCTGAAATTGTCATTGTAGGTCTTGCACAACTAAGCCCAAAGCAAATGGTTTCTCTGCTTGTATCCTTGATTACTTTCTTGAAGCTCTTGGATTTTCTACTAGATGTTTTGTAAATAAGAAACAACACCTTCCATCATAGACTCCATTACGACTAGGCAAGATTGTGGTAGGAGAGTGTTCCCAAACTATTATGGGTACGACAAGTGCTCTTCAAGAGCAAGGTGATTGCTCTCACAACTTACAAGATAAGAACTTGAAATGAAGATTGAAATAGAACTCAATTGTGAAATAACTCAATTACAAGAGAGCTTTATTACAAGAGAATGCTCACAAGAGCGTGGCTTGATTATAAGACAAGACTAGAACAAGACAAAAACTGAAAGAGGACTTACCTCGTAGGAGCCTCACAACTAGTGTTGGCAAGAGTGAAGGTCTTGTAGCCCATGACCCCTATTTATATTATAGCCTAGTGAGGTTAAGGAAGACACATGTCATTACAAGAGGATACCACATGGCATGACATGCACATTGGCATATGGCATGAGATGCATACTAGCACATGGCAAGCTAGCATCAATGATGACATAAGTGATGATGCAAATATCTTTTAGAGTGTTCTAGAATCTTCTAAAACCTTTATGGAACCAGGGGCAGATACGAACCAAGGGTTTTCCTTGCTTGAGCATTTGTTACAAAGAAGGTAGATGGAATTCCTGATTTCCCTCTAATTCAAGCCTTTTTCCCTATTAGTTGAACTACATTTATGTAGTTAGCTAGCATTTATGACTCCTACTAGTACTAGTCAGCTAGTTATATAGCTGAGACCCATGCATTGGGAAGCTCATTCTCTTCTATAGGTTTTGCTTATTGCACTCTCCATCTTTGATACTCTCTGACTTTAACGTTTCCATCATCATCATCATCTGCCTAATCTAGTGCTGTCATTGACACTATGGGCTACATGCAAGGACTGATCAGTCCTCCCCTTTGCATTTAGTAATCTTCTTGAGTCAGTGCAGTTTTTCTTTCTTTGTATCTTGATATCTCTCTCTCTTTCTCTATGTGTTTGTACTCCTCTTCCATTGCACACTTTCACAATGAGAAGGAGACATCCAATATGACTAAAGTAGAGTTAGAGTTATTCATGGCAACCATTGAGGAAGTGTGTCCTCGGTGCAAGAACTATCTACCATTGACTTGTGGGTATTGGATAACAGCACTTCCCATTAAATGACCAACAAGAAAATTCTATAGAGTTCTATGCAACCTTTGCAAGAATCCATCATTGTGATTGTTGGGAATGATGCAAAATGCCATGTGAGGACACAAGTACTAGTTCCTTTGTTGCTGCAAATGGAGAACTCAAAAAGCTTTCAAATGTGTTGTATATTCTAGAGATTGAGAGAAATCCATTATCAATTGCTTCCGTAACTAAACTTGGTCATGAAGTAAATTCTCAAGACCACTGGCAAAGTCATCATCAAAGGAGAAAGAAGGAACAAATTATATGGTCTAAGTGCTCTTATAGCCACTACCGGTGTGGGCATAAGCAAACTTTGACATGAAAGATTTGGTCACATTAAATTTATAGTGTTAAAAGATATGCATAAGCAAGGTATGGTTACTCACCTACCTACAATAATTGAAATGAAGAAACCATGTGAAGCTTGTATAATGGTTAAGCAACAAAGAAAGTCATTTCCATAATAAAGCAAGAATAGAGCAAAGGCTCCTCTAGAGTTGGTGCATGCTCAATTGTGTGATCAAATGCCTACATAAGCCTTGGGGTGATCTTCTTATTTTATGTTGATCATTGAGACTACAATAGGAAGATATGGATGTGCTTCCTTTATGATAAGGATTAAATAATGGCTAAAACTTATTGAAAATGAAATGTACAAGGGTGTAGTGCCCTATAATGGGGCTAATGTATAGTGGTGTGCACGAGGTGCATTAGGTTTAAAGGGATGCTTAGTGCTTTGTGATGGATGTGTGCAAGGGTAGGAATTAAAAAATCCAAGTATAAGGTGGCCTCCTCTTTCTCTCTCCTCTCTTAATGCACAAATTCTCAGCCTAATCAATGATGGCAATCACAAAATTTTTAATGATTGAAAATTACATAACCATAAGCTTGTACCTTGTTGGTCTATGCAAGACATGCTGCTACTCCTTAGATTCCCCCATCACAAATCCTCTTGCTTGGTGGTTTATTCTCCTCCCAATGGCCAAGGGATGACTCTTCTTTCTCTTCTTGGTGGCTAAATGGTTGTTGGGATGTGATATGGAGATGGTGATTGTGATGATGGTTCAGGTGGAAGAGACTAGAGATGAAGGGGTCATGGAAGTGCAAGAAGGGGAAAGAGAGATATTTGTGGGGATATGAAGGAAGGAAGGCTAGATACAATTGTGGAAAATAATTATGCCTCATGCTCATGATGATGGAGTTTCGTATTGTAGTAGTTGTTGATGATGCCTACTAAAAGGCAGACTTGCTTGGATTGCATGGTCAAGAAGCATCCTAGACAACATAACATCTACATGGGTTGCTTGATGCCATATGATAACAGGTATAGACAGCTAATAGCCTCATAATTACATGCTGAGGATGATCATCTATTGCTTGAAATAGTTTTCCTACTATGGGGAGAAGTGCATCCTCTCCAAACCAATCATCTACTACTCAATTCTGACCACCTAGCTGCCCTCATAGTGTGCCTATTGTCTCTGAGGATGCACATGTTAAAAAAAGTTAGATGATGTAACAAGCTGAAGGATGGTGACTAATTGCAAGTGATTGATCTTTGATAGCAAGATGAGGAAGGCAACCAGATTCGTGTGATGTAAAAGATGATCCCAATATTTCCCCTATTCTTTGAGCCAATAGTTTGTTCTCCTTTCCTCACTCTTTTGGTTTATTTAAAAACATGCATAATGAAATATCGTATTTTATTTATTTATCATTTTTCTTGCATGTCCTACTAAATACTATGGCCTTGATCTTTGCCTTATTTTATTGCTTTTATTTTTATTTTTTCAAAATATTTAATGCTCGCACAAGAAAAAAGTATTGTAACAAGAGATAATTATTTTATCAAATTTTTGGCTTATCATTAGAAAAAGCAAAAGCACTCGACAAGAGAGAATCATTTTATTGTTTTTTAATTTAAAATCATTATCATCTTTATTGTTTCATTGAAGAGAGAGAGGGAGGGAGGGAGGGAGGGAGGGAGAGAGAGAGAGAGAGAGAGAGAGAGAGAGAGAGAGAGAGAGAGAGATTGTGTGTGTGTGTGTGTGTGTGTGTGTGTGTGTGTGTGTGTGTGCGTGTGCGTGTGTGTCACTACAAGATATAGGCCTTATACTGACATTAAAAGCGACGAAAATGTTCATAAAGAAAATTTCCCCCGTCATCGCAAAAAGCATCATTATTGGCGACGCCATAGAGCAGTCGGTATTAGCGTCGTTATCAGCGTCGCTATTTGCATCGTACACAAATAACGATGCTGATAACGATGCTTTGCGACGCATTTTGCGACGCTAATAGCGACGCATGCAGTAAATTCTTGACGGTAATAGGAAAAAAAATTTTGTGGCAAGGCAAATAGCACTATGTGATTTATTTGGGCCATACAAAATAGTTTCAGTGATGTGTACAATACTCGTGTAAATAAAGGTAAAGTGTACTTAAATCATAACACTGATACATGAAATAAATACATGATCGCATAATGAAAGCGACCGATACAATCATGGCAAGATACTACTACTACATAGAAAATGTCTACACAGATCACGTGACCAAAAAAGAAGGGTATGTTGTTAACCGTCAGATGAACAAGGTGGAAAATCTGGAAAAGCTAAAGCGAAAGACAAAGGCGCACAAGGAAAAGCGCAAGTCAATACTTTTGTAGAAGAGCACAAGCACATCATGATTTAATTTAAGGAGCGCTGGGTTCTCACCCGTGCAATTTGTAAATGTAGACGGGCGATGGAAAGGAAGCTAGGAGGATAGAAGGACAATGGGAAAAAGGGCCTAGGCCACGGCCGGCCATGTAAAAAAGGGGATAAGGGGATGACCGCCCAAAAGGGATTTAGGGTTTTGTATATAAAGTTGAAAAGTGAATGAGAAGCTCATTCTCGTGTGTGGCCAAAAGTGGCTCTCCTATTCTTTTTCTTCTTCTTCTTCTTGCTTGCTTGAGCTTGTGCTTAAGAGAGGGAGTGTGAGAGTGTGAGGGTGAGGGACCGGGGAGGAGAAGCTCTCCATCTTCCCCTCTCTTCTTCTCTTCTCTTCTCTTCTCTTGTCTTGCTCGTGGCTATGGAGCTTGGAGCGTGGAGCTTGGAGCGTGGAGCTTGAGGATGGAGCTTGCTTGAAGCTTGCACTTGGATCGTGGAGCTACCGGAGTGCGCGGGAGAGGAGGTAACTCGATCGGCATGGAGGTAAGCTCACTACACCCGTAGATATGGATGGCGCGTCGGCTATGTGAGAGGTAGCCATTAGTGCTCGGCTTGGAACGCTTGAAACAATAAGCGGTCCGAGGGTCTTGGCGGTTGAGCGAAAGCTCCCACATTTTGGTTCCGTTGTTGCCGGGACCAACGGATTCGAGCCTTGAGCGCTTGCACGCTTCGAATCGAGCATTGGAGTAGGGTTTTCCCCGAATCGGTGCTTGAGGTAGATAGGTAGGAAGCGAGGGAGTTTGAAGAGGTATTCGATCTCCTTAGCAAGTAGGTTTTTGTTATTTTGAACTTGGGAAAGTATGATGGAGTAGTGTAGGTATTTTCCTTATGATTTTTTCTTGCATTTAGGAAGGATAGGAGCCAAACATTGGAGCAAACAGTAGGGTTTTCTATTGCTATATAATAGGCTGAA
The DNA here is from genome assembly GCF_053477565.2 of Lygodium microphyllum. NCBI lineage: Eukaryota > Viridiplantae > Streptophyta > Polypodiopsida > Schizaeales > Lygodiaceae > Lygodium > Lygodium microphyllum. Next base: position 23,175,446 of record NC_141150.1, read on the forward strand.
ACACGAAAAAGAAGGGCTAAAAATGAAATTTTGGGTTAATTGTTAGTAAGGGAGACAATACTAAGGTGAGTACATGCTTGGGTAGGTGATAAGGGGCCAGGAGTGGCAAGAAAGGCCACATTATGCATTGCAGGGTTTCAGGAGAGCAGGAGAGAGAGAGAAAGCTTCGTCGCATAGATCCTCTTTGATTAGGCCATCCAAGAGTTATTTGCCTAGCCCAGGTAATTCTACACCTTCCCCTATATGAGTAGGTTGGATCTGAAGCTGCTCGAATAGGGGGAAGGCCTCCAACGCTCGACGTGGAAAATTTCGTGAAGTCCGGCGAAAAAACGTGCCACACTCGGCATGTCCGAGTGATGGCGATTCTGGGCCGAGTCCCAAAATCGGCCCTCGGATCACTCGGCCATTCAACCCTCGGCCCACTACCACTCGGACCACTTGACTCAGCCCCCTCGACTTGGACACCCACCACTCAGTTCGTCCGAATTAATCATAAGGACCAACTTTGAAATTCAAACTCGGCCCACTCGACTCGGCCCTCGGACAACCAGACTCGGACCAACCGAATTTGACATTCGGACTAATTACATTTGGCCCTTTCTACTTGGCCCTTGGACAGGCCGAATTCGACATTCGGCCCCTGCAATTTGGACCTATTGGGCCAAATTTAGATTTTGTCAAATTTTAACCTGAAGATAGTGAAACTGATTGAGAGACCATATAGAGCCGAAACCATAACATAGATCGATCACTGGGTTGAGACTTGGAGCAAGTGGTTCAAAATTTGGCTATAAACGGTCTTTCAAATCACGTATGCATTTACCGTAACGGCCCTGTGGACCGGGGGGGACTGCCCCCCCTTCCCCCCGGGCCCCCATACAGAGGGGGCTCTACCCCCTCCGCACCTCCCCCAAGTAGGTTGGAGAGAAAACGCGCGTTGTGACAGGTCCCTCACAACCTAGCGAGGCTATTCAACAGGCCATGTCTATACCCCATGAGAACATACTAAAGAAAGAGAATGCTCAGGCCCAACCAAGCACATCAACAACTGACCTAGTTCAAGGTCCCGAGTCTTCAAGGGATACACCTCGATTGCCTAAGAAAAAGAAGAGAAAAGAAAGAAAACAACAACGGCAGTTGCAAGTGGCTGTAGACCTCAAGAAGATTGAAACTAAGAGTGCCGAAGAGCTAAGGAATAAAGCATCGAGACTATCCACCAATGAACCCATTGATGTCTCTCCTAATAGCGGTGAAACCTTAGATACATCCGTGTGCTCTGAAAAATAAAAGCAGCTGTTACCATCAATGGTTGCTTTCAACACTCAATCCACTGACAATAGAACTCGCATTGACCAATCAAGAGTGGATACAATGCTGTCACAACAGGGTGAAAATTTTATACCAATCACATCCAAGGAGAACCATGACGCAATAACAAAGCCTCAGAAGAAACATGGAAACCCCGAGAGCATAAGAAATCCTAGTGTTGACCAATCTTGCTCATTTAGGACTGACCCCCCAGCTATGCTAAAGCCTAGGCAAATTCCTAGAACCTTGCATGAGATAGCAACCAAGCAAGCCCTCGTTGAACATAGAAGTGTCGCAAAATGCTTAACTGAGTTGGATGCTAAGCTCAAGGTGTTTGCACGTGTCTACGTCCTTACGGACATGGGCGCATTCCCTAAGGAGCAGCTTGGAGAATACTTGCCATTTTCCCTATCCTAGGAAGAGCAAGAACATCTTAACGAGCACTATGACAGGCTCCTACATGAACGCATGCGACTCATCTCTAACGAGGAAGCCGACGAACTACGCTTAATTGTAACATTCAATGATGTGCTCTACCAACCAAATCTCTTAGCGATAGAGCAACTAAAGCGACAATCGGAGGGTCAAAGTAAATTTGAGAAATGTTGGTTTGAAAACCGCGTTGCAATGGCCGAACTAGAAGCCCAGTCTAAGAGGAGTGATTGGCCAAATGGCGGTCTGAAAGAGACCCAACCTATGTGGCACCAACTTTCTTTCATGCTGACTGCCATTCGGGGTATGGACTTAGCTAAAACTAGCCAAGAGAACTCTCTGTCTAATAAGGTTCTCACTGAGGAGGAGTTACATGTTGCCAGTAGACTCGAACAAGGTTCCATGCTACTCGATGTTGCAAAATATCTATCGTTATTGAGTAAGCTACCACGAGTACTAGATGCGTGTGCCACACTCCAGTATAATCCGAACTTCTACAATTGGCTTTTATCCTCATGAAGTGACATGGATTCGTAAATATGTATATAAATAAACAATGACTTTTTTGACCCTGTATAGATAATATCAACACACACAAGCAATGATAGTCAAGCACAGGGAGAAGAGTTGGGTTTGACAGGCTAAGCTCCTCAGGTCCTCCTCTCACCACACGTTTAAAAGTTGTGTGACCATTCCTGCCTCCAGGTGGAGGGCATGCAACCCTCATTACCGCCATAGGAAGCCGTGACCAACATCTCTGATGGTGTAGACATGATGTCGTCCCTTTCTATACACCTTTTCCCTTTTTCGGTCTATCCTTCCAGGGATGAGCCCTGCTCCACTCCATGACAACCAGTCCACGCAACTTAGCATAAGCCAAGATTTGCTAATGGCTGGAGGCAAAACGAACATCATCATGGGGGCCACCCCTCTACAACAAACATTGCATACCTCACCTCTCCCCTCCTCATCATATGCGCTTGATAACCCACTGTATAATCCCTTCCATGCGAATAGTTTTATCCTATCTCAAGGCCTAATCCTTGGTTCCCATTTTGCATGTCCCCCTATGGTAGCCGACATGGAGCACCCAGTGCAACTGGCTTGCAAGGATGCTATTCGCCATCGAAGGGAGCATGCAGCACAAGCTCCTCCGTCGGAACGCTACATACCTACCCTTAAAAGGTATGCAAAGAAACGAGGCCCCAAGAGACACCGCCCCGGACGTAGGCCAAACAATCCCCACGCCAGGGGAATAGAAGCTCAAGGAAGCACATGGGGCATGGCAACACCGGTTGTGCAGGCTCCCACCAAACGCTCGAGCACCAGGTGCTCAAAAGAGGAGAGGGCAGCTCGAGACAAGCAAGAATTTGATGCATTGTTTAAAAGCATTCTGGAAACAGTTGCGGCCAGGGACTACACCATCTGGGTCCCAGTCGACATTTTCCCTACCCAACCTCACAGAAACCCCTCACCAGCACAGCCTCAGTCGCCCGACCACCCAGACTTGCCCCACCTCGTACAAATAGAGTAGCCCCATCTTGTATAAAAGGCTTATCAAATGCTACCTGGCCATGACTTTTTGTCTTTAAATGGTTAAGTGCTGACATGTTTCCCAATTGTACAAACTTTCATATTTGTGTTTAATATATTTCACGTCTTTAGCAAATAAAAAAGCTAATCAAGCATAGGTGATAAGTATCTAAGTCAACACCATGGAATTCAGATAAGTGATGTCTCCTTGCATTGCACTGGTTTATTATAGTTCCGGCATATGCCCTGCATGTACTCTCATGAAGTGACAAGTGGATGCAGGATGACACAGGTCTTTGTGCGAAAGTGTTCAATGCCCAAGTCACCGCAAGACCACCGGCCCCACAAGGAACCGCAACAAAGACACGCTGCCAAAAGCAAAAATCACCCGTGCGAGTGTCCACATCGCATGGCCCAAAGCATAGTCATGGGCTACGCTCTCTTTCTGGGTCAAGCTCTATAGTTGGCTCATGACAGTTGTTACCTCAATTGTACCGACATTACATGTCACAAAGAAGTTTGTAATATCTCAAGTGTATCTCCCCATCTCAACAACTGCTTCTCTAACAACGAGGCTAGGACACAATCATCACTGTAATATCCATTTCCTGAGCCTTTGAAGCTTGACATTTTCCAACCCATTAAACGGCTGATAGCCTCAACATATTGCAATGGTTGTACTCCTGCTTCCCTTTCTATGCAAAATACATAAAAGAATAGAGAAAATACTTCATGAAGCAAATACCTAATCTCACACCCAAAAATCATAGGAACTCAGAACTAACCATATGAAAGCATAGATACACTACATTCAGCACTACTAATAAGAAAACAGAGAATGAATCACACAAGACATGCTACAAACGAGATCAAGATTCCAGCCATGATGGTGCCAACTGCCAAATCCTCTTCATTATTGGGTAGAAACATCATACATCAGGCATGATCATTATCAGTGATCAGATAGATAAGAAGAACACACAAAATGCCTCATCGGGTCACGTTTTTCAACTGCCCCCAAAACTGCACTTCATGAGGCAGTAAACTTCATAAGACATATAAAGGCTGCTTCACATAGAAAATACTAATAACTAAGGTAATGCACCATTCTAAGGGTAAATGTAGTGTCAAGCAAACGGCTAACACCTGGCACAGCCCGGTGGATGGCTGGCACAGCCATGACTCGAACCCTTGAATGATGATGAAGTCAAAATGCCTTATCCAAAACCCGACATATCTAGTGAAAAAGATTATGCCTTAGCCATAGCCTTTCACCGTGAAGTAAGCCACAGAGAGTAACCATAAGTAGAGCCTCTCTAGTAGGATACTTATAGCCCTCTACTGCAGTTGCATAAGCCCCTCAAAAGACAGTCAAAAGAAAACATAAAGGCATAATCCTAGAGGCATACATATCAAGTATGATGTAAGTATGATGAACAAAAAGAGAATCAGATCTGACAGTTCTACACCAAAAAAAAACTTATGAACTATGAGGCTCATGAGCATCATTGCAATCCGTAACCGATTGCTCCTAGACATGATGCTCCTGCAATCCAAAAGATGAAATATCATGAACTGTATCCACCATATGATCTTGAATCTTAATCTGCTGATTTATATCCTGCAAAACATTATTAATATCAGCTTTGACCATATCTACTGCATCCACAAACAAATTTTCAGAACCTTGAATTTGCTCAACATTCTGCAACCCAGACACTACATCCATCATCCTATGATAGTCAGCCTGCATACCATCCAACTTTTCCTTTAACATATCTTTCTCATGAATCAATTTCTCCATGTTTTCAGACACAAATGTCTGCTGCAAAACTGCATATGGCCGAGAAATAACTTGAGACATTCTAGTAGCTATGCTAACCCACTGATCATGCATAAAGGAAGTCAATGTAGCTCTCATTGATGTCAAATCTTGCTGCATAAAAACAGAGCCATCAAGATCAACCTCCATATCTCTCAAGATTTTCTTTTCCACTTTAAGAAGAGGTTGTAAACGGGCATCCAATAATACCCTTTCAGCCTTCAACTTAGCATTTTCTTTAGCCAACAAATCCAATTCACCACCAAACTTATCCTGCATATTAGATGTCCATTTCCTAAATGCAACAGAAGACAATTTACATTTAAGCAACATATCGTCATACTCATCAATTTGCCTTTTCAAAGCATCCACCTCATTCTCATGTAATTCCTTCATTTTTCCCATTTCAACTTGCATAGCATCTCTTTTAGTTTTCATGGATTCTAACTGCTCCTGTAAAGATTGCACCACACTTAACTTAACGGCACCATTAGCATGCATATCCTTCATGAACCAATTGTTGAGATATCGAGCTCCACTCGTGATACGCCAGGGTGACCGTTGTGTATTTATGTCACCAACTTGTCAGTTGCAGATGCAGTTGGTACACCGCCCCTGAATAATAGCTACATGATAGCTATCCTTATCTACTCTAGTTCGTGGCTCAGTTAGTATGCCACCTTAGTTAGTTGAGTTTGGTTTGAGACCCATATCTAGGGTTCTTCTATTTCTTTGTACTTGAGTTCTTTTGGCTTACACAACTAAGAAGAGAAAAATTGTTTTCAGCCTCCACCCTTGTGTGTATTCCCCCATTGTGCAAGCAAGAAAGCTACAAGTGAGACTCCTTCCTTCTCTCCCACAATATTGACATGGTATCAGAGCCTTGTTCGTGGTAAGGAGCTCAAGAAAGCAAGCCAAGCTCGCGGTGTTCTGGTAAGAGGAGCAGTGTTGCTTTCATTTTCTGTTTTGGGAGCAGATCTCTGCAGGTAGCACAGCCGGAAAGTGCAGGAGTGCATTGTCTCAGGTTGAGACGCCCTTCGCGGTGAAGCAAGAGGGCAGTATATACTGCGGGTAAGGGCTTTAGCCCTTGGCGACCTTGTTTTTTTTATTTGAGGTCATTTCGGGGCCTGTTTTGGAGGCGGAAGTTTTCTGCACGCACTCAGGAAAAGGCCCAGTTTTATGCTGTGCAGCCACTGTTCTACAGGTCGGTGAATAGTTACTGTAAAAATTGCATTGTATGCTTGTGCACAGAGACATTGGGAGTTACAGAATCATCCCTGTTTCCTGTTGATGCAAGATCGTCACTAGGAAGTGACTGTGTGGTCAAATACCACTTTCGCCAGTTTTGCAGATTTTCCCTTGTGAGGGTGAAGCTGTAGTTTTTGCAGTGACAGAATTTTTTGCAGTCTTCTGTAATGGCATCTGATTCTCTTTCACAGATTGTCACTGAAAAGCTTGACAAGAACAACTTCCAAGCATGGAAGTTTAGAATGACGAATTTCCTTATGGGAAAAGGATATTGGGAATTTGTTGCAGGAAATGAAGAAGAACCAGTTCTTCCTGATGTTCCCAATCAACAGCAAATGCAGGCATTTAAAGCATGGCATGAGAGAGCCATGAAAGTTATGTATTGGCTGTCTATCAGCATTTCAGACTCTATGATTGTGCATATTCAGGATGCAAGTACGCCAAAGGAGGCATGGGATACTTTGTCAAAAATGTATAAAACAAATACGCAAGCCAGGAAAATGCAGCTCAAGCAAGAGTTGCACAATGTGCAAAGAGAAAATATGAGCATCAACGACTACCATATGAAGGTGAAGAAGATTGCAGATGCACTTGCTTCCATTGGGTCACCAGTGGAAGATGATGATTTAGTTTCTGTGACCTTGAATGGTCTAGGAAAGGATTATGCACAGTTTCGGACATCCATTTCAGTTCGTGAAAGATTTTCTGATTTTGAGGAGTTGATTGCTCTTCTAATTTCTGAGGAACAGAGAAATGGTGGTGCATCTTCTTCAGGAGGAACTTCAAAAGAAGCTGTCTTCTACTCAAATGCTGGAAGAGGTAGAGGCAGAGGTAGAGGAGGCCGATTTGGAGGCCGTGGTAGAAATCAGAATATGCAGCAAACTCAAGAAAACCAATCCTATGGACGAGGACGTGGTAACTCTAGAGGCAGGGGGAGCCAAAGAGGTCGTGGTGGATGGCAAAGAGGTCAAAATGCAAACATTAATGTTGAATGCTACTACTATGGTAAAATGGGTCATATGGCTAAAGACTGCTATAAAAAGCAGAATGACATCATGAATGGAAAACTGCAACAAGGGAATTATGCATCTTCTAGCAGACAGGGTGATGACAGAAATGAGCATTTGTTCATGGTGCAGCACATGAACAATTCTGTGACAAGTGCAGAAGAAAGCAATGATGTATGGTATGTTGACTCAGGTGCATCAAACCACATGACAGGTCATGCAGAATGGATGGAGGATACAAGGAAAATGGAAAAACCAGGATTTGTGGAGACTGGTGATGATACTGCACATCCTATTGTGCAGATTGGAAAAATTCCCTTGTCTATGCAGGATGGGAAAAAGAAATACATGTCCGATGTATTTCATGTCCCGAATATCACCAAGAATCTGGTTTCTGTCGGTCAAATGGTTGAGCAGGGCTTGCAGGTCAGATTTAATCCTCATGGATGCTTTGTTGAGGATATGAAAAATAAAGGTCGCTTGATAGCAAAAGGAAAGAAGAAGGGCAGAATGTTTACGTTGGATGCAGACATGTCTGAATTGAGTGCAGCAATGTTTGCACATGGGACCGGTGTAGTTGCAGATATTGATATCTGGCATAAACGCATTGGTCATGTTAATGTACAGCGACTTAAATCAATGCAGGCCCAAAATATTGTTGCAGGATTGCCTAAATTCAAGGTTGCAGAAATGCATAAGGTATGTGAAGCCTGTCAGTTTGGAAAACAGGCAAGGAAACCATTTCCTAGACATGTTCAAGAGAGTGAGAAGCCATTGGAATTAATCCACTCTAATGTGTGGACTACTAAAGCTGCATCTCTTGGAGGCTATCATTATTTTGTCACTTTTATTGATGACTATAGCAGAAAAATTTGGGTGTATTTTATGAAAAAGAAAAGTGAAGTTTTTGGGCATTTCAAAATCCTTAAAGCTATGGCTGAAAAAGAAACAGGTCTGCAAATAAAATGCCTGAGGTCAGATGGAGGGGGAGAGTACCTCTCAAATGAGTTTGCAAAGTTCTTGCAGGAGCATGGCATAAAGCAGCAATATTCATGCAGTTATACCCCACAACAAAATGGAATTGCAGAAAGGAAAAACAGGCATATTGGAGAGGTATCTCGTGCCATGCTCAATGAAAAAGACTTGCCAGATTTTTATTGGGCTGAAGCAGTTGCTACAGCAGTCTACATAATGAACAGGACTCCCACTGCAGCAATACATGGAATGACTCCAGAGGAGAGGTATACTGGTAGGAAACCAGATATTTCTCATTTGAAAATTTTTGGTTGCATTGCCTATGTACATGTGCCAGATGAGCTGAGATCCAAGTTGGATCCAAAAGCTGAGAAGTGCATCTTTATTGGTTACTCTTTGCAGCAAAAAGGGTATAGATGCTATAACCCTTCTACTCGTAAGTTTACAGTGAGCAGAGATGTTGTTTTTGATGAGATGAGTAGCTGGTATAAACCAGTAAATGTGATTGATGATGTAGATGCACAAAATGGTAATGCTGCACAGAATTCGCAGCAGCAGTCACAAAATATTAGTGGACCTGGAGCGTCCTCTAGCAGTGGTTCACATTCTTCGCCATGGACAGGCAGATTGAGATCAGGAGAATCTTCTCAAAGTAATGCAGATAGTGGTATGCAGGTATCACGAAAAGGAAAAGAGAAGGTTGATCAGGCCATGTTTGATGTGAATGCAGGTCACTCTTATGTGGATGGTGAATCCAGTGGCTCAGAACAAAGCATTGATGATGAGTTGGGTATTCCCTCTATTGTTACACCTGGAGTAAGGAAGACCAGGGATGTTTTGAGAGCACCTGGGAGTGAACCCACTTTGCGCAGGTCTACCAGAGTTAGGTATCCTCTGGATAGGCTGAAATATGATGGATTTACAGCCATTCACTGTGCATATATGGTCAAGGTGATACAGGAACCAGAACCCACTTCTTTTGAGCAAGCCATGGGAAAAGAAAAATGGGAGAAAGCCATGGATGAAGAAATGGATGCCTTGGAAGCAAACGCTACATGGGAATTGGTACCTTTGCCTAAAGGTAAGAATGCAATTGGCTGTAAGTGGGTTTATAAGGTGAAGCACAATGCTGATGGTTCTGTGAACAGATATAAGGCAAGATTAGTAGTCAAGGGGTATGCACAAACATATGGCATTGACTATGAAGAAACATTCAGTCCGGTTGCAAGGATGGCAACCGTAAGAGCAGTCATTGCTATGGCTGCCTCAAAGGGATGGTCTTTACATCAGATGGATGTAAAGAATGCCTTCTTGCATGGTGATTTGCAAGAAGAGGTCTATATGGAGCAGCCACCAGGTTATGTGCATGCTGTTCATCCTGAGTTTGTTTGCAGGTTGAAGAAAGCTTTGTATGGCTTGAAGCAAGCACCTAGAGCATGGTCTGACAAGATAGGACAGTATCTTGTCACTATTGGCTTTCAGATTTCCAAGGCAGATTTCTCACTTTATGTGAGAAAAACAGAGAACGGTATTATGCTACTTGTCATTTATGTTGATGATTTGATTATGACAGGTGACAGTGATGAAGATATCCTTCATGTGAAAATGCTATTGAAGCAGAAGTTTGAGATGAAGGATTTGGGAGAGCTGCGTTATTTCTTGGGCATTGAGGTGATTAGATCACCAAGTGGGATACAGCTCTTGCAGAGGCAGTATGGATTGGACATGCTGTCCAAATATGGGATGACAGGATGTAAGCCTATTTCAGTTCCTTTGGAGCAGAATGTGAAGCTGAGCGCAGATGCAGGTGAGCTTCTGGAAGACCCTACTATGTACAGACGCATAGTAGGAAGCTTGATTTATATGACTATTACCAGGCTAGATTTGAGCTATGATGTTGGATTGGTAAGTCAGTTTATGCAGGCTCCAAGGAAATCGCATTTGGATGCGGCTAGACGCATACTCAGGTATGTGAAGTCCACATTGCAGTATGGACTATTTTATGAGACTGGGGTTCAAATACAGTTGCATGGATACACTGATGCTGATTGGGCTGGTAGTATTTCTGATAGACGATCTACAAGTGGATATGTGTTCTCTTTTGGGAGTGCTGCAGTCACTTGGAGCAGCAAGAAACAGCCTACAGTTGCCTTGTCGAGCACAGAGGCTGAGTACAGGGGTGCAGCAATGGCTGCATGTGAGGTAGCTTGGTTGCATAAGCTACTTTATGATATGCATCAGTCTACAGATGGGCCAGTTGTCATTTATTCTGACAACATGAGTAGTATACACTTGGCAAATAACCCAGTCTATCATGCTAGAACAAAGCACATTGAGGTGCATTATCACTATGTGCGGGAGAGGGTTTTACTAGGTCTTATTGATCTAGTTTATGTCAGCACAGAGGATCAGGTAGCTGACATATTTACGAAGGCATTGGGCGCAGAGAAGCTGCGCAAGTTCAGATACCTGCTTGGTGTGCAGGAATTGGGATTGAGCTCGAGGGGGAGTGTTGAGATATCGAGCTCCACTCGTGATACGCCAGGGTGACCGTTGTGTATTTATGTCACCAACTTGTCAGTTGCAGATGCAGTTGGTACACCGCCCCTGAATAATAGCTACATGATAGCTATCCTTATCTACTCTAGTTCGTGGCTCAGTTAGTATGCCACCTTAGTTAGTTGAGTTTGGTTTGAGACCCATATCTAGGGTTCTTCTATTTCTTTGTACTTGAGTTCTTTTGGCTTACACAACTAAGAAGAGAAAAACTGTTTTCAGCCTCCACCCTTGTGTGTATTCCCCCATTGTGCAAGCAAGAAAGCTACAAGTGAGACTCCTTTCTTCTCTCCCACAATATTGACACCAATGTAACCCTACAACCAAAGAGCAAGCTTCACCAAGACTTTGAGGAACATATCCATCATGAACCACTTCCCTGTCAAACCCATATGCTGCTGCATAGCATCGCTGTGCTTTGCTATAGGCATAGTCTCCATCTTCAACTTGGAGAATCTAACCTTCTTCTTAACCCCTGTAATAAGCACATCTTCACGAGCATTGTCATTCTTGACATCATCATTTAACCATGCTGATATATCTAAAGGCACGGTGCATCCCAAAGTACTAGCATGTGAAGCTTCAGGAGATGAAAAAGTCGTAAACAAAGGATCCACAAACTCCTTTGACTTAACATTCTCAAGATCATTCAATGCATGATCATGAGACAAATCTTTATCATAACAATCAACCATTATTCCATCCACTAATTTCTGCCTTTTAAATGTAGTAACCTTGTCCATACTCGGAGATTCCCAAAGTGACGGATGCAATGTTGGACATACAACCTGCAAATGAGCATATAAACCAGCCAACATAGGTCCAAGTCTACTTTTCTGCTGCTGCTTACGAATTGTTGGCACATGAACTTCCTGCATCAATTTGTCATATAAAGTTCCTGACCAATTTGGAATCCCAACATTTTCTGCATACCATAAAATACCAAAAGTGTCCTTTGTTATTACATCAGCCTTTATGAACAATAAAAACCGCTGCATGAACCATTTGATGAAAAACCTCCTCTTTACATCTACATGCCTTAACACATACTGATTTCTAACACTTGTAGAAAGCCCAAACTCTTGCTGCATAGCTTCATCTGTGCACCACCAATGCTTTGGCCAATCATTAAGCGCAAGAGAGAAAACACGTGCTAGTAAAGTAGGAGCAAGCTCCAATCTTCTGCCAACTTTGCCACTTTCTCGAATCATAAGTAACTGCTGTTGAGCATGTATATTATTTTCCCAAGCCTCCCATGGTAGCTCCGCATAATCAAGCAACCCAATTTGCATTAACCAGCCCCTGGTATTGGGTTCTTTGGTATCCATGAGTATAGAGCAATCAAGCATAGGAGTAGGCAACTCACCGTCATCTTCACTCGACATAACAGAAGGCGTTTTTGGCGTGGAGTTCTTGACTTTCGATGGCGTTGTGTCAGGTGGACTATCACTAGAGTCATCATCCTGATCCTGGACTGCTCTTGGCTGTTGTCGTGCCCTCTTAACAGGGAGCTTCGAATTCTTCTTTTGTCTTGTCTTCACCATGGCTGCAACGGCGACGACCTGCTACGGATTAGGAATGAAAAGAGATGAAGAAAATGATGAAGCTTGATGGCATGAAGTCGCAGAGAGATGCTGCTGAATTGGTGCAGGCGACAGCACACGAGTTTTCTTAGCCATAGTTTGCCCTTTTTCCACTTGCCTTACCTGACCATGAGTTAAACCCCTTGAAAAAAGAGACATGGTAACATACTGATTGCCACTTGTACTCCCTCCAAGTTGAACATGAAAGTCTTGTTGCTTCAACCCCACCTCATGCAATTGAAACTTTATAAGTTCACACACTGAAAATACCAACAGAACTGGAGTTGAAGACAGTTGATCTTCTAAACCATCACATAAACATCCCAAGTTGAAAGGTAGATATCTTTTCAAAGCAGAATTTTCCATAACCATGATACCACTTTGCCCAATCATGATTGCAGGACAAAGAAATTTAAAAAGATAATCCTCATAAAGTAAATTCCAAGAGCTAACTTTGAATATCATATATTGCCACCACTTCATGTAGTACCATGGAACCTTGAAAATGAGATAGAACAATTGCCAAATAGATTGCACTTCATAGAACACTACTGAAGTTTGCCTCACTTCTTCATGTTCACCACAAGTGATATACAAGATAACATTATCAGCTAATAGCTCACCATAAAAGAGTAGTTCTTTTTGCCAAAAATCAAGCCAGGACACCCTAAAAACAATAATGAGAGTCATAGAATCATAAAGTGCTCCATGAGGTTAAATGCCACAGATTACTCCATGAGGTAACAGTGCTGGAATTTGAACCAAATTTAGTGCAATTGGTTCTTGTTCAACTCCATAGAGTACCTTATCATAATCCGATTGAACTAACCTTCTTAATCTAAATCCATTCACTGCAGGCTTAATAATTTCACCCTGTAAAGTAGTCAACACAAAAGTTCCTTGACCAACATCTTTCAAAACTTCATAGGGATCGGTGTACCTTAACTTTAACTTCCCTGGGTGCTTTCCAAGCCGTGAATTATACACCATAACCAAATCCCCTTCTTTGATTATCTTCTTTTTAATATGCCTATTAACCCATGCATGTCTTCTTGACTGCACCACCCCTTGAAGGTAGTGAGCTATAATCCGATCTTCCTCTAACTGGAACAACTTCAGGAGCCTATCATGAAGTGATTCTTCCGGACACAACCTATAAGCAACAGCTATCCTCAAACTAGGCACCAAGAATTCCATGGGGACAACTGCCTCAAGTCCATAAACCAACTTAAAAGGAGTCAAGCCTGTTGACACCTTATATGCTGTTCGAAAGGACCATAACACCGAATCTAACTTTGTATCCCAATCCTTACAGTTATCAGCCACAATTTTCTTAAGAATTCGGAGTAAAATCTTATTTGAACTTTTAGCTTGTCCATTTGCCTGAGGGTGATAAGGTGTAGACTTCTTATGAAGGATCATATGCTTAGCAGTAAGCTCTTTGATTACTTCATTCAGAAAATGTTTACCCCGATCACTTACCAACTCTATGGGGCATCCAAAACGGGTCATAATATTAGAGTACAAAAACTGAGCTACACTTGCCGCTTTATTATCCCGTAATGCTTTGGCTTCAACCCACTTAGTACAATAATCGGTACAGACCAGAATATACTGATTCTTACTCTGACAAGCAGCTGGCTTGATGGGGCCCACAAAATCAATACCCCACTTTTGAAATGGTTCCAAAGGTAAAACTGGATGATCTTGCATTCGATCTCGAGATTGAGGTTGACCCTCCTTCATACAAGTAATGCATTCTTTAGCATATTGATGAGCATCTTTGAGTACAGTTGGCCACCAAAATCCCGCTTGAAGAACCTTTCTAGCTATAATCTGACCAAAGAAATGCCCTCCAGTTATTCCTGCATGTGCTTCATGGAGAACTGCAGGCTGCTCTTGAATAGTTACACACCTTCTTAAAACATTATCAATGCCTCTCCTGTAAAGAACTCCCAAAATAACTTGATAACTCCTGCTTTGTAATGCCAATTTTCTACGGTGGTCTGTAGACAAATCTGGAGGCATCACTCCATGAAGCAAAAACTGTAACATTTGATCATAGAAGGAATTGAATTGACTTACTGAACATTGAATAATTCTCCATCAGGCAACTGATCATTCACCCCCAATACAGGGTCCACTGACTCAATTCTACTCGGAAAATCAACCATTGCATGCTCTTTACCTGGTCTATGTATTATTTTGTAATCAAACTCTTGCAATAATAACATCCACCTTGCCAATCTTCTTGTAGCGGCTTGTTAATAAGATACAACAAAGCTTGATGATCCACATGAAAAATAACTTGGTTTCCCAACAAGTAATGTCTAAATTTTTGCAATGCAAAGATCATCCCCAAAGCTTCCCGTTCAGTAACAGTATAATTCTTCTCAGCTGTTGTAATCCATCTGCTTGCATAATAGATAGGTCTGAACCAACCAACAACCCTTTCCTGCATCAAGACTGCACCTACTGCAATATCAGATGCATCGACAAATACATGAAACGGAATATCCCATTGTGGTGGTTGCAAAATTGGTGCTACAACCAGCATCTTTTTTAATATAGCAAAAGCTTTATCCTGGTCATGCCTCCACACAAACTGAACCCCTTTCTTGGTTAACAATGTTAGTGGAGCACAAATATGAGCTAGATACCTCAAATACCTGCTATGCCATTTGACCTGCCCCACAAAGCACATCACTTCTTGAACTGTTGTAGGTACTACAACCTTCTGAACTACTTGAATCTTCCTTGAATCAATAGCCATACCCTCTTTTGAAATAATATGCCCCAACAGAACTCCTCTTTTAGCAGCAAAAACAGATTTGAAAGGGTTAAGGGACATGCCAAATTAACGACATCTTTCAAAACAAAGTCTAAGATGCTGCAAATGATCCACTTTCTTACCAAATACACAAAAATCATCTATCAAGACCCTCATAAAAGATGTAAGATAAGGATCAAAGGTTTTATGAGCTGCACCCTGAAATTCTGGGGGTCCATTCTTCAAACCAAAATTCATGACAGTACTCACAAAGACACCCCATTCGGTTACAAAAGCTGTCTTATCCATATCTTCTGGATGCATACGAATCTGATTATAGCCAGAGAAACCATCCAAAAAACTATAAATCTCATGGCCCGCCACATCATCCAATAAAGAATCCGTGAATGGAAGAGGAAATGGGCCAGTAATAGTTGCTGTATTCAACTTTCTATAATCTACACAAACCCGTATTTTGCCATTCTTTTTAGGCACCACCACAATTGGTGACAACAAAGTCACTTCATTAACAACAGGGCGGATAAAACCCACTCAAAGAAGTTTGTCAATCTCTTCCTTCACCTGTTTAGCATAATTAGGATTCATATGATACTGTTTCTACATGACCAGCTTTGCATCTGCCTTTAAATTAATTCTATGCTGACACACCTTTGGATCAAAGCCCTTCATATCCATATATTCCCAAGCAAAAATATCCTGAAAGTCCTTACACAACTTAATTAATTGTTGTTTGAAATCTTCCTCAATGAAAATACTCACCTTTATCGGCTTAGAGCCTATCTCAGCTTCCAAATACACTTCTTGGACATCATCCTCAAAGACTCTAGCTGACTTATGCATGGTATGCTCATATTTCAGCTCTGCATCTATAATAGCTTGCTGACTCGCTTTGTCTAAATCCTCCTCTGCATCCAAAGAAGGCTTCTTTTGGTCTTTAAGTGTTCCCAAATCAGTGTTTTTACTTCCCTCAAAAGTAACATTACTTTCCACCACCAAATTACTATTCTGTTGCATGAAATCACTACTCTGCTCCATGAAGTCACTATCCTGCTTCATGGGGCAAACAGTTTGTTGCATCAAATTACTCTGCTGATGCATGGGCTAACTGTTCTGTTCGGAAGATAAAACCACTTCTGATGATAATACCGCTGGAAATACCCTATACTGAGCCAAAATTTTCTAAACATCCACTTCAAAAACTGGCACAACTATGGGGTTAGCTTGCATAAAAAGTTCCTCCTCATCATCCTCAATCTCAGCTGCAACATTAATTGTCTGAGCAATTAACGGACGGTACTTAGGTTCCAAAATTACCCGATTACTTGTGGATAACTTGACCTCCTTACTTCCATGAGGAATGGTCGCTGTATCTGAGCCCCAATCCTGCTTCAACTTGGCTAGTCTAATCCACGGTCTTCCCAACAGCATATTATATGAATCTTCTAAACCTTCCATACGAAGAACAAAAAAACTAACCTTGAACTTCAGCCCGGCTATCCGAATAAGCTGATTCTTTAATATTCCCAATGGCTGAATTCTTCTTTGATCTACCATTTTAACCTGAAATGGTGCTGCCACAAGTCCTTGCAACTTATGTGCCAAATACATCTCTTCAGGCAAAATATTAACTCCAGAACCTCCATCTAGAAGAACATCATCAAACTTGCTACCCAAATAGTCAACTTGAATCGTCGGAACTTTATAGTCTACCACCTCCATCTGTGTGGGAATCACCGCTTGACAATCTGAAGTCTGCTCTCGATCCATAGCATAATGCTTAAACACTTCATCCTAATTTGACATAATCTTACCTAAAAGCTTTTCCTTAGACCTGGAATTAAATCAAGGATTTGTTCCAAAGTCAACTATAATGAAGATTTGGCTAGTGCAGCAAACAACTCATGCGAACCATGCAATGCCTCATAAGGCTTCAAACTTTGTGAGTGTTTGCTGAATTGCATTCCTAACACAAACATATCCTTCTGATTTTCCTCATGAAGCAACAGTCACAGCTCACCTGCGGCTCCAAACCATGCTTAGTAACATTTAACACACCCTTCCATAGCACTTCTTTCTGTATAGCTTCACAAACTTGCTGGTTCTTTTGATGACTTACTGCCTCACTTTCCATGACTTCTGCAGGTAACTCTACTAGGACTATTGCTGCGGGTGCCGATGGTTGCTGTCCACGGGGTAGTCCTACCGGTTGCATTTCTTGTTGCTCCCCGGTCTGCATTCCCCTTTCAGCCCTATGGCGTACCCATAACTCACAGTTAGGTCCAGACATGTGTCCTTGCCTGCCACAGTAATAGCAAGGTCCTCACGGCCTCTGTTGAACATTATTCCACTGCCTTGGTTGGTCAGTACCCCATTGCTTAGGTGGCTGACCCTTCCTACCAAAGCCTCTAAATCCTCTTTGTTGTGCCAATTCAGGTGCAATTTGGTTAACTGGTGCCGCTGGAGATGCTATTTGCTTCCTTGCATTCCGTACAACTGGATTATACCAGCATTCTCTAGCCTCATGACCCACTTTCTGACAAATGGTGCATGACTTTACACTTCTGGAAGTTGTCAATACTCCCATCTCCAACAGTTGCTTCTTAATTTTCTTTTCCAACCTCTTTTCCAAGGCCTTTTTTTCCTCTTTCTCTTTCCCCTTCTTGCTATCCCTAGAAGAGGTTTTATCTTTCCTGGATTTCTTTTTGTATCTCCTCTGTCTACGCTTACTTCGATCATCATCTGAGTCACTTGATTCGGTTTTCGACTCAGAGCCTGATGAAGTATTTTCCTCCTCACTACTATCCTCTAAATCAGAACCATCAGAGTCAGAGTCTGAAGAGTCATGCTTACTCTTCTTATTGGATCTACTCTTACCAAGTCTCTTTTCCACCCGCTGCGCTGCTTCAACCAGCCGATCTATACTATTATTGTTTCCAATTTCTGCATTAGCAATTGCCGCTACAATAGCTTTGTCCAAACCCTTAACAAAATAAGAGTATTGTAACTCCATAGAAGGTCTATCTTCCTGATTCAACCTGTTTAATAGATTTTTAAATTTCTATGCATAATCCTGCACTAACATTGTCTTCTGCTTGATCTGCTTCAACCTTTTCAACACATCAATAGCTGTCTTATGCTTTCTAAACCTACTTAAGAAAGCGATTTTAAGGTCAACATATGTGGTAAAGTATCCAGCATCATAAGTACTATACCAATCCATAGCCTTACCCTTGAAAGTTGCAGCAAACTGCTGTAATTTAACTTGATCCCCAAACATATTGTTGAAATCACTGGCCACCCACCTTGTCTCGAACTGAGCGACATGACAATCCGGGTCTTCTTTCTTCTTCCTTGAGAATTTAGATGCCCTAACCTTAGGGTTAAGTGGTGGATTAGGATTCATAATTCGGAACTTCTTCTTCTTCAATGGGGGTAGGGGATCAAAAGTTAAAGACTTCCTAGCAGTACCCACTGGTCTCCTCAACAGGACTGCACTTCCTAACACCAAATGTTGTAATCGTTGTGCTGCACGATCCGGAGGAGTTGAAAGATCTTGTAAGTTAAGTACTCCTTTTGCTTCATGAGGACAACTTGAGGGAGATTCAATAGACGACGCAGGGGAATGATACACAGTAACCGTACCAGTAGAGGTACCAACATCCTGGAACTCCTCTCCAAAAGATGGAAACTCCCCCTCATCCAGGGTGTCAATTCCTCCTGCTTCCCGGCTGTCATTCTGCAATAACTCCCTCTGTTGTCCTGCAAATAACTCCCGTAATTCTCTGGATTTGCTTCGGGTTAGAATAACATTTGATCGGTATGGGTAATTCGCTGATATATATGCAGAAATGCAAAGTTAAACCTGTAATCTGCATCATGCTGCTTGAAGCAATATACCACTGCCCCAAGAAGCAACTAGATTTTCAGATATATATCATCAAAGAAAAGTATTTCGACTATGGTTCAACATCCAGAAATAAAAACCACATAAAGAGAATTGAATTGTCTTGATTCTGGTTCTGCTTCTTCATGTAGAAAACTTCTGCTTCACGCAGAAAACTGTTGCTTCATGCAGCAACTTCGAACATCTGGGCTTAACCTTCATCATTCTGAATAATGTTTCGACACAGATGTTCCAAGAAGGCAATGGCAGGATCGCCAAAGTGTTACTACCCTTTCTATGTAGAATACATAAAAGAACAGAGAAAATACTTCATGAAGAAAATACCTAATCTCACACCCAGAAATCATAGGAACTCAGAACTAACTATATGAAAGCATAGATACACTACATTCAGCACTACTAATCAAAAAACAGAGAATGAATCACATAAGACATGCTAGAAACGAGATCAAGATTCCAGCCATGATGGCGCCAACTGCCAGATCCTCTTCATTATTGGGTAGAAACATCATATATCAGGCGTGATCATTATGAGTGAATAGATAAGAAGAACACACAAAATGCCTCATCAGGTCACATTTTTCAACTGCCCCCAAAACTACACTTCATGAGGCAGTAAACTTCATAAGACATATAAAGGCTGCTTCACATAGAAAATAGTAATAACTAAGGTAATGCACCATTCTAAGGGTAAATGTAGTGTCAAGCCAATGGCTAACAACTCTGGCAAGTCCACCAAAGAAAAAAAGAATAAAGAAAGAAAGAAAAAAGAACAAGAAAAAGGAAAGAAAAAAAAAAGCAAAGAAAAGAAAAGAAAAGAATGAAATGATACGAAGCACCCACGATCATAGCACAGCACCTAGGGATCCTCAAATTAGGTATGTCCAGTGACCTTGGTCAGCTCTGGCTCCGTCCCTAGTCCCCTAGCCCTTTAGCACCACCCACAATTGTTCAGGGCATATCAAGGGTAGGACATACCTAGGGAGCTTGTCTCGCCTATGGTTAAACCTGTCACCCTGACCCATTCACACGATTCCCTCTTGCACTCTACCTCAATACCATTGCAATCAATTGTGGTAAGCACCGCACGAATGGCCATGAAAAGTACACCATCCTCATCAAGCAAGTCCAATAGCTTCCAGCTATACCGAAAGTGCAGTGTCCCTGTGTTTAATTATGCTACGTCATGCAGTCACAACGCAAAGGATGTCTCATACACCTTCACATGTCCTTCTTCTCAACATGGACAACTTTGCTTCATCCACACATTGTTACGAGAAACCAGCCCGCGGTCTTCTAACTACGTAATATCTAAGTATGCACAAGCACTCACATAATATCTGCACCAAAATATATACACAGTTTGGGTCCTCAAGTGTAGGACAATACTCTCAGCCTGCTTAGAGTCGACCTGTCTCCCAAACTACTTGAACTATGTCTTGTGCATGATAGAGAAGACTAGCACTATCCCTAGGGAGAGACCACCTATGAGAGGTTTTCAATTGTAGGTATTGAAGACTCCAACGACAGTGTCGTTCGCTCTTCATCGACACCCAACTCTGAATTCTTATCCTTTATCGTCCTGCAAGCCCGCTAAGAATCGTCATGTGTCGAATCCCCAACAAACCAACACTTGTGCTGGCCATCAGTGCAATCCCCAACAAAGAACAGCCCTACCACCAACTCCAACAACCCTACCACCAGCTAGCTAGGCCACCAACGTGCCCCCAACGACCTTCCTCCACACCACCACCAACACTTCTCCACGGCAGCCACCAATGTCCCTTCCACCCACGTCTTCAGTGCATGCCTGCTACCTACTATGGTGAGTGCCATGGGACTGGCACTCGTCTAGGAGGGGGGTAATGTTAACTGTCAGAAGAATGTGGAAAATCTGGAAAAGCTAAAGCGGAAGACAAAGGTGCACAAGGAAAAGCGCAAGTCAATACTTTTGTAGAAGAGCACAAGCGCATCATGATTTAATTTAAGGAGCGTCGGGCTCTCATTCGTGCAATTTGTAAATGTAGACGGGGCAATGGAAAGGAAGCGAGGAGGATAGAAGGACAATGGGAAAAAGGGCCTAGGCTAGTCATGTAAAAAAGGGGATAAGGGGATGATCGCCCAAAAGGGATTTAGGGTTTTGTATATAAAGTTGAAAAGTGAATGAGAAGCTCATTCACGTATGTGGCCAAAAGTGGCTCTCTTCTTAGTCTTCTTCTTCTTCTTCTTCTTCTTGCTTGCTTGAGCTTGTGCTTGAGAGAGGGAGTGTGAGAGTATGAGGGAGTGAGTGTGTGAGGGTGAGGGACCGCGGAGGAGAAGCTCTCCATCTTCCCCTCTCTTCTTCTCTTCTCTTCTCTTCTCTTCTCTTCTCTTCTCTTCTCTTCTCTTCTCTTCTCTTCTCTTGCTTGTGGCTATGGAGCTTGGAGCGTAAAACTTGAGGATGGAGCTTACTTGAAGCTTGCACTTGGATCATGGAGCTACCGGAGTGCGCGGGAGAGAAGGTAACTCAATCGACATGGAGGTAAGCTCACTACACCCGTAGATATGGATGGCATGTCGGCTATGTGAGAGGTAGCCATTAGTGCTCGGCTTGGAACGCTTGAAACAATAAGTGGTCCAAGGGTCTTGGCGGTTGAGCGAAAGCTCCCACATATGTGAGCTCCAGGGATCCAAGGGTGAGCTATAGATCATTGCTATCTGAAACTTCTCTTGAGATATCGAGCTCCACTCGTGATATGCCAGGGTGACCGTTGTGCATTTATGTCACCGACCTGTCACTTGCAGATGCGGTTGGTACACTGCCCATGAATAATAGCTACATGATAGCTATCCTTATCTACTCTAGTTCGTGGCTCGGTTAGTATGCCACCTTAGTTAGTTGAGTTTGGTTTGAGACCCATATATAGGGTTCTTCTATTTCCTTGTACTAGAGTTCTTTTGGGTTACACAACTAAGAAGAGGAAAACTGTTTTCAGCCTCCACCTTTGAGTGTATTCCCCCATTTGTGCAAGCAAGAAAGCTACAAGTGAGACTCCTTCCTTCTCTCCCACAATCTTGACATGGTATCAGAGCCTTGTTCGTGGTAAGGAGCTCAAGAAAGCAAGCCAAGCTCGCGGTGTTCTGGTAAGAGGAGCAGTGTTGCTTTCATTTTCTGTTTTGGGAGCAGATCTCTGCAAGCACCACAGCCGGAAACTGCAAGAGTGCATTGTCTCAGGTTGAGACGCCCTTCGCGGTGAAGCAAGAGGGCAGTATATGCTGCGAGATAGGGCTTTAGCCCTGGGCGACCCTGTTTTTTTTATTTGAGGCCATTTCGGGGCCTGTTTTAGAGGCGGAAGTTTTCTGAGAGCACTCAGGAAAAGGCCCTGTTTTATGCTGTGCGACCACTGTTCTACAGGTCGGTGAAAAGTTACTGTAGAAATTGCATCGTATGCTTGTGTGCAGAGACATTGGGAGTTACAAAATCATCCTTGGTTCCTGCTTATGCAAAATCGTCACTAGGAAGTGACTGTGTGGTCAAATACCACTTTCGTCAATTTTGCAGATTTGCCCTTGTGAGGTTGAAGCTGTGTTCTCTGCAGTGACAGAATTTTTTGCAGTATTTTGTAATGGTGTCTGATTCTCTTTCACAGATTGTAACTGAAAAGCTTGATAAGAACAACTTCCAAGCATGGAAGTTTAGAATGATGAATTTCCTTATGGGAAAAGGATATTGGGAATTTGTTGCAGGAAATGAAGAAGAACTAGTTCTTCCTGATGTTCCCAATCAACAGCAAATGCAGGCATTCAAAGCATGGCATGAGAGAGCCAGGAAAGTTATGTGCTGGCTGTCTATCAGTATTTCAAACTCTATGATTGTGCATATTCAGGATGCAAGTACGCCAAAGGAGGTATGGGATACTTTGTAAAAATGTATAGCACAAATACGCAAGCTAGGAAAATGCAGCTCAAGCAAGAGTTGCATAATGTGCAAAGAGAAAGTATGAGCATCAATGACTACCACATGAAGGTGAAGAAGATTACAGATGCACTTGCTTCCATTGGGTCGCCAGTGGAAGATGATGATTTAGTTTCTGTGACCTTGAATGGTCTAAGAAAGGATTATGCACAGTTTCGGACATCCATTTCAGTTCGTGAAAGATTTCCTGATTTTGAGGAGTTGATTGCTCTTCTAATTTCTGAGGGAGCAGAGAAATGGTGGTGCATCTTCTTCAGGAGGAACTTCAAAAGAAACTGTCTTCTACTCAAATGCTGGAAGAGGTAGAGGCAGAGGTAGAGGAGGCCAATTTGGAGGCCATGGTAGAAATCAGAATATGCAGCAAACTCAAGAAAACCAGCCCTATGGAGGAGGACGTGGTAACTCTAGAGGCAGGGGGAGCCAAAGAGGCTGTGGTGGATGGCAAAGAGGCCAAAATGCAAACAGCAATGTTGAATGCTACTACTGTGGTAAAATGGGTCATATGGCTAAAGACTGCTATAAAAAGCAGAATGACATCATGAATGGGAAATTGCAACAAGGGAATTATGCATCTTCTAGCAGACAGGGTGATGACAGAAATGAGCATTTGTTCATGGTGCAGCACATGAACAATTCTGTGACAAGTGCAGAAGAAAGCAATGATGTGTGGTATGTTGACTCAGGTGCATCAAACCACATGACAGGTCATGCAGAATGGATGGAGGATGCAAGGAAAATGAAAAAACCAGGATTTGTGGAGACTGGTGATGATACTGCACATCCTATTGTGCAGATTGGAAAAATTTCTTTGTCTATGCAGGATGGGAAAAAGAAATACCTGTCTGATGTATTTCATATCCCGAATATCACCAAGAATCTGGTTTCTGTTGGTCAAATGGTTGAGCAGGGCTTGCAGGTCAGATTTAATCCTCATGGATGCTTTGTTGAGGATATGAAAAATAAAGGTCGCTTGATAGCAAAAGGAAAGAAGAATGGCAGAATGTTTACGTTGGATGCAGATATGTCTGAATTGAGTGCAGCAATGTTTGCACATGGGACCGGTGTAGTTGCAGATATTGATATCTGGCATAAACGCATTGGTCATGTTAATGTACAGTGACTTAAATCAATGCAGGCCCAAAATATTGTTGCAGGATTGCCTAAATTCAAGGTTGCAGAAATGCATAAGGTATGTGAAGCCTGCCAATTTGGAAAACAGGCAAGGAAACCATTTCCTAGACATGTTTAAGAGAGTAAGAAGCTATTGGAATTAATCCACTCTGATGTGTGGACTACTAAAGCTGCATCTCTTGGAGGCTGTCATTATTTTGTTACTTTTATTGATGACTATAGCAGAAAAGTTTGGGTGTATTTTATGAAAAAGAAAAGTGAAGTTTTTGGGCATTTCAAAACTCTTAAAGCTATGGTTGAAAAAGAAACAGGCCTGCAAATAAAATGCCTAAGGTCATATGGAGGGGGAGAGTACATCTCAAATGAGTTTGCAAGGTTCTTGCAGGAGCATGGCATAAAGCAGCAATATTCATGCAGTCATACCCCACAGCAAAATGGAATTGCAGAAAGAAAAAATAGGCATATTGGAGAGGTATCTCGTGCCATGCTCAATGAAAAAGACCTGCCAGATTTTTATTGGGCTGAAGCAGTTGCTACAGCAATCTACATAATGAACAGGACTCCCACTGCAGCAATACATGGGACGACTCCAGAGGAGAGGTATACTGGTAGGAAACCAGATATTTCTCATTTGAAAATTTTTTGTTGCATTGCCTATGTACATGTGCCAGATGAGTTGAGATCCAAGTTGGATCCAAAAGCTGAGAAGTGCATCTTTATTGGTTACTCTCTGCAGCAAAAAGGGTATAGATGCTATAACCCTTCTACTCGTAAGTTTACAGTGAGCAGAGATGTTGTTTTTGATGAGATGAGTAGCTGGTATAAACCAGTAAATGTGATTGATGATGTAGATGCACAAAATGGTAATGCTGCACAGAATTCACAGCAGCAGTCACAAAATATTAGTGGACCTAGAGCGTCCTCTAGCAATGGTTCACATTCTTCGCCATGGACAGGCAGATTGAGATCGGGAGAATCTTCTCAAAGTAATGCAGATAGTGGTATGCAGGTATCACGAAAAGGAAAAGAGAAGGTAGATCAGCCCATGTTTGATGTGAATGCAGGTCACTCTTATGTGGATGGTGAATCCAGTGGCTCAGAACAGAGCATTGATGATGAATTGGGTATTCCTTCTATTGTTACACCTGGAGTAAGGAAGACCAGGGATGTTTTGAGAGCACCTGGGAGTGAACCTACTTTGCGCAGGCCCACCAGAGTTAGGTATCCTCTGGATAGGCTGAAATATAATGGATTTACAGCCATTCACTATGCATATATGGTCAAAGTGATACAGGAACCAGAGCCCACTTCTTTTGAGAAAGCCATGGGAAAAGAAAAATGGGAGAAAGCCATGGATGAAGAAATGGATGCCTTGGAAGCAAATGCTACATGGGAATTGGTACCTTTGCCTAAAGGTAAGAATGCAATTGGCTGTAAGTGGGTTTATAAGGTGAAGCACAATGCAGATGGTTCTGTGAACAGATACAAGGCAAGATTAGTAGTCAAGGGGTATGCACAAACATATGGCATTGACTATGAAGAAACATTCAGTTCGGTTGCAAGGATGGCAACCGTAAGAGCAGTCATTGCTATGGCTGCATCAAAGGGATGGTCTTTACATCAGATGGATGTAAAGAATGCCTTCTTGCATGGTGATTTGCAAGAAGAGGTCTATATGGAGCAGCCACCAGGTTATGTGCATGCTGTTCATCCTGAGTTTGTTTGCAGGTTGAAGAAAGCTTTGTATGGCTTGAAGCAAGCACCTAGAGCATGGTCTGACAAGATAGGACAGTATCTTGTCACTATTGGCTTTCAGATTTCCAAGGCAGATTTCTCACTTTATGTGAGAAAAACAGAGAACGGTATTATGCTACTTGTCATTTATGTTGATGATTTGATTATGACAGGTGACAGTGATGAAGATATCCTTCATGTGAAAATGCTATTGAAGCAGAAGTTTGAGATGAAGGATTTGGGAGAGCTGCGTTATTTCTTGGGCATTGAGGTGATTAGATCACCAAGTGGGATACAGCTCTTGCAGAGGCAGTATGGATTGGACATGCTGTCCAAATATGGGATGACAGGATGTAAGCCTATTTCAGTTCCTTTGGAGCAGAATGTGAAGCTGAGCGTAGATGCAGGTGAGCTTCTGGAAGACCCTACTATGTACAGACGCATAGTAGGAAGTTTGATTTATATGACTATTACCAGGCCAGATTTGAGCTATGTTGTTGGATTGGTAAGTCAGTTTATGCAGGCTCCAAGGAAACCGCATTTGGATGCGGCTAGACGCATACTCAGGTATGTGAAGTCCACATTGCAGTATGGACTATTTTATATGAGACTGGGGTTCAGATACAGTTGCATGGATACACTGATGCTGATTGGGCTGGTAGCATTTCTGATAGACGATCTACCAGTGGATATGTGTTCTCTTTTGGGAGTGCTGCAGTCACTTGGAGCAGCAAGAAACAGCCTACAGTTGCCTTGTCGAGCACAGAGGTTGAGTACAAGGGTGCAGCAATGGCTGCATGTGAGGTAGCTTGGTTGCATAAGCTACTTTATGATATGCATCAGCCTACACATGGGCCAGTTGTCATTTATTGTGACAACATGAGTAGTATACACTTGGCAAATAACCCAGTCTATCATGCTAGAACAAAGCACATTGAGGTGCATTATCACTATGTGCGGGAGAGGGTTTTACTAGGTCTTATTGATCTAGTTTATGTTAGCACAGAGGATCAGGTAGCAGACATATTTACGAAGGCATTAGGCACAGAGAAGCTGTGCAAGTTCAGAGACCTACTTGGTGTGCAGGAATTGGGATTGAGCTCAAGGGGGAGTGTTGAGATATCGAGCTCCACTCGTGATATGCCAGGGTGACCGTTGTGCATTTATGTCACTGACCTGTCAGTTGCAGATGAGGTTGGTACACCGCCCATGAATAATAGCTACATGATAGCTATCCTTATCTACTCTAGTTCGTGGCTCAGTTAGTATGCCACCTTAGTTAGTTGAGTTTGGTTTGAGACCCATATATAGGGTTCTTCTATTTCCTTATACTCGAGTTCTTTTGGCTTACACAACTAAGAAGAGGAAAACTATTTTCAGCCTCCACCTTTGAGTGTATTCCCCCATTTGTGCAAGCAAGAAAGCTACAAGTGAGACTCCTTCCTTCTCTCCCACAATCTTGACAACTTTGTCCCGTCGCAAAGGAGCATTGAACGGACTTTGCAAAAAAAGAAACAACTACACATCAGTCCACCATACAATAATGCATTCTAATTAAACATGGTAACTATGAACAAGAAAGATGAGTGACTTACAGGGCCGCCGCGTCCATACAATCATTCGATCAATGCATTAAGGCTGTGCCTCTCTGCATATCGAGTCTCAAGGCCGGTGGGATCACGATTTGTAATGGAGTGCTGCAAAGAAAACAAAATACAATTTTTAGAAACATCATTGTCAAT
Organism: Lygodium microphyllum; assembly: GCF_053477565.2. Lineage (NCBI taxonomy): Eukaryota > Viridiplantae > Streptophyta > Polypodiopsida > Schizaeales > Lygodiaceae > Lygodium > Lygodium microphyllum. Next base: position 23,203,167 of record NC_141150.1, read on the forward strand.
ACAAAGGATATTGCAAAAAAATAAGCAAGCAAAACAAAAGAAAAACTTACAAAGTCCTCCAAATATGTCCTGTGGCCCGCCACTCCCAAGATAATGGACCACTCCGGCCTCTAGTCGTGCCCTCACTGCCTCACGCTGTTGTCTCCAACGCCCTGGAGAATCTGTAGCCTCCTCCCTGAGTCGGTGCCAGTCATCCGCATCTAGCCACTCGAGCTTTGAAGCCCCACTCTTGAGTGCCTTGCGTGCATCCGATTGTCTGTGTGACATATATGCATGTATGCACTCCATCATCTAGCAAACCTATCTACTGCAGCTGGTATACCGGAAACTCCTCATGCAAGGATGCTACTATGTAGTCCTTGCTCCCCTCCGGTATGTTCTTCCAATGATCTAAGACATTGTGCCAAAAAACTTGTTGGCACAACTCTCTCATGCGAGCCATCACCCTCCTCCCCTCATCATTCATGATGATGGCTCTTGGCCTATCATCTACAAGGTAGGCATACCCCTTTGGGGTATGCCTAAGATGGGTCCTCTCCCACCTAAGACCATGCTCCTGGGCATATCCAGGAGACCCTTGTACATCTAGTGTACCTAATGGGATAGTATCTATCAGAGTAGCATCCATAGGGGTGCCACCTGTGGACGGCTGAACAATAGCCGAACAATAGCCGGAGTGAGTGGAATAGACGTCCCCACAGGTGTGACAAATCCTAAAGGTGATGCAACTCCAGTAGAACAACAAGACAGAGACACCACGTCCGTACATCCACAACAACCACCTGAGCCACGCTCTCTCGAACCGCTACAAGAGCGAGAAGTAGCACTTGTATCCCGAGCTGACAACAGGTTCACTGCATTCAGATCTTTGTAGCATCCCCCTGAACCACTCCCTCTGTCTGGCCCAAGTCTGGAGCGTCGACCTCATCTACTAGAAACTGAAGCATCAGAGCACGCCGAAGTAGATCTAATAGAGCGGCCTAACGGTGTCCGAGACAACTCCTGGTCCGCCATATCTCAATCTCGCCACCTGATCTGGAGACATACACGTAAAGATCTCCTGCAACTCCTCGTCGCTCATTCATCGGCTAATCCTGATGATCTAAATATCCACAAAGGTCACCTACACAGACAAAAAATGATGTTAGCATAATCAATATAAATCATACAAAGCACGGTAATATAAATCTTTAAAAAAATATCTTACTTAAAATGCATATCTTATGTACCCTTATAAGCGATTCGTCAACGAATTGAGTAGATGCATGCTCCAAGTATGAAGTACCCTATGGTCCCATGTCAATCTCCTGACATAACTCCGCATACATTGGAAGGTCGACAGACATGTCACCACAAAAGGATGAGTCCACCTCGTTCTCAAAGAATTCTTGGACTCCTGTATTTCCATCATTGTTATCCGATGCTGGCTCCTCTACATGCTCCAAGCTTTCGGTGGCCTCCACCCCTTGCAATATTGACCCCTCTATCTGCATATTGTCCTCATCTATGCTCAGAATATACTCTCGCACTTCGGGGAGCTGAAGATATAACATACTACCATCGAGGTTGTCGATGGTTTGGATAGAAAATTACATGTTCACAATCACTACAAGAAAGATTTAACTATTGTGACAGGTACCATGTCATAATACAATTAAAAAACACATGAGTTCATACACCTGTTCACAAGGGGCTGGCAACATAAACATGTCACGCAAATCCGTCCATTTTTTTTCGAAATCTATTTCGAGAAATTCAAATGGACCTCATCGAACTGTTGCTCTAGCTCCTTCAAGTACCACTTTGAATCACTGCATATTGAATAGGATCATGGAGAAGCTACGATAATCCACCGTAACAATACTTTGCAAGTTCCCAAAATACTCCATCTCATCTATAACCGTGTTTGGATCCGTTGCTCATCGTCAGCTCTCTTGCTCGAACCTTGCCATGATACCACAATCTATTGTCGAGTGCATTTTGTCAATACGCTCCATGCGAAAATGCCATTTGCGCAACCATGCTACACTATATATTTTGTACTGTACATTGAAACGCTCAATTAGCTGTTGCATATAAAATATAGATACGACAAATCCTAAAAACATCATCACCTTTGGACTACATCCCCTCGAGATTTCCCACTCCTCGATTGAGACCTCCGCCCCTTTGTGAGACGCTGCGGTCAAAGCTCCATGCAACCATCATGTTAACATAAACCACGGCATCTCCTCCATGCCCTCGGGATATCAAATCAGTCGATGGCGTGTACTACGTCGAAATTCAGATCGCGCTTCCTCTCGATCTTTTCTAGCTTGATGGTACCTTGCGAGCCATGTCTCCATAGAGGCATGGTGCTTCCTCTCGATCTTTCCTAGCTTGCTGGTACCTAGCGACCATAGCATATTGTTGTTTGAATCCACCGTTGGTAGCCATTGTGAAATATGCACTAGTGTCTTAGACACCAACCAACCTTCAGCCATGCTACCTTCTGGCCAAGCTCGTTGTCGCACAAAGCCTTTCAGGGTTTTCATGAAGCGCTCCAAGAAGAACATCCATCGCGTATGGACAGGTCTAGCAATCTCCACTTCATCTACAAGATGCACAAGAAGGTGGATTTGTATCGTGAGCATGCTGGTAGGCAAGTATTTCTCAAAGAGACAGACCATCTCCACTGCTCCCTGCCTCGCGGATTCAATAGTGGACGTCTTAACCTCCTTCTATGAGATCCATTACACTAAAGTTGACAATCTATAAATTACCTCATGTATTTCTGGAGTAAGGCATCATGCGATCGTGATTGGTAGTACAAATTGCCACAAACGAGAAAGCATTATGAATAATGACTACACTCCAAATAGCAAAATACACAGGCCACTTACAATCCATTCGTAGTACAAACCTAACATATCTTATGCCAATCATGGGATTTTAGCCCTGATAATTGATCGTCTTTAGAAAACGTAGACCTGAGAGAACGCATCATACCCGTCAGAATGCAGATAGACTTAATTATTTGCTTCACAATGCGCTCTTCTTTAATGGACAAAACCCAAGGAGCGTGAGGTAGCTGCAAGCAACCATCAGCACTCAACTGTGGCCAAAGCACCTCTATCTTGCCTACCTCCTTCAAATCCATTCGTACCCCTATAATGTCTCTCTTTCCTGTGATGTGGTCCCATAGCAAGCTACCCACGTTCTTGAAAATATGCATGGGATCCAACAAGTGGTTGATCTGTAAGTGGGTCCAATATGGCAACTCGTAGAAAACTGAGAATCATCACATTCCATTTGGATGTGACTCCATGTGGACAATTTTCAGCTCATACCAACTTTGGGCATTCATACGTGTTGGAGGTCGTCTAAGAAAACCTTCCCTGAGTTCACGACCCTCTGGCAAGAAAGCGGTATGTCCTTGATATACCATCTTCTTCATGGTTCGCGACCTTTGAGAGTCTAACTGTGGCCCGCACAATGGACATGCATGATAACCTGAGGTAACCGGACTTGTCCCAACATCTCTATCCAGTGAATACAAACTTGAATGAGCTATGATAGATACTACCAATGAGAACGGAAGCCTACTTACCTGAGCACTCTCCAATCTGGAAAGTCATGCATCATCCACATGAGAATGGCTCAAATATTGGCAGATCATCGACCATCGCACTTGCACAATGACCCTCCTCCCACAAAATCTTAAGCTCATCGACTAATGGATGAAGATACACGTCCATATTTTTGACTTTGTAGCGGCCGGGAAGGAGTAAGCTAAGGATGAGATGCCCTTTCTTCGTAGAAAGCCATGGAGGGATATTGTAGTTGACAAGGACTATAGACCACACACTATAAGAAGTTGAGCACAGACCAAATGGGTTTACGCCATCCATAGCAAGACCGAGCCGAAGATTCCTTGGCTCTCGGGCAAAGCCTAGGAAGGTAGAGTCAATGTGGCTCCATGCACCTGAATCCACTGATATTCATTGAACTCCATCTGTGGACCTATTCTGCGCATGCCACATTGTCAAGCTCGCCATGTCGGACATATGAAACATGTGGTTTATGCAGGGGATAAGCAGAAATTGTCTAAGAACTTTTTGAGGGATGGTTTTCCCTTGCAAGTCCTATCGATACCTATAAGCACAACACTTTGGACATGTCTCCATAGTCTCATATTCTCCTCGAAACAGTATGAAATCGTTGATACATGCATGGATGTTGTTGTAGTCCACGCCAAGCTTTCGTAAAACATACTGTGCATCATCACGAGACTCAAGCATGGTATTTGCAAGTGGTAATATATGATACTTCAGTAACCTGAAAAAAAATCATAAAACACCTTGAAAAAGCGTAAATATTTTTAATGATAGTGCCGAAAAGAAATCAACGAATCGTACGTACAAGGTACCTGAATAACTCGGTCACACTCGCATTGCTTCACCCGTATTTTGCTTGCACACTTAGGAGTGTAAGCATTGTCTTCAAGCAAGATACTCGCCACCCATCATATAATGGTATGGATGCTTCCTCTCTAAGCGGATCAAAAGTCTCGACATCCATGGGCATCAATGCATCGATCATTGCCTCCATCTCAGGCTCCAAGATTGTAGGTAAGTCTGGAAGGCTGCCCGTCTCCTCTGGTATTGACGATATAGATTGGGTAGTACCTTCCAAGTGGTGGATTGGCTTAGGCACTCCATCCATTGCACGCCCACGAACTCTTCTAACTAGTTACAAAGGGTACACTCCTCCTTGGGACGAGACGTCACATCCTTGGATAGAAAATTTGCTAGCCACACCCAATATTTTTGTATATGTTATTCAATTAGCTTGTGAATACAATGCATGATTGATATACACTTTTCTTACCGTTTGCTCAAATTTTGAGATTGCCTGATCAATGATCTCAAATTGAAACTCACCGAAGCGTCATACATGTTCTATAGACAATCAGCGTTTTCGTCTAATTGCCAGCTTACATTGAGAGCAAGGACATGGGACACGTTGATTAAGATACGCCTTGCGATCTTGAACATCACGACCTTCATCGTTTTCCATTTTGTCTACGTTACGACAAAAAATTTGTTTTTCTTATCATTCTTTTTTCCTTTTTTAAATTGTTTGAGAAGGGATTTTTTCTCTTGTAACTCAGCAAAATTAACGTATGTAAACTCTCCACCCACCCACAAATTAACGTATGTCGGAGTGTTTCCCGTCTCGTGGTATTGCACCGGACCTCGCCACCACTCTCTCTTTGTTTTTTATTCATTCATTCTCTCCTCTCCTTCCATCTCTCTCTCTCTCTTTCTCTTTCTTTATTATGGTGTATGTTTATTCCCTCTCTCTCATTCCTTTTTCCTTTTCTCTTCCTCTCCCTCTCTCATTTCCTTTAACAAAACATCTCTCTCTCTCTCTCCAACCAATTTTCTTTAATAAAACATCTCTTTCTCTCTACCACTACCACTACCACTACAATAAACAAGAAAAGAAGAAAAAAAAAAACAACAACTACTACTACTACTACAAACAAGAAAAGAATAAAAAACTACCACTACTACTACAATAACAACAAACAAGAAAACTAAACAACAATAAACAAGAAAACTAAACAACAATAAACAAGAAAACAAAAAAAAAACTATTACTGCTACTACTACAACAACAAACAAGAAAACCACTACTACTATTACAACCATAACTACGATGACTACCACTACCACTACCACTACCACTATAATAAACAAGAAGACTACGACTACGACTACCACTATAATAAACAAGAAAAGAAGAAAAAACAACAACTACTACTACTACTACTACTACTACTACTACTACTACTACTACTACTACTACTACTACTACTATAAAAACAAATAAGAAAAGATGAAAAAACTACTACTACTATTACTACTACTACTATTGTTGCTGCTGCTGCTACAAACAAGAAAACTACTATTACTACTGCTAGTACTACTACTACAATCACGACTATGACCACGACTACGACTACCACAACAACTCTCTCTCTCTCTACCACTACCACTACCACTACCACTACAATAAACAAGAATAGAAGAAAAATCAACAACAACAACAACAACAACAAGCAAGAAAAGAAGAAAAAACTACTACTACTACTATAACAAACAAGAAAACTAAACAAAAATAAATAAGAAAATGAAAAAAACTACTACTACAACAACAACAACAAACAAGAAAACTACAACAACAACAACTACTACTACTACTACTACTACTACTACTACTACTACTACTACTACTACTACTACTACTACTACTACTACTACTACTACTACTACTACTACTACTACTACTACTACTACTACTACTACTACTACTACTACTACTACTACTACTACTACTACTACTACTACTACTATTACTACTACAACCACGACTACGACAATTACGACTACCACTACCACTACCACAACAACAAACCACTACCACTACAATAAACAAGAAAAGAAGAAAAAACAACAACAACTACTACTATTACTACTACGATAACAACAAATAAGAAAATAAGAAAAAACTACTACTACTACTACAAAAAAAAAAAAACTAAACAACAATAAACAAGAAAAGAAAAAAAATTACTACCACTACAACAACGACAAACAAGAAAACTACTATTACTACTACTACGATCACAACTACGACAACTACGACCACGACTACCACAACAATAACAAACTAGAAGGGAAGAAATTAAACAACAACTACTACTATCACTACCACTACCACTACTACTACTACAACTACCACAACAACAAAGAAAATAAGAAATTAAACAACCGCTACCACGACGACTACCACAAAAATAAAAAACAAGAAAATAAGAAATTAAACAACAACTACCACTACCGCTACCGCTACCACTACAAACAATAAAAAAAGAAAAGAAGAAATAAAATAACAACAACAATAACAACCACCTCTCCCTCCCTCCCTCTCTCCCTCTCTCTCCCTCTCTTTCTCTCTTTTCCTATTATGTTTAATGTTTTCTCCCTCTCTCTCTCGTTCCTTCTTTCCTTTTCTCTCTTCCTCTCCCTCTCTCAATACACATGATTTTTAACAAAGCAAGTAAAAGAAAAAGAGAAAAAACAAAAATAAAGCAAGAATGAACAATACACTCACCGTAAAGGCCCGAGGACGGATTCGGCAGCTCCTCTTCGCAACAACGACTCCTCTTCGCCCTCTGTACACTTCCTCCTCTTCTTTGCAAACTGCAGCGGCGGCGGTGGTGAGAAGCTTTCCTTCTCCCTCTTTCTCTCTTTTTCTCCCTCTCCCTCTCAAATGTAAGATGGAGTTCGCTCTCCCTTTCACTCTCCCTTTCGCTCTCTCTTTCGTTTGTTCACGCAAAATAACGTGCTCGGGTTTCGGCCTGCATTTTTTTGTCTGAGCACCGTCGCTATTTGCATCACATTTGCAATGCAAATAGCAAGGCTGCTATTTTGCGTTGAAAAGCACCATCGCTATGCCTCCGTATCCTTGTAGTGTGTGTGCACTATGGGTAGTTTGGACTTCGAGGAGAGATGCATGGCAGAGAGAGATAAACTTAGAGAGAATAGAATCATATTATTGTTTTGATAGTTTGCAGTGAGAGATGCATTGGAGAGACTCATTTAAACTTAGTTCAGATGAGTTCTCTAAACAAAAGAGAGTTGGACGAGTTCACAGTATTTGGAGCAAGAGTGATAATTTAGAGTCAACATCATAATTCATCGAAGCAATAGTTTGGTGTCGAAGTGATAGTTCAATGCTTGTAAGGTAATTTTTATCAATGATGTCAATTTGGCAAGTGATGGCAATTTTTAATTTAATTTTAGTTTAATTGAATGAATTATTGGTGTATTTGTATATGATTAATGATGTGTAATGTGATTGTGTGCAATGATTGTTTTTAACTTTTGTTTAGCGTAAATAAGAAATTTTAATTTATTTTGAAACTTACGGAGGTTGGCACAACAACGCAAAGGTAACGATTGTGGCAAGGGCCTAAGGTAGGGGTCTAGGGGTTGGCTATGGTTGGCTATGGGTTGCTAAGGTGGAGGGCTAGGGGTTAGGAATGATTGGCTATGGGATGGTTAAGGCATGGAAGCTACGATGTTAGTTTTAATTAATTTAATTAATTGATAATGTATTAATAAGTAATCAATTTTAAATTTTGGTTATTATTTTACCTTCTAAAAATTAAATTTTATTTTTAAACAAAAAATTAATGTTGCAATGTGGCAAGGAGCTAGAAGAACTAAGGTGTAGGGCATTATGAATGGTAATTACTTTTAAATTAGAACTAAAAACTAATTACTTGTTATTCTACACTAAAAAACTTAAAAATTGTTCTATTAATTAAATCTTCTTTGTAATTATTTTTAAATTTATTAAATTAGTAGGGTAAATAAAAGGTGTTATGAGTTTTTAACTAATGAATAGATAACCAATATTAGCAATTGGTTTTAATATATTAATTAGTGTGGGGGTTTGGGATGGTAATGGGGGATAAATTAAACTAAAATTGAAAGTATTTAGTTATTTATTTAAAATTAAAATAATTAGTTTTATAAAATAAAAACTAGTTTGTGGCATCATCCAAATACATCAATACATAACCTCAAATAGCCGGGAGCACCCCGTGACCAATAGGCATAACCCAACTATAGCATAAATAGCATTAGCCCTGAATATTCCTGTAGCAAATAACCTCTGTAAACTAAGAAAATCAGTGCTCAAACCAAGCTCAAATCGGTAGGCAAACCATAGGCATACATTCACATATGTATAGGCACTATAACTGAAAATCAAGAGTTATCATATGTCTCACATGTCAATTCTCTGGCGATGAATTGTGAGATTGTTGATTTCATGCTGCAAGAAAATTTGGGTGCTGAGAATTCTCAACAAACAGTGTTCTTTGCTAAAATATTTCAGCAAAAAGATTTATAGAGTGCCGATTTATAGCAGCAAATAGGATTTGCAACTAAAGTAAGCTATGAGCCTCATTGTTGGGCTATTTATATGCACTCTGAAAAAGATATGGCTGATTTTTGTCAATCAAAAAAGTTGGGTGTTGTTTATACACAGAAAAATTTATGTTTACCACGGTATTTACAAAAAAATCTTTAATTTGTAGGTTGTAGCAAAGAAGCCAAAGTGATGACAAAAAGAAAGAGAAAAGTAAGGTAAAGATAGAAGAGATTTGCATGTAGTAGTGATGATGGTGATGTTTTTATGTATTCTCTTTGGGTGATGCTTTCTTGGTTGCCATGGATAATGGCATGTCTTAAAATTGGCTTTTAGGTCATGGAGCATCATTTCATGTTACCCCACATAGGAAGCGGTTCTCTACTTATAATGTTAGAAAGAGATGATGTGTTACTACCAGGGGTTGAAAAGGTCTAGGCCCTGATCTTCTAGGGATCAAGGGAAAGAGAAGATAGATGGAAGAAAGAAATACTAGAATTAGAACTCTTGAATATATTGTAGAACACATGAAATAGAGAAACCCAACAAGCAATTGTATTACACTTAGAAACTTTGTACAATTGCAATAAATCCCCTTAAGATAAATACACTCCACCTAAGATGATAGCTGTTGGGGTAAAAGGCCCTTGGGCCTGCCCGTGTATAGTGACCACCCATATTCTTTATTCATATATATGTGATAGTGTAATAAGGATGTCATATATCATTCTTAACAGCACCTACATTGTGTGTGCTCTTCTCTCTCGCATCTTTCTCTTCTCCTTCTCCACTGCCATTGCATCCCCTTCAACTGGTATCAGAGCTTTGGATCAAAGCTTGATCGTGGAGCTTGGCCCAGCATTACTTCAGCCCTAATTGAAGACCTAGAGTTTGGAGCTTCAATGCCAGCCATGGCTTCTTCCCTCCAATGCAAGATTTCATCTCCCACCTCTCCCCAGCTCTCATAGGCTCTTTGCAAGTGTTCCTTGGTTTCATTGGGCACCTTGTATGCCCCCATTTTCCCCCTTATCCTCAGGATAGCCAGTAGACCCCACAGTAGTAGCTCACGTTTTTTTGCGACTGTTTCAAAATCTGGCTCAAAAATCCTATTTTTTCTCATATCTCAGGCATCCGAAACTCGATTTAGGCAAGGTAAGAGTCTAACTTGGGGTTTTTGCACGCTCTGGACGCAATGGCGATGTCAGATCTGCCAAATTCTGATAATAGAATATTCTGCAACAGATCTGAGTTGATTTACAGCAAGAAAATGTCATGCTCTTAGCTTATGTGATGCTCCCGAGGCTTGGTATTTGATGCCCAGATGCTTTGGCGATGTTTGCCCAATGTTTTGAGATGCTTTTGGGGCTAAATTTTCTCAATCATTGACTATTTTACACAGCCCGTAACACCCCCTAGAAATCCCATTTATAGGCCACCTCCCCCAGCTCCACCACCACCACAACGCCAATATCGCAAGCATCAATGGAGGCTAGGCACATTGACTCTTCGTGAGATCTACCATTACCAAAAGACCACCACCACCATAGTACCTCATCCTCACACTCTCACAGTACTCCCTCTCTCAAGCACAAGCAAGCAAAAAGGAGAAGAAGAAAAATAAGAAGAAGAGTCATTTTACCACACACCAAGAATGAGCTTCTCTATTCATGTTTTGGCTTTTATACATGCCCTTTTGTTTGTTCTTCCACTCGTTGTAATGATGTTGTGTGCGTCCACCACTATGAACCTAAGGGCAGAGGTTTTCACCAAGAATTTGAACTCATTAGTCAATGTCATTAGGAATTTGTTTTCTATTGTGTGTGCCTTTTGTTTGCATTTTGCATGACACATAAGCACATGTAGATAGACTAGGTACATTTTCTTTAGTGTATTCATAAATTTTGTGTGAAGCATCGATTGATTGGTTGCATATCATGGATCCGACATTGTATATTTCTCAAATCATGTATGACTAGGCACGAGGTTCATTCTCAAAAGCATATTTTTGCTAGGACACATTGGTTCATGACGAAAAAAAATGAATGTTCAAAGAAGACATAATGATTATGAAGGCTCAAAAGATTAGGTTTGCAAACTTTCATTATTCAAAGATGTATAGGTGGAGGAATTGGAAATTATACTTATAAATAGGGATACTTGAGAAGTTATGCTAGTAGTACAAAGATCTTTTCAACTTTGTATTCAGACCAAGAAATGTTTGGGAAGTTCAATTGACAACCATGTATCATGTCTGGCAATAACATACTTGAGATGGTTTTTGGAGCTTTAGACATATCTTATGAGGAAGGAAAATAGAGGATTCGGCCAATTAACAACAAGACATGGGTAGAGTTTTCTACATTGGAATGACTTGCTATGAAGAGCATTGGTGGATTTGCTCTAAGACAATTTTAAATATGATTGAGGCCTTGACACAATGCCTCACAACAAGATTTTCATGAAGGGTGTTGCTATCAACATTTGGAGTCCTTAGATCTTCGCTCATAGAACAGTGAAGCGTAATTTGCCGCAAGATTTACACCATGGGTTAGGAGAATTGCACTACAAAATCTCCAGTTGTGTGCGATTCGTTCAAAAGAATGGGAATGAAGGCCAAGATTAATCATTCGGTTGGGAAGGAGTGCATGGGTCAAAGGTTTTAGGGGATTTTGTTAAGTATTGCAGGAGCATAGACACTGTGGCTGATCTTAATGGGGTGTTATGGAGGGTATTTTATTATAATGGTGACTCTTTCAACCTTACCACTTCAACCTAAAGAAACGGGTAGAATCAATGGCACAATGGAATTTGATTAGACAGCCATGCTATTGATGACGAGGCAGGTGGGTCTTACATGGTTGGGCTAACCCACACCATAAGCATTGGAGTCGACCAGCTTGCAAAGGAAATACACGACATGAAAATACGAGAGGACAAGAACAAAGATCTGGGTGCTGATTTGCAAGCGTCTGTAATTGATGGCAATGATACAGAAACATGACATATAATTATCACGACAGTTTCAGGAAGGCATGGACGACCAAAGCAGGTGGCAGCATATTCTGAAGATTCGTTGGCACGGCGGCAGTTTAGAACGCAGAATAATGGCATGGAACGGCGCAGGCACAAAGTAAGGCTCAAATGGCACGAAGATGAACTTGGTAGGGAAAGAATGACGATGGCGGCCTAATTGGCGAATGACATGGTGAAGTGACGTAGAAGGTGGCGACAAGGTGGCGGCATTCTTGACGCATGCATTGACATCAGGTTTGCCACAGTGAAGAATAGCAAAAGTTTTTTCTTAAGGAAAAAGCTGTAGCTTGGCTTGACAAAACAAACTTACAGGGAGCCGCAGAAGTTTATCCATAAAAGCGTAGGAGCTTTGATCATGAAAGGGGCGGCATATTCCGACTAGCAAAGAGCAGCGACGGCAGTTCGTTTGTAAAGCAAGAAGATGGCGAGCAAGTTGGCGTTTCGACGGCAGATGGCGGCCAAAGATTCGGACAAAGTAAGATTGCTTGCAAGATGCTGCCACGACTACCACCATGGTGCTCTCTCAGAAGGAATCGGACATCCAGCTCATGCTCGCCACCGATGAGCATCTCAGCATCAAGATTTGCGACTATCAGACGAAGTGAAACGTGTGGAAGAGGTGTTCTTATGGTATATTTATCATCAATAAAGCTTAACTGCATGGACTTGTAGCTGACGGTCATGAAGAGCGGGAAGTCCCTGCGGCTATGGCATAGTTTGAAGATATGGGCAATTCCAATGAGATGTCATAGGTCCTCGCACCTGCCACGAACAGTCCCCACCCCCCCGCCCCGGCACCTGCCATGAAATATTAGCATATCATTATTACTATCAGATTAATTTCCCAAATTAAACTAAACTACGGACACATAGGTCCATATTATTATAGTTTAGTAAGACCTATGAGTAATATTACTAAGCATATGATTAGTAATATTATCATATTAATTTTTTATATTAAACTAAACTATGGACACATAGGTCTTAGTAAACTACATTGGCTATATCACATCAAAGACAAGGAGGCCCTACCAGTAGCACAACTAGTTGTAACACATGATGGTCTAGTGATAGCAAATATAACCCATTCTTTATATTGAACTCAACTATAAACACATAAGTCTCACATATGATTAAGAGCCAATTTTTCATATTAAACAAAACTATAGACACATAGGTCTCACTAAGCATATGGTTAATATTATTATCGATATTAAATTTTTATATTAATAGATACATAATATTATATAGGTAAGCTAAGCACTATTGGCAATAGGCATATATAGTAGAAGATGACATTTGGGCTTTGACGTGAGCTTATTGGCACATGCAATAGGGTAGTTCCTTACTAGATATGCAAACTACAAAGCTAGGTTAAGTCCCACTTTGCTACAAAAGAAGTAGTGTGCACATAGAGTTGGAAAAGTTATAGACTACCCTAGGACTAATTCAAAACTCATGCACTTGCGATTTCAAGGCTTGTAGTACACATATCTAAGATAAGTTAGGACTAACAAGCACCATGGCAGCCTAGATGTTTTCACTCTAGGGCACTTAGGACAAATTCTAACACTTAGACAAGAACTTGAGACCCCTAACACATCACAAGCGCATACAACCTTTTACACAAGTAAGTAGGTCTATGTCCCTTTCAATTGTACTTCTGCAAACTCTCCCTCCTTGCAAAACCATCATCTTAGGGTTTACACCAAGGACTAGTTGGAGCTTCAATCTCTAACTTGGAATATCCAAAAATTACTCTACCTTAGGCAAACATGCACCCACGCTTCCTTTTAGGTATATCCCTCTTTAGACACCATAGATCCTTAAAAACCCTACATACATACACCATGAAGTCCTTTTCCTTTTGCAACTAAACATTGGGTGAGGTTCAAGTGATATTATGCATGCTATATTCAAAAACAAGTAAGTCACTTAAGGTCACTAAAACACACACACACACACACACACACACACACACACACACACACACACACACACACACACACACACACACACACACACACACACACACACACACACACACACACACACACACACACACACACACACACACACACACACACACACACACACACACACACACACACACACACACACACACACACACACACACACACACACACACACACACACACACACACACACACACACACACACACACACACGCACATTGGGATACTCTCTAATATTGACCTAGGTCTTGTTATAACTTTAGGGTTTATACCAAATAGGATATAACATAAAAAGCTCCGTCCCATCAATGGTAAAAGGCTACTCAACTTCATTTATATAGAACTAAGGTTTTTTCCTTGATTGACAATAACCCGCATTATAGATAAGATCTTATCATATTCATGTATCATACTTGCAACTTATGTATAACAAGATGTGATGCAAAGTAAACTTATTTACAAGTCAAAAAGAAATATTTAGAGTTAATTAAGGACCAATTTGAAGATACCATCATGTTTGCACTAGAATTGCAAGGACATCCCCTTGAATTAAAATCAAATCAAGAATGGATAAGACCATAATTAGATTTGAATAAGAATTGAACTAAGTTGATGGCATGTAGTCAACATAGAAGAGGAACTTGATACATCAAGCTTTTGCATGGCGACCAACATCCTCATGACACCCAATCTCATTGTCCAAATGTCCTTGTATAGAAAGCTTCTTTTTCTTTGCTGAAATTGGGAAGTCATGAATATTGGATGAATGTGGTTGTCACCTAGTAGTTGAAAGCGTATTTTCAACAAAGGCTTTTGCACACTTCAAAGAAATGCTAAAACCATCATTTATTGACACCCATTCATCACATGGATGTGGCCCTATCGCTTGCAAGCTCCCTTTGATTAGTTTCAAGGTTGCAAGTAATTGACTTTGCAAACGTTCAAGATGTGGTTTCAAAGCAGGGTCTCCCTCTACACAAGCAAGGTCTCCCTCTACACACAGATCCCCCCATTGGGATGGTTAGCAATCCTGTTGTCATAACTTTCAAGGTTGGAATTGAACTAAGTTGACATCATATAGTCAAGATAAGAAGGGAATTGAATACATCAAGCTGGTTAGTAATCCTGACTTAGGCCTAATCATAACTTTCAAGGTTGGAATTGAACTAAGTTGACATCATATAGTCAAGATAAGAGGGGAACTGAATACATCAAGCTTTTGTCTTGGCAATGTCCTCATGATACCCAATCTCATTATTCAAACGCCCTTGCATAGAAACCTTTGTTTTCTTTTTTGGAATTGGAAAGTCATGTACGTTGGATAAATGTGGTTGTCGCCTAGTAGTTAAAAGCATATTTTCAACAAAGGGTTTTTCACACTTTAAAGAATTACCAAAACCATCATTTATTGGCATCCACTCCTTACATGGATATGGCCATGTCTCTTGTAAGCTTCCTTTGATTTGTTTCAAGGTTGCAAGTAATTGAGTTTGTAATCGTTCAAGATGTGGTTTTAAAGCAAGGTCTTCCTCTACACAAGTTACAAAAAAATGTACCACTCAGACAAAATGAATATATATACAAAGCATTCACACTTGTATGTGATATGAACCTGCCAAAACATAGTATGTGATATGAACCTGCCAAAAGCATAGCCTCTTGAAATCTCTCATGTATAACTTGCATTGTATTTCCTAAAATCAAATGAGCACATGAAAGGTCATTAGAAAAAGTCAAAACCATGTGCTCATTAAAAATTTGCGAAATATTTGTACGGGTATATTATTCAAAGCTTATGGCCAATAAAGGGTCTCACCATGTGATTGTGGGGCATCAATATTATGGACTGCAATGTGAATCTCCTCCTCTTCTACGATGTTATTCTCCATAGTTGCCGTAGGTAAATGGGGAATGAAGGTGGAAGTGTGGCCATGATTCCCTGAAAGTAAAAATGTTGTGATATTATCATTAAAGCTAAATATTTACTAAATTAGAGAAATCACAAAGTTACCTTCTATATTCATATGGTACATGTCCATGGACTTAGTGATAATGGTGTTGACATCAATACCAACTACCATCATAACCTTGATTTGATGCTTGCATAGATTTCCTTTCATTGCCCAGTCACAATTACAATTTGCCCACTCACAATTAGCATTATGAATAGTGTACCATAGCTTGGCATTGCTCATACTTTTAAGTTTGGCAAGGCTGTGATCATCACCCATCAACTTTACAAAGTGATCATGAATACTCTTTGCTTGTTCCAAGAAAGATAGCACAATCTTTTGTATTGTAAAATTTTGTCTAAAACAAGCTTCCTTCATAGCTTCATTGTACAAATAATAAGGGTGACAATCCATGAGTAACTTGAGGAGAAGCCAATCCACTCGTCGCCCATGTTTTGAGCAACGACCACATAAGAATTGGTTTTTCAAGACACCATGGTGTGCTTCAATAGATCCATTGGTGTCTTGATTCGCCTGATATTATGTAAAACATAAACTAAATAGTCCACTTTATCTTTATTTAATTATAAAGGAGTTACAAAGTTTGATGTGAAAGTACCTAGTTTTGGAAGCCAATTATCTTTGAAGTATGACATGGAGGTTTCTTGAGCATTGTACTTTGTCAAGAAATTTTCCACTAGTTTGGATGCCTCCTCCAATCTTCTTGCCTCAGTGGACAAACCTCAACAACGCATGTTCATGATGTGTCCCAAATCCTTGAACATATCAACCCTTATTTGGGGATCTCCAACTTTCTTTATCAAATGTTTTAACCAACATCTTCGTACATGCCATATACACAAATATATTGGGAGACCAAAGATTTCCCTAGGGCATGCAAAATTATAATATTAATAACTATATTATTTGTGATCCATGAAAGTATGTATTAAAATATTAAAAAACGAGATAAGCTTATTGTAGTGCATTAATTTCCACTTGTGCATCATCTATCATCCATGCATTTGCCTCCCAAGAACAATTGAAATCTAGAATGTGATTCCTGAAGGCAATTAGTCAAGCTTTTGCACAAGTGGAATCAACACAAGAAGTGAAATACTAGAATGGAGTATAGAGTGAACTGCATGATCGCATCAATCAAGTATATTAGTAAATATAGTCATATCTATTTATAAGACTAAAAGACTAAAAGCATGGGGATCGAGCAATATAAAGTAGTTAACTTATTAAGGTACAAAGGAAACAACTATACCTTGTATACATTAGTTCTGAAGGTTGCATCCATCGCTAAGATGCTATTGTTTCCATACTAGTTAAGCATTTGTAATTGCCACTTTGTTTGGATGCCCAAAATGAAGGGTTGAGATGAAGATTCTCCCATTGGTTGATATATAAAAGTTTGATCTCCATTTTCCAAAACCCAATTATGGACACTAGTAGCATCATTTTTGTTAGTTTGATATGTGAGAGACTCCAATTTGGAAGCTATATTGAGGATATCCCTCATGGTCATCAAAGCATCCTTCCCAAGCTTTAGCATGGGGTTTGACATTACTTGACCCTCCATAGATGCTATGTGATGATGAAACACTTGTTGAGGTGTGAATCCTTTATGGGGAAGATTGGATACCCATGTCCTTTGCGTCATTTGATAACCATGGTGCAATGGTATCTGATAGCCCCTCACCATGACAAATGTTCCCATCCAAATCTATGTGTTTATGCTAAATGTAGTTGATGTGTGCAATTGTGGGCCATACACATAATGACATCTAAAACCCACTAATTGCTTGCCACTTCTTACATTGGGACATTTAGGATGAAGTGGTTGGGATGCTTCAAACTTGTTATGTGTGGCTTTGGGATCATAGGCACACCAGTAGCTAAAAGGTGAAAAGATGAAAAAAGTTGCATTAATGACTAACATATATCGATGAAAAATAAATTTGCAACATTCGTATAAATAAGGCAAAGGAAGTAAGTACCAAAATTGCTCTAGCCAAGATTGCTTAGTTGGATTGGAAATGCTACCATATTGGTTCTTATTGCTTGATCGAATCTTGAAATTTGTAGGGGTAATTGATATCTTACTCTCACCAAAGATGAAATCAAACACACGTTCCCATGGTATCTATGCATATGTAAGAGTGTAGTATAATTGACTAGGATCAACCTTTACAGTCCAAATCAAAGTTGAGGCATCAAATGGACTTTAAGCTAAGCATTGTACTTGGAAGCTTGGATCCATATGTGATAATTTCTATTCACAAAACAAAAGAGAAATGTTGATATAACAAGCATAACATATGATCCAATCACTTTGTATATTTTTAAATTAAATTTATACCAAGATTGAAGTTAAATGCCATTTTATCTTTGAAATAGAGGAAGATGTTTATGTTAAAGTAATACAAAGTTACAACATTCTACTCTATCTATGGTAGATTGGAGTTAAACTCCATTTCATCTTTGAATGGAGATAGCTCCAGTATCATATGACTCGAGACATGGATAGTAAATATCCATATTAGATCATATCTAGAGTGCAAGTATACCACTAGCAATGTCAAGAGTTCCTTGATCTATTCACTTTTCTATTTTATCAAAAATCACAATTCTTTTGACTATATGTTATTTATATAACTATTCAAATTTTGCAATACAATATTGTTCATGGCATTCTATTTCTATAAGATTTTAAACCCTAATATGTACTCTCTATAACATTGTTTAGTCACTTTCTCAAGTAGGATAGGTTCCATGTATATCTTTCACCAACTCTAAATATGCTTTCATTATAGTTTTTTGTGTAATTTGTTCTATACATATCATAGATTAGTATGTTTTCCTCTTCTACATATTTTTTGTTTGGATAACCTTTAAAAGTTTTGCTTTCTTATCAAATTGTTTGCATATTGGATATATGCTCAATGGGTGTTTTTCTAATATTGTCTAGTGAGGTTGAATCAATCAATTAAAATGGTGGTTGAGGTAGTAGTATCTCCCTAGGCAGTATTTTGCTTATACCTTCCACATTAGCACGACATACTTTTGGTAGTCCAGGTTGCTAAAAGAAGAGGATGGTCAAGTTGATACCTTCCGCATTAGCATGTTGCAGCTATAGGCGATTACAATACACAACTTGATAGTTCACTGCACAATGATATTGTTCGGATAGAGGAGGGACCCATATGCAAGGTCAAACTTTGAGCAACAGCAACTGGATGATCGATGCTTGCAAGGGGGCCTTCCGTGCTTGTTCGACTGCGTCTTGGAGTTGTCGGCAAATGTGGACACGGATGTGGGAATGGAGACCACTGATGACAATTACCTCATCTTGTTTGTGCCCTTTTGCAACAATATGAGGGATAAGGGGGTGGAAGAGGCACTGTGGGAAAGGAAAAAAAGAAGGTGATAGTCGGTGTAGTGTTGCTGAAAAACACAATAATTGACAAAGAATGAAGTCTCCTTGCTGCGAGTAGGAGAAAGAGAGAGAGATTCGTGGTGATTCTGCTAAAAAACACAATTAGAGACCAAGAATGGAGTCTTGCTGCGAGTGGAAGAAAGAGAGAGAGATTCGGTGATGACTTAATGCCACCGAGTGGGTCTGCTCCATCATGAAATTCATTTACCCCAACCTACCACTCACTACGTAAGGACCCACCATTTGGCCTGGGAGGGGGGGGGAGAGCCGGTGGCAGACGAGTCATGGATCATGGGGGACCCTGTTGGAGATGCAGAGGTTGTTATGGGTCCCTCAGCCGACGTGGAAAGGCCGATTGGGAGGGGCCCATATGTATATCTATCCCCAGCCTTTACTGAGGTTATAGGAAACAAAAGGAGGAAGAAGACTTATCCTTATCACCATGGAGAACATCCTCTACGTTAACAAGTTACTTTCTTGTGCTGGGAGCTGATAGGACCAGTCGAATGCTATCAACAAATCAAGAATAAGCCTTATCCAAAATCACAATACTATCATGGTGTTCCTAATCCAAAGATACATATTTATGATGTTGTCATGAAAAAGAAAGGGGTGGACGAGCTCCCTTTCTACATCCATCTTGTGAGTTGGGAGAAAGAGAATGTCTTCAGTGAAGCTCTAGAAGCTGCTCGAATCGCCTACAACAAATTCAGGACCAAGTATGCTAGGAAAGACGCCTTCCATCTGAGAGTGAGGGTGCATCATTTGCATGTCCTCCATCTTTATTAATAATCTCAGCAAAAGCGACAATGTTAACTTCTTCTTCCATATGTGGGATACATGCAGAGTGGTGAATGAAGTTTTGAATTATGTTATGTAACATCAAGGAAAAAAAGAGAATGCTGCAGTAGTTTGATTTTGATGGAGGTATTGTAGAATCGTGAAGAATCTTGAAATCACAACATTAGGAACTATACTCTGATATCTATTTGATCTTGGCATATGGCATGTCTTGATGAATTAAGGATGTCAACTTAGCCGATCTAAAGAGCTATCAAGCTAGTCAATGTAATTGTCAAAGCACCTAATTGCTATAGCCAATTATTGGAAATGATTGTTATAGTATTAAAGGAGGAGTGGAGCCAAATTGATCTACAAAGGCTATTGAGAAGCATGATTAGTACCTTCCTTGCCCTTTTTCTATGAGAGTGCCATTTGAATCCTACTTTGCTTCAATATGCCTCCATAAACTTGTACCTACATGCTGCATTGTCTTAATTATGTACTCAATGAGAGATCTATGACTCCCAAATTTCTTTGAGACTCCTATTCCCTATAAGACTTCTTGAAACTTAATAAGAGACTCTTGCTTTAAAAAGTTTCCCGATTTTTGCGAGGAGAGGAAGAAGGACTTCCATCTTGCAAAGTGTCCCTGCAATGAGCGACTTTTCGCGAACTCATGTGTGTATTCCATGCGACATCGTAACATTCCTTTTCTGTGTGTCCCTTCAAAGCATTCTACATCCTTTTTGTTGCATGATTTGCCTTTGTTATGAGAGTTTCCCATGGCATTTGACCTTCCTCTCATCATAAGTGCACTGGAGGTATTTGAGCTTGCATTGTTTTTTCTATTCACCTCCTCAATGTGAGCAAACTACTCTCAATATTAGAACTCGTAAGATGACATGCATGTGTAGAGTTACTAACGGCTATCCTAAGAGTATCTCATGCAAGGTGTCTAACAACAAGAAGATGGCCTTTACTAAATCATGAAAGATTATCTTTTGAGATGTTGATTAGCTAAGAATAGTTTCGAGCTCATTGAGCTTATTAGATCCCCTCCTCCATATGTGGAGATCAATGAGACTTTTTAGCCAATAAATTTGAGAAGTTTTACTTTCTTTCTCATATAGGTCACAAGCAATAATTCATCTTTTAATCAACTAGCCATATCCAAGTACAAGTGTCTCCTACCAGACAAATGATCTACTTTTAAACAATAACCTCCACTTACAACATCTACTTGATATGTTGCATAGCTTTACAATCACTCTTATGCTCCACAAGAATACATTCAATACCCTTTGCAAATCCTTGTCCTTACAATGGTGTATCTATGCACATGCCCAAGGATGTTATTACTAAGATAGTTCCATATTATGCCCCCTAATAGCATCTCATTATGATTGCAACAATGAATGGCCCAAGAATTAATACACTCTTGCACAAACACCAACTTTCAATATATGTTTATATACCACATGTACCTTTCCTATCTTTCATATTAAAACACATATACTTTAAGAGTGTCTGTGTAATAGTGGGGTGTGCCAACTCATCTAATTCCTCCCATATATCTACATCCATGTCCTCAAGCTTAATCTCACTACATTTGATTGGCTTCACCTACTTCATCTCAACCAATACATTATATATTTACTCTTTCCAATAGGAAAAGTTTGTTCCATCAAGCTTTTCAATAATTGAACAATACATTATCTAAACTCCATGAAGATTCATAATGACAAAAGTATGTCTACACACCGAAAACAACAAGATATACCCAATTGCAAGCTCAAAACATACTAACTAGCTGCAAATGGACTGCCTTGCAAAACTAGATAATGCCTATCTAAATATCAAACTAGCATAAAACTTATTCAAAAATGATATTTTGACACTTCCAAAGGCATATGATTTTTTTGGCAAGCATTTCCAAGTATTTTGGCTATCTTTTGTGAGCATAAAGACAACTACTAGATACCACAAGTACATGCAAACTACCTTCACAAATCAATTTTAGCATATATAATGTGTACAAAATAAAATGAGGATTAACATAGCATAGAAAATCCTTCAAGGTAACAAATCATTCAAAATCTATGTGTAATCAAAAGACAAGAGTAATCCAAGAGGAGTCTCCAAGTGTGTGCTACTATCCAAAAATGTTATCCAAAACTAGAACCATTTTGTTCTCTATAAAATAGAGAATTGAAAACTATATAGAATTACTTTCTAATATACACATTCATATCTCTTATTATGTTCTTTTCTTTAAGCTATAGAACATCTCAATTTGATATTTGATCCAAAAGTTATGGCCAAAATACTAAAGTATTGTCAAATTACCATAGCCGTCGATGACTTCTATAAGATGCTCGATATTCGAAGAAATGAATAGAATGGCTCCAAAAAGTAAATGCTTGAAGGTATTCTCACTTTCTCATCAATTGCTTCCGAGGAGGAAAATAGAAGAAAATGTTGATTCCTCTCCTCTTGAAAAGCTTTAATGTGCTCAATCTCTATAAGTATCCAAAACTTCTTTCCAAGCATCCAAATCTATTTTGCATTAATTTCAGCCATTCATGGCGCTACCCAAATGCAGCCAAATCAAGCTATGAAAAACTTTAAATCAAGCCTCAATGGGCTTTTCAAGAGGAAGCACATGTTTGGCTTAGATGTAGAGCTTAATCATGAGAATAGTACCCCTATCAAGATGCGGTCGACAAGCACCAATGTTAAAGAAGAAGTTTGAATCCTTGACCTTTTCAAAAAAGCTTCACTCCTCACACTCCTTACTCTAAGAACAAGTTCCCATGAATACCCAATGCCACTTTGATACTAATTGAGAGGGAAGCAATGATGAGATACAAGGTAGAAGCTATGGAGTACAAGAAAATTGAGAGAGAGAGAGAGAGAGAGAGAAGAACACAAGCAATTTATGTGGGTACAAAATGAATAATACCCTTATTCTTTGTTATCTTTACTTATATATGATATTACAATGTGTATATATATAAGAGGCACTTGCCAACAATAAGCCAAGAAGTGTTTTGATAGTCTTAAGTGTATTCACACACATCACTACCAAAATATGGTAACACATTCATGACTTCTTTCATAAAGAGGTCTATTAAATAAGTGGGCTAGGAGTGGTGATAATATGTCCATCAAATGTGAGAGTCTCTTTATAACTAGTTGATCATGGTCAAGTGCATAGCCATTGTTATGTACTTTATCTTATTCATATGAAGGTGTGATGGTGAAAAAAGTGGAGGAGGTAGGTGTACTCTCTGATGGTCAAGGAGGAGGAGATTGTCTAGATGAAAAAAGTGGAGGAGGTAGGTGATCTACGCTCTGATGAGATTAAGGAAGAGGAGGTTGTCTAGGTACATGGTAGAGGAGATACCATACATGTGCCATGTTTATGAAAAGGTAATAAAAGAATTGGAGGTAGGTGTGTTGAGATGGCAAGCTCAACACGTGCGGAAATTGATGACGGACCGCCTGGCTAGATGGGTCCGCGCGTCTACACTTAGTACGTTGGTGGTCATTATGATAGTCATATGGCCACTGACTTATCACTTATTATATTTAGTTTGTTACACCTACCTACAACGGGCAAAGACATAGCACCAGTCGATTAGTGTAGTCGATTATGCACTATTTGACTTAGTAAGCCACTTTCCTTTATGTTGTATCTTATCTATACTTTGTATAGTGTGTGAAAGAAGAAGAAGAAATATAACATGTCCGCCTGCTCTCTCCTATGACACGTCTTAGCAGCCCATCAGGAAGAGAGTCCAAGAAGCGCAGCCCGGCACTCCCACGGAATGACATGGGGTTTGCGATCTAGGTCATCCCGAGTCTGCCACAAAGCGGAAGCATTCCGGCCATTCCCACTTAGGACCGATCTAAATCAAGGTTTTCCTAGTAGTCAAATTCCTAGAATGGTAGCTAGCGTCGAACCCTAGGCGAACTACTTTACGCAGAAACATCAGGGTCGAAGCGGATCCATGCTGCACTTGGTTCAAGGAGAGTGGGAAACAAGAGGGATGCAAGGCTCGACCTCTCTGCCCGTAAGGCATAGTCCCATTCCATTCCCCTAAAACAGATAAATCGAGACTCTAGTACTCTAGATTCTAGGTCATTGTTCCTTGTTGTCAATTTCCTTTGAGAAAAGTTCCCGGCCAACTGGGACCACCCATCCGTAGGACGGACCCATGGTCACATCCACCGCACTTTCCTCAGGGTTGCTTTAGTTATCTAATTACCTACCACATTTAGTTTGACACGCAAAAACAGCTTCCTTAATTAGCCAATTAATCACCGGTTCCTTCACGTAACTTAAGCACTGACATAGAAAAACAATGTCAAACAAGTTCCTTTTCAACAATTGATCTTATTTATCAGTCTTTGAAATACATCATATAATCCAACCCATAGGCTAATCCATAATCCACCCGAAGGTAATCCATGATCCGCTCGAAGGCTAATCCAGCAATCCTCAGGGATTACTAATCCAAGTTTCCACCCGTAGACTAGTATGCGGGCCTCAAGATCCAATCTCGAGTCACGCCGACCTCTTGTACAGGACCCGGAGGCAAGGGATTTATGGCTAGAGCCCCCTGGCACCCAAGCATCCTCCTGCTCCAAGTAGCACCCACGGAGAGACCTCTCGCGGCAGGTTCGGTCCACGTTCCCGGCGCGGCTAACAACCCCCTTGGTTAGGATCACGCAGACAGTCGGGGGTAACTGATGCTGCCTCTCCCTCCAGGCGTTCAACTTGAAGCATTAATTATTTTTCCATCTTTAGTTCCTTGAGCAAAGCAATACAAACAGTGCTCCTAACTATACAAACACAATCAATCCAGTGGTCGTTTGTTTGGCCAACTGTTAAGGTGTGAATCCTCTTCTCCGAATGCATCTAGCATTCGATCCGGGATCAATTGCGACTTTGCAAGATCCCCAAGGGTTTCGTTGCTTGTTTACCCTTTTATTCTTGGGTTAGGGTTTATACCTTGTTAACCTAAATTAATAAACACCTTAGGTTCCTTAAACTAAGATAGTAAATCCTGGGCAACCTTGTCACCCTAACTGGCAGGGTCAATTGCTTGCTAGGCAATTCATAATTACCCTAACTTGGCAACTCAGCCTCACAAAAGGTGATGTAGCAGGATGACTACTCATCCTCTTGCAAATTAACTTGTACTTAGATCCTACCAACCCTTGTTCTAAAGAGTGGCAAATCTATATTGTGACTTAAACACAAAGTCGTGAGATGTTGCAACTTGTTGCATGAGACAAGTGTCGCATCTAACTTGTGGGATCATTTCTCCCATCAAACGACGTTCCTTGGTCAAGAAATATGTTTAGTCAAGATGTAGGGTTTGTGAGTCCTCTTGACCCAACCCAACCCTAACCATACTAGGCCGATAACGTTTGGCCCTAGGGTTTTTAAACTCAATCAAAAGTCTAGTATTAGGCCAATTTACCCTAGGGTAAAAACCTTAGATCATTATTGTATGGGCATCTAACTAACCCTAACATTCCGTGAATGTGGGTAGGACCTTTGAGGTCGAAATTATCAAGTCGGTTTTTCCTTGTGCGATACTAAGCAAAATTTTAATGCGGCTTAGCTCTACCTAGCGCATCAAAGTGGTCATCATTTGAGTTACACCCTTACAATGAATTACCTAATTGATCCAACTGTCTTGCGACAAGAGGTGATCTTTCCTTAGAAGAGATGCAAATCCTTTTCTTAAGAGATGTAAATAATTGTAAAACATAACATTCCATGCAAATATGCGATTCATAGACTTTTCCTTCTATGCAGCTAAAAGATTTTCAATGATCATTTCTTTTCTCTTGCGCTAAAGCTATAATGATGCAACGGAACCAAGATTTAATGATTGACAATTTAGGACTAACTCATATAGAAACCTACGTTGAGTTTCAACAAGAATTATATCTATAAACCCTTTGTCCAATGCATCGAATTCATGATTTAATATGAAATGCATCTTTTTCTAAAACAACTTCGATAAAGAAGTTCATGCATGACGAATGTCATAAGACTATTGTTGACTTAATCCGTTCAGCGGCACTTAATCCGACTTAAAAATGCAAGCATCCTCGCATGCAACAAGTAAGTTCATGGTTTCCTTTTCATGCAATGCAATTCTTTGGACAATATTCTAACGGATGTTAACGATTATCTCATGCGAATCACAACAAGGAAGTTATTATCTAAATGCATTATGCGTTGTTCTCTTTCACGAGGAAATCAAGGGTGTATCTAGGCAAATCCACCTTTTACTTAAGCAATATGCTTTCAGGATTGCGACTTGGACGTGCAAGCAATGTGCAACATGCAACTAAATCTTGTAAGACGAATGAATAATTGAATTCAT
Organism: Lygodium microphyllum; assembly: GCF_053477565.2. Taxonomy (NCBI): domain Eukaryota; kingdom Viridiplantae; phylum Streptophyta; class Polypodiopsida; order Schizaeales; family Lygodiaceae; genus Lygodium; species Lygodium microphyllum. Next base: position 23,229,754 of record NC_141150.1, read on the forward strand.
AACTTCCCTATGAAAATTAAACGTGCCTAATGCATTCCTTTTATGTGGAATTAAACTTCTAAGAACCTGGGCATTGGGATTTGAGGTATTGTCCACACATGTGCTTGGGGTAGAACTCTTGCGTGAGTGCCTCTCACCATTTTCTTGGGAGCCATTGACGAGTCGAATTCTGGTTCAGCAACTCCTTTTTGGCTCTTTACATGTTACGAATCCCTTTCTACCCAATGGCTTCTCCTTCGCGCAGGACACAGCCTTACAATCGCGGTTCTTAAAGAAACCCGAGATGGTGTAGGTGAACAAGGCTTATGGAGGCCTTGTTTTAGAAGCTTCTATGCTTCTGAACAAAAGCTACGTGGAGAGAGAAAGTAAGATGATGATGAGGATAAGGATGAAGGTGATGATAATAATGATGATGATGGCGATGGGGTGGGTAGGCGGCAGCAGCGCGACAGTAAGCGGCAGCAGGCGGCTGTGGCGTGGCGGAATTGGCGACAACCTGGGCAGCACGGCACGGCAACAACAGCAATCATCCTCTCCTTCCCCCCTCACAAGCTCCAGGGGGGGGATCATATAGGCTAAGGGGGGGGGGGGGGGGGGGCGGGGGGGAAGATAGCCTCCCACGTGGTTGGCTTGCATGCCTCCCCTCCCTCATGCACTCCACCACTTACACCACTTCTCTCACACTCCCTCTCCCTGCCATGCATCGACTGAGGGGGAGGGGTTATTAATAAAAAAATTTGCACAAAATTGACCATTGCACAAAATTGACCATTATCCATTTACCTTTTCCTCGAGAAGGGTGTTCTCGTGTGGCTTGCGGGTTTTAGCCTCGGCCTTATTTGCACAACGCGGTTGGGGTTTATTATCACGCGCGCAGGTTAAGGACTTAGCCACTAACATTATTCCGTTGCGAGAGATGAGTTAGCACTGCTTTTGTACGGGGCGTGTAGTGGTCAAAATTCTTTAATATTTCGTGCGAAAATATTACAAGAAACTAGCAAGAAAACGTTTTGGCCTCCATCTCTCTTCTTGTGTTCTTGAGTAAGCTTCCTCTTGTGTATACAGTGTGTATTTGGGGCAGCAGCTCAGGAAAGTCCCTCCACCACGCAATTCTTGACATGGTATCAGATCCGCACCACTAAGAGAGGCTGATTTCGAAGGTTAAAGTGAAGGAGAAGAAGCAAGGTTCGAGTAAGCAAGCAACGGGTAAGAATCTCTCCCATTCTTTCACTCTCTCTCTTGGATAATGCCTATGGAGGCACCGGAAGCAGGGTCGAGCAAAAATCTCAGATTGTTGTGAGATTTGGTGTACGAGCAGATTACTATATATTTTGCAGACAAGCCCTTCAAGGCTTACCCGCAGTTATTTTGGGCATCTGAGGCCGTTTCAGGCCCCGTTTTAGAGCCGCAAGGTTGCGGACAGTAGTTTCAGGATACACTGTGATTTCAACTGTATTGACGGAAAGTGGGTGCGCAGGTTACAAATTGCGAATCTGTAATTTTTGAGGTGTTTGCAGAAAGCAAACATAAGGTTTATCTGCAAACAGGTTGCAGATTACATGTACTATTGAGCAATCAGTGAAAAAGGTTGCTTGGTGCATTGTTGTGCACGTATTGTGAAAGAGTGCAAAAGACTAGCTTGTTGTGTTGTATCCTTGTTTGTGATAATAGCAGATAACAGTGGAAATCCCATTATTGAGAAGCTCGACAAGAACTACCCTTCATGGAAGTTCCGTGTGACGAACTTCCTCATTGGAAAGGGCCTTTATGAGTTTGTCTCGGGTGAAGAAAATGAGTCAGAGCTGGGTATCCCTCCGACTGCAGATGAGTTAAAAGCATGGAAAGAGTGGAATGCAAAAGACAAAAAGGTGATGTACTGGCTATGTGCAATCATTGATAATACTATGCTGGGACATATCAAGAATGCAGAAACTTCACATGCAGCTTGGACAATTTTTGAGAGCATGTTTTCAGTAAATACGAAGGCATGAAAGATTCAACTCAAGCAAGAGTTGAATGCCTTGAAGAAAGGGAAAATGTTTGTCAATGAGTATGTATTAAAGGTGAGGAGCATTGCAGATGCTTTAGCAGTGATTGATGCAATGCCGGATGATGATGATTTGGTTTCATCCACTCTGAGTGGCCTTAATAATGAGAAGGCGTGGAAATCATTTGTTACTTCAGTATATGTACGGAAGCCGTTTCCAGATTTTGATGAGCTGATCTCTCTGATGATTACTGAAGAGATCAATATGCAGGGTGATTTGTCTGAAAGAAATAGTGAATAGGTCCAAGCATTTTACTCGAGTTCAAGAAGGGGGCGTGGTAGATCCTCTTCGAGAGGCCGTGGTATGGGACATGCTGGCGATAACCAGCAAAACAGGTTCAATCAACAGTTTGGTGAAATGCAGGTTTCTGGAGGCAGAGGAAACTTTAGAGGCAGGGGGAGCTCTAGAGGAAGAGGTGGATGGCAGAACAGAGGCTCTGGAAATTCTGCTATTGTTTACTATTATTGTGGCAAAACAGGCCATATTGCAGCCCATTGCTATGTAAAGAAGGATGATATTCACAATGGTAAATTGCGGCAAGGAAATTATGTATCGTCTTCACAGAATAAAGACGAAAATGAGCGTCTGTTTATTATGCAGCATATGATGAATGCAGTTACAGGAAAGGGGACACATGATGATGTATGGTATGTCGATTCAGGCGCATCTAATCATATGACCAGTCATGTTGAATGGTTTGGAGAGATGCAAGACTTACAAAACCCAGGTTATGTGCAGTCGGGTGATGATTCATGCCACCCAATTTCACACATTGGAAAGGTTCCCTTGTCCTTGTATGATGGTCAGACAAAGAGTTTGACAGATGTATTACATGTGCCATCAATTACATAGAATCTAGTGTCCGTTGGCCAAATGGTAGAGCAGGGATTGCAGGTCCGATTCAATGCAAAAGGTTGTTTTGTAGAAGACTTTAATGATAAGTGCAGGTTAGTCGCAAAAGGAAGTAGAGTTGGCCGAATGTTCACTTTAGATGCCGGAATTTCTGCAATGGATGCTGCTATGTATGCTAAAGGAAAAGGAGTAGTTGCAGATATTGAAATATGGCATAAACATATTGGACATGCAAATGTGCAAAGACTGAAATTAATGCAGTCCAGAGGATTGGTTATAGGGCTGCCTTCATTTAGAGTTGAGGAATTGCATAAAGTCTGTGAAGCATGCCAGTTCGGTAAGCAAGCAAGACAACCCTTCACGCATGACAGAGAAGTGAGTAGAAAAATACTTGATGTAGTGCATACAGATGTTTGGGGGCCTACACAGAATGTATCTCTTGGTGGTAGCAAATACTTTGTCACATTTATTGATGACTGTTCAAGAAAGCTATGGGTATATTTCATGAAGGAAAAAAGTGATGTATTTGAGCACTTCAAATCTTTTAAGGTAGCTGTTGAAACAGAAACATGCTTAAAAGTAAAGTGCTTGAGATCAGATGGAGGGGGAGAGTATCTCTCTAATGAGTTCAGTGGTTTCTTAAGGACTCATGGGATAAAGAGGCAATTTACTTGCAGGTATACCCCACAGCAAAATGGTGTTGCAGAAAGAAAAAACAAGCATATTGCAGAAGTTGCACGGGCATTAATGGCTGAAAAGAATATGCCCAAACATTTTTGGTCTGAGGCTGTCCATACTGCTGTCTACATTATGAACAGAACTCCCACAACTGCAGTTCATGGAATGACTCCTAAAGAGTGCTTTAATGGCAAGAAGCCCGATGTATTGCACTTGAAGGTATTTGGATGTGCTGCATATGTTCATGTGCCAGATGAGCTGCAGAAGAAGCTTGATCCAAAGGTAGAAAAATGTGTTTTTATTGGATACTCTTTAGAGCAGAAAGGGTATTGCTGTTATAACCCTGTCTCACAGGTGAGTTCAAAGTGAGCAAGGATGTTATCTTTGATGAGATGGGAAGTTGGTATACACCTGCTGGTGATGTTTTGGATGATGATAATGATCAGGACAGATATGTGCAGAAAGATAAACAAGAATCACGGAGTCTTAGTGGACCAGAAACATCATCTGGTACTACACCTACAGTGAGCCCTTGGTCTGGGAGACTAAGGAGTAGCCCTACATCTTCAGGTGGATCTATAAGTGTTGCAAGGAAGGACAAAGGAAAGAAGAAAGTGTTGGATGGTAATGATGCATCTACCAATCATTTGGGATTTGATGGGGATTCTAGTGGTTTAGAGAGTTTGGATGATGAGCTTGGCATTCCTTCAGTCAGGACGCCAGGTGTACAAAGAGCTCATAGTAATGTAAAGGCTCCATTGAGTGATCTGGTGGTACGCAGATCTAGCAGGGTCAGATACCCTGTTAAAAGATTTGGTGTTGAAGGTTATGCAACTCACCATTATGCTTATATGGTGAAACTAGTTGAGGATATTGAGCCCACTTGTTTTGAGGATGCTGTTGGTCATGCTCGTTGGGATGCAGCAATGGATGAGGAGATACATTAGAAGCCAATAAGACTTGGGATTTGATACCCTTACCTAAGGGTAAGAAAGCTATTGGCTGTAAGTGGGTTTACAAAGTCAAGCATAATGTAGACGGTTCAGTTAGTAGGTATAAGGCTAGGCTAGTTGCAAAAGGCTATGCTCAAACATATGGCATAGATTATAACGAGACATTCAGTGTAGTTGCTAGGATGGCAACTGTTAGGTGTGTGATTGCCTTGGCAGCAACCAAAGGTCGGAGTTTATAGCAAATGGATGTTAAGAATGCCTTCTTGCATGGTGAATTGCAAGAAGAAGTGTATATGGAGCAGCCAGCAAGTTATGAGGATTTAGAGCATCCCACATATGTGTGCAGGTTAAAGAAGGTGCTCTATGGGCTGAAGCAAGCATCTAGAGCATGGTCTGACAAGATTGGAGTGTATCTTGTCAACATTGGATTTTGTATTTCTGATGTTGATCGCTCACTTTATGTGAGAAAGGGAGATGTAGGTTTGGTCACCATAGTCATCTATGTGGATGACTTGATTATTACAGGTGACAGTGACAATGGGATTGCTGAAGTTAAGGACTTCTTGAAGAAGAAGTTTGAGATGAAAGATTTGGATGAGCTGAGATACTTTCTTGGTATTGAGGTGATCATATGTGATGATGGTATATGGCTATCCCAAAGGCAATATGGCTTGGATATGTTATCCAAGTATGGTATGACAGCATGTAAGCCTCTTTCAGTACCATTGGAGCAAAATGTGAAGTTGAGTGCTGATGTTGGAGATGAGATAGAAGACCCTTCTATGTTCAGGAGGATAATAGGGAGTTTGATTTACATGATTATCACAAGGCCAGACTTGAGCTATGATGTTGGCCTTGTCAGTCAGTTTATGCAGATGCCTAGAAAGCCTCATTTGGATGCAGTTAGATGTATATTGAGGTATGTGAAGTCCACTTTACATTATGGAATTTTTTATGAGGTAGGTAAGGACGTATAGGTTTTTGGATACACAGATGCAATTTGGGCTAGTAGCATGTCACACAGAAGATCTACAAGTGGATCCATGTTTTCCCTTGGTAGTGCAGCAGTTACATGGAGCAGCAAAAAGCAACCTACAGCTGCTTTATCAAGTACAGAGGCTGAGTATAGAGGTGCTGTTATGGCAGCATGTGAGGTGGTACGGCTGTAAAAGTTATTAGGTGATTTGGACGTGCAGGGAGATGGTCCAGTTGTCATTCATTGTGACAACATGAGCAGCATACAGCTAGCTAGGAATCCAATGTTCCATGTTAGGACAAAACACATTGAGGTGCACTACCACTTTGTGAGAGAGAAGTTACTTGCAGTAGAGATTGACTTGATATATGTCAGCACACAGGATCAGATAGCTGATAATTTTCACAAAGGCATTGGGTGCAGAGAAGCTTCGAAAGTTCCGAAGCTTACTTGGAGTTGCAGAGATAGAGTTGAGCTTGAGGGGGAGTGTTGAGATGGCAAGCTCAACACGTGCGGACATTGATGACGGACCGCCTGGCTAGATGGGTCTGCACTTCTACACTTAGTATGTTGGTGGTCATTACGATACTCACATGGCCACTGACTTATCGCTTATTATATTTAGTTTGTTACACCTACCTACAGCTGGCAAAGACATAGCGCTAGTCGATTAGTGTAGTCTATTATGCATTGTTTGACTTAGTAGGCCACTTTCCTTTATATTGTATCTTATCTATACTTTGTGTACATTGTATAGTGTGTGAAAGAAGAATAAGAAACCAGCAAGAAAACGTTTTGTCATCCATCTCTCTTCTTGTGTTCTTGAATGAGCTTCCTCTTGTGTATACAGTGTGTGTTTGGCGCAGCAGCTCAAGAAAGTCCCCCCCACCACACGATTCTTGACAATAGGATCCTAGAACACCTTTCATGCCACCTTGCTAACTTATTCCAAAACTAGCAAATAAAACTCATGCTCCAACTTGGCTTGGCATGCCCACTTCATCCTCTACATTAGGTAGTTTGTGTGTGCCTAGCCCTATGCACATCCCTAGTGCTACCCCATAGCAAGGAGCACAAGTTTATTGGCATTCATCATCATACCAAAAACTCTCTCTCATAAGAGATTCTTGCTTGGAGGAATGAGAGGAGGTCAGGTTTTATAGAAATGGACATGGCAGTTGAAGCAATGAGTGTGGCTACAAAGTGTGTTATGAGCTCCTCAAAGAATATGTATGGGTTCATGCCTTGCATTGATCTTCTTCTCCCCCATAGTGTGATCCTATTCTAGCATATATGCAGAAACATCTGTGATCCATAAAATACCTCATATTTTATGGAAAATATTTTTTCTCACTTTTGTTGAAAAGATTGTCTTGAACCAAACTTGTGTTAGATTAATAACAAATTTGTGGAAAATTACCTTCAAAATCCAACGTGGGGAAACAACATAAGCTTGAATAACAAGAGTGCACATCATGCACTAGAGTATGATGCTATCTTGGTTTTTCTTATTCTTTTGTGCAAACCTTGATGTGGGCTTGTGGCTGGATGGCATCCAACGCATGGACTACCTCCAAGCTACGAAGAACACACCTGCAAATATGGGTGAGGTAGAGAAACTTGTGCATGTTGGTCAATCATGGTTCAATGAAACTCAGAGGATTGTGGCTAAAAAGTGGGCCAATGGGTTTTTTGAGCCTTGGCTTGATTTTCCATTACATATGTTAAGCAAGAGTATGCTAATTTTGTCTTTGCTAGTAATTTTTGGATACTTTGTGGGGCAGTCACACATGGAGGATACATGTGGACATGGGTGGCATTTTAAAACCTATCAGAATAAGGCTACTCTTGTTTAATATAGGTTTATTAGTAAAGGATTTTATATGGTTCTTGTTGGATTGAAAGTGGAAAGAGATTGGGTGTTGGGTTTAGCAACTGCGTTAAAAGGCAATATTTTCTATACCTTGCCTTGGTCATCTTCATTTTCCCTTGAAGGGGTGTTGCACCATAAATGTCCTATTTGGATTACATTTGTGAATATTCCTATAGGGATGGATGGGGACATTCAGAACCTTGCTGAGGGCTTAGCGTAGATGGTAGAAAGAAGGTATACTACATTATTATTAGGAAGCACGAACTTGACATTATTACCTTACAAGAAGTGAAGTTGGATGAGAAGTGAAATTGGACGAGGATGAGATGGGTAATATCTCCTTTCTTGGATGCTCAATGTTTTCAATTTTATGTAGGAGAGAAAAGAGGGAGCTTTGCTAGCTATCTATCACATATACACTTAAGTGTAACTTCACATGGAAGTTCCATAATAAATCTTGTGTTATTGTTGTGTGTGTCTAGGTTGGAGATGAGCATGTCAAACTTCTTTCTATATATGCTTCTAATGTATCATCATCTTGGGCTAAATAGTTGAAAGAGAAGATTTGATGCCAGGAGGCATATTCCATGGTGGATTCCGTGAGTTTTTCTTCCATGGTGGATTCCATGAGGTTTTGCGATGGATTCTGTAAAACTATATTTATTTACGGGGGCTCGTACACAAGGTGGATTCCTTGTGCGAAGTTGACGGGGACATCTGTCCTTTTCGAGCGTCATGTTAATTTAATGTGCACGTGGGTGACTCCACAGCGGGTGATTCCGCAAAATACATATTTACATTAATGGACGTTTATGAGTTTAAAGTGCATTCATATTAAATTAAGGTTAGGATAGAGTTCCAACCTATTTATTTATTTTGTAGTTGAAGACTACTAGATATTCACTTTTGTCGATTTAATTTTATTATTTTCTAACAATTGTGAATGCTTCAGTTGATGTGTAGAGCAGGCGACGGTGGCGTTGGGAAGCATTGGGCGATAGCGTGTATTCAAATTACCTAGAAGAAATTATCATTTTTGATGGGCGCGCATATTATTATTAAAGGCATGGCACTAATATTTATTTAGGCATGCTTGACAAATATTTATTATTTTGTATGCGAATGGGCACACAGTTTAAACATTTTATTATTGGACATTATATTTGGGCACATCTCGACTCTTAGGCCGCCCAACCGCTTTATTCTTTATTTGGAAAAAAGCAAACACAAAAGCTAAAGCATACTTATTTGTAAAATTTGGCTATTTTTGAGCTTTGAGATGAATAAATTTATAAATACATGCCTTGTGAAGTGCTTACACAAGGCATGGGGGGGAAATTGTACCCAATTGGTCTTTTTGCCTCATGTTGTGCAAGTCTATCTTATTGCTTTTTGAGCTAAAGTAGAGTTCTTTTGTTCTTGGGGACCTTCCGACGCTCGCTACGTATGCATCTAGCATCCGATTTGCGCACCAAGATTGGACAAATGATGACATTGATGGTTGTCGATTGGAATATGACATGTGTAGATAGACAATGCTTGAGGCAATGACAAGTCCCATGGTCGTAGTTGCCTGCTGTTTTTGGAAGAGAGATCCTCATGACATAATAGGCATATTGGTAGCATCTATTGTGCTCTGTGATTGGATTGCATAGATGCAAGCCATAATGCATGGTGGATTGGAGGGTTACAAAATGAGACAATTTCATGAGATCACTTCATAAGACCATATGCCCCAAATGTGTATTATGCATTTGCTATTGATGGGGCAAACCATGAATGGCATGCCATCATTTGAATTTAATGCTTCATTTCTTGTTGATGATATGTTTCTCTTTAGTCCTTGAAAGGGCATGGAGCTTGACTAGAATGCATGATCATAATTAATCCAGGTTTTCAATGGCTCAAAAGGCTTGATGCTATCGTAGCACTACCTAAGAGTCATGGTAGAATTCAAGCTAGTTGTGGAAAGACATTCAATGAAGATAGCATCATGTGTAGAGAAAGACTATTTTGTGCTACTATGTCTAGCCCTAGTGATCCTTATCTCCATCCTTTGGTGCAACATATCAAGCATTAAATTTAGCATAAGGAAAATCTACCTATGTGTTAAGGTTTTAAAAATATAATGGAGGGTTGACATGGGAGCTATTGGCAGATGCCCTATCATCCTTATTCTTTTATGCCTTGAAAATTAAACATAACAAGGAGACCTTTGCTAACTGTGCAAGATCATGCCAAAATAATGATGAATTTGTACGTGTTTCTAAGAGGAAATTGATAGTGTTTATTGGGGGACTAAATCCAATGAGGTGGTGAGTTATCAATCCAAATTGTAGACCTTTTTTAAGGATTCAATTTCCCCCTACTTTGTTGAGATTATACTTGCCCTTGAAAGGCCCTTCTTCGAGGAGGTCAAGTTTGTAGTTGAATCCATGAAGCATGTGAAATCCCTAGTCCTTATGGCCTTTCGATTGAGGTCTTCGAAAATATTTGAGATGTGTGTACTCACAACATGCTACACATGCTTATGCCAAAGGATTGGATGGATGTTAGAAGACTTTAACAAGGGGCTAATCAAGTTAGCCCCCAAAATAGTAGGTACAAGAAAGTTGAGCCACTATAGGCAACTTACCATCCTTGATTTCACCCATAAGATTTTGGCAAAGTTGTTAACCTTGACATTCAAATTTTCTAATTGGCAAAGGTCATCCACCCTCAACATATATGGATTCCTCCATGCAAATTCCCTGATTGGAGGTGGCCTAGGCCACTAGTTAAAAGCATGGAAGTCTACATTGGAGGGTGTTAAATGGGAAGGAAATATAAACAAGAGGGGTGGCTTGTTGCTACTACATAATATTTGGGTCCCATTACACATTTGAAGAGCCTTTTGTTCCTATCTTAGAAGATATTAAGTTGGCAATGCATGTTAAAGGTTTGAGGTCTTGAGCTAACAAATAGGAACCCTTCATGCACTCATTTTTGGAAATGGAGAAGATCGTGAAGCAATATACCTTAAAGAATAAGGAGTGGGAGTGGATGACAAGGGTCTTTTAGAAATTGAAATATAGCAAGGCTAGCTCCATTTCCAATAAGCATCTTGTCAACAAGCACGTGTTAACTTGGTAGCACCTCAAGAAAGGATGTAGGAGCATGCAAATTTGAGGTGGCAAGGACATAATCTTCCTTTATCTAGAATGAGAACATGGAAAAGGATACTTAAGAGGGGGAGATTAACCTTGGCTCCTAGAACCTAAAGTTATGGGGAGTGCAGGTGATGAAGCTACCTACTAGGGAGATAATGGCTAGCATGGTACCTATTTCTCCTGCAATAGCAAGGAGGAAACAATCATCCATGCCTTTTTGGGCCATGTTTTGGTCAAGTTGGTTGGGGGAGGCAAATCTTAGGAATTGTCTCTCCCTCAAGACATTGCTTTTTGGTGACCATGGCCACTTTGATGAAGAGACCATAATGGTTATGAATCTCTTTAGGGCTTTGGTCTTAAAGTTTGTGGGGATGCACATAAATAATGCTATCTTTAGCAAGATCAATGTTAGTATACTCATGGGTGATATCTTAGTCCTTAAGGATGATTTTATAGCCATGAAGAGGAAACCCTGAGCCAAAGCTCCTAGTCTATAAAGTGATGTACAAGAAGACGAGTAAGACATAGCCCATGTGGCCAAGGCTCAGAAGAAGTTTTTGACATTTTCACATGTGCAAGGTGTGTGGTCCCTCCCTTTGAAAAGTTCATGATGTTGAACACTACACACCTAGCTAGGAACCTGGTCTCTCCCTCACAAGAGCTCATGATGCTGGCCTCTACCTGCATCTAGCTAGGTATGTGGTCCTTCCCTCGTAGAAGCTCATGATATTATCGTAATTCACAATGTGGAGTTTAAGTGGGAATTTATCCATAACTCCTTGTTGATACACGACTTTACTACTTTGATAAGAATAATGAAATGCACATTAGAAAGAAAACTATGGTCGAGATTGATAGGAGATTGTAAGTATAAATGTTAACATTTGGGTCGATCATGTATACGTGGCCTTGGAGTTAAGATCAACGCTGTGTAGAAAGGAGGCAGAGAGACAGCAGGGTCTCCTTCCACTGCGAGCCAGACCCGCAGGCCCGGCGCAAGGGTTTCTCCGCTCGCCTTCCGTCACAGGTATGCCTCCTCTTTCCCTCACTCTCGCTTTACCAGTGCATATGTTAGCGCAAACGCGTTTTCTAGGGTTTGGATTGCGTCCTTCATGCCATCGATTCTGTGCGCACAGGTCCCCGCTTGCATGAATCTGATACTCTCCGATTTAGCCGAACCTTAGCTGCTAGGCGATCGGCCTGCAGAAGAGGCGGACACGTTCTCAAATCTGGTGCTTCTAGGGTTCTTATAACCTTTTAGGGCCTGTTTTCTTTGGCTGTAAGTCCAATAAGCGATGCCGTTGATTATTGGTGGCACAATGTTATATCAGATCTCGTGGACATTGATGTGTGGTAAGAATCCCCAGCCGTGGCCGTAAACTCAATTGGTTAGGTGGAATTTCAATGATTAGCTTATGCAAGCGATGGTTGACCCTAGCAAATATGCGGAAATTATAGTGTTAATCTGTGGCTATAGGCTCTATCGTTAGCGTCAGTTGAAGCAGTCTTTAGTGATTAGTTCATTTACTCAATGCTTGACTACAGTCAATTGTATATACATGGAATATTAGTGCGTTTGTTGCTCTGATGTATGCAAGCACACAAGTTTTACTTGTTGGATCATCAGGATGCATTCAAAGCTATGTCTGATGTTACTGGCACTGGTGTGACAGCTGAAGGTGACAGTCAAAGGGGTTCTTTCTGCACTGCCTTGACTTGCAAATATTGGCACCCAGTCGAACACTGTTTACACTACTAATCCCTCTGAGCATGGACGGCAATAAAGATGCAGCACAGAAGTGTTTGGACATTGGGAACAAAGCTCTAAAGGATGGGGATAAGACTCGAGCTTACAGGTTTCTGGTCAAAGCACAGCGGTTGGATCCTGGTCTGTCTTTGGAAGGTATACTGTCTTCCTTGTCAAAAGAGGTTGACGAACAAGGGAGTACTGCACCAGAGGCGCCATCACAAAATGATCAGGGTAGTGAAGCAAGCAGCTCTAGTATGAGTGCAAGTGCTGATAATGGTGATTCAGTTCCACAGGCAGCTTCTGATTTTAATGCAGAGCAAGTTGACATCGTGCGGCGTATTCGGAAAACAAAAGACTATTACCAGATTTTGGGGTTGGAAAAGGATTGCTCAGCTGAGGAGGTTCGGAAAGCTTATAGGAAAGTATCTCTAAAGGTTCATCCAGACAAGAACAAGGCACCAGGAGCGGATGAAGCTTTCAAGGCTGTCTCCAAGGCATTTGCTTGTCTGAATGATCCTGAAGGTAGGAAACGGTATGATCAGTTTGGTCCAGAGGAGGCTCATGATACAGTTCAGCAAAGAGTTTTCAGACGTCGCACCAATGGTGTCTATCATGAGGAGATGTTTGATCCTAATGAAATATTCAATTCCTTTTTCTTTGGCACACCGTATGCAAGCAACGGCTTTCAACGGGCACATTTTGTCAGAACTCATAGGCCAGCTGGGCAACAAGCTGGTACAAGAGAAGTTCAGTTTGGTGGTCTGCTAAATCTGTTACAACTGCTTCCTATACTTGCCTTGTTTTTCCTAAGCTATTTCCCGTTTTCGCGGCCTGTTTATAGTCTAGAGCAAGTTTCTCCATATCAGTTCCAGTACCATACCAGGGAGCATTCAGTGCCCTTCTATGTAAAGTCTCAAGACTTTGATCAAACTCATCCTCCAGGAAGTCAAGCTCGCAGGAGCGTAGAGGCTCAAGTCGAAAGAGATTATACGCAGATTTTAGGGCACAATTGTCAGAGAGAACTGACTTTGCGAAGCTGGAATCCTTCCTTGAAGACACCTCATTGTGACAGGTTAAGGCAATTTCAGCGTTTTCATGTGTATTAAATTTTCTTTAAATGTATTAAAGAACACACAGGTGCACTTGTTTTCCAATTTTTTTTGAAATTACCATCTCCGATGCCATAGTTCATGTGATGAACAGGCATTTGGTAATATTTCCACCTTAAAGCTAGTCTTCCATTTCTCATCATTTGCTTTAAGAGATGCTCTGATAATTTTACACTTGTGGTTGTTTCTGTTCTCCTGATATTGGGGGGAACCTTAGGACTCAGGGTGATTCACTGCTTTAGAGTCCAGTTTACTAAGCTTTTTAGTAGTCTGTTTGCAAAAACTGAAGGAAATACGGGTTCATTGCTGCTCTATGTTAAAGTGGTAAAAGTTTGAAGTAGTTTCTAATTTTTACGGGCATCTTTAAGACTGTCACTGTGCACAGTGCTATGCCCAGGATCTGTTTATGTAGCATGTTGTTTTCTGCACATGGCCGAAGGCACACTGTTTACTTGCATCAGTCTCAACCATGAGGTAGCAGGTCACATCATCTAAATTTGCTACCAGCCTGCATCAGTGTAGGAGTTTTTTCAAATTGTTATTATGCACCTGTGCTGGCATTCATGGGATCTGTTTGGGGTTTTCTAAGGGTATAGTGCTTTGTCTTAGCTTGACAAATTTGGTAGATAATATTTCAGACCTGTATTTTCTCAGTTAAACCTTGGGAGCTTTCACAAACTACAAGAGACATGAGATTTGACTATAAATCACTATGCTCTTAATATCCATATGAGGTTGGAAGGATAGAGGAGTTAAAATGCAAATGATCAATTAGTAGCATCTGTAAGCTACTTGACAATGTGTTGTTTAGAGTAGTATTGTTCACAACACTGCATGAAGTATCCTTTAGAATTCCCTCTTCTGTTTGACTGGCATAACAGTGAATTTTAAGATTCATGCCCAGTTGTGTTTATATCTGCCACATGCTTCCTTTCTTGCTGGGCATGTGTGTTTTGCCTCTAGTTTATGAGCAACCTTTTTAAGTGTCTAGTATCTTAGCTATAGTTCAAGCAAGGTAAGGAACACATTTAGTTGTGAAGGCTGCAATTTTGTATTTTTTAAATAGAGTTTATTATAGAATAGATATGTATTTGCAATAGTAGCTCCTTGATAAGTTGAAGTCAAGGTCTTTGTGATTTGCTCTTGGAAAAAGGAATATGTTTTGTTTATTGAGAGGGAAGATGCGAGTGAGTTTGATATTGTATTGTATTCTTATTGTTCAATTGCATCCGTGTTAATTTAAAGTGTGAATAGGCCCTTGACGTCTTGTGGTGGATTTGGAAAAAGGGTTAATTACATTAGGAATGAAAACTTTGTGAAGGGCCAATTGTAGAGGAACCAACATTTGTGTTCTTCTTTTCTCTTGTCTCGCGTGCGGCTATGGAGGATGGAGCTTAAAGGTGAAGGCTTGAGGATGCTCGAGCTCGCATTACGAATCATGGAGCTTACCGGGTTCCTTGAGGGAGGAGGTTGCTCATTTAGGCATCAAGGTAAGCTCACTACACCCCTATAGGATCGAAGGTGCATCGGCTAGGTGAGAGATAGCCATTTGTGCTCACTTGAAACCCTTGAAAGAATAAGTAGTCCGTAGGTTTTGGCGGTTGAGCGTGAGCTCCCATTACATTTTGATTCCATTGTCGGGGGTTATAGAAGAGAGTTGACGTTAGTAGGTAAAATGTAGTTAAGGGTCCTCTTATACAGCAATGTTTTAAGGCGGTACATTCATGATCATACTTGTGGTTGAGCTTTATGAATCAATCTTCTTCAGTTATTGCAGGTATCTGTTGCTTCTTTGAGAGTTATGTTCTTGGTTTTGTTTTTGGTGGTTCTCATAGTCTCCTATGTTGTTAGATTTGTCTTTCATTTTGTTCTCTTCTTTGTTTTATTTGTTGTTGTCAAGACAATGTTTGAGCCCTAATATAGGTCTCAATAGTTAGTGTTGTGGGTTTCATATTCTTGTTGGCCTCTATGGTCTTACTTTAGCCCATAGTTACGAGGGGGTCCTTGGTAGGGTATGTCATAGTCAAATACAGAGTACAACTCTAGATGTTGGCAAAGGCTTGGTCAAGGTTTGATTTAGGCTCAAAGCAATGATTGTGGGGTTGGCTTCTAGGAGACTTGGTTTGGCATTTAAGGTTTGAGCCTTTTGGTTCCTCCTTGTCTTAGTTAGTACTTTTATTTAGTCTTAAATGAATGCAAATGTCATTTTTCAAACCCAACATCACTCAAAAGAATATGAAAACAAGTGAATGATGAAGTTCTACACGTCCTAAGAATTCTATTTCACATTTAGGATACATATTATGGAGCAAAAGGGGAGGCAATGGTTTATAACAACTACAACAACATATTTTACAGCTTGAATGCCTTACAATCATACTCTATTCAATTATTTGAGGTGACTCCAAATAAAATGAGATGGTGTTCTAAAATTTGTAGTTAAGCTTGATAAGTGTTAGATTATGAAGGACACAAAGTTGGAATGGGTTACATCACCTTGAAGAACAAGGCACTTGATCCAACACTTTCAAGGCAAAATCGACAAAGGTTTATTTATTCAATCTCAGAACAATGTATTCTCTCTAAGGTTCTTTAAGGCAAGTAATATACTTATATTGGAAGTTTACTTATGCTAATGGTATTGTTGTATCACATGCTCATAATAATATGTGTGTATTCTAGGTTATGTTTGAGAATTTCAAAACCATGAATTGGATTTTTCATAAACAAAAATCCTATATATTTCATAATTATGAAAATTCTTACTAAAATAGTATGCCTAATACTATCTGCTTTTTATATTGCCATTGTATTTGTTACAATATAGGCATGGGAATTCACCTTTAGCAAGGGCATATGAGAGCTGATGGATGTAAATGGACTTAAGGGGCAGGGGAAACTCTAACCTTAGTTAGGCAGAGGCTATATAAACAGCCTATGGGTCACTATCAAGTGTGAGATAAGAGTGTATCCAAGTTGTACTTTGAGCAACTTAGTAAACAAGATTTTGTTTTTGTACTTTGACCTTCTATCTCCCTCTTGTGCACACTTTTCTTGCTGCAACTCTGGTTTTCCACATGGTATCAGAGTATCCTCTGATCCTTTCAGCTTTCTTAAATCTCAGTCTTACTAAGTGCACAGGAAAATTTTCATTAGCTTGATCCCTTGACCTTGGAGGACTTGGGGAAGCCAAAGGAGAGCATTTCAGCTACTGGCTTCAGCTAAGAACTTCTTTCTTGACACAAGGCAACCAGTCCTGGCACATCAAAGAGTAACATTGGGCAGCGTGGAAGACAACATTGGGGAAATCGTCAGATTGGCGTAGTTCTGAACAGTTGGGCAGCTCGTATGGTAGCGCGGCCTGTAGTAGGCACAATGATGGCGGCGACCATGGGGCTTTGATAGCTCCCTGAGTGGGCCACAAGCTTGAAAGCTTGACCTTCTA
This sequence comes from Lygodium microphyllum, assembly GCF_053477565.2. Lineage (NCBI taxonomy): Eukaryota > Viridiplantae > Streptophyta > Polypodiopsida > Schizaeales > Lygodiaceae > Lygodium > Lygodium microphyllum. The sequence goes on from NC_141150.1 coordinate 23,246,587, forward strand.
GTTTTTTTTCATCTTCTGTTGTCACTAACAATGATTTTAATCACTGAGTTATCTCTTCCAGAGTCAGTTACTAATTTGGGAACTCCACTTTAGAGGTTCTTTCACTTGGTAGGGCATCACTAAGCTCATCAAAGATCGACATCTACCATCTCTAGAAGCATAAAATAAGAGATAAGTGCTTGTAAGCACTAAAGCACATTGCTCAATCATTTTGCTGATGCTGGTATTTACTCAATCTAAGTTTGTCTTCAAAAAATTAAAATCATTAAGTGCTCTACTTCATTTTTGTAAGGCTATGTGTACAACTATAAACACATAGATCATCCTATCCTAAACTTGTGTTGCTTGCTGCATATCATGTGTGGTTTCTTTCAAATACCTTGGTCAATAAGATGAGTGTCATTGTACTCTCCTCAGAATCATTAGCAACAAGCATTGAAATCATAGATCGTCCTTGTCCAGCACAAGGTTCATTGACTAAAACATACCACAAGGAGGAGCCAAAAGTCCAGTCTAGGTTCACATCATTGAAGCCTAAAAAGACCATTAAATCTCGGAAGAAGATTGCACATAAGAAAGGACCACCAAAGTCATATTTTGAAGTACTACATATGTATGATTTTCAGCCTTTCTCTTCATTGCAATTTTGAATATGAATTGTTTGTAACAGTGTCCTTGATTTGCTTTCGCATTCATTGGCAAGTTTGTAAGGGACTAGACACTGTCCTTGTCTTAGCAAGTGGTAAGACTTTCCCAATGGCCACAACCTATGCTGATGTCTGCCCTCAAATTCGTAAATTTGACGCATGTACTTATCAAGTATAAGATGATGGAGAGAGGGTATTAGCCTCTCATTCAAGGCACTAGAGGTGTAAACTCTGCAAATCTGGTTGATGTAGAGGATGACCAATGTGCCCAATCAATCATAATGTTACATTTAGATGAGTCCTTGATTCATCATGTTGATCAACTGAATACTGCTAAAGAAAAATGGGATGAGGTTGAAAAGCTCTATGGAGCCACTGGTAAAAATACTAAAATCTTCCTTAAAATTGAATCCTTTAGCTTGGAATATAGATTAGGAGAAGACTTGGAAAAATTCATTTCTCACATGAAGGGTCTCATGGCACAACTGGCCTCAGTACAAGGTCCAATCCATAAAGAGGATGCTATTGCTATTCTCCCAAAAGCTGTGAAGAAGGTTTTTCCAACCCTTGTGACTACCCTAACTAATATCCCAAACCCAACTTTGGCAAGTACCATCTAGTCTTGTCTGGATGAAGAGAAGAGAAATCATATTGAAGGAACGTCAGCAGTCACTTTCTATGAGCAAGTGTTAGTTCATACTGCTGCAACTCTGGTTTTCCACAAGAATCACCTCCAACAAGGTGATAATATTGATTTCGGTAGCATGAAGAGAGAAAGCTTGAATCTATATGGTGGCATGATGAGAGAAAGATTGCATTTGTAGCCTATCTTACTGCTACAGTCGGATGCCTATCAAGATTGAGGGAAATCTATTTAAATAGAAGGGCTTCAATACGATCAATTTGGGTGAGGCAATTGGAGATTCATGCCCAAAAAAAACCATTGGTGTATGGAGTTGCAAAAATGTCATGTAGGAGTAAGCAAGATTCTTATGAACATAACTATAGGGGAACATAACTATAGGAGTAAGCAAGATTCTTATGAACATAACTATAGGGGAAAAGAGAAGTGCCCACCCTATCTATGATAATATGTATCATAGTAAACCTTACAAGTTTTTGTGTCTATAGGAAAATCAAGAGAGACTAAAGGGACTACATAGTGTTGTGTAGAGAGGAAAGGTTTGAGAGTGCATGGTCACATCACAACCCATCATAAATTAAGACAATAAATGTGTGTGTGCTGCATGTGCGTATGCATGCAGGCATGTACACGTGTGTGTGTGTGTGTGTGCAAACAAACAAAGAAATGAGTATAACGACCTTATACAAGAACAACATAAGTATTGAAACTGAAGGCCTTAACTTTCTAACTTGCAAAAATGGGCATGACATAGCTCTATAGTACTACACCAAAGTAGCATTACTCTAAGAAAAACATAGAATCACAAATAATATTGGATATTAACAAATGCAAATGAAATACATACAAACAAAAACTTGCAGGTTGTTTTCATTTAAAAATCTTCTACCATACCAACAACAACAGAATGATCAAACATCATTGCAACAATGATGATTATTTAGAATTCTTTTGGTCCTTATTTGACACGTGATTATTTTTGGATTCCTTTACTAATTTTGCAAGGCAATGGATCCTCTACATTGTTTGGCTTTGTGTCTAACAAAGTTTTGGGAAGCTCAATTAAGTCTAAATAAGTGTGCCTTTTTTGTGATATAAAGTGGCATGTTGTTGGGGCATATTATTTTCAAGAGCTATGGATTCAACAAGGGTCATCATCTTTAATATGCACAACTTGCATCTTATCTTGAAGAAGTGGGTTATTTACATGAAAAATAAAATTGAATTGTTGATCTCTTAGATTTTTCTTTGATGGGCAATCTCAATGTGCCTTTGGAGATTCCAAGAAGAGATTTTGCATTGGTGTCTCTTCTAGTCCCAAATAAGTCAAAGGGCATCGATTGGGCCTTAACATGGAGGGTGTCTAGACAACCTATTTCTCAAGGGAAACAAGATCATGGTCAATGATGTTTGTGTGTCCAATAGTATGATTTGTCTCAAGTATGGTAACTCATTAACGACAATCATTCATGCAAAAAGGGGGACATATTCTTGCATGCCATGTGATGAAGATTTTCATCTCTTTGTTGATTAATTCCTCAAAGAATGCTTCTCTTTCTTCGATATCTTATTAGAATTTGTGTGCTTTTTGTTATTCTTTCCTTCTACTATTTCTTTTTGCATAGTTAGTTGGTTTGCCTTGGGCCATGCTAGCCATAGCTATGTAGGTCATATTTGAGCGTGTGCAAGCCCTCAAGAATGAAGCTAAGTGTGATTAAGGTGGTTGGTAAGAGGTATGTACTTCTAATGAATCTTATATTTGATGTGATTGCCTTGGATCTGCTAGTAGCTTCTCTACCCTAATGGTTGGTTTCAAGTAGTGTATTACATGCACTAGTCACTTATCCATAATAAGAATCGTTCATTTATGGAGCAAGAATCCTTGAAATGGTGAGTTTTGTTAACAAATGTTAGCACTATTTGCTAGGTAACAAGTTCTTCTTTTGTGTGGATCATTCAACTTTGCTCTACTTGGTGAACAAGCCTAATTTATGGATAAGTTGGCTTGATCAATTTCCATTTTTGAAGGATATGATTTGTGACCATTCATTGCCTTGGCTCTAAGCACTTTATTGACATTCACCTACCTTGGATTTTGAAGAGAACGTTGATAGGTTTTTGAATGATCTTTTAAGTGCCCCATTATTTTAGATGCTTTCCTTGGATGGCTCTATTCTCTCCTCCTTTTGATCTTCCTCCTAACCTTAAGCAACATCATACAGATGTTGTTTTGTCTTCTCTTTCGAATTTCATGGCCCATTAGACACCATCAAGGTAACTACATCAAGTGGTTACACCTCAATCAAAGTGGTCATAAGTATCTTTTGTCAGTAGATAAGGTTTGGGTTTTTGGTTTCTAACTTGGATGATTTAGTTTTCTTCAATTTTTATTGTCAAGCATTAGGGGATATTTGGACTCAAGTTTGGGACTTTTAGTTTTAGAGAGAGAAATCCTCTCAACCAATAGGGGGAGAGCTACAATTCTAGTAAAATAAGGCTTTTCAATGTCAAAGTCTTTTATCTCATATTTAATGATTTTTGAAATAAATCATTTTTGACGTTTTTTTGGAGCAAAAATTAGTGGAGACACAAACTACGAGCGGTATTTTACAATGCACCATCAAGCATGACAAGATATGGATCTCTCAAGTCTCTTTCACTCCTAACTCTAGATAGCATAGAGTGGCCAATTTTGGACTTGAAATCATAGTGAATATTTTAGGTTAAATATCTATGGAGATATTTAAAGATATTTGCAATCTAATGTAGCAAATCAATAGGTGAAGATCATAGTCTTTATATCATTACATGTTTTCATGGACTTCTTTTATGATAAAAAAGTTTGAAAAACATAATTAATGTTCATATGAAAATTGGAAAAATGCATGGACTTCTTAGATCAAAGTTGAGATACAAAAGAAGTGCGTGGGATTATGTCTAAATTACAATGAAAATTGATTGTTTATAAATATATGATTGCATTACAAAATGTAATTTTGACTTTCTTTTACATGAGATGGCATTATGTGGATGGAAAGCTTGTAGCAATTGATCAACACTTGCAAAATGACATTGATAATTCTATGATGATATAGAGGTTTGGTTAGAGGATGACCTCTTAACTATGCTAAGTGTAAGGGTAAACATCTCCTTACGTCAAGTGCAAATGGACCTAGAAAATAAGTATCCATATTGCTTATTCATTCAAGTGCAATGGTTACAAGGTAAATAGAGTATGTAATCCTAAATTGTATAGCATTGTCGAAGATAGATGCCTTTTTATTTTCTAATAATACTAATCATGGTGAACCTTATATGCAGGTAACCCAAAGAAAAGAGAGGAATACTTTATGTGGGGACGATCACAAAACAAGTTTTCCTATTGCCACAACCTATCTAATAGGAATATGCAATAGTTGTAATAATAAGGACAAAATGCAATACAAAAATAATTTAATTCTATTATCAATGATATCATTTGATTACAAGACAATGTTTTATATACAATAAGGCAACTTTTGATGTGTATACAAATTCATGGCATATTTATCGTCTTTGCATTCTTTCTACATAGAAACTCTCAAAATTGTCGTTACTATTCCCTACCTCATCTCTTGGTTCCACATCATCCAAATGTACAATATTGAGATCGGATTCAATCCTTTTGACTTCTCTTGGAGGTGGATGAGGTGGCAAAGGTGCATAGGCAAGTGATATCAAGACATTTCTATGTGTAGTGCAATTGACTAGATTCTCAACCATCTTTGCTCTAAAATAGAAGAATGTCATCATTCTTGTAATTTTTCAAATGATCTCATTGCATAAAATTGTACAAAATGAGGCCAACTGTAAATTCATTAACACTATGGTAATTTAATTTAAGAAAAATTAAACTTACGTAGCTCGTTTGGATCCTAAATAGATGCTCTAAGAGCAATTTGGCATTGTAGCAAACTCTCCATCCATAGCTATGAATTTCACCTTGCTTTGGCACTCTACAATTGGCTATATGTATATTCTCTAGCATATCGTTGTCTTGGGGTGATAGCCTCAAAGACTTTGATAAGTTTCTCAATATATCTACTTTGATAAAGGAAGAAACTACTAGTACCTCTCTTTCTTTCTTCCCCCTCCCTCTCATGGGTTTAAGGAACTTACTTCTTCACATTATCATGATATCCATAGGTTGAGTTGGCTAGAAAGCATCTCTTTGTCGTGATATTGACTACTAAGCCCCAATGAGATCTACAAGGCGAGGAGGACAACAAAATTACCAAAAAAAAGAGGTTTAAGATACTTTAAAAAAAACCTGCCAAATAGTTTTGCACTTTCCATGGTATGCCATCACAAGATATTGTAGGAGATCTAAGTTGCAATCTGTGTACCATGGGCATATATCCACAAGGGATGTCCTCTCTTAAATCAAGACCATGGATAGCAGGGAGTCTAGGACAAGCACCTTGTCTTGTTGATGAAATGGTAGATTGACAATAATTAAATTGCAAAATTTAACAAACAATAAGTTTCAAGCCACTTTATACTAAGAAAAGCATGCAAAATTTTCCAACTATTATGAATCACGAAATATACCTTAAGACATAATATATTACATGATCATTGACCTCCTTATGGAGGTTTGCAAGTACCAAAATGTCGTCCTCTTCGAAATGGATGGTAATCAAGTCTTGCTCTACTGATGCAGTGTTCATAGAGGTAGTGGGATGTCAAAAGATGGACCAAGCATATCGAGGGTCTCATGGTTCAGCTTGTGCAAACTAATGTGCCTCTCATGAATCTCACTGATCACATTACTAGCACTGGTCTCGCTGGCCTCTGCCTCACACGTCTCCCTTTTTTCTTGGCTTGTCACCCTTTGATCTTTTAGCCTCATTTAGTGGGATTGTGAAGGTTCTCTTGTGATGTTAGTCACCTTCCCCTTCTTACTTCTTCTAAGGGGAGGGATTTCCAAAATCCCCTTCATTTTCTATCACAAAATACCATCCATGCTCAATAATTTGTCATATCCAAACCTCAAAAAGTGAAGGCATGTGAAGTCTCTTGGCATAACAATAACTTTGTCCATGTGAGATGCAAGTATATAAGAATCTCACCTACAATGTATCCTAGGAATTCTAACTCCTTCACTGCAAACTCACATTTAAGGGTTTGGAAGACGAGGTAGACCCCAAGAAAGTCAATGCAGTGAAGAATTGGCTAGTACTAAAGACTGTTAAAGAAGTTCGGGAAGGTTCACTATGTTTTGTAGAAGACTCACCAAAGATTACAATATGGTAACAGTCCCACTATCCCACCTAACCAAATAAGACAAAAATTTCACATGGAGGGATGTGCAACAAGCAAGCCCTTTAAATTCTCCATGAATGCATCCAATTGAGGCATTGCGGGAGTGTTGATGCAAGATGGGAACCTTGTAGCTTATGAATCCAAGAAGTTCACAAACACATAAACTAGGAGCACACATGAGAAGGAAATGCTAGTAGTAATTCATTGCCTTAGAAAATGGAAGCACTATGTACAAGACAAACACAAAGTTGTATTTAGAGACAACATATCACTCAAATACTTCTAGTCCCAACCCAAGTTGCATGCCAAACAAGCCAAATGGCTCGACTTCCTGACAGAGTTTTACTTGGAAATCAAATACAAGTTAAGGTCCACAAAAAGATAGTAGACGCACTAAGTCACAGGGATGATTTGAAATATGTGAGTGTGGAAAATAGCAACTTCCTCGAGTTACTAAAAGTGGCTTTAGAACATGACAAAAAATTGCACAAAATCACAGAAGAAGTCTATGTTGAAGGGACACCACATGGCATGTATACCCTAGAAGGAGAGAATTATGTTTGTAGGCAAGGGATTGTACATTCCAATAGTGTGGAGTTGAAGAAAATCGTACTACATGAAGTGCATGATGGGAAGTTAGGGGGACATAAAGGCCAAAGCAAGTCATAGACTCTGTTAAGACTTGTCCCACTTGCCAACTAGTGAAAGCATCATGCTCTAAGCCAGCTGGTTTACTTCAACCAATGCTAGTACCTAGCTAGCCATGGGACGTCATTAGCATGAATTTTATTGTGGAACCTCCCGAATCCCATGGCTATACCATCATCTTTGTAGTGGTGGACTATTTTTTCGAACAAGCCCACTTTATACCCTCCAAGGGGCCTCCAGGCCACCGTTGAATGCTAAGGAAATACACCACCTCTTCTTCACACATGTCTTTGAGTTACATGGGCTACCATTAGCCATTGCATATGATTGAGATGGTCACTTCATGAGTGACATGTGGAAGGAAATCTTTGAGACTTTGGAAACACATCTGAGATTCTCATCATCCTTCCACCCCGAAACAGATGGGCAAACAAAAAGAGTGAACAAAGGCATTGAAGACTTTCTCACAAGCTATGCCAGGGTGGAAAAAAATACTGGGTCTTGTATCTTAATGTGCTTGAGTTCCACTACAATAATTCCATCCATTCAGTAACAAGTTACACACCCTTTGAGCTAGCCACCAGGAAAGAAGTCATCATACCCTTAGCCTCCTTAGCCTCAAGAGCTACCAAAGCCAAAGATCAAGATGTAAAACACTTCTTGAAGAAGAGAGAGAGAAATGCAGTAGCCAAAGATCAAGATGTAGAACACTTCTTGAAGAAGTAAAGAGAGAGAAATGCAGCAGCCAAGCAGAGTTTAAAAAGGAGAAAAATCACCATGATTGAACATGCCAACAAGAAACGCAAGGCAATCCTCTTCACCAAAGGAGACATGGTTCTCGTCAGTTCCAAGTATATGTCCCTTCCAAAGAATATGAGCCCCAAGTTCAACCATCAATACTGTGGCCCTTACCACATCACCCAAATTCTGAATGAGGTCACCTACAAGCTAGACCTACCAAAAAGCATCTGCATACACAATGCCTTCCATGCATGCCTTTTGCATAGGTTTTACCTTGACAACCAATGGGGGGACACATTTCATTGCTTCATTCCAATGGCCCCTTCAAAGTAGAAGCAATCCTTCAACACTAGGAACACAAAGGTTACCTTGAGTACCTCACCAAGTGGAAAGGGCACCCTCTCAAATAAGCCACTTGGATCTTGGAAGTGGAGGCCTGCGAACATGGAAACGAGTCCTTTGCTACTTGGCTCAAGGAGAATCTCACCAATACTTACAATGTACCTTGAGTTAGCACTTAGCTTACCATAGGACTTGCAAAGCCTCCACTCCTCACATGTAATTGAGTTAAGGGTGGAATGGCATGACAACAACAATAAAAAAATTGAGTCTAAATGGGCAAACACTAGCCAGCTTGATAGGAAAAGTTGTGTTAAGACACCCTAGTCATAGTGGGGCAAACACTAACCAAGTTTATAGAAAAGGCTACATTCAGTCCTCACTATTGCATCATCCTAGGTCGACAAACACTAACTAGCTTGACAGAAGGAGCTATGTTGAGTCAATAAGCACTACTCTTAGATTATTGAGCATAACAATCCATTTTGTGGGGGTGAGTGTAAGGGATTTATGGCTATATCATGGCTGCTGCCAGAAACACCTCTATAGGGAGTAGTAGAAATATGGGCCCTACTTAATTTCCACTCTACATGTGATTCCCTATACCTAGTGGTGAACCCTCACATGTGTAGCATCACAAAGGTGTAGTCCTGGGATGTGCCTATGTTGTAATGTTTTTTTCATTGAATAATACAAGAGTATACTTGCTCTCAGATATTGTGTTACCGATCTGTGTCATGTTGAGTGAGTGATTAAGTGCATGTACATTACCGGGGGGGGGGGTCCCAAAATCTCGAGAATCCCCCCTTACAGTTTAGGTTTGAGGGTGTACCACACAACGCGGAGGAGGGAGGGATCCAAAATCCCAATGACCCTCCCTATGCTATTCAAGTCCAATGATGTACTGCACAATGTCAGGGGGGGTTTCAAAATCTCAAGGACCCCCCCTCACATTGTTCAAGCTCCCCTTTCCCTCCCTAGTAGGGGTGTATTGCTACAACATAAGAGGAGGGTCCCAAAATATTGAGGATCCCCCCTTGCATTGTTTGGGGTCTATGGGGGTGTAACGCACAACACAAGGGGATCCAAAATCTCGAGTATCCCCTTTCGTGTTGTTCGGGTCCCCCCTTCCTCACTCGTAGGGGTGTATCACACAATGTGAGGGGGGAGTTTTGAAATCTCTCTCGAGGACCCCTCCTCACATTGTTCAAGTCCTAGGGGTGTACTGCACAATGCAAGGGGGTTTTCAAAATCTCGAGAAACCCCCTTCACGTTTTTTGGATCCCCCCTCTTGCGGGGGTATACCACACACAATGCAAGGGGGGAGTAGAAATCTTGAGGATCCCCCCTCCCAGTATTCAAGTCTGGGGAATGCATCGTACGAAACGAGGGAAGGGGGTCTAAAATATTGATAACCCTGCCTCGTATTGTTCGAGTCTCCCCTTGTGGGGTTGTACTGCACAATGTAGGGGGGTCCACTTTGAGAAGGAATAACATAAAGATGGCTTCAATTAATGAGAAAAAAGAGGTTGAGGAGGATGATGGTGATATTCTTGCAGCTCTACTACTCACCTTTTCTATGGGGTGAAAGACAAATGTGTTCTCTTGTTTTATATCCAAGCCCTTTTTACCATTAGGGAGGACTAGTGCCTAGCTATCATTGCACAAAATATTGAACTAGATTTTAACTTTATTGTTCTAAACTAGGATAAGTATTTGCTTGTGGATTCAAATGTCAAGGATATAGAATACTCCTCCATAACAATGACTTTGACCATGATCTACAAGGTAATGCTTTGATACAAGTTAACTCTTCCTTTAAAGGAAGAGTTCAAAGTAACACATGAAATTGAATGTATCTCACTTGAAGAGATCAAATAAGGACTTGATTCCCAAGTCCTTGCAAATTGGCCAATTAAGAATCCAAATATAGAGCGAGGAGTTGTTACTTTCAAATGAAAATCCAGAGATTTGTTTCACAAGTAATGTTCATTTGGATATCATATTGATTTCTATAAGAATTTCACTATAATTCACTAGGTGTGTTTAATTATTTTCAGCTTTTTGTATATGAGGATAGATTCATTGGGTTGTGCAACTAGCAAATGGAAGGGAGGTTTAGGAAAGGACTCTACCTTGGGCCACTATATCAAATATGTCACCTTTCTAAGCTTTGTTTTTTTCCATCATAAGTTTTCAAGGGACAATGCAAAATTCCCTCTTCTTATATTGAGAACCCTCTCAAGTTATCTTGGAGGGTATCCTATTAGTAGGTGGAATGTGGAGAAGATAATATTTTTGGAAAAACAAGAAGCATCATGGCAAACAACACTTAGTGTGTGCAACATTTGACATGATGAATATTATTAAGGATCCAAATGTGCTTGTAAAATATGGAAAAAGGCACCTACTTAGAAGTAGATCAGTTCCAAAAATTGATGACCAAGCTTTAAAAGAATTAGAGAAACAATTACATAATGAAGCTGTGCCATCTTCAAAGAGGCCAAAGTAGAGGAGTGAAATTGAGCATCATATTGTTACTTTGTTGGGTGTAAAGGCCCTTTACATGCTCTCCCGTGTATATATTAATTACTTCACACATGTGAACCCACCCTAATAGGTGTAAGTGTATTGTATCCTAAGTATAAATACATTCTTTCATTCTTTGTGTGTACCACACTGGTACACACCCATCCAATGACTCACTCTCACTCTATCACTGTCAAACACTCTTTAGCTTTGGGTCATTGAACTTCTTGATCACTGTGTCTACTCTCAGCTCATAGCTCTCTCTCTCTCTCTCTCTCTATTTGCTTCAGTTTTGCCTATGCCAACTAGTATCAGAGCCAATGGCTCACACAAGCTATTGAGAGGTACACCAACAGGCGTAACAGTCTCGTGGATTGTTGAGGAGCAAGCGACATGTGGCGAGTAGACGAACATGTAAGAAAAAAACGATAGGTGACTACTGGTCAGGTGCAGTCGATGGCAGACTGAAGATAGATCAGACGGACTATGTGATAGGTGACAAGGCGACCTGAATAGAGCTCAAGTCAAACAGACTGCGTGACAGGTGACGAGGCAACTTGAATGCCGAACTGCATGACGACCGACGGGGGCTGCAAGACGACCTCTGTGTGATGGGACAGAAAGGCTTCCACATGACTAGTAGAGGCAGAAGGTCAACGGCCTATTTTCTTTGATTTACTTCATCTTATTTTCCCCTTTATACTAGGTGTTCATGCATACAAGCATAGTGTGCAAATTTGTGCAAATCTGTGTCTTAAAATTTGGGGCTTTTCCCAAATTTGGTGCCTGACACATTTTGCAGTGATCTTTGGACCATAAATTGCAGACATTGAGTGCACATGCCTTTAAATTTTTTCGGGATTCTCAAATGCAAGTTAAATTTTTGATTGGATGAGCCAAATTCTTGGAAATTGTGTAATGTTGGACCCCAAAATTTGGGGCTTTTGCAGAAATCGTGAAATTTCTGCAACATTAGCCTGCACTTAATGTTCGAGATGATGTATTTATGCGATTGGAGCAGATTCATTGTAGAAATTTTGGGGCTTTTCACATTGGTGATGTATTTTTGAGTCGTGTTGAGATTGGACAGTGAAATTTGTAGTAGATTCAGTGCTGAGTGGGAGTTTTCAGAGTTTTGGATGCTTCAAATGTTGAAAAAGGGTAGCTTCTCTTGGTACGTGCATTGTTGAATACTCATTATGCAGTGAAACAGTGGTAAATACAACATTTGGGTCATTGCATTTGGGAATTTTGGTGATGTACTATTGGAGTGGGAGCTATCCTTAGTGTAAATGTATCGGATTTGATTAGTGCACATGATGTAATCAGTACTTGAGATTGAAATTTGCACCTAAACATTTGTTTCTTGGACACTTTGGAAGTACAACAGTGTGTACTTGCTGTGTTACAATTTAGAAACCTTGTTATTGGCTGAAAGCATTCAGCCATTTATTGGAGTTATGTATTGTTGAAGATGGCTGGCAGTGCATCTACATCTGACACAAAGAATCTCTTTGAGATTTGTAAATTTGACGGAAATGGTTTTGATATTTGGCAAGATCGTATGCAGGGTATACTCTTTCTAAAGGATTTTGACGTTGCTTTAGAAGAACATAAGGCTGTTGCTTTGTCAGATGAGGATTGGGTTGAAATGAATAAAAATGCCATTACTTATATTAAAATGGCTATCATAGATGATATCTTGGTTGATATAAAGGTGCTTGATACTGCCTATGTAGTTTGGGAAAAGTTGAAGGCTACTTATGAGAATACAACTCTTGTCAATCAGGCACATCTCATGCGGAAGTTGGTCAACTTAAAGCTTGATGAGTCCAAACTTGCCTCAGAGCATTTGAATGCTTTCATTGGTATTTTGAGTCAATTATAGGATGCAAGATTGCTAGCTTTTGATCCTAAATTGAGGGCTATCTTCTTGCTCGTGACCTTGCCAAATTCATGGGAAGCATTGGTTGTGTCATTGAGCAATAACCCCAACTGGGCATTTAATGGTGTGCGTGATTCTATTCTGAATGAAGAGATTAGATGCAAGGCAAGTTGGGGAAAATAGTGGATCAGCTTAAAATGTAAGAGGAAGACTTGATAAAAGGTATAATGCTGCAAATAAAAACAAAAAGCGCAGCAAAAGAAAGGAAAAACAGCAAGATGTAACTTGTTATCAATGTGGTCACAAAGGGCATAAAAAGCCCGATTGCAGGTTCTTTAAAAAGGAACAAGAACGTAAGAAGTAGGCTATTGCAAAAGGCAAAAAGAATGACAAGGATGGTAGCTCTACCCCTAAAGAGATAGAAAAAGCAAATGTGGTATCTAGTGTTGTTATCAAGGAAATAGAAGATGATAAAGATGTTGATTTGCTGGTTGCATTTTCAGATCTGCTGGATGTGATAGTGGAGGACATGTATATCACTAAAATAGATGTGATAGATGCTTTGTTGTCAACTCATGATGGTTTGTCACAATCATGGATTGTTGACAATGGTGCTTCATTTTATGTAACTCCATCTCTAGAGTGTCTTTCTACTTATGCAGAAGGTAATCTTGGAAAAGTCTACCTTGGCAACAATCATGCATGTGATATTGAAGGAATGGCCACCATACACTTGGCTCTAGAAAATGGTCAATAATTGATTCTTCATGATGTTAGGTATGTTCATGGCATCAAGAAGAGCTTGCTTTCTGTTGGGCAGCTAGACAACAAAAGTTACTTCACTACTTTTGGTGATGGCATGTGGAAAGTATAGAAATGATCTATGCTAGTCACTAGAGGTGGTAAAAAGAGGACTCTGTATTATCTCTATTGCAAGACACTTCCTGGAAAGTTTGTTGCAGTTGTTGAAGTACAGTCACACATGGAGTTATGGCACAAGCGTCTTTGACATATGAGCCAAAAGGGTTTGTAGGCACTCTCTTCATTTGGAAGAGTTGATGTGAAAAGCTCAAAGCTTGACTTTTGTGATGATTGTATTTTTGATAAACATGTAAAGAGTCCCTACTCTCATGGAGCCTCTAGGAAGGCATTTATCTTAGATTTAGTCCGTTTTGATATTTGCACCATGCCAATAAAAACTCATAGTGGTTTCCATTATTTTGTGTCTTTTATTTATGACCACTCTAGGAAGCTATGGGTCTACTTGCTTAAGCAAAAATGTGAGGCATTGGATGCTTTTAAAATGCATTGGTTAGTACTCAAAAAGGCCTAAAGTTAAAATGCATAAGAACAGATAATGGGGGAGAGTATGTATCTAAAGAATTCAATACGTTTTGTGATGACAATGGGATTAAACAAGAGCTTATAGCTCCTTACAATCCATCTTCTAATGGTGTGGCTGAGCGAATGAATCACATGTTATGTGAGAAGATTCGGTGCATGTTGTCCACAACTAATCTCTTGCAATTGTTTTGGGGAGAGGCACTTAAAACCGCGGTGCATATTTGCAACCAATCTCCACATTGTGCACTTGAGAGTGGCATTCTTGAAGAGGTTTGGTTTGGCAAACCTGCTTCATATGACCACTTAAGAGTCTTTGGTTGCGAATGCTATGTATATGTACCTGTTGATAGCATAACCAAACTTGACATGAAATCTCATAGAGGCATCTTCATGGGTTATGGAGATGAAGGTGAAATGGGCTATCGAGTTTGGGTTCCAAGCACAAAAAAGGTGCTACACAGCCGGGATGTGATGTTCAATGAGTCAAAGTTGTTGAAAAATGTCACATCTAATGACTCAGACAAAAAGAAAGTTAAAGTTACTTGAGCAACCATCAGCCACTAAAAATTCAGCTCCTTTTGATGCTAATTATGACAATTAGCGTATCATCATTAAGCTAGATGAAAATGGGCAGCAAGGGGAGGCTGAACATCAGCTTGAGCACCAAAATCAGCATGCTAAAAATGAATTACAGCATCCTGAAATTGTATTATAGCAACCTGAACATGCAGTTCAACAACCAAACAATGAGGTCATTGACATTCCCTTGGATGTGGATCCACTACCTGATAACACAGATCATTAGGTAAGAAGGTCTACACGTCTTAAAAGACCTATAGAAAGATTTGATCCTTCTTTGGATTGCATTTTGCTAACAACTGAAGGTGAGCCTCTTAAGTATAAAGAGGCCTTATCATGTGAGTTAAAGAAAAAGTGGGAGCTAGCCATGCAGGAAGAAATGAAGACATTGTATCGGAATGATACTTGGGATTTGGTTACATTGCCCAAGGATAGAAAAGCCATTTCTAACAAATGGGTCTATAAAATCAAATGTGTGGATGGCAAATCCAAATACAAAGCTAGACTTGTGACTAAGGGCTATACACAAAAGGAGGTCAAAAGGACCACCCTTCAAGTGTTATTTGCCATTATAGCATCTATGGATCTTGAACTTGATCAGATAGATGTTAGAACTGCATTTCTACATGGTGATCTGGAAGAAGAGATGTATATGAAACATACCAAAGGCTTTGTTATACATGGAAAGGAGCATTTGGTATGTAAGCTTAAGAGAAGCTTGTATGGTTTGAAACATGCTCCTAAACAATGGTATAAAAATTTTTATGCCTTCATGCTCTCACATGGTTAGTAGTGCAGATCACTGCTCAAACTATTGGCTTTCTCCACTCCTCCATCATGTCATGTATGCTAGTATGAGCTTGATAATGGGTATTCTCCATACCTTGAGTTGACTACACTAATAGAATACCACATTAGAGGATATGATTATATAATGCACTTTCAAAGAATAAAAAAGGATTCCAGATAAGTGTTGCACTCTCAGCTAAGCGATTATACTTATTAACAACTCTAGGTCTTTGAGGTGCTTATTAGATGCCTTTTTCCAATTCTTTTTATCAAGCTCATTTGCAACCCACATGCAACATATGCATGGGCTCTTCAAATTGGCTCCTTTCGAGATGTTGTACATGTAGTTTAGGATATTTAAATCACCTACTAGATTCCACTCTACATTGAATATTCGGAACCCTTCAATGTCCAAGATTCTCTCATCCCTTTGTTCACTAATGGTTTGGGGTATACTTGTTGTTTCAAAGGCTTGATACTCATGTGAGTTCCATACCCGCATATCACAAAACTGAAAGATCACATCTAAAGACTTCCAAATGTTCACCTTGCATGATCATGCTCCACAACTATCAACATGGTCAACAACCACGTTATGAATGCACTTCCACATGTTGAATTGAATTCTCTGAGTGAATTGTGTTACTTGACAAGGAGTATCAGAGAGTGGTGCAAATAAAAATATTCTTGCTTTCACACCTTCAATGGAGAGTTTATTTGGCATGTCTCGACAGTTTTTAGACCTTTTCTAATCCTTTTCAATCTTCATGTTTCAACACATGCAAACCAATGTTTGACAATGCCTTCCTGAGCATTGCAATTTCCTTAACTTGTGTAGACCAAGCAAAACATATATACAATAGAATTAATTTCTCAATGACTCTACACACAGAAAGGAATATCCAAAATTGCCCTAGGCATACACATTCCATAGCTTCCTTATTAGAGCCGTGAAGACAGCTATTAGTCTAGTATCCCCACCAGGAAATAACAACTCCGGAATCATAACCTTGAGTAGTAATGGGACCAAACCCACTAGATGCAGCACCCGCAACTCCATCACTGTTCACAAACTGATATGCAACAATAGAAAGCCCAGTTGCTGCTCGTCTTTATAGGAGCTGGTTATGCTTATAGGAGGGTCCGAGGACTGCATCAGATCAGTGCTGTAAACCCTTGTGATAATTTTGATCAATCAGCTTACAAACGATCTTATGCGCGTGTGGTCGTCAATATTGTATCACTTTCTGCAACTGGCACTATGCCTCCGAGCGCCACACGAGCCTGGGGGGTGTGCAACGATTGCATTATAGTATGACGGCTTATAGAGTCCTGCCTGCTCGGGTAGAAGCCATGATGGCTAATAGTATGACGGCTCAGACTCAAATCAAATGATTTGACGACTGAGGCAAATGCTGAAGTCATGCTCCCAATGATGATATTGGCCAATAGTGAGGTCCATGAATTCACATAACGCTAGTGGGTGGCGCAAAAACCTGCTCTTTAATTATCTGTGCTTGATGTGATCCCTGGTCTGGTATATTATGAAGTCCATACTATCGCACATAGCAGCATGCAGCAAGCAGCATGCAGTCTGGTTTACATGATCTGATGTACAATCCCATGGAGTGCTTCCTTAGTAAGATGTTTTACCAGAGAAAGTGTATTGATTATATATAGCATAGGATGGAGAGGATCTCGTAGACCACGGCTGTGGTCATAAGCATACCGCACACTTACTACGTGACCATTGTTAGAATTATCTATGTTGGGCAAGTCCACACTGCTTGGATTGTGAGCATGTGAACATGTACCGAGTATGGAGATAAGTCCATGCTACTTATTTTGTGAATGCATAATTAGTGCGTGCTAGTCATAATACTGAGTATGCATGGATAATGAAATGGAGTAACGTTAGCGCCGCATGCTCTCTCACAACATATCCCTGTTTGGATTAAAGGCCAGAGATCAATAGTCTGGAAACAGACCAACAGCTGCAACACAGGTTGATAGCCGGGTTCTTACCTTATCCGCTTATCTTCATGACTTTGGTACGACATGCATGAATCCACGTATTCTTTTCCTTCGGGGTATATCGTATATGTGATGTTCCAAAAACCTACAATGCTGCATCTAGCCAAACTATATCACGCATCCAAGTAGTAGCAACTGCTAAGCTAAACAAAGGAATATATCTCACACTTGTATGGATAATGTATATGCTACGGGACACCCTAGCCTATTAGCTAATGGATCTAGATTTTACATGTATTAGTAGCAACGTTTTACTATGCTATATGGTATCTTCTTTAAGGTTTCTTGGGCTTCTTTAGACATACATCTTGATATCTAGTGGTACTTAAACGTAACGTAGCTTTTATAATGCAACAGATCTCTTTAGAGCTAAGGGTTGTTGCTAAAGACGATTCCTTAGACTATGCATGTGTATAAACCCTTTTGAGCAACCTTACTCTACCTAGACTCAATTATGCTAACTTAGACACATCAGTAAAATAGTAAAGAAAAGACTAATATCATAAGTTTAGGCTGGCATAGGTAATCGTATCATGAACACTTTAAAAGATCGGTTATATAGTCAGATGTCAACATTTTTGTTATAATGATATGTGGTTATTTAACTAGTTTTTTATTTTCTATCAACCCTGCTTGGTAAAGCTTGTTGAGATGCTATTCTAAATGCCATTGCTTGATCTATAATAATTTTAGAGTAAAAAGTTGTCAATAATCCTTTCATATGTTGCACAAGAAAGACTTGATGGATTTTGGGCTTATGTAATGAAAACCATAAAGGATGATTTCAATTATGATATACTTGTGCCTACAAATATCTTTTAGTTAAATCTTAAGGTATTTAACCCAAGTTTATCAACTATGCTTGATTCATAGTTTTGATTATACGAGGAATTGGTTTTTTCATGACAAAATTGACATAAGTCCTTAGGATTTGGTTTATTCTAGTGTCTTTGTAGATACAATTGGGATGACAATCGGGTCATGTGACAATACTTACAATACACATAGGAAGGCAAGGTTCCCACCTTCTTCTTTTATATGGATGCATGTAACAGCTGGGCCCTTCACCCATTCAAGCTTAGGAAGACTACTCCTAGGGATTGCTATCAACACAATGTAACAATTTTGGATAATTATAATTATTTTAATGAAAATTTATTCTTTATCTAAATTGTATTATAATTTTCATATACTTTAGATCCACTTTTAGGTCTATTTTTTGTCCATTTTAAGTTTAAAATCCATTAGATGTGTTTGATGTAGTTAGTTAATTTTATTCTCTAGATTTTTTGTGTTTTTATTTGCAAATTCTAAATGATAGGTTGTAGTGTATCCATATGGTATATTACTCATTAAAAACTCTATATTCAACTTAACTATATAATTTATGTTTGGATTGTGGTGATATTTTCTCATAACAGTTTAGAGGTATTCATTATTGTAATTTATCCAGTTTTGAATTATTTATTAAATATGATATTTTTTACTTAAGAAATTTATTAAAATTTTCAATAATCTATAGGATTCAAATTTTTCCAAGGGGAAATGTTTACATGAATGCACATAGATGTTATTGTAATTTATCTTTTGGTGATGCATTGTATTTTGTCTTAAAAAATTGTGTATCTTCACCCATAAACTTGTTGGTTCCTATTTTTTTAATTATGTATAGCTATTTGCATTTGCTACATTTTTAAAAAAGCTCAAACATTTTTAAGTTGATTTTTTTTTCATAGAGGGCGAGAGTGCCAGAAAGAGACCTCACGTTGAGCGAGCTTCTGATGAGATGAAGCGGTTGCTAGATAACACCGCAGCAGAATAGAACGTTGCAACATTGGCAATATCACTATTGGCAGTGTTGGGAGTCAACCAAAGCTCTAAGAGCCAATTGAAAATCCCCATGGTAGTAAAGCAATAGGACAAATACCAAGCAACCAATGACCCATACAGCTTTATGGAGCAGTTTGAGTAGGTCTGTGAGGCCAATGGCCTCACTGATCCTACTCAACTCTCCCAAGATTTCGGACTGTGCTTAGGTGACAAGGGCCGCAGACTTGGTACACAAGTCTAGATACTGTGGAGCGAGTCGATTTCAATGGCCAGAAAAATCTCTTCATTAAGAGATTTTCCGAACTTGGGTACTCCGATAACCTGCTAGTATGACTCATGAACGTAAAGAGGGAGAAAGAGAACATTCGAGATTACGTGACCCATGTGAGGAGCCTCTTCAAGAGAATTCCTATGGGCGAGAGATCAACCGAAAGAACGGTGTCCATGGTATTTATTAACGGAATACGAAGTGAAGAGCTCTACAAAGCCCTGGCCGATAACTCGAGCTTGTAGTGAGACATGTTGGTGAGGGTCTTTGAAGAAGCTATTAGAGTGGATGACTAGCTCAAGAGAGATTCCAACACTAGGGATTTCGAGAGGGCTTCAATGCCAAGTGAGAGATCATGCCCATGAAAGGTGAGAAGGGTCAAAGCTTGCACGCAAGAGCTATGGCGGGAGAGCAAGAGCAAAAAAGAGAGAGACAAGAAATGGAAACTCCAACCACCACAATGTGTGGCCTGGCCTTCCTTTATTCAAACTGTTGTTAACCCTCAGACGAACAAGGTGGAAAATCTGGAAAAGCTAAAGCAGAAGACAAAGGCCAAGGCAAAGTGAAATGGAAGACAAAGACACACAAGGAGAAGAGTCCTAAATAAGGGAGAAAGGCGCACAAGGAAAAGCGCAAGTCGCTACTTTTGTAAAAGAGCGCAAGCGTATCATGATTTAATTTAAGGAGCGTCGGGCTCTCACCCATGCAATTTGTAAATGAAGATGGGTGGTGGAAAGGAAGCTAGGAAGATAAAAGGACAATGGGGAAAAGGGCCTAGGCTACGGCCAGCCATGTAAAAAAAGGGGATAAGGGGATGACCGCCCAAAAGGGATTTAGGGTTTTGTATATAAAGTTGAAAAGTGAATGAGAAGCTCATTCTTGTGTGTGGCCAAAAGTGGCTCT
This sequence comes from Lygodium microphyllum, assembly GCF_053477565.2. Lineage (NCBI taxonomy): Eukaryota > Viridiplantae > Streptophyta > Polypodiopsida > Schizaeales > Lygodiaceae > Lygodium > Lygodium microphyllum. The sequence continues at coordinate 23,267,070 of NC_141150.1, forward strand.
CCTCTTCTTCTTCTTCTTCTTGTCCTTGCTTGCTTGAGCTTGTGCTTGAGAGAGGGAGTGTGAGAGTGTGAGGGTGAGGGACCAGGGAGGAGAAGCTCTCCATCTTCTCCTCTCTTCTTCTCTTCTCTTCTCTTCTCTTGTCTTGCTCGCGGCAATGGAGTTTGGAGCGTGGAGCTTGAGGATGGAGCTTGCTTGAAGCTTGCACTTGGATCGTGGAGCTACCGGAGTGCACGGGAGAGGAGGTAACTCGATCGGCATGGAGGTAAGCTCACTACACCCGTAGATATGGATGGTGCGTCGGTTATGTGAGAGGTAGCCATTAGTGCTCGGCTTGGAATGCTTGAAACAATAAGCGGTCCGTGGGTCTTGGCGGTTTAGCGAAAGCTCCCACATTTTGGTTCCGTTGTGCCAGGACAAACGGATTCAAGCCTTGAGCGCTTGCACGCTTCGAATCGAGCATTGGAGTAGGGTTTTCCCCGAACCGGTGCTTGAGGTAGATAGGTAGGAAGCGAGGGAGTTTGAAGAGGTATTTGATCTCCTTAGCAAGTAGGTTTTTGGTTTTTTGGATTTGGAAAAGAATGTTGGAGTAGTGTAGGTGATTGCTTTGGGATTTGTATCATCACGCAGGTCCAATAGCTACCAGCTACCGATAGTGCAGTGTCCCTGTGTTCAATTATATTACGTCGTGCAATCACAATGCAAAGGATGTCTCATACACGTTCACGTGTACTTCTTTTCAACATGGATAACTTTGCTTCATCCACACATCGTTATGAGAAACCAACCGGCGGTCTTCTAACTACGTAATATCTAAGTATGCATGAGCACTCACATAATATCTGCACCAAAATATATACACAGTTTGGGTCCTTAAGTGCAGGACAATACTCTCAGCTTGCTTTGAGTTCGACCTGTCTCCCAAACTAATTAAACTATGTCTCGTGCATGATAGAGAAGACTAGCACTACCCCTAGGGAGAGACCACTTATGAGAGGTTTTCAATTGCAGGTATTGAAGACTCCAACGAAAGTGTCATTCGCTCTTCATCGACACTCAGCTCTGAATTCCTATCCTTTATCATCCTGCAAGCCCACCGAGAATCGTCATGTGCAGAATCTCCAACAAACTGCCACTTGTACTTCATCAGTGCAATCCCCACAAAGAACAACCCTACCACCAACTCCAATAGCCCTACCACTAGCCACCTAGGCCCCCAACGACCTTCCTTCCCACCACTACCAACACTCCTCCATGGCAACCACAGACATCCTTGGCACCCACGTCTTCAGTGCACGCTAAAGCCTGCTACCTATGACGGTGAGTGCCATGGGACTGGCACTCGTCTAGGAGGGGGTTAATGTTAACCCTCAGACGAGCAAGGTGGAAAATCTGGAAAAGCTAAAGCAGAAGACAAAGGCCAAGGAAAAGTGAAACGGAAGACAAAGATGCACAAGGAGAAGAGTCCTAAATAAGGGAGAAAGGCACACAAGGAAAAGCGCAAGTGGGCTCTCACCCATGCAATTTGTAAATGAAGATGGGTGGTGGAAAGGAAGCTAGGAAGATAAAAGGACAATGGGAAAAAGGGCCTAGGCCATGGTCGGCCATGTAAAAAAAGGGGACAAGGGGATGACCACCCAAAAGGGATTTAGGGTTTTGTATATAAAGTTGAAAAGTGAATGAGAAGCTCATTCTTGTGTGTGGCCAAAAGTGGCTCTCCTCTTCTTCTTCTTCTTGTTCTTGCTTGCTTGAGCTTGTGCTTGAGAGAGGGAGTGTGAGAGTGTGAGGGAGTGAGTGTGTGAGGGTGAGGGACCGGGGAGGAGAAGCTCTCCATCTTCTCCTCTCTTCTTCTCTTCTCTTCTCTTCTCTTGTCTTGCTTGCGGCAATGGAGCTTGGAGCGTGGAGCTTGAGGATGGAGCTTACTTGAAGCTTGCACTTGGATCGTGGAGCTACCAGAGTGCGCGGGAGAGGAGGTAACTCGATCGTCATGGAGGTAAGCTCACTACACCTGTAGATATGGATGGCGCATCGGCTATGTGAGAGGTAGCCATTAGTGCTCGGCTTGGAACACTTGAACAATAAGCGGTCCGTTGGTCTTGGCGGTTGAGCGAAAGCTCCCACAACTGTCACTAAAATAATAAAGAATAAGTGACTGTGACGAGCTCCTGCCACTTGCAATGTGTAGTGGTGGGTACTATCAGTGTAGTAATACACGGGCGGCTAGGAGGAGGTGCCTTTACCCCCAACAACCTCCCACTTAAAGGTGAATCTGCCCCAGTGAGAGAGAAAAAAGAAAATACAGTACAACATGTACACATGTACAATAGGATGAGGAAAAATATGTCATCTCATCCAATGCCCATCAATCTCCCGAGGAAGGCAAAGCACTTAGTAGTGAGGCTTTTTGTGAGAAAGTTTGCAGGATTTTGCTCAGTCGGAATCTTGACAAGGTCAACACACCTGTCCTCAATGACCTCGCGAATGAAGTGACACCTCACCTCAATATGTTTCATCTTCGCATGGAAAACTGGATTCTTGGCCAATTGAATGGCACTCATAGAATCTGAATGCAGTGTAGGCATATCATTTGTCATACCAAGGTCTACAATCAAACGGCCTAGCCAGATAGCCTCCTTGCAAGCCTCTATGGTTGCAATATACTCGGCCTCTATAGTAGAAAGAGCCATACACTTCTGCACCCTGGACATTCAAGAAATAGCCCCTCCAGCATAAATGAACACATAGCTAGAAGTGGACTTCCTACTATCTGCATGTCCTGCATAATCAGAGTCAGTGTACCCCACTGCTCCTGTATCCTGGCTGCCATAACAAAGACACATATCTGCTGTGCCCTCTTAGGTACCTCATGATACCCTTCACAACATCCCAATATTTCTTGCCAGGTGTAGCCATGTAACGTGCCACAACCCCAACTGCAAAAGCAATATCTGGATGGGTGGCTATCATGGCATACATAAGACTGCCCGTGGCTGATGCATAGGAAATCTTGGCTATCTCAGCCATGTGCTCATCTGTCTGCGGACAATAGGCATGTGAAACCTTTACATGAGAAGGTAATGGATAGCCAATAGGCTTAACATCCTGCATGTAGAAGCGCTCAAGGACTTTATGAATGTACTCCCTCTGTGATGACAGATAGAGTAGTCCCTTAGATCGATCGTACGTAATGCGCATACCAAGTATATGAGAGGCCTGTCCCAGATCTTTCATCTCAAAGCTTTTCTTGAGCTGAGCCTTAAGAGAATCTAGCTCCTCATGAGCTGTCCCTGCTAAAAGCATGTCATCCACACAGAGTACCAAAATCAGTAAAGAACTGTCACGGGCTTTTTTCGTGTACAAGCACGGATCCATAGCAATGTGGTTGTAGCCCTGTGAGACTGCATGAATTCATCAAACTTATGGTACCATTCCCTAGGTGCCTGCTTTAAGCCATATAGACTCTTCTTTAGCTTGCACACTAGGTGTTCCTTGCCAGGGTCTGCAAAGCCCTTAGGCTGCTCCATGTAAATCTCATCATGCAAGTCTCTATGTAGAAAAGCCATCTTGACATCCATCTGGTACAAGTCCAGGTCAAGCTGTGCAACCAAGGCCAAGACTAAGAAAAGGGTGGTCATCTTGACCACCACAGGAGAAAAGACCTAATCAAAGTAGACACCATGCTTATGCTTAAAACCCTTAGCAACGAATCAAGCCTGGTATGCTAGCTTGGGGTGTCAGGGGTACTTTTCAGCTTGTATACTGACTTGCATGGCAAAGCCTTCTTACCTTGAGGCAAGGAAACCAAATCCCAAGTCTTATTCTTATGTAATGAGTCAAGCTCAGATTGCATAGCCCTCTCCCAAGAGTGACAATCACCCCTGCGCATAGCCTCATCATAAGTAAGAGGCTCTCCTGCATTTGTAACCAGTACATAATCCATAGAGGGCGCAAAACGGTCAAGAGGTCATCTATCTCTAGTAGAATGTCTCAATTCAAGCTCTGCTGCCTGACCAACATCCTATCTAACATTAGCACATCTAGCATCTGGGCCATGAGCATTAGGTGATGCTGCGCGCTGTCTACCTGGCCGTGGAGTGGGCTGAACGGGAGCAGGTGGCTCCTCTTGAAAGATAACTCTGCGTACCTCAACCACTTTCTCAGGTTGCATATGCATTTTGTCCTCATGAAAGATGACATCATGGCTGCGGATTACTTTTCGCGCTTGCGGATCCCATAGATGGTAACCCATCTCTCTTGCATCTCCATAGCCAATGAAAATGTATTTGACACTTTTAGGATCCAGCTTATTACGTTTGTTCTTGGGCACATGGCAGAATGTCTCACATCCAAAGATATGCAAATGATCATAAGAGGGGGGCTTGCCCACCCATACCTCCTCTACAACTTGAAAGTCAATGCCACTGCTAGGTGACCTGTTAATGAGATGCACTGTAGTAGTAACTGCCTCAGTCCAAAAGTGCTGCGGTAAGCCAGCCTGGCTAAACATGCTATGGACCCTTTCTTGAATGGTCCTATTCATGCGTTCAGCCATACCATTCTGGGAGGGGTGTAAGGGGTGGTCAACTGACACTTGATACCCCGCTCATCACAAAACTGCTCAAAAGCACGTGATACATACTCACCCCCATTATCTGACCTTAGGCATTTTAGCCTTTTCCCAGATTGGTTCTCTGCCAATGCAAGCCAACGCTGAAATGTGTCTAAGACATCGGATTTTCTCTTTATGGGATAAGCCCAAACCTTACGTGAGTAATCATCTATGAAAGTAACAAAGTACTTTGCCCCACCAAGTGACTGACAGGGCATGGACCCACATACGTCTGAGTGCACAAGAGCCAAGGGCTCACCCATGCATTTCTTACCAGACTTTTTATGTGTATTTGTAGTCTGCCTGCCATACAAACAATGATCACAAGAATCAAAATGCGAAGAGTCAAAAGGCGGAAGATATTGCAAAGCACGGAGCATTTTCATTCCTTTAAGAGACATATGCCCCAAACGAGCATGCCAATGGGATACATGGGGAATAGAACCCACAAAAAAAACATGATCCAATGTAGCTCCAGATACAAGCAAGGGATAGAGGCTGCCAGACTTGGCACCTCTTGCAAGTACAAGCCTTCCACGAGTAATCTTCCATGTAGAGTCTCCAAAAGACACAAAATACTTTGCATCATCAAGATGTCCAGCTGACGTAAGGCTACGAGTCAATGCAGGTACATGGCATACATCATGCAAAACAAAAGAACTGCCAGAAGGAAATTGTAGCCTAACATCTCCAATGCCCATAATGTCAAGAGACCTGTCATCACCAAGGCGCATAGAACCAGACATAGTACGATAGGTATGAAACCAATCTCTACAAGGTGTCACATGAAATGACACAACCGAATCCAAGAGCTAGTACTGCGCATACAAAGAATGTATCTCAGAAGTCGGTAAGGCATTGCATGAAGAAGTTGCAAGTATGTAATCATCATTTGAATCAGGGGCCTGCATGACATTAACCTCTTCTATCTTCACACTGGACTTTGCAGGTACAATACTGCGCTCAGAAGACTTTTCCTACACTTTCCATTTTTCCTTTTCCTTGTGCTTATCATCGCGTATTTTATGGCACTGCGGCCTAATATGTCCTGCTTTCCCACAATAATGATAGCTAAGATTAGACTTCCGTCCACGGGACTTACTGCGACCACGTGACTTGGACCTTGACTTTTGAGAGTCCCTGCCCTTATGATCATTATCATGCCTACCATGTCTGCCACCTCTAACGGTTAATGCATGTGAAGAGCGGGAAGCATCATTATTTCTCTTGTTGATTTTCTCAGTCAATAAAGCACTCTCAACATCTTTGATTTTTAGCCCATCAAGCTTGTTCATGCATATGGCAGTACAGAAGACATCCCATGATTCAGGCAAAGTGCCAAGCAGAAACAACGGGTGCAAGTTGTCTGAACTCAATACCTTGTGACAACAGATTCTTCATGATAGCATGAAACTGACTGAAATGAGATGAAAGGGAGGTCCCCTCCTTCATGCGAAGGTCCATTAACTGCTTCAACCAATCATCTGTGACATAGGACTCTGCTACACATAAAGCTCGTGAATCTTCTCCCATAAATCCCATGCACTCTGATTCTCATCTTCAACAACATTATGATGGACCTCTTCTGAGAGTAACAAAATAATGGTAGACTTGCATAGCTCATCAACTTCCATCCAAACATCATCATCCATATCCTCAAGTTTAACACCTTTGAAACACAAGGGTTTAATCTGCAACTTCTACACCAAAACCTGCCATATTTGGAACTTTCAATAACCATAGTCGGTACCATCTAACTTGGCAATGTTAAAGAGAGCTGTGTCTTTCAGATGACCAACCATACTGTCCCAAATCAATGCAAAAAAGGCAAAATTGTAGGTTGCTGTAATTAGTAGAAAATGCACTAAAACCATTGTTAAAACTGGCTGAAAGAGTGGATTTTACCAAGAGAAGCACCTGTCCACCAAATAAGACCAAGATAACATCAAATAGTAAGCATTACCCTCAGAGAAGTGTTTAAAATCTGCAGATTTCAGCTTGCTATAATAAATGACAATAGTATGTAAAACTGTCCCAAAATGAAGCAATCACTGATACATATGTCACTACAATTGCCAGGTAGCAAGATACATCCAACAGTGAGTTTCCAAGGGCAAGAAGGTACCAAGAACTGTCAAACCAATAACCTGTCAGGCAAGAGATATCTCATAGGTCTAGAAGTCATGCATGTAATGGGTCTCGGGGTAAGAGAAGAGACCAAGCACAAGCACAACTGATAGAGCAAGAAGCTCAATACATAACCAACCAAGATGCATACAAAACTAACAAACCTGTGACAGAGATAGGTGCCTGTCTCAATAGGCGTATCAAATCATCCCACTGCAAACTAACTGTAGACATAAAGCTCTCAAGAGAGCAAATGCATGTAATTGTCCCACAAGCTCAAGCTACTCAGCTATAAATAAGACTCTATGTACATCCGAATATTCCAAGAGGCTCCCACTGGGAGTGAAGTCAGATGCAAAGAGAGCAAGCAACGCTCTAATACATCACATACATAGCATCAGACATGCCAAATCCCAGTAGGGTACATTCAAAGCATAAATCCCAAGCTATCTTAGACCCGTAAAGTATAAGCCTGAAAGCATGCAAAGAGCATGTAACTGACAACCAAATGTAATGTCCAATAGATCCAAAATTCTCAAATACATGTGAAGATGAATCTCCAAGTAATTTTCAAGCATGGGAAAACCAAGTGGCATCCATATCTGACCAAAGCATAAATGCAAGAAGCCTAAATGTCAAGTAGTGACAATAGGCATAGACCAGTCCAAAGCATGCCAACTGAAGCCAAATGCTAGTGAAGAACAACCAAGTCGGAGCTTAATACAAGCTCAAAAGCATTTCGGAACCAAAGACAAGCTCGATGTCGTACCTCGAAGGTCAATACTTCATTGCATATCCCAAAGACATAGCCCGATTAGCATAGGTATAAGCATACATTAGTAAAATGACTTCAGGCCACTGTATTACAGGAGATATTCATTGCTCTAAATTGAGTATTTGTAGGCCAAAATCATCATCAAAATGATGGCAAATCATTACCATTAGATCCACCAATAATAGGCATTCATTGCATAGGCATACATGCATGAACCGGTGTAGATAAGCTTCAATGTACCTGCCAAAAAAACCCAGTCACAGGTTGTAACCAGCAAGTCTACTATGTATTCTAGCAGAGGAGAGGTTCAATCCAAGGCTCCAAGCACACTAGCAATGCCAAGAATCAATAGGATCTTCCGAAGAGGGAATATGACCCACAAATGGTGTTTTAACCAAGGAGCAAAGCATTGAAGCTCAAGGACTTTGACCTGCAGATTGGTGCAATCAATGCAGGTATGGCAGGCTGTGTTGTTGCTCCACATGGCAAGGATGAAGGCCACAATAAGGTTCAATGGGGCCAATAATAGCCCAAGAAAAGGCTCATGTAGGCTCAATGAAGCCAAGTGAAGAGAGGAGCTTCAAACTTCAAATGAGAAGCTTGATAATAGCTACCCCTGCCCTGCCTAAACTGTAACCACCATAAACCCTGCAAAGAAAGAGTATATACCTCTGTGTGAATGCCCTGAGGTTGCCTCAACAGGCCGGGAGGAAGCTCGGGAAGTCGGGGAGTGATGGGAGCTCAAGCGAGTCGGCTATGGCTGCCGGGATGGAGACCCAATGCGAGTAGGGAGTCGATGGGAAGCTAGGAATGCCACAAGACAAGCTCAAGAGTTGGGAAGCCATGCTCTGATACCAGTTGAAAGGTGAGAAGGATCGAAGCTTGCACACGAGAGCTATGGCGGGAGAGCAAGAGCAAGAGCAAGAAAGAGAGAGACAAGAAATGGAAACTCCAACCACCACAATGTGTGGCTTGGCCTTCCTTTATTCAAACTGTCACTAAAAGAATAAAGAATAAGTGACTGTGATGGGCGTCTGCCACCTACACTGTGCAATGGCGGGTACTGTCAGTGTAGTAATACACATGCGGCTAGGCAAAGGTGCCTTTGCCCCCAACAACCCAATCACTCAAGATAAAGAAAAGGGCACTGACCCAGGAAAAGAGCTAGCAGAGATGAAGATGGAAATAAATAAACTACAGGAGATGACGAGATGACCAACTCACCCACACGTCCAATGCGTACATTGCGGTGGGAACCACCTCTGCTAGCCAAGTGTTTGAACCCTAGGTCATGTATTATGGTAGGTTCTGGCCATGACGCCATGCATTGTTGACTACCTTGGAGACTCCCATACCCACAGCCCTATGGTCAACCCTACCTTGTGAACAAGCCATTGAAATTATTGGGAAGGGAAGCCCCATTGGTCCTCACAATACCTAATAATGCTAATCTGACCATCCCTAGGATGGAGATAAACCCTACAGGCATCTGTAGACCATCGGGACTCTACCTAACCCATCCACTGAGAGACACTTCAATCCACTATGTGGAGGAGCCAAACGGTGATGAGCCTTATGTAAACCCTTATGTATAGTATGATGAAGAAGGAAACACAGTACTTATGGACTACCGACCAGTACTTATAATGGCATTAGGTAGAGGGAGAGGCCGAGGCCTAGGAGGGAAAACCCAAGATCCAATCGTCTATTGGACTTGTGGCCACCCAAGACACATTTCTTCGCGTTGCCTCAAGAGGGAGCAAGCAAATAGAGATAAGGCTGACCTAAGATGTGCTGAGTGTGGGATCACTCATCTCTTTGTCAATTGCCCTAATGAAAGCCATCCTCTAGTTCGGCAAATGAGCCATCAGTTCCATTGTGTTGTTCGGTGTCAAGATACTCGATGGGGAGGCACGTCTATCCCATTGCACTTCATGACATGCACATAGACAAAGCAGACCAATGTATCATTGCCAGGGCCTAGCAACCTTGACTCAACCTTAGTTGGAAAGAAGAGTCGAAGACAAAGGAGGAAAAGGCCAGATGCTAAAGTCACTCTCAAAACCAAAAGTGCCATAACACTTCGTGTTGGAAAGAAGGTCATTGACATAGAGGCAGAGACATTGGCTCCACAGATGGCTGAGAAGGGGAGTGCTAAGGTCAGGAGTACCCCAACCCAAAGTGCCAACTTGAAGCCATTCAGAAAGTGAAGGAGGCCCAAGAGCACCTAAAAGATGTTGAGCCCATACTAGAAGATGGGATCGATGATCTCTCCAGCATAAGCATGCTAGTATCTCCCCCATGACCATAATCAAGGGATGCACTGGCACCACGAGTAGTGCCGCCTAGACAAATCTGAGTGCTACAGGTCAGCAAATCAGTCAGAGCCATTGTCCAAGAACCTTAGAGTTAGGAGAGAGACAAGTGGCTAGCAACCTTCTTAATACGTTAGTGACCACCCCTATGACTCTATGCTTAGGTGACCTGCTTAGGCAGCATCCAATGCTATGGCAAGAGCTGAAATAGTGGGTCAAAGAATCAAATGAGCTAGTTGCCACTGACTTGCATGAGCATAATGTAGAAATACAAATATCGAGTCTAATGTTGCATTCCATGCCTAAATCCTTGCATGTCAATGCTTTTTGGGAAGGCACAAAAATACATGCAGTCCGAGGAGATGTCATAAGAAAGGGGATCATAGACACGGGGGTAGGAGTGAGTGTGCTAAGCCATGCAGTACTCCAATCTTGGGATAACCCACTAGTCGAGATTGCTAGGTTCAATATCACACTAGCTAATGGAATGAAGGTGAAACCATTCAGAGTGTTGAAAAATTGGCCAATGAAGGTCACAAGAATCCAATTCTCTATTGACTTTATTCTGAGTCAGAAGTTAATCTTAGATAGTGATCTTGAGATACCTCAATCTCCCAAGACTAGACGCACCAAGGGGAACCTACCCATCCACCTAAGACGCCGACGATTAAGGGAGAAATGACGGAAGCTACCTAAGGAAACACAGACAGAAGAGTAGCAAAAACTGCAAGACCTACCAAAGCAATTCATGAAATTCAAAAAAGGAGACAAGGTGGTAATTTTGCTGGGAGCTAAACGACAGGGGCAAGCAAGTGAGCCAATCAAGGGACCCGCCAAGAGGTCAATTTAGCTAGGAAAGGGGAGACACCACGACCTATCTTTATAGCCAATGACTTGACTGAGGAAGATGAAGCAAGTCTCATTACTCTCTTACGAGAGTATATATATGTCTTTGCTTGGTCCCTAGAAGAGCTCAAAGGGGTAGACCCAAGTGTGGTGACTCACAACATATCCATGACACCTGATGCAATGCCGGTCAAGCAGTGACCATATCCCATGAATCCAAAGCATGCCCACACCATCAATGAAGAAATTGACAAACTAATGAGAGTAGGATTCATCTACAAAATTGAACACATGGACTGGGTTTCGCCCATAGTCATTGTATTAAAGAAGAATGGAAAGATTAGAGTGTGTGTCAATTACAAGAAGGTAAACGCGCCAACAAAGAGATAACTATCCATTTTCGTACACTGAGCACATGCTCGAGAGAGTAGTTGGAAAAGAGGCATATAGTTTCATGGATGGCTTCTTTGGATACAATCAGGTGCAAGTGCATCCTAACAATAGGCATAAGACTGTGTTTACCACTGAATGGGGCATCTTTGCCTACATAGTCATGCCTTTTGGGTTGACTAACGCGCTAGCTACCTTCCAATGATTGATGTGCACTATATTCAAAGACATGCTTAGGAAGGAGCTAGAGGTCTTTGTGGATGACTTGTGTGTTCATTCTACTTGGAGGGAACACTTGGACAAACTTTGAGCGGTCTTTGAATGGTGTTGACTGTATCTCCTCTCATTGAACCCCTTGAAGTGCCAGTTTTGGGTGAAGCATGGATGCATCCTGGGACACCTGGTATCGAAGAATGGCATTGCCACAAATTTCTCAAAGATCAGGTTCATTGTTGCGACCTTCCATCCCCAACTGATTGCAAGGGCGTTCATTGCTTCTTAGGACATACAGGGTATTATTGACGGTTCGTGTTGAACTATGCATTGATTGTTAGACCTCTATACAAGTTGTTGATCATATTATTTCAATGGATTGAGGAATGCCAATGCGCATATGAGGAACTAAAAAAGGCTCTGACCATGACACCAATTCTACAAGCCCTAGATTGGACACTTACGTTCCATGTGCACATCGATGCTTCAAAATTCATTGTAGGAGCTATGTTATGCCAACCTGGTGAACACAACTTGGATTACCCACAGTGAGCTTTGCTAGCAGACAACTCATTGAGACTGAAATAAATTACTCAACAACAGAGAGAGAGGGCTTGGCCATGGTGTTTGCTGTAAAGAAAATTCAGCATTATCTTTTGGCTACGCCTTTTACCTTCTTTGTTGACAAGCCTTGTTGTATCTTGTTAACAAACCTTACGCTACAAGATGCATTGCTAGGTGGCTACTTCTACTTTTGGAGTTTGACTTCTCCGTGGTGGCGCATAAAGGAAAGCAACATTACATGGATGACCATATGTCTCGCATCCCCATAGGGGAATCCACTGGGCAAGCCATTATAGACAAATTGCCACATGCACATCTATTCGTCTTTTCTAGCGAAAGGGATTTTTTTAGAGCCGACATGATGTCTTATTGGGCAGATAACATAGTTCAAGTGCTTGAGCACAGACTACCAGAAGACCAATAGAAAAGGCCCCGATTTAGGTAGCTCATCCTGAAGATCCAACCCTATCAATTGATAGCGGGCCAACTCTACAGGTTAGGGCAAGACGGGTTACTGTACATATGCATAACATACTCACAGAGGCACATGATGAAATCACAGGAGGACACTTCAGCGAAGACATGACAGTCCACAAGGTGCTCCAGCCCCAGCTGTGGTGGCCTATTCTTTTCCGAGATGCAACATGATTTGTGAAGCATTGTGATGAGTGCCAACGGACTAAGGTCCCTACTATTCGTAAGGATCACATGGAGCTAACCCCAATTATTGCACGACAATCCTTCAAGAAATGGGGGATTGACTTCATTGGACCCATTAGTCTTGCAGCATAGTATTCACAAGCCAAATACATCATTGTTGCTACCGACTATTTGACGAAATGGGCAAAAGCATGAGCTACGAGAAAAAATGATGCTAGGACCACTGCCAAGTTCCTATGGGAGCAAGTGATCTCATGGTTTGGCTGCCCCATCGAACTAGTTAGCGACTAAGGCACACACTTCATCAACGAAGTGATAGCTCACCTCCTATCCTCCTTCCTAATCATTTATTGGAAATATTTGCCTTATTACCCTTAGGCAAACGGCCAAGCCGAATCCATAAATAACATGTTGGTAAACGTCTTGACCAAGGTCATCTTTGCTTTAGGCAATGATTTGGATAACAAGTTGATGGCGCTCTTGTGGGCCTACCACATGGCTTACAAGATGGTAGACCCCCTTTAGGTTGACCTATGGTACTGAGGTAATTCTACCCTTGGAGTTCTTCGTGCCTAGCCTTAGGATATCCCTTTAAGAGAGATGGGACGGGAAGGAGGCATGGACGGAACACGTAATTGAGCTTGAACACTTATCGAAAACCCGGCTTCTAGCCACCCATGTGCTAATATGCAAGAAGGCAAGACACAAATGCTAGTTTGACAAGCATATCAAGCAACGCAACTTGGTGAACATTGCAACTTAGTACTGTTGTACCTAGTCAAAGGACAAAAACAAAAAATGAAGTTTCGGGGGCCAGGTCCTTTCAGGGTTTGAACCATCAGCCAATCTGGCAACGTTGAACTAGAAACCCTAGAAAGTGAGGGCATAGGCTTCTTTAACGATAGCCACATAAAGAAGTACTTCCCTCCCACACACCCATTGCATGAGCCTCCAATGCTAGCATCCCCTGTCCAAGAACGAGTAGCCACTATCACTGAGATGGACGATGAGGATGAGGAAGCTATAGAACCAGCTTACCTAAGCATAATAGTCATTGCCAAGCACACATGCACCATCAATGCATTGATCGATGAGGGAGTTGACTTTAATGTCTTAACTTATGAACATTGGACCCAAATTGGCAAATCGCAGTTACATCCCACTAACGCTAAGCTCAACTCGTATGGAGGCCGATCACACACACTTTTGGAAAAGTGCAGGGTTGCAATTTCTATCGAGTCTAAAAGCATGCCGATGGTCTTCTATGTGTTGCCTAGCACTAAAGATGCAGGCACAGAATCACTGTTAGGACAAACATTTAAGAAGAGAGCTCATTGCCATGTTGACTATGAATCACAATGCATCCACCTAGCCATGGGCAACATCAACATAGTTATAGCTTTTAGCAAGGGCGGCATGACTCCTTTCCAGTCCGTGAAGCCACCGATAGAGACACCCACTGCCACATCTAAGGAGGGGGGTCATGACTCGTCACAACCCGCCAAGACTCAATGCCAATAACTCGTTGAACCCAACATTGAAGCCCATGAACCCCAGTTCAAATGGGTACCTAGACATCAAGGACCACCACCTAGAAGTAGACACCCATGCCCTCTCAAAGCTAAGGACCCACACTCAAAACCTAGGAGGCATACTAGAAGGTACTGATCTCAACCAATGGTCAAAAGTCATGATGGATCCCAAAGATCTTATTGCAAGCACAAGGCTACTATGAGGATAACAACCCTGTCTGGGTACCTAAAGCAAAGATGGCCAATGGCACTCCCCAAAAGCCACCCTCAGCCTTAACCACCCAAACAATCTTGGTAAGTTTGGTACTTAGGCCACAAGAGAATCAGGGTGCTAAGTCAATAGAACCTCCAAAGCCCAGAGCCACATGGCCAAAACAATTATATCACCCAAAATTGCAGCCTGCTACTCACAAACCGCCCAAACCTAGTCCCGCTAACACCCCTCAAATCTCAGAAGCAACTAGTAGTGTGACACCTGCAGCTACAACCAAACCCATCAAACACGAGGCCAAGTTACAACCTCAGGAGAAAACCAAATAGCAACCCATAGTTGCTAAACTCTCTATTATCGTCAAATCCCAACCACCTCGGCCTTAAACCCTCTTATGAGCGGCGATCAATTCTAACCTTGACCATGGACCTAGCTGAAAATACGGGGGACGACTTGTATGCTTGCTAAGATGATTGGACGCTACCTTCATGACATTGGATAAAAGCTACGATCAACTAGACTTAGGTCTCCTGGAAGATCCTATAGCAATGGAAGTACACACACTCCCTTGCTCTTGGGAATAGTCGAAATTTGTATTCGTAAAGGCTTCCGAAGCAACTGAGGAGTTAATTGCAACTGAGATGTCCAAAGACCAGGAGCTACATGTTGTGAGTAGGCTCGGACAAGGTACCATGCTACTCGATGTTGCAAAATATCTATTGTTATTGAGTAAGCTTCCACGAGTACTAGATGCATGTGCCACACTCCAGTATAATCCTAGGTTCTACAATTGGTCTTTATCTTCATGAAGCGACATGGATACATAAATTGTACATAAATGAACAATGTGTTTTCTGACTGTGAATAAATAATACCCAAGCAAGCACACACACAAGCAATGATAGTCAAGTGCAAAGAGAAAATTTTGGGTTTGAGAGGCTGAGCTCCTGGGGTCCTTCTCTCACCACACGTCTAGAAGTTGTGTGACCATTCCTACCTCTAGGCAAAGGGCAGATAGTCCTCATGACCACCATGGAAAGCCCTAACCAACACCTTTGAGGGTGTACATGGGGCACCGTCCCTTTTTACGGGCTCTCCCTTCACTTTCGATCTCCCCTTTCGGAAACGATTCGTGCCCCACTTCATCATAACCAGTCCATGCAATTTGGGGTGAGCAAAGATCCACTACTGGCTAGAATACACCCTCGCCATTGAAGCAGGATGAATATTATCATAGGGGGTAGTCCCTCTACAATGACTACTATGCGCTTGATGATCTACTGGTTATTCCCTGTCGTGTGAATAATTCCATCCTGCCTTAGGGCTTAACCCTTGGTTCACTTTTTGTAGGTTTCCTCACAGTAGTCGTCATGGAGCACCCAATGCAGTTGGCCTGCAAGGATGCTATCTACCGTCAGAGGGAGCATACGGCACAAGCTCCTCCGTCAGAGTACTATGTGCCTACCCTTAAGAGGTATGCACCAAAAAGAGGCCCTAAGCGACACCGCCCCGGATGCAAGCCAAAAACTTCCCAGGCTAGGAAAACAAAGGCTCAAGGGAATGCCCAAGGGGTGGCAACCCCGGCCGTGCAAACTTGCACTAGATGCTTAGGCACCGGGTGCTCAAAAGAGGAGATGGCAGCTAGAAAAAAGAGGGAATTTGATGAATTATTTAAAAGCATTCTTGAAACATCTGCGGCGGCGACCAGGGACTACACCATTCGAGTCCCAGTAGATATCTTCCCTGCCTGGCCTGATGGGAGCCCCTCACTGACACAGCTCTAGTCACCCGACCACCCGAACTCACCTCGCCTCATACAAATAGAATAGCCCCTATGTTGTATAAGCTGCTTAACAAAGGCCATCTTGCTATAATTTTTTGTCCTTAAGTGGTTAAAGGGGCAAACTCCCCCCAATTGTACAAACCTCCCTTACTACTAATACATGGCATGTCTTTAACAACAGCCGATGAGATGCATCGCAGTCAACACCATATGATTTAGATGAAGTGATATCTTTTTGCATTGCATCTATTAATCATAATTGACACATGTGATTTTCATATACTCTCACGAAGCGTCAACTGGATGCAGGACGACACATGTCTTCGTAACGAAAGTGTTTAGGGCCCAAGTCGCCACAAGACCACCAACCTCATAAGGAGCCATGACAGAAGCCTCACTGCCAAAAGTGAAAATCATCCTTGCCAATTTCCTACATCACATGACCCAAAGCAGGATCAGGGGGCCACTCTCTCTTTCTGGGTTAAACTCTACACTTGGCACTCACGGCAGCTGTTACCTCAATTGTACCAACATCGCACGGTACAAAGAAGTTTTGCAAAATCTCTAGTGTATCTCCCCATCCCAACAACTATTTCTCTAACAATGAGGCTAGTAACACAATCATTTTTGTAATATTCATTTTTCACAGCCTTTGGATCTCCACGTTTCTCAATCCAAATGAAAGACTGATAGCCTCAACGTACTGTAATGGTTGCAATCATTTTATCCACAAAACTAAAAACAAGAGAAAAAAAAGAGAGAGAAAAGAAAAGAAAAACAAAGAAAAAAAAGAAAAAGAAAAAAAGAAAAGAATCACCCATGATCACAACACAACACCCTGGGGTCCTCAAATTAGGTACATCCAATGACCTTGGTCGGCTGGCTCCGTCCCTAGTCCCCTAACCCTTTAACATCACCCACAATTGTTCAGGGCACATCAAGGGCAGGACATACCTAGGGAGCTCGTCTTGCCTATGGTTAGACCTGTCACCTTGAACCATATTTGCACAATTCTTTTTCGCACTCCATCTCAGTGCCATTGCAACATTGCAATCAACTGTGGTAAGCAAGGCATGGAAGACCATGGAAAGTACATTGTACTCTTCAACCACTACAAGTAGCCACCAGCTACCAAAGCTAAGGCATCAATGAGCTCAATTATACTGCATCGTGTTGTCAAAATCACAAATGATGTCTCAAGAAGCCTTCAAGTGTACTTCTTCTCAGCATTGAAAATTTTTCCCACCTCATCGAACCCTTGCTTCACCCACCCATTGCTACGAGGAACCAGACCATCGGCCTTCTAACTATGTAATATCTAAGTATGCACGTGCACTCACATAATATCTGCAGCACCACAATATATACACAATTTGGGTCCTCAAGTGCATGACAATACTCTCAGCCTGCTTAGAGTTTGACCTGTCTCCCAAACTAATCAAACTACATCTTGTGCACGATAATAAGACTAGCACTACCCCCAGGGAGAGAGCATATATGAGAGGTTTTTAATAGCAGGTATTGAAAGATCCACCGAAAGTGCTGTCAGCTCTTCATCAACACTCAACTTTGAATTCTTATCCTTCATCAACATGCACACCCACCAAAGAATTGTCACGTGTAGAATCCCCAAAGAACAACATCTGTGCTAGCCCTCAGTGCAATTCCCAATAAAGAACAATCCTATCACCAACTCCGACAACCCTACCACTAGCCAACCAGGCCAACAACATGCCCCCAATGACCTTCATCGCACCACCACCAAAACTCCTCCAAGGCAAACCACAGATGTCCCTTTTTCCCATGTCTTCGGTGCATGCCAAAGCCTGCTACCTATGACGATGAGTGCCATGGGACTAGCACTCATCTAGGAGGAGGGTAATGTTAACCCTCGAAACCCTCAAATGAATAAGGTAGAATAGCCAAAAAATCTAAAGCAGAAGACAAAGCCAAGGAAAAAGTGAAATAGAAGACGAAGGTGCGCCAAGAAGAATTTGGAAACATAAGAAGTGCAAAAAAGTCCTAAATCAAGGAGAAAGGCGCATGAGAAAAAGCGCAAGTCAATACTTTTGTAAAAAAGGCATAGGGCACATCATGATTTATTTTAAGAGTGCCGTGGGCTCTCACCCATGCAATTTGTAAAGGTAGATGGGCCATAGGAAGGAAGCTAGGAAGATAGGAGGACAATGGGAAAAAGGGCCTAGGCCACGACTGGCTATGTAAAAAAGGGGATAAGGGGATGACCGCCCAAAAGGGATTTAGGGTTTTGTATATAAAGTTGAAAAGTGAATGAGAAGCTCATTCTTGTGGGTGGCCAAAAGTGGCTCTCCTCTTCTTGTTCTTGTTCTTGTTCTTGTTCTTGCTTGTTTGAGCTTGTGCTTGAGAGAGGGAGTGTGAGAGTGTAAGAGTGTGAGGGAGTGAGCATGTGAGGGTGAGGGACCGGGAAGGAGAAGTTCTCTATATTCTCATCTCTTCTTCTCTTCTCTTCTCTTCTCTTCTCTTATCTTGCTCACGGCAATGGAGCTTGGAGCATGGAGCTTGAGGATGGAGCTTTCTTGAAGCTTGCACTTGGATCATGGAGCTACCGGAGTGCTCGGGAGAGGATTGGAGGTAAACTCACTACACCCATAGAGATGGATGGCGCATCGGCTATGTGAAAGGTAGTCATTAGTGCTCGGCTTGGAACGCTTGAAGCAATAAGTGGTCCGTGGGTCTCAACGGTTGATCGCCTCTACAGCATTGCCCTACATGAATCACATGCTTGAGAGAGTAGCAGTGAAAAAAGAAGCCTATAGTTTCTTGGATGGCTTCTTAGGCTATAGCCAAGTTTAGGTGTACCCTGATGATAGACATAAGATAGAATTTGCCATGGAATAGGGCGTAATTGCTTGTATAGTCATGCCATTTGGGCTAACTAATGCACCTGCCACCTTCCATTGTCTAATGTGTGCCATCTTCAAGGACATGCTTAGGCAAGAACTAGAGGTATTTGTTGACAACATGTGCATACACTCTAGTTGGGCGGAATACCTAGATAAGCTTTGCACAGTATTTGAATGGTGTAGATTGTATAGTCTCTCTTTAAACCCCTTAAAGTGCCACATCTAGGTGAAACATAGATGTATCCTAGGGCATGTGGTGTCCAAGAATGGCATTGTCACTGACTTCTCCAAAATCAGGGTTATTGTCAACTTGCCATCACTAACAAATTATAAGGGAGTTCAGTGCTTCCTGGGACACACATGGTACTATTAGTGCTTCATCTTGAATTATGCATTGATTGCTAGACCACTTTACAAGTTGTTGATTGTATTTGAGTGGACCGAGGAGTGCCAATGCGCTTATGAGGAACTAAAAGGCTCTTACTGCCATACCCCCAGATTGGAGTATAACATTTTATGTGCACCTTGATGCGTCAAATTTTTTCGTGGGAGCTATTTTGTGCTAGCCTAGTGCGCACAATCTTGACTATCTAGTGAGAGAGTCGAGTAGTTCAGTAAATGTATGCCCTCTATATCACATGCATTCAAGATATATTTATAAATATCCCTATCTGTGAAATTTTCCTTGATAAAACATATCCCTTTTCTATTCATACTGTAAGTAACCCCTTTATATAAGACCCTTCTATATGGTAAAAAATGTGTAAAAATGATAATTTAAAAATCTCTTATGTTGAACCCATGTGATACATATATATATTTATGACAAACCTCCTCAGAGGTTAGCTTTGCTAGTGGAAAAATCACGGATATAGAGATGAACTACTCCATGATGGAGAGCGAAGGCCTATCCATGGTATTTATTGTAAAGAAGTTTCAGCATTATCTTTTGGCTATGCCTTTCACCTTCTTTATGGACCATCAAGCTTTGCTTTATCTTGTAAATAACACCATGCTCTACAGGATAGCTCGATGGCTGCTTCTACTTGCATATCCATTGGAGAAGCCACTGGACAAGGAATTGTAGACGACTTACCCAATGCGCACCTATTTAGTATGTCCAATGAAAAAGACTTGTTCAAGGTAGACTTAATGCCATATTGGTAGGCAGATGACATAGTCTAGATCTTAGAGCACACATTACCTAAGAGACCTATCAAAAAGTCCAGGCTAAAGCACCTTATTCATAATATTTAGCTCTATAAGTTAATTACCAACCAACTCTATGGATTGGGGTAGGATGGCTTATTGCGAAGATGTGTGTGTGAGCACGAAATGCTTGATGTGTTGACTGAAGCCCATGTTGAAATCACTAGGGGGCACTCCAGTGGAGACACCACGGCCCACTAGGTGCTACAATCTTAACTGTGGTGGCCCACCCTATTTCACGATGCCACCAAATTTGTAAAGCATTGTGACAAGTGCCAAAGGACCAAGGTCCCTACTCGTAAAGATAAGATGGAGTTGACCCCGATCATAGCATGACAACCCTTTGAAAAATGGGGAATCAATTTTATTAGGCCAATCAGTCCCAGGGTACAGTACTCCCAAGCCAAGTATATAGTAGGAGCCACTGACTATCTCACAAAATGGGCTGAAGCTCTTGAGCCACCAAGAAGAACGACACTAGGACTATGGCTAAGTTCCTTTGGGAGTAGGTGATCCACGATTTGGCTGCCCCATCAAGCTAGTAAGCAATCAAGGCATGCACTTCATTAATGAAGTGATTGCTCATTTGCTATCCACATTCCTGATCATTTACTATCCTCATGCCAACGGTCAGGCAGAATCCACAAACAAAATCCCAGTGAATGTCTTGACTAAATTTGTCTCTGCCTCGCGCAACAATTGGGATAGCAATCTCATGGCAACACTATGTATGGGCATATAGGATAACCTATAAGATAGCAATGGGGGAAACACCCTTCAAATTGAACTATGGGACTAAAGTGATCCTACCAGTAGAGTTTTTTGTTCCAAGCCTGAGAGTAGTAATACAAGCAAGATGGGATGGAAATGAGGTATGGATAGAATGCCTAATAGAACTAGAACATCTTTTTGAGACTTGACTCTTAGCTAACCATGCATTAATCTTTGAAAAAGCATGATGCAAGAGCTGATTTGACAAGTATGTCAAACAACGTGACTTTGAGCAAGGCGACCTTGTGTTGCTATAGTTTGTGAAGGGCCATTAAAAAAAAATGAAATTTAGAGGATTAGGTCCCTTCAAAGTCCACGACATTAGTTGAATTGGCAATACGGAGCTTGAGACCTTAAAGGGTGAGGGTATAGGCTTCTTCAATGGTAGTTGCCTCAAGAAGTACTACACTCCAACCCATCCTTTGCATGAGCCACCAATGTTGCAAATCCTTGTAAATGTAAGAGTGGCTACTATCACAAAGATTGGGAACATGGATGAGGAAGCAGTGGCACTTGCTCACTTGAAAATAATAGTCATTGCTCAAAAAATATACGCTTTTGATGTGCTCATTGATGAGGGAGCTGACTTTAACATCCTTACCCATGAGCATTGGTCTCTCATTGGTCAACCCCAAATGCAGCCCATGAATGCTAAGCTCAACCCCCATATGGGGGGCAGTCCTACCTAGTGTTGGGAAAGTGCAAAGTAGCGGTCTCCATTGAGACTGGAAGCCTCCCTAAGATCTTCTATGTGCTATCTAACACTAAGGCCACTCGTAGGGAATTAGTGCTAGGGTCACACATTCAAGAAGCAAGCCCATTGCAATGTTGACTATGGCTTGTAGCACATTCACCTTGCTATTGGCAATGTTCGCATAGTGACAGCTTTCGGCAAGGGCACTGTGGCTCCATCTAAGCCCGCTAAGCCATCGATAGGGAACCTAGTGCAAAGTCTAAGGAGGGGGGTCGTGACTCGCCCCACCCCACCATGACAAATCGACCGCCACCCAAAGGAGACATGACCCAAACCACTAAGCCATAGTTCAAATGGGTACCTAAATGACAACCACGGCCATTGAAAACCCAACCTGCATAATGTGATAAATCAGAGTTGCAGCATTGGACTGTGTGCACAAGAGGAAGGAGAGAGCTCAAAGTACAAGAAAAACATCTTGTTTACTAAGTTGCTTACAAGTACAACTTAGGTACACTCTCCCACTTTTGATAGTGACCCATAGGTTGTTTATATAGCCTCTGCCAAGCTAGGGTTAGGGTTTCCCCTGCCCCTAAGGCTATTCACACCCATTTTCCCTTATGCACCCTTGCTTACAGTGGGTTCCTATGCCTATCTTCTAACACCCCCCCTCAATGCCAGGGTGGCATTGGATTACAAGGCATGTAAGATATCCCCCCTCCTTTAAACAGCCGGGATGCCTTTATAAACCAGGCTACAAGAGTGTTTTTAGGTGGATGGTTTAAAGACTCAAAAAAGTCGATCTTCAGATGAATTGGAGGCATAATTGGCCACCAGTTCTTTGGGTACATTAGGAGTGTTGGGGCATTTACTAGTGATATGCCCTGTCTTCTTGCATTTGTTACATTTCATTTTCTTGGGATACTTCTTCCAATAGTTGTTTACAAGTTGCCCTTTTTTCTTACAGAAAGAACATCTAGTGAGAGCTGTATGGACCAATACTTGATCACGAGAAGTTGAAGATGCCTGACTGTTGCTGCTTTCTTTGTGGTTCCTCTTTTCTTCATCCAAACAGGAGTGGATGGTACTTGCTAATGTAGGATTTGGAATGTTGGTAAGAGTGGTTACAAGAGTAGGAAACATCTATTTTACAGATTTTAGGAGAATAGCTATAGCATCTTCTTCATGTATTGGAGCTTGTACTGAGGCAAGTTGTGCCATAAGTCCCTTCATGTGAGAGATGAATTTTCCCAAGTCTTCTCTTGATCGATATTTCAAGCTAAAGAATTCAATTTTAAGGAAGATTTAAGCATTTTTACCAGTGGCTCCATAGAGCTTTTCAAGCTCATCCCATTTTTCTTTAGCAGTATTTAGTTGATCAACATGATGAATCAATGACTCATCTAAGTGTAACATAGTGATTGCCTGGGCACGTTGGTCATCCTCTATATCAACTAGATTTACAGAGTTAACAGCTCTAGTGCCTTGAATGAGAGGCCAATACCCTCTCTCCATCATTTTATACTTGATAAGTACCTGCCATAGGTGGAAATCTTTGCCATCAAATTTTCGAATTTGAGGATGGACATCAGCATATGTTGTGGCCATTGTTGGGAAGGTCTTACCACTTGTTAGAACGAGGGTAGTGTCTGGTCCCTTACAAGTTTGCCACTAAATGCGGAAGTAATTCAAAGTTGTAATGAGGAGAAGGGTTGAAAATCATACATATGTAATATTTTAAAATATGACTTTGGTGGTTCTTTCTTAGGGGCAAGCTTCTTCTGAGGTTTAATGGCCTTTTTAGGCTTCAATGAATTGAACCTAGAGTGGACTTTGGGCTCCTCTTTGCGGTATGGTTCAGTGGATGACCCTTGTGTAGGACAAGGACGGTCTATGATTTCAATGCTTTTTGCTAATGATTCTGAGGAGAGTACAATGACACTCATCCCTCTTTGGAGTTGCTTTTGACTTGAGCTTGGGCTTTGCACTCTTGTGAGCATACATACACCTACTGGTGTCAGGTCTTGCCAGTGTTATGTATACTTTGCCCTATTGTCCAAGGGGTATGCCTACTCACTGACGAATACTTTGGTGACATGTTTGGGTGTTTGATCAAGGTCTTGATGATTGTTTGGTGCTGATTTATGCCCGTTTATGGTTGGTCATGTCTTGGCTGTCATTTCTTGACTTTATGCAGTGATTTAGTCAGCAATTGCCTCTCATAGTACCCTGATGTCATTTATTACAACAAGTATATAACTCCGAACTGACATGGATTTTTCATGCTGAAATATTTTGAAATGATATACTTTCACTAGTACTTGATGGGCAGCAGCTTTGGTTACACTTTTCTCGCCATTTTATATATTGAAGAAGAAATCACTCAAGATATGCAACACACTTCTTTTGTATGATGGTCTATGTGTTTATACTTGTACACATAGCCTTACAACTTTATGCAGGGTACTTGGTTGTTTTATTTTCCTGATGAAAAGCATTCAGATTATATAAGTATTAGCAGCAATGATGATTAGGCAATGTGCCTTAGTGCTTACAAGCACTCATCTGTAGCTCATGTTGCTAGAGATGATAAATTTCAGTCTTGATGATGACCCTTCGAGTAGAGAAACCACTAAAATTAAGTTCCTAGGTTCATAACTCACTATGGAAGAGTTAACTCAGTGATTAAAATCACTATTGATGACCAAACATTGAATTTTTTTGAAAATGGATAAGCTTGAAGCTCCTGGCTATGGCTGCCAGAGACCCATAGTTAGGGTTTTGATCATTGCAGGCTGTAGGAGATGAATTCGGACAAACCCTCTTAGGTGAGTATAGTCTTCTATAGGGGTTACAAAGCCCTAAGGCAGCCACCATTATTGCGCCCTGTACTAGACATGCTTCATCTTGAATCAGGTCACCTGTGAAAACTGTGCAAGATCTGCGATTTGTGCAACGTCGTCCACCACGTCGACTAATCTCAACCTTTATTGTTCCAAGCTGAGTCGACCTGAGTTGTTGAAGAGTTCCTTAGAAGGAACCATGAGTTGAAACCTCTTCCTTCATTCTCCCCGAGTCCTCCATTAGAGGTGGGTCTAGTTTGGCTATGGAGGGAAGAGGTAAAAGATAAAGATGATGGACAATCTTGTGCACTTAGTGAGGCTGAGGGTATAGGAAGCTGAGGGGATCAGAGGAGGCTCCGATACCATGTGATAAATCAAATTTGCAGCATTGGAATGTGTGCATAAGAGGAATGAGAGAGCTCAAAGTACAAGAAAACCATCTTGTTTACTAAGTTGCTTACAAGTACAAATTGGTTACACTCTCCCACTTTTGATAGTGACCCATAGGCTATTTATATAGCATCTACCAAGCTAGGGTTAGGGTTTCCCCTGCTCCTAAGGCTATTCACACCCATCTTCCCTTATGCACCCTTGCTTACAGTGAGTTCCTATGCCTATCTTCTAACACATAAACCCATATTTTGCAAATGTCATGCCTTAAGCTAGAGACAGAGTCGACAGGTATAGAACCAAACAAACGACAAAGCTGCGATGGGTGCCTAGAGCCTTGTTGCATGCGTAAGGCTATTATGAAGGCAACAACTAGATTTGGTAGCCTAAGATCATGATTAGCATGCCTCTTAGCTGCTAACTCCTAGCCTATCTCTAGAACCTTCTAACTCGCCTAGAACTGCCAAGCTACCTAAACTAAAAGCCACCAAATCCATAGAGCCTCAATAGGCTTACCGACAAAAATAATAGATTATTGCCCTAAACTAATGCAGAACGACACTCCCCATGTCCTTGATGTTCCACAAATAGAAAGCAGTGCAACCTTGAAGCCCCAAGAAAAGCCCCTCACACCAGTTGTTGTTGATGAGTGCTCTACTTACCAATCAATGCACCAGGCACCAATTGCAGAGTTATCTAGCCTAGTCAAAACCCAACCTCCTGTAGGCCTTAGACCCTTTTATGAGCATCGATTTATTCTCACTTTAGCCTTGGATTTAGCCAAAAACTTGGGGGATGGCTTGGTCACTTGCATTAGACATTTGGATGCCACCTTTACTATGCTTGCTAAACACTACGAGTGGTTTGGACTTAGGTCTCCTATGAGAACCTTTATCAACTAATGTATACATGCTGCCATGCACTGGGCAAGAATTTGAATTCCTATTCATTAAAGTCCCCATGGTAGAGCTGAGGAGCTGATTAGCAATGAGATTTCTCGCAACCAAGCTTGTACACAGAGGCTAATCACCTCCTATAGCAAGTCACCTCCTATAGCAAGAGTAAAATCTCTGTCACAAGCTAAGAGCTAGAAGAATTTAAAAGCCTAGCCCATCAATGACTCTTTTTTTCTATGTAAATGGTATCCTCTCCATTTCCAATGGGAATAAGAGGGCTTTCCAAGGATGAAAAATGTTGAGCAGAGACATGCCATAAAAACCTTTGAGTATGGCCCCACTTATGTAGCTTCTACCTCCTTTAGAATATTGGCCATCACTCACAATCAACCCTTAGAAGATCATGACATGGCCCATCCCTATTTAGATTGAATCCTTACCAAGGAAGAGCTATACATTGCAAGTAGGATCAACTCCAGTGACTTTCTAACTGATGTCTTGACCTACATCACCCACATAGGCATTCAACCTCACAACATGGAATCACATGCTCATATCAAATATAACCCACACTTTTACACTTGGCTCATGAAAAAATGAAGCATTGGAACATGGCTTAATGCCCTTAACCCTTCATCTCCCTATCCTATGAAGGATTCACATCATTCTGGGGGGGGGGGGGGGGGGAGGGGGTAAGGTGGAAAAGAAGACATGTCTAAAAAGCTCAACTGAATTTTAAAAGCTAAAAAGACAAATGAAGGTCAATTATGATCAATGAAAAATTTAGGAATTCTTGTTGGAATGTGTGGACTGCTTGAAGCAAAAGTTTTCGTGCTAGACTTAAGCATTTTACTTTCCATAGCTTGCATTCATTATCTACTTATCCTATCAAGAGTTGTCTCAAGAAAACTAAATGGTGAGTTGTGGTGTCATGACAAGAATCTGACATGGCAAGCCAAGACAAAGATAGCAAACTTCCGTTTATGGAAGAAGAGTAGGTGAAGTACGGCCTAATTTCTTGGCTCTCATTCTCTCCCATTAAGCCTCTTGTTGAATCCTATCCACTTGTTTGAGAGGATGCATGAGTCCAAATAGGTAATAGGAACCCCAAACATTGGATGCATGCTGAATATTAATCTCAGTCATTCCCATTTGATCTTATGGAGTTGGAATGAATTTTATTCATGCTGAAGCTTCATTGAGATTATATTTTTGCTTACCCATAACCCGTTTGGCTTCTTGTGAATGGGCTGAGCCAAGAATTGATTAAGAAATCCATTGTATAAGGGTGAGTAGGCAGTGAGTCACTGCTTGCCGGTAAGCTCTCTATCCCTGTTCCCAATTCCAATTCCATGCACTTCATGAAAAGCCCAAATTTTCCGTTCCTAAAATGTATCTCATGCTGGGTATTTAATTAATAAATGTCTGCCATGTATATTTCGGGTGAGGAAAAGCCCGATGCTAGGCGAGGTGGCAAGACAAAAGAGGGGTGACCCCCCCTTGCTATCAAAGACCTTGAAGGGGTGCACAACCCGGCCCGGGGGGAACTTTGCCCACCTCCTGGTGATCCGGAGCCCAAAACTCATTTGCAGGTGCAGGTACTTATTGGGAATTTTAGAAATCGACTTGGAATGACGGAATTTTGATGACTATGGCATGACACACTCTTGTGTGCATGGGATGTATGGATGTACCTCATTTTGATGACTATGGCATGACACACTCTTGTGTGCATGGGATGTATGGATGTACCTCATTTTGATGACTATGGCATGACACACTCTTGTGTGCATGGGATGTATGGATGTACCTCAGCAAATGTATCCTTAGATACACATGCAGCTATGTATGTAGTGATGTATGGGAATGCATTGCCTTACTTGGGTTGAAGATGGATGTATGTATCATTGGATACACCTATGCAGTCATATATGCAGTAATGGCAGTGATTATGCATGTATGAAAGTCTATCTTGTTGATATGGTCATGTGAATGCTTATTCTTGTGCTTAGTAATGCTGAAGTGATGCTAAACATGCTAAGGGATGGTCAACTGATGCATGATGCTAAGCAAATAGTGAATCCCATAGTACAATAGAAGGAGAACCCAATTTCAACCCTCTTATGACTGTTTCAGGGTGCTGGAGAAATTGCTTGCATTTGCAGAGGTGTTGCCACTCACAAGAATTGAGGTGCTGACCTTGGAGAGTACCTTCAAGCCTTGCCAAGAACCCCGCTCAGTTTTGGATACCCACTTGGAGCATACCAAATACCTACAGCCCAAAAAAACAGGCCTTTCCTAGGTGTGGACAGGGTGCTGGACTGCACAGAATAGTCCCACATTTCTGATTACAGAAATTTTTGTATAAAACCTAGGAATACATGCCTATGATCATCTCGAAGAGGCATTGCTGCCTCCGTTTTGAACAAAAAAGTAAGTCAATTGGAGTTGTCTAGCTCTAGTTATAGCCAAAACAGTAACACGTGGTCTCACAGGACTGCACCTAACATGGCGGGTAACAGGGGGAAAAACAAAGCAAATGAATATTTTTAGCAACAGATAAGGGATGCGCACACCCCGAGGGATGACACCAACTTTGAGTTTGAAGAGGAAGACCTCTCTCACTCCATGGGAAGTCTTAGTGCACTCAATCATACCCTCAGTTCACACGAGACTAGACATGCGGAGAGGCATAGGGAAGTAATGGAAGGTCAAGCTCAAATGGTGACGGAGATGCGCCAAATGACCTCTACCATGGAAGCACTTGCAGCCAAGCTCTCAATGTGGATGGAGTCCCAAATGAAAGGAAAGGAAAAAGAGGATAGACCAAGCATGCAAGCTAAAAGAGTGACCGTCCCATCCGTGAATGCAGCCTATGCAAGTACCCAAGGTATTTTGGGAAGAATGGGCATTCCCAACATCA
Organism: Lygodium microphyllum; assembly: GCF_053477565.2. Classification (NCBI taxonomy): domain Eukaryota; kingdom Viridiplantae; phylum Streptophyta; class Polypodiopsida; order Schizaeales; family Lygodiaceae; genus Lygodium; species Lygodium microphyllum. The sequence goes on from NC_141150.1 coordinate 23,295,700, forward strand.
TCTTTGAGCAAGGAGAGCCCTCACAAAGGCATGAGGATCCCACAAACAATGGGATAAGAAGTAACTCTCAGCCACCACCCGTGCCCATGCCACCTATGCGTGCTCAGCCATCTTTTGGAAGGAATCACTTAAACAATGGGTCATTTCTTGGCAGCCCAATGGATCAGCCCCACTTTGGGTATATGGGACAACCATGAAAGGGAGTTGAGAGACAAGATCATTTTCTCAAAGCTCAATGGCTAGTCGTCCTCCCCAGCTGAATTAGAAGAATGGTTCTCGAATCTTGAAGACTACTTTGACATAATGCCAAGAAATGATGATCAAAAGATACACTTTGCCATGATACACTTAGAGGGCTTTGCCCACACGTGGTGGCAGTACATAAAGAGGGAAAATCAACAGCTTGTTGACACTTGGAATGCATTCAAAGCCCTTATGATTCAAGTCTTCGTATCTTTGGTTGAGAAGGAGAAGCTTGCAAGGAAATGGTATGGTTTAGAGCAATGTGGGATGATGGTGCATGACTATACGAATCAATTCCTCAATCTCGCAATGTATGTTGAGTCCATTAGTGACGATGCAATGCTTCATAGGTACATTTATGGTTTGGATCCCCAACTCTCGGTTGATATTTCAGCCCAAAGCCCATCAGATTTGTTCAAAGCTATTGAGTTGGCAGAGAGGTACTCTCGTAAGTACTGCCGAGATGCTTCATTTCAGCATGGACAGCAAAGAGGGGTGCCTCAGCCACTATTTGGCCAGCAAAGAGGACCTATGCACTCACATTTTGGGCAGCAAAGAAGTGCGATAAGACCCGGTAGTTTGGGGGAGGTTATGATGGTGGAAATATGCCATTCAGCACCCCGAAGATCCCCACATACCCCACCTTTAATGCCTCTAGGCAAAATAGTAATTTCAGGACTGCAAACCAAGGTAGAGCTAAAAATAGACAAGGGGACAACAGGGGTAAAAATGCTTCAGCTGTTGGTGGTCAACGCTCTATCCCAATGGACCTCTACAAAGAGAGGAAAGAAAAATGACTTTTCTTTAAATGCGGGGAAAAGTATACAGCCGAGCATGCATCTAAATGTGCTTATAGGAATGCAAAAGCAAGGGTACATAGCATGTTAGTCTTTGATGAATCTTATGAGGATCATGAGGATGCATGTGTCTTTGTAATCACGGCCGAAAATGATGAGGTTGAAGAGGAATGTGGGCAAGAAGAATTCTTTGACCTGACTGACACCTTCCCACTTGACCCCGGCAGTCATGTAGATGTAAATATGGGTGATAAGAATGATTCACATGCTACTGCCACTATTTGTACTATCTCCCTGGATGCTTGGACAGGATCTAAGAGCCCCAACACTCTTCGTCTTCAAGGCAAGATTCACGGGAAAGATGTATTCTGGTAGATAGTGGTAGCACACACAGTTTCATAAATAGAGCAGTCATAGATACGCTGAAATGTTTTGTCTCTGATTTACAGCAACCAATGAGGGTGCAAGTGGCCAATGGGAGTGAGGAAATTAGTACTCATGTATGCTCAGCTATACCTATTAAGCTTGCTGAAAATTATGAGCAGAAAGTGGATTTGATCGCACTCAATATGGGGCCGATAGACATTGTGTTGGGCTGCGATTGGCTAAAAACTTTGGGCACCATTTCCATGGATTTTTCATTACTGTGCATGAAATTTTTCAGGGTTGGACAGCTTGTTCACTTGTAGGGAATTAAAAACAGTAGTGAACTTCAGCTTATTACAGCCAAACAGCTCAAGAAAGAGTTCAAGAAATGCTCCCAGATTTTCGTGCTGTAATTAAACAAGGAAAATGTAGATCAATCTCAAAAAATGCATAATAATTCAGCCCTTAAGGCTCTACTTACGGAGTATGGTGACTTGTTTGAGTTACCTATAGCATTACCTCCCAAGAGAGCGGTTGATCATCCCATTGATTTGGAGCCCCATTCCAAGCCGGTCAATAAACCCCCTTACAGGTTGTCCAAATGTGAAAGAGAAGAAGTGGCCAAGTAGGTCAAAGAATTAGTAGATATGGGATTCATTGAGCCTAGATCATCCCCTTTTGCATCACCGGTCTTGCTGGTAAAAAAGAAAGATGACACTTTTAGGATGTGCATTGATTACAGAGATCTGAATAAGATCACTATCAAGAATAGATACCCTATTCCTAGGGTGGACGTCCTGTTAGATGAGTTGAAGGGAGCTAAGTATTTCACAAAGATTGATTTGAGATCCAGCTACCATTAGATACGCATTGTGAAGGGGATGAGATAAAGACTGCATTCAGGACTGATCGTGGGCTCTATCACTTCTTAGTCATGCCCTTTGGCTTAACTAATGCACCAGCCATGTTTCAGAGCCTCATAAACAAAATACTTCAGCCTTATTCAAATTTGTATTGGTATTTTTCGATGACATCCTCATTTATAGTCTCTCAAAGGAAGCTCACCTTATGCACATGAGGCAGATATTTGATATACTTAGACAGCATAGACTCTTTGCTAAGGAGACAAAGTGTTCGTTCATGCAGACTGAGGCTGAGTACTTGGGACACACTGTCAGTGAGGTAGGCATTAGAGCTGACCCAAAGAAAGTGCAGTGTGTTAGAGATTGGCCCACACCTGCAAATACTACCTCTTTGAGAGGATTCTTGGGTCTCTCCTCATTTTACTGCAGATTCATTCGGCACTATGCCACTATTGTAGCCCCTCTCACTGATAGGCTAAAGAAAGAAGCATTTTTCTGGGATGCATTGGTAGATAGAAGCTTTAATCAACTGAAAGATTTGCTTACTTCAGCCCCTATCTTGGTATGCCCTGATTTTTCTAGGGAATTCACCATTCAATGTGATGCCAGTGGGAGAGGAATTGGTGCAGTCTTGTTGCAAGAACATGGGGTCATAGCTTTTGAGAGCCGAAAACTGGCTGAAAATGAGAGGGTTATGAATGTCTATGATTCAGGAAATGCTGGCCATCCTTCATGCCATCAAGAAATGGCATCATTATTTGTACGGCAGCCGGTTTAGAGTGAAAAGCGACCATAGAGTACTCAAGTACTTCTTGTCTCAGTCAAATCTGACTCCAAAGCAGAGGAGATGGGTAGCTACCTTAGAGAACTATGACTTTGACATCACCCACACTCATGGGAAGGACAATGTAGTGGCTAATTCCCTGTCTAGGATGTGGGCATGTAAAGTCTCTGCTATCATGGAGTTACACATTGATTGGATACATGAGCTTCAGGATGAAGGAGATGCATTCAGCCCCTATAGCTGGTCATTTGGGAGTCTTTAAGACCTATGACAAAATTGCTAAAAGCTTTTACTGGAAGGGCCTTTGGAAAGATGTGAAAGACTTTGTCTTGTGCTGTGTGCCTTGTCAACTAAACAAGGACATCACCTTAAAACTAGCTGGTTTACTTCAGCCATTGCCTATGCCTGAAGGCAAGTGGACACACATCACTATGGACTTCATCATCGGCCTACTGGTGACCAAGAAAGGTTGGGACAGCATCTATGTAGTTGTGGACAGACTCACAAAGGCAGCCCATTTCATTCCCACAAAGATTCAGTATAATGCTTCTCAAGTAGCCAACCAATTCATGGAATATGTTTTCAAATTACATGGCTTACCACATGTCATTGTGCATGACCAAGATGCTAAGTTTATGAGTAACTTTTGGCAAGTAGTTTTCAGCTCTATGGGCACTCAGTTAGCCCTTTCCACTGCTTACCATCCCCACAGATAGCTGGTCAGACAGAAAGGGTTAACAAATGGCTAGAAACTTACTTGAGGCATTTCTTTCATGAAGTGCAGCATGCTTGGGACTCATGGTTGCATTTGGCTGAGTTTGCCTATAATAACTCTACACATGCTAGCATTGGAGTTTCACCTTTTGAAGCCTTGTATGGCTACAAGGTGCCCCTTCCTGTGGTTATCTTCAATGATAAAATAAATCCACAAAGCAAACAAGAATTGGATAGAATGCAGGCCTTACTTTAGCAGTGTAAAACTAACTTGAAGAGAGCCCAAGATCAAATGAAGCTTTATGCTGATGACAAAAGACAGGATGTGGAGTTCCAAGAAGGGGATTTGGTGCTCTTGAAAGTGCCTAAGTCTAGATATGCCTCCCTTAAAGATGGGTCCATCAATAAATTGGCACACAGGTTCTATGGACCATACCAGATTATCAAGAGAGTGGGAGACTTGGCATATCGATTGGCATTACCCCCATCTATGAAGATCCATAATGTCTTCCATGTGAGTCAGTTGAAGCCCTTCATTGGCTCAGCAGTGGACTATGTTGAGGAACTCCCACCGATAGATGAAGAAGGCATCCTTCAATACATACCCAAAAAAGTCATAGGACAAAGGGAAAAGAGGCTTCGCTCTCGCTCGATCATAGAATACTTGATTAAGTGGCAAGGTTTACCACTCGAGGAAGCTTCTTGGAGGCCAGCTTCAGTTTTGGAAGAGTTCCCATACCTTTTAGAAGCAGATTTGGCTGAGATCTAGCTAACTATGGCCCTATTTTCCCCCAAACAGACAGCAGACAACACTTTGTTTTAAAGTAGAATTTATTCTACACTAAGGAAAACAATGCACACCATACATGGGCTGAAAGTATTTCTTGAGAGCTCCGTTTTGATGTATAGCACACCCCGTTCGGAGCCTTCCATAGAAAGCTATGACAGATTTACTACAACAAGGTCCTGTAGTAAACATCATGCTATCCACTGTCTGCAGCCCGCATTTACTCCAGATATTTGGGTCAAAAACTCATGTTTATTACTCCTCAATAAGGCTCATATATCATACATACCCCATGTCCCATCATACACAATAATACCTCTTCATTCATCAGTATACCCTTGTAATAATGCCACAGAGTAGTACTTTGATCGGCCCTCCCAGTTACCACACATGTCCAAATTGTTTTTGAGGGCAAAAACCTTCGGGTGGGGATGGAATGTAAGAGAGGGGGATTTAACAACAGGGAAATACTAGCTACACTGGCTGGTATATAAGGTGAGAGAGACTTAATTTTTCATTATCAAATAATTAATACAAGTCTTCTTTCTCCTTCACCTTGCTCTCCAAGCTTCCATGTCTTCTCTTCCTCTCTTCCTCTCTTCCAGTATTTCTCTCTCCTCATAACTGTCTTTCTCTCTCTTTTTCTCTTCTTCTTCTTCTTCTTCTTTGCAGTCTTCTCTCTCTTCTTTCTCTCTCCTAGTCCCTCTCCTTGATAAAGAGGCTGTTGGATACCTAGAGAACCCTGAAATAGTGGAAGAGACCCTAGAGTGCTCCCCTGCCCATGAGTCACTAGCTCCATCGCCACTACAGGTGCAAAATTCAATCTCCTTCTCCATAGGGAACCTAGGAGATAAAGAGGTAGCAAACAAGGGTGCAAAGAGAAGAAATTGAGCAAGTTGCAAAAAAGATGAAGTAGCTAGAGGAGTTGAAGAGGTTGGAGAATGAGTGAAGGAAGAAGCAGGAGGAAGATAATGAGTGACTGAAGAAGATTGAACAAGAATCTCAAAAAGCAGAGGAGGAAAGAAAGAGGAAGCTGCTAGAGGAGGTTGAAAAGAGAAGAGGATGAGCAGCTGGCCCTAGCCATGAGGCTATAAATTGAGGAGGCCTCTCACCCTCGAGAGTTAACAGAGAAGCCCGAGAGAAGAACTAGGAACAAGCATTGTTGTAGAAGAGAGGATTCAAGAACCCATCGTGATGGGCAAGGGAAAGGCCCCACTACACCCATCCTCTCTAGCCTTGCGACTGTCACACCTCCCGCCACTCTAGAGACCTCAGAAGTCTAAGTGGACCAAAGCAACGTGGTGGCATGGGTACAGTACTTGCTGAGCTCAAAGTATCTAGGCCCAATGCCTAGTGGTGGAGCCCCTGTGTTAGGGGCAAAGAGGCCGGCTACACGGGATGTTGAATCTCAAAAAGATCCAAAGAAGCCCAAAATAGAAAGATCAATGACATTCTCTACCAAAGTAGGAGGAAGAGAATGAAGGAGCTCCAAGGACAGCTGGAAAAGATGAAGGAGGAAACACTTTGGAAAAGTTGGAGATTGAAAAAGAGGCATTTGCTGCCTATTAGCTCGAGAAGATGAAGTAGGTGACAGTATATCAGAGGTAGCTAAACGACATGAAGAAGGAGCTAGAAGCAAAGAAGGAGGTGGAGCTGAGAAAAGGAGAAGAAGGCACATAGGAACTCTAGTTAGGGTAGGCCGAGAAGCTCTTGTTAGAGAAGGTAGAGGAAAAAACAAGCTTGGGAATGAACTTTTCATGCCTCATGCATGGACAAAGGGACATGGAAGAGGTCCTTGAGCAACTGAAGGTAACTGTGGATGAGCTCACAGAGGGGCTGAAAAGAGTGAAGATTCAAGCTCATGCACAATGCTATAAAGAGAGAAGCCTAAAAGAACTATTTCTCAAGGATTTATAGGAGGTTAGGGCCCAAAAGGATAAGGAGTAAACCAAAAAGTTTCTAGAGGTGGAGAATCGACTCCTTGAGACTCTCCAAGAGTAGGAAAGATTACAAAAAGAGTTGGCCCACCATAAACAAGACAAAGAAAAAATGCTTGACACTTGGAAAGAACAAGAAGTGATGGCAATGCTATCAAGAGAGTTGGAGGAGGAAGGATGGAGGAGAAGGCCAAAGCTTGCGAAGAGAGAAATATTGGAAGGATAAGGGACCTGGCTGAACACCTTGCTCTAGCAGAAAGTTGAAGCAGCGGGAGAGGTGGGGCGAGAGGTCCAACAATAGGACTTTCTAGATATTATGCTTCATCTAACTCAAGTAGGAGATGAGGACAACGTAGAAGGCCTAAAGAAGAAGCTGGAAATCACAAGAAGAGCCATGAAGTACATGCTCTGAGAACACACCCCTAGAACCAACCCAAGCCTAGAGCAACAAAGGAAAATTCTACTGCAAGGAGGGCTCTTTAGAGAAGACTTAGAGTGGCTGGGAGTTGGAGGCCAAGAATAGTAGGAACAATTGACCACGACCACCCAAGTAGAACCACCAACGGAGGAAGGCCCAAATTGGGAGATACTTAATGACCCCAAAGGGTAGGTTGCCGAATAGAGTGCACCCCCACCTCCATCAATAGAAGTAGAAGGCCAAGAAGAAGATCCAACTATTGTAGAAAGAATCATCAAGGTAGAAAGAATCATCAAGTCCAAAAGAGAGAATGTAGAGAGTTGGCTAAATGTACAAGGACAAAATTTAATGCTAGGCCACAAGACATGCCCGAGGTTCAAATGCCACAAACCGAGGGACAACTAATGCCAATCAATTGGGCACTCTAATTAAACCATTGGGAACAGTGGGAGAAGGGGGGTACACCATTTGAATTTGACTTCTTCTACACTGCTGCCCTAAATCAAGTGTTACCCCCTCTAGTGGTTGAAGGATCCATCCATGTCATGAAGAGGCTGGAAAAGTGGTGGCTAGATGAGAGGGCAAGAAAACCTAGACTATGGAGAAGAGATCTTGTGAGGTACTGGGAGGATAAGGTCACAAAAGAGCCTAAAAAAGTTAAAGGCTATGAGAAGAGCAACCTAATGGTGCAAAAGAATCTAGGATAGCAATTTTGAGGCATGGATGGCTTTTTGCAACACACTACTGTATGAAAGGGATGACCCCACATAGATGGCTTACTCGAGGCACCACGGTGTGGATTTTGACCAAGGGAAGCATGGTAGTATTATGACTTCTCTTTGATCTATAATGTCAATGCCTCTAGCCCTGAAGAATGCCTCATTTTTTGAGACCAAGACCTTTGGCCTTCCATCACTCAATCCCTAGATGATTTTACAACATGCCTTGACCTTGCTTTCCTTATCACCTATAATTACCTTCGTCTCTTACCCAAGAAAAGCACCTACTGCCTCTCTATTTTGACATCAATGTAGGGATAGACAACAGTGTAATGACCTGCCTAATGTTAAGGGCCACTCTCTTGCTAACATTTTGCGTGAGTCTCTTAGAAGATATGAGTGATAATAGGTTCTCGAAATGTAGCCATCCTTTCCTCTCTACTACCCCACTCAATGCATGGATCAATCAGAAGAAGGGCTACATGCTAAGCCATGTATTCCTTGGCAAATCCCTTAGGCCCCCGCTGTCGTGATGCTATGCGTCTACCACTATGGACGTGAGGGTGGAGTTTTTCGCCAGGATTTTGATCTCATTAGTCAACGTCATTAGGATTTTGTTTTCCGTTGTGTGTGTCTTTTTGTTTGCATTTTGCATGACACACGAGTACATGTAGATAAGCTAGGCACATTTTCTTCAATGCATTCATAATTTTTGTGTGGATCATCATTTGATTGATTGCATTGCATGGATTTTAATTTGCATTTTCAAACCACATGAATGATTGGGCACGGAATTCTCTTCCAAAGCACATTCTTGATAGGGCACATTGCATGGAAAAACAGGTTCATATGAAGGGAATATCCATTTTGAAGACTAAAGGATCAAAGGAAAAGGTCATAAGTTTTACATCGTCAGTGAGTATTTCTTGAAGAAAAAGGATCTTGTTTGTAAAACATTTTGTGAGTTATGGTTTGAAGAGCCCACTAATTAGAGTACCACATATTCTAGAGATAATAGTGTTGTTCCTTCTTTGAAATAGCTGAGCGTGTCTAGCACCTTGTTGATGAGTGTCTTCAAAACCATCAAGCTATGGTTATTATTGTGAAACGGAGCTTGGCTTTGGACTTTCCTCATGCAACTTGCCATTCAAATGTTGCCAGTGTAGATGATATATCTCTTTCATATGTGAAATTGGCTCAACATTTAGCAGCCTACAAAAGCTATAAGGGCACATGAGAACTTTTTGGAGTCATCATTGGAAGAGTTAGGGCATCAATTGAAAATTGTTTTTGAAGAGGAAGGTTGCTTATTAATGAATCAAGTTGCAAGCCATCTTGTTGGGATTTTGTCCCTAGAAGATTTGTTTACCTTTGCGCTTGCATTGAGAGGGGACCTACAAGCTTTTGAAAGATCTTGATGCATATCGGAAACCTATGCTTACAATTACAGGAGGAGAATCGATATATTGGAAAACTCCACATTTAAGAAGTTTGACGATATCGATGGTCATAAGGACAACTTGGTTGATGACCAAGATTACTATGAGTATGAAAATATTGTTATAGAAGCCTCTATGAGGGATGCACAGAAGAATAGGCATGATGCAAATGAGTAGAAGGCATATGGTGAATTTCAAATCCTAGGATGTAGCTCCTTGAACAAAGACAGATTTTCAAGTAACAACACCACTTTTCGTAGAAGAGTGCAAGATGGGGGTTTTAATTTTGCTTTTGGGGATGGTCCAAATAAAGGTGAGACTTTGTGTGAGGGGTTTTTTCTACATACCAATGCTCAGGTCGAAGCTTATATGAGGGAACATGTAGACCTGATTGAGAGAGAAGTGAGCTTGTTCTCTTATAGAGAAGTTGAGTGTAGATTAACCCTAGCTCCAGATTTTCACAAGGTACATTATCTCAGATATTTGAACTCTCTTTCAAATGGAGATTATCCAGCAACAATGGACAGTCTTCACCGTTACTTTGACTACAGTCTTGGCAAAGGAGTTTTTAGTGTCACAGGATCATCCTCAACTGCGACAACTGGAAGATTTCAAGCAGGACTGCTTGCTCTTGGTTCCATGCACAATTCCTTTCGACACACAAATCAAGCAGTGTAGGCATTGAATGAGGCAGTTGGCATATCTTAACATAATAGTGACGCTTCTTGTCTTGCTCATGCATTGGCCTGTTTATGTCACTTGGTCTTTGAGGTTGGAGTTCCTGATGACATAGACATGCCTGGCTCCTCTCTTCCTAGATTGGGACGAGGAACTGGTCCTACATTTCGGACAAAGGAGCAGCTACTAGCACTGCTAAAGTGTTGCCTTCATAGAGCAACAAAATTGAAATTGCCTTGATATGAAGTTTGTACAATGCTCATCACTTCTTGGTGGACTTTGGTGCATACATTGGATGCTGTACGCTCGCATAGTGAATGCCGAAAGGTCCCCAAGAACAATAGAACTCTACTTTTTGCACAAAATTCAATGTAAAAAGCATGGACGACATGAACAAGAGACCAATTGGGTGCAATCTCCCCCCATGCCTTGTGTGAGCGCTCCACAAAGCATGTATTTTATGTATTAATCATCTTCAAGCTCAAATAATAGCCCAAATTACAAAATAGCAAGCTTTTAGCTTTTGAGTTTGCTTTAACATAAAATAGGAATAAAGCTAATGGACGGTGCCCAAAGAGTTTGGCATGCCCAATACAATGTCCAAGTAGAAATAACATAATCGTGCGTCCACGCGCATACAAAATAATAATAAATATCCAATGCCTCAATAAATAGGCGTGAAAAAATATAGGCGCCATGCCTAAGGTATGCGCCCATCAAAATATAAGTAATAAATCGAATACTCGCTATCCTCCAATGCTTTCCTCCGCCACTACTGCTATCTCTACACATCAGCTAAAGCATTCACAATCGTTAGTAAAATAATACAATTAAACCGACAAAAGTGAATACCTAGCAGTCTTCAGCTACATAAATAAATCAAATGGTTAGAAATCAATCCTAACCTTAATTTATTACGAGTGCGCACTCTAAACTCATAAACGTTTATTAATTTAATATGCATTTTGCCGAATTACCCGCTATGGAGTCACCCATGTACACACTAAATTAATGAAACGCCCGAAAAGGACAGGCGTCCCCATCAACTTCTCGCACAAAGAATCCACTTTGTGTATGAGCCCCGGTCATCAAAGTTTACGGAATCCACTGTAAAACCTCACGAAATCCACCGTGGCACGAAATCCACCGTGAAATATGCCTCCTGGCATCATACCCCTGGGGTGGGATAGCAATTGACCTCAATTGCTATTAGCTCAATGTGGAGCTAACAGAGTGGGGAAAGCATTTAAGTCTCTAGCGTGCATCCATTGTGCTTCCTCTACAGGATGGTTTTTAAATTTAACTAGATATCTAGAATATCTTCGGCCAGTTCTAGTGGTCATAAAATCAGTATCTATGATAGCTTTAGGTTCAAGTATTTCAGTCTCTTCCTCTAACAAAGGTGGGTTTTCATAAACAGGGTGTATAGGTAATTGGCCTCTAAATGGTCATAATAAACTAATGTGAAATGTGTTGTGAATTTTCCAGTGAGGTGGTAATTCTAACTTGAATGCATTGTCATTAATTTTATGAATGATCCTAAATGGTCCATAGAATCTAGGTGCTAATTTCACAACTAGATGTCTATCTACACTTTGTAATCTACGTTTTTCTATTCTCAACCAAACATAGTCATCAACTTTGAAATTCATTGCTTGTCTTTTCTTATTGGCTTGTTTGGTATATGATTGCTGGGCTTTGGCAATCATGTCTTTAACCTCATCAAATATAGTATTATGCATACTAGCAATATCATCAGCACTCTGAATTCTATTTGACAAAGATGCAACAGGTGTAGATAATCTATAACCATAAATCACTTCAAATGGTGCTTTCTTTGTAGATGTGTGTGGTGTATTGTTATATGCAAACTGTAATAAATGCAAATGTGTATCCCATGTCTGAGGTTTAGAAATAGTATAAGCACGTAAAAGATCTAGAATAGTGCTATTAGTGGCTTCTGTTTGTCCATTAGTTTCAGGATGAAATGCAGATGTGAAATCAATCTTTGTGCCTAGGTTAGCAAACAAAGTAATCCAAAAGTTGTTACAAAATCTAGAATCACGATCAGAAATAATAACTTTTGGTAATCCATGGTTAGTAAAAACAATTTTTAAAAACAATTGTGCTGTCTGTGATGCTGTTAAAGTTTTCTTACATGGAATGAAATATGCTTGTTTACTAAACCTATCTACTAATGTCCAGATCATATCATGGTTAGATTTAGTATTAGGTAAACCAGTAATAAAATCCATAGAAATTTGTTCCCATGGTCTAGATGGAATAGACAAAGGCATAAGTAATCCATACTGTTTACCATGATGTCTCTTAACTCTTTGACAAATCAAACATTCAGAAACAAAGTTAGATACATCAGTGTCCATATGCGGCCAATAAAAATCTTCAGTTAATGTATGTAAAGCAGATATGATACCTCTATGACCTTGATATCGAGGACAATGAATCTCATTCAAAACAAAAGATCGGAATAGAACTGTAACACATAATCTCTTTTCATAAAACATAAATCCATCATTATAAGATAGTGAATCAATAGGAATCAAGTTATTTTGAACTAATTTATTCCAATCAGCATGAAAAGTAATATCTTGATGATAAGTATCTTTCATAGCAATCAAATAATCAAAAGATATAACAGAAATATTATGAATGGCAGGTCTTCTACTTAATGCATCAGCCACTACATTTTCTTTACCGGGTTGATATTGAATGATAGGATGAAAACTCTGGATAAAGGATGCCCATTTGATATGTCGGTCAGATATTTGAGGTTGGCTGAGTAAATGTCTAATAATTTGCTGATCGGTCTTAATCATAAATTCTGAGCCCATTAAGTAGTGTTTCCACTGTCTTAATGCTTGCACAACAGCTAATAATTCTTTATCATATGTGGAATATTTCAGTTCAGAGGGTTTCAGCTTAATAGGCTATAGGATGATTGTCTTGCATAAGTACGGCTCCTATTCCTGATCCACTAGCATCAGCCACTACTAAAAAGAACGGTCTATTAAAATCAGGTAACTGTAAGACAGGGGCATGGGTTAATGCATGTTTCAATAAGTCAAAGGATTTCTGTCGATTATCAGACCAATGATAGACAATACCTTTCTTCAGAAGTTTGGTTAATGGCAAAGCAAGTAATCAAAAATTACGCACAAACTTCCTATAGAAACTAGCAAGACCAAGGAATGATCGTAACTCATGCACATTTTTAGGTATAGGCCAGTTCAATATTGCATCTATTTTCTTAGGGTCAACTTTAATTCCATCAGATGATACTATATGACCTAAATACTCAATTTCTGTTTTAAAGAATTCACTCTTTTCAGGATTTGCATACAGTTGATTATCTTTTAATAATTGGAAAACCAATGACAAGTGCTCATAATGTTCTTTCTCATTTTGACTAAACACCAAAATATCATCAAAGAAGACAATTACACAATACTGATATTTCAAAAATATACAGTTCATCATTCTACTAAATGTAGCAGGTGCATTAGTCAGTCCGAAAGGCATCACTAAAAATTCATAATGACCAAACTGTGTCCTAAATGCAGTCTTGAATAATGACCAAACTTATCTAGTCTCACCTGATGATAACCAGACTTAAGGTCTATTTTACTAAATATAGTAGATCCTTGCAGTTTGTCCATAAGGTCATCAACTCTAGGAATTGGATACCTATTCTTTACAGTGATTTTATTTAAAGCTCAATAGTCAATGCACATACGATAGGTATTGTTCTTTTTCTTGACTAACAGAACAGGTGCACCAAATGGAGAACTACTAGGTCTAATCAATCCTCTATTTAGTAATTCCTCAACTTGACTTTGAATTTCTTTTTGCTCTATCTGGTTATGCCTATATGGTGCTTTGCAAGGTGGTTGTATACCAGGAATCAAATCTATTTTATGGTCTTCTGGACGTGAAGGAGGTAAACCAGGTGGTAGATCTTCGGCAAAACAGTCTTTAAAATGTGCAAGAAATTCTTTATGCCTAGGATGCATATGATTTTCTTTAACTTGCAATTCATTCACCCAGATGAGATAGGATTTACTACTTTTGCGTAATGCACGTTTAGCTTGAGTATGCGAAAGCAGTGGAAAAGCATTAGATGCATGCATACCATACAATGTAATATGTTTTCCTTGAAATTTAATATTAATTGAATGTGTGGAATAATCTATATCTGGGTTATGTTGATGACGCCAAGGCATACCTAAAATAATGTTACTGGATTGTAATGGAACAACTAGAAAATTTCTTCTTTCAGTGTATTGACCAAATTGAATTTCTAAGTCATGCACTTCCTGTGTACCATTATACATAGTGCCTAAGAATGCTGCTTTGATGCGATAATGCGTAGGTACAGTCTGTAATTTCAATTCTTTTACTAGCTTTGCTGAAATAAAATCATGAGTACTACCATCATCATGCAAAATAATCTTTTCCTTTCCATACACTAAACATTTCATAGTCAATAAAGAATGTGGAGTTGGCATACTTGGTAAAGTATCCGAAGGAGTAGTAGTGTCGTCCTCATCTTCCGTGAAATCAGGCATTTCTTCATGTTCTTCATCTTCCATTGCTCCAAGGTAGTTGATATGGGCAAGTGACTTCTTCGAATGGCAATTTGCTGCTAGATGTCCAGGCTGGTGGCATTTAAAGCATACTATAGGCTTGGCTTTGGTTACATTATTTGCAATGGCGGGAAGTCTAGGTACATTAGGATTTGGTTGTGGAATAGGCTTGGGGTTTTGATTGACATTGGATGGTAAAGCAGGTGGTTTTGCCCAATTTTTACGGAAAGATGATGGAGTGAAACGACCTTGATTAAATCTTTTAAAATTTGAGTTGAATTGCTTAGATCCATAGTTACCATTGGCTTGGAATTGCTGTGGACGTCTGTCTCTACCTCGCAGCTTGTCTTCAGTGTCGTGAGCTAATGAAATTGCATCTTCAAGAGTTGCAGGCTTGAACATGTTAACTTCAGCGTAGTAATGCCCAAGAAGTCCAGACATATACTTGCCCTTGTGTGTCACTTCAGGTACGTCTTCAACCATGTGTAACTGGAGTAGTGTATTCCAAAAACGGTCTGTGTACTGAGGAATAGGCTCACGATCCCGTTGTTGAAGAAGGTCCCATTGCTTTATAGCTTTTTCATGGAATTGTGGAGGAAGGAAATTTTGCATAAACTTCTTCTTGAAATTCTCCTAGGTAGTGGGACAATCTATACTCTTGCATACCACAATCCACCAAAGAGATGCTCTATCCACTAAATGATTAGTGACACACTTGATTTTATCTTTTTTTGCATAGGTTTCCTCATGAAAGTAGTCATCAAACTGACTAATGAATGCAAGAACAGTTTTTCCCTCTCGAGTGCCATTGAAAGTACGAAATTTGAAATTTCTTTTACTTATCTTTGATTTCTTTCAAACGGTTTGAGCTTCGAGAGTCGCGTTGATGGTACGTTGGATAAGATCTTCAGATTGAGGTTCTTCTTTGTTGGTAGACGATCTTTGTAAATTTGCCAATTGAACTTGCAATGCTTGCCTAGCCCGTCGTTCTTCATCCAATTGCATCATAATTAAGTCCAGCTTTTGCTCCATCGTAGGTTCAGGTAGGTCGCCTTCAGCCATTAAATCATCCATATGTGGTTTCATCATTCTGCAAAACTCAAAAGACCTCTCACTCTCAAAATCAAGTTAGCAGGATGAGCGTAGCTCAAGTTCGGGAATACAAGGCTTATATATTTTTGGGTGTGGCTTTCACAATCTTCGAAAAATCTGCGTCTTATCCTTCTTTATATGCTGAAAATGCTTCAGCAAACCTGGTATGCATAGAGTACCTTCCAATGAACAACTTTGCAGTTCAGAGTTTCTGCGCAGGAACAACCCTTCTATGAGTTTTGAATAGAAGTCAGTTTTGACTCCAGTTGACTTGTCTGACTTGCAGAGTACCAGACTAATGTGAGTTGCAGAGTTTGTAGACTTACAGAACTTAGTTGCTTTGTCTGACTTGCAGAACTTCGACTTGATAAACTTACAGAATTTGATTGGTTGTGTGTGACTTGGAGATTTGAGAGGACTTAGCTGATTAAAAGCTTAAGTGATTAAGCTTTAAGCTTAATCGTGTGGAAAACGGCGAATCGTGGGGGGAGGGGCGTTTTTGCAACGTGGCGCAAATTTCGGAAAGCTCCTGAGATACCACGCGATGCGGTTTTGAAGCTTTAAGCTTCTTTTAAGCTTTCTAAGCTTTAATTTTTAAACTTTGAGATATGGAATTTATGACTTATCTCTCTGTTCTTGACGACTTGAAGAAGAGGATGTAGGAGTGGTTCTCCGCCTCTGCAGGCTGGTCCTTCGCAGTCTGATGATGGAAACAGAGGTTCTTGATCACAGGAATCCACCCGTATCGACCGTTCGCGACGAGATTGACCGTAGAGCCCGATCGTTCCAGGAGCTCCACCTTCGCACAAGATGGGTAGCGATTGGAAGCTCTTGATCTCAGCTTCGCTCTGATACCACTGCTGCGCAGATCGGATGCTGTATGCTCGCGTAGTGAATGCCGGAAGGTCCCCAAGGACAATAGAACTCTACTTTTTGCACAAAATTCAATGTAAAAAGCATGAACGACATGAACAAGAGACCAATTGGGTGTGTCAAGATTGTGGGAGAGAAGGAAGGAGTCTCGCTTGAAGCTTTCTTGCTTGCACAATGGGGGAAGACACACAAGGGTGGAGGCTGAAAACAGTTTTTCTCTTCTTAGTTGTGTAAGCCAAAAAAACTCTAGTACAAAGAAATAGAAGAACCCTATATATGGGTCTCAAACCAAACTCAACTAACTAAGGTGGCATACTAACTGAGCCACGAACTAGAGTAGATAAGGATAGCTATCATGTAGCTATTATTCATGGGCGGTGTACCAACCGCATCTGCAACTGACAAGTCGGTGACATAAATACACAACGGTCACCCTGGCGTATCACGAGTGGAGCTCGATATCTCAACACTCCCCCTCGAGCTCAATCCCAATTCCTGCACACCAAGCAGGTCTCTGAACTTGCGCAGCTTCTCTGCGCCCAATGCCTTCGTGAATATATCAGCTACCTGATCCTCTGTGCTGACATAAACTAGATCAATAAGACCTAGTAAAACCCTCTCTCGCACATAGTGATAATGCACCTCAATGTGCTTTGTTCTAGCATGATAGACTGGGTTATTTGCCAAGTGTATACTACTCATGTTGTCACAATAAATGACAACTGGCCCATCTGTAGACTGATGCATATCATAAAGTAGCTTATGCAACCAAGCTACCTCACATGCAGCCATTGCTGCACCCCTGTACTCAGCCTCTGTGCTCGACAAGGCAACTGTAGGTTGTTTCTTGCTGCTCCAAGTGACTGCAGCACTCCCAAAAGAGAACACATATCCACTGGTAGATCGTCTATCAGAAATACTACCAGCCCAATCAGCATCAGTGTATCCATGCAACTGTATCTGAACCCCAGTCTCATAAAATAGTCCATACTGCAATGTGGACTTCACATACCTGAGTATGCGTCTAGCCGCATCCAAATGTGGTTTCCTTGGAGCCTGCATAAACTGACTTACCAATCCAACAACATAGCTCAAATCTGGCCTGGTAATAGTCATATAAATCAAACTTCCTACTATGCGTCTGTACATAGTAGGGTCTTCTAGAAGCTCACCTGCATCTGTGCTCAGCTTCACATTCTGCTCCAAAGGAACTGAAATAGGCTTACAGCCTGTCATCCCATATTTGGACAGCATGTCCAATCCATATTGCCTCTGCAAGAGCTGTATCCCACTTGGTGATCTAATCACCTCAATGCCCAAGAAATAACGCAGCTCTCCCAAATCCTTCATCTCAAACTTCTGCTTCAATAGCATTTTCACATGAAGGATATCTTCATCACTGTCACCTGTCATAATCAAATCATCAACATAAATGACAAGTAGCATAATACCTTTCTCTGTTTTTCTCACATAAAGTGAGAAATCTGCCTTGGAAATCTGAAAGCCAATAGTGACAAGATACTGTCCTATCTTGTCAGACCATGCTCTAGGTGCCTGCTTCAAGCCATACAAGGCTTTCTTCAACCTGCAAACAAACTCAGGATGAACAGCATGCACATAACCTGGTGGCTGCTCCATATATACCTCTTCTTGCAAATCACCATGCAAGAAGGCATTCTTTACATCCATCTGATGTAAAGACCATCCCTTTGATGCAGCCATAGCAATGACTGCTCTTACGGTTGCCATCCTTGCAACCGGACTGAATGTTTCTTCATAGTCAATGCCATATGTTTGTGCATACCCCTTGACCACTAATCTTGCCTTGTATCTGTTCACAGAACCATCTGCATTGTGCTTCACCTTATAAACCCACTTACAGCCAATTGCATTCTTACCTTTAGGCAAAGGTACCAATTCCCATGTAGCATTTGCTTCCAAGGCATCCATTTCTTCATCCATGGCTTTCTCCCATTTTTCTTTTCCCATGGCTTGCTCAAAAGAAGTGGGTTCTGGTTCCTGTATCACTTTGACCATATATGCATAGTGAATGGCTGTAAATCCATCATATTTCAGCCTATCCACAGGATACCTAACTCTGGTAGACCTGCGCAAAGTAGGTTCACTCCCAGGTGCTCTCAAAACATCCCTGGTCTTCCTTACTCCAGGTGTAACAATAGAAGGAATACCCAACTCATCATCAATGCTCTGTTCTGAGCCACTGGATTCACCATCCACATAAGAGTGACCTGCATTCACATCAAACATGGGCTGATCAACCTTCTCTTTTCCTTTTCGTGATACCTGCATACCACTATCTGCATTGCTTTGAGAAGATTCTCCTGATCTCAATCTGCCTGTCCATGGCGAAGAATGTGAACCACTGCTAGAGGACGCTCCAGGTCCACTAATATTTTGTGACTGCTGCTGTGAATTCTGTGTAGCATTACCATTTTGTGCATCTTCATCATCAACCACATTTACTGGTTTATACCAGCTACTCATCTCATCAAAAACAACATCTCTGCTCACTGTAAACTTACGAGTAGAAGGGTTATAGCATCTATACCCTTTTTGCTGCAGAGAGTAACCAATAAAGATGCACTTCTCAGCTTTTGGATCCAACTTGGATCTCAGCTCATCTGGCACATGTACATAGGCAATGCAACCAAAAATTTTCAAATGAGAAATATCTGGTTTCCTACCAGTATACCTCTCCTCTGGAGTCATTCCATGTATTGCTGCAGTGGGAGTCCTGTTCATTATGTAGACTGCTGTAGCAACTGCTTCAGCCCAATAAAAATCTGGCAAGTCTTTTTCATTGAGCATGGCACGAGATACCTCTCCAATATGCTTGTTTTTCCTTTCTGCAATTCCATTCTGTTGTGGGGTATAACTGCATGAATATTGCTGCTTTATGCCATGCTCCTGCAGGAACCTTGCAAACTCATTTGAGAGGTACTCTCCCCCTCCATCTGACCTTAGGCATTTTATCTGCAAGCCTGTTTCTTTTTCAACCATAGCTTTAAGAGTTTTGAAATGCCCAAAAACTTCACTTTTCTTTTTCATAAAATACACCCAAACTTTTCTGCTATAGTCATCAATAAAACTGACAAAATAATGACAGCCTCCAAGAGATGCAGCTTTAGTTGTCCACACATCAGAGTGAATTAATTCCAATGGCTTCTCACTCTCTTGAACATGTCTAGGAAATGGTTTCCTTGCCTGTTTTCCAAACTGACAGGCTTCACATACCTTATGCATTTCTGCAACCTTGAATTTGGGCAATCCTGCAACAATATTTTGGGCCTGCATTGATTTAAGTCGCTGTACATTAACATGACCAATGCGTTTATGCCAGATATCAATATCTGCAACTACACCGGTCCCATGTGCAAACATTGCTGCACTCAATTCAGACATGTCTGCATCCAATGTAAACATTCTGCCCTTCTTCTTTCCTTTTGCTATCAAGCGACCTTTATTTTTCATATCCTCAACAAAGCATCCATGAGGATTAAATCTGACCTGCAAGCCCTGTTCAACCATTTGACCAACTGAAACCAGATTCTTGGTGATATTCGGGACATGAAATACATCGGACAGGTATTTCTTTTTCCCACCCTGCATAGACAAGGGAATTTTTCCAATCTGCACAATAGGATGTGCAGTATCATCACCAGTCTCCACAAATCCTGGTTTTTCCATTTTCCTTGCATCCTCCATCCATTCTGCATGACCTGTCGTGTGGTTTGATGCACCTGAGTCAACATACCATACATCATTGCTTTCTTCTGCACTTGTCATAGAATTGTTCATGTGCTGCACCATGAACAAATGCTCATTTCTGTCATCACCCTGTCTACTAGAAGATGCATAATTCCCTTGTTGCAGTTTTCCATTCATGATGTCATTCTGCTTTTTATAGCAGTCTTTAGCCATATGACCCATTTTACCACAGTAGTAGCATTCAACATTACTGTTTGCATTTTGGCCTCTTTGCCATCCACCACGACCTCTTTGGCTCCCCCTGCCTCTAGAGTTACCACGTCCTCCTCCATAGGACTGGTTTTCTTGAGTTTGCTGCATATTCTGATTTCTGCCACGGCCTCCAAATCGGCCTCCTCTACCTCTGCCTCTACCTCTTCCAGCATTTGAGTAGAAGACAGCTTCTTTTGAAGTTCCTCCTGAAGAAGATGCACCACCATTTCTCTGTTCCTCAGAAATTAGAAGAGCAATCAACTCCTCAAAATCAGGAAATCTTTCACGAACTGAAATGGATGTCCGAAACTGTGCATAATCCTTTCCTAGACCATTCAAGGTCACGGAAACTAAATCATCATCTTCCACTGGCGACCCAATGGAAGCAAGTGCATCTGCAATCTTCTTCACCTTCATGTGGTAGTCGTTGATGTTCATATTTTCTCTTTGCACATTGTGCAACTCTTGCTTGAGCTGCATTTTCCTGGCTTGCGTATTTGTGCTATACATTTTTGACAAAGTATCCCATGCCTCCTTTGGCGTACTTGCATCCTGAATATGCACAATCATAGAGTCTGAAATGCTGATAGACAGCCAGTACATAGCTTTCCTGGCTCTCTCATGCCATGTTTTAAATGCCTGCATTTGCTGTTGATTGGGAACATCAGGAAGAACTGGTTCTTCTTCATTTCCTGCAACAAATTCCCAATATCCTTTTCCCATAAGGAAATTCGTCATTCTAAACTTCCATGCCTGGAAGTTGTTCTTGTCAAGCTTTTCTGTGACAATCTGTGAAAGAGAATCAGACGCCATTACAGAATACTGCAAGAAATCCTGTCACTGCAAAAAACACAGCTTCACCCTCACAAGGGCAAATCTGCAAAACTGGCGAAAGTGGTATTTGACCACACAGTCACTTCCTAGTGACGATTTTGCATAAACAGGAACCAAGGATGATTCTGAAACTCCCAATGTCTCTGCGCACAAGCATACGATGCAATTTCTACAGTAACTTTTCACCGACCTGTAGAACAGTGGTCGCACAGCATAAAACTGAGCCTTTTCTTGAGTGCGTGCAGAAAACTTCCGTCTGCAAAACAGGCCCCGAAATGGCCTCAAATCAAAAAAACAAGGTCGCCAAGGGCTAAAGCCCTTTCCCGCAGCATATACTGCCCTCTTGCTTCACCGCGAAGGGCGTCTCAACCTGAGACAATGCACTCCTGCAATTTCCGGCTGTGCTACCTGCAGAGATCTGCTCCCAAAACAGGAAATGAAAGCAACACTGCTCCTCTTACCAGACCACCGCGAGCTTGGCTTGCTTTCTTGAGCTCCTTACCACGAACAAGGCTCTGATACCATGTCAAGATTGTGGGAGAGAAGGAAGGAGTCTCGCTTGAAGCTTTCTTGCTTGCACAATGGGGGAAGACACACAAGGGTGGAGGCTGAAAACAGTATTTCTCTTCTTAGTTGTGTAAGCCAAAAAAACTCTAGTACAAAGAAATAGAAGAACCCTATATATGGGTCTCAAACCAAACTCAACTAACTAAGGTGGCATACTAACTGAGCCACGAACTAGAGTAGATAAGGATAGCTATCATGTAGCTATTATTCATGGGCGGTGTACCAACCGCATCTGCAACTGACAAGTCGGTGACATAAATACACAACGGTCACCCTGGCGTATCACGAGTGGAGCTCGATATCTCAACAGGGTGCAATCTCCCCCCATGCCTTGTGTGAGCGCTCCACAAAGCATGTATTTTATGTATTAATCATCTTCAAGCTCAAATAATAGCCCAAATTACAAAATAGCAAGCTTTTAGCTTTTGAGTTTGCTTTAACACAAAATAGGAATAAAGCTAATGGACGGTGCCCAAAGAGTCTGGCATGCCCAATACAATGTCCAAGTAGAAATAACATAATCGTGCGCCCACGCGCATACAAAATAATAATAAATATCCAACGCCTCAATAAATAGGCGTGACAAAATATAGGCGTCATGCCTAAGGTATGCGCCCATCAAAATATAAGTAATAAATCGAATACTCGCTATCCTCCAATGCTTTCCTCCGTTACTGCTGCTATCTCTACACATCAACTGAAGCATTCACAATCGTTAGTAAAATAATACAATTAAACTGACAAAAGTGAATACCTAGCAGTCTTCATCTACATAAATAAATCAAATGGTTAGAAATCAATCCTAACCTTAATTTATTACGAGTGCGCACTCTAAACTCATAAACGTTTATTAATTTAATATACATTTTGCGGAATCACCCGCTATGGAATCACCCATGTACACACTAAATTAATGAAACACCCGAAAAGGTCAGGCGTCCCCATCAACTTCTCGCACAAAGAATCCACTTTGTGTATGAGTCCCGGTCATCAAAGTTTACGGAATCCACCATAAAACCTCACGGAATCCACCGTGAAATATGCCTCCTGGCATCAGACTCAAAGGCTCTGGACAGCTTGTTACCTCTCCTAGTGATGTTTTCAAGACTTTGAAGTTGAATAGGAAGCACATTCAACACAGATGGAAGCCCTGCTTGGAAGAGTTGGCCATGTACTTGTTTCTTTCCTCCAATTGGCAGGGACATCAGATCTCTTGTGCACTGCGTCATGGGAACTCTATGGCAGTGCTCCGATGGTCCATGTGAGCTCTTTTCTCCATGCGTGCCTTGCTTGAGTACCATTATCAGTACATCACTTGAGAGAGAGAGAGAGAGAGAGAGAGAGAGAGAGAGGGGGAGAGAGAGAGAGAGAGAGAGAGAGAGAGAGAGATGTCCTTGAGCAAAGGTTCATTAGGATGGGATTTGGGTTTTGTTTTTTTATTTTTTAAAAATGAACTTCAAATTGCCAAAATTTTTCTAACGCATGACGATCAACATCAAGGGTGCCTCCAATGGCTTGTCATAAACGACAAACTTGACACCAAGTTTTTTATCCTAACCCTGCAATGCATTGTCTCAAATAGGCAGTGGACCGACGAACAGGATGACAATGAGGCAATACTCCGTCCACGTAGAAGAATCGCAGGGTGACGGTGATTATGAACACGATCATGGCGGCTCCAATGATCATAAGCTTAGAAAAGCTTAATGTTTAAGCTTTCGAACATAAATGATTTCAATAAAGCTTAAAAGCTTAAAGCTTTAGAGGATTTTATGTTTCTTTCATGGGAAAAGAAAGCTAAGGCTTGAAACACCTTAGTTTTATTTGAATAGCCAAAAAACACATGTGAGAGAAAGAGGAAAAAAACTATAAAAGGGAGGACTAGGAGGGCAAGGGGGATCATCAAATTCGAGAGAGAGGCTTGAGGTTGAGCTTTGTTTCCCTCGCCTACATTGAAGTTTTCGCCATTGAGTTACTTATGAAGGTGGCTTGTGTTTGAGCTTGGTGCTCCTCGCCTTCCTTGAAGATCGTCATCAAGTTCTATGGAGTGGCTTTTGAGTCAAGAGCTACGAGAGCTCCTTGCCCTCTTCAAAGTTAGCATCGTCAAATTCTATGAGAGTGGCTTGAGTTTGAGCTTTGAGCTCCTCGCCTTCCTTGAAGATCTTTCCATAAATCTTGACATTGCACCTTCTTCTCTTCTCTCTCAGATTGAGATCGAGGGACAAGACCTTGTCTTCTAATTGGTCAGTGAACATTTTCTTGCTTAAAAGATACAAATTCCATCTTGAGCTGCTCATATGTCTTTTGATCATATCCGAGAGTCTTTTGATCTTATATCTTGTCTATAACTTTAATCAAAGAATTTGTTTTCTCATTCATCTTGAATCTAAAATTCTTATGGATAGTTATTTTACATTTACTCCCATCACAAAGCGTCCCTGTGGTGAGCGACTTTCATGAGCCCTCGTGCAAATTCCATGCGACACCGCATGAAGCTTCTAAAGAGCTTGAGGATGACATCTAGCTTGTCTCCTCCTACTTATACTAAAAAGAAAAAGAAAAGAATAGAAAAGAAAAAAGAAAACAAAGAAAAAATAAGAAAAGAAAAGAAAAGAAAAAGAAAAGAGAGAATGAAGAAAAATGGAAAGAATGAATGAAGTCCACTACTCAAGTTAGGTGCATTTGGTGACCTTGGTTGGCCAGCTCTATACCTAGCCCCCTAGCCCCCTAGCTCCTTTCAATCCCCCACTTCACACTTAGGGCTCATCAAGGGCAGGACACACCTAGGGAGGTCACACTCACCTATGGTTAGACATGTCTCCCTAAGCTACATCCACCACACCTTCCCTTTACACGAACTAGGTCCTCAGGTATGGGATAGCACCCCAAGCTCACCAACTCCCAGTTCCATTGGCATGGACACAATGCATTGCATGGCAAGGTAGACTCACCCCCTAGGTAATGCATCTTCTTTTCCCTTTCCGATGAATTTGACCAACCGCGACAACCCATCGACCTTGGAAGCCTTGTCACCCACTCAATCCACTCTCAGCCTCCACAACCTCAACCACTTGATATGCTCCTTCTCCATGGCCAATCCCCATTAGGCCCCATCAATGACCCCTATGACAATCCTTCAACCACCCAAGCCCTCATCAACAAAGCCCACAAGTGCCATGGAACTGGCACTTGACTAGGAGGAGGGTAATGTTTGTTAACCTCGGTGCAAGAAAGGCAAGAAATAAAAAGGAAACAAAAGAAAAATTGAAAATACAAAGCAAAGCAAAAAAAGTGGCATGACAATAGAAATAAGAGAGAAAGGGCTAAAAGCAGAAAGATGCCTTAAAAACCCAAGGCAAGTGTAAAAATGGAATATGTGCATTTTTAAATGCAAAGGCACCCCTAAATCTTTGCGAAAGAGCTCTAGGCTCCCTCCTATGCAATTTGTAAAAAGTAGATAGGCACATGGGTAAAGCCACAATGTAAATAGAAGAGAGTAGGAAAAGAGGACCTAGGCTAAATGGCCGATCATGTAAAAAAAGGGGTGGGTGCCCAAAAGGGAGGTGCTGTGATCGTGTGTGCTTTCTTTTTTCTTTTCTTTCTTTCTTTGTTTCTTTCTTTCTCTTTTTTTTTTCTTCTTTCTTTTTCTCCTTTTCTTTTCTTTCTTTCTTTCTTTCTTTCTTGCTTTCTCTCTCTCTCTCTCTCTCTCTCTCTCTCTCTCTCTCTCTTTGGTGGGAAAAATGAATATAATCAATGCCATACATTGAGGTTCTTAGCCTTTCATTTGGATTGAGAAATGTTGGGATTCAAAGGCTATGAAGAATTGATATTACAGAGATGATTGTGTCACCAGCCCCTTGATGCTAGAGGAATTGTTGTTGAGATGAAGAGATACACTCGAGATTTTGCAAACCTCTTCGTAACATGTGAGACATCGAACAATTGAGGTAGCACTTGGAGTGAGCTGTGCATGGACAAGGGCAGAGCATCTTGCGAATTGAACCCTGGATGATGAAGAGATGTTCGCCCTTGTTGAGAGTGTGGCTCCTGCCCGAACATAGAGTTTGGCCAAGAAGGAGGAGGTAATCGATGATTATGCTTTGGCCATGCTCAGTTGCAATATTTGCTTTTTCTGTAGAGGTGTCCTTGGGTTCTCATCCAGTTGCATTTTCGCCATGGCTTTTGTTTCTTGGTATTCCTATCACTTCCTCCATAATGGTTCTTTGTGGGGTTGGTGGTTTTGTGGTGACTTGGATATTAAACGCTTCTAGACATTGACCTGTGTCATTCTGCATCCATTTGTCACTTCGTGAGAGTATATGATCGCTTGCGTTAAGTATACCGAACCAATGCAATCATGTTAAAACATAATTTTTCAGAATGCTATGATGCCCATCCCCTTACTTGTTAAGGCCGCATACATTAATGGTAAGTGAAGGAAGTGTGTGCAAGTGGGGATCTTGCCCCTTTACTCATAAAAAACAAAAAGTTATGGTATGATGACTTGTCAAGCTACTTGTACATCATAGGGGCTTAGTCGATAGGTTCTAGGCGGGGTGAGTTCGGTTGGCTAGGCGACCGGGGCAGTGCTGGTGCGGGGCTCCCGTGAGGTTGGGCAGGAAACATGTCAACTGGGACATGAATGGTGCAGTCCCGGGCCGCGACCGTTTCCAAAATGTCTTTAAACAGTTCATTAAATTCTTCCTTGTCCCGGGCCGCCTTTTCTGCCCTTGAGCATCTGGTGCCCGAGCATACGTTGGGGGTTTGTGCCACTGGTGTTGCCACATTGTGTGCGTCTCCTTGAGCGTCCACTCCCCTGGCCCACGGATTCTTCGGCCTTCGTCTGGGGCGGTGTTGCTTGGGGCCGCGTTTCTTGGCGTATCTTTTAAGAGTGGGCATGTAGTGCACCGGTGGAGGGGCGTGTGCTGCATGTTCCCGTCGGCTGCGGAGAGTGTCCTTGCAAGCTAGCTGCCCTTGGTTCTCCATGTTTTCCTCGCGGGGGGCCTGTAAGATGCGAATCAAGGATTAGGATTTGTCACATGATAAGACTATTCATATGTAAGGGATTATAGTGCAGGTTATCAAGCGCATAGGATGAGAAGGGGAGGGGTGGGGCATGCAGTGTTGTTGTAGAGAGATGGCCCCCGTGATATATATTTAGCCTCCTGCCATTAGCAGATCTTGGTTCACGCCGAGTTACGTCGGCTGGCGGTCATGGATTTAGGCAGGGCTCCTCCTTGGAAGGATAGACGGGAAAGGGAAGAAGGTGTCTAGAAAGGGACTACACCCTGTCTACACCATTAGAGTTGTTGGTCAAGGCTTCCTATGGCGGTAATGTGGGTTGCATGCCCTTCACTTGGAGGTGGGGATGGTCACATGGCTTTTAAATGCGTGATGAGAGGAGGACTTGAGGAGCTTAGCCTGTCAGACCCAACTCTTCTCCCTGTGCTTGACTATCATTACTTGTGTGTGTTGATAGTGTTTATACACGGTGACACACAAATCAGTGTTTATTTATATACATATTTATGAATCCGTGTCACTTCACGAGGATAAGAACCAATTGTAGAACTCGGGGTTGTACTGGAGCGTGGCACACACATCTAGCACTCATGGCAGCTTACTTAGTACCGATAGATATTTTGCGACATCGAGCAGCATGGACCCTTGTCAGAGTCTAATGGCCACATGTAACTCCTCCTCAGTGAGAACCTTATCAAATAGAGAGTTTTCTTGGCTAGGTTCAGCCAAGTTCGTACCATGAATGGCAGTCAGCACACGAAGGGAAGTTGATGCCACATAGGTTGGGTCTCTTTGAGATCGCCATTTGGCCAATCGCTCCTTAGATACTATCATGATTTGAGCTCCTAGTTTGGCCATTGCAATGCGGTTTTCACACCAACGCTGTTCAAATTGACTTCCGCCCTCTGTTAGTCACTTTAGTTTCTCTATCTCTAAGAGTTTTGGTTGGCAGAACATATCATTGAACGTGACAGTTAAGCGCAGTTCGTCGGCTTCCTCGTCAGAGATGAGTTGCATGCGTTCATGCAGGAGCCTGTCGTAGTGCTCGTTAAGATGTTCTTGCTCTTCCCAGGATAGAGGAAAGGGCAAGTAATCTCCAAGCTGCTCCTTGGGGATTGTGCCCATGTCCGCAAGGACGTAAACTCGGGCGAACACCTTGAGCTTAGCATCCAACTCAGCTAAGCATTCTACGATACTTCTATGTTCAATGAGGGCTTGCTCGGTTGCCATCCCATGCAAGGTTCTAGGAGTTTGTCTAGGCTTTAGCATAGCTGGGGGTTCAGGCCTATATGAGCAAGATTGGTCAATGCTAGGATTGCTTATGCTCTTGGGATTTCCATGTTTCTCTTGAGGCTTCGTTATTGTGTCATGGTTCTCCTTGGGTGTGACTGGTGTGAATTCGTCATCCCGTCGTGACAGTGTTGTATCCACTCTTGATTGGTCGATGTGAGTTCTATTGTCAGTGGATTGAGTGTTGAAAGCAACTCTTGATGGCAATAGCTGCTTTGATTTTTCAGAGCACACGGATGTGTCTAAGGTTTCACCGCTATTAGGAGAGACATCAATGGATTCACTAGTGGATGGACTTGATGCTTTATTCCCTAGCTCTCCAGTGCTCTTGGTCTCAACATTCTTGGGGTCCACAACCACTTGTAGCTGCTGTTGTTTTCGATGTTTTCTCCTCTTTTTATTGGTCAATGAAGGTGCATCTCTCAATGACTCAGGACCCTAGACTAGGTCAATCGTTGATGTGCTTGGTTGGGCCTTAGCATTATCCTTCTCTAGTGTGTCCTTACGGGACATGGCCGTGGCCTGCTGAATAGCCTCACTAGGTTGTGAGAGCACAACTACCTCCCTTTTTGAAGAGTCTAGCCCTTCAACCAACTCCCTTGTGTTTAACTCCTCCAGCCTAGGCTTTAGGCACTTTGAAAGTGCTGGAGTTGTCGAGGGATTTGGTTGCGACACCTCCTCCATAGGTAAACCACTAAGGACACGTTCCACAAGGGGCATTGTCACGGCCGAGCTGTGATTGTTGTGATCCCTGATTTGAAGTAGTAGCAGCTAGTTTAGTGGGCTGGCTACCCTTGGTGGATTGTGGTGTCAAGTCCTTAGGCCGATCGGAAGTGGCCGTGCCTTTTGTGGCCCTTTGAGCACTCATCTGTGTAGATCGAGAATGAGTTGATCTAGTCACATTGGATTGCACAGGCATATCCTTGGGCCGAGAGCTACGACTAGTGTCATGTCCCCCCTCTTGGATATTTGGAAGCTTTGATGGAGATAGAGATTGGGAGTGAGTAGTCACCATTGACAACCGCTGTTGTGCTTCCTGTGACCGTTTGGAAAAAAAGGATGTAGGAGATCTAGGACTCTTAGGTGGACTTGGCACTAGCTGAATGATTTGCTCGTGGCTGTCAAATGATTTTGCTATTTGCTCTATTGAGAGAGTAGCCTTGCCATGAGCAATGTTGTGCCTATGATGCTTGTTCTTCCCTTGGGAACTCAAAGGCTCTTTGGGTACTAATGATTTTTGAGCATGCTCAATGGCTACATATGACATCTATCTATTTAGCATGCTAGGCTGAGGCTCTTTCTTTCGAACAATCATGTCTAGTTTCTTGCCTCGAGACCTAGAGTTTCACTTAGATTTCCTCCTGTGCTTCATTGCTTTTGATGCACTCTGACCTTCAGCTGATAGAGGCGGTTTAGCAGGGGATTTTGGTACCCAAATCCATCGGTTACCTGCGTAGTACCCTTGAGCACATAGCAACGCTTTGGATATCCATCGCGGCGTTGTGCTGACCCTCCATCGATGCTTGCGTCTATGAGGCTTGGGCTTCTTTTGGGGTCTTCTACGATATTTGTAAGTCCAAAGCCCGTCCTTGGCATTGTCTCTTGACCTTCTTGTTCCAGGCTTGGCCTCACTCACTGGTTCTCGTTGTTTGACCTATGCTTGTATCAGTTTTTCTAACAAGTCCTTGCTCTCGTTAGTAGGCTTGATTATTACGTCAGCACCTTGCTTGCCTTTCCCTCGAGGTTTGACGAGGTCACCCTTGCTAAAGTTTGTGACTATCCTCACACCTGGTAGTGTCAGGTGTATCCTCTGTGCTACATAGTCGGCCTCACACTTGGTCGCCCTTTTGAAGGGTCTTCCTAGGAGGGTTTCTTTCCCGCAGCTAGCACTATTTGGAGGAACATGAAATAGGATATGCAAGCTTTCTGTTTCAATTGTCGCAAGGATTTTGCACTTCCCTATGAGTGCTTGTGGGTGTCCCCCATAAGGGCTAAGAGTTGCACTAGTCGGTGTGAGCTCTGGTTGGCCTAGTAGGGTCCATGATTCATAGGTCAAGATGTTAAAATCTGCTCCTTCATCAATCAAAGCATCGATAGTATGCTCTCTTTTCGCGGTGAGTTTGACCCTGAGATAAGCAGGTGGTACTATGTCTTCATCTTTCGGGTCTCGGCTTGTAAATTTAAGCCTTCTGATAGATGCCCTTGAGTCCCGACATGCATGACTAGATGTGGATTCTCCACCAATGTCTTGGGTTGTCTGTGTAGTGTTGCTCAAGGTACATCTCTCGTCAAGACTGTCATATCTAGTCATTCTCACTATTGTAGCTTGATGTTGTTGCTTTTCGCTTTGACTAGATGTAGTCCGAATGCAACACGTATGTGTTTTTGCAATGTGGCCTTTTTGCCCTTGTTGGCTAGATGGGCCCATTGAGGTTCTAGGGTCTCTGTTTCTCTCTCTTCGGATATGAGCTTTTGGTTGCTCATTTGCAAGTGAGAATCCATGCTCGTGTAGAGCCATTACTACACTAGGGTCCAATTTGGAGGACCTATCATGGCATGCGTTTTCTCTCCAACCTACTTTGGGGAGGTGTGGAGGGGGCAGAGCCCCCTCTGTGGGGGTCCTGGGGGGGCAGTCCCCCCGGCCTGCAGGGCCGTTACAGTAAAAGCCATGCACAATTTGGAGGACCGTTTATAGCCAAATTTTTAGCTACGTGCTCTAAATTTTAGCCCAGTGATGGATCTGTGATGTGCCTTTAGCTCTACGTAGCCTTTGGGGTCAATCTCGGGGTTTAGATGCGTCAAAATTTGCATTCTAGATACCTGTCCAATTTTCAGGAATCCGACTATTAGAATCGGACGTCCAATTTTGGGTTGGTCCGATCGGCCTAGTGGTCCGATTTTGGTCACGTCGGATTCTAGGAATCGGATCGGACAGGGTGGTCCAATTCTGACTGGTCCGATTCTAACTGGTCTGATTCTGGAATGGTCCAATTCGGACTGGTCCGATTCGGACTGGTCCGATTCTCGCTGGTCCGCTGGTCCGATTCTGGCTGGTCCGATTCTCGCTGGTCTGCTGGTCCGATTCTGGCTGGCCGATTCTGGCTGGTCCGATTCGGACAGGGGTGGGTCCGATTTCCTCGATCAGATGAAGCGTCTGATCGGACAGGTTGGTCCGAGTTTGAGTGTCCGAGTGGTCCGATTTCCAAAATCGGACGGATTGGTCCAAGTGGTCCGATCGGACATGGTCCGATCGGACGGTTGTCCGAGTGTCCGATTATGGACTCTGGTCCGATTCTGGACGGGTCCGATTCTAGGACTCGGACGAGCTGGTCTGACTATGCGGCCGATGGCCCGCGAGTTGCACGTGATGCCTCTAGGCTGACGTCTACTATACCGAATCGTCCAGCACCTTCCAAATAGATACAAAACACTACAAGGAAATGCCAGACATGCCTAGAATCACTATGGTGCTCGAATCAAACGGCACTCCAAGGATCTGTGCCCCTATTTCCCTGTTTTAGCCTGTTATACAGCAACAGAAAACCCTACTGTTTGCTTCTTTTTCTTTGTTTTTTCCTATCCTAAATGCATACAAATCACAAAGCAATCACCTACACTACTCCAACATGCTTTTCCAAATCCAAAAAACCAAAAACCTACTTGTTAAGGAGATCAAATACCTCTTCAAACTCCCTCGCTTCCTACCTATCTACCTCAAGCACCGGTTCGGGGAAAACCCTACTCCAATGCTCGATTCGAAGCGTGCAAGCGCTCAAGGCTTGAATCCGTTTGTCCTGGCACAACGGAACCAAAATGTGGGAGCTTTCGCTCAACCGCCAAGACCCACGGACCGCTTATTGTTTCAAGCATTCCAAGCCGAGCACTAATGGCTACCTCTCACATAACCGACGCACCATCCATATCTACGGGTGTAGTGAGCTTACCTCCATGCCATTCGAGTTACCTCCTCTCCCGCGCACTCCGGTAGCTCCACGATCCAAGTGCAAGCTTCAAGCAAGCTCGATCCTCCCGCTCCAAGCTCCAAGCTCCATTGCCACGAGCAAGAGAAGAGAAGAGAAGAGAAGAGAAGAGAAGAGAAGAAGAGAGGAGAAGATGGAGAGCTTCTCCACCCCACGGTCCCTCACCCTCACACACTCACTCCCTCACACTCTCACACTCCCTCTCTCAAGCACAAGCTCAAGCAAGCAAGAAGAAGAAGAAGAAGAAGAAGAGGAGAGCTACTTTTGGCCACACACAAGAATGAGCTTCTCATTCACTTTTCAACTTTATATACAAAACCCTAAATCCCTTTTGGGCGGTCATCCCCTTTTCCTCTTTTTTACATGGCCGGCCGTAGCCTAGGCTCTTCTTCCCATTGTCCTTCTATCTTCCTAGATTCCTTTCCACCCCCGCTGTCTACATTTACAAATTGCATGGGTGAGAGCCCGGCGCTCTTTTACAAGATTTCAGGGTGCACCTATTTATTTTAAAATGCGCATTTCCCCTTTTGCATTTGCCTTGGACTTTTAAGGTTGGCCTTGCGCTTTTGGCCTTTTCTCCTATTCTTTCTTCAGTCGGGCTACCTTTTTTCCGCCTTTGCCCTGTGTCTTTTTTATTTCCTTTTGCTTTCTTCGTCTTGGGATTAACAGTTGCAGAGATTAAAACCCAAAACCTCCTATATATCTCAAGCTCCAATTCGAGGATGAAACCCTTACTTCATTGCTTGATTTGAGGCATGCAACTCCTCAAGCTTGAATCTCTTGTCCCGGCAACGGAACCAAAATGTAGAGGCAAGCTCACACTCAACTGCCAAGACCTATAGACCACTTATTGTTCAAGCGTTTCAAGTGAACACCTATGGCTATCTCTCACCTAGCCAATGCACCTTCGATCCTACCGGGGTTTAGTGAGCTTACCTTGATGCCCAAATGAGTTTACCCTGATCCCTCACCCTCACATGCTCACTCTCTCACACTCCCTCTCTCAAGCACACACAAGCAAGCAAGAAGCGAAGAGAAGAAGAGAAGATGAGTCCACTTTGCCACACACCAAAGAATGAGCTTCTCATTCACTTTTCAACTTTACATACAAAACCCTAAATCCCTTTTGGGCGGTCATCCCCTTATCCCCTTTTTTACATGGCCAGACATGGCCTAGGCCCTTTTTCCCAGTGTCCTCCTATCTTCTTAGCTTTCTTCCTACCGCCCATCTACCTTTATAGTTTGCACAGGAGGGAGCTTGCTAGCGCTCTTTTACAAAAAATTTTAGGAGCGCCTTGCATTTAAAAGTGTACTTTTGCCTTTGCCTTAGCTTTTAAGACCGCTCTTGCGCTTTCGGCCATTTCCCTTCTTGCTTAAACTATTGTGTCTGATTTCTTTCTGGGCCACCTCTTTTTGGTCCCAACTTACGCTTTTTCACTTTTTTCACTTTTTCTTGTGTTGCGATTAACACAATATATAGTAAGTATGTCCTAAATAGTAGTGAACATTAGGTATATCTTGAACACAATAAATAGCAGGTCTACCTCAATGCAGTGAATAGCAGGCTTTTTTATAACATAGTGAATGGCAAGTTTGTCTCACAACATATTGAGTAGGAGGTGTTTCTTGCACAGAGTAAACAATAGGTTTGTCCTATACAAAGTAGTTAGCAGTCTACTGTTGTATATATCCTACACAGAGTAAAAAATAAGTCTACTATACATTACAGCAAGTAACAGAGGTGTAAAGGCTCAAATCAATGTCCAAAGCCAAGGATGTAATGCTAGGAGTATTTAAGATGAGTGTCAAGGTAGCCAAGAGTATCTACAAGCTTAAGGAGAGGTCAATCTGATCAAAAGTGGAGCCAACAATAGGTGCAAATCACATTGCTACTACTAGGATTGTTGGAGTTAAAATGTGGTATAAGGAAGCTCAAGAGAAGCTTGATGAAGCCCCTTCAATCCCCTAAAGAAGCTAGGATCAACTGGGAAGAATCAAATGCATACCTTACAAGCTGAAGCCATGCTACCATGAATGAATGGACTATAGGTATTTAAACTAGGCCAAACAATGGTAGGTGAAGCTTCTCAATCTATGCTCTCATACTAGTTGAAGGGAGAAGCCTGAGTGAGACCACGAGCAAGCAAAAGAAATGGAGATGCGAGATATGGCAAATAGAGCAAGAGAGCAAGAGAATGGCATACATGATGTGGGAAATCCAATAGTCACTATGTGTGACAAACCTTCCCTTATTCATTAGTCACTAAAAGACTAAAGAATGAAGTGATCGTAATTGGTGCCTACCACTTGTAGTATAGAAGTATGCACGTCCCACCACTTGCAATGTATAGGTATGTGGGTACTATAAGTGTAGTGAATATATGGGTGGCGTAAGCACAAGTCCATTTACCCCCAACAAGCCTTGGATCATCACCATGGACTTAACCCTCTTTCTATCTTACTATTACATGGCAATAGCCACCACATCTTAGCCCTTTCCATCCTCATTTCTCTTCCACCAAGATGGTGTGAATCATCTTGTGCATTCGGATGCACTATTGCACAAAATAGTCTCCATCTTGATGCATGAAATAGCTACCATCATCCTCCAACTTAGCCACAACATCAACAATAGACTACTCAATCACTGCCTCCAATTCTCTTTGCATCTCATGAGTTGCTAACTTCTATGTTGTATTGCTCTAATTTTTATGAGTTTTGTTTTACAATGACAAGATATAAACCCCTTGGTCATGGGTGATAGTGTCCAAATTGTCCATGTGGACATATATTTCTTGCTTGCTACATGATGCACTTGGCCTACTAGCTACCTTCTCTACTTACTCAGTCGCTTGAAGCTTGGGCTTCACACACTTCAATACGGATTGCCACCTTAGGTGGAGCTATAGCTAAGGCTTACCACCCCATTGACTAGGACCTCCAACATCACTCACTCATATGGACAACTACCTTCCATGGTCATCCTTAGACATCCACAATTTGATAGAACAACAACAAGCATCTCAACCTCATGTGGCATGGCATCATCTTATCTCATCACCAATAAGGTAACCCTCATAAAGATGAAGTCAAGGATAATTTTATAAAAAAGAATAATAAATCAACTCATAAAAGAATTTGGCCCCTTGACCATGCACACATACTTTCCAATTCATTGACTATTGAGGCTGGATTTTAAAGCTAGATTTCAAGTGCAAAAGTGACTTGAGACTTGCAATAGAGATTGTTTTAGTAAAAAATGAAACGGTCACGGATCAAGGAGCGGGAGTCTTTCTAGATGCATTTCAATGCTAGGAATCCAATGCAAGTGTTGTTCGTCCAATTGGAGTCCGTTTGACCCCCCATTTAATGGACATGCAAGGTTTGGCATTATGAAGCAACTACTGGATCTAGAAGGTAGAAAGCATGTGAGAGACGCTAGGTAATAGATTTCGATGCCAAAAAGTCGATCGTCTAGTCGGATTGCAATTCTGAGATTGTTTGCTCCTCGAACCAAGTCAAAACCACTTCAGGTCAAGTGTGAAAATGCCAAATGTGAACTAGTTAGTTGGGGATTTATTGTTAACCCATAATTAAGAGAAGAAAGCTCAAAAAACTCACAAGATGGGGGGGGGGGGGGGGGGGGGGGGGGGGTTTATGCCCCTTCCTCCCATTAAAAATTTTCATTTTTGCAATTGGCATGATCCTCTCCATCCTCTTAGCATCAGATTCATCGATTCTTTGCTAGCCGTCACTCCAAAGATCCAACATGACGCAATGAATGAAGAGATCTATTTTCAATCTTTCTTTCTCTTGTTTCTCTCTTTTCTTGTTCCTTGTTCATATGGCTGCATATGAGAGAGAAAGAAAGAGCTAATTCAATGCAAACAGGGGATAAATAATGGTTCAGAAGTGTAATGGCAAGTAGATCGGGTGATTTGAAAATGCATCGATGTGGCTAAAAAATAGCATCAACGGCTCCATTTTCTCGAATTATGAGGCATACGTATGCGGATTTTTTGAATAAGAGTCGTTATTTACTTTTTATGATGAATCATTAGTGCATATGATGAGAAGATGATTGGAAATGGTTGAAATATGTTTGTTGATGTCTATAATTCTAGCAATTCATTCATTTTTCTTTACGTATATTAAAAATAATAAATTCCCAAAACTTGAAACACGGGATTTAATAGGAAATGGGGTTGTTCTTGGGTTTTGGGGACCAAATGATGTTCATATTGCATGAAAATAAATATATTGATGGCTCACACTTCATTAAGTCATATGAATCATTTTTTTTAAAACCCAATACTTTATGTTGAAATAAATGGAAAAGCTCATGAAAAATAGTTAAATAAAGAAAAAATGTAAGAAAATTTGAGTTTAAGCATGTTAAAAAATACAAAAATTTAGGAGTGTTTCTGAATGTGTAACAAAGATGAAGCATGGGGACTTACCTCAATTTTCCTTTAATTATATATTGAAGTGCATGTTTAAGGTTTGTTTCTATGAAAATTTATCACGAAATCTTCGTACATTCATGTAAGCAATCTAAATATAAATGATAAGAGGTGTAGGATTGAAATGGAAAGGTATTTGATTAAGTTTCTAATTTAGTTGCATATCTTAGCATATAGACCATGGTTTATATAAGTTTAAGAGGTTCAGTAGTACAGGTTGGCCCAGTACTATTCCTTAGCAATGTAGCATGATGCTAGTAGAAAGAAATCATGAAAAGATTATTTGTACACTTCCCATTGGCTGATTTTTTGTTAAGTTGTTTGAGCACAGAATACCATACATTGTATATGCAATCTAAACATGGTATCAAAAGTTAAATTCTTAGATGCATTGCAATTGTATGTCTAGGTGATGACCAACATTGAGAGTGTAAGATCCCCTTTGTTGTAGGATAGTGCGATATCTTGGAAAACCGATTAAGTGAGGAATATATATAATCTCATGGATCATTATGTTTATATTATGAGAGAACTCTATTGTGCTTGTATTTCTATGTAAGTCGGCACATCCTAAGACCAATCCCCAAGGTGTAGGAGAGACATAGAAGCCACAACACTCTACTAGGGAAGCTCTTTATGTGTGTGACATGAGGTGTTGATCACCTAACTATTTGGATAGTCCCTCTGTTGGAGTTGAAAAGGGAAAAACATTGGACTACAAAACGATACAAACACATGATTTATTTAGAGTAGTATATAGTCTCCAGACGCACTTGGCCGTGCGAGGCCATGAGGGTAGTTTGGTGAGTATAGGAGGCCCATGGCCAACTAGAGCCGTAGAGCCAGTTTCGAGCCCACTTTTAGGTCCCATCAGGTGGTGTGTTTGTATCTTGAGCCACTAATAAGTGGCAGTTTTCGAATCTGGGTTAATAGGGGACTATTTCTTCAGTGTATGCCAAAGAGCATTGAAATAGATCTGTTATTTCGTAATAAATACTTTCAAACTTAGATTCAATAGCAAGAAAGAGCTAAAAGGGCTAGATGGTGAGATTTTTTATTTCCTAATAAATACAGTCAAGCCAAAATTCAATGGCAAGAAAGAGTTAAAAGGGTTAGACGGTGAGCTGAGATCATTAAGAGGTATTCTCCTAAGCATACTAGTTTGATATCTTTGAGAAAGAGAGGTCTTATTGACCCAATTAATATCCTAGTCAGTCTATTAGGGGAGTAGGAAGCTTTAGCATTCCCCTTTCTTTGAAAAGTCAATCTACTTGGAGTGGGAGTACAACCCCACCAATACAAACCCCTAGAGTAAACCTGATCATCATGATGGTGCAACCCATTGCAATACATGTAGAAATGTCAGATTTTCCAACCTTATGTTTCCCTTATCTATCTTTAATGGGTTAGCAAAGGAAGATGCAAAACTCCATATTAGTGAGTTCAAGAAATTAATGTTCACTTGTTGAATTCAAGACGACAAAGGACATCTCATGATGTTTTTCAACATGACTCTAAAAGGAAGAGCTACAATGTGGTATCATGGCTTGGAAGTTTAAACCATAACCACAATTAACTTATTCTTTGTAGTCTTCTGAAGAGAGCTTTTCCCTAAGAGAGGTGGTCAGTATTGGCTACATGTTCTAAATGTTACACGTCAAGAGCCTCATAAGAATGCTAGAGCTTATACCAAGAAATTGAAAGAGGTGTTTTGCAAATTGCAAATCTCTATTCCTATTGTACCTATTGCTTGATTGTAGTACCTTTTACATGGATTAAAATTCAATATCCAAGTGTGGTTGAGTAGTATTTCTCTTGCTAATATACACACTACTATTACACCAATAGAGGAGATAGAGTCATGCTTACAAGTGCACTATGCATCTAGGGTAAGCTTGGGTTTGAGTCTAGGTCCTAGAAATAATTTGGCATCGATCGATGGAAGTCAAGGTGTGGCTAGTACATCTATTACCAATTTGAATGGAAAAGGAAGCATAATGCAGATTAATGTGCCCATGCTAACAGCTCCTCTTAATGTTGCTATGCCAATGGCTAGTCAAATGGTTCCACTAAATAATGGAA
Organism: Lygodium microphyllum; assembly: GCF_053477565.2. Taxonomy (NCBI): domain Eukaryota; kingdom Viridiplantae; phylum Streptophyta; class Polypodiopsida; order Schizaeales; family Lygodiaceae; genus Lygodium; species Lygodium microphyllum. The sequence continues at coordinate 23,334,233 of NC_141150.1, forward strand.
TCCAAATTACAAACCATAATGTCATGTCAAGGTCAATCCCTAATCAAGTGGTTAGGTCAACTGAATGGCGAGTGGATGATCACGATTATGAGTCTAGTGTATCAAATATTCTTAGCTTACTCAAGGATGTGAAAACATGGATCTAGGACATGGCTATGACAGAAGCTATGGAGGTTGAAAGAGGAAGAATGAACTCATGAAGACATTGACACTGACAAGACAAATTGTCACACAAGTGACTTAGGTTCCAAGATTGAGACTTGGACTCATAAACACAATATTGTGTATGGAAAATGACATAGACACTTTACTGGAAAGAAAAAAGTACTATCATTGCATTAGAAAAGAGAGCAAGTACAATGCTTTATAGGAATCTGGATGGTAGCACTTCTCCTACTATGCATATGGGATTCTAGTCCTGAGCCCTCACTGCTCCTTATAAAAAGACTGAAGTAGGTGTGATTGCAAACATCTCAACACCCCTCCTCAATCACAACCATAAGTACAAAGCATATAGAGTCTTTAGTGAAAGCAACACATGCAAAGTGTGGGTGCACCATAAACATGGCAAAACACTAGAGGCTATCACAGGAAAGGCTAAGTGTGGGTACCATAAACATGATGGACATCTAGAGGTTGTAACAGGGGCCTCACAAAGTGTACAAAGGTTGTAATACAAGGTTCCATGAGGAGTTTACAAGTTTATATTTGAAGCATTAGGGCTAGGAAATACAAAGCTAAAAGAGTCTATCCAAATATAAGGGCTGATGAGGTTTGTCCTTCTCTTGGTGGTCTTGTTCTTCTTCTTATTCTTCTTTTGCTCCATGTTCTTCTTCTTCTTTAATATTAACTAGATAGGCCTTTTGGGACCTCTTTTTGGCATGGCATAACTTCTCGGTGTGTCCGACGGTCCTTTTGCAGAAGTCACAAAAAAGTTGATCCTTCTTGCCTTTGTACCTATTTCCAACATATAATGCTTGTTCATCTCTAGAGGTGCTTGGTTCTTCCTTAGTTTTTAGCTTCTTTTCCTCCTCTAGCAATGATGCCTGGATATCAATAAGCTCTGGGTTTTGCATATTGTTTAGATTTTTTGATACATTATTATATTTAGAAGGAAAACTTTTAAGTAGAACACCAATGAAAACATCTTCTTCCATTTTAATGTTGATTCTTGCAAGTTAGGTTAGAAGTCCTTCCATGTAATTTAGATGTGTGGCAAGTGATGTGTTGGACTTCATTTCAAGCCTGAAAAATTCAATCAAGAGACCATACTTTGATGACTTAGAGACTGTGCACCAAACAAGGTGTCAAATCTCTTCCATGTATCCTGTGAAGTATCACAGTTATCCACATGGTGGATATAGCTGTCGTCTAGCTCCATTTTGATAATGGCCTGAGCCTTATCATCATTATTTTTCCAAGTGACTACAAGGTCCATATCAAGAGGCTTATTTTCTTTTCCAATGGTAATGGCACCCAGAGGCCCTTCTTCATTAGGATGAGTTTGATGTCGGTCTACTAGGTGTGAAACCCGACTCCTTTGAAGCGAGCAGTTGGAGAGTCTTTGGCCAAAAAACACTAAGTGATTAGCATCAAGAGATACTTGTGGATCCAAATGCTTGGTAAATGCTCAATAGGTATTCTATTCCCCTCCTTGATTTGCTTGCTGAACTGCTTGTTGGAAACTCAAAGTGGCAAAACCTTGAGTAGGGTAAGAAGAATGAGAAGGATGAGGTGTAAGAGGTTTGATTTCTTCAAGACTTCAAAGGATCTTCAAGCACTTCCCCTCCTCAATGATTTGATGGCCCAAAGTTTGCTGAGACCTTTGATTTGAAGCAAACCAGAGTGACAAGTTGTTAGTTTTTCCCAATGGGAGTGAAAGAAGAAGTGGAAAATGAGCTTATGATAAAGTGGCTATGGCAGACTGCTTCTATGGTTTCAAATCCATGTGTATTTTTGTTTGTAGCAACGAGTCACAAGAGAAGGTATTTGCGGCAAAACTTAGTGGCCAAGGAGCTCAAGCCATGGGCTAAAATTTCCCTATGCTCAGTCTCACGAGATTGCACCTTGTAGCTCTGTCCCCAGCTATATGACCAGACATGGCGCAAATCTGTGTTGCAATGGAGAATGTTGCCCAGAACAAAACAACACCAATGTCGAGATGTGGCATAACAGGATGTTGCACCCTGAGCCGAAGAACACATTCAGAGAAGAAAGTGTGATGTATTACGGCCTCTAGAGTGAGAACAAGAGGCTCCAAACAAGGTAGGTTCTGCAAGCTATGGCTGCCATGGAAGGTCAAGTAGAGATAGGGATGGAGATGAAGTTAGATACTCACCCTAAGCTTGGACTGAGCTAGAGAGGGATTGAGAGAATAGAGAAGGAGCTATGCCATGCCCAACTAGGCTCTAATACCATGTGAAAACATGGATCTAGGACATGGCTATGATAGAAGCTATGGAGGTTGAAAGAGGAAGAATGAACTCGTGAAGACATTGACACTGGACAAATTCTCACACAAGTGAATTAGGTTCCAAGATTGAGACTTGGACTCATAAACACAATCTTGTGTGTGGACAATGACACAGACACTTTACTGTAAAGAAAAGAGTACTATCATTGCATTAGAAAAGAGAGCAAGTACAATGTTTTATAGGAAACTGGATGGTAGCACTTCTCCTACTGTGCATATGGGATTCTAGTCCTGAGCCCTCACTGCTCCTTACAAAGGGACTGAAGTAGGTGTGATTGCAAACATCTGAACAAAGGACATGATGGAGCATTATATCATTATAATAATGGAATAGTATAGAAAATTAGACATAGATGTTAATTTCCTAAAGAAACAACAAAACTTGATAGGAAGTTGACGTCTTGAAAGGGTGATCCATCAAGATTTAGCTATAAGTGGTGTGGTGGCCAACACTTTCCAAGAAATTGCCCTAATTTCAATTGCGATATATGTGGGAAGTCTGACCATTTAGCTAGTACTTGTTTTCTAAAGTAATATCAGTTCTCTTAAGAAAGGGAGTAAGCAGCCAGGTCCATCTAATCATCAAGCACAAGGAAATAACCTTTAATAAGATGAGGAACCAAAGCAAATATTGCAGAGAGGAAAAGCTATTGTAGAAGCTAGTGGCAATGGCATCAACCTTATCGAAGCTATGCATGTCACCACCACTGAGGCTTCCAATTTACAAGCCATTACAAGAGGATAGATGGTTAAAAAAGGCATTAGAGATAATGTAAACCTATTGAGGCAAACCCTAAACAAGATGATAAGGGGACGCAAGTCCTTAACCCTAATGTGGAAGTCGGTCCTATAAAAGCTACTGGTGGCAAAGCTGACTCCAATAAGGAGCTAGCAAAGAAGAAGGTAAAAGCCAAGAAATAGGCACTTAAGCCTATTCAATGACCAAGAGAAAGAATGGTTTGGTGAGAGAAGAGAACCATTGCTAAGTATCATGAATTTGACTTAGCCAATTCTCTTTGCCAAGTAAAGCTTGACATGAGCCTCCTATAGTTGATCAAGCTATTTCCAAGAGTTCATAAAGAGTGTAAGAAGATGACTAGTTTGAATATGCTAAAAAGCATTGCCCAAGGGTTGCAGCATATGTTGACAGCATATTAGTGGATCATGCCATTGTGGATATGAGGTTCTCCGTCAACATTATGAGTTTAGAATTGATGGAAAGGCTAGGATTGGAAATCTAAAAGGATGCCTCCACAATTCTTCGAATGGATTATGAAAATTTAAGGCAACCAAAAGTTTGTGTTTCCAAAGTCCACGTGACTATTACTAATGTGGAATGCATGTTGGACTTTAGGGCTATTAGGTTTGCGGGGTGGCCAAGGTATCAAGTACTATTAGGAAAGCCATGGATCTTGCAATGTGATTGTCAAGTTGATATACCCGCTAGTCATTTAATTTTTGGTAGAGGTACTAGACGCATAATAGTGGATGCATATCTTGAATCTCCTCAAGGCAAGAGAGTACCTTTATCCTTGACAGAATTAGATGTATTAGAGGATCCTTCTGGTAGTGAGACTTTGTCAAACGATGAATCAAGAGAGGGGTCCACTACTACAGAAGATGTTTACCATGTGACTGTGAATGAGTCGATAGAAGTTCAAGATGGAATCAGAGACATAGATGTGATTGAGCTAGATCTTGATATGTTGAATAATCCACGACCCGATTAAATTAGGATCTATGCTCGGTCTAGAAGAGAGGAAAGACTACGCATCCTTGATCCAAGTATTCCATGATATTTTTGCCTAGAGCTATGATGAGCTGAGGAGTATTCATCTTAGTCTGGCTATGCATACTATTCCCCTAAATGAAGGTAGCCATCTTATTCGACAAAAAGTGAGGTTTATGTCTTTTGAACTAAGAGACGGACTATTTGAGGAGCTACAAAAATTGCATAAGACTAGCTTGATATTTCCTATATAACACATGGAGTGGTATTCACCAATAGTATTAGAAAAAATAAAATTAATCAAATTCAACTTTGCATAGATTTTAGGGAGCTCAATGAAAAAATGCTTAAAGATTACTATCAACTACCATTTATTGATCACATTCTAGATCAGTTAGCAAGTAGGAATATCTAGGGGACTACTTTGTTGGTTATAACCAAATGGCTATTGTAGAGGAAGATAAGTTGAAAATAACATTTATCACTGTATTTGGTACCTTTGTGTATCATGTTATAGATTTTGGCCTATCTAATGCACCAGGGTCTTGGCAACATATGTCTGATAAAACTTTCAATGATCTTTATTGATGACCTAGGGATAGCCACCACAAGAGAGAGACAGTTGATTATTTTAAGAAAATATTTTGAGCGGTGCATGTAGTTCTACATTGCTCTTAATCCAAGGAAATGTGTCTTTAGAGTACCCTATGGATTGCTATCGGGCCATGTGGTTAGCTCGGCTAGAATTGCAACCGCTAATCCAAAAAAGATAAAGGTTATCATTAGTCTACCACATACTCCTAAAGAAGTGCATAGCTTTCTATTGTCAGTCGGATATTATCGATGATTTATTAATGCACTAACTAAGAGGACATTTTCATTAATGAATTTATTGTCCTTTAACTATATGTTTGTTTGGAGTGATCCATGTCAAGTATCCTTCGAGGATGTGAAGCAAGAATTGGTAAAAGCGCCAATTCTAAAAGTATCTAAAAGGGGTGAGATATTTTATATATTTTCAATGGCTATGATGTATAGTAGTAGACGTTGTTTAGCCTAGATTTGGGAGGAGAAGTGGTACCATCCAATTGCATTTGCCAATTTCAAATTGGGAGTTTTTGATATTAATTATAGCTACATGGAGAAACTGTGCCTCAGGATGGTCTTTGCCAATGAAGAAAATCGGGCACTACATCATATATGAAAAGATAGTATTTTATATGAAGGCAAAGTGGTTGAGGCTATTGTTGAATAAGTTGTAGTCGCCTAATCACCTAGCAATGTAGCTAATCACTTTGCAAGATTTTGACTATGAAATTACAAGTAATCCATCAAATTTGTAGGGCATCATTGAATGTCTTGTGGATTTGAAATAGCCAAAGCAAGTCTTGGTTGAAGGAAGTGACCTTGAGGGTATTCAAGATCAATACAACATCCATTCCATCTTGATATGCTACCATAATACACTATCTATTCATAGGAGAGGTTGGAGCCTCTTTGTCGAAGGCTGAAAAGAGAAAATTTAGGCAACAAGCCTTGAAATTTACCTTGATTGCATGAACATTATATTAGAAAGGGATCAATGATTTTTATCACTTATGTGTCATACTCGATGAGGTTCCCTTTATCTTAGAAGAGTGCCATGATTACCTACACAGAAAGCTTTGAGAGTTGGATATTGGTGGCCATCTATTTTCCAAGATAATAAGGAGAATAGGAAGGGTTCACTAACTCCTATTATGGCTATACTACCATTTGAGAAGTGGAGCATTGATTTCATTAGATCTATATGTGGGAGCTTTCGCTCTACCGCCAAGACCCATGGACCGCTTATTGCTTCAAGCATTCCAAGCCGAGCACTAATGGCTACCTCTCACATAGCCAACGCGCCATCCATATCTACGAGTGTAGTGAGCTTACCTCCATGCCGTTCGAGTTACCTCCTCTCCCACGCACTCCGGTTGCTCCACGATCCAAGTGCAAGCTTCAAGCAAGCTCCATCCTCAAGCTCCACGCTCCAAGCTCCATAGCCACGAGCAAGGCAAGAGAAGAGAAGAGAAGAGAAGAAGAGAGGAGAAGATGGAGAGCTTCTCCTCCCTTGTCCCTCACTCTCACACACTCACTCCCTCACACTCTCACACTCCCTCTCTCAAGCACAAGCTCAAGCAAGCAACAAGAAGAAGAAGAAGAAGAAGAGAAGAGCCACTTTTTGCCACACACAAGAATGAGCTTCTCATTCACTTTTTAACTTTATATACAAAATCCTAAATCCCTTTTGGGCGGTCATCCCCTTTTCCCCTTTTTTACATGGCCGGCCGTAGCCTAGGCCCTTTTTTCCATTGTCCTTCTATCTTCCTAGCTTCCTTTCCACCACTCGTCTACATTTACAAATTGCACAGGTGAGAGTCCGACACTCCTTGAATTAAACCATGATGCGCTTGCGCTCTTTTACAAAAGTTTTTACTTGAGCTTTTCCTTGTGCGCCTTTGTCTTCCGTTTCTCTTTGCCTTGATCTTTGTCTTTGTCTTCTGTTTTAGCTTTCCGGATTTTCTACCGCCTAGAACTCTTTTACAAGATTTCAGGGTGCGCCTTTGTATCTTAAAATGCACCTTTCCCCTTTTGCATTTGCCTTGGACTTTTTAAGGTTGCCCTTGCGCTTTTGGCCTTTTCTCCTCTTCTTTCTTTAGTCGGGCTACCTTTTTTTCGCCTTTGCCCTGCGTCTTTTTTATTTCATTTTGCTTTCTTTGTGTTGGGGTTAACATTACCCCCTCCTAGACGAGTGCCAGTCCCATGGCACTCACCGTCGTAGGTAGTAGGCATTAGCATGCACCGAAGACGTGGGTGGAAGGGACTGTTGTGGCTTGCCTTGGAGGAGTTCTGATGTTGGTGCGGATGAAGGTCGTTGGTGGCACTTTGCTGTTCTGATTGGCTGGTGATATGATTTTTGTAGGTGGCAATAGGGCTACTCTTTGTTGGGAATGGTCACTCATAGCTAGGACAGGTGTTGGTGTTCTTGGGATGCTCATGGTGGATTCTACTCGTGATGATTCTCTGGTGGTCTTGCATGATGAAGTAAAGGACAAGAGTTCAGAGTTGAGTGTTGATGTAGAGGTGACGACGCTTTCGTTGGAGTCTTTAATACCTGCAATTGGAAAACCTCTCATGTGGTCTCTCCCTAAGGGGTAGTGCTAGTCTTCTTATCGTGCACAAGACATATTTTGATTAGTTTGTGAGACAGGTCGAACTCTAAGCAAGCCTGGAGTATTGTCATGCACTTGAGGACCCAAATTGTGTATAGGTTATAGTGTGAATATTAAGTGAGTACACATGCGTATTTAGGTATTACTTAGTTAGAAGAATTTCAGCCTGGTTCCTTGTATAGCAATGGGTCAGTGAAGCAAGGGGCTAAGTTGATGGAAAAAATTATCGATGAAGACGGGGAGTACACTTAAAGATTGCTTGAGACATCATTATGGTCTTGTCACGGCAATGTAGCATAATTGAGCTCCTTGATGTCTTAGCCTCTGATAGCTAGTGGCTACTTGTAGTGCTTGAAAAGTATGGTGTACTTTTCCATTGTCTTTCATGCCTTGCTTACCACTGTTGATTGTAATGGCATTGAGATGGAGTGCAAAAGAATTGTGCAAGTGGTTCAGGGTGACAGGTCTAACCATAGGCGAGACGAGCTCCCTAGGTATGTCTTGCCCTTGATGTGCCCTGAACAATTATGGGGGATATACAAAGGGCTAGGGGATTAGGGATGGAGCCAGCTGACCAAGGTCACTGGACGTACCTAATTTGAGGACCCCTAGGTGCGGTGTTGTGATCATGTGTGCTTTTTCCTTTCCTTTTCTTTTCTTTTCTTTTCTTTTCTTTTCTTTCTTTCTCCCCTTTTTTTTTGGTGGAAAAATTGAATACACTCAATGCCATACATTGAGGCTGTTAGCCTTTCATTTGGATTGAGAAATGTTGGGATCCAAAGGCTATGAAGAATGGATATTACAGAGATGATTGTGTCACCAGCCTTGATGCTAGAGAAACTATTGTTGAGATGAAGAGATACACTTGAGATTTTGCAAACCTTTTTGTAACATGTGACACATCGAACAATTGAGATAGCACTCGGAGTGAGATGTGCATGGACAAGGGCAGAGCATCTTGCAAATTGAATCCTAGATGATGAAGAGACGTTTGCCCTTGTTGAGAGCGTGGCTTCTGCCCGAACATAGAGTTTGGCCAAGAAGGAGGGGGTAATTGATGATTATGCTTTGGCCATGCTCATTTGCAATATGTGCTTTCTGCAGAGGTGTCCTTGGATTCTCATCCAGTGGCATTTCCGTCATGGATTTTGTTTCTTGGTATTCCTGTCACTTCCTCCATAACAATGGTTCTTTGAGGGGTTGGTGGTCTTGTGGTGACTTGGATATTAAACGCTTCTAGACATTGACCTATGTCATTCTGCATTCACTTGGAAAGGCGTGAGAGTACATGCAAGTCACATGCTTCAACCATAATGAAAATGTCCAGCTAAACAAGACATTGCCAACCTGAATCCCTTAGTTTTGTATCACCTACACTTGGTCATCATTGCTCATGGGGTGTGTCAGCCTTTGCTTATTTTGGTATTATTTACACAGTCACAAAACACGTTGTTTATCTATGTACATGTTCATGAAACCATGTCACTCCATGAGGATAAAAACCAATTGTAGAACTCTGGATTGTACTCGAGTGTGGCACACTTATCTAGCTTCTGTGGTAGCCTACTTAGCAATAATAAGTATTTGGCAACATCGAGTAGCATGGTGCCTTGTCTGAGTCTACTGGAAACATGTAGCTCCTCCTCAGTGAGAACTTTATCAATCAAAGGGCTCTCTAGGCTAGTTCTAGCTAGGTCCATACCTCAAACTATAGCTAGAACTCGAAAAGAAGTTGGTGCCACATAGGTCCAGTCTCTTTGGGACTGTGGCCCCATTTGACCAGTCGCTCCTCTGAGACTGTCATGATTTGGGCTCCAAGTTCGACCATTGTAGCGTGGTTTTCAAACCAATGTTTTTCAAATTGGCTTCTACCCTCTGATTGTCGCTTTAGTTGCTCTATCTCTAAGAGATTTGGATGGCATAGCATTTCATTAAATGTCACGGTTAAGCATAGTTCATCAGCCTCCTCGTCAGAGATGAGTCGCATGCGTTCATGTAAGAGCTTGTCATAATGTCCGCCAAGATATTCTTGCTCTTCCCACGATAGCGGATAAGGCAAATATTCCTCAAGCTGCTCCCTAGGGAATGTGACCATGTCTGCATGAACATAGACATGTGCGAATAATTTTAGTTTAGTATCCCACTCGGTCAAGAACTCTGCGACATCTCTATGTTCTATGAGGGCTTGCTCGGTTGCTATCTCATGCAAAGTTCTAAGGGTTTCCTTAGGCTTTAGCATAGCTAGGGGCTTAGGCCGAGATGAGCAAGATTGATCAATGCCAGGATTGCTTTTGCCTTCGAGGTTTTCATGTTTCTCCTGAGGTCTTATGGTAGTTGTGTCATGGTTCTCCTCAGATGTGACTGGCATGGTCTTAGCATCCTATTGTGACAGTGTTGTATCCACTCTTGATTGATCAATGTGAGTTTCTCTATCGGTGGATTGAGTGTCGCAAGCAATAGTTGACGGTAATTGTTGCTTTGATTTATCAAAACACATGGATGTGTCTGAGATTTCACTGCTGTTAGGGGAGATGGCAATGGGTTTATCTAGAACCATACGCTTTTTTCATCATCTCTTCAGTACTCTTGGTCCCAATCTTCTTGTCGTCTGTAGTAGCTTGCAACTGTCGTTGTTTTTGTTGTTTTCTTCTCTTTCTCTTGGGCACTAGAGGTGTATCCTTTAAGGACTCAGGATCTTGAACTAGGTCAGTAGTTGATGTGCTTGGTTGGGCCTTAGCATTCTCTTTCTATGGCGTGTCGTCATGGGATTTTGCTACGGCCTTACTAGGTCGAACAGCCTTGCTAGGTTGCAAGGGTTCAACTACCTCTCTTTTTGGAGAGTCTAGCTATCCAGCTAATTCTCCTCTGTTCATCCTCGCATTCGATTGCATTGACAGTTGCTCCTGGTTAGGTATTTGCTCTAGATTTTTGTCCTTATCTATTAGAACCTATCTCCATTGCTCCTTCTCAAGGTGAGTATTATGTTTAGAGCTGTTGCTCTCTTGCTCTGGAGGTTTGGGTGACTCTAGTATAGAACCATGAGACGGTTTAGGGTTTTTGTCATGTAGGCTTGGAAGAAACCAATTGAAGAAGTCAGGGTTGTATTGATGGGAAGCATAGAGATCTAGGATTGCAGGGTCTTGAGTGAGGCAGAAGACATATGCGCTGACATCAAGTACCATGCTCCCTACTCCTAGCCTGCTAGCCACGTGCAGATCTTCTTCTAGAAGAACTTTATTATACAAGGGATGTTTTTGGACAGTGGTAGAAAGCTGGACATCATGGGCAGTTGCCAACACTCTCAATGAGGTCAGGGCAACGTACATGGAATCATGTATTGATGTCCAAAGGGATTTCCTTTGCTTAGCAAGTGTCATTAGTCGGTGGCCAATTTTGGCTGCCAAACTTTGGTTGGAGTACCAATTTTGTGCAAAGCTACCTTGTCCTTTCCCTTTTCGTTTGATTGCTTCAAGCTTTTCCTTGTTTGTCTCACATAGAGCTATATAAAATGAGGGTATCAAGAGTGATTCTCTAGTTGTGGCTTTTGGGATGTCCTTCATGACTTCTTCAACAATAGCTGCATAGCAAAAACAAACATGTTGCTGCTCATACCAAGTCAGTGGTTTAGCTATGAGCTTTGTGTGCTCTGATGTTGGCTTTTCGATGTCCACATGGACGTTTGCACGTGTGATGGCTGTCAGCTTGTGATCAAGCTTCACCATGCACTTCATCTCTGGTTCATTGGTCAGATGCGCCATTTCTCTGGCCAAGTCTTCAAGAGATTTATCCTCAAGCCTAGGCTTTAGGTGCTTTGGAAGGATTGGAGGTTTCAAGGATGTTTGTTGTGACATCTCTTCCAAAGGTGAATTGCTAAGGACATGTTCCGCAATGGGTGTTGTCACGGCCAAAGGTTGTGATTGTTGTGGTCCCTGATTGGAAGTAGTGGTGGCTAGTTCAGTGGACTGGCTACCATTGGTAGACTGCAATGTCAAGTTCTTAGGTAGATCAGAAGTGGTCGTGTCTTTTGTTGACCTTTGCGCATTCACTTGTACAGATTGAGCAGCGGCACGAGGCTGCTGTTGCCATGTCTTTTGTTGACCTTTGCGCATTCAATTGTGCAGATTGAGCAGCGGCACAAGGCTACTGCTGCCGTGCTTCCCCTGTCCATTTAGGTGAAGAGGATGTAGGAGTTTTGGGACACCTATGTGGGCTTGGCACTGATTGGAGAATTTGCTCGTGATTGTTAGATGATTCTGTCATTAGCTTTGTTGAGCAATCAGCCTTATCGTGAGAAATGTTGTGCATGTGGTGCTCATTATCTCGAAGTCATAGGCTCCTTGGGCAGTAGTGGACCTTGTGCACGCTCGACAGTTACCTCTGATATCTGCTTGCTAAGCACGCTAGACTGAGGATCTACTTTTTGATAGGTCATGTTTGGTTTCTTGATTTCAATCGTGAGGGGCTCAATCACTCCAATATTTTTGGTTCGAGACTTGGATTTTCGTTTAGGTCTCCTCCTACGCCTCTTTGCTTTTGACATAATTTGGGCTTCTGACAGAGGTGGTTTAGCAGGCGGTTTTGGTACCCAAATCCATCGGTTGCCTGCATAATACCCTTGAGCATGAAGCAACGCCTTGGATATCCATCGTGGCGTTGTGCTAGCTCTCCATCGATGCCTTCGTCTATAAGGCTTGGGCTTCTTTCATGGTCTTCTACGATATTTGTAAGTCCAAACCCTATCCTTGGCCTTGTCTCCTGACCTTCTTCTTTCAGGCATGGCCTCACTCACTGGTTCTCGTCGTTCGACCTGTGCTTGTATTAACTCTTCCAACAAGTCCTTGCTCTCGTCAGCAAGCTTGATTGTTATGTCAGCACCTTGCTTGCCTTTCCCTCGAGGTTCAATGAGGTCACCCTTGCTAAAGGTCGTGACTATCCTTACACCCGGTAGTGTCAGGTGTATCCTCTATGCTACATAGCCGGCCTCACACTTGGTCACCCTTTTGAAGGGTCTTCCCAGGAGGGTTTCCTTACCATATTTAGCACTATTTGGAGAAACATGAAATAGGATAGGCAAGCTTTCCGTTTCAATTGTTGCAAGGATATTGCACTTCCCTATGAGTGCTTGTGGAGGTCCCCCATAAGGGCTAAGAGTTGCATTAGTCGGTGTCAGCTCTGGTTGGCCTAGTAGGGTCCATGCCTCATAGGTCAAGACATTAAAATCTGTTCCTTCATCAATCAGAGCATCGATAGTATGCTCTCTTTTCGCGGTGAGTTTGACCCGAAGATAAGCAGGTGGTACTATGTCTTCATATTCCTGGTCTTGGCTTGTAAATTTAAGCCTTCTGACAAATGCCCTTGAGTCCCCAACTGCACGACCAGATGTGGATTCTCCACTGATGTCTTGGCTTGTCAGTGCAGTGCTATTCAAGGAGCATCTATTGTCAGGACTATCATATCTAGTCATTCTCGCTATTGTAGCCTGATGTTGTTGCTTTCCACTTTGACTGATGTACCATATACTTGATTAGTCCGTCCCCTTGCATTGATATTAATTGCCAGGTTGCAAAGAAGGTATGGACTAGGAAATCTCCATCCTATGCTCATTTATGATATTTGGTTGTGAGGCATTTTGCCATGGACAAGCACAATAAGCTAGATCCTAAGTTTGTGAAATGCACTTTCTTAGTTATGGGTATACATGTAAGATGGACTATCATTTATGAGGCCCGTAGGCTCACAAGGTTATTCGCAACCATGATGTTGTTTTCCATGAGGAAAAGATGCATAAGCAGGTTAAGCGAGTGGTTGAGGTATGCAAGGTGATCTTTCATGAGGAGCCTCTTGCTTCCATACTACATCTAGACAATGTGTAGCACACCTAATGCTCTAGTGGACCGTCTTCAGTCAATTTTGAACTACTTGCTTCTAGATTTCAGCCCAGTGATCGATCTATGAGGTGGTTTCGGCTCTACATGGTCTCTCGGTTAGTTTCAAGGTCTAACATGTTAAAATTTGAAAAAATATAAATTTGGCCTGACAGGTCTAAATTGCAGGCGCCGATGCCCAATTTGGCCCGAGTAGGAAGGGCCGAATGTGACTTGTCCAAATGTCAAATTCGGCCAGTCCAAGTCTGGTTGTCTGAGGGCCAAGTGGCCGAGGGTCGAGTCACGTGGGCCAAGCCAAGTGGGCCGAGTCAACAGGGGGGAGGGCCGAATTTCAAAGTTGGTCCAAATGATCAATTCGGACAGGCCAAGCGGTGGGTATCCGAGTCGAATGGGCCGAGTCAAGTGGTTCGAGTGGTAGTGGGCCGAGGGCCGATTCAGGGTCTCGGCCCAGAATCGCCTTCACTCGGACACATCGAGCACGGCGCGTTTTTTGCCAGCGCAACGATAAATCGCCCGAGTCACACGATTCAGGTCACGGCCTGTCATACGCACCTCCAGATCAAAGCTATGGATGGAGGGGAAGAGTTGTATATACGTGGAATAGCCAATAAACTCCTAAATGCAAATCGACAAACGAATCAAACCCTCATGCCCTGTTATGACAAACAGAAACCCTGATGCTTGTTTTCTTATTTTTCTTTGTTTTTTCCTACTCTAATGCATCCAATTCACAAAGTAAATACCTACACTACTCCATCTCACAACATAAATCTCAAAAAAGTAAAAAACCTACTTGCCAAGGAGATCAAATACCATCTTCAACCCCCTCACTTCCTATCTATCTCAAGCACTGGTTCGGGGAAAGCCCTTACTTCAATGCTCAATTCGAAGTGCGCAAGCGCTCAAGGCTTGAATTCGTTGATCCCGGCAATGGAACCAAAATGTGGGAGCTTTCGCTCTACCGCCAAGACCCACGGACCGCTTATTGCTTCAAGCGTTCCAAGCCGAGCACTAATGGCTACCTCTCACATAGCCGACGCGCCATCCATATCTACGAGTGTAGTGAGCTTACCTCTATGCCGTTCGAGTTACCTCCTCTCCCCCGCACTCCGGTTGCACCACGATCCAAGTGCAAGCTTCAAGCAAGCTCCATCCTCAAGCTCCATGCTCCAAGCTCCATAGCCGCAAGCAAGGCAAGAGAAGAGAAGAGAAGAGAAGAAGAGAGGAGAAGATGGAGAGCTTCTCCTCCCCAATCTCTCACTCTCACACACTCACTCCCTCACACTCTCACACTCCCTGTCTCAAGCACAAGCTCAAGCAAGCAAAAAGAAGAAGAAGAAGAAGAAGAGAAGAGCCACTTTTTGCCACACACAAGAATGAGCTTCTCATTCACTTTTTAACTTTATATACAAAACCCTAAATCCCTTTTGGGCGGTCATCCCCTTTTCCCCTTTTTTACATGGCCGGCCATAGCCTAGGCCATTTTTCCTATTGTCCTTCTATCTTCCTAGCTTCCTTTCCACCGCCTGTCTACATTTACAAATTGCACGGGTGAGAGCCCGACGCTCCTTGAATTAAACCATGATGCGCTTGCACTCTTTTACAAAAGTTTTGACTTGCGATTTTCCTTGTGCGCCTTTGTCTTTCGTTTCTCTTTGACTTGGCCTTTACCTTTATCTTCTAACTCCACATTCGGGATTTTGGGAATTTCCCATCAATATGGAAAAACCAAATCAAAATGGATTTCATGAATTTTGGGAATTTCATTAATTTGGAACTTGGTGCAATTAAACATATTACTGCTTATGGTTGTTTCCAAGAGATTGAAAAAAACTCAAAAAGGTAGTGTTAATAAACACCTTAGTTTTAATATCCTTGAAATATTCAAGGAAAATCTTCAGTTGATGGATTCATGTAGACTTTCTTTAGCCTTCAATACAACCTTTGGGGGAATTTTGATTTTTTTGGGAGATTTTGTACCTTTCTTCATCCAAGAGAAGACAATGCTATCTATTGTTTCCCATCAGGATCTTTTTTGTTGCACATCCAATATTTATCCCAACAATTAAAATACACCTCTGCATCTGTAGCATTTTGACGACTACAAACTGGTGCCCAATATTGTATACGTACCTTGTTGAAGTTTTTGGAATCTTTGTTTGTATCGACCTCAGTTTGTGCAACACCAAGCCATATTGGATATATTGGATCTGAAGGTCTAACAAGCACAAAGTCATCTTTCTTAACATCAAGCATTGGTTCAAATGCATGTTTGGGTCGTTTGCTCAGAGGACCACAATAGTGATCATTCAACTCTTCCAATCCAATGAAGTCATCTGCATTATCTACATCTATATTGGTTACATCACTTTGTGTTCTTGGCCAAAAATCTATGAAAAATAAATCTTCTTGGACATTTGGAGTTTGAAGAGCATAGATCATATGTTTTCAATAATCAATCACTGGTGTTATAAACTTTGTGAACTCTGCTTCAGGTCCTTGTACATTTGACCATCTTTCCCAATACTTCAAATAATCTTTAACTCCACTTACTACTTCTTGATGATCCTTAACGTACTCAAACATGGGCAGCAACATTGGAACACCCTTTGGAAGAGTAGGCTTTCCTACAAGGTCTCTCTTCCATGATTCAATGCCACCTTCTCTTGGTAACCAGTCTAGGGACTTTGGATGCATCTTTTATTGCATGACAGGTGTATCTCCTTGCATATAAAACCGAAATTGAAGAGGTTTTGAGTGACCAACAAGTGTATCTTTCGAATCACACAAGTATCCCTCAATGTATCTCTTAAAGTCAGGCACATGTGTCAATAAGAAAGGTGTAGGACTAGTCATCTAGCATGATTGAAAATGTTGCATAAGATGAGGAAAAGTGAAGGTCATGCTCGTTCGTAGCTTCTCTGAAAATTTGCTGAACATTGCATCGATGTCTTCATGTGTATGACCCACCATGAGAAACCCAAGCTGGATCATCTTGAATGTTCCTCGTGCAACAAGCAATGATAGATATGCAAAGAGATAGCGATTTTTGTTTTCTGACCCACAATTATCAAGTTGTAGAAGTAAGTTCTCTGGAAATCGTTTGAAATGATGATGGTCATCCTGTGGTGTATTATCTTCCATGCATGATTTATTTTGTGTAACACCTTGATGGTGGTCTAGTGCTTTTTTTGAGTTGAGGGCATTTAGTAGCACAGAGGTTGATCTTGGCATTCCATCTACTTGTAGCTCACCATTTGCATGCCTATGTAGTCGCTCCAAGTTCCTAAAGCACAATGACAATGAGGCAATTGTGAAGTTAGGATCATGAAGCCATAGATCAAGTGAGAAATGTCCATATCTACCTTCTCCATGTCCATGTGTAATCATGCCTATTAAAGAAACTGGTAGTTGAGTAGATCTTTCAGTCTCTTTTGATCGAAGCCTTAACCTAGGGATAGCTGTCTTTTGCTGGTCCATTTTATCATGTATGATGCACAAGTTTTTATCTGGATCTAATGCTGAGGCCAAGCGCCAACTGTAGTATATGTTCCGACAACTTTGTTGTTGTAGCATGTGACATTGACTCTTCTTTAGAAGCACATTTCGCTCTTGAAGACACTTTGTTGCTGCAAGTTGCTCTTTGATCTCTGAGCAAATACTACATTTGGAGAACTCACTTGTCTTTGCTAAGGTTACATGCTTGAACTCTGTGTTCCAAATACGATTGAAGGTGGACAAGGACATTTGCTTACATCCAATACCACTCAATGTTGTATTTACTTCCACCCATATATCTACCTGCTTATAAACATCTGGGATGACCAATTGTGTCTCCCTTGATCCATCTTGCATTGTTCTACTCTTGTGTGGCATTTGCTCTGCATTCTTCTTAACAAAGTCTGTAAGGATGGCTCTTCCCATCTCTGTGTGATCCCAAGCTGCTCTTATTACCCCCTTGTTTCCATGCATTGCCCTCCTCATGCCATGCTCAAATTGTGTTTTGTACCTATAAAAAGATGTCTTTGGGATTCCATGAATCTCATACCATGCCCTTCCACATACCACTTGTCCATTGAAGATAAAGCTGTACTTCCTTGTTCCCAAGTAATCAATCCTGCATGATGATTCAAACTTGTCATAAACATAGTTTGTGCGGTCTTCAAATTGCAATCCCCAAAAGTATTTACGTAATTGTTGCATTGCTTCTCTATCAGCAAACTGACAACACTTTTCTTGGCAACAATCAATCATGGAAACCTGTGAAATGGAGTCCATAGAAGTCCTCAAGTTTGCACCTTTAGGGGCAATAATTCGAGGCTTTCTATTGACCATACAATATGATCTCTTCTGAACAAAAATTGATTTTTTTGCAGAAACATAATCTTCATTGGTATCTTCCATGTTTTTGGCACAAGCATTTGTAGAGACAAATTGCATGTATGATTGTTATTGTAGTAGTGATGTTCCATCATCAAAGGTGACTTGTTTAATAGGTCATCTTTCCAAAGTGACACAGTGGAGGTTGTCATCTATGTATGTTCCTGTGGTTTGATCAAGGGCTTTATCTACCACCACACCAACATCCTCTTCTCCTAGCAATTCAAAGTTTATCACATCATATGGAAAAGCCAATAATATAACCCCTGTCCCAACACACACAGTGTTGCCTTCTGTCCATAGCATCACTCTACGTTCTCTCCAACTTTCACGAATGCTAAGCACATCAATATCCTCAGAAGGTAGGACATGGTCTGATTCGTAATCATCTCCTCTGTCATGAATTGTTATTGAGTTTGAAACAACCACCACATCTTTCTTTCCCCATTTTGCAAAACCACCTACAGCTTCATGAACCTTCGTTGCATCAATTGTTGGGAATGGCAAATACGCTGCTACATTTAAACATTTATCAATAGCCACTGAAATATATCCATCTTCAAGTGTTTCTCCATGGCATGTCTCATTTGGATGTATTGCATGCACTCTACCAAGTGCAACAATCTCATGATCAACTAGCAAATTCACAGTTTTTCCAAAATAAAATTCGTTATTCATGATACCTGTACAAGTGAGAAAATGGAGATTTTATCATTTGTATGTTGTCACCTCTCAGAAAGAAGAAAATAGTGATGAAATTGCTAAATAAAATGAAGTATCAAATTTAATTGAAACAAAAAAAGTACTTAAACATTAGATAGAATGAGTCCAACTTCCATAATAGAAAGTATTAATGGAAACATCGTACAAAAAGAAGGGGATAGATTTGACCATATGGCCAAAAACAAACTTTCTCATGAACTGTGCCGCCCTAAAGTAAATAAGAAAAGTTTCTTCTATTATTTTTAGTTGCCTTGATTTTACTTTATTTTAGTAGCTACTCTTTGAGTAAGCAAAAACTTCATTGTGTGTTCTCATTGGGAAAAGATATAGCAGATGCTCAAAACTTGTACTATATCAATTCAACACGAGAACAATGATTAAAATTATTTATAATGTGTATAGGAAAAGATTTAGCCACGTGGTCAAAAATCTATTGTATGTATTCCATACCATAGCAAATATAAAAATTATTTGTGATCCCCATAAGGGAAAACATAGTCAAATGATTGAAACCTTTGTTGTATGTATTTCACATGACAAAAAGGATAA
Organism: Lygodium microphyllum; assembly: GCF_053477565.2. NCBI lineage: Eukaryota > Viridiplantae > Streptophyta > Polypodiopsida > Schizaeales > Lygodiaceae > Lygodium > Lygodium microphyllum. The sequence continues at coordinate 23,353,172 of NC_141150.1, forward strand.
AAGCTCATTGTGGTCTCCATAGAAAAATATTTAGCCAAATGGTCAAAACTCAAGCCAAATACATATAACAAGGATAAAAGTTCATTGTGATCTTTATGGAAAAGGATTTAGCCAGATGGTCAAAACATCTATTGCAACTATTTTACACAAGACTTAGGATTAAAATTCTTTGTGATATCCACAAGAAAAGATTTAGCCATATGGTCAAAACATGTATTTAACCTAGATGATAGCAAGAATAATAATTTTTTGTGATGTCCATAGAACAAGATTTAGCCAAATGTTCAAAGCCTTTATTGTATGTCAACAAGAATAAATAATTTCTGTGATCTCCATTGGAAAATATTTGATCAAATGATCAAAACCTTTATTTCATGTATTCCACATGACAACAAGGAAAAAGATATTTTTGAGAAACTTTGACCTTGTGCTTAAATGTTGAAACCACAATGACCTCTAAAGAATAGGAGATTTCATTCACTATGACACAAAGTTATAAATATTGAGAAAATTTTAGCATCAATTAGAAGCTATTTGAGAAGGAAAGATAATTTTTATCATGGTTAAATATTTATAAATCTTATACTACCTACTTGTTGATAATAGTAAAATGTATCTATCAAAACTAATCTCATAAATCTTGCAAACCATGAGACTACTTTTTCATTCCATTATAAAACAATATTTGGCTATATTGTCAAATCCAATTTCACAGCATGTTACAACAAATGAATCACTTTCTTCATATGGTTATGAAACTAGATTTGGCCATATGGTTAAAACTAGTTTATAGAAATCGTCTTGTCTTGTAGGTTTTGCCATGAGGTCAAATCTCCACCTTTCAAGTGTTTTTTGCTTTATCTTATATTGATATCTATGGGATTTGCTACATAGCTATATTTGTTTATATGTGAATCTCATATCACAATAAACTGCATCCTCTCTTTAACTAGCATTTAAGAACCCTATGGTAAAAAACCATGGCAAAGTTTCTAATCTGATAGATAAGTCTTATGACTAAATAGAATTTGACCACATGGCTAAAACCAATGACAATGTTTCTATAATATAGCTCATTTCAAGGGAAACTTACATGTGCAGTAATTAAAATGTTAACTTTGGGCCAAATGGAATTGTGAGATTGTTACATAACCACATTGATATATAGGTGGATCTCATATTGGACTAAATCTCATTCTTTGATTAAACAGGATTTGACCACATGGCCAAAAATCTTAGCAAAGTTCCTAGAGTATGATCCTTGCATAGGAAACTTACATGGAGAAGAAATCCAATATTAACTTAGGGACAAAATCATCCATGACATTTTCTACATAACCACAATGATTTTTCACTATATCTCATACCACACTCACACTCAACATTTCATTATCACTTGACCATTTGGTTAAGCCCATGGTCAAGTCTCACTATTAATAGAATTTGATCTTCTCACCAAAGTCCATGGCAAAGTTTTTACTATATAATTCTTGCAAGAGAAACATAATTAATGCTAACTTAGGGCCAGGATAATCCATGAGATTTGATACATAAGCACACATATTTATGGTTGGATCTCATATCACACTTAATCTCAAATTTCAATATTTCATTTTATGGAAGAGTCCCTTTAGAGTACATTTGTCTTGTATTTCGTAAAATCTTGTGTTGTTGCGTTTTCAATTTTCAACTTAGAAATCTTATACATTTATTTGGGTTTTGTGAATTTTGAATATTTTTAAATCCACTTTTGTCTAACAACTTTTTCTCTTTATAGAACTATTCAATGGCAAAGAAAGATAGCACATCCAAAAAGGAGACCTAAACCATTGATGGAGTTAGTGGTCGTTTTGTGTATCCATGGTATGTGGATGTTTATGATAGTCAAGGAAAAAGAGCTGACAATGTTCTCTTATTCACTTTGAAGAGTGATATTGCATTGTTTCAACAAGATGGTGTCATAGAGAAGATAACAGATGGATGTGCTGGGAAAGAGGGAATACCATGTAATCTTGTTAAGATCAAGGGGAAAAATGTAGTATACAAACTTGATCCTTTGTCATTTCACTTTGCCAGTATTAAAGAGGATGAAGAATACTCTTTGAAAACAATGGGATGGACCTTATTTGAGGAGGTAAAGGGCACAGAAGACATTATATTAGCATTCCAAGCTGTTCAAAATAGTGAGCTACTTTCCCTATCAAGAAAATGTGATCGCCCCAACAAAAGAATGAAGCTCCAAGATAAACAAATAGACTTGAGATCTTCATCTTCTCCTCAAGAAGAAAATAATTCATGGAATCCCACAAGCTCAAAGTCAAAATCACCTCAACAAAGTTCCTTGTCACAAGCTCTTATTGTTAGTATGGCTGCTAACACTACTAAGAATGATGCCACTTTACCTTCCATGTTAGAAGTTACACCTGCAAAGCCAATAATTTCTCTTGAGGTCAAGGGAGTAGAAAGAACATTCGATTTTCCTGAAATAGTTAAGAAGAAGGGAAAGAAGGAAGAATCAGGATTTCACATGTTTGAAAAATTCTTTCCATTTGGGCCAACAACACAATTTCCTATTCTCGTTGATAGGTGTTATGAGGCACCTCCTTTGTATGCTTATAGGTCACTATGTTGGGATTATGTAGAGAAGCTAACCACGTCTTTCATAAAGACTCCCATGAACCCAGCAACAACAGCATATCTTATGCCTCTTGTACAAGACAACAATGAGAAGAGACCCATGCATCGTGATGAGGTGGATGCTAATAAGTTGGACACTTATAGTTATTGGATTATATCAGGGCTTCACTCAATTCATGCAGCAAAGATATATATTCAGAGTAATACTACACGTTGTCTAGCAACCAAGCATTTATACACCACAAGAAATGCTAGAATATTAGTTGATTGTCCTGCGGAAATGTGCATTGAGCTTTCACGAATGACAAATATGGAATCACATAATGTTATGAAGAATGCACCTTATGTTGAGCAACTTCAACAATTAAGAGATCAGTGGCTAGCATTTGGTTCTCCACCAAAACCCCAACAAGGGCTTTCTAAGACAAGCTCTCAAAGAGTACCATGGCAGGTAATCATATATAAGCTTACCTTATTTTTTTGTCAAGATTAGTGTGATGCTCTTTCTTTTGTTCTATGCTCACTATTTTGATCTTTTTTTTGCAGAGATTTGTGGCATACATTGGAGAAAATTGTGCATCTAGAGATTGCCATATGATTGTTAGCTCCCAAGAAATATTTGATAGTTGGATCAAAATCATGAAGAGATACTCTAGAGGTGAACTTATATCCCAAGAGGAGAGTTCGAGAAAAAAGGGAAGGCAACCTTCTCCTGCTGCATTTCGTTGCCTTATGGGTTTAAAGGATGGAGACATCCTTACACTACAAGAGGAGATCAATGAAGGTCATATCCTTTTTCTTAGAGACAAATGGGATAAGGAAGATATGATTGACATGGAAACAAGGGCTAAGCAAATCAAGTAAGATAGGGTCCTAAAGGAGGAATTAGTCACTCTTTTCAATGCTTCAGTTCCAGAAAGTAGCGCTGTGATGAAGACTTGGGAAGAGCTTGTTGATGATTATGATATCAATGATGAAGTCTACACAAAGATTTTAGGCATTTGCAATGATTGAGTATCAAAGAAGCTCACACGTGGAGCTGATGTAGGGTCCCTACCAAATGGAGCAAAAGATATTGTGAACTTCCTAATTGGAAAAAAGCAAAATCCTCTTCAATCCTCCACTACTTCCCCTTGGCGTGTATATGTTGTCGGATGCAATCTAGAAACCTTTGATCTTATACATAATGTTTACAGAGATCCAATTACCATTGGGGTTGTTGTTCTAGATGCAGCACATGGGGTTGAGGGAATGAAATGGGACTCTATAAAGTTTGGAAAGGTTGTATCCACTCTACTACAAATGACATGTGAACCTAAACAATTCATGTTGTTATCATTTCTTGATCGAAAGCAAATGGCAGCTTTGGAAAATGCTCTTGAAAGCATTTCTTGCAAGTATCGCATGCTAGTTGGTAGTGTTGACTTCCTACCAATGGATAGAACGTTTGCTTTTGGATCTATAGATTCTTTTGTGGTTTTGACATTAGTGACCATGGAGAAAAGCTTCATCAATTTTGAGCGATTTATAAACAATGTCAACAAGCCTTCCATTTTGGACTTTGAAGGCTTGGACAATGAGTGCAATGATGAAGATCTTGAAGAAGAACAAAGGAGTGCAATGATGAAGATCTTGAAGAAGAACAAAGGATTGCAAAGGCCGTTTTGAGAAAGAAAATGAAAGTTATGGAAACTACAATCAAAGCATTCAATGATGCTCATGAGGTTGTATTTGATGTATATGCAAGTGGACTTGCATCTAAGGTGGCATTGATAAATCATATGAAGACTATTGCAGTGGTTTGCAACACTCAAGAGCAAAGAGAGATTGAAGGACAATTGTGGAGGGTCCATGAGAGTGCCAAACAAAATTCAAACTCCCAAGAGGTTCCTCCTACTGAAGTTCAAGTTCTTGAAGTACCACCTGAGGGCATAGAAGAATCAAGCCAAGATATAGCAAGTCTAATTATGAAAGAGAAATTAAGGGCTACTTCAGGTGTTTAAACTCCGTTCCTTCTCCTTTCATCAAGGAAGACACATTGAGTAATTTTGATTTTTTTCTTGAGAAGTTACTTCCATTAGCATTTGCAATATTTTCTTTATGTTTCTTTACTCATCTTTAATTCCAAGATCAAGTGAAGCATGTTTGGTTTAAAATTTTTATTTAAGTAAATATTTTAGCAAATTGGTATTAAAGAGCTCATTAAAATTTATCATCCTTTGTAAGGATAACTATTTAATTGTAATCTAGTGTGTAAGAATACTTATCATAATGAAAAGTTTGAGCTATCTATGCAAAATTTACTTAAGTCTATTTTAGATCTTATTTCAATTAAACTCTTATATGTGTTGTGTTATGATCTTGTCATGTTAGTTTTGGTTAGATTTGTCCACAAGGTCAAATCTCTTATCTCTTATAGCCTCTTTTACTACAATCACTAGTGTATGTCTATGCATGTACCTTAGGATAAGAAAGCCAACAATATATTGCACATCCCAAAAAAGATTCATTACACCTCCCAAAGGAATTTTACCTCAGTTATAAATATTGGAACAAATATTTCTCTCCAATGTATCTTTTGAGATGTGTATATGGAATATTAAGGTAAAATCCTTGTTACAATTCGTGAGTTTAAATATCTATGGGATATAACTAGTTCAAAAATAGAATGGTTAGTCCTTAAGAAGAAACTATGAAAACTTATTCAAATAAAGTATAACTTATCTCAATTAAATTGTCATGTGTCACTTATATGTGACATAGTTTTGGTCACATGGTCAAAAGTATCATGTTTAAATTTTCTTTTAATAATTAGGACTAATAAACATCTTCTTTGTACATGCCATTTTGAAGGTTTTTTAAAAAATTGAGTATGTTAAATATTATAATGATAATATAATTTGTGCAACTAATTACAAGAATCTATTGTTAGTATCTCAAGTATACTTATAACTAGCGATAAAAAGTAGATATGGAAAAATGACTTTATTAGTGTTGAGATATCGAGCTCCACTCATGATATGCCAGGGTGACCGTTGTGCATTTATGTCACCGACGTGTCAGTTGTGCAGATGCGGTTGGTACACCGCCCATGAATAATAGCTAGATGATAGCTATCCTTATCTACTCTAGTTCGTGGCTCAGTTAGTATGCCACCTTAGTTAGTTGTCTTTGGTTTGAGACCCATATATAGGGTTCTTCTATTTCTTTGTATTAGAGTTCTTTTGGCTTACACAACTAAGAAGAGGAAAACTGTTTTCAGCCTCCACCCTTGTGTGTATTCCCCCATTGTGCAAGCAAGAAAGCTACAAGTGAGACTCCTTCCTTCTCTCCCACAATCTTGACATGGTATCAGAGCCTTGTTCATGGTAAGGAGCTCAAGAAAGCAAGCCAAGCTTGCGGTGTTCTGGTAAGAGGAGCAGTGTTGCTTTCATTTTCTATTTTGGGAGCAGATCTCTGCAGCACAGCCGGAAATTGCAAGAGTGCATTGTCTCAGGTTGAGACGCCCTTCGCGGTGAAGCAAGAGGGCAATATATACTGCGGGAAAGGGCGTTAGCCCTTGACGACCCTGTTTTTTTGATTTGAGGCCATTTCGGGGCCTGTTTTGGAGGCGGAAGTCTTCTGCACGCACTCAGGAAAAGACCCTATTTTATGCTGTGCGACCACTGTTCTACAGGTCGGTGAAAAGTTACTGTAGAAATTGCATCGTATGCTTGTGCGCAGAGACATTGGGAGTTACAGAATCATCCTTGGTTCCTATATATGCAAAATCGTCACTAGGAAGTGACTGTGTGGTTAAATACCACTTTCGTCAGTTTTTCAGATTTGCCCTTGTGAGGCTGAAGCTGTGTTCTCTGCAGTGTGACAGAATTTTTTGCAGTATTCTGTAATGGCGTCTGATTCTCTTTCACAGATTGTAACTGAAAAGCTTGACAAGAACAACTTCCAAGCATGGAAGTTTAGAATGACGAATTTCCTTATGGGAAAAGGATATTGGAAATTTGTTGCAGGAAATGAAGAAGAACCAGTTCTTCCTTATGTTCCCAATCAACAGCAAATGCAGGCATTCAAATCATGGCATGAGAGAGCCAGGAAAGTTATGTACTAGCTGTCTATCAGTATTTCAGACTCTATGATTGTGCATATTCAGGATGCAAGTACGCCAAAGGAGGCATGGGATACTTTGTCAAAAATGTACAGCACAAATACTCAAGCCAGGAAAATGCAGCTCAAGCAAGAGTTGTATAATGTGCAAAGAGAAAATATGAGCATCAATGACTACCACATGAAGGTGAAGAAGATTGCAGATGCACTTGCTTCCATTGGATCGCCAGTGGAAGATGATGATTTAGTTTCTGTGACCTTGAATGGTCTAGGAAAGGATTATGCACAGTTTCGGATATCCATTTCAGTTCGTGAAAGATTTCCTGATTTTGAGGAGTTGATTGCTCTTCTAATTTCTGAGGAGCAGAGAAATGGTGGTGCATCTTCTTCAGGAGGAACTTCAAAAGAAGCTGTCTTCTACTCAAATGCTGGAAGAGGTAGAGGCAGAGGTAGAGGAGGCCGTGATAGAAATCAGAACATGCAGCAAACTCAAGAAAACCAGTCCTATGGAGGAGGACGTGGTAACTCTAGAGGCAGGGGAGCCAAAGCGGTCGTGGTGGATGGCAAAGAGGCCAAAATGCAAATAGTAATGTTGAATGCTACTACTGTGGTAAAATGGGTCATATGGCTAAAGATTGCTATAAAAAGCAGAATGACATCATGAATGGAAAACTGCAACAAGGGAATTATGCATCTTCTAGTAGACAGGGTGATGACAGAAATGAGCATTTGTTTATGGTGCAGTACATGAACAATTCTGTGACAAGTGCAGAAGAAAGCAATGATGTATGGTATGTTGACTCAGGTGCATCAAACCACATGACAGGTCATGCAGAATGGATGGAGGATGCAAGGAAAATGGAAAAACCAGGATTTGTGGAGACTGGTGATGATACTGCACATCCTATTATGTAGATTGAAAAAATTTCTTTGTCTATACAGGATGGGAAAAAGAAATACCTGTCCGATGTATTTCATGTCCCGAATATCACCAAGAATCTCGTTTCTGTTGGTCAAATGGTTGAGCAGGGCTTGCAGGTCAGATTTAATCCTCATGGATGCTTTGTTGAGGATATGAAAAATAAAGGTCGCTTGATAGCAAAAGGAAAGAAGAAGGGCAGAATGTTTACATTGGATGCAGACATGCCTGAATTGAGTGCAGCAATGTTTGCACATGGGACCAGTGTAGTTGCAGATATTGATATCTGGCATAAACGCATTGGTCATGTTAATGTACAGCGACTTAAATCAATGCAGGTCCAAAACATTGTTGCAGGATTGCCTAAATTCAAGGTTGCAGAAATGCATAAGGTATGTGAAGCCTGTCAGTTTGGAAAACAGGCAAGGAAACCATTTCCTAGACATGTTCAAGAGAGTAAGAAGCAATTGGAATTAATCCACTCTGATGTGTGGACTACTAAAGCTGCATCTCTTGGAGGCTGACATTATTTTGTCACTTTTATTGATGACTATAGCAGAAAAGTTTGGGTGTATTTTATGAAAAAGAAAAGTGAAGTTTTTGGGCATTTCAAAACTCTTAAAGCTATGGTTGAAAAAGAAACAGGCCTGCAAATAAAATGCCTAAGGTCAGATGGAGGGGGAGAGTACCTCTCAAATGAGTTTGCAAGGTTCCTGCAGGAGCATGGCATAAAGCAGCAATATTCATGCAGTCATACCCCACAACAAAATGGAATTGCAGAAAGAAAAAACAGGCATATTGGAGAGGTATCTCGTGCCACGCTCAACGAAAAAGACTTGCCAGATTTTTATTGGGCTGAAGCAGTTGCTACAGCAGTCTACATAATGAACAGGACTCGCACTGCAGCAATACATGGAATGACTCCAGAGGAGAGGTATACTGGTAGGAAACCAGATATTTCTCATTTGAAAATTTTTGGCTGCATTGCCTATGTACATGTGCCAGATGAGTTGAGATCCAAGTTGGATCCAAAAGCTGAGAAGTGCATCTTTATTGGTTACTCTCTGCAGCAAAAAGGATATAGATGCTATAAACCTTCTACTCGTAAGTTTATAGTGAGCAGAGATGTTGTTTTTGATGAGATGAGTAGCTGGTATAAACCAGTAAATATTTTTGATGATGTAGATGCACAAAATGGTAATGCTGCACAGAATTCACAGCAGCAGTCACAAAATATTAGTGGACCTAGAGCGTCCTCTAGCAGTGGTTCACATTCTTCGCCATGGACAGGCAGATTGAGATCAGGAGAATCTTCTCAAAGCAATGCAGATAGTGGTATGCAAGTATCACGAAAAGGAAAAGAGAAGGTTGATCAGCCCATGTTTGATGTGAATACAGGTCACTCTTATGTGGATGGTGAATCCAGTGGCTCAAAACAGAGCATTGATGATGAGTTGGGTATTCCTTCTATTGTTACACCTGGAGTAAGGAAGACCAGGGATGTTTTGAGAGCACCTGGGAGTGAACCTACTTTGCGCAGGTCTATGAGAGCTAGGTATCCTATGGATAGGCTGAAATATGATGGATTTACAGCCATTCACTATGCATATATGGTCAAAGTGATACAGGAACCAGAACCCACTTCTTTTGAGCAAGCCATGGGAAAAGAAAAATGGGAGAAAGCCATAGATGAAGAAATGGATGCCTTGGAAGAAAATGCTACATGGGAATTGGTACCTTTGCCTAAAGGTAAGAATGCAATTGGCTGTAAGTGGGTTTATAAGGTGAAGCACAATGCAGATGGTTCTGTGAACAGATACAAGGCAAGATTAGTAGTCAAGGGGTATGCACAAACATATGACATTGACTATGAAGAAACATTCAGTCCGGTTGCAAGGATGGCAACCGTAAGAGCAGTCATTGCTATGGCTGCATCAAAGGGATGGTCTTTACATCAGATGGATGTAAAGAATGCCTTCTTGCATGGTAATTTGCAAGAAGAGGTCTATATGGAGCAGCCACCAGGTTATGTGCATGCTGTTCATCCTGAGTTTGTTTGCAGGTTGAAGAAAGCTTTGTATGGCTTGAAGCAAGCACCTAGAGCATGGTCTGATAAAATAGGACAGTATCTTGTCACTATTGGCTTTCAGATTTCCAAGGCAGATTTCTCACTTTATGTGAGAAAAACAGAGAAAGGTATTATGCTACTTGTCATTTATGTTGATGATTTGATTATGACAGGTGACAGTGATGAAGATATCCTTCATGTGAAAATGCTATTGAAGCAAAAGTTTGAGATGAAGGATTTGGGAGAGCTGCGTTATTTCTTGGGCATTGAGGTGATTAGATCACCAAGTGGGATACAGTTCTTGCAGAGGCAGTATGGATTGGACATGCTGTCCAAATATGGGATGACAGGCTGTAAGCCTATTTCAGTTCCTTTGGAGCAGAATGTGAAGCTGAGCGCAGATGCAGGTGAGCTTCTGGAAGACCCTACTATGTACATACGCATAGTAGGAATTTTGATTTATATGACTATTACCAGGCCAGATTTGAGCTATGTTGTTGGATTGGTAAGTCAGTTTATGCAAGCTCCAAGGAAACCGCATTTGGATGCGGCTAGACGCATACTCAGGTATGTGAAGTCCACATTGCAGTATGGACTATTTTATGAGACTGGGATTCAGATACAGTTGCATGGATACACTGATGCTGATTGGGCTGGTAGCATTTCTGATAGACGATCTACCAGTGGATATGTGTTCTCTTTTGGGAGTGCTGCAGTCACTTGGAGCAGCAAGAAACAGCCTACAGTTGCCTTATCCAGCACAGAGGCCGAGTACAGGGGTGCAGCAATGGCTGCATGTGAGGTAGCTTGGTTGCATAAGCTACTTTATGATATGCATCAGCTTACAGATGGGCCAGTTGTCATTTATTGTGACAACATGAGTAGTGTACACTTGGCAAATAACCCAGTCTATCATGCTAGAACAAAGCACATTGAGGTGTATTATCACTATGTGCGAGAGAGGGTTTTACTAGGTCTTATTGATCTAATTTATGTCAGCACAGAGGATCAGGTAGCTGACATATTTACGAAGGCATTGGGCGTAGAGAAGCTGCACAAGTTCAGAGACCTGCTTGGTGTGCAGGAATTGGGATTGAGCTCGAGGGGGAGTGTTGAGATATTGAGCTCCACTCGTGATATGCCAAGGTGACCGTTGTGCATTTATGTCACCGACGTGTCAGTTGCAGATGCGATTGGTACACCGCCCATGAATAATAGCTAGATGATAGCTATCCTTATCTACTCTAGTTCGTGGCTCAGTTAGTATGTCACCTTAGTTAGTTGTCTTTGGTTTGAGACCCATATATAGGGTTCTTCTATTTCTTTGTATTAGAGTTCTTTTGGCTTACACAACTAAGAAGAGGAAAACTGTTTTCAGCCTCCACCCTTGTGTGTATTCCCCCATTGTGCAAGCAAGAAAGCTACAAGTGAGACTCCTTCCTTCTCTCCCACAATCTTGACAATTAGAATAGATTTTACTTCAAAAAATTTATCATATATATTTTTTTCACCTCATGATATTACTTTTGATTAGATTTGACCACATGGTCAACTGTCTCTTTTCTTAAGACATCATTTTTTAAGTAGTACCTATTTATGTATTTATCAATGTGAAGTTAAATTGCTTTAGTGTTCTATGCCAGTTTATAGCTCAAAAATTAGGTAGAATGATGAGGAAGTAAGTGAATCTAATGTGCTTCTTTTTCTTCTTTGTAACTTCAACTAAGACATCTATGGTTGGATATCTAGCAGATTCAACAACAGTAGAGCACGATGATGTGATTGATGTTTCCTTGATAAGAAATGTAACACAATTATGTGTAATACTTGATCTCAATGGTCTTCTTTTACAACGATGCTTTGCTAAGTCTAAAAGGTTTCAAAGCTTTCAAATGGGAAAGCAATGGCTTGTTCTTTGACCAGGATGTATGGAGTTTCTTGAAGCCTTATTTGCAAGATTCCAAGTGGGAGTTTGGTCAACAGCTTTACATAAGAATGTCATGGCAGTTATTAAGTGCTTGGAAATCCATGCAAAAAGGAAGTATCCTTTCTTCATGATTTGGGGCCAAGAACAATGTCATAGACATCGACTCAAAATCATATATAGGCCAGATAAGATGGGAGTAGAAGCAATGTTCAAGCCTCTGAAGTATGTATGGGATCAATATGGAGATGTTTACCAAGACTATTCTCATAGATGATAGTCCTTACAAAGGATGTCCAAATCCTGTTGAGAATTGCATTTATCCAAAAACATTTGATATTGATCGTGAAGACTCTATCTTGATCAAAGAACTTCTACCATACTTGACTCGCTTAAGCAAATACCATGATGCACGTGAAGTCATCAAGTTTGATCGATATGGACAGGATCCAGTTCAATATGGACATGAATTGTATGCTCAATTCAAGGTTGTCATTGATGAATGGACTAGAGCAGAGAATGATGGTATTTCATCTTCATCATCAGCACCGCACGAGACCATGATTGATAAAGATGGTATATATGTTCAATCTTCAATTACTTCTTGCTTCAAGAGACCATCTATTATACAAACATCCTCAACAAATGCTTCACGTCATCCGTCTCTTACATTGAACAGCTCACAATTATCCATGTTGAAGCAAACTCCTTTAGTCTCTACTTTGAAAGATATGGAAGCAATGCAACTTGCTCATGAGTTAGGATATCACAAACATTTCATAAATGGTAGTGCAGCTAAACGTTTTATACAAAATCTACAAAATTTGTATTTTTCCAATATACATGATGTAACAAGAAGGCGTTGACTCTATATGGATTTATTTTGACTTTCATAAGAGATATATCCCTTACATTAAAGGCTTTTGCATGGCTGTGAAATATATGCTTGTTAGAAATTTAAAGTGTTTTATGTAATTACTTGGTGTTTCTAAACACCACCAATATCAATGAGAGAATCTACTTGATGTTTCTTATTGTTTCAATAACATTAGTTAATTGTATTGAAATCTCTTATAAAGTGGTTTAAATCCTATTTTGTACTTTATGATAGTCTACTATACAAACATACTCAACAAATGCCTCGCATCGTCTATCACTTACATTGAACAACTCACAATTATCCATGTTGAAGTAAACTCCTTTAGTCTCTACTTTGAAAGATATGGAAGCAATGCAACTTGCTCATGAGTTAGGATATTACAAATATTTCATAAATGGTAGTGTAGCTAAATGTTTTATACAAAATCTACAAAATTTATATTTTTTCAATATACATGATTAACAAGAAGGCGCTCACTCTATATGGACTAATTTTGTCTTTCATAATAAATATATCCCTTACATTAAAGTATTTTATATGGCTATGAAATATATGCTTGTTAGAAATTTAAAGTCTTTTATGTACTTACCTTTGTGTTTCTAAACACCACCAATATCAATGAGAGAATCTGCTTGATGTTTTTTATTCTTTCAATAACATTAGTTAATTGTGTTGAAATTTTTTATAAAGTGGTTTAAATCCTATTTTGTACTTTATAACCATCTACTATACAAGCATACTCAACAAATGCCTCACATCTTCTATCACTTACATTGAACAACTCACAATTATCCATGTTGAAGTAGACTCCTTTAGTCTCTACTTTGAAAGATATGGAAGCAATGCAACTTGCTCATGAGTTAGGATATCACAAACATTTCATAAATGGTAGTGCAGCTATCTACAAAAGTTGTATTTTTCCAATATATATGATGCAACAAGACAGTGACTCTATATGGACTAATTTTGACTTCCATAGTAAATATATCCCTTACATTAAGGGCTTTTGCATGGCTATAAAATATATGCTTGTTAAAAATTTAAAGTGTTTTGTGTAGCTACCTTGGTGTTTTTAAACGCCACTAATATCGATGAGGAGAATCTACTTCATGTTTTTTATTCTTTCAATAACATTAGTTAATTGTGTTGAAATTTCTTATAAAGCGGTTTAAGTCCAATTTTGTACTTTATGTCTTAGCTAACAAATAAGTCTTGATTGATTATAAAATTTATGTCTATTTCTTTGGAAACACAAACCATTGGTCAAAGGTTAAATCTTTAGTCTTAGAAAAATCATAAACTTCTAGCTTGGTATATAAATCTTTATTTTATGATATGAAAATTCATTTAGCTAGTCAAAGTGTGAAACTCGTTAATTTTGGCCAAAGTCAATATCCATCTTGTCCATATATTGTCAAGATAGATAGAAATTTTGAATAAAATATATTTATATATCATGCATATACATACAAAAAATGTAAATAGAGTGAGCAATTATTTGACATACTTGTGTCTATTGGTTTACACAAAAAAAGAACCATCACATCATAGGTTATCCAAACTTATTACGATATGGTATTAGATCAAGTTATTAAACCACACCTAGTTAGTGGTGACTCTTTTAAGGTCCTAGTTCATGAAACTTATACATGTCACTTTAAATGATGCTATATCTAAAAGAAAAAACTCGTATTATAATATCTTCAAATCCATAACATTATAAATTTTGGCCATGATAATATATTTTCATACAATGTTTAAGGCTCTTGTATTCTAAATTCTCTCTCCACTCCATCAAACCTTTGTATTCTTACATTAAACTTGGAAATTTCCTAGGTATATACTAGTTAAGCCTCCTTGATGTTTCCACCACCATACAACATCATATTTTGTTAGTATGCTAAAAAAGATAGAGGTAAAATCCAAATCTCGTAACAGCCACATAGCTTACATTCATCATTTAAGCTCTCAAGATGTCTGATCTCATATTTGTAACATACAAAGTGCCCTTTAAAGATAAACATAAACATAGTGCTCTCTTTCATTCACAAAAGTAAGACATTCATTCAAAGTGGGACTTGGGAAATTCCCAAAATGTCTAATATGGTGTTTTTTGTTTTAGCCTTTCCGGATTTTCCACTGCCTAGCACTCTTTTACAAGATTTCATGGTGCGCCTTTGTATTTTAAAATGCACCTTTCCCCTTTTGCATTTGCCTTGGAATTTTTAAGGTTGCCCTTGCGCTTTTGGCCTTTTCTCCTCTTCTTTCTTTAGTCGGGCTACCTTTTTTCCGCCTTTGCCCTGCGTCTTTTTTATTTCATTTTGCTTTCTTTGTGTTGGGGTTAACACTATACATCCTTCATCAACAATATGAAAGTGTTATATCATTGTGGCGACAATCTGTTTTATGAAGTGGTTTGAAGCATATGCTATGATAAAGAATAATGCCAAGGAAATAGCTAGTTTTATTTTGAAGCATATTGTTTGCCATTTTGGTCCATCTAAGGAGCTTGTGTCTAATTGTGAGACACATTTTTAAATAAAGTTATTGAGACTTTGACAGAAACTCTCAAGATTAAACATAATAAGACTATGCATTACAACCCCCAAGCTAATAGACAAGTAGAGAGCACCAATAAGCAACTTGTGGGGATTTTATCCAAGATGGTACTTGAAAGTAAGCATGATTGGGATAAGAAGTTATATGTGGCTATTTAGGCTTATAATATGATATTTAAGTGAGCTACAAGGCACACCCCTTTTAAATTAGTATACATAGAAAAGTGTGCTTTACCTTTGGAGATTGAGCCACCTATAGTAAGGTTTGGTCTAAACCATTATTTAGGAGAAGAGGAAGTGTTGCAAGAAAAGTTCATTTTCCTTGCACATCTTGACAAGATTAGATTACAAGCCTTATTACACCAAGAAGTAGGGAAGAAGTGAATGAAAATGCTTCATGACCTTTGGGCTAAGAAGAATACGTTTGCCAAGGGTCAATTGGTTTTATATTATGATGCCTATCATGAGCTCTTCCCAGGCAAGTTGGAACCCAAATGGGATGGTCCTTATAAGATTGTTCATATACGAAAGAATGGCTCTATAACCCTTCTAGTGAATTTGTAAGGAGTAGAGTTCAAAACTAAAGTAAATTTTAAAATGAAGCCCTATTATGTATAAGTTATGATGTTGGACTTGAGGCATTTGCAAGTCCTTCAAGATTCAGCTTAAACTTGTAGAGGGTACCAAGACTATATGTGAAAAATTATTCCTTATCTTGAGATCCATATTTAGAGCAGCTTACCACCAAGGTAAAGTGATCTAGTGGAATAAGAGTTATCACATTACTGAGTGGCAAGACAAATATTTCACATGGGATATTAAGGTCTATTGCCACCACTGTCATAGATTTCTTACTAGCATCCCTATTGAGTTCAATGAGGAAGGAGGGATTGTACCTCTCTTACACCCTCTTTTGTTATCGTAAGTATGAGTTGGTCGATCATTATGGCAAGCTATATCAATGAAGCCTTGGTTTACACATTATAAAATATACATGTACTAAATCTGTATACTTAAACTTTGGCAAGCCAAGTACGATCTCCTTTTGTTGCATAGTTTTCAACCTTTGTATGTTTACATGACCAATGCACTTATGCTAGATTTCCACATCTCTAGTTGCTCCATTATCATGGATAAACATGGTTGCCTTTAACTCATGAATAGATGCATCCAAAGTGAACATCCTACAATCTCATAAATTACCTTTAGCAATCAACTTACAACCATTTCCATACTTTTTTATAAAATATCAATCTCTATTGAATCTAACTTGCAAATTCTTCTCTACTACCATTTGTCCAATAGACAATAGATTCTTAGTGATAGATGGCACATGTAACACATCATACAGACTCTTCTTCTTACCATCATGCATAACTAATGGTACCACACTTGTATGCTACATATCATACTGTGGGTCATCACTAGTGCATACAGAGCTATGAGAGCCGATAGTCATCTCATCAAACTACTCACCATGTGGAGTCATATGATTAGATTCACTTGAGTTTATATGCCACTTTTTATCAAACTTGTCTTTCTTAGAAATATCCTTAGAAATATGTTGTTTACCTTTTGCTTTCAGTTCAACTTGTCTTTTACAATACTCCTTTGTTATGTGTCCATATCTGCCATACTAATGACAATCTCATCCCTATTTGACTAATCATGGGATTGCCAAGTACCGCCTTTGGCTCTAGAGGTGATCTCCCCCTACCTCTAAAGGATCTTGAATCTCACTGGCCTTGTGCATTTGAACTTTTCTATGCGTTCTATTGTTGTTGTCCATAGGTATTTTTAGCCTCAAACATGGGATATTAGGCTTTCGAGTGCATTATATGGGCTTACCATTTATCTAAGAAAGAGAGTATTGGGTTTTCTCCATATATAATGGTTTATGGAATAGAAGATTTATTGCCTATAGAACTCGAAATACATGCTATGAGGATGCTTGAAAAATTGAGTGAGGGAGAGATTGCTACACAATCAAATAGGCAAGAGGCATATAATTATTATGAGATAATTCAAGAAGAAAATCTTCAAATTTTCAATCAAAAATCAAAAATTAAAAAATTAAAAAAGGAGATTTAGTTTTGAGATATAACAGTAAGTTGGAGTATACTTTTCAAAAGAAATTCCAAATTAAATGGGAGCGACCATTCAAAGTAACAAAAACATACAAAAATGAAACGTGCATTTAAAGATTTAGATGGAAAAGCATATAAACAAAGAATTAATGGATATAGGTTAACGAAGTATGTACCAAGGTTGATGAAAATTAAATTAGAAGAGTGGACTGGACATAAACAAGAAGAGCTTAAGAATGAGGAAACTGAATGGATAATAGATGTAGCATCACTATATGAAGGCTATTGCAATGCATAAATGCTTGCAGACTAGAGGGAGGGCTAAATATGTCACATGTTTTTGCATCATCTATAAACCCCTAGTAAAACATCAAGTCGGTAGGATTTTTTATATTTAGTCATTTGCATGGCTATTTAATTTTTTATTTTTAAGTTATATTTAGGGAAGTAGGTTGTAGGTACTAGACCATTGACTAATCTCAATATTGGTATGGATTATTGGTCTAGATGAACACCACATGTATTGGTTGTTACTAGTTGTGCTAAAGCTCCAAGAGATTTGTGAGTTTTGACAAAGTTAATGGTAGAGTTTTATAGGTGCAAGAGTAGCTGTTAAGGACCATGAGGAAGAGTTAGAGTTTGTGATGCATGTCTGGAGGCTGCCAATGTGATTCATGGAGGGTTGGTTGGTGTGATCAAGTGTAGGAGCTCATGCTCGACTGCCAAGACCCACAAACCACTTATTGTTTTAAGTGTTTAAAGACGAATGCTAATGGCTACCTATCACCTAACCGTGCGCACTCTCAAGCCTACGGGTGTATTGAGTTTACCTCTATGCTTGATCGAGCTACATCCTCCCTCAAGCACTCAGGTAGCTCCACGATCCAAGTACAAGCTTCAAGCAAGCTCAATCCTCAAGCTCCAAGCTCCATGCTCCAATATTGTCGTGTGCACGAGACAAGAAAAGAGAAGAGAAGAGAAGAAGAGAGGAGAAGATGGAGAGCTTCTCTACCACAGTCCCTCACCCTCACACACTCACTCCCTCTCTCAAGCACAAGCATAAGCAAGCAAGAGTAAGAAGAAGAAGAAAAAGAGGGGAGCTACTTTAGGCCACACACAAGAATGAGTTTCACTATTCACTTTTTGGCTTTTATGCATGGTCCTCAAATTAGGTACGTCCAGTGACCTTAGTCAGCTGGCTCTGTCCCTACTCCCCTAGCCCTTTGTACATCCCCCACAATTGTTTAGGGCACATTAAGGGCAGGACATACCTAGGGAGCTCACCTCGCCTATGGTTAGACCTGTCACCCTGAACCACTTGCACAATTTTGTTGCACTCCATCTCAATGCCATTACAATCAACAGTGGTAAGCAGGGCATGAAAGACAATGGAAAAGTACACTATACTTTTCAAGCACTACGAGTAGCCACTAGCTACCAAAAGCTAAGACATCACAGAGCTTAATTGTGCTACATTGCCTTGACAAGACCATAATGATGTCTCAAGCAATCTTCAAGTGTACTCCCCGTCTTCATCGACAAATTTTTCCATCAACTAAGCCCTCGCTTCACTGACCCATTGCTACACAAGGAACCAGGCCGAAAGTCTTCTAACTAAGTAATACCTAAATATGCATGTGTACTCACTTAATATTCACACTATAACCTATACACGGTTTGGGTCCTCAAGTGCAGGACAATACTCTAGGCTTGCTTAGAGTTCGACCTGTCTCCCAAACTAATCAAAATATGTCTTGTGCACAATAAGAAGACTAGCACTACCCCTTAGGGAGAGACCACATGAGAGGTTTTTCAATTGCAAGTATTGAAGACTCCAACGAAGGTGTCCTTCACTCTTCATCAACACTCAACTCTGAATTCCTATCCTTATCACCCTGTAAGCCTGCCAAGAATCATCATGTACACAATCCCCAACAAGCCACCACTTGTACTCCATCAGTGCAATCCCCCCAAAAGAACAGCCCTACCACCAACTCCCATTGCCCTACCACCTACCACTTAACCCATCGACATGCCCCCAACAACCTTCCTCCCCACCACTACCAACACTTCGCCATGGCAACCACCACAGACGCCCTTGCCACCCACGTCTTCGGTGCATGCTAACGCCTGCTACCTACGACGGTGAGTGCCATGGGACTGGCACTCGTCTAGGAGGGGGTAATGTTAACCCCAACACAAAGAAAGCAAAAGGAAATAAAAAAGACACAGGGCAAAGGCGGAAAAAAGGTAGCCCGACTGAAGAAAGAATAGGAGAAAAGGCCAAAAGCGCAAGGGCAACCTTAAAAGTCCAAGGCAAATGCAAAAGGGGAAAGGCGCATTTTAAAATAAATAGGCGCACCCTGAAATCTTGTAAAAGAGCATCCGGGCTCTTACCCGTGCAATTTGTAAATGTAGACAGCGGGCGGTGGAAAGGAAACTAGGAAGATAGAAGGACAATGGGAAGAAGAGCCTAGGCTACGGCCGGCCATATAAAAAAGAGGAAAAGGGGATGACCGCCCAAAAGGGATTTAGGGTTTTGTATATAAAGTTGAAAAGTGAATGAGAAGCTCATTCTTGTGTGTGGCCAAAAGTAGCTCTCCTCTTCTTCTTCTTCTTCTTCTTCTTCTTGCTTGCTTGAGCTTGTGCTTGAGAGAGGGAGTGTGAGAGTGTGAGGGAGTGAGTGTGTGAGGGTGAGGGACCGTGGGGTGGAGAAGCTCTCCATCTTCTCCTCTCTTCTTATCTTATCTTCTCTTCTCTTCTCTTCTCTTCTCTTCTCTTCTCTTCTCTTCTCTTCTCTTGCTCGCGGCAATGGAGCTTGGAGCTTGGAGCGGGAGGATCAAGCTTGCTTGAAGCTTGCACTTGGATCGTGGAGCTACCGGAGTACGGGGGAGAGGAGGCAACTCGAACGGCACGGAGGTAAGCTCACTACACCCGTAGATATGGATGGTGCATTGGTTATGTGAGAGGTAGCCATTAGTGCTCGGCTTGGAACGCTTGAAACAATAAGCGGTCCGTGGGTCTTGGCGGTTGAGCGAAAGCTCCCACAGCAACAAGTATTTTGGGTTTTAATCTTGAGATATATAGGAGGTTTTGGGTTTTAATCTCTGCAACAAGTAAGTATTTTGGTTTTTCAATGATTAGGCAAGTAGGAGGAATCATTTCAGTATTTTGATTTTGATTTTGTTGCATTTAGAGTAGGTTAGGACCAAGAAATTGAAGGAGAAAACTTTAGGGTTTTTTCTATTGAACAGGCCCAAACAGGGAGAAAAATGGGAAAAAAGAGTGCTTGGAGGTGTTAGAATCACAAGAGGAGCGATTAGGTAGATTAAGGCTAAGCCTAACAAGGGTTAAAGACCCTGGGAGGCAAAGGGAGACCTCATTTTGAGGTTTTGTAGTAGAGAGAGAGAGAGAGAGAGAGAGAGAGGAGGGAGGGAGGGAGGGAGGGAGGGAGGGAGGGAGAGAGAGAGAGAGAGAGAGAGAGAGAGAGAGAGAGAGAGAGAGAGAGAGAGAGAGAGAGAGAGAGTTATATTAACGTCTACAAGAGGCCAAGTTGGCCTATGAGACCAAAAGGTTACATACAAAATGTCTGGGAAGTTTTCCAAGTCCCAGTAAAGCTACTATTTGGTGTTATGGTGAACTAGGTGAGTAGGTACAAAATGGTATACAAACTCGATACAATCTAGATGCACTTCAAATAAGTATTTTGGGTTTTAATCTCTGCAACAAGTAAGTATTTTGGTTTTTCGATGATTAGGCAAGTAGGAGGAATCATTTCAGTATTTTGATTTTGATTTTGTTGCATTTAGAGTAGGTTAGGACCAATAAATTGAAGGAGAAAACTTTAGGGTTTTGTCTATTGAACAGGCCCAAACAGGGAGAAAAATGGGAAAAAAGAGTGCTTGGAGGTGTTAGAATCACAAGAGCAGCAATTAGGTAGATTAAGGCTAAGCCTAACAAGGGTTAAAGGCCCTGGGAGGCAAAGGGAGACCTCATTTTGAGGTTTTGTAGTAGTAGTAGTAGTAGTAGTAGAGAGAGAGAGAGAGAGAGAGAGAGAGAGAGAGAGAGAGAGAGAGAGAGAGAGAGAGAGAGGGAGGGAGGGAGGGAGGGAGGGAGGGAGGGAGAGAGAGAGAGAGAGAGAGAGAGAGAGAGAGAGAGAGAGAGAGTTATATTAACGTCTACAAGAGGCCAAGTTGGCCTATGATACCAAAAGGTTACATACAAAATGTCTGGGAAGTTTTCCAAGTCCCAGTAAAGCTACTATTTGGTGTTATGGTGAACTAGGTGAGTAGGTACAAAATGGTATACAGACTCGATACAATCTAGATGCACTTCAAGTGCAGTGTGAAACTGCTCATGGAGCATGGTCATCTTAAGATGTCCCGCATGGGTCTGTCTAGCATGAAGAGGATGAAGCAGTGGGGTTTGGCTCCCCGATAGCACTGTAGTATCTACTATATCTATAGGTGATGTCTCTTGCAGGGGTGTGGACCTGCTGGGTGTGGGCGGCAAGCTTTGCCTCTCTCTGTAGCTCTATCCAAGGTGACTCCTCAGGGTGGGGCCACTGGTCGGTTGGCTGCAGCCCTCGTTGTAGAGGGGGTGATCGAGGGTCTGTAGAACTCTTGGAGGGTGCGTTGCTGTGTGTTCTCGGCTGTTTGGTCCCGGACTTGTAGAAGGTGATCCCTATGTTGACGTAGTTCCAAGAAGAAGAGCCCGAGGCATTTCTGGTCAAGAAAGTCTAGTGTTTAGGAGAGTGGTCTGAATCCCTCCTTGAAGAGAGAGAGGGAGAGAGAGAGAGAGAGATAGAGAGAGATAGAGAGAGAGAGATATTTGAGAGCTTGTGCAAAACTTGGTGCTTATGACAAATCAATCAAAGGCCATAGGAGTTTTTTGCTTGGATCAGGTGTGTAGAAACCTTTCTATGCATCTAACCTTGAATCCTGGAGAATCTTACTCATAGGCATGGCCAAAAATCATTGGCATGAAGCGATTTTTGTTGCCACTATTTCACGTGCCGACGGAATCGAATACGAGCCGTAGGCATCCAATTCCCATAATCGAATGCTCAGACACCCTAGACTCGTTCGATTCCAAGAATTAGATGGCCAATACTGAAACCAACTCCACTAGTCTGATTGGACCCAACAAATAGAACTTGGACACTCAGACACACTAAACTCAGGCACTCCAATAATTGAACCACTACTATACATCCTATCCTCAGGATCAGTCACTTGGACTGACCTTATCCGATTTTGAAAATCGTACTCTCCGACCACCTTGTCCCGATTTTGGAAATTGGATGCACTCAAATCGGACCAACTTGACCTGTATGATCAGACACACCTTATTCAATTCCTAGAACCGAACATCCTATAATCGAACAATCCTAGAATCGAACAGAGCAAATTAGACAGCTAAAATTAGACACTTGTCAAATCGAACGTTCGATTCCTGAAATCTAACACTGTAGAATCAAACTCTACAAAATCAGACCAGATCTTGACACATAAAAATTGACAAATTTAGCATGTTCAAGGTGACAGAGAGTACCACCCGCAATAGAACAATTCACTGAAATCCCTATAGGAAAATTTGACCCTAGAAATTATAGCCGAGTGGCCAGGCACAGTGCTGACACTCATATCAGCATATTCGACACACTTAATGTCATAGGTTAACCAACAGATCCCATTTGACCTTGAGCAGACCTTGAGCAAGTTGAACGATGTAGCATAGACCCTAAAGACCAACAACTGAGCATAAAGCCCTATTCGGTCAAGTCTGTAGATGAGAGTGTGGAAGCTACAAAAGTATCACTTCGTATTCCCACTCACATTGTTTTCAACACTTGAAGTGCACCTAAGAAAATATGAAAGCCTAATGCACACACACAAATTGAGTGAGTGTAAGTTGAGGACTGTTTGTAAATAATAAGAAACTCAATCAGACCTAACAATCTGAACAAATCCACTAGTAGGAGAAGACCCTAAAATGTAGTCAGGTGATTGAGAACCCCAAGCATAGGACCAAGAAAGGACCGACACCATTGGAGAAGTGGATCTGCCCGACTTGATCAATCTCATCGACAACCTAGTGGAGCACGAGACTGCAAATATGGCAAAATCATGCACTAACCATGGACGTGATGAAGAGCTTGACCTAGGCGATTTCGCGATATAAATCTAGCAACTAATCGCCAATTATGATCTACAGACTTGGACAGACCACTGTGGTAGGACATCTGAGGATATCATAGCAGACCTTGAAGAGGGGAGGAGACTAGCGTGGGAAGCTTTGCATGGCATAGTGGCCTACAATCAGGAACAACAAGCTAGAAGCTTGCAACAGAACATAGAACTTGAGCCAACCAAGAATCCTTGTTGTGACTAATCAACTAGACAAGTACCAAGCAAACGATGACCCATACAGCTTCATAGAGCATTTCAAGCAAGTCTGTGAGGCCAACGGCCTCATTGATCTTACTCAACACTTGCAAGCTTTCAGTCTATGATTAGGAGATAAGGGTAGGACATAGTACATGAGTCTGGATGTTACTGAGCAGACTGACTTCAACAAACTCAAGAATCTCTTTATTCACAGGTTCTCTGAGCTTGGGTACTCTGATAACCTTCTGGTGCAACTGATGTACATCAAGTAGAAAGACAAGGAGGACACCAGAGACTACATCACCCATGTGTAGAGTCTCTTCAAGAGGATCCCAACTGGTGAGTGACCTACCAAAAGAGCGGTCTCCACAGTCTTCATCAATGGGATACAAAGTGAGGAACTCTACAAGGCCTTGGCATGCAATTCAAGCTTGCAACGAGATGTGCTAGCTAGGGTCTTTGATGAGGCAATCAGAGTGGATGACCAGCTCAAAGAGAGAAGCTCCAAGAGCTCAACTTGAGAGGATACTAACGCTAGAAACTTTGAGAGAGTTTCAATGTCAAGTTAAAGATCATGCCCAAGTACTCAAGATAAAGGAAAGGGCACGAATGCAAGTTAGAAGCTAGAGGAGATAAAGATGGAGCTAGCCAAATTACAAGAAATGATGAGACGACCAACATGCCCTCACATCCAATGCGTGTATTGTGACAAAAAACACATGCCAGGTGAGTGTCAGGACCCAAGGTCCCGACCTTGCACCAACTGTGGTAGGTTCGGTCACGATGTCATGCATTGTAGACTACCAAGGAGACTCTTGTACTCTCATCCATACGGATAGCCTTACTCCTAGTGAATAATTCGCAAAACTTTTTCGAAAGGGGAGCCTCATCGGCTCTTCCAGCACCAAAATGATGCCAAACCAACCATTTCTAAGATGGAGATAAATCCCATAGGCATACCTAGACCACTTGGACCCTATGTAACCCATCCACTGAGTGATGCTCTAGTCCACTATGTGGAGGCCCCGAACACCGAAGAGCCTTACATGCACCCCTATGTATCGTATAATGAAGAGGGCAATGCAATCCTTATGGATTACCCATCTATACCAGTGATGGCATTAGGTAGAGGTAAAGTCAGAGGCTTTACAGGGAAGACCCAAGAACCAATCTCGTGTTGGAATTTTGGACACCTAGGACATATCTCCTCACGCTGCCTTGAAAGGGAGCAGGCTAATAAGGAAAATGCCAATCTTAGATGCCGAGAGTGTGGAATCACTCACATGTTTGCCGAATGCCCTAGATGAAGACCACCCTCTAGTGTGGCAAATGAGCCATCTATACCATTGGGGATGTTTGGAGTTGAGAAATTTAATGGAGAGGAGACACCCATCCCGTTGCATATTATGACCTATGCATAGACAAAGCAAGCTGGCATATCATTGCCAGGGCCTAGCAACATAGATGCAGCCTCAATTGAAAAGAAAAGTCGTAGGTGAAGGAGAAAGAAATCTGATGCAAAGGTCACACTAAAAATTGAGAGTGCCACAATGCTACCGACCAAAAAAAAACGTGACAAACGTAGAGGTAGAAACGTCAGCTCCAAAGATGGCCAAGAAAGGAAGTGCAAAGGTTGGGGAGTACCCCAACCCAAAGCGCCAAATCAAGGCTATCAAAAAGGTCAGGAAGTGGGTAAAAGAAGCCCAAGAGCACCTAAAGGATGCTCAGCCCATATTGAAAGATGAAATCGATGATCTCTCGTGTATGCACACCAGTCTTGTCTCCATGACCAAAGTTGAGAGATGGGACTGTGCCACAAGCAGTGTTGCTTAAACAGAGCCTACATATTATGGGCTAGCAAACCAATCAGAGCCATTGACCAAGAAATGCAATGTTAGGAGAGAGGCAAGTAGCTAACGACCTCCTCACCACACTTGTGACCATCCCGGTGGTCACTCTAAGCCTAGGAGATCTACTTAGGCAGCATCCGATGCTATGGCAAGAACTGAAGCAGTGGGTTGAAGGACCAATGGAGCAAGGAGCAGCTGACTTACATGATCATAATGTAGTAACTCAGATACCCAACTTGACATTGCACTGAGTGCCAAAGTCTTTACAGGTTAACACTTTTTGGGAAGGCACCGAAATGCATGCAGTCTTACTAGTTGTAGCTCTAGAAGACGCCACAAGAAATGGAATTGTGGATATGGGAGTAGGAGTTAGTGTGTTGAGCCATGTAGTGCTCCATGACTGGGGTAACCCACCTATTGAGAATGCTAGGTTCAATGTCATCCTAGCCAATGGAATGAAAGTGCAACCATTTGGAGTATTAAAGAACGTGCCATTAAAGATAGCAGGGATCCAATTCTCTATTGACTTTATAGTCATGAAGGGAGTGGACCATGACATCCTATTAGAGGCTAGCCCTGGATGCGCAAGGCATAGGTAATAGAAGACTAGGGTGATGGTCTGATCTTCTTAGCCAAATAAAGAAAGACAGTAAAAGTAGAGATGGATACATGGAAGACCACACTAGTCAACCTAGATGCCATCTCCACCATGCTGAAGGGTGATGCAAAAATTAGAAAATCTTATGGGCCAGTGACCAAATATACCCCCTGTACCGAGGATGAGAAAGATTGGATGCACATGCTTCCCATGATAGATCTACCATTCTCAGATAGTGAGGAGTACGAGCAAGCTGCTAATACATCTAATAAGCCTAGAGATGCACACTTAGTGCTAGTTTGCACGATGGTCAAAAGCTCGCATAAACAACCCAACCCTGTTAAGGTATGAGTGGCCACCATCACGGAAATTGAAGATGAAGATGAGTAAGTGGTGGCACCTACCTATCTACGCTTATCAGTGGTTGACTAGAAGAGACACATCTTTGATGTGCTCATTGACGAGGGAACTGACTGTAACATCCTTACGCATGATCATTGGACTCTCATCGATCAACCCCAACTGTAGCCTACTGACACTAAGCTCAATCCATTTGGAGGATGGTCCTACTCACTGTTAGGAAAATGTGAAATGACGGTGTCTATTGAGACTAAAAGCCTACCTGTGATCTTCTATGTGATGCCTAACACTAAGATTGCCGCCGGTAAGGAATTGCTGCTGGGATGCGCATTCCAGAAACAAGCACACTACAAGGTCGACTATGACTCATAGCACATTCACCTTGCCATTGGCAATGTTAGGATAGTAATGGCTTTAAACAAGGGTAGCTCAGCTCCATCACAACCCACCAAGCCACCGATAGAGCAACCCACTACCAAGATTAAGAAGGGAGATCGTGACTCGTCACAACCTGCCAAACCTCAATCCCAGAAAATTGCAAAAATTAGAGCTAAGGCCCAGGAACCACCACTCAATTGGATGCCTAAGCACAAAGGTCCACCTCCTAGAAGTAGACACACATGACCTTGCAATGCAAAAGAATCACACCCGAGAGCTAGGAGGCCACAAAATAGGCAATATAGGTGAAGAAGAATGGTCAAGCTGTGATGGGTCCCCAAACCAATGCCACTCTCCCAAACTTAACCACACAAAGCCACATGACAGACAAGGCACCAATGCCACAAACAACTCAAATTGCAAAACCCACAAAGCCTCAAAGGTAGAAGTTGATGGAGACTAAACAAGTCTATCGATCAAAACCGCACCTTGCTACTCACACACAGCCATAGCCTCAGCCCAAGTTTACTAGCGCCCATGCGACCTTAGTAGTGACTAGTAGCGTAGCATCCCCGACTTTAACCATGACTTTAACCAAGCCCATCACACAAGAAGCCCAACCACACTCTTGGGAGCAACCAAAGACGCAACCATTAGCTACCAAATTATCTAGTTCAATCAAACCTTACCCACACCAGTAGATCTTAAGCCGTCCTATGAACAATGAGCTGATAACACAAGAGATGATTTGATCACCTACATCAATTACTTGGATGCCATGTTCACCCTATTCGCTAAGAGCTATGAGAGTTTGGACCTAGGTCTGCTTGATCCACCCTTAGCATTAGAAGTTTGCCCCATGACACGCACCTAGGAGGAATACGAATTCATGATAGTAAAAACCCCCATGGTTGCAGAAGAATTGATCGCCAATGCCAAGATATCTCAAGGCCAAGCCCTAAAATAACAATTGATCACCTTCTATAGCAAGAGAAAAGTTTTTGCCACAAGCCAAAAGTTGGATGAACTTAACAAGCTAGCTAATAATGACTCATCCTTCTTACACAAGTGGTATGCTCTTAGAATCTAGTGGGAACAAGAAGGTAGCCAAATCATGACCAATGTTGAGCAATGACATGCCATTAAGACCTCCAAGTATGATCTCACTTATGTAGCTCCAACTTCCTATAAGGTGTTGACCACCATTTGTAAGTAACCCTAGGAAGAGCACATCATGACCCACCCCTACTTAGATCGAATATTCTGACTAAGGAAGAGTTACACATTGCTAGCAGGATCGACTTCGATGACTTCCTCATGGATGTTCTCACCTACATCACTCAAGTAGGCATTCGTCCTTTGGACATGGACCGCTATGCTAATCTCGAATACAATCTAAACTTCTATGATTGGCTCATGAGAAAATGAAACACCACGAGCACGTGCTAAATGCCCTTGAACTCTCAAACCTTAATCCTAAAAAGGATTCCTTTCAATTTCAAAGGGGAGGGGGTAAAATGATTCAAACAAGTAAGGTGAAGGAGACATGTAAGGAAAAAGCCTCAATCAACGTCCAAAAATGGGAAAGAGTGGATGAAAATCAATTTGTGATTGAGTGAAGTGTCATAGTTTGTTGGACTGAATGGACTGCTTGAAAGAAAGTTCTCTTTTTGAACTTAAGCATTTTATTCTTTCCATAAAAGTACATTCAATTCCTACTTACCTTTCACTAAGAAATTATCCTAAGGACACTAATGGTGAACTATGGTATTATGACATGTACCTACAATGGCAAGTCAAGACAGAAGCATCAAACTTCCATTCCTGGAGGAGGAGCAAGCAAAATACGGCCTCTCATTGGAGTCAATGCTTATAATCAATCCAAATTTAGGTATATCTTAAATCTAGAAGACATAGCCCTAGAAGAACCAGCCATCCAGCAGCTGATGAAGCAATGTAGGCTGTTGTAGAAGTACATGGAAAAGATGGGCCAAGCCATCGACTATGAGAAGTGTGCCAAGTTTCTTTGGACCTTCAACAAAAACCGGGGCATTGTCACAGTGCATCTAGAAAAGGAAGCCCGCCAAGTAGAAATCGAGCTAAGCCTTGAGCTGGTATAGAAAGCACTGGGCCTACCAAACAAAGTGGAAAAATGGCCAAAATGAGATGTGTACAACATGTTGGGGATGAAAAAGTGATAGTCCTACTTTGATTAACATAATCAATGTATCAATGCTTGAGAGCATTGCTACCTAGTCCTTCAACAAGGTAAACCTCAATGGCTTCATGAGAAAGATGATAGAGACATTGGAAAAAGCATTAGCCATTCATGGAAGACCCGTGGGGGGGAGAGTCCCCAACCTCCAAAGCCAGGAAATTTTCATCCTCAAAGGCCTCCACCATTGTCTTCGGACGAATCTTGACAGCCATCATAAGAGAGGCAGTAGGAAGAGCACAAGACAATAAGGCAGCCGATGGAACACTAGACAGGTCCCCTCTGCAAAGCACCAAGGACATGAGCAGTCGAGCAAAAGGGCAAAGAAGTCAAAGAAAGAGACTTCGTAGAAGAATGTCCAAGGAGAGAGGAGAAAGAAGGAGAAGACAGACCTACACAGAGCACAAAGTGAGTCCAAAAGCACGAAGGAACAATGAAAGAAAGAAGAAAAGGATGAGTAAAGAGAATAAAAGAGGAATCCAAAAGAACTTAAGAAGAGAGAAAGAGAAGAGTTGAGGAGGAAGAGGCAGAGCTCAGGAAGAAGGACGAAGAGGACATAGCTCTTGCTATCCACCTCTCAATGGAGCAACCTTCAAGACAAGAAGAGTTGGTGGCCATGAGTCCACCCCGACATGAAGGTTCAAGCACAACTCCAAGATACCCAAATTCCTGCCGCCCCCCAGTGATGACTGAGGGAAAGGGCAAGGGTTTGATCCACTCTGTCCCACCCGTCCTACTACTCGCCACCCCAATCACTACACCCACCCAAGACTCCTCCACCATGGTAGATGCTAGCAATCTTGTGGCATGGGTACTATTCTTGGTCAAGAAAGAGGCAACTTAAGGCACGAGTGCAGAACCCTTGTGATGGGAGCAAGAAGCTCGGGGAAGTTACTATATGTATATCCTCTACATCATGTACATTCAAGGTCTATTTATAAATATCCTTATCTGTGAATTTTTTCTAAATAAAACATAACCATTTTCTATTCAATATGTAAATAACCCCTTTATATTAGACCTTTCTATATGGAAAAAATGTATAAAAATGGTATTTTAAAAATACCTTATTTTGAACCCACGTGATGCACACATATATTCATGAGTAACTTACCGGAGGCAAGAAGATAGGCAGTTGCAAACACGGAATCTAGATGAGACCTCAAACAACTGAAGATAGAGGCACCTCAAACCACTAGTTCCTCTACATTGTCATTGTACACAACCTATGATGCCTATGTGTAGGAACTCTTAACGTAGTTGGAATGGGAAAATGAAGTTAAGAAGATAGTCATAACTGAGAGGTCGAAAGGGAGATGATGGCAACCTCTCAATTAGAGAGAACCCATCAAATGGCTATCTATCAAAGAGAGATCAAGGAGCTAAAAGTGAAGCTTGAGGCCAAAGGAGGAGAAGACAAGAGATGGCAAGAAAAACTCGTGGCTGAAACACACAGTCTCATGAGCCTACAACACAATTTTGATGAGCTGCTGGAACTGTACAAGGATCTACAAAAAGAAAATGAAAATTTTTGAGATGCCGCACAACAGATAGCAGTAGTAGAAGAAGAGAGAAGCCGACAGCACCAAAAACATATAGCAAATCTGAAACAAAGATTAGCCTCGAAGCTTGAAGAACAACAACACTTAGACAGAGAAATCGAAGAATAGGAGAAGATGCTAAGAGCATTAGCCTACAGGCACAATGAAATCTTGGAAGGAATGAAGAAAAAAGCAGATGACCGGGTGAACAAGAGTAAAGAAAAAGTGAGCGCCCTCACGCGACGACTAGTCCTTGCAAAAGGCGACAAGGTGCTACCAAAGAGAAGGGAAAATGCCACATAGATGACCTTGGAAGCCCAACAATGTGCCTTCCTTCGCACTCTCTCTAGCGCCACACAATCTGAGGAAGAGGAGGCCATTGAGTGCTTAAGGAAAAAGTTGGTGATCACCCGCAAGGCCCTACGACATGGGCTACACGTCCAAATGCAAATTGTCAAGCCCATAGAAGCAGAGCCATTAGAGCATAGGGGAGAAGAGAGATGAAGGCCAAATGAAGATGTAGGGTCAAAATTTGAAAGGGGGCAACAAGCCGTGGATCCTTAGTTGTGGAAGGTTTTAGAACTAGGATGCCACCCCCCACCCCTCTTTTTGACCTCAAACGCCTACAAGGATATCTTTACAATGACTAGATCAATGTGTGGCCCAAAAAAAAAAGCACTTAGCTCCACATATCACAGTCATTGCACCTCTAGGGGTTCTCAAGTTAGGTGCATCCAATGGCTTTGGTCGGCAGCTAGCTTTGTCTCTACCCCCTTAGTCCATTTTGATTCCCCACTTCAAGCTTTGGAACCTCAAGGGTGGGACTTCCAAGCATGTCTCCCTAAGCCATGCACCACACCTCCAACAATACACAAATTGGGTCCTCAAGTGTGGAAAAATACCAATGTTTGACCCAACTCCCAGTTCACTCGCATGAGCACTATGCACCACATGGTAAGGTAGACACACCCCTAGGTAGTGCATCTTCTTTTCTTTTTGGGTAAAAACCAATGCTCCAACCCACCAACTTTAGAGGCCCCATCATCCATGCAATACACTCTTGGCCCCCACCACTTCAACCAATTGATCAATTTCTTCCAAATACCAATCCCCACACAACCACATTGTCATCAACTTACACTATCGCTATTGCACATGTCACTATGCAATAAAGAAGCTCATTAGGAATAGTGCAAGAGATGGCAACCTCAAAAACAATATGGGGGAGCTTTGACTACTTTGGCAAGGTCTTCTCAAGGATGAGGGAGGTCCTTTCAAGGATGAAGAATGCTCTCTCAAGGATGAAAGAAAGTGTCGAATATTCTAGCAAGGCTCTCTCAAGGATGAGGGCGAACTTCCAAAGGACCTTGCAAGGAAAGTGCAAGGCACAATATGATTCATTTTATGAGAAATGCCAAGTTTCCTCTTGTGCAAGTGGGAAAGTCTGCACGAGCATAAGTGAAGGGGGTAAGGAAACTTAAAGGGAATAAGGAGAAGCCATGTTAAGCTCAAATTGTAGCACCCTCGGAAGGCATGAGGAGACATCTATCCCAACACCATTGTCAATTTCAAAAATGGAGATGTCCATCCGCCATTCTCCAAAAAAGATCTGTCCAACACGATCTTTAATTTCAAGGGACAGATCCACTCAATGTCAGCGTCAGGGAGGGATCTACCCTAAATTTATCTTTAATTTCAAAGGACAAATTCCTCTATCGTAAATGTGAGTGAAGGACCAAGCCCCACACCATCTTCAATTTCAAGGGCCGATCCACTCGACACCATCCCCTGTAAGGGCTTGTATTACAAACTCAAAAAGTCATCTGGCTACGCCCATCCCACCTTCCAATTACTATCCATTAATGCCATGGGACTGGCACTAGGCTAGGAGGGGGATAACATTAATCGCAGCACAAGAAAAAGTAAAAAAAGTGAAAAAGCGCAAGTTGGGACCTAAAAGAGGTGTCCCAGAAGGAAATCGGACACAACGAAAGAAGCAAGAAGAGAAACGGACAAAAGCCCAAGGGTGGTCTCAAAAGCTAAGGCAAATGTGAAAGTGCACTTTTAAATGCGAGGCATCCCTAAAACTTTTTGTAAAAGAGCGGCAGGCTCCCTCCTGTGCAAATTGTAAAGGTAGATGGATGGTAGGAAGGAAGCTAGGAAGATAGGAGGACAATGGGAAAAAGGGCCTAGGCCATGGTCAGCCATGTAAAAAAAGGGATAAGAGGATGATCGCGCAAAAGGAATTTAGGGTTTTGTATATAAAATTGAAAAGTGAATGAGGAGCTCATTATTTGGTGTGTGGCAAAGTGGACTCATCTTCTTTTCTTCTTCTCTTCTCTTCTTGCTTGCTTATGTGTACTTGAGAGAGGGAGTGTGAGAGTGTGAGAGAGTGAATATGTGAGGGTGAGGGATCAAGGAGAAAAAGCTCTCCATCATCTTCTCTCTTCTTCTCTTCTCTTCTCTTCTCTTATCTCATGTGCGGCTATGGAGGATGGAGCTTGAAGGTGGAGGCTTGAGGTTGTTTGCGCTTGCATCACGAATCGTGGAGCTACCATTGTGCTTGAGGGAGGATGCAACTCATTTGGGCACCAAGGTAAGCTCACTACACCCCAATACGATCGAAGGTGCGTCAACTAGGTGAGAGATAGCCATAGGTGTTCTCTTAAAACGCTTGAACAATAAGTGGTCCGTGGGTCTTGGTGGTTGAACGGTAAGCTTGCCTCTACAT
This sequence comes from Lygodium microphyllum, assembly GCF_053477565.2. NCBI lineage: Eukaryota > Viridiplantae > Streptophyta > Polypodiopsida > Schizaeales > Lygodiaceae > Lygodium > Lygodium microphyllum. Next base: position 23,386,411 of record NC_141150.1, read on the forward strand.
ATTGTAACAAGAAGATATTTGATAGTGAAATTTTATGCCTATTGCTAGTTGATGATATTTGGGTATTTCAATGGATGTATTGATGTATAACATTGATGCTATCCACCCAAATATGCTTATGGAATGCCTTGAGTCTTGCATTTGAGCTTAGTTACATGTCTTGGAGCTTTGATTAGTTGCTACAATGATCATTCACTTATGGGCTTGAATTTTTTTTTGGGTTTTATGCTTTTGACTATGTACTTCATATATCTTGGATATTAGATGTCATGTACATGATTTATTGAGCTTGTCTTGCTTTATTGGCATTCAGTTTTGTTTTCGTGGGAGTTATTTTGAGCTATTTGGACATTTTGCATTTGAGCAGGGCTTTGGAGTTTATGCGATTAAACTTAGTCTATGAGATAGTGGGACTCATTAAGATATGTATATGCTCTCTTGATGCTTATTGGATGCATCTACTCTTTAGCGGCTGGTTTGATTTATGCTTTAGACTCTAGCACTTATATTTGTCAATGTGATGTATACATACTACTTGGCTATATATTGAGCTTTGTTACCCTTGCTTAGTTAGTTGTGCATTTTGCAATTCTGTTTTACAATTAATGGACAACCCTGCCCTTTGGTGTTTTCTTTCATTTAGACTTTGTCTTGATTGTGATTTGGAAATAATTTGCAGCCATTTACAACATTCCATCTTCTTGTACTATGTTTTCATTTGTTGGCATGATGGCTAGTGGATCAAATGATAGTGCTATGTTTAAGATTTACAAATTGGATGGCACTAATTACAACTATTGGAAGGCATAGATATGGCAAGTTTTGGTGCAAAAATTGCAAAGTAAGACATTGAGACATGAGGATATCAAGCTTGAATAGTGTGATGTAGAGGATTGGGCTAAATTGGATGAGTTAGGTAAATCTATAATCATTTTTTCACTCTCCAAGTAGGTACTCTACAATGTTGGCTTTGAATAGTAGATTTCCTAGTAGTTATGGGAGAAGATTTGTGATATCTATGATAAACAAAGTCTTACTTCTCAAATGTATTGGTTGTAACAACTCATGGACCTTTACATGAAGGAGGGGACTTCCATGTTTGCCCACTTTTAAAATGAGTTTCATTTTATTTTTAGTCACTTATCTTTGTGGGGGATTGACTTTAAGGAGAATCTTCCACCATTATTCTTACTCGTTGCATTGCTTGAATCATGATATATATTATGTAGTACTACTATATGTGCAAATATGCATGTTGATGGACTAAAATTACAGGATATGGAGGATGCAATATTGAATAAAGAAGTTAGCAGAAAGAATATTGATGCTTCCCATAGATTTCATGCTTTAACAATCAAAGACAATAATGCTAAGAGCGGTAATGACTACCGTGGGAGAGACTCTCAAAATGTCTTATTCTCTCAATCATGTGGGTAGTCTCATAGTAAGTTATTTGACTATAAGTCCACATTGACTTGTCATTATTGTGGGAATAAGGGTTAATCCTAAAAGGAGTGAGCCCGAAGTGGAAGCACACAAGTGGAAGTAAGAGCTATGGTGGAAGGAGCAAGAGTAAGAGAGAGAGGGAGAGAACAATATAAGATATGGGAATTCCAATAGTCACAATGTGTGATCGGCCTTCCCTTTATTCAATTATCATTGAAATAATAAAGATTGAAGTGATAATGAGGGGTGTCCACCACCTACAGTTTACATGTGTGCGGATACTATCAATGTAGTAATACTTGGGTGGTTAGCCACATGCACCTTTACTTCCAACAATCTCCCACTTAAAGGTGAATATGCCCTTAGTGAGGAGAAAACAAGAAAAAAGTGACAAAGTACAAATGTACATAAGTACAATAGGATAAGGAAAGACATTATCTCATCCAACTCCCATCAACTTCCCATAAGAAAGGTAAAACATTGTGCTGAGTAACTTTTCATGAGTAGATTTGTAGGATTTTAGTCAATTGAGATCTTGACAAGGTCAATGGACTTATCCAACAACCTCTCTAATAAAGTGGTAACACACCTCACGTTGTTACACAAGCGTTGATCGAGAGCAAGCCTTGATGACACCCAAAGAAGCATAAAAACAAGGCACAAAAGAATCCAAGCATGCATCATATTTTTATTTTTTGTCAAGAGAATAATACTAAGTTGTTACAAAATCACCAAAAAGAGATAGATACATGAGGGGGACACATCCACATCCATCATAAATAAATTGTATACACAAAATGTTACATGCATGCATTTGTAAAGGGTAGGAATACTCAAAATTAAAGGCCAAAGGTCTTATAATATCAAATGTATCAAAGTTTCAAAGAAATAATAAAATATAAAGTGGTGTGCTTTTTGGGGAAGAGGTGGGGTGGAGTGCACGAGTGGTTATGTGCCTATTCCCCTTTCCTCTCTCTTCTCCAATCGCATATTCTCCCTTTTTGGTGGTGCTAAAAATTTGTTCTCTCTCCTCTCTCCTCTATCTTTTGTGCAGAAATTCCTCTTTTCCATTTTGTTCTTGCATAATGATTGAAGCTATGGATGAAGATGATGAAGATGACGAATTTATTTATTAATAAAAGAGAGATTTATAGTTTCTTTTCAGTTTTAAGACTAATGGCAGAGCCATACACATAGATTTTGTGTGCTTTGTCCCTGGTTTTGTGGTTGATTATGTTCGTGGGAGGGTTGTTGTCAAGCCTCACTCACAACTCGATAACGAGATGTTAAGGAGTGCCGGTTGGGGAAATGGACTATGTCGCATGCACAACACAACATAAAAATTTTAAATGTTTCAACAATCACCACACGAACCATACACAGAACCAAATGCCAAACAATACACAATGCCTCTTGTAGCTCAAACAACTAAAAAACCCAAATCTGGGTAGAGCATCACATAACATTTCAACAATTTCAAAAACACCAACACTTTGCACAAAATGTCAAAAACAAACTTTGAAGACAAATCCAACATCATGGAAATTTCATACCTTGATGAACTTGGGCTAACACTTGGGGCTTCAACTTCCAAGTTCTCCGACTTCACAAGTTAGCACAACAAGAGTTTGCTCTTGCATGCGACCCTTCTCTCACCTCTCTCACAAAGTAGAATTGGAATTGAGGGGGAAGGCCCCTTGCTCTTCTCTTCCTCATCCTTATATAGTTTTCAAAAGTTCTCTCACATACATTAGGTTTTTTGCTTTCAGATTTTGGCTTTTGATTTTCTACTGCTTTTCACTATTTTTGTGATGTCCAGTTTTTATAAAAACACTTGACAACGTGTTTTGTCTCCACATGAAAGACTAGATTCTTGGATAACTAGATAGCTCTCATAGAGTTTGAATACAGTGTAGGGACCATATCGGTAATACCAAGGCTTGCCACCAGACCCCCAGAGAGCCCCCTTGTAAGCCTCAATGTGGGTGCAATATACTTGGCCTTGGTAGTAGAGAGGGCCATGCATTTCTGCACCCTAGACATCCAAGAAACAACACCTCTAGCAAAGGTGAAGATATAGCTAGAGGTGGACTTCCTATTATCTAGATGTCCTACATAGTTAGAGTTAGGGTATCCTATGACTCATGTATCCTTGCCACGATAACATGTGCGCATAGCTATTGTGCCCTTTAGGTACCTGATGATATCCTTGATAGTATCCCAATGTTGTCTGCTAGGTGTAATCATATATTGTGCCACAACTCCCACTGCAAATGCTATGTTACAATGAGTAGCTGTCATGGAATACATCAAACAACCCACATCATATGCATAAGAGATACTGGCTACCATCCTACGTATGAAACCACTCAAGGACTTTTTGGATATACTCCTTCTGTGATAGATAAAGGAGCCCCTTAAAGTAATCATGAGTGATACACATCCCAAGAATATACGAGGCATGTCCCATATCATTCATCTCAAAGCTCTTCTTGAGTTGAGTTTTTAAGGCATCCAACTCATCATGAGCTCTCCCAACAATAAGCATAACGTCCACATAGAGTACCAAAATCATAAGGCTACATCATGAGCCTTCTTTGTGTATAAACATGGATCCATAGTACTACGACTATATCCTTGTGAATGCATAAAAGCATCAAAATTGTGATACCATTTCCTAGGTGCTTTCTTAAGGCCATAAAGGCTCTTTCTCAACTTGCACACTAGGTATTCCTTACCTTTTTCTTCAAAGCCTTTAGGCTGCTGCTTATAGATCTTATCATGCAAGTCCCCATGTAAAAAAAAGCCATCTTTACATCCATTTGATAAAGGTCTTAACTAAGCAACCAATGATAATACCAAGTATAGGGTCATCATTTTAATCATAGGAGAAAAGACTTCATTGAAGTCAACACTATATTCCTGGTTGAAACCCTTAGCTACCAATTTGGCCTTATAAGCGGGCTTGGGGTATTCAAGGATACTTTTTAGCTTGTATACCCACATGCATGGTAGTGCCTTCTTGCCACTAGGAAAATAGACCAAATTTGATGTATTGTAAATTTGTAAGGAGTGAATATTTGATTGCATAGCCCTATCCCATGAGTAACTATCATCTCTATGCATGACCTCATCATAAGAGAGAGGCTCATCTATGTTTATCACCATAACATGATCCATGGAGGTTGTAAAGTGCTCAGGTGCACATCTAGATTTAGTAGAGTGTCTTGAAGCAAGATAATCTTGCACAACAAGTGGGGCATGGGCCACTGGAGAATCAACTACTGTGACACATTATTTAGCTAGTTGTATGGGAGCAGGAGACTCCTCTTGAAAGATGACCCTGCATACCTCAACTACATACTCAGGTTGCTTAGGTATCTTTTTCTCATGGAAAACCACATCATGGCTTTGGATAACCTTGTGAGCCTACAGATCCCATAGCTAATAGTCCATCTCACTTGCATCCATATAAACAAGAAAGATGCATTTTTATGGAATTAGGATCTAGTTTATTGTGCTTGTCCTTGCAAACATAAGCAGGTAATTGAGGTACGCATGATGATATTTCACAAGGAGTCTCCTATTATTGTATAGCTAGCTAGATAGCATGTAGTAGCAGCAGTTGATGTTCTAGTGGTCCATGAACATTCCCTTATCCATTTTATACATTCATTTCTTGACTTTTATACATACCCTTATCCCTTCCTTGGGTGGCCATCCCCTTTTTGGTCCATTTTTCCATTCCTCTACTCTCTTTTATTCTCCTTCCTATTAGCATAGGCCTCAATTGCACCTCTCATTCTTTACAACTTGCACCGGAGAGAGCCTAGTACTCTTTTAGAAAATCAATTGCAATGCACCCATCGCTTTTCTTGCTAGCATATTAAGGTGTGCTTATTATTGTGTGCTTCCTTTTTTTTCTTCTCCTTCCTATTAGCATAGGCCTCAATCCCACCTCTCATTCTTTACAACTTGCATGGGAGAGAGCTCAATACTCTTTTACAAAATGAATTGCAATGCACCCGGTGCTTTTCTTGCTAGCATATTAAGGTGTGCTTATTATTGTATGCTTCCTTTTATATTTTAGACTTTTTCCTACACTTTATGTCTTCACATTTTTTTGAGTGTGCCTTTATCCTCTATCTTCCTCTTGCCTTGGGTATGCCTTCTGTTTTTTATTTTTTGGATTTTTTGTCTTGGTTTTTCGAGGATGTAACAATTACATTACCATTGATTGTGGTAAATACACTTGGTTTATGACTTGAGCAATTGATGAATTACATTACCATTGATTGTGGTAAATACACTTGGTTTATGACTTGAGCAATTGATGATATTTGCAGCCATAGCTAGTAAATTGTAATAAGTGCCATGGTACTAGCTAGTCTTGGTTTATGTCTTGGTTTATGTCTTCGGTGCAAATGAGTGCCATGGTACTAGCAGAAGACATAGTATAGACTTGAGCAATTGATGATATTTGCAGCCATAGCTAGTCTTCTTTATCGTGCACAAGACATAGTTCAATTAGTTTGGGAGACAGGTTGGACTCTAAGCAAGTTGAGAGTATTGTCATGCACTTGAGGACCCAAACTGTGTATATTTTTTGGTGCAGATATTATGTGAGTGCTCGTGCATACTTAGATATTACATAGTTAGAAGACCGCATGCTAGTTCCTCTTAACAATGTGTGGATGAAGCAAAGTTGTCCATGTTGAGAAGGAGTACACATGAAGGTGTATGAAACATCCTTTGCATTGTGACAGCACGATGTAGCATAATCGAACACATTGACACCAAAATTTTGGTAGCTAGCAGCTACTGGGCTTGCTCAACGAGTACGGTGTACTTTTCATGGTCATTTGTGCTATGCTTTTACCATGATCAATTGGAATGATACTAAAGCAGAGTGCAAAAGGGAATCGTGCAAATGGGTTAGGGTGACAGGTCTAACCATAGGCGAGACAAGCTCTCTGGTATGTCTTGCCGTTGATGTGCCCTGAACAGTTGTGGGTGATGTGAAAGGGCAAGGGGACTAGGGACGGAGCTAGCCAACCAAGGTCACTGGACGTACCTAATCTGAGGACCCCTATGTGCTGTGTTGTGATCGTGGATGCTTCTTATCTTTTCGTCTCTTGTCTTTTTTTTCATTTTCTTTTTTCCTTTTTTTTGGGACTTGCTTGAGTACAACCATTGTAATATGTTGAGGCTATCAGCCTTTCAATGGGTTGGGAAATGTTGAGCTTCGAAAGCTCAGGAAATGGATATTACAGCGATGATTGTGCCCTAGCCTCATTGTTAGAGAAGCAGTTGTTGAGATGGGGAGATACACTTGAGATTTTGCAACCCTCTTTGGAACGTGCGATGTTGGTACAATTGAGGTAACAATTGCTGTGAGTGCCCAGTGTAGAGTGTAACCCAGAAGGAGAAAGTAGTTATGATCATGCTTTGGGCCATGCGATGTGGGCAATCAGCAAGGGTAATTTTTTCTTTTGGCAGCGTGGCTTTGTCGCGGCTCTTTGTGAGGTTGGTGGTCTTGCGGTGACTTGGGCATTGAACACTTTCACACAAAGACCTGTGTCGTCTTGCATCCACTTGTCACTTCATGAGAGTATATGCAAGTCGCATGCATCAAGTACAACGAACAGATGCAATCATGACAAGATATTACTTTATCAAAATCCTATGATGCTGACTGCGATGCATATTCTTGTGCTTGTTAAAGACGTGGCATATATTAGCAGTAGGTAAGGCAAGTGTATACAAGTGGGGAGCCTGTCCCTTTAACCATTTAAAGACAAAAAGTTATGGCAAGATGGTCTTTGTTAAGCAGCTTATACAGCATAGGGGCTACTCTATTTGTACGAGGTGGGGTGATTTCGAGTGGTCGGGCAACTAGGGCTGTGCTGATGAGGGGCTCCTGTGAGGCTGGGCGGGGAAGATATCGGCCAGGACTCGAATGGTGTAGTCCCTGGCCGCAACTGTTTCCATAATGCTTTTAAACAATGTATCAAATTCTTGCTTGTCTCAAGCTGCCCTCTCCTCTTTCGAGCACCTGGTGCTCGAGCATCTGGTGGGGGCCTGCATGGTTGGTGTTGCCACACCCCGTGTGCTCCCTTGAGCCCTCGTCCTCCTGGCCTGGGTAGTTTTTGGCCTGCATCCTAGGCAGTGTCATCTGGGGCCTCTTTTCAGCGTGTACCTCTTTAGAGTAGACACGTAGCGTTCTGGTGGGGGCGCTAGTGTCTTATGCTCCCTCCGACGGCGGAGAGCTTCCTTGCAGGCCAGCTGCACTATGTGGTCCATGACTGCTACCCTAGGGGGGCCTGCAAAATGCGAACCAAGGCTTAGGCCCTGAGGCAGGATAAAACTATTCGCATGGAAGGGATTATACAGTGGGTTATCAAGCGCATATGACGAGGAGGGGTGAGGTGAGGCATGTAGTGTTTGTTATAAAGGGACGGCCCCAATGATTATATTCATCCTAATTCGATTGCGGAGCTTATTCCAGCTATAGTAGTTCTTGGCTTATGCTAAGTTGGGTGGACTGGTTGTCATGGAGTGGAGCAGGGCTCATCCCCCGGAAGGATAGACTAGAAAGGGGAAAGGTGTATAGAAGAGGACAATGCCCCATCTACACCATCAGAGATGTTGGTCAGGGCTTCCTATGGCGGTAATGAGGGTGGCATGCCCTCCACTTGGAGGCAGGAATGGTCACACGACTTCTAAATGTGTGGTGAGAGGAGGACTTGAGGAGCTCGGCCTGTCAAACCCAACTGTTCTCCCTGCGCTTTGACTATCATTGCTTGTGCATGTTGATATTATCTATACAGGGTCACAAAAGTCATTGTTTATTTATGTACATATTTACGAATCCATGTCACTTCATGAGGATAAAAACCAATTGTAGAACTCAGGATTGTACTGGAGTGTAGCACACGCATCCAGTACTCATGGCAGCCTACTCAATAACAATAGATATTTTGCAACATCAAGTAGCATGGTATTTTGTCCGAGTCTACTGGCAACATGTAACTCCTCCTCAATGAGAACCTTATCCACCAGAGAGTTCTCTTGGCTAGTTCCAGCCAAGTCCGTACCCCGAATGGCAGTCAATACTTGGAAGGAAGTTGGTGCCACATAGGTTGGGTCTCTTTGAGACTACCATTTGGGCCAATCGCTCTTCTGAGACTATCATAATCTGGGCTCCTAGTTCGACCATTGCAATGCAGTTTTCAAACCAACGTTTTTCAAATTGACTTCGACCCTCTGATTATTGCTTTAGTTGCTCTATCTCTAAGATATTTGGTTAGCAGAGCACATAATTGAATGTTACAGTTAAGCGTAGTTCGTCGGATTCCTCGTCAGAGGTGAGTCGTGTGCGTTCATGCATGAGCATGTCATAGTGCTTGTCAAGATGTTCTTGCTCTTCCCACGATAGGGAAAATGGCAAGTATTCCCCAAGCTGCTCCTTAGGAAATGCACCCATGTCCGCAAGGACATAGACGTGCAAATACTTTGAGTTTAGCATCCAACTCAGTTAAGCATTCTGCGACACTTCTATGTTCAATGAGGAGGGCTTGCTCGCTTGCTATCTCATGCAAGGTTCTAGGAGTTTCCCTAGGATTTAGCATAGCTGGGAGCTCAGGTCTAGATGAGCAAGATTGGTCAACACTAGGATTGCTTATGCTCTCGGGGTTTCCATGTTTCTCATGAGGCCTTTCTACTATTGTGTCATGGTTCTCCTTAGATGTGACTAGTATAGTCTTGTCAGCCTGTTGTGACAATGTTGTATCTGATTGGTCAATGCAAGGTCTGTTGTTGATGGATTGAGTGTTGCAAGAAATCGTTGATGGTAATGGTTGCTTTGATTTTTTAGAGCACATTGGTTGTGTCTGAGGTTTCACCACTATTAGGAGAGATGCCAATGGGTTCATTGGTGGATGGGCTCGATGCTTTATTCCTTAGCTCTTCAGTGCTCTTGGTCTCGATCTTATTGGGCGTCTGCCACCACTTGCCTGCCGTTGTTTCCGTTGTTTTTTCCTCTTTTTCTTGGCCAGTTGCGGTGTCTGCTTTAAGTACTCAGGACCCTGAACTAGGTCAATCATTGATGTGTTTGGTTGGGCCTCGGCATTCTCTTTCTCTAGTGTGTCCTCATGGGGCATGGCTGTGGCTTGCTGAACAGCCTTTCTAGGTTGATTGGTCAGATGCGCCGTCTTCTTGGCCACATCTTTGAGAGGTTTCTCCTCAAGCCTAGGCTTTAGGTGCTTTGGAAGTGCTGGAGTTGCCAAGGATGCTGGTTGCGGCACCTCCTTCATCACAGGTGAACTGCTAAGGACACGTTCCGCAAGGGCATTGTCACGGCCAAGGGCTGTGACTGCTGTGATCCCTGATTGGAAGTGGTAGCAGCTAGTTCAATGGACTAGCTACTATTGGTGGATTGCGGTGTCAAGTCCTTAGGCCGATCGGAAGTGGTCGTGTCTTTTGTTGCCCTTTGAGCATTCACTTGTGTAGATCGAGCATCAATTGATCTAGTCACATTAGGTTGTATAGGCATATCCTTGGGCCGAGAGCTACGGGTGGTGTCATGTCCCACCTCTTGGACATCTGGAAGCTTAGATGGAGATAGAGGTTGGGATTGAGTAGCTGCACTTGACGGTTGTTGTTGTGCTTCTTGTGTTCATTTACGAAAAGAGGGTGTAGGAGATCTGGGACTCTTAGGTGGACTTGACACTGGTTGGAAGATTTGCTCGTAGCTATTAGATGATTCTACCATTTGCCTTGTTGAGCATTTAGCCTTGCCCTGAGCAATGTTGTGCCCATGATGCTTGTTATCCACTTGGGAAATCAAGGGCTCCTTGGGCAGTAATGGCTTTTGTGTGTCCTCAATGATTACATCTGATATCTGCTTGTCAAGCATGCTAGGCTAAGGATCTACCCTTCGATTAGTCCCTTTGGTTTCTTGATCTCGATCGTGAGGGGCTCGGTCACTCCAATGTTTTTGATTCGAGACTTGGCTTTTCGTTTAGACTTCCTCTTGCACTTCTTTGCTCTTGAAACATCTTGGCCTTCGACCGACAGAGGAGGTTTCACAGGGGGTTTTGGTACCCAAATCCATTGGTTACTAGCGTAATACCCTTGTGCACGTAACAATGCTTTGGAGATCCATTACGCCATTGTGCTGGCTCTCCATCGATACCTTTGTCTATAAGGCTTGGGCTTCTTTTGTGGTCTTCTACGATACTTGTAAGTCCAAAGCCTATCCTTGGCATTGTCTCTTGACCTTCTTGTTTCAAGCATGGCCTTGCTCAGTGGTCCTCTCTATTCAACATGCGCTTGTAACAACTCTTTCATCTTTGCTCTCGTTACTAGGCTTGCCTGTTATGTCAGCACTTTCCGTGCCTTTCCCCTGAGGTTTGATAAGGTCACCCTTGCTAAAGATTGTGACTATCCTCACACTTGGTAATGTCAAGTGTATCCTCTATGCTACATAGTCGACCTCACACTTGGTCGCCCTTTTGAAGGGTCTTCCTAGGAGGGTTTCCTTCCCACAATTAGCACTATTTGGAGGAACATAAAATAGGATAGGCAAGCTTTCAGTTTCAATTGTCGCAAGGATTTTGCACTTTCCTATGAGTGCTTGTGGGTGTCCCCCATAAGGGCTAAGAGTTGCATTAGTCGGTGTGAGGTCTGGTTGGCCTAATAGGGTCCATGCTTCATAGGTCAAGATATTAAAATCTGCTCCTTCATCAATCAGAGCATCAACAGTGTGCTCTCTTTTCGCAGTGAGTTTGACCCTAAGATAAGCAGGTGGTACTATGTCTTCATCTTCCGGGTCTTGGCTTATAAATTTAAGCCTTTTGAAAAATGCCCTTGAGTCCCCAACTACACAACTTGATGTGGATTCTTCACTGATGTCTTGGATCGTCTGTGCAGTGCTATTCAAGGTGCATCTATCATCAAGACTGTCATATCTAGTCATCCTCGCAGTTGTAGCTTGATGTTGTTGATTTTTGCTTTGACTAGATGCAGCCCGAATGCAACACATACATGTTTTTGCAGTGTGGCCTTTTTTCCCTTGTTGTCTAGATTGGCCCATCGAGGTTCTGGGGTCTCTGTTTGTCTTTGTTCGAGTACGAGCTTTTGGTCGCTCTTTTGCAGGTGCGAGTCCATGCTTGTGTAGAGCTATGACTACACTAGGATCTAATTTGGAGGACCTATCACGGAGCACATTTTCTCTCCAACCTACTTGGGGGAGGTGCAGAGGGGGCAGAGCCCTCTCTGCGGGGGTCTGGGGGGCAGTCCCCCCCGGCCCGTAGGGCTGTTATGATAAAAACCATGCGCGATTTGAAGGACCGTTCATAGCCAAGTTTTGAACTACTTGCTCTAGACTTCAGTCTAGTAATAGATCTATGAGGTGCTTTTGGCACTATGTGGTCTTTGGTCGGTTTCAGAATCTATAGGTTAGAATTTTTGAAAAAATCCAAATTCGGCCCAGCAGGTCCGAATTGCAGGGGCGGAATGCCCGATTTGGGCTGTCCAAGGGCCAAATGAGAAAGGGCCGAATGTAACAGATCCGAATGTCAAATTCGGACAGTCCGAGTGTGGTTGTCTGAGGGCCGAGTGGCTGAGTGGGCCGAGGGCCGAGTCACGTGGGCCGAGGGCTGAATGGTGAATTCGGCCAAGCCGAATGTCAACTTGTCCAAGTGGGGTTGGGCTGAGTCAGGAGCATCAAGGGCCAAATTTCAAGTTGGTCCAAATGCTTCACTTGGACGGACTGACTGAAAGGCGTCTGAGTGTAGTGGGCCGAATGGCCAATTGGCCGCGTGATCCAAGGGCCGATTTTGGGACTCGGTCTCGCCGTCACTCGGACAAGCCGAGCGCGACACGATTTTTACTAGACTTCAAAGAATTCTTCGCGCTGAGAGCGATTGAGGGCTTTCTACTTTGCTGAGCAACTCCAGATCTAAGCTACTCATGTAGAGGAAGGTGTGGAATTACCTGGGCTGGGCAAATAACTCCTAGATGAGCATATCAAAGCAAGTCCATGCAATGAAGCTCTCTCCCCCTCTCATGCTCTCCTAAAGTTTTGAGACATTTTTCTTGGGATTATATAGATATGAAAGGATTTGATCTAGCAGTGTGTTAACACAGGATAAATTTGAAGAAAGATGTTAAGTCTATTGTCCAGAAGAGGTATAGAATGAATCCTAACTATGCCAAACAAGTCAAGGAAGAAATTGACAAGCTTTTGAGAGTTAGGTTTATCAAATTGGTTAATGAGGTTACTTGGTTATCTCCTATTGTTGTAGTGCCAAAGAAGAATGGGAAGATTAGAGTTTGTGTGGATTACAAGAAATTGAATGCAGCTACTATCACTGATCCCTTTCCCATTCCTTTTACTGATTCTCTTCTGGATGGTGTAGTAGGTCATGAGATTTATAGTTTCCTGGATGGTTTTTCAAGATATAATCAAATCAGGATGCATCCAGAAGATATGGATAATGCATCTTTCATTACAGAGTGGGGAGCTTATATTAGCATAGTTATGAACTTTGGGATGAAGAATGTGTGAGAAAATATGGATCTAGAGCATAGCATTGACTATGGAGGATGGAAGTTGGTAACAAGACTCATAGTGACATCGACAAGAAGACAAACTATTTCTCAAGTGAATTAGGTTCCAAGATGTAGGCTTGAACTCATAAACACAATCTTGAGCTGACCATGATAGAGACTCAGAATGAAGTACAAAGAACAAATAGCATTCCATTAAAAAGTGAACCAAGTACATGTCTTTATAGCTTTTCAACTTCTTCACTCTCCTCACAGTGCATATGGGATTCACGGCATCTCTTCCTAGAGCATACATCATTTGTTGTTTCTCATATTGTTATTTCTCAACACCCCCCCTCAAATGATGAGTCCCTGCACTTGCTAGCTTCCCCCCCCCCCACAAATAACATGGCCCAGGAGACTAGCTCATAGGCAGCCTAGTCAAGTTAAAGCTTGAGACTTTACATCTTTGGCAAGGGTTTTTACAAAGAAAATCCACTATGGGAACAAATTCCTTAGAACAATTTGTTAGAGTTGTTGATGGTAGCTGAAGCATCTTCTTTTCTTCTTCATTCATGAATTAGTTTTGGTGGTGGTCATTCTGCATCTGTTGTGCTCTTTTCTTGTGGAAACATTCACTGGCAATGTGGCCAGTCTTACCACAATAATGACATGTCATCCGACTTTTGTTGTCGATGTTGAATCCTCAACCTTTTCCCTTGGGTCCAATAGCTCCTTTGGTGTATAAGAGATTTTCCCTTGAGCTGGTCTCTTTTACATATTTGCTTTTAAATTTTCTTTCTCCATCAAGCAGTGAGTGCTCAATGTCTTTGAGTGAGAGATTGGGAACATTACTTAGTGTTGAAACAAGGTTCTCATACGGTTCATGATTAATGCTGGCAAGTAGCACTGCTATTGCCTCATCCTCATCAATGTTCTTTTTAAGAGTTGCTAGCTCATTTTTAAGGCTCTTGAACTTATTGATGTGTACAGTCATAGATGAACTATCTTTTACATCCAACTTATAAAACTGCATAAGTAATTTTACATTTGAGTTCTTTGCTTGTGTACCAAAGATTTTGTCAAGTTCTTCCCATGCCTTTTTTGCACCCCTGATGCCAAAGATGTGATGTAATACATCATCTGATAGACCCCAAGCAATAATACCTAGAGCTTTGTTGTTCATCTTCTTCCATGCCTTTGTTTTAGGCTGGCCTTCTACAGCATCTTCTTTCTTGTCATCTGCATCTTCCTCTTCATCTTCAAACAAGTCCCGCAAATCTTTCAGCATAAGGTGGTACATGGTCTTCTTCTTCTAGGCATGAAATCCTTCCCCATTAAACTTTGCTATTTTCTCAAGCTCTTCCATTTCTGACCAGTAGCAATCAACTTCAAATAACCAACAAAGAAGTTGTATCTCAATGTGTCAAGAGGCAAAGGATGATTAGTGTTTAACAACACTACATAATTATCAAGGAGATACTATCTTGGAGCTCAATGCTGGGCATTGATGCTTAATCTTATTCTTGAAGATTTTTCTTGCCAGCTTGGAGAGGAAATCTTGCTGGAATCTGAGTAGGTTTGATTTCCAGAGGCTTTAGTGAGGAGGAACTATGAGAAAAGATCAAGTTTCCAGTTAGGGTTCCAAGACAGGGGCCTAGTTTTTCAATCTGTGTGGACTGTATACACCATCATTTCCAGAGGCTTTTTTATGAGAAGAAAACTTAAGTATTGGGCTTCAATTTCCCTATGATGGCTGCCTAGATTGTGCCTCGTACTGTGCGCATAGTCGTACGAACTGTTGTAGTGTTCTAAACTGCGCCATTTTCAATAGATGCACAATGTCACGTTCTGCAGGGCGTAATGTCACCGTCCAATGTGATAGCAGGGAGAGCCTTAAGCTGAGAAGCAACTTTGATGAAGCAAGAAAGAGCTAAAACATCCTTGTGATGAGATCTAAGTGCTCAACTGAAGGTAGGTGCAAACTAGCTATGGCTACCAAGCAGGGCAGTGAGAAAAAGGAGTAGGAACTGGGGTTCTAAACTTGTCCTGAGTTGTTTTGAGCTCAAGTTAAGCTAGGTAAGAGTGAAATGAAGCTAGAGGAGTAGTGTCATGCCCGACTGGGCTCTGATACCATGTGAGAAAATATGGATCTAGAGCATAGTACTGACTATGGAGGATGGAAGTCGGTAACAAGACTCATAGTGACATAGACAAGAAGACAAACTGTTGCTCAAGTGAATTAGGTTCCAAGATGTAGGCTTGGACTCATAAACACAATCTTGTGCTGACCATGACACAGACTCAAAATGAAGTACAAAGTACAAATAGCATTGTATTAAAAAGTGAACCAAGTACATGTCTTTATAGCTTTTCATCTTCTCCACTCTCCTCACTGTGCATATGGGATTCGGGACATCTCTTCGTGGAGTATACATCATTTTTTATTTCTCAACACCATTTGTTATTTCTCAACAGAACAGACCACCTGAGTTTCAAGGAGCTGCTCACAAAACATTTGAACCATATTTAACAACTTTTATGAGAGTATTCATTGATAATTTTTGTGTTTCAAAAAGGGAACACTTAAAACACCTCAGACTATGCTTTCAGAGATGCAAAATGTTTGGTATGTCATTACATCCTTTCAAGTCAGTGTTTGTAGCCAAAAGAGGTGTGTTGTTGGGTCATATCCTATCTGAAGAGGGTACGAGTATAGACCCCAGGAAGATTGCAGTTGTGCAGAAGGCTAAGGCTCCTAGTAATGTGCAAGAAATCATGAGGTTTGTGGGGCAGATTAAGTGGCATAGCAGATACTTAAGGTACCTGCCACATATATGTTCTCCTTTTACAACTCTCACAAAGAAGGGGATGCAGTTTGTTTGGAGGGAAGATTAGGAGAGAGCTTTTAGTGTTTTGAAAAAGATTTTGGTGGTAGCTCTAATTTTGCAACCTCCAGCATGGGAATTACCTTTTCATGTTTTTGTGGATGCATCTGATTTGGCTGTGGGAGCTGTTCTCATGCAAGATAAAGTGCTAGGTTGGTATAGACCAATTTATTATGCAAGCAGGAGATTGAGTGCTGCGGAGAAGAACTATTCAGTAATAGAAAGAGAAGCGCTTGGAATGGTCTTCGATACAAAAATTCAGACATTATTTATTGGGAAATCAGGTTGTTTTCCATGTGGATCATCAAGCATTGTTGTTTTTTATTAATGAGCCCCAATTGACAGGTAGATTAGCTAGATGGATGCTCTGCTGCAAGAGTTTGATTTTAAGGTTATTCATACCCCTGAGAAAGAGCATGCCATTGCTGATTATCTCAGTAGATTGCAAGCTCATGAGTTTGAAGCAATAATTCATGATCAATTACATGATGATGAACTTTTTGAGGTTCAGGTACTTGACCCTGATTCATATTATGACCATTTTCTGAAGTCATGAATTATGCCTGCACACCTTTCAATAGATTAGAGAAGAAGATTGGCATTAAAGAGTATATTATTTCAAGTCATTTTGAACACACTATATAGAAGGGGAGTTGATAATGTATTGAGAAGGTGTGTTTCTAAATTTGAGCAACCAATAGTGTTGCATGAAGCTCATTCCGGACTATTAGGAGGTCATTTTTCAGGAGAGATTACAGGTAGGAAAATATTGCAAGCAGGTCTTTGGTGGCCTATTGTGTTGAAAGATGCTCATCAATATGCCAAAGAGTGTTTGCAATGTCTGAAGGAAGTTCAACCACTTGACATGGATAGGATGCAGGATCATCCCGTATTACCACTTGAGCCATTTCAAAAATGGGGAATTGCACTGACTATGCTACAAAGTGGGTAGAAGCTCATGAATTAAAAGATAATAAAGCAGTAAGTGTGGCCAAGCTTTTATACTCTAACATTATGACCAAATTTGGTTGTCCTATTGAGTTGATTAGTGATCGGGGAAAGAATTTCTTGAACCAAATGATTAGAGAACTAACTATCAGCATATGATTTTGCACAAGAAATCTACTCTGTATCACCTCAAGCTACTGGTCAAGCTGAAAATTCTAACAAGATTTTACTCCGCATTTTGAAGAAAATTGTTGAGGATAATAGGGAAGATTGGGATATTAAACTTGATTCAGCATTATGGGCATTTAGGACTGCATACAAGGTTACAACAGGGCTGACACCTTTCAGACTTGTGTATGGATTGGAGGGTGTGGTGCCCATGGAGTTTGTGGTACCAAGCATGAGGATAGCAGTCACACATAAATTGGATCTTCAAGAATCAATGAACCACACGTTAGGACAACTCCTGAAGTAAGAGGAGGTCAGGGTTCTTGCTGCCTACATTTCAAGAATTACTAATCAGAGGAGGCAAGCTTGGGTCAACCGGCATATCAAAAAGAAAAATTTTCAGGAAGGTGATTGGGTTGTGGTGTATAATTCTCGACTTGGTAAGTTTCCAGGTAAATTAAAACTCTATTATGCAAGCCCATTTGTGATATTTAAAGATGTTGGGAAAGGCACATTTTTGCTTAAGGATATGCAAGGCAAGGTGTTGCAGCCTATAGTCAATGGATTCAGGCTCAAAAGACTAGTTCAACCTTATTATGAACAAGAAAATTTAATTTCATCATGGTTAGTTAACTCAAGTGTGACATGTAGTGATTGTGTGGAGTGGCCTAAGGTATGTCATACTAAAATGACAAATGGCACGAAAAGATGCAAACTGGTAGTGTATTGGGACTTTAGTATCGAGATGGAGAAGACGAGTTCTTCATTTGTTGCCTCTTCTTTCTCTCCCTCTTCATCTATGTGTCAACTTGCATTGGCCGCCATGACACACACTTGGTATACATCCACCGAAACGTTGTCTAGGAAGAGGAGAGTTCTTGTTGAGGATGATGAGGATACAGAGTATGATTCGGGCTGAGGAGGAATGCTCGGCGCAGCAAGAGGCGACACCAACAACAAAGACTTCTCCTAAAGTAAATGCTGCAAGTGCTACGTCTACACCATTTGTAGACTCTACTTTGACATTGGATGTTGAGCATGAATCTACTAAGGCATGGCTGGAATGAATCAGGCTGTATGAATTTGCATGCCTTCCATGGCACACATGGGCTGCCAATATACATGCCTCAATATAGCTGGATGTCCTGAGACAATCTCAGGCTAAAATTGCATGTCAGTTGGAGCTTACAATCGGTGTGGTAAGCCATGTGTTTGCACTTCCAATGAATGTAAACCCTATCTCGTGGAGATGCTCTGACAAACAAATGCATGATGCATTTGGTGATGCCATGGGTTCGTGCAAGGTTTATGTTATGAAGAGAATTGAGACTGATCATAGGATGCATCTTAGGTGGTTTATGGAGAAATTCATGTTGTTCATTAAGACCGATTCCATAGCTCGGGAGGCTTATGGGCTGATTTACTATGCAGAGAATGTTGGAATGCCAAATTGGGCTGGATGGTGTATGATAGGTTAATGACAGAGATAAAAGTGTTGAAAAATAAGAAGGTTTTCCATGGGTATGGAAACTGCCTTGACAATTGGCAATGCATTGCATCATGGCCAAACCTACCACAATTGGCACAAGGTCTAGATCTAGGATCCATACACTTGACCGAAAGGTGGTTTCCTCCACAAAGCATGCACTGCACATGAGGTCTTGGGAGCCTTCTCATCATCTCTTGAAGCTTGGCCAACTCTAGCTTCATGTGTACACCAATTTTTGGCTCTAATCAACATTCTTTCCTTTCTCTAGGGTGCTATGGCTCGATCTCTCGCTAGTAGTCATGGCCCTCTCTGAGGTTCTAGAGGTTGTGTTGTCTCAAGTTGTGGTCCTTGAGCTTCTCTCTTTGAGTAGGTCATCCACTTGTATGGCTTCTTCAAAGACCCTAGCTAGCACATCTCTTTGCAGGTTTGAGTTGCACACCAAGGCCTTGTAAAGTTCTTCACTTTGGATTCCACTAATGAGCATAGTGGAGATTTCTCATTTGCTAGGTCGCTCCATGGCTAGGATTCTCTTGAAGAGACTCCACACATGGGTGACATAGTCTTAGATATCCTCTTTGTCCTTTTGACTAACATTCATCACTTGAACAATAAGGTTATCCGAGTACCTTGCCTCAAAGAATCTCTTAATGAAGAGACTCTTGAGGTTGTTGAAATTATTCCATTTGGCATTGTCTAAACTAGTGTATCGCATCCATCCTTTATCCCCAAGGCAAAAACCAAAAGCCTATGCATGTTGAGTAAGGTCCATTAGGCTATTTGCCTCGCATACTTGCTCAAACTGCTTTATGAAACTATATGGGTCATTATCGGGCTAATACTTATCGAGTTGTTGGGCAATTACGTGTATCTTCATTTGGCTTTTGGAATTCGAAGTAATACCTAGTCTTGTTAGCAATGAAGTTGCTAGGTTGCTCTGCAACCATGTTATCTATAAGTCACTTCGTGAGAAGTTCCCTCAACATAAGGTTGGCTTCAAGTGCTCTTTCCCTCTCAACGTTGGGTCCTATCCTAGTTCTATTGACAAGTGGGTGACTTGGATGGTTTGAGTTTGAGGGGTCAAGTTGAACTATCCGAGTCCGAGTGCCCGATTCTTGGGTGTTTGACTACTTGGGGTCCGAGTCCGATTGCATCCAAGTTGGATGGTCCGCCGATCATGGTGGTCTGAGTCTAGAGACTCAGACAAATGAGTGTGTCCAAGTGGACGAGTTGTTTGAGTGTTTCGAGTCCAAGTGTCCGAGTCTCATGACTCAAACAAGGAAAGGTGTATTCAAGTGGACAAAATTCGAATGGTCCGATTAGGGCAATCAGATCCTACGGCGAGTGTCTGAGTGCAACGGCGGGTTATAGAACGACAAAAAATCTTTAAAAATCCTACTCATGCCTTGCTAATGATTGCACCTAGGGTGCTAACAGTGATCAATAAGCACCAAGCAATATCCATAACATACCGAGAGGACCAAAATATGCTGTAATGAAGATCACCTCGCACAATTTCTCCTCTTTGCATATACCTCTCTCTCTCTCTCAAATGAGCAAAATTGAGCTCTCCCACATGTTCCTAGCTTCTTTAAGCCCTTCTCTACTCAATTCTGATCTTCCCCCGCTCTTCCTTTTGATGCATTACACATTAAAGATCTTTTTCTCTCCCGTTTTTCTTGTTTGGCATGTTTACAACAGTAGAAACCCTATTGTGCATAACCTTCTTTTTCTTGTTTTTTCTTTATTCAAATGCATTCAAATCCCAACCAAATGCCTATACTAATCTATCCTACTCGTCTAGCTCCAAAAAATAAAAAAAACTTATTTGCTAAGGACATCAAATACCCCTTCAAACTCCCTGGCTTCCTACCTATCTAGCTCAAGCACCAGTTCAGGGGAAAACCCTACTTCAATGCCCAATTCGAAGCATGCAAGCACTCAAGATTGAATCCGTTGGCCTTGGTAATGGAACCAAAATGTGGGAGCTCATGCTCGACCAACAAGACACTCAAATTGCTTATTGTTTCAAGCTTTTCAAGATGAATGCTAATGGCTACCTCTCACCTAGCCGTGCGTGCTCTCAAGCCTACGGGTGTAGTGAGCTTACCTCCATGCCCGATCAAGTTGCCCCAAATAGATTAGCTAGAAAACATTACAAGATCATAAGAGATGACAATAGAAAATGGTATTACCAAGGAATGGTTTTTAGTAGTCCTATTGTTGAAGACAATTAGATAGGACCATGTATATCCTAGCAAAGTGATCACCAAGGTGTCTTGAAAGACATAGATGTCGATCTTGGTCAAGAGTGTCACATTTGATGGTGTCTGATTAGTATTGTCCAATGTTAGTATGATATTGAGCAAACTTAAAAACGTCGGATGTACCTCCAATTATGCATAGAATTTTAAAGCCCATACTTTAATGTTGAGATGCAAAAGTTACACTTCAATTTTTTAGATTCTTTACTTCAAAAATTCAATGAGGAAACATGAGAGAGCTTGACACTAGATAGCTTGAAAGTTACAAGATGAGAGCTTGAGAAGGTAGATAGAGAGCTTCATTAATAAGGGCTTGATGATTACATATGTATTGTGCTAAATAGTATGTAAGAGAGAGAAATAGATATTGAATTTTGAATTTTGAACAAGAAAAGAGAGGGAGAGAGAATCTATTTTGGAAGAGAGAGAATATATTGGATTTTGAGGACGATGAAGAGTTAGAGAAGTCCTTGCCCTTCTTTGCCTCATTTTTCTACACAACCACTAGCTTCTTGTAGTCCTTTTGAACCTCCTTGTCATAAAACTAACATTACCCCTTCTTCTTCTTCTTCTTCTTCTTCTTGTATCACCCTTCTTTGGAGCAGCTATGCACAAGCATGGAAGCCACTAGAATGAGTTCTTGATTCCTCTTATGACCACAGTGCAGATTTATGCTCCTTATCAATGGTTATAGAGCAGTTTTGATAAATGAATCCAACAAAATGAAATTTACCTTTTCACAAGCACAACGAATGGAGATGCATTACTAAGATTTCACTTCACTAATATGAGTTTTTGTTCCTCGATCATGATATTAACCTTTTACATTGGGCTACAAAATGAGCAAAGGTCCCAATTTCCAAATTACTAATGTTATAAGTTACTACCAACATTTACAAGCCACAAATCAAAGATGCTAATTTGAATAATTGTGTCTAAACAAAGAGTAAAATTTAATCAATACCTGACATAATCCCTTTTTGATGCTTTGGAGATATTCTACAAAGTCTTTTGCCCACCTATTTAACATGTCTTAAAATATTTTATGATTAAAAAATAACGCACACACATAGAGTTGCTAGGAATGCCAACAAAGTCATCACACACACACACACACACACACACACACACACACACACACACACACACACACACACACACACACACACACACACACACATTGTTATTTTCCAATCAAATAATTTTAGAATTTGAATTGAATAAAAAGACTTTGTGGAGAAGACATTGACAACACCATAAAGGGATTGTGTCTACAATTTCAATCGATAGCATTCCTATATTGGTTAGGTGTCACCCTTTGTTTAGACAATTTGTCCAAGTTTGTAGAAAGGGTTGTTGTGAGTGAAGCAAAGTTGTAGTGCACTAGCACATGAAAACATTACTCACAAAGTGAGCAGGCCTTTGTGTATAATGCCTCAAGGAGCCAATGTTTCTAAGTGCTTAGTAAGAAAGTTGGAAGCTCTCTTTTGCTTAAGATGACTCACTTCTTTGTAGCAACTAAGTTGAATCCCATTAAGTAGATAAATTATAATGAAGGAGTTATATTCATAAGTACAAACATTTTCTTGAACAGCAATTATGTATGAGATACGATGTAATCAATTGAATAGTGATAAAATAGTTTTGCATTATCTTTTGAGATGGTTTAGGATGAAGGTATAATGTCGTATGATCCTTTTCAAATGATAAAAGAATGCAATTTTATTTGACCCTTGAATTATATTATAATTTTACATAATTTTGTATTATTATGTGCCTATGTTTTCAACAACTTTGCCTCATTTGCAAAAGAATATTGGTTGCAAAGTACTTTGCCTCACTTGTGACAAAAAATCATTGTAATGTCAAGCAAAGTAGATGTTCAATGGTGGGCCTTGCATATGAACTAAGAGAACTTTGTTTTTCCTTTTGGAATGTTATGTTGATTTGCAACGACTTTGTGTGATATCAAGTGAACCTATTGCAAAGTAAGACTGGGTAACTTACATGATGATTCTTAGTGTTGTAGACCCTCCTAAGGGTCACTCCACTTGATGCCAAATAGATGTTCACTTGTAACAGATGTTCTCCAATCGCACCTAGCTAGGTATGTGATGCCTCTTGAGAGTAGAAGCTCCTCATGTTGAATGTTATAGGAACTAGTGAGGCAATAGAGATCCCTTTTCTTGCATGGGAACATGTCAAAAACATATTGTGTACATGTTGGACTAGATTGTTTCAGTAAGTGCATTGTTGACATGCCAATTGGTTGTTGACATGTCAAAATTGCACATCAAAACAAGCATTCTTTTTGTGAGGCCATTTGCCTAGTTTGAATCATACCTAAGCACCTCGAAACAAGCATTCTTTTTGTGAGGCCATTTGCCTAGTTTGATTCATACCTAAGCACCTCAAAACAATCATTCTTTTTGTGAGGCCATTTGCCTAGTTTGAATCCTACCTAAGTCAAATGTGATAACTTATAAGACATATAATGTGCACATGAGGGGTTATTAAGCATTATGTAAAGCATCTCATGAGAATTTGGTGATATGAAGAGGTACCTTTTCCATTCCCCTACATGAACTACTAAGATGATGGAAATTTTTAAGCTCCCTCTAACGTGTAGGGTTAAATTTAGAGACTCTTATTGGCCAAATTTAGAAAGCTTCTATTAACTCAACTCTCTTTTCTCTTCTCCATATTTGTAGAAACTGAATGTTCTTGAGCAGCATAGGGTTGATTGTTATATTCCGAGTAGCCTTGTGTGTGTGGGCTAGCAGATAGCTTGAGCACATGAGCTTGTTCAATAGGTTACTTGAGTTGCAGGGTAGTCTGCTTAAGTGGAGCTGATTTGGCAAGAACATGCAAGGCCACATCTGCACTTCAATAGTTGGTGAAATCCACTCTTAGGGCCATGACACACGTAGGTTGAATTGACCTATGTGAGTCTGTGTAGTTGAAATTATGTGCATGTGGTTGTTGTGCTTCAATTTGAACTCCTAAAAAGACAGAACCCTAGCTGGTCGATCAAGTGCATCTTAAAATAGTGACACTTGAAGGAGTGAAACAAGTTTAATTGACGTGGCAATAATGTATTTATGACACAAGACTTTCTCTCTCCTTCTCGACAACCATTTCTCTCTCCTCCCAAACTTGCCAGTTGTGGACATTACTAGGGACCCACCATTAGTTTGCACCTATGCGTGGCCGATTCTATCTTGAAGTCACAACCCCCTTGATGACCATTTCTCTCTCCTTGCCAGCAATGGACATTATCAGGGACCTGCCATTAGTCTACACCTGTGTGTGGCCGATTCAAGTGAACACTTTGTGCAGGTTGCTTTGACCTAGGTGGGGCGGGGGGTTCTTAATATCCTGTTCTCTAGATGGAGCAAGGGCAAGGTTCTAGAGACCTATCTTATCTTTGCAAGTGTAAAGTGGTTTCATGTAAAATCAACACTTGTAAAGTGATCACCTCAACCCTGCCATAGCTTCGATTGTGTGCCCGATCGGGCTCAGTTCGCTGCTGGCAATAGAGAAGAGGCCGCGGGCCCTCATGCTAAGGGTAAGATGGAGGGAACCCTACCTTTGTAACGATGGATGGATGATGGGGAGGCCGAGGTGCGAGCGGTGCGGGAGGCCGGAATCTGTGTGCCTTTGCGCGGAGCTGCCTGCGGCTCCCCTCCACACGCGCACCACTATCCTAGTCCTGCAGCACCCCCACGAGGCGCGCCACAAGCTCTCCACCCTTCCCATCCTGCGCACCTCCCTCTCCAACCTCCACATCTGCGTCGGCCGCAAGTTCCAGCGCGGCTCCTTCCCCCTCCTTGACTCCCTCCTCGCCTCTCATCAACACCAGAACAGCACCTCCCCTGCCCCTCCTCCTGTTGCCCTCCTCCTCTTCCCCAGTCACAATGCCCAGCCCTTGCCTCTCTGGTTCTCCCGGCACCACGCCTCCGGCTGCCCCATCTGCTGCCGCTGCCCTAGCTCTTCAGCCCACCCTCGCACCGAACCCCCGCTGACACAAACGTCGAGTCTTGGCATGTCAGCTTTCCCTGTCAAAGATCACTTCCGTACATTGGTTGCAGAACCGCCTGCTGTTGCAGATCCTTTTCGTACACCGGTCTCAAAATCATCTGTTGCAGATTCTTTTCGTACATCGGTTTCAGAATCACCTGTTGCAGGGCCCTGTCAAAAGACGGTTCCAAAATCAGGCTCATTGTTTTCGTCAATCGGAGATTCTTGTTTTGCTTCAGCTTCAGAAGCACGCCCTTTGTTTCCTTCTGTTTTCTCGTTTTCCCGGCGTTTCGGCACACCATCCAGAGTTGAACATTCCAATCACACCTGGGTTTCAGAATCAGGCTTATTGTTTTCTTCTTGTCCGTCAGCTTCTCATGACCTTCGCACATCGGGCACCTCTGTATCAGAATCAGGAGCATCAAAATTGTTCGAATCATTGGATCTGCCCCAGATTCTAGGACTGGGCAGTACACGTTCTTTATCACATTCTTTCTTATTGAAGTGCAAATTGGGATCATCAGCTGATTTCCATCTAGGCAGGTCAAACGCTGGAGTTTCATCCAACTCTTGTGGCTCGGACACGGTAAACTTGTGCAGGGCACAGTCAACCAGAGCCTATTCATCACCTAGTTCAGATCTTGTTACTGCAAATTCCACCAGTATATCATGTAATTCTGCTTCAACAGCATTTCCCATTCAGGCTACCTCTGCCGATATCAAGCTAGGAATCTCAAATTCTGCAACATGCATGCTGCTTTTGGAGTTGGACAGTTCAAGCCCTGCCATCAGAGCATCTCGATTCTCAGGGGACACATTCAGCTACAGTCGTGATGGGGTGTTGAGCGTGCCAAGGTCTCTTGACTCCTCTCTCAGTGTTGATATCAGCAAAGTTAAGTTTGAAAGGGCGAGAACAGTTGGAACATCTGCCCTGATGTTAGATATAGACACCAATGCATTCGGCTCTGTCAGTCTCCCCATGAGGCCTGCGTGGACTCATCCTGATCTGGACTTGGTGAGACACTCAAATCCGTCATGTTGTCTACCTCATATTAAATATGATACCTTGGATTCAGCCATTATATCCGGGGGTGTTGTAGATGCTCCCAGGGTGGCTGTTGATTTTGGACACACAAAAGCACCAGAAGCTCATATAGTATTGTTGGTTGTAGATGCAACATGGCAGCATGCTAGCGAAATGATCAAAGCGAGTTCGTCATACCTTGAAAGGTTTGCCATTCCAGTCTGCTTGCACTATGATGTCCAACAAGATGGCAATGCCATGGCTAATTCGGATTTGACTCTGAGGAAGGAGCCTTTTGCAGGTTGTCTTACCACTCTAGAGGCTGTTGCTACTAGTTTGAGAATCTTGGAATATAATGGTTCAGAAATTGAGCAGAAGCTTTTGTCTGTACTACGGAGAATGGTTCACTGTCAATCCTCACATGTTTCTGCGCACAAAGTTCGGAACCACCCAAGGAAAAAAAAAACGAGTTCTTAAACATTGCAGGTCTACCAATGTATTAAGACTCTTTACACTGATTTTAAATCTAAGGAACTGCAGATCTAGTGAAAGTTATCCAGTGTGAACTCAAATGTGCCAGATGATTGTTAAGGGACACATTCTGTTGGAACAATCATGCGGACTTGAGCATGCCAAGGTCCAAAGTCCAGAAACATACAAGAGAAAATAAACATTGGCCTCTTAAAAACTGCATATTTATCAATTAACTAAGAAACTTTATACTGAGCATAAAGTTCTAAGGAACTGCAGGCCTAGCAAAGGGTATCAGGTTCTGCTCAAATGAGCCAGGTGATTGTTAGGGGTCACATTCAGCTGTAGGAATGATGTGGATTTGAGCGTGTCAAGGTCCCTTGGCTCTTCTGTTGATATTGACATTGGCAAAGTTTGAAAGGGCCGGAACTGTTGGAACAGCTGGTATGTTTTCTGATCTGGACAGGAATGCAGTCCACTCTGTCAGTTCTTCAATTATGCCGGCATGGGTTCATACTGATTTAGACTTGGTGGGATACTCGAATCCTTCACAATGTCTGCCTCATATAAAACATGTTACCTTGGATTCAGCCACTGTATGAGGAGTGCCCTTGAAACTCCTAAAATGTCTGTCGGTTTTGGAGAGACAGAAGCACCAAAACGTCATATAGTGTTGTTGGTTGTACATGCAACATGGCAGGGGCCTTTGTATGTTGTCTTACCATTGTAGAGGCTATGGTTACTTTTTGAGATTCGTGGAACCTGACGGTTCTGAAACTAATCTGGAGCTTTTGTATGTACCATGGAGAATGGTTCACTGTCAATCCTTACACATATCTGTGCACACAGTTCAGAATCATCCACCAAAACCAATAGAAAAAACAGTGGGTTTGAAAAAACTGCATGTCCAAAAAGTGTTAAGGAACTTTATACCGAGCAACTGCAGATCTAGCAGAGGGTATCCCATGATCTCAAATTGGCCAGGTGTAAGTATTGGTTATGCCTTATGCTCAGCTCTTCAAGCCTTTTTGGTGATTACCTGCAGCTAAGTCCACCTTATGGAGTATATACATGTATTCTAAACCATCGACATTAAACATTTTCCCTAAAATCACTGCAGTATAATCATGTCAGTGCAAGTCAAAAGGGTAAATGCTGCCACCTTGCATGCATACATCACTAGCATTTTATGGAAATTCTGTTAGCATTTGGGGATTGTCTAACTATGGCCATTGTTGCAGTCGAATTACCCAAAGTGAGGTCTCAACAGCTACCAATCTTTTTGCTCAACTAGTCAGCCCTGTTGCCAACTTATTTCATCTTATGCTTAGTTGACTTGCTCCTCTTTTGCAAGGTCTCTCATTTACATACTTACAGGGCAATTAGGATGAGGGAGACCATAAGCCCATGCCAACTTGGGCACCGGTGGTTCAGTCTCTATAATCAATGTTTATAATCAATGTTAAAACCCACATTTAAGTGTTAAGGAATTTTGATTTTGTTTTCTTTTACCAAAAACTGTATTAACTAGTAGTGGTATAGCAAGCAGAAGTTAGGCTATGAGAATGGACATTCATGGTGACCAATTGGTAGATTGAAGTGATGTATATCTAGGGCATAAACATTCTCATCTAAAATGGATTACGGAAGTGTTTTGGTGTAAACTGCATTAACAAGATAACTAGTTCTTTGATTCCAAACATTTGTGTCATTCAAAAGAGTTGTGGGTCATCTCCTAACGATTAACACTTCAATGCATTGTGTAAAGATTTATATTGAGCATGTAAGGAATTGGACGATCCAACATTAAAATTATACATTCTTATGGGCGAGCTTGTCACCTTCTCCTGTGAGCTGGGTTGACTAACTCTAGGATGCCTCCAATCTGCTGCCTTTTTGTGGTTTGTGCTGTCATTTATCATTGGGAAGTTCAATAGAAGCTGTTTGGATTTCTACTCATCTTCAATTACATGGTGATACACATTCTGGTTAGTGTGAAATCACAAATATTAGATCTAAATATGGTGAATAGAGAACATATATGCAAGATCAGGGGATTTCTAAAGGACATAAGAGTGCCCTAGGGATCTTTTTGCTAGCTTTGAATTAGAGATGTAATGACTTGAAGGCAACTAGAGTTGGAATAGGTGACATATCCTTTTGGAATTTCCTAAATCTCCATGCTCACAACCCTTTACACTGGCATCTTAGTGATTTGATAATGAATATGATCATGTTACAAGTGTTGTTATGTGTATGGATGCATGTGAGGAAAGAGGTAGGGTTTGAAGGTAAAATCAAAGCTAATTCTTGTAGTTTGCTTGAAACTTAAAGATTTTAACCTCAAAAGTTTTTGGACGCTAGATCACTACAAAAGCTCCAATTCCACCTAATGTTCAAGGACCAAGCACTATCTAGAAGAAGGTGAACATGATCAAGCATATTGTTGAAACATATGTACCCTAGCCATTATCCCATAGATGATCATGAGTTGATGCATGTACTAGTGACTTTGGATGTGTGCACATTTACCCAAGAAAGTATTCTGTGATGAGGATGGATATGTCATTATTCCTATTAGAATGGTCTTACATGTGCAGCATGTGCCAAAGTTAGCCCTTGGAGCAATAACCCAAGGTTGCTTAAGGAATGTTTGGGAAGTCTTATGTCTATCAAGGATCTAAGTTCCTCCAAAGAGGCAAGTCTTGAATTTGGGTTGAACATGAGAAAACCAAAAGATAGCCAATGCAATCCAAAGAAGGCTTAGAGTTGTTTGGAAGACTGAGGAGATTGTTTATCCATTTTGTATTCCCCTACCAATAATCACACAAAAAAGCAACCACACAACACATGCTTCAATAGATTAAGAAGCGATTCTAAAATTTCCACCTTGGGCATGGGATGCCTTAGGCTAGCCAAAACTTTCATCTACAATACTGAGTGTTCTAAGCTCTTTACTAGGAGAGATTTCTTGTTTAGGATGCATTGTCTTGAGACACTCCCAAACATTCTCTATCATCCATCTTAGCCTTAACAAAAGAGAAACAAGGCAAACAAGAGAAGCTCAACAACTAACTCCATTGAGAAGAGAATTACACACACAAAATGCAACCATAAGGTGGGTGCCCAAAGCATTGCTATAACTTGAAGCCCAATGGTATCCTTTGTTCGATTTTATTCATTACCACTTTATAGCTAAATTTTACTAGATATTTGCTAGTTATCATGGGCCTAAAGAAGTAGCAACACTCTAGGAAGGGAGGGAACATGATGGCCACAATTGATGTTTTGGTAAAACCACTTTGAAGGCCATTTAAATAGTTGCCTAAAGCTTCAGTTTTGAGTGATTTAGCACATTGAATGACTTCAAAATTAAACTATAGAGCAACATCTCAATAAATAGCTTAACAAGCAACGCAACCATGAGTTAATAGTTTAACACATGGCAAGTATTTGAAGAGTACACAATACAATGAGAAGTTAATGTAGAGAGAGAGAGAGAGAGAGAGAGAGAGAGAGAGAGAGAGAGAGAGAGATGCCCACAGGGGGTTTCAGAATTACCCCACATAATTTGAGGTGACTAATTACCATCTACCAAATGATGCCAAACACACTAGAGCACCACATTCACATGCTTGCTATAATGAATTGTTTTGAGGCTAATTATATGGGTGCTTTAGAATAGTTTGTGAGAGTAGGGAGTAAGCACACTATTGCATTGTACTCCCTCTTCTCCCTTCTTAACTCTTTGTGTTTGCATAGAAGATTGTCATCATGAAGTGGATAAGCCAAAATCTCATGTGGGCTTTGATTGATTGCTTGTGGGCTCTTGAACGTAGTTGATTTTAGTAGGTTAGCACTTTGTTTGAGAGTGATATTGAGTAGATTAGAGTTTGTGGGTTGGCTTATCCATAGCTAATGTACTTGATTAGGGTGATTAAATTGTTGGATGAGTGGATCGTTAGGCAACCCTATTGCTTAGCTAGAGATTGCTTTACATTAACACCATGAGATTTCCTCCATGAGCTAGTTGGGTTAAGCTTTCCCAAGGTGGCCTCTTTCCATGAACACTTTTCTTGCAACTACTAAGCCATACTGACCCCCAAAGTTAGTCATACACACCCTTGATTTCTCATATGCAATGGCTAACTATCTATGATATCTTGAGTCTAGACCAAAAGAGGGGGAGTTCTAAATGATTTCTTAGATGTAGACATTTCCATGATTGCAAGAATTTGCTAATAACTCATACTAGGAGATGAACCCTTTGCAAATAGAAACCTAAGAAGTGGTTCCTAGTAGGAGAGAGAGAGAGAGAGAGAGAGAGAGAGAGAGAGAGAGAGAGAGAGAAAATTGGCACTCCCTTTCATATTCAAGATGCCTGGTACCACATTGACTGCCTCATCATGGTGCAAGAATGCCACACGTGCTGACCATGCATGCATGCAGAAAGGACTTGCAAAACGCAAACGAACTAAGGACATGAGTCCAGGCATGCAGAATGAGAAGCAAGATTACAGACGTGCTCTGAAATCCAATGCGATGGATATGGTGGAAGTGGAGAGGACACTGCGCTTCGATCAGTTAAGAAGAAGCGCTGGTTGCAAGGCCAAGATCGAACAAGGAGCCAAAGTCCACAAAGCAAGTGTCTCCCTGTCCTTTAACAAGATCAATCAAAGGTATTCTGATTTGCTTTTTACTGCTGCTTACCTGTACTTTCTGGGGAGACCCCCGATGGAGGGAGAGTTCACCCGATGGTTTGAAGGCACATACCAAGGTAAGGCCACCCTCCTCCAGTTCCGCTTCGTTGGAAAAGGATTCTATCTTGTCATCCTTGCCACCAAGTTAGAGCGGGATTGGCTTCTTGCCTCATCTGTCAGCTACTGTGGTAACCTTGGTCTACACATTGCAGTGGTCGTCCACATTCTTTCCTAAAGGAGTAATTCTTCATGAATGCCCTGTCTGGGTTAATGTTATGGATCTACCTCCTTGACTGATGGAGAATTGGCTTCCATTGCCTCATCACTTGGGAAGGTGCTCTACACCCCAACCACTGCAAATGCATGGGGACTCCTCCGCAACGACCATCGGTTCTGTATCCTGTGGGACCTCAGGAACTCTCCACCAGAGTTTGTTCAGCTGCAAGATGCATCAGGAATGGAGATTACCCTTGCACTTATGTTCTCAGCATTCCTCGACTCATGCTACTTGTGTCATGGGAGCGAGCACTTCACCAAAATGTGCCCCCAACGCCATGCTGAGGAAAAAAACGAGGAGGAAAAGAAGGATAGCTCACCCCAAAACCCCAATGCTCAGCCGCAAACAGACATCAAAGGGAAAGCTTCGAGTCCAATCCTTGACAAAGGGAAGCAAAAGCAAGGTGAGCCCCCTGTTGGTGCCTAAGCCTAGTTCCTCGAAGGCGGCACCAAAACCCATAAATCATGCCTCAATACAAAATAAGGAGAACTTATTGCCAAATAAGAAGGGCAACAACAAGAAGAGTGGCAAACCTTCCATTAAGTACCTTGCTCGTCAACCACTGGTGGATCGCAACTTCTATGCTCCCATCGATGACCATGAATTCATGGACTCCCCTGATTTATTGTGCTGAACAGAGCAAGTGGTCACCTAGACTGAAAGTGATCTCCTGGAATGTACGAGGTTTCAGTTCAGACTTGTGCAAACAAGTGTGCTATGGAATAATCATAAAATACAAACCATATGTGATAGCATTACAGAAAGTGAAAATGGATGAGGAGGCTATCAGCGCTATGTCTCGCATGGTGGATGTGTGGGAGAATTAAATACCACATGCTAAGTGAAACAACAACTTCTGACCACCTTCTGATTCTAATCTATTTCCGTCTTGTCCTGATAGGACGCATGCAGAATGGCTTTGGTTTGAGTCCCTTCATGCTGAACTGGTTATGATACTTAGAACTGTAGAATCAGAGCACTGGATCTTCAAGCTTTTTGGCAAAAAGCTAGGATCAATGCCCTAATTTTGTATGTCGTTCAATGGTCAATGGCCTAAAATGCCTAAAAGGGTGATGTAAACATTTCTTTACTTATCTGAATGGAAAAGCGCATTTAAAAAACTCATACTAGGAGATATGCAATTTTGTATTCTAGATTATTTTCTATATCTTTTGCTCATGGGCAAATGAACATTGCAAACTTGACGTATTAAAGTCATTATTGAATAGCTTTATTGATTGGGTGGTGATAGGCTTTATGCTAGTCACACATTGTGACTGTTGGAGTTCCCATTTCTTGTCTCTCTCTTTCTTGCTCTTGCTCTCCCGCCATAGCTCGCGTTTAAGCTTCGATCCTTCTCACCTTTCAACTGGTAAGGTATCACAGGCCGATTGTCCGCAGACAGATGAGCAGAGGGCCGAGATGGCCAAGATCCCTTATGCTTCAGCCGTGGGCAGTTTGATGTATGCCATGATAGCCACTCGTCCAGATATTGCGCATGCAGTTGGTGTTGTGGCACGCTATATGGCTACACCTGGCAGCAGACATTGGGATGCCGTGAAGGGTATCATGAGGTACCTGAAGGGCACAACAGATATGTGTATTTGCTATACACCTACACTGCATTCGGATTCTATGAGTGCCATTCAGTTGGCTAAGAATCCGGTCTTCCATGCGAAGACGAAACACATTGAGGTGAGGTATCACTTCATACATGGTGTCGTGGAGGACAGGTATGTTGACCTTGTCAAGATCTCCACTGACGAGAATCCTGCAGATCTGCTCACGAAGAGCCTCACTACTGAGCGCTTTGCCTTCCTCAGGAGGTTGATGGGCGTTGGATAAGATGTCGCCTTTCCTCATCCCTTGTACCTATGTACATTTGTACTGTCTTTTCTTTTTCTTTTCTCTCTCACTAGGGCAGATTCGCCTTTAAGTGGGAGGTTGTTGGGGGTAAAGGCGCCTCCGTTGTGCTGCCCCGTGTATTACTACACTGACAGTACCCGCCACTGCACACTGCAGGTGGCGGGCGCCCGTCAGGTCACTTTATTCTTTATTCTTTTAGTGACAGTTTGAATAAAGGAAGGCCCGGTCACACATTGTGACTGTTGGAGTTCCCATTTCTTGTCTCTCTCTTTCTTGCTCTTGCTCTCCCGCCATAGCTCGCGTGCAAGCTTCGATCCTTCTCACCTTTCAAGGTTGATATTGCAGTTGATTTACCTCAGGTCGGTGATGAATGAGGACAAAGACAAGATACGTGAAAAGCCATGAGCCTTGGCCAGTGGGACGCTGAACATCTGCTATTCAAGAAAAGCTTTTGTTTAGGCCGTGGATCTGCATGGACGGCAGGAGCTAACTCTTCTGATGGTCTTTAATCTGAAGGAGCTACTGAGGAAGTATTTCATGATCGTCATTTCTATTAAACTTGATGCCTTTGGCACTCACATTATTAAATAACAGGGATTTTGAGCATGGTTTAGCTATGGAGGATAGAATACATAGACATGAACCATGATGACATAGGCAAGAGACAACGACTGTTACTCAAGTGAATTAGGTTCAAGGATTAAGTGCTTGGACTCATAAACACAATCTTGAGTAGAACATGACAATGATTGAAAGGACAAAGTACAATAGCATATTTTTAAAATAAGAGCAAAGTACATGTTTAAGTAGCCTTTGGGTTGTTCCACTCTCTTCACTGTGCTTATGGGATACATAGCATCTCTTCCTAGAGCATGCATCATTTGTCATATCTTTCAACGCACATGCTGTGAGACAGGATCAGATCCTCACCTCTTTTTGAGCCTTGGACTTTGATCAAAAGGAGAAGAAGATGGAGTTAACCATATAAAAGAAGATTATTACAAGCTTGATGTGGAGTTACATCAAGAAGACTTTACACCATTTCATCCTTCTACTTCTTAGCAAAGTCTTCTTTTTTATCCTCCTAATTTGCACTTGCCTTCAAGTCCAAAAGCTCCATGTTGTAAAGACTCAACTAGATTATCTAGTGAATTGAATAGCTATGGCTAAGAACTCCATTCATGATATTTTTCCAATGTTCCTCACCATGTTAGAGAAAGAAGTGCACTTGCCTCTTAGGACTTCATCTTGAGCTACCATCCTTTTATATATTATTGTGTCAAGCCACAAGCAATCAAGAGAGGAGTCAACAATCTCTAGAACTATATCTTGAGTGAAATCCCACTCATGTTACAAGTTAGTGTGTGTACTCCTTGAACTTATGAGCCATGAGTGTCATCTCCACATTTCCTTACCTTCAAGTCATATCTCTTCCTTCTTTCTAACCATGATTACCTTATACATCTTGTACAAGATTTGATGTGATCACCCAAGCCATGTTTGCATTGTGTACTTTCCCTCAAGTTCTAAGAGGTGGAAACCACTAACTATGCCGATTTGTATGCATGTCAGGTTCTTTGCTAGCTGAGTTGATTTGTGCTTGATTGAGAGTTTGAGTCAGATTTCTCCTGAGAGCAATTACCAAGAGAAGAGTCGAGTTATAGGCCAGTTTCCTAGAGTATGTTTGATGTTTATTGAGTTTCTTGTCGGTAGGAGGTTATGATAGGGCTTAAACTCTGATGTTTTTCTAGCATTTTTGTCTTTTCTTCACATGTACCAACACTTGCATTGCCATGATTGCTTCATGAGGCCATGTGGCTTCTAACCCTTGAGCGCATAACCCCTTGAGATCGTGCTCTTTGAAGGGTTCCTTCTCCCTTACAGTTGATTGTGGGGATTATTGCATGACCAGAGCCCCTCTAGTTTCCATTATGCTATAGGAGGAAACCTTCCTTTGCAGATGATCTCTTGTCTTAGGTGCCAATCTTAACACTTTAGGTAGCTATGTTTCTAGCTTGGGGTGATGGGATCTCTTCTCAACAAAGACCCTAGGGTGGTTGCAATGCCTAATAATTCTTGTCTAGTTAACATGCATGGGATACATTGTAGCTCTTATTTTCAATCACAACCAAAATAAAATCCATGTAAAGTTACAAAACAATCCTTTCAAGGTATTTAATCCATTCTAGGATAATAGAACTGCAACATTCTAATCATTCCATAATAAGGCATCCATACACTCTAAGATATTGTAAATATAACATGATGATAGTACTTTATGATTCTTCTTTCTTAACAACACTAAGTATTTGTCCATTAGAAATTACTCAAGAGCTCTACAACCCTACAAGCATCGATCTTCAATACTTTCCCTCTTTCTGGTAGGTCTTGGCAATCCTACAATTTGTTCTTACAAGATTTAGAGGAGGATTCACAACTTCCAAGGCCAAATGTTTCCAATTGCAACTTCCAATTTAACCTTTTGAGTTTCTTGTTATCATAACGGGAAGGATGATATTGCTATTAGAACTTGAGGTCAATAAGCTTCCTATTTAAGCTTGTGTCCTTAGAATAATAACTAATCCCTCTCCTCTATTAGGACGCTAAATGTTATTCTAAAATTCTTAAATTAAGCTAGCATTTTTATCCTCTTCTTTATATGAATATAGTGTTACATTAAGATGAGTTTTGCTAGACTATTCCCTAAATAACACAATTACCATGGATGTGGTGTTTGATAGAGTTACCTAAGATGTAGGTCTCAAAATTGACACATATCTTTTCAATGCCACTATCTGGCATTATCAAGCTAGCAACTGCTTCCCTTACTGCTTTGATAGTCTACATTGGGAAAAATGTGGACTCAAAAATTGGCCTTAAAAATAATATAGTTTAAGAGGTGGGCATTTTGGATTGTCCACTAAGAAGGCAAGATGTTGACATCCATGAAGGGTGAATCTTCTCTCTCCAAATCTTGGGGTTTTGATTTTTAAAATGACATATTGAGTATCTCTATCCTCATGCTTCCCTCCTTTTACCATTTTTCAATTTCACTTTTTTTCCCCTCCCATGAAACTAGTAACCCAAAAACTGAGGAGTCAAACTCCTATTCCTCTCTTCTCCATTTTGGGGAATTTTTGTGGCCATTGAAGCTTGTAGTGAGAGTAATCAAAATTTTGATCCTTCTTCTTACCTCTACAGTTTCTTCTCCATGCAATCGTAATATTTGGGCAAGACATAGTTGCCCATCTCTTTGTGTTTTTCTTTTTCTACTATTTATTGGTAGGTTTAGATGTTGGTTTTAACTCTTTTTTAATGTCTTCTTGTAGGCAAGAGGCATAGGTGCTCCTCTCTCTCTCTCTCTCTCTCTCTCTCTCTCTCTCTCTCTCTCTCTCTCTCTCTCTCTCTCTCTCTCTCTCTCTCTCTCTCTCTCTCTCTCTCTCTCTCTCTCTCTCTCTCTCTCTCTCTCTCTCTCTCTCTCATTTCTCTTTTCCATTGTTACATATAGGAAAGATGAGGTAGGGAACCGGACCACTTATATGTATAATTGCTAATCTTGGATACACATGCATCTAAGTATGATGGGATCTTTTAAGGTGAAAGCACTTGTAATTGCAGATGTACTAAAGCACTAGAAGGGTTAAATGTTAGCATTTCAGACAAATAGACGTTGATTCTCACCTTGTAACAAAGGTCTTGGTACAACATGTATCTATGCACAAATAAATACACGTTACACTCACAATAACCATTGTGCAAAACATTGTTAATGGAGAATATACATGCTAAATTAGATTGTAAAGAGATTCAAAGTCTAGCTTAGAGTACTGTTAGCAATGGGAATTGTATGGCTCTACACATTTTAGAAATTGTGGAGTTTTCTTAAAAAACCAAAAACCACAAGTTGTAATATTTGACAATGCTTTGCAATATCTTATGCTTGTTAGATTTTCATTTTTTGTTATTTTTCAAGTTATCAAATATTCATACAATCATATTTGAAACTACTTAAATATCTATATGTGTATTTTAAATTTTGAGATAAGATGCATGTGCCCAAATGTAGACTGAGGGGAGAGAAATGTCTCCCCTAATTTTGATTTTTAAAATATATATATACATAGTTCTTTATCATGATGAGATACATATATCCAATCATCCACTTGAGGAGGAGCCTTCCCTCCAACATTGTTTCATAGACTATGTGTGTATTCTCACACTTTAAAGTGAATTTTTAAACATGTATTCACATCCTTTTTTTGAGATGTGATGCTACACATATATGTGCGAGGGGAGGGGACACACACACACACACACACACACACACACACACACACACACACAGAGCTGATATAGTGGACAAGTGTAACATTGACATATTTATACATGCATGTCAAATTTACAAAATGTTTAGTGCAAAATGTAAGTAAATATAATGTGTGAATATTTTTTTAATGTTTTAAAAATTAGGGTTTTAAAGATACAATAAGTTTAGTTTTTGTTTCATAATTTCATTTCACATACTCTTTGTTCATCTCTTCACATCCACCACATTCCTCTTACCTATTGCATTGTATGCATGCATGCATGCACTTTAACGAGTGGGCCCATGACACTTGCTTTATTAGCTAGGGTGATGAGATGGATCCCCCTCCAAGTCATGGAAGACTTTATGAACAACTTTCCTACTTGCACATACTTCATCGAGGGATCCAATATGATTTGGGCACGTTTGGAACAACTCGTAGAATTTCAAGATGGAAAGAACCACCAAAAATTGGTAAAGAGGTGATTGGTCCACATGGATCCTTCACATAGAGCACACATTATCCCCATGGGGAGTGCCATAGGTGTTGTGGTAGCCACCCTCTTCAAAAGAGCCATGCCTCAAAAAACCCAACCTTGTCTCCTTAATACCCTTTGAAATAGATGACACACAATACTTGCTTTTGTCTAATGTGTTGCAATACTTGGAGAGCTGAAGGAAGAAGAGTTATTATTGATCCTCATCGAGGATTCAACAGATGACTTTATTGATTATGATTACACAGATGTGCATCTTGTAATAGAGGAGGTTGGAAGATGTGATGGTACAAGCTTAGATACAACGAGTGCTATCATAGCAGCCCTAGAGCAGATTGTCATGGCTAAGGTGGATTACCTTATACGCAAGGTTGAGTTTAAAGTGCTACAACATGATCATTTTGGACCAAGCCCTAGATTGCTTCAAGGGAAATTGTGGATCTCTCTACCCAAGGGGTGCCTCATTAACACACAAAAAGATGAAGACATAGGATGAGCTAGACAAGGTAAAATCTATAACTACGATATAATTTCATGTGATGAAACTTGATCATAGCACGCATTAGGTCCCCATGAGGTCATTGGTGAAAGAAAAGTGGTCCGAGATGCTAGACGTCAAACCAAGGTCTTGCAGACCTCATTTCAACCCAATATTTCACTGTGGTGGTCTCATGGGGACCCCATGCATGCTACAATCAAGTTAGTAATCGTGTTATTAATTTGACCACGTGGCTTAGGTGGTTTAGGATATACTACATATAGATGAGTTTGCATCAAGGCAAGGAGGATCTCAATGTGTAGGCGGATGGAAGGATTTAGCTCTAAAGGAGTGTATCGGCAACTGTTATACTGATGTGGTGGTCTTCCATAAGAACTGCTCACTGAGAGGAAGGAAACAATTATCAAGGTTTGAGCATCGACCAAGTTTTCACCTTTTGAACAATACATGTAACTTCCAACTTAGATATGGTAGTGCTTGTCAAGTGGTCAAAGCTTATTTACTTATTTGACTTGTGGGGAGAAAGGTATGTCCTTGCTACATTGCGTAAGCTTACCAAAGTGGTGGACTTGCTTCTCCTAAAGGAAGATTTAAAGCAAAAGTGTATCATATTTGAAGCAAAGAAATAACTCATTTTCACATTTGAAGGTCCCTCCTCTCCATTTTTAAAAGAGCCAAGGAAAGAACAAGAATCTTTACTTGCATGTGATTGTATCTGATTTTCTATTAGTCACATTGTATCATTAGCTTTTGCATGTATTTGTCTTGAAGGATGTAAGAAATTTTTCTTTACCCCAATAAATATAAAATTTTAAGTAATATGTACTTTGTGTAAATGTGATGATAATGCATGGTACGTGAATATCTAGTAATATGAGGAGTATTTACATATACAGTAATGTAAGGTGCATTTGCATACAATGACCTAATTCAAATTGATTATGTGAACATGTGATATGTGCATATGCAATTATGTATATGTGATAATGGTAACTCATATCCATATAATACATGCGGTACATCGTGTATGGTATGTATATCTATTACTACTTGCGATGCATGCATCCACTAAAGTAGTCCATATTTCTTAACCACAAGTTAATGGTTATGCATTTCAAGAAACACAATACTAAATTTTACTCAAAATGATTGGGATTAAGTACACGTTGCATGAGACAAAAATATTGCGCGGAGATGAGCCATCATCTATTCACACCCAATACCCTCCAAGTCAACTACATGTATTCCAAAATTTCCCAAACCACCTTTTGGAAGGATGATTTTAGTATGAGGAGCTTGTAGCGACGCTAGATTTACCTAATCTTGCATAGGGTAATGGTGATCATTCTCAGTCTTCTCTTCTTTTATTGTGGTTTTTTTGCTCTATGGGGAATGCCTACTATCCCAAAGGAGGCTCCACCTTGTGCTTCAAGCAAACCATGTGCTTGGTCTTCACTAGGAATTAGGAAATGGTGAGTGACTAGGTCAGTGCACACCATGGAAGCTCAAGGAGGGTGGGGTGAAAGGGAGACAAAAGTTGGGGATATGAGAATGGAGGAAGGAATAAAATTAAGATGAAAAATGAGAAGAAGATTGAACTTTTAACTCATTAAAATCCTAAACATAGCTTTATACACATAGTTCATCGTGTGATTCTAGATCCATAATCCTTTATTGGAATATCATGAAAAACCTTAGCATTTACACTCGTTAGGTGGCCAAGAGCATACCGAAAAAAATTTTGAGCAAAAAAAGAAAAATCCAAGTTAAGAGTGGTTTGAAAGCAAAGACTTTGTTTATACTTTTAAGCTAGTACAATAGTTTTCAGTCAGACAAAGCCATGTGTTCTATGTAGGTGGAGGATACTTGTTCAAATAAGATAACAATAGAAATAATATTTATTCCATCGAAATGAATGCATCCTTCACTGCTTAGAGATTCCTTACAAGTTGAAAGTTCTTCGGTGTTATAGTAACACATTTTATATATATTGCATAACATTTAACATCACTAATTAAGTCTACCAACAAAGTCTCTACAACCCATTTCAAAGCATGAAGACATTCTATTGTGAAGTGACTATGTCTATCCTGCCTCTATGGCAAAAACCACCTCCTACTTTTTGTTTAGTAGAGGTCTTGCACAATCTAACAGACAAGTCTCAAGAAGCTAGCCTTTGAAAGGATGAGATCAAAAGATTATTGGTACTTCCTAATCTCTCTCAGAGCCATTGTACTTGGCCTCCACCTATATTTCTTGTGGAAATGCTGAGAAGAACCCCTTTGAGGATGGCTTCATGAAGCTATGTTTTATTGAGGAGGGGGTGGTTCATTGGGAAGCTAAAAAGTCCTATTGTTAAAGATGACATTTGAGCTAGTGGATGCTTCATTGAGATAAACATGGCATGAGGATTTAAGGGGAAGCTTCTTTGCAACTACCTTAGGCCTTAGCCATATTTCCTACACAACAAGAAATTTCAATTGCCAAGATATAAAGTAAACTCCTACTATATAATGCTTAAAATTTGAGACTCATTCACACACACATACACATAGACACTCTCTCAAGCAATAGATTATGTTCATATCAAACACATTTTTCATCTTACTATCTTAGTTCTTTTCAAAGACATTTGCTACCTTCTTAAACCCTTATTTCTAGCCACTTAGTATGGCTCTCTTTAGCATTTGATGCATCATATCACACTCTTTTAGTGACACTTTGAGAGGTGATTTGGTTATGTCTGCTACAGCCAATCCATCAACATTCTCATTTGCTTTCCTCTATGACACTTGACCTTTATCTACCACTATGATCATGTACCACCAAGCTAGTAATTGGATAATTGGATTATTGCCATTCACCCCTCCATGGTTTATTTTTCTTTAGTATGCACCATGTGCAATTCAATGTGAATCTTCCATTCCTTGTGTGGACCAAGCTCTGATGCTTTCCTTTTTTGCAAAGCATGGCTTATGCATCTAGAGGATATGCTATAAAGGTACTTGTCACACATGATTAAAAATATCTAAAGTTATCTATTCTCTTATGCTTCTAAAATATTGGCTCATTACATAGTGCAACATTATCAAACACCATCTTTTTAGGTAAGGGAGAAAAATTATTGAGACCAATCCAAACTCTCTCTTCTCTTGCTTTATACTATTACTCTCTATCACTATTCATTGTCTTTTTACTTCATTTATTTGACCCTCTCTTACACTACTATTATTGACTAAACTTATTTGTTAACTACCTTGCCTCTCTCAGTATATACCTCTCTCTCTCTCTCTCTCTCTCTCCTTCCTGTTATCCATTCTCTCTATCCCCAGATGAGGAACCTCTCTCTCTCTCTCTCTCTCTCTCTCTCTCTCTCTCTCTCTCTCTCTCTCTCTCTCTCTCTCTCTCTCTCTCTCTCTCTCTCTCTCTCTCTCTCTCTCTCTCTCTCTCTCTCTCTCTCTCTCTCTCTCTCTCTCTCTCTCTCTCTCTCTCTCTCTCTCTCTCTCTCTCTCTCTCTCTCTCTCTCTCTCTCTCTCTCTCTCTCTCTCTCGCTCCCTCCCTCCCTCCCTCCCTCCCTCCCTCCCTCCCTCCCTCCCTCTCTCTCTCTCTCTCTCTCTCTCTCTCTCTCTCTCTCTCTCTCTCTCTCTCTCTCTCTCTCTCTCTCTCTCTATACTCTCTAACATTAACTAACTTTGTCATCATGCCAATAAGCTAATGGCTCCTACGTGCATAATCCATGATCTTATTCCTTATTCTCCAACCACCTTTTCCCTAGATTTACTCCCATTCTTATGATTTTATGCACCACCCCAATAGGAAGTACTTTCTAGAGTCCCTTCAGGAGATAAAAAGTAAATTGCATAGATGACTCCTAAGACTCCCTTTGTTCTAGCACAAAAATCTCATTGTCGACTAGTAGAAACGGGTTCCTACCTTTGTGGAAAGGGTATATCTAGTACCTTACTCGGAAGATGCAGTGAACTTTCTTCTAATTTTCTCCACTCTTCTCTTTCTTTTATCATTTCCATAGAGATCGGTGCTTCGATGCATTCAAGCTCTTGTGGACCTCTGTTGTTTCCTATTATTCTACCTCAAGCATTGGACAGGAAGGCGATTGTCCTTCTATGGGCTGGTTATAGTAGCTGGTAGGATGCCAATCAGTCTTAGGTTTTTGTTGGAGAGTTCCACTTCTCGTAGCCATAGTGCATAATTCTCATTTTCCATCCTATACTCTAGTTGGATCAAGATTGTTGCTATACTCTAAATTCTATTCCCTTCACTATACTAGACTATCATTACCAATAAAATATTGGCAAAGCTTTCCTACTATACCTACATATTTTCTTTCATCACCCTCACTCTTTCTTTTGCCAAATTCCTCCCATATGCTAATTACACTAGCTTCATGGCTAGGCCAAGCATAGGGGTTGCATTCTTCTCTTCCTATTGGCCTATTTTATCCTTAGCTTGTCCTAGTTATCTATTTTGCCAAGTTGTTGGAATTTTCAGTATGGAGTGCAACTCCTTCCAAGCATGATTGAACTTTGTTCTTTGCTTCAATTCATAAGCTAAGTGGTTTTGGAGTTGCTCATAATTGTGTGGCACCTAGACAACTTCATTGGCCAACTCCATCACCTTTTTGTCTTTCTCTACTTCCTCTAATTCCCTCATTAGCTACTCTTATAATTAAGTCATTGTATTTTGCTTTACTTCAAATTAAACCTTCTCCTTCTTAGCAATTGCAAATTCGCTATCTAGCTATACCGATTCTCTCTCTCTCTAGTTCACATTGTTCCTAATTCTCTTCATGTCTTTTTCATGTACCTTTCCTAGCTGTAAAGGGAGTCCTCACTCAACTGCCAAGACCCATGGACTGCTTATTCCTTCAAGCATTTCAAGCGAGCACTAATGGCTACCTCTCACATAGCCGACGTGCTATCCCTCTCTACGAGTGTAGTGAGATTACCT
Organism: Lygodium microphyllum; assembly: GCF_053477565.2. Classification (NCBI taxonomy): domain Eukaryota; kingdom Viridiplantae; phylum Streptophyta; class Polypodiopsida; order Schizaeales; family Lygodiaceae; genus Lygodium; species Lygodium microphyllum. The sequence goes on from NC_141150.1 coordinate 23,429,792, forward strand.
TGATGCCTAGTTGAGTTGCTTCCTCTCTCAAGCACTTCGATAGCTCCAAGATTCGTGATGCAAGCTCAAGCATCCTCAAGCCTCTTCATCCAAGCTCAAATCATTGAGACCAATCCAAACTCTCTCTTCCTTGCTTTATACTATTACTCTCTATCACTATTCATTGTCTTTTTACTCATTTATTTGACCCTCTCTTACACTACTACTATTGACTAAACTTATTTGTTAACTACCTTGCCTCTCAGTATATACATCTCTCTCTCTCTCTCTCTCTCTCTCTCTCCTTCCTATTATCCATTCTCTCTATCCTCAGATGAGGAATCTCTCTCTCTCTCTCTCTCTCTCTCTCTCTCTAACATTAACTAACTTTGTCATCATGCCAATAAGCTAATGGCTCCTACTTGCATAATCCATGATCTTATGCCTTATGCTCCAACCACCTTTTCCCTAGATGTACTCCCATTCTTATGATTTTATGCACCACCCCAATAGGAAGTACTTTCTAGAGTCCCTTCAGGAGATAAAAAGTAAATTGCATAGATGACTCCTAAGACCCCCTTTGTTCTAGCATAAAAATCTCATTGTTGACTAGTAGGAATGGGCTTCTACCTTTGTGGAAAGGGTACATCAAGTACTTTACTCGGAAGATGCAATGAACTTTCTTCTAATTTTCTCCACTCCTCTTTCTTTTATCATTTCCATAGAGATCGGTGCTTCCATGCATTCAAGCTCTTGTGGACCTCTGTTGTTTCCCATTATTCTACCTCAAGCATTGGAGAGGAAGGCAGCTATCCTTTTGTGGACTGGTTATAGTAGCTAGTAGGATGCCAATCAGTCAGGTTTTCGTTGGAGAGTTCCACTTCTTGTAGCCATAGTGCATAATTCTCATTTGCCATCCTATACTCTAGTTGGATCAAGATTGTTGCTATAATCTAAATTCTCTTCCCTTCACCTTACTAGACTATCATTACCAATAGAATATTGGCAAAGCTTTCCTACTATACCTACGTATTTTCTTTCATCACCTTGACCTGTTCTTGAAGCGATGGAGCCCGTTTTTGGAGCCGAAAAGTGTTTGAGAGGCGGTAAAGAGCCAATTTTCATGAAAAATAAAATGGTGGTGGATGGATGAGCTAGAGTTTTCCTAGATGCATTTCGAAGTTAGGAATCCAACGCAAGTCTCGGTTCGTTGATGGGAGGTCATTTGACCCCCCATTTAATCCTCGCAAGGGTTGGCATTGTAAAGTAGCTACTAGATCCGGGAGCCAAAAAGTGTGTGAGAGGGCCCAAGTTTATAGATTTTAACGTCACAAAGCTAGCCGTCCAATCGTATCACAAATTGGAGTCCTTTTGCACCCCCCAAACAGGCTGAAAACCCTTCCATAGTAGTGTGAAAATGGTTTTTTTTTAAGTGGACATTTTATAAATGAAATAAAATGAAACTCTAAATGATGAAAATATGCAAAAACATGTCGTGATGTAGGGAGGGGCGTTTTTTAATTGATGCCCCATTTTTTAGGGATGTATATGCCTCTTGGATGCTCAATCATGTAGAGAGAGAAGAGGAGATCGCTGATCTATGCAGAGAGGGCAAGATTTTGATGGTAACCATGTGCAATATGATGAAGGGAATGAAATTTTAATTTTTAGTCTTTCTCTCTCCTCCCTCTCTCTTTTGCATAGAGGCACTTCATGTGGCAAGAATCAAGAAGAGAATCGGGTGATGGATGCTTGTCCAGGAGGCACCGAATTGTTCCAAGAGGCTGAGGAGGTTGAAGGTTGAAAATCTATGCTAAAATCCATGGTTGGTGGGTCGATATACAGTCCCAATTAATTATTCAAGAAACCCAAAACACGCAAAAAGGCGGTATGCTCTATTTTATGAAAGAATTTTGCTTGTTTTTTATCGTTCATGGTCTAAATGGCGTGCATATGGGCTAAAATTTTATTTGAATGTTCCTTGCATTATGTTTGAGGGCTACAATCACTGTTATGCAGAACCCGTATTGATTTACAGTAATTATAAATTTTCAAAACCCGAAAAAACATAAAATTTAATGAAAATTGATAGTTTCTTTTATTTTGAATGGAAAAAAATGGGTTTCTTGCGCTAGAAAAAAATGGAAAAATAAGATCTATGTATGTGAATTTATGACGGGGCTTAAGCATGAGGTTAAGCCTTAGTTTGGCCCTTGTCCTTTGTGTTAAAGTGCGTATTTATTACTTTTACATATAAAAAATGACATTAAAAATCCCCTACATCTATGCACCGTAGTAAAATTTAAACGATGAGGGGGAGAATATACCATAGTTTAAACACTGAAATGATAAAAAGTTTGATTGTTCTCTTTATGCATAACATTTAGGATGCGGTTTATTTGAAAATAATGGATCTAGCATCACGAGGTTTGCCTTGGTGCTAGGTTCCTACAATTAAGCATTGCATATTAGTGGAAATTCATTAAAATTACTATTTTTGCATAACACATAGGCTGATTTTAAACCCTAATTGTTTGTGCACAATTATCCACCATTGCATGAATCATATACACATGGTATCTATTCCTATCATACACATCAATTGGTTGAAGTATAAATGACCCATGATGCTGGAGAGAGTAAGGCACCCAAGCTATAGGTCTAGATGGTGGGTCCAAGGGGACAAGTAAGTGAGGACTGGTACATTCCTAGAAAAATATCATATTGGTACCAAGAGCGGAGTCTATTTCATATATGTTATATATGTTAGTGACGCATTGAGGGGCCAATCCCCAAGGTGTAGGAGGGTCGCAGTGAGGCTGCGGCAATCAGCCGAGGGGTGCCTCCTATGTTTTTCTACATGGTGAATTACAGCAAAATGTGTAGGGTCTCCCTTTGAGGAGTCTAAGAAGGTTAAGGTTTGGACTACAAAACACAATACAAATGCAAAATGTATGTATGATGGGGCAGGGCAATGTGTCCTGTAGACGCTCCTGACCGCGAGGCCGTGGGGTTGTCTTGTGCATGTTAGAGGTCTGGCTAGTGCTATAGCCAATGCCGGCCCATTTTAGGTCCCATCACACCTCACTCTTTCTTTTGCCAAATTCCTCTCATATGCTAATTATACTAGCTTCATGACTAGGTCAAGCATAGGGGTTGCATTCTTCTCTTCCTATTGGCCTATTTTATCCTTAGCTTGTATTAGTTATCTATTTTGCCAAGTTGTTGGAATTTTTAGTATGGAGTGCAGCTCCTTCCAAGCATGATTGAACTTTGTTCTTTGCTTCAATTCATAAGCTAAGTGGTTTTGGAGTTGCTTATAATTGTGTGGCACCTAGACAACTTCATTTGCCAACTCCACCACCTTTTTGTTTCCATGGTCTACCTCTTTCTCTACTTCCTCTAATTCCCTTATTAACTGCTCTTATAATTATGTCATTGTATTTTGCTTTACTTCGAATCAAACCTTCTCCTTCTTAGTAGTTGCAAATTCGCTATCTAGCTATACCCCATTCTCTCTCTCTAGTTCAAATTGTTCCTAATCCTATTCATGTCTTTTTCATGTACTTTCCCTAGCTGTAAAGGGAGCCCTTGTTCAATCGCCAAGACCCATGGACCGCTTACTCATTCAAGAATTTCAAGCGAGCACTAATGGCTACTTGTCACATAGCCAGTGCGCTATCCCTCTCTACGAGTGTAGTGAGATTACCTTAATTCCCGATTGAGTTGCTTTCTCTCTCAAGCACTCCGATAGCTCCATGATTCGTGATGCAAGCTCAAGCATCCTCAAGCCTCTTCATCCAAACTCCATTCTCCATAGCCACTCACACGAGACAAGAGAAAAGAAGAGAAGAGAAGAAGAAGAGAGGAGATGGTGGAGGGCTTCACCTCCAAGATTCCTCACCCTCACACACTCACTTCCTCACTCCCTCACTCACTCACACTCCCTCCCTCAAGTACTCACAAGCAAGCAAGCAAGAGAAGAGAAGGAGAAAAGAAGAAGAGTCCACTTTGCCACACACCAAAGAATGAACTTTTCATTCTTTTTTTGAGTTTATATACGAAGCCCTCATCCCTTTGGACACCCATCCCCTTTTTTACATGATCGGCCATCATGGAAAGGTCCTCTTTTCCCATTCCCTTCTACTTGCTCTTTCTCTTTACCCATGTCCTTCTACCCTTTAACATTTGCACAGGGGGGAGCCTGGTGCTCTTTTACAAAATTTTGGTGATGCCTTTGCATTTAAAAAATGCACTTCTATCTTTGACTTAGCTTTTGAGGCCGCCCTTGCACCTTCGGTCATTTCCCTTCTTGCTTCTTCCTTTATGTCCAATTTTCTTCTTGGTCACCTCTTTTTGTCGACCCAACTTGCGCTTTTTCACTTTTCCTTCTTTCTTCTTGTTCTAAGGTTAACATTACCCCCCTCCTAGTTAAGTGCTAATCCCATGGCATTGATGTGTAGTGTTTGGAAGGTGGGATGGATGTAGCCATATAGCTTTTTGAGTTTGTATACAAGTCCTTGCAGGGGATGGTATGGGGTGGATCTGTCCTTGAAATTGATGATGGTGTTAGACAGGTCCCTTCTTAGAGAATGGCACGTGAACGGATCTGCCTTTGAAATTCATGATGGTGTTAGGCAGATCCCTGCTTGGAGAATGGTGAGTGGACGGCTTGTCTTTGAAATTCACAATGGTGTTAGACGGATCCGTCTTTTGGCCCTTCACGGTTGCCTTCTTCTATGCTATTCCAAATGAGCTTCTTCATTCACTTTTTGATTGGGGTTGCCTTGGTCTGCCTCTACCTTACTTCGCTTGCATAGTGACATTGTCCCATAAGATGACCCTTAGGAGGGTGCTAGTTCCTAGGACACTTGCAGTCTTGAGTTGATGAAGATTCGATGAGAAAGGGTGGATGTATTAGTCGATGATGATGTGGTCTCAAGAGAATTGGTTTTGGGAAGAACGGATCACCCAGTTAGGGTGGTGGAGGTCAGGAGCACATTGCGTAGATGATGGGGCCTCTGAAGTTGGAGGGATTGGGGCCTTATTTGTACTTGAAAATAAAAGAAGGTGCATTAATTGGGGGTGTGCCTACTTTGCCATGTGGTGCATTTTGCTAAAAAAGACACGGCTTTGCATGTAGCTTTTGAGGTTAGCCTTGATGGTTAGAGGTGTGGTTGACAAAAAGGGGTGTCCACACCTAGTAAACCCACTATCGTTCATGTCTTCGAGCATCTTCATTAAAAAAGAGGGTAACAACGTAGCCCTCATCATCAGCCAAGACATGGCACAACTATCTATTCCTAGGTTGAGATAAAAAAAGAGTGGAGGCAGGTGGTCCTCTTCGGTGGCTTGACAATTGCTTTAGTAGAAACCTAATTGTCCTAAGATAATTACAAGTTGTGATGAAAGCGAGGTTTAGACAGGATGAGAAATCCTTAAGGAAGCGCATGATTAAAGAACGGAGGTCTCCTGCCTTGAAGGTCAAGCACTCCTTGGGATTCTCTGCATTGGCATCGTAGATTTTGGGAAAGTCGTACCTACCATGCTCCTCCCTATTGTAGTCCACTCTGTGCTTGCGAGGGTAGGGCATGTAGATAGGATCATTCCTCTCTTCAGGGAGTGTGCCACAGAATGCCATCTATGCATCAAGGATCGTGTCCCGGATCCTTCTTTTCCACTTGGGTTGTGCTTGAAAGCCTTGGACCATCTTGGGGATCTGGTACACCTTGTCTGCTAGTAGTCTAGAGTTTCTGGTCTCCATCGAGTGATCACTATGCTCCACTTCACGACCCATCGATTTGCCAAGTTTTTGGCCATTTAAATTTTTATGTCCACTACTTGCATAGGTAGAACTCGCTCTAGGGCCCATGGGTAGAGGTATGATAGTTTGAAGGGCCAGGTTTGGAGTTCTCCTTGCTCCCAAATGCTCACCTCTTGGGGTCAGTGACAGGATAGCAATCCTCGCGGTATGGCATGGACTCTCTAGGAAGCTATTGGGGCTATGCTCTAGTTCTCTGTTATGCTTGCTCCACCAATTCCCGTCTTCTTCTCCTAGTGGCAATGACGTGCTCTAGTACTTGGTTGCCTTTTGGATATTCTTGGGGTTCATCTGGTAGTGGTGGGCTAAGCTCTCGAGCCTGTTGCTCTTCTCCTAGCTCTTGCACAAAATTTGGACCTTCCTCTAGAGGTTGCTCCTATGAGCTGGGATTGGATGCAGCCGCTTGTGCTCTTCAAAGGCTAGCTCCTTCAGCTCATCTGTGGAGAGGCCGACTTGCATCAAATACTGGCATTGTTGTTTTCTTGTTAGGCTAGTGCCGGTGGGGAGAGCTCACTCGTGCAGGATGTACTTTAAGGCTCTGGTGGTCAATTCTAGCTTCCTTTTTGTGCTCTCCATGGAATCCTTGCTCTCCGCTTGTGTTACATGGAGCACTATGCCCAAGAAGACTTGTCGTTGCACTTTTGAACTTACTTTTGCAGCTTCGACCCTGGCCTCTGCCAACGCCCACTCACATTCAATTATGGCCAAGTGCTTAGCAAGTTCTCGCACTTGTTCAAAGTTGTGATCTTCCCACTTTTTGGCCCTCTCTTCCAAATCCTCCTTGCCCTTCTCCATGCTTTGAGACAACATCATCACCACCTGCTGTTGTTCATTCCACACATCTAGCATGTGTATAGTCTCCTTGTTCCAATGGTTCAACTTGACTATCCTTTGGGCTTGTTGCACCATAAAGAGGTTACCCCCTCCCCCCTTGGGAATGAGAATAATACTTTGGGCTTGTTGCACCATAGAGAGGTTACCCCCTCCCCCCTTGGGAATGAGAATAATGCTTCCTAGGATTAGAGGTTGAGAGGTTAAGGGCATTTAGTGCGTGTTCTTGGGGCTTTGCTTCCACATAACCAAGTATAGAAATTCGGATTGTATTCTAATTTAGCATAGTGGTCCATGTCGAAAGGATGGATGCCTGCTTGAGTGATGTAGGTGAGAACATCCGTGAGGAACTCATTAGAGTTTACTCGATTGGCAATGTATAACTCCTCCTCGGTTAGAATTCGATTTGATCTAGATACAGGTGTGGGTTAGGAGGTGCTCTTCTAGGGGTCGGTCACAGATGGTGGTCAACACCCTATAGGAGGTTGGAGCTACATAAGTGGGGTCATACTCTGAGGTTTTGATGGCTCATCGTTGCTCAATCTTAGTCATGATTTGGCATCCCTCTAGCTCCCACTGAATTGGAGAGCATACCATTTCCTCAAGAAAGAGGAGTCAGTGTGAGAGAGTGAGATGTTTTAAATCCTCAATGTCTCCGTCTGTGTAGGAAGGACAATGCTCTTGTGATATGACATAATGAGGCACCAGTTTTGTGCATGTTATTTGGAGACCTCAGTGGAAATTAGCTCCTCAGCTGCATTGGGAGCCTTAATGAATACAAATTTCGATTCTTCCCAAGAACAGGGGAGTGTATGCACTTCCGTTGCTATAGGCTCATCCAAAAGACCTAAATCCAGCTTGTCGTAACTTTTAGAAAGTGTCATAAAGGTAGCATCCAAGCATCCAATGCAAGCAACCAAGTCATTCCCTGTGTTCTCAATGAAGTCCACGGCTAAGGTTAGAATTGATATCCACTCATAAGAGGGTCTAAGGCCTGCAAGTGGTTGGGTTTGATTGAACTAGAGAGTTTAGTAGTTGATTGTTGCACCTTGAGTTACTTCTGAGGTTGTGGCTTGGTCTCTTGTGTTCGATAGGCTGGTCTCTGCGGCTGTTAATGGCACCTTTGAGGCATGAGGGGCACTAGTAGGCCTAGGTTTAGATAGTTTGTTAGTAGGGGTTGCAATTTTGGCCTATAGATTGGTTTAAATTCTATAGGCCTAAACTTCAAAGATTTTAGGGATTTGGTAGCATGAGTCTCTTGTGTTCTGAGTGCCTGATCTGCCTTGATGTTTCGTGTCGTCAAGCTTGAGGCCTGCATTTGAGTAGGACCTTTGGTCGTTTTGGCTTTAGATGCCCAAATCTAGGTGTTACCCTCATAGTAGCCTTGTGCTTGCAATAAGCTCTTGGGGACTCATCATAGCTTGATCGTACCTCGATGTCTATGGTTTCATCTTAGTCTCCTAGGTTTTGAGTGTGGGTTCTTAGTCTTATGGGGCTGGGTATGTGTGTTTCTAGGTGGCGGGTTTTGATGTAAAGGCATCCATTGAAGCCTTGGTTTATGGGCCTCAGTTTTGAATCTAGTGGTTTTCTCATGTTGGGATTTGGTATGTGGTGACAAGTCACGACCCCCTCCCTAGACTTGACGGTGGGTTTCTTTACCAATGGCTTTGCAGACTTTGAAGGAGTCGTGTAGCCCTTGCTGAAAGCAGTGACTGTACACACGTTTCCTAAGGTGAGGTGAATGCATTGGGACTTGTAGTTTACATTGCAATGAGCTTTCTTTTTAATCAGGCATCCTAACATCAAGTCCATACCTACATCTTTAGTGTTTGGCAGCACATAAAAGATCAATAGTATGCTCTCAAACTTGATAGAGATTGCAATTTTGGACTTTCCCAAGAGGGCATACGATTGGCCCCCAAATGGGATGAGTTTGGCATTAGTTGGCTGTAACTGCAGTTTGCCAATTTGGGTCCAATGCGCATGAGATAGGATATTAAAGTCAGCTCCCTCATTGATCAGTGCATTGAGGGTGGTCGTGTGCTTAGTAGTGAAACCGTCATGCTTAGGTAAGCTAGTTCTACAATTTCCTTGTCCTCATCTTCAATCTTCGTAATTGTGGCCACTTATATGTTGATAGGGGGCTCTAGTATTGGAGACTCATGTAATGGGTGTGTATGAGGGTAATACCTCTTAATGTAACTACCATTGAAGAAGCCTATGCCCTCTCCTTCCAAGGTTTCGAGTTCCAGACATGCAGACCCTAAAAGGCCCTAGACCTCTAAACTTCATCTTCTATTTATGACCCTTGACAGAATACAAGAGCACTAAGTATCTGTATTTGAAATCTCGCTGTTTGACATGCTTTTCAAACTAGCTTTTGCATCTTGCCTTCTCGCATATTAACAAATGGGTGGCTAGAAGTCAAGTTTTTGATAGGCATTCTAGCTCAACTAGGCGCTTTGTCCATGCCCCCTTTCCATCCCATCTCTCTTGATAAGTGATTCTCAAGCTAGGAACAAAAAACTCTACAGGTAGAATTAGTTTAGTTTTGTAGGTCAACTTGAAGGGAGTCTATCCCACAGCCATTTTGTAAGCTGTGGGGTAGCCCCATAAGGCTGCCATGAGTTTGTTATCCTAGTCATTGCGCGAAGCATAGACTACCTTAGTCAGGACGTTCACTATAATTTTATTCATAGACTTAGCCTGGCCATTATCCTGAGGATAGTATGTTGAGGATTTCTGATGGATGATTAGAAAGGTGGATAGGAGTTGAGCGATCACTTCATTGATGAAATGTGTGCCTTGGTCACCAACGAGTTTGATGGGGCAGCTGAATTGTGAGATCACCTGCTCCCAAAGGAACTTGGCAGTGGTCCTAGCATCATTCTTTCTTATAGCTCATGCTTCTGTCCACTTCATGAGATAGTCTGTGGTGGCGAAAATGATGTATTTTGCTTGTTAGTATTGTGTTGTGGGACTGATTGGACAATGAAGTTGATTCCCCATTTCTCAAATGGTTGCCTTGCAATGATCAGACTTAACTCCATTTTGTCCTTGCAAACTGGTACCTTGGTTCTTTGGCACTCATCACAGTGCTTTACGAATCGTACTGCATTGTGGAAAAGAGTAGGCCACCATAGCTAAGACTGCAGCGCCTTGCAGGCTATTGTGTCCTCGCTAAAATGCCCTCCTACTATTCCATCGTGTGCTTCTGCAAGTGCACCATGCATTTCATGCTCGCACACATTTGTGCAACAATCTTTCTTGCCTAACCGATAGAGTTGGCCTGCTACCAACTAATAAGGTTGGACTTTAAAAATGAGTCACCTAAGTCGGGCATTCTCTATTGGTTGCTCAGGGAGTCCGTGCTCAAGCACTTGGACTATGTCATCTTCCCAATAAGGCATCATATCGGCTCTAAAAAAATCTCTTTCGCTAGATAGGCTAAATAGATGTACATCAGGTAGTTTGTTTGCAATGCCTTGTCTAGTGGCCTCTCCCATGGGGACGCAAGACATGTGGTCGGCCATATAATGTTGCTTTCCTTTAGGCATGACCACAGAGAAGTTGAATTCTAAAAGTAGAAGTAACCACTGAGCTATGCGTCCTATGGCACACAGTTTATTAAGAAGGTAGAGCAGGGCTTGATGGTCAACAAAAAAAGATAAAAGGAGTAGCCAAAAGATAATGCCAAAACTTCTTTGTAGCAAATGCTATGGTTAACCCCTCTTTCTCCTTTGTCAAATAATTCATTTTCGTATTTGTGAGTTGTCTGCTAGCAAATTTCACAGGATAGTCTAAGTTGTGTTCATCAGACTGGCACAACATTGCTCTTGAAGCATCAATGTGTACATGAAAAGTGATTGTCCAATTTGGGGCTTGTAGAATTGGTGCAGCGGTTAGAGCCTTTTTCTGTTGCTTGTACACTTGTTGGCATTCCTCAGTCCATTTGACTATGACCAGTAGCTTGTATAAAGGTCTAGCAATCAATGTATAGTTCAACACAAACCATTGATAATACCCTGTATAGCCTAAGAAGTATTGAACTCCCTTGTAATTAGTTGGTGGTGGGAGATCGACGATAACCCTGACTTTTGAGAAGTCGGTGGCAATGCCATTTTTTTGACACCACATGCCCTATGATGTATCTGTGCTGCTTCACCCACAACTAGCACTTTAAGGGGTTCAACAAGAGATGATATAATTGACACCATTCACAAAGACAGCTCGAAGTTTGTCCACGTGCTCCTTCCAAGTGGAGTGAACACACAGATCGTTGAAAAAAATCTCTAACTCCTTCCTAAGCATATCCTTGAATATAGCACACATGAGCATCTAGAAGGTAGCTAGCACATTAGTCAATTCAAAGGGCATGGCTATGTAGGCAAAGACTCCCCACTCAATGGCAAAGGCATGTGGTGTCGCTTAGAGGCAAGACAGCATGCATTTCAGTGCCCTCCCAAAAAGCATTGATGTGTAAGGATTTTGGCACTAAGTGCAGCGTCATACTTGGTATCTGTGTTTTTGTGTCATGTTCATTTAAATCAGTGGCACCTTGCCCCATTGGTCCTTCAACTCACTGTTTTAACTCCTACCATAGCGGCCGATGCTGCCTAAGTAGATCTCCTAGGCTTAGTGTCACATAGGTGGTTACTAGTGAGGTGAGGAGATTGCTAGCTGCTTGCCATGATCTTGTCTCTGTGCTTTTAGGGGCCAATGGCCTTGTTTGATTTGCTGGCCTGTAGCGTTTAGGCTTTTTTTATGTGGCACTATTTGTGGTGCCGCCGCATCTCTCGATTTTGGTTGTAGAGGTGACACCGGTGTGCTTATGCTTGAGAGATCATCAATATCATCCTCCAATATAGGATCAATGTCTTTTAAATGTTCCTAGGATTCTTTCACCCACTCCTTCACCTTTTCGATGGCTTTGAGTTGGCACTTTGGGTTGGAGTACTCCCTGACCCTCGCACTTCCTTTCTCAGCCATCCTTGGGATTACGTTTCTACTTCTACGTCTGTCACTTTCTTTCCCGAAGGCAACATTGTGGCACTCTCTATTTTCAACATGAACTTTGCATCCAGTTTCTTTCCTACGACTCCTCTTTTTGATTGAGGTTGCATCTAAGTTGCTAGGCTTTGGCAATGATATGCCAGCCTACTTTTTCTGTGCATGGGTCATGACATGCAACGGGATAGGTGTGGCCTTCCCATCAAGTATCTTGATACTAAACAACCCTAATGGGGCAAGGGCTCATTTGTTGAGTTAGAGGAGGGCTTTCGTCTAGGGCAATCAACAAAGAGGTGTGTGATTCTGCATTTAGTGCATCTTTGATCAGCCTTGTCTCGATTTGCTTGCTCCCATTTAGGGTAGTGCGAAGAGATATGTCCTGGGTGACCGCAAGTCCAGTCTCGAGGGGTCCACTAGAGTTTACCGTATGGTACCATGTGAGTGTAAGAGAGGGGGATTATTTAAGGGAAGGAAGGTATATTTTATAAGGTAACGTCCCATAAATAGGGGGTAGATAAGGGGTATTTTCATATATTTCTTGCACGTAGGTGATGTCTTCTTATTACTACTAGTGAATCCCCCGTGAGTCCAACATGTTATTGATTCTTGGGTCTGCCCTCCTAAGCCTCTATCTCTCCCTCTACCTAATGCTATCACTGGTATTGGTCAATAGTCCATAAGGACTACATTGCCCTCTTCATCATATGAGACATAAGGGTGTACGTAAGGCTCTTCGTCATTTGGCTCTTCCACGTAGTGGATTATTGGAGCATCACTTGGTGGATGGGTCACGTAGGGTCCAGGTGGTCTAGATATGCTCGTGGGGTTTATCTCCATCCTAGGAATGGCTGGCTTGGTGTCACTAGGTACTAGGAGAGCTAATGGGGCTCCCCTTCTGAAGAAGTTTGGCAGCCTATTCGCTAGTATGGTGGATTATATGGTTGCAAGTATGGGAATCTCCTCGGCAGTCTGCAATGTATGGCATCATGTATGGTATCATGGCCGAACCTACCACAATTGGCACAAGGTCGGGATCAAGGGTCCTAACACTCAGCTAGTAGATGGTTTCTGCCCCACAATACATGCATTGGATGTGGGGACGCATTGGTCATCTCATCATCTCTTGTAGTCTAGCTAGCTCCATCTTCATCTCTGCTAGCTCCTGGCTCGAGTTAGTGCCCTTGCCTTTATCTTGAGTACTTGGACCTAACTTTTCACTTGTCGTCAAAGCTCCCTAGGGATTCCTAGAGGCACTCTCTTCACGATTCAACCTCCTAGAATTTCTCTCCTCAAGTTGGTCATCCACTCTAATGGCCTCTTTAAAGACCCTTGTTACTGCATCTTGGTGTAAGCTCGAGTTGCCGGCCAAGGCCTTGTAGAGCTCTTCGCTTTGTATTCCATTAATGAATATTGTGGACACTATACTCTCGGTTGGTCACTCACCAATTGGGATTCTCTTGAAGAGACTCCTCATGCAGGTCACATAATCCAAGATATCTTCCTTATCCCTTTTCTTGACATTCATCAATCGCACTAGTAGGTTGTCAGAGTACCCAGCCTCCAAGAATCTCTTAATCAAGAGACTCTTGAGGTTGTTAAAATTAGTTCACTCAGCAATGTCTAGACTCATGTACCAAGTCCTACCCTTATCTCCTAAGCACAGACCGAAAGCTTGCAAGTGCAAAAAGTAAGTTCAGTAAGGCCATTGGCCTCATAGACTTGCTCAAACAGCTCTACGAAGCTATATGGGTCATTGTTTGGCTAGTATTTGTCTAGCTGCTTCGCGACTATCAGGATTTTAGACTAGCTCTTGGAGCCCTGAGTAACTCCTAATCTTGTAAGCAACGAGGTTTCCATTGCAGTGTCACTTCATAAGAAGCTCACTCAGCATAAGATCTCCCTCTAGCGCTCTTTCCCTCTCGACATCAAGACCTATCCTATTTTTTCTTGTAGCACTAGGATCTAGTGAATTTCATGCACTTCCATGATCTGTGGCAAGCTCCTAGCTTGCTGTTCCTGATTGTATGTCACTAGGCTTCACCAAGCTTTGCGTGCTAGTCTCCTCTCCTCTCGTAGGTTTGCTATGACATCCTCGGACGTCCTGCCGTGGTGGTCTATTTGGGCGGCATGTAGGCCGTAATTGGCAATCAGCCGCTAGATTTCCATTGGAAGACCTCCTAGGTCGAGCTTCCCGTATGGTTTGTGGTTATGCTTGTCTCTGCCATGTCCGCAGTCTCTCTCTCCACCAATTTATCGATGATATTGATTAGATTGGGTAGTTCCACTCCTCTAATGGTGACTGTTCCTCCAAGATTCCCTACTGCGCATCTTCTACTTGGTCATATGCTTGGGGTTTCGATCACTCGACTATGTCTCCAGATCTCCTCCTATTGGTGGGTTCATTCTTAGGTTATGTCTAGGTGAGTTCCTTGTTAACAACCCATGTACAAGACAGTTATCTCCATGGTATTTATTAATGGGATAAAAGATGAGGAACTATACAAAGCATTGGTTAGCAATTCAAGTCTACAAAGAGACACATTGGCCAAGGTTTTCGAAGAAGTGATACATGTTGATGACCTACTAAAGAAAAGGAGTGTTAAAGTTATTCAACTAGCAGACATCATTACTATACATTGCAAAAGATCCACTCACAATGTGCAACCTCTCTTAGACATGCAAGATAAAGGAACATAAGTGGGCTTCACTTAGGAGATGCCCAACCTTAAGCTGGATCTTACAAATCTTCAAGATGTAGTGAAGCGACACATGAGACCACACGTACATTGCATTCATTGTGGCAACAACCACCTTTTGGTGGAGTGTCCCAATCTCCACTAACGTGCTTGCATAAATTATGGAAGATATGGACACAAAGTCATGCATTGTTCATTGCCTAAGAGGTTGCCCTATCCATAACACTACTTGCAACTATTCTATTAGATGCATAAACCACTCAACTATGGAGGGGGAGCTCCATTGGTGCTACTTATGGTGGATATGAGTAGTCTAACAAGAATATCTAGACTAGCTGGACCCATTGCCACTTATCCACCTAGCAACACACCCGTGCACTTCATGAAAGAGCCTCCAAAAGAAGAACCTTATGTAGACATGTATGTCACATATGACAACAAAGGATATCCTATTCTCATGAACTCCAAACTAGCTCCAATTATGGCTTTGGGCAAAGAAAGAGGTTGTGGGAGTTTCAAAATGTAGCCCTAATTTCAAGTCTTCAAGTTTCTTCTTCAAAATTGAAATGTCAGTAGAATAAGATACAAGAGCAGCAAAAGAGGGTGCCTTCTGTTGAGAGGAAACTAGAGAGGGGCAAGAAGCTCACTCAGAAAACTTTTTGCCCCTTCCCCTATTCTCAAATGCTCTAATTTCAAGATTCATCTAACAAAAACAATGCAATGTTACAATGGTTTAGTCAACAGCCTGAAGATCTCAATCTATTCAGGAGTTCTCAAGGCTTTGGGTTCAAAGTAGTCTGGTTCAAGTTGAAATTTTTGTGACAACTAATAGTTTCAAGGGTTTATTTTGGGAGTTTCAAAATGTAGCCCTAATTTCAAGTCTTCAAGTTTCTTCTTCTAAATTGAAATGTCAGTAGAATAAGATACAAGAGCAACAAAAGAGGGTGCAATTGATTTACAGGAAACTAGAGAGGGCCAAGAAGCTTGCTCTCAAAAAACTTGCTTCTTGCCCCTCCCCCTATTCAGATGCTATGATTTCAAGATTCATGTAATGGAAACAATGCAGTATTGCAATGGTTTAGTCAACAACTGAAGATCTCAATCTATTCAATAGTTCTCAAGGCTCTGGGTTCAAAGTAGTTTGGTTCAAGTTGAAATTTTTTTGATAGCTAATAGTTTCAAGGGTTCATTTTGGGAGTTTCAAAATGTAGCCCTAATTTCAAGTCTTCAAGTTTCTTCTTCAAAATTGAAATGTCAGTAGAATAAGATATAAGAGCAGAAAAAGAGGGTGCAGTCTATTGAGAGGAAGCTAGAGAACGATGAGAGAATAGTGATTTTTTTTCTAGGAAGATATTATGATTCTTTTCTATAAATGGAGGGTATCAAGTTATCTCTTCTTTAAAATGTCTTGTATTCATGCTATTTTAGAGCAAATAGAGTTTCAGGCAGTTCCAAGGTAGACATGCAACTCAAGCAGTTTCTTGCATTTCACGTAGTTTCCTACAATTCGGGCAAATTTGTACAATTCAAGTAGATTCATGTAATTTGGATGTTCAGGAGATGGTGGAAAAAAATATAAAGAAGACTCGCAAGAAATGTGCTACCAACAAAGAAGGAGATTAGAATAAAGTTCAAGAAAATGCAATAATACGGAATGGAATGGCAAGAAATACTTTTTAGGCTAAGTAGATGAATAAGAAGATGTAGAAGAAGATAAGAATAAGGAGAAGAAATGATTTTTCTTTACCGAAATCAGCCCTAAGGGAATAAGCTAAAGTGCAAAAGCGTCAAGGATTTGCAAAGATGACAAGAATAACCTGAGAAATGAAATAGTTTCATGTATAACCTGAAGTGCAATAGTACTAGGATTGTAGAAATGATAGGTGTAACCTGAATTATCTAAGATCTATTAGAGATGGCCTGATAAGATAGAGAAATCTAATCAATATCGGAGTTGCAATACTTGAAAAATAGTTTTCTAGGCAGCCCGAACTATAGAAATTGTAAGAACATCTTGAATATCGTAGGCTAAAAACCTACTACTTCATCATTGCAAAAGCTAGGAGGTTGGCTGAAAGAAAAGTAGATCATTTGCAAATTGTGGGCATGTTTTATCATGGGTAAATCTAAGAAGAAGCAAAAGAGATACAAAATCTACTTTGAGCACGGATATACCTCAAGATGCTCTTTGTATACTTATGAGTCTTGAAAAAGAGGAAAATCCTACAAGTACTTTTGCATGGTTGATTTATGTACACAGTTCAATGGTATCCATAAGAAGCTTTCTTCAGCAACAACAAAGAAAGGTGCGGGTTCAAGGATGGATAAAGCATGGGAAAAGTGTTATTTCTAGGAAGACATTATGATTCATTTCTATAAATGGAGGGTAATAGGTCATCTCTTCTTGAATATGTATTGCATTCATGCTATTTTAGAGCAATTAGAGATTTAGGTAGTTTTAGGGTAGACATGCAACTAAGGCAAATTCCTATAGTTCAAGAAAATTCTTGCATTTCAAGTATTTTCTTGCAATTCAAGAAGACTCATGTAATTCGAATGTTGAGGAGATGGTGGAAAAGAATATGAACAAGACTCACAAGAAATGTGCTACCAACAAAGAAGAGAAACTTTAAGAAAATGCAATAACAAGAAATGGAATGGTACGAAATACTTTCAATCTAAGATGATGAATATAAAGATGTAGAAGAAGATAAGATAAAGCATAAGGAGAAGAAAGGATTTTGCTTTAAAGTGCAACATTATCAAGGATTTACAGAGATTATAAGAATAACTTCAATCGCAATAGTTTCAGGTATAATTTGAAGTGCAAAAGTGTCAAGAGCTATAGAAATGGAAAGAGTAACCCGAATTGTTGAAGATCTATTAGAGATGGCTTGATAAGATAGAGAAATTTGATCAATATAGGAGTTTTCAGGCAACATTTGCAAAATAGTTTTTCACGTAGCCTGAACTATAGAAATTACAAGAATAACTTGAATATCATAGGCTAAAAACCTACTACTTCATCATTGTAAAAGCTAAGAGGTTGGCTAATAGAAAAGTAGGTCATTTGCAAATTGTAGGCATATTTCATCATGGGTAAATCTAAGAAGCAGCAAAAGAGATGCAAAGTTTTCTTTGAGCATAGACATACCTTAGGATGCTGTCCATATATTTATGAATCTTGTGAACAAGAGAACTCGTGCAAGTACTTCTATATGGTCGATTTCTATATGCAATTCAATTGTATCCATAAGAAGCTTTCCTCAATAGCAAAGAAAGGTGGAGGTTCAAGGATGGATAAAGCATGGGAAAAGTATAGGATAACCACTCTTTCTTTTTGTGCTATTTGCATCACGTGTTCATAAACCCACAAAGTTTGAAGTGCCAATTCTTTGTTAATGCAAATAACCAATCCTCACAAGAAGTATACAAATAATAGAGGTTAATTAGTTTCACTCCATAGTGGTCGGTCTAGACTACATGGATTTCTAAATATGCGTGAAGTCACCATGACCAAAGTTACCTCTTCCATGATAAAAACCATAATTACTATGACCAAGTGAAGAGCCTCTAGCTCTAGATGAGCTGCCACGACCTCTCTGGTGATAGAAAACACTATCTCCACCTGCATTTTTGCCACTGCTAGATGCATTCAATCCCAACTTGATTTCTTCTATAATGAGCAATCCAATAATCTCCTCAAAGTCAGGCATAAAGCCTCCTCTAATTGAAATAGAGGTATCCAAAGATTTGAAAGCTGGTCCAAGTCCATTTAGTGTCACTGACACTAAATCATCATCATCAGCAAGTGCATTAATGGATGCAAGGTCTTTTGCAATTTGCTTGATTTCTACCACATAATCATTGATACTGTGATTGCCTCTCCATGCACCATGTAATCTCTGCTTGAGTTGTATCTTACAAGCCTCTGTACATGTTCCATACATTTTTTCTGTGATTTCCCATGCCTTCTTGCAAGTACTTGCCTTTTTTATATGAGGAATCAAGGCTTCTGAAATACATATGGAGATCCAATGCAAAACCTTCATGTTCTTCCCTGTCCAATCTTTGTATGCTTTCTTTTGCTCTTCAGTTGGATGTTCAGGAAGTTCTGTACATTCATCATCACCTGTTATGAGGTCCCATAGACCTCTACCCACATCAAAAATTATCCATCCTATAAGACCAAACACTATAATTGTCTTTGGTCAATTTGTCTCCCACAATCTGAGTGATCTGTGCAGTGTCAGACATTATGGCTACTGCAAATTTAGAAAAAACAACAATACAAACTATTCACAAATGGTATTCAGCAGCATGCCCCAATCCTGAACATCAATGGTCCAATCTGAGACCAAAAAAAGCATCAAAAATGGCCCAAAATGCATGTAAAAAATAGCTTCCAGCAATATGATTGTTATACATGTGTTCAAAAAATTGTCATATGCATCATTTCTTATAAGAAATGTAAGAAATATTTCCTCCCCGGTTGCATTTCCTATAAGAAATGTAAGAAATCTTTCCTCCCCGGTTGCATGTAATAGCCATGAAGCCGCCCACAACAACTCATCCCCATGACTTATAGAGTTGTAGTATGTTTGCTCAGATGGGTAGCTGTCTACCAGTTACTTTTGATTGCAACATGTCTTTCTGATGAGCATCCATGATTTTGCACACATAACTAGCTTTTACCACTTGGGACAACAAACCAACTAGCTTACAGCATCTGCCATAGCTCAGCATTGAGCATATATGTATGTTGCCACAGACTTGCATTTTTCTGTGACCAAAAACAACAACTCACTGAAGATTAAGCCCATTTCAAAATGACAGCTTCATCGATAGCTGCAACAACTCCATGTAGAATGAGTCCACCACATACAACAGTGCAGCCATGGTGGGGTTATTGACTGGCTTAACGTCTACTTCTCAAGTCACTCTTACTTCTAGGCGCCTTCTGAATTCTTGCCAATCAAGCTGGCCGCCTTTATCTCAGATAATAGCTTCAGGTCTGATTATGGCAACAAGTGGTTTCCTGAAGTAGCTGCTCACTACAGCAGCCTGATCTAATCGAGGCCCCCAAGATCACACAGCTACAGTGTCTCCTCTAATCATGGCTCCGCAGCACCTCACGTAGCAGTTTGCAATATGCCACCCTCACTCAGTTTTAGAGTCATCCCTTTTAAACACAATTGTTCCAAATCTTCATCATCTTCACACAGTTTTCCCATACAGCAGTAACCATGTGCATGAACTGATTCAAAAAACACAAAAAAAAAAGCTCTCCGATAAGCAGCCGTGAGGAGGAAGGTCTCCCTTCTTAGCAATGGCAGCCTGTTGACTCAAACAGTCAACGAAGAGTCCCAGCAGAGCAAAGACGGCATGCAGTCGATGCAGTCCTATTACCTAGGTGATCAAAATCACAAGAGCCCAGATTCATGTGCATGTCTATTTTGTGCCAAAAGACCAAAGCTAACATTGTCAAGGAGGAAATTTATAAGCTAATGAGAGCATGATTCATCTACGAGATTAAGTACATATACTAGGTCTCACCCATAGTCATCATACTAAAGAAGAATTGGAAGATCAAAGTGTGCATCAACTACAAGAAGGTGAATGCTGCTACAAAGAGAGATAATTATCTATTGTCGTATACCAAGCACATGCTCGAAAGAGTAGCTGGTAAAGAGGCTTACAACTTCCTGGATGGCTTCTCAAGGTATAACCACAAGTGCAAGTGCAACCTAGCGATAGGCACAATACTGCCTTTGCCACTGAGGGGGGAGTCTTTGCTTACATAGTCATGTCCTTCAGGTTGACTAATACACCAACTACCTTCCAGAGGCTCATGTGTACTATATTCAAGGATATGCTTAAGAAGGAGTTGATCTTTGTGTTCACTCCACTTGGAAGGAGCACATAGACAACTGTCTTTGAACAATGTCAATTATATCGTCTCTCGTTGAACCCCTTAAAGTGCTAGTTCTGGGTGAAGCACGGATGCATCCTAGGACATGTGGTGTCGAAAAACGGCATTGCCACCAACTTCTCGAAAGTCACGGTTATCGTCAATCTCCCACCACCAACTAATTACAAGGGAGTTTAGTGCTTCCTAGGCCATATAGGGTATTATCAGCAGTTTGTGTTGAACTATGCATTGATTGCTAGACCTCTATAAGGTGTTGGTCATATTCGAATGGACCAAGGAATACTAACGTGCATACAAGAAACTGAAAAAGGCTCTAACCACTACACCAATTCTATAAGCCCCAGATTGGACAATCACTTTTCATGTTCACATTGATGCTTCTAAATTCATTGTAGGAGTGGTATTGTGCTAGTCTAGTAAACACAATTTAGACTATCCTGTGAGCTTTACTAGCAGACAACTCACGGATATAGAAATGAATTATTCGACAGTGGAGAGAGAGGGGTTAGTCATGGTGTTTGCTATATAAAGAAGTTTCAGCATTATCTTTTCGCTACATCTTTACCTTTTTTGTTGACCATCAAGCCCTGCTCTACCTTGTTAATAAACCATGCGCCATAGGATGCATAGCTCAGTGGTTACTTCTGCTTTTAGAATTCCACTTCTTCGTGGTCATGCGTAAAGGAAAGCAACATTATATGGTTGACCACATGTCTCGCATCCCCATGAGAGAACCCGTTAGACAAGGCATTGCACCGAACTACTTGATGCACATCTATTCAATCTATCTAGCAAAAGAGATTTATTTAGAGTCCCCACCTTGGTCATCATGCAAGAAGCCAAGGGTGGTGGTAGACAAGCTAGAGAAAGGGAGCTCGATTACAAGAGGTGGGTGCCCAAAGCACATTATTATAATATATTTACAAGGATAAAATGGAAAGTTGATGTGATAAGGGTGAAAGAGAGAAGAAAATTGCTTGCAGCCCCAGCAGTCTACACCTTTGTAACTTCAAATCGGTGAAGAATCTGAAAAAAAATTCTTCTACAAATTTGTAGACCAGGGGTCAAAACCGGTCGGGCAATGCGGGAATTTTCTTGAAATTCGATTTTCCTTGGGATTTTTTAAAATTATTAAAAAAATAATTCTAAAAGCTGCTTTGTCTTTAATTCCTTATATACATATAAGCATGTGGTAGAGGGGGTCTATGCTTGTAAGCTTTTATGTAAGATCCAAATGACACCATGATGTGGACAAAGTCAAGGATGAGGTGTCCTCTAATGATGGTGATAGATCCCAAATCTTGGTGATGCAGGTGGAACCCAAGTGTAGTTGGAGGCTAGTCCTTTGAAAAAATCTACGCACTCACTCAACCCCTAGGTGTACTCCATTTCCACCTTCACTAAGATAACCCATCCCTTTTACCCTTTACATTGACATCCCTCCTAAGAACTTGTTTTCCCACTTGCTAGAGTTATCATAATCGAGAAGCAATGTAGCATACCTAGTGCTTGAAGAGTAAACCCAAAGTGATAAGATGTAGGGTTTAAGCTATGGGTAAGGCTCTTGATAGGTGTTTTGGCCAAATTTTATGGTAGAAATCCGATTTGTAAAAAACCCGAATCATTAGCCCTCCCCTTAGGTTAGAGGCATTCATGTCTCTAGCTTAGTAATGATAGTCCAATAGAGCAGGGAGAACTGCACCCCCTCATTGGTGGCTCTTTGTTGAATGACTACTCTAAAGTGTCCCTAATTCTTTGAAAATAAGGCTTGAGTCACCATCCATTTACCCTTATCTTGTAAACCCTCCTATCCATGACACCTATCTTATAGCTGTCATTTGGATATCTCCTTATGACCATGAATGGCCCTTCCCACTTGAACACAAGTTTAGCATCCTTTCTGTTATCAAAGCAGTTATCATATAGCATAAGTGATCCTTCCCTTATGTGTTTGCTAGCCATCTTCTTATTAAATTTCTTCCTCCTCTCTTCAACCTGCATGCAATAGTGTTGGACTGCTACTTCTCTATCTAACTCCAGTCTCTCTAGATCCAAGATCCTTTCCTCTAACTTATTATCTTGATTCTTCTCTCAACTGGCTACTAAAACACATAAGCTGGCAAGTTCTACTTCTATAGGAAGCAAAGCCTCTTGCCCATAAATGAGGTGAAATGGAGTATATCCAAGTGAGGTTCTGAATGAAGTCTTGTAGACCCAAAGAGTTGCACTCAATTTTTTATCCCAGTGCTTGGGGTGCATGTGTACTTGCTTGGTAATTATCTTACAAATCAGCCCATTCACCTTTTCGACCAAACCATTACACTGTGGGTAGTAGGGAGTCGAGTGCCTGCACTTGATTTTTAGCTTTTCCATTAGCTCCCCCACTAGATTAGCCCTAAAACCAGGACCCAAGTCAGAGATAATTTCTAAAGGTGTGCCAAACCTGCAACAAATGTTTTCAAACACAAATTTTTCCACTTCTTGGGTTGTGATCCTACTAGTTATTGAAGCCTCATCCCACCTCGTCATGTATTCCACACCCATTATGATGTATTTCTTGCCAGACTGAGTTCTAGGAGTGGCCCTATTGCATCAATCCCCCATTTCTCAAATGGGCCATATGTAGTTATGGGATTTTGTTCCTCATACACTAGCTTCCTTGGTCCAGCCTTTTGGCAATGGCCTTTTGGCAAGCATCACAAGTGCGGCACCAATGTTGCACATCTCAATGCAAACTAGGCCACACAAAACTAGCTTGGAGAATCTTTATGTTGGATATTTCTTGTGCAAAATGTCCGCTACAAACCCCCTCATGGTAGCTCTTAATCACATCCATAATCTCCTTTGCTGTTGGCACCCTTCTAAGAACTACATCCTTTCCTTTGCAATGCAACACATCATTTATCAAGCAATATTTAGTGGCCTTAGTAGCCAACCACCTTTTCTCACTCTTATTCATATGTGTAGGTGCCTCACCATACTCAAGAAAATAAACCATATCTTGTAGTTGAAACTTACCCTGAAAAAAGGGGAGCTTTACTGCAATGATGCCCACCATTACCTCTTTCAATTTTTCAGCTGCTAGAGCATCTATGTCACCGTTTGTGCGCCTTGGCACAAAATAGATTTGGGCTTTCTATAGCTTCCTCGTGAAAGTTTTAGCTTCTCTCATTCTCAAGGCTAAGTTATCATTTTTACAAGCCCAAATTCCTTTCATTTGCTTAACAATTAGCATAGAATCCCCAAAAACATTAAGTTGAGTGACACCATGTGAGAGACACCACCTCAAACCTGAAAGAAAGGCTTGATATTCTGCCTCATTGTTAGAATGGACATCCTCCAAGCTGATACCTTCTCCATAAAGTTTGTCACCTTCGGGACTGAACACCACTATTCATGCTGCTGCTCTATCTTTAATACGCTTGTAAGCCCCATCAAAGTAGAGGGCATGGGCATTCTCCACCCATGGCGGGTCCTCAAGAGGAGGTGTCTCCTCTTTTACCTTTTCCTTCTCTTTTTCCTTCTTTTGATGGCATCTATGGGTCAACAAATCAGCTAGGCATGCCCGAGTAGAGTTCTCCACCTTGAAGGTGTAGTCAAACTCTTGGAGTTGTATCACCCACTTAGTGATTCTAGTTGAAACATACATGTGTTGTAAGGCATAGGGATAATGTGATCACTGTGAACGGCCTAGGGAGAAGATAAGGACGAAACTTCCTTACAGTAAACATTAGAGACAAAACTATCACCTCCACCACCATCTTGTATCCTCGTTCTGATGATGTCATTACTTTGCTAGGAAAGTAAACCAGCCTCGTCAGGCCCCAAAACTTGGGTTGATAAAAAACTCTTGATCCCAGCAAGGCTGTAAAATTATGGGAAGGATACCGAGAGCCTTCTTCATCTCGTGAAAGCACCTTTCACTTTCATCACTCCACAGGAGCTCCTCAGAGTGGATCAACTGTTGCAGTGGAAACGCTAATTGGGAGAGGAGATGACTGAACCACCCCATATATGGCACCTTTTGAATGAAAGAGGTTAGTTGCTTCATAGAAGATGATGACGATACCACCAATAGGGCCTTAACTTTGTTTGGATCTGCTTCAATGCCCCTCTCATGCCCTCACAAAGTTACACTACTTTCGCCAATACGACACTTCTCATGGTTTAGCTGCCCCCCCATGTGTGCGAGGCAATTGAAACCTTCATCCACCTTTCCTAGATGTAAAGTCTTAGAACTATAAATACAAAAATCATCAATAAAGACTCTAATGGACTTACAAAAATATGGCTAGAAGACATAATTCATGAATCTCTAGAAGGTAGTTGGGACATTTATTAATCCAAATGGCATTACTTTGTAAGAAAAACACCCCCAATGTGTGATGAAGGTGGTCTCTTGTTGATCCTTCTCAGCTATTCGAATCTAGAAATAACCTAAATACCCACTTCACAAACAGTTTATCTCTCATGCCTGGCCACGTCATTGAGTATTTTATCCTGAAAAAGGGAAGAGGGAAGTGATCTCTCTTTGTTACAGCATTTAGCAACTTGTAGTCCACACAAATCCCCCATTTGCTATTCTTCTTGGGTGTCACCACTACAGGTGAAACCCACTCCGAGTCCCCTGTTGGATAGATGAAGCCTGCCTTCAAAAGTTGCTACACCTCAATGAGTAGTGTGTTTTGTTGAACTACTCCCAACCGTCGTAGCTGCTGCACCACTGGCCTTGCTCCATCTTTTAGATTAATGTAATGTTGTACTGTTGTCACCTGTGATGTTTTCATAATCAGAAATAAAAAGTGCAGAGTGTTTTATTACCACTTCCATGTA
This sequence comes from Lygodium microphyllum, assembly GCF_053477565.2. Classification (NCBI taxonomy): domain Eukaryota; kingdom Viridiplantae; phylum Streptophyta; class Polypodiopsida; order Schizaeales; family Lygodiaceae; genus Lygodium; species Lygodium microphyllum. The sequence continues at coordinate 23,454,894 of NC_141150.1, forward strand.
GGCTGCCTTCTCCTCAGCTGATAGATCCTTAGCTTAAAAAATTTCTAACCCCTCCTCGACCTTTGGAAGCTACTGCAAAATTTCACTACTAGAAGGCCATTTCAATGTAATCTCCATCACTTCTAGAGATCTTTATTCCTCCTCATTAGAAGACTCACCCTCTGTCGTAGATGACCAATCCTCGTTGGAACTCCATTCATCAACGGTGGTCTCTAACACACAAGATGCTCCTGTCAGCCCTCCTTCATGTTGTAGATAGTGCTCTTCCATTTTTTCTGTAGCCCCTTCTGTGGCCTTAGCTCCAAAGCCAATGTCTCCCAATCTTGTCTGGCTTTCATTCCCATTAGCCATGGTTGCCCAAGAATGAGTGAATAGCCGTCCCCCTTCATTGGCATCACATACATATCAAGCTTCTATTGCACTTCACACACCTTTACCTTGACTTTCTTTATAACTCCCAAACAATTTACTACTACATTGTTAGCCATTTTGGCCCCAAATTCAGTAGTATCATTTATCTCTAAGCCGAAATGATGCATCAACTTTTCCGTCATGACACAAATTTCTGCACCTCCATCCACATATCTCTTTGATACTCTCTGCCCATTGATTTCGGCTTTCACTAAAGGCACAATATCTTTCATCTTTCTAGCCTTGATTGCATTCACATGTCTATTCTTCATGGGTCTAATACTTACCATCTTTGACCATTGACGCTGCACTGTTGGAGATAGATACAATAATTATGGCCATGAAATTTTTGACCCTTGATCCCTCACATAATCAAGCAAACCATAAGCTCTAGTACCTTTACCCATGGAAAAATCATCTAGCTCAATGCGTCGGCGTGAGCGAGCCCTCCTCTTTTTACTGCCGCGTGTCTTTGAAGCCTTAGAAGACTCTACCCCTTCTTCCATATTTTCAACCTCCTCTAGTGGTGTAGGCTCCATCCTCTCAATTCTATGGGATTTCTTCAACGGCATTGCTTCAACCTTTGCTACTTTGGCCTTCCCTTTGACATCACTCTCATCCAAAATGATCATCCTGATGTCACAATTCTCTGGCAGCTAGACAGGCAAGGACAACACCTCTGTAAGTGGTCAAGGATGCTGGAGAACTTGAACCGGCAGTGGATGCCCTAGATTCGATGGAACAAGCCTCTCCCTAGGTGGTGTCACTTGTTATCCCCTCCTTCTTGGTTGGAATCCATTTCCTGGAAAATGCCTGGGATGAGGGAAAAAATACATATCATGGCTAGTCTCCCCACAATTATAACAAATATACTCTCTTTTCTTATCTCCTTGGGCTCCAATTGCCTTCATTTGCGAGGGGAGGGGGCCATACTCCTTGCACTAAATTCAACAAAAGGCTTTCAAGTTGATTAGTAATGCATTGTAGAAGCTCTTGCTATAGCATCTCTGGTTCGGGTGGGGCCTCTGCTATTTCTCTAGGCCTTGGCATGGTTGGTAAAACCTGCATGGGCCCAACTCCCCCCTTCAACTAGGCTTGATACTTCAATTTCCTATCTTTCTCCCTAGCATAAGTGACTGATTCTTCATAGGATGTGGAAAACTTGCCCTTGACATTCTCCCTTAGTAGAGAGTAGAGTCTCGCCAGAAAACAATCTTTCTTAAGGCAATCGGGTACTTTCTCTCCCTTGGCTAAAGAGGCTTTCCATTTATCCCACAATTTTACAAACATGCCTTCATATTCTTGGTACTTCCCTAGTAAGGTTTGGTGAAGATCTAGGAGTTGTCTCCAAAGATCTTCAAGAGGTTTTGTATCTTCGTACTCGTGTAAGAATGTGGTATTGAGATCCTTCTAATTACCCCTTGTAGCCTTCGGGAGAGCTTGATACCACACTCGAGCATCACCCTTTAAAACTAAAGAAAAGGCCCGTACTTTGGTTGCTTCATCATCCCAACATGTGACTAGGAAGGCCATTTCTATGTCATCTAGAAAGTCTAGAGCTTTCTCCCCTTTGTGCCCAAAAAAGATTGGAAAAGCCGTGATAGGAAGATGTTAATCTAGTTCAATACAAAACAAAGATGAACACTGATCTGGGTTTTTTACAAATCGAATTTCTACGATAAAATTTGGCCAAAATCCCTATCAAGAGCCTTATCCATAGCTTAAACCCTACATCTTATCACTTTGGGTTTACTCTTCAAGCACTAGGTATGCTACATTGCTTCTCGGTTATGATAACTCTGGGAAACAAGTTCTTAGGAGAGATGTCAATGCAAAGGGTAAAAGGGATGGGTTATCTTAGTGAAGGTTGAAATGGATTACACCTAGGGGTTGAGTGAGTGCATAGATTTTTTCAAAGAGCTAGTCTCCAACTACACTTGGGTTCCACCTACATCACCAAGATTTGGGATCTATCACCATCATTAGAGGACACCTCACCATTGACTTTGTCCACATCATGGTGTCATTTGGATCTTACACAAAAGCTTACAAGCATGGACCCCCTCTGTCACATGCTTATATGAATATAAGGAATTAAAGTCAAAGCAGCTTTTGGAAGTCTTTTTTAATAATTTTAAAAAATCCCATGAAAAATTAAATTTTAAGAAAATTCTTGCATTGCACGATCGGATTTTATCCGATTTCGACCTAGTCTACAAAGTTGCAGAAGAAACTTTTTTCATATTCTTCATCGATTTGAAGTTACAAAGGTGTAGGTTGCTGGCTTTGTAGGCAATTTTCTTCTCTCTTTTACCCTTATCACATCAACTTTCCATTTTATCCTTTTTGTAAATATATTATAATAATATGCTTTGGACACCCACCTCTTGTAATCTAGCTCCATTTCTTTAGCTTGTCTACCACCACCCTTGGCTTCTTGCATGATGACCAAGGTGGGGACTTGTCCCATACACTATTCTTCATATGATCAAAGATGCCATACATCATCTAGGGTTATGTTAATCAAGAATATTAGCTTAATCTAATCTCTCATGGAGGCTATATAAGGTGTCCATGGATATATAAAAAAAGATAATCACAAGCACATGAAAGCACTCTAGATCACCAAGCCCAAAGGGGAGCCACTAAGAGCACATTATACAACACCCTCATGCTAGTCCATCTCTTTGAGGTAAGCTATGAGCGAGTCTCTTTTTTTTTATGTAGCATTCCATGAATACATAATGGCAAGCTTCCTCTATCTCTTCTCCTCTTGTCTCTTAACCACCCAGCCTCCAATCCTCACTAAGAGAGCTAAAGAAAAGCACCACCTAGCCAAAGGGGGGATGGGCTAGGATATCCCTTTCCACAACTTCATAAGAGAGAATGTGTAGCCCATCTTAAGGGAAATGAAGATGATAGAAGGTTAAGAGAAGTGGTGGCTCCTAATTTCTCCCATGAACATATATATAATATGAGGGAATAAAGATTCCCCACCAATAGAGCATATGAAAAGTCTTACTTAATAAGTCTAAGTATGAATGTAGAGGGAGAATTAGAAGAGAGTACATATGATCTAGATACCATATGATCTAGACATCATATTAGAATATGAGAAAGAGTGAGAGAGATGAGAAGAGAGGGAGACAAGAGGAAAAGAGGTAAAGGAAGCTTTCCATTATGTATTCATGGAATGCTACATTTTAAAAAAAATAGACTCGCTCATAGCTTATCTCAAAGAGATGGACTAGCATGAGGGTGTTGCATAATGTGCTCTTCGTGGCTCCCCTTGGACTTGGTGATCTAGAGTGCTCTCATGTGCTTGTGATTATCTTTTTTTACATATCCATGGGCACCTTATATAGCCTCCATGAGAGATTAGATTAAGCTAATCTTCTTGATTAACATAATTCTAGATTATGTATGTGTTGCCAGGTGGCACCTACGCAAAGGGATGAGCGCCTTAAATGGTTCTCCTTTGTGTGTATGTTGGCGGGATGAGCGCCTTAAATGGTACCTTCCACGTTCACACTTGCATCGACGCCCGGAAAGGATAGGCGTTCCCATCCACCTTCGGGGGTATGTTGCCAGGTGGCACCTAAGCAAAGGGATGAGCGCCTTAAATGGTTCTCCTTTGTGTGTACATTGGCGAGATTAGCACCTTAAATGGTTCTCCTTTGTGTGTACGTTGGCGGGATGAGCACCTTAAATGGTACCTTCCACGTTCACACTTGCATCGACGCCTGAAAAGGATAGGCGTCCCCATCCACCTTCGAGGGTATTTTTCCAGGTGGCACCTATGCAAAGGGATGAGCGCCTTAAATGGTTCTCCTTTGTGTGTACGTTGGCGAGATGAGTGCCTTAAATGGTTCTCCGTCAATGCGGGGCATGTTCCTAAGAATTGTCTTAGGCGGAAGGTCAATGGGGACACATATCCTTTCCGGGTGTCGATGCAAGTGTGAACGTGGGAGGTATCATTTTATCCACACGAGTATTAACGTCTTTGTGAATTAATTATTTATTGTATAGAATTCCAAATTAATTTATTTATGTGGCTAACTGCAATTATTCAGTTGGTTATTATTCTAACATGATTTTTTGAATTTTTGGTACTTGATGTGTAGAGCAAGGAGAATTGAAAAGGTGCGCCACGCGCAATCATTCTAAAGATTATTTCCTCAAGAATTTATTTGGTAATTATTGGATTATTATATTAGATGCACCGCTATTTCTTATAAAGCGTGCGCATAGCCTCTATGTAAATATTTATTAGCAAAAAAGATTTTTAGAAGATATGTCCAATAAAATATTAATGGTTCTAGAGGGATGCACAACTGCTAGCATCCATTAATTCAGATTACTCTATCTCTTTTCCAGTTCACTCAAACTCTTTATGCAAAGAGTGATTGTAAAGGGCCTAAATCTTGGGTAAAGAAGATTTCATAATATTATTATAAATACAGCATGAAGGGAGCTGCCCACTTCATGTCAGGGGGAGATTGAACCCAATCTTGAGTCGCTTCATCTTACTTTACCTTCTCTTTTAGTCTATTTTTTAATTTCTCATGAGTTGTATGCAATTTTATGAGTAAAAGAGAGAAAGAGGGAGCTTCTTCCATTTGCTACGTGCAAACCACGCATCCGTTGCTCGCAACAGTATGGCATCTTTAATCATATAGAGAATAGTGGATGGGACAAATCCCCACCTTGGTCATCATACAAGAAGCCAAGGGTGGTGGTAGACAAGCTAGATAAATGAAGCTAGATTACAAGAGGTGGGTGCCCAAAGCACATTATTATAATATATTTACAAGAATGATAAAATGGGAAGTTGATGTGATAAGGGTGAAAGAGAGAAGAAATTTGCCTACAGCCTTTGTAACTTCAAATCGATGAAGAATCTGAAAAAAGTTTCTTCTGTAACTTTGTAGACCAAGTCAAAACCAATCACACAATGCAAAAATTTTCTTGAAATTAGATTTTCCCTTGGATTTTTTAAAAAAAAATTAAAAACTTTCAAAAGCTGCTTTGACTTTAATTCCTTATATTCATATAAGCATGTGACAGATGGGGTCCATGCTTGTAAGCTTTTGTGTAAGATCCAAATGACACCATGATGTGAACAAAGTCAAAGGTGAGGTGTCCTCTAATGATGGTGATAGATCCCAAATCTTGGTGATGTAGGTGGAACCCAAGTGTAGTTGGAGGCTAGTCCTTGGAAAAAATCTATCCACTCACTCAACCCCTAGGTGTACTCCATTTCCACCTTCACTAAGATAATCCATCCCTTTTACCCTTGACATTGACATCCCTCCTAAGAACTTGTTTCCCCACTTGCTAGAGTTATCATAACCGAGAAGCAATGTAGCATACCTAGTGCTTGAAGAGTAAACCCAAAGTAATAAGATGTAGGGTTAGTGACCAAGGCACACACTTCATCAATGAAGTGATTGCTCATCTCCTATCCACCTTTCTAGTCATCCATCGGAAATCCTCACTGTACTACCCTCAGGCTAATGGCCAAGCTAAGTCTACGAATAAAATTCTAGTGAATATCCTGACCAAGGTAGTCTCTACTTCGTGCAGCTATTGGGATAACAAACTCATGGCAGCCTTATGGGCCTACCGCACAACTTATAAAATGGATGTGGAACAAACTCCCTTCAAGCTAACCTACGAGACTAAAGCAATTCTACATATACATTTCTTTGTTCCTAGCCTAAGAAAATTGCTCATTAAGAGAGATGGGATGGAAAGGAGGCATGGATAGAGCACCTAGTTGAGCTAGAATGCCTATCAGAAACTCAACTTCTAGCCACCCACGCGTTAATATGCAAGAAGGCAACACGCAAAAGCTGGTTTGACAAGCATGTGAAACAATGAGATTTTGAATAAGGAGACTTAGTACTCTTGTATTCTATCAAGGGTCATAAACAGAAGACGAATTTTAGGTGGCTAGGGCCTTTCAGGGTCCATGCTAGCGCCTTGTCAATGTATGAGTGGCCACAATTATGGAGATTGAAGATGAGGATGAGAAAATGGTAGAACCAGCTTACCTAAGCATGACGATCACTACCAAGCACACAACCACCGTCAATGCACTGATCGATGAGGGATCTAACTTTAATGTCCTATTTCACACACATTTGACCCAAATTGGCAAACCGTAGCTACAGCACACTAACGCCAAAATCACCCCATGCCAAACACTAAAGATGCAGATACAAACTCGTTGTTAGAACACATGTTTAAAAGCAAGCTCATTGCAATGTAGACTACGAGTCCCAATGCATTCACCTCACCTTAGGCGACGTGTATATAGTCACTGCTTTTAGCAAGGCTGCATGACTTCTTCAAAGTCTGCAGAGTCACAGATAGAGAAACTCATCGCCAAGTCTAGGGAGGGGGATCGTGATTTGTTACCACCTGCCAAACCCCAAGATGAGTGAACCACTAGAGCCAAAGTTGAGGCCACAAACTAAGGCTTCAATGGATGTCTAAACATCAAAATCCGCCACCTAGGAATACAGATACCCGGCCTTGCAAGGGTAAGAACCCACACTCAAAACCTAGCAGGCCAAGATGAAACCATAGACATCAACGTATGGTCTCAACCTAGGCCTACTAGTGCCCTTCAAACCTCAAAAACACCCTTAGCAACCGCAACCCACCAGCCTATTTTGAACAAGAGGCCAAGCCACAACCACAGAAGCAACTAGAGCCGCAACAATCAACTGTTGAACTCTCTAGTTCAATCAAGCCCCAACCACCTCTACAGGTCTCATATCCTCTTATGAGTGGCACTTTCCTTAGGCACTTAGATCCCACCCTCCAGTCTCTTACTAAAGGCTATGACCTTTTGGACTTAGACCTTTTGGAAGAGCCTTTAGCAACAGAGGTATGTACGCTACCTTGCTTATGGAAAGAATCCGAATTTGTATTCGTTAAGGCTGTCGAAGCAGTTGAGGAGTTAATCGCCACCGAGATTTTCCATGAGCAAGCACAGAAATAACACCTCATCACGTCATATGACAAGCATGCTACCTATGCCACTGACTAAGAAATCGAAGAGTTGAAGTAGCTTGCTAACAATGCCTCCTCTTTTTCGAGGAAATGGTACACTCTTCGACTTCAGTGGGAGTCAAATCATGACTAATGCTTAACAAAGACGTGCTATCAAAACTTGGAGTATGACCCCACTTATGTAGCTCCAACCTCCTACAGGGTTTTGATAACAATTCGTAACATACCCTTAGAAGAGCACCTCTTGACCCATCCATCCTTAGATCATATTCTTACTGAGGAGGAGTTACACATTGCTAGCCAACTTGACTTTGGTGACTTCTTAATGGATGTCCTTACCTACATCACTCACGTAGGCATTTGACCTATCGACATGGACCACTATGCTAAAATGGAATATAATTCTAACTTCTACGCATGGCTCATATGGAAGTGTAACACAGTGCACAGGTGCTCAATGCCTTTAGCCCTTTAACATCTAATCCTAGGAAGGATCCTTTTCATTCTCAAGGGGGGAGGAAGTAAGGTGAAATCAAAAGGGTAAAATCAAATAAGTAATGTGAATAAAATGTGCAAGGGAAACTAAAAAACCTCAATCAATGCCAAAATAGATGAAAAATTAGTTTAAGAATTGCTTAAAGGAAAAGTCTACTTATGTGCTTAAGCATCTCAAGTCAACAAGCATGAAGTCATTTCTTATGTGAGTAAATCTTTTTCAAAAGCACTAATGGTGAATATGGCTTCATGACAGGCAACCATCATGGCAGGCCAAGAAAAAACTAGCAAATTGCCTTTTTTGGAAGAGGAACATGCGAAATACAGTCTCTCGATGGAGACAAGGGCTTTCAATTAGTTTAAATTCTGACATATCTTCAACCTAGAGGATGTAGCCCCATCGAAGAATGGGCTGTGAGATAGATCATTGAGTAGTACAATCTGCAGAAATACATGGAAGCAGTGGGCCAAGGGATAGACTACTTCCATTGTGCAGAGTTCTTATGGACTTTTCAAAGGAACCCCGGCACCGTGACTGTGCAAGAGGGAGAAAAAACTCGTCGAGTGTAGATTGATTTGGTCCCGAAGTTGGTAGAAAAAGCATTGGGCTTGGAAAAAAAAGTAGAGCGAAAGTTGAAGAAAGACGTATATGCCATGCTAGGAATGGACAAGGTGAAGGTCTGCACCAATGACGGCATCAGCTTGGCAAACATTCCGGATCCCAAAATCCAACTCCAAGCCAAGATGGTGCACACATTGTTCTCTAGTCAAAGATACAATACAATCATGAGCCGCATTAATGTTCCCTTGCTAAAAGAGCATAGCAGCACAGTTGCTAGATGAGGTGAACCTCAATGGTTTTGTGAGAAAGACCACTGAGACCTCAGCAAAGGCTTTGGCAACAAGAGAACAGCCTGCTGGAGGAGAGTCCCCTACCACCAAGGCTAAAAGGAAGGCCTCATCTTCAAAAGCCTCAACCATTGGATTCGGTGGGTCCTCACCACCATCATTAGAGAAGCCTTGCAGCAAGGGCAGGAAAGAGAAGAAGGAGTAGATGAGACACCAAGTAGGTCACCACCTTTGTTGTGAGCAACGAATGCGTGGTTTGCACGTAGCGAATGGAAGAAGCTCCCTATTTCTCTCTTTTACTCATAAAATTGAATAGACTCATGAGAAATTAAAAATAGACTAAAAGAGAAGGTAAAGTAAGATGAAGTGACTCAAGATTGGGTTCAATCTCCCCCCGCCATGAAGTGGGCAGCTCCCTTCATGCCGTATTTATAATAATATTATGAAATCTTCTTTGTCCAAGATTTAGGCCCTTTACAATCACTCTTTGCATAAAGAGTTTGAGTGAACTAGAAAAGAGATAGAGTAATCTGAATTAATGGATGCTAGCAGTTGTGCATCCCACAACTCTCTAGAACCATTAATATTTTATTGGACATATCTTCTAAAAATCTATTTTGCTAATAAATATTTACATAGAGGCTATTCGCACACTTTATAAGAAATAGTGGTGTGTCTAATACAATAATCCAATAATTGCCAAATAAATTCTTGAGGAAATAATCTTTAGAATGCTTGCGCGTGGCACACCTTTCCAATTCTCCTTGCTCTACACATCAGCTACCAAAAATTCAGAAAATCATGTTAGAATAATAACCAACTGAATAATTGCAGCTAGCCGCATAAATCAATTAATTTGAAATTCCATATAATAAATAATTAATTCACGAAGACGTTAATACTCGTGTGGATAAAATGGTACCACCCACATTCACACTTGCATCGATGCTCGGAAAGGATAGGCGTCCCCATCGACCTTCCGCCTAAGACAATTCTTAAGAACGTGCCACACATTGACGGAGAACCATTTAAGGCGCTCATCCCGCCAACATACACACAAACGAGAACCATTTAAGGCACTCATCCCTTTGCGTAGGTGCCACCTGGTAACATACCCCCGAGGTGGGATAGCAATTATTCTCAATTGCTATTGGTTGGATGTGGAGACAATAAATTGGAAAAAGGTTCCAAATCATGAGCATGCATCCATTGAGCTTCCTCAAGAGGATAATTGTGGAATTTGACAAGATAACGAGGATAAGTATTTCCAGTTCTAGTGGTCATATAGTCAACATCAATAATTATTTCAGGGATTAGGATTTCATGGTCATGTGCAATCAAGGGTGGTGATTCATAAACAAGGTGAACATGAATAGAACCTTTGAAGGGACGTAAAAGACTAATGTGAAAGGTGTTGTGGATTTTCCAATGATGAGGTAACTCTAATTTATAAGCATTAGGATTAATACAATGGAGAATTTTAAAAGGTCCATAGAAACGAAGAGTTAATTTTACATTTGGGTTCTTTTCTACACTATGGAGTCTACGTTTTTCAACACGTAACCAAACACAATCTTCTTCTTTATAAATCATAGCTTGCCTCTTTTTATTTGCTTGTTTCACATATGATTGTTGGGCCTTTGCTAGTATTTGTTTAACTTGCTCATAAATACTTGAATGATTTTGAATCCAATCATCAACAAAAGGTATTTTTTGAGTTAGACGAAATGTGGGAGTTGGCAATTTGTGACCATAAGTAATTTCAAAAGGTGCCTTTTGTGTAGCAGTGTGAGTGGTATTATTGTAAGCAAACTGTAGAAGGTGCAAATGATTATCCCATGTGGCTAGAGAAGAAATTGTGTAAGCACGGATCAAATCCAAAATTGTGCTATTTGTAGCCTCTATTTCACCATTAGTCTCTGGATGAAATGCAGAGCTGAAATCAATCTTAGTTCCTAAGTTAGTAAACAATGTAATCCAAAAATTATTACAGAATCAAGGATCTCGGTTGGACACAATAATTTTTGGCAATCCATGGTGCACAAAAATATTCTTGAGAAATAAGTTAGCGGCTTGTGCAGCACTTAAGGTCTTTTTACAAGCAATGAAGTAAGCGTGTTTACTAAATCTATCAACTATGGTCCATATCATATTATTTTGTGAAAAAATTTGTGGTAAACTTGTAATGAAGTCCATAAAAATCTGCTCCCAAGGTGAATTAGGGATAGGTAATGGAAGTAATAAACCATATGACTTACCATGATGTCTTTTTATCCGTTGACATACAATGCATTTAGAAACAAAATTAGAGACATCACATTGCATATTTGGCCAGAAAAAATCTTCATGTAAATTTCTAAGTGTGGAGATAATACCACGATGTCCCATATAAGGAGGCTCGTGTACTTCTTGCATAATGAAATGACGAAAAGGATTAGTAATACATAACCATTTTTCATAAAACAGAAAACCATCGGAAACAGAAAAGTTATTAGTAGGGATCCATTGATTGTTAGATAAATTTACCCAAACATCATGAAAATCGGGATCTTGAAGATAAGTATTTTTCATTGTGTCTAACAAAGAAGTAGAAATGACTGAAATATTGTTTAATGATGGCCTATGGCTAAGTGCATCGGCTACTACATTTTCCTTACCTGGTTGATATTGAATGAGTGGATGAAAGGATTGAATAAATGATGCCCACTGTATGTGTCTATCAGATATTTGTGGTTGTGACAATAAATGTTTAATACTCTGCTGATCGATTTTAATCATAAACTCGGAACCCGTTAAATAATGCTTCCATATGTGCAATTCATGAACTAGGGCTAATAATTCTTTGTCATATGTACTATATTTAACTTCAGAAGGTTTCAGTTTACAATTAGAGTATGCTATAGGATGATTGTCTTGCATCAATACTGCACCGATGCCAAAACCACTTGCATCAGTAACCACAAGAAAGAATGGTCTATTGAAATCAGGTAACTGCAAAACCGGTGCGTGTGTGAGTGCATGCTTAAGTATTTCAAACAATCATTGTTGGCTATCGCCCCAACGATAAACAAGATCTTTCTTTAACAAAAGAGTTAATGGTAAAGCAAGTAATGAAAAATTTCTAACAAATTTTCGATAAAAGCTAGCTAGTCCTAGAAATGAACGAACTTCATGTACATTTTTAGGTGTTGGCCAAGACTTAATTGCTTTAATTTTACGTGGATCTACGTGTATGCCTTTGCCTGACACGATATGACCTAAATATTCTATTTCAAATTGAAAGAAATAATTTTTGTCAGGATTAGCATATAGATGGTTTTGTTTTAATAAACTAAACACTAAAGATAAATGTTCTTCGGATTCTTTTTCAGTTTTGCTAAAAACAAGAATGTCGTTAAAAAAACTATTACACAATGCTGAAAATGCAAAAATATTCTATTCATCATTCTACTAAATGTAGTTGGTGTGTTGGTAAGTCCAAAGGGCATTACCAAGAATTCATAATGTCCAAATTGTGTACAAAAAGCTATCTTAAAAATGTCAGAAGTAGACATACGAACTTGGTGATATCCTAATTTTAAATCAATTTTACTAAACAATATTGCTCCTTGTAATTTATCTAGAATGTCATTTTTCTTTTTAACTAATAATACAGGAGCTCCAAAAGGCGAACTACTTGGACGAATTAATTTTCTACTTAGAAGTTCTTCAATTTGCTTCTAAATCTCTTTCTGTTCTAATTGGTTATGGCGATAGGAAGCTTTGCAAGGTGGTTGACTACCAGGAAGTAAATCAATTTGGTGGTCTTCGGGTCGTGATGGAGGAAGTTGTAAAGGTAAATCATTAGAAAAGCAATAAGAAAATTTAGCAATAAAATGTTGTTGCTTTGGAGTTAGTTCAGTTTTTGTAACATCAACTTCATTAATCCATACTAAGAAAGCTTTTGATTGTTTACGCAAAGCTTGCTTCGCCTGTGTATGACTAATAATTGGAAATAATTCGGTTTTTGTTAACCCTTCGAGTAAAATTTGTTTACCTTTGTGCTCAATGTGCATTGAGTGTGTGTTGTAATCTATATTGGTTGAATTGGTGATGCCATGGCATTCCTAGAATTACATCAGCAGATTGCAAAGGTGCTACTAAAAAATTTCGCTTTTCCTTATAAGATCCAATACAAATTTCTAAATTATGAACTTCTTTAGTACCATTATATCGTTGTCCTAGAAATGCAGCCTTAATTTTATAGGCAGATGGAATAGTTTTAAGTTATAAGTTTCTAACTACTTTTTTTGAAACAAAATCATGAGTCCTACCATTGTCATGCAAAACAGTCATATCATTATTATTGATTTTACATCACATCTTTAATAAGGCATGCATAGAAATTTTACCATTAAGGTCTTCAGGTTCGTTAGAATTTTCGCCGATAAGTGTAGCCTCATTGAAGTCGGGCATTGCTTCAAAGTCTTCGTTGGATTCTTCAGCTCCAAGAAAATTTAGATGTGCCGTGGGTTTCTTCCAATCACGGGTGTTGCCCATGGGAAAACGACTCGCAGTATGACCAGGACGCTTACAATTATAACAAATTACATTTTTGGAAATGACATTGGAGACACTTGGGTTAATATTGTTAGGTTCACCAAATTTAGGCAAATTTGAAGGTGGATTGGGAGGTTTAAAATTGGAAACTGATTGACCATGATTATTAAGAACATTTCGCATCCATGGCCGTTAGTTAAAATGATTCTTTCCATATTGAGAATTGAAGTTATGGAAATAATTAAAACGAGAGATGAAGGGCCAAGCTCAAGCACCCACATGTCGGAACTCATAATACTTGCAGCATAAGAAGGCAAGGGCAAGGCCCTAATCACCCCCATTCCTACTCTTTTGGCACCCGCCACTACCACCACCATATCCACACCTAGTTCTACAACCTAAATGGATGCCAGCAATCTAATGGCCTGGGTTCAATACTTTGTGAATAAGGAAATGAGTCAAGGACCAAGAGAAGGGACCCCTCTGGCAAGAATCAAAAGACCGGCAGCAGCAGATGTCGACTCTAGACAAGACCCAAGATAACTATTGTTGGCAACTGACCCTGTAGGAAAAGGAAGGAGTCCAACAAGAAGCCCAGCAAGGAGATGAAGCTTGCCCAAGCTTCGAGATGGGGCCCCAAGAAAAAGAAATTCCCCCATAACTTCCTTTCCCACCACGGCCAGAAGACCAGGGACGCATCCAAAGAAAGAAGACAGATGGTGGAGGAGGCAAGGAGAAGGCTGAATGCTAGACCAATACAAGTGCCACTTGCGCCTATTCCATCGAGCCAAGATACCGTACCAGCAAGCTTCCACATCTATTTGGTGATCTGGGAACAATAGGAGACCTCTAGAAACCCCTTTGACATGAACTTCCAGTTCCCTGCTAACTTGCATAGGGTTTTACTGATCGAGGTGGTGGTGGAGGTAATCGACATTGGAAGCAGGCTCGGTGAAAAATGGCTGGTAGAGAGAGAACAAAACCCCACCCTCTTGGGCACGGAGTATACAAAATTTTGGCAAGACAAGGTTTTTGAGGTCCTGAGATCAGTGCCGAGCTATGAGTGCCAATCTCCATGGAGAAGATGCCTCTACGACATACATATGGACACTTGGGTGGCTTTCTGCAACACCCTCCCGTTCGAGTGCAACAACCCAATATTCAGGCCATACCCCCAAAGAATGGGAGTGGATTTTGACTCTAATGTCCACGGTCGGTACAACTTTTTCGTGATCTACAACGCAAATTGTACCACGCCGAAGGAGGCCCTTATCTTCACCCTAGAAAATTTGGGTGACTCTATAGTCTGTTTTCTAGATGAATTCTCCTTGTGCCCCTACCCTGCATTCATTACTACCTGTAATTACCTTAGGCTTCTTAGGATACTACTTAGGCAAAATCCCACCCCACAAGAACTCAACCTTCCACCCCTTTTCTTTAATCCCAATGACATAGACATCTGCGCTATGGCTCGACTGATAATGCACACTACTTTTCTCCCTTAGTTTTGTTTATCTCTTCTAGAAGATATGAATGATAGACACTTTATGCATTGCAATCATCCATTTCTCTCTACCACCACTCTACAAGTCTACTTGAATCTCAAAGGGTACTTGCAAAGTTGGTAATTCCTAAATAAGTCTCTTAGGCCCCCTTCTCCACCCCACTCAAAAAACAAAGCTTAGCTCTCATCCTGCCTATGTAATCAAAAAAGAAGAAGAAGAAGAAGAAGAAGAAGAAGAAGAAGAAGAAGAAGAAGAAGAAGAAGAAAGAAAGAAAGAAAGAAAGGGAAAAAAAAAGGAGAAAGAGAAAGAAAGAAATAAAGAAAAAAAGAAAGCAAACATGAAAAGTGAAGAAATTACAACAAACAACAGTTTACCCCACATAGGCCACAGTCACTACACCTAGGGGTTCTCAAGTTAGATGTGTTCGGTGGCCTCGGTCGACCGACTCCGTGCTTACCCCACTAGCCTCATTTTGATCCCCCACTTCATACTTAGGGCACATCAAGGGTAGGATATACCTAGGAAGGTAACACTTGCCTATGGTTAGACCTGTTACCCTAACCTACACGCATCGCATCTCCCTTATGCACAAACTAGGTCCTCAAGTGAGGGACAATACCTAGGCCTAACCCAACGCCCAGTCTTAGTAGCACAAGCACAATACACCACACGACAGGCACACCCCAAGGTAGTGCACCTTTTTTTTGTTTCAGGTACAAACAATGCTCCAATCCCCCAACTTCGGAGGCCCCATCATCCATGCAATGCGCTCTCGGCCTCTACCACCTTAACCGGATGATCCGTTTCTTTCCAAGACCAATTCCCCTGAGACCCCATCATCATCAACTCACACGTCTGCCCTTTCTCATTGAACCTTCATTAGCTCAAAACCGCAAATGTCTTGGATCTAGCACCTGCCTAAGAGAGGGGTCATCTTATGTGACAATGTCATCATGCAGGCAAAACAAGCAGAGGTAGACCAAGGTAGCCCCAGTCAAAAAGTGAATGAAGAAGCTCATTTGGAACAGCGCAGGAGAAGGCAACAATGGAGGGCCAAAAGATGGATCTGTCCAAACCATCATGAATTTCAAAGACAGATCAATCCACCTGCCATTCTCCAAGTAGGAATCTATTTAATACCATCGTGAATTTAAAAGATAGATCCATCCACCCACCATTCTCCAAGCAGGGATCTGTCTAACACCATCGTCAATTTCAAGGACAGATCCACCCCACACCATCTCCCACGAGGACTTGTATATAAACTCAAAAAAATCATCTGGCTCCATCCATCCCAAGTGCTTGAGAGCGTTGAGTCAAGTCGGTGAGGCCGTTGGCCTCACAGATGAGTCACAGACTTGCTCAATTTGCTCTACAAAGCTATATGGGTCATTGTGGGGTTGGTACTTGTCAAGTTGCTTTGCAACGATTGGGATTCTATACTAGCCCTTAGAGCCTTGGTTTGTTCATAATCCTGTTAGTAATGATGTCGCTAGTGCTGCACCACTTTGCTCTATTGCGGTGTTATTGAGCAATCGCTTCATGAGGTAGCCCCAGTCAAAAAGTGAATGAAGAAGCTCATTTGGAACAGCGCAGGAGAAGGCAACAACAGAGGCCCAAAAGATGGATCTGTCCAAACCATCGTGAATTTCAAAGACAGATCAATCCACCCGCCATTCTCCAAGTAGGAATTCATCCAATACCATCGTGAATTTCAAAGATAGATCCATCCACCTGCCATTCTCCAAGCAGGGATCCGTCTAACACCATCATCAATTTCAAGGACAGATCCACCCCACACCATCTCCCACAAGGGCTTGTATACAAACTCAAAAAAATCATCTGGCTCCATCCTGTTGGGAGTAAAGGTGCCTCCGCCTAGCTACCCGTGTATTACTACACTGACAGTCACCACCACTGTCGCACACTGCAGGTGGCGAACGCCCGTCACTGTCACTTTATTCTTTATTCTTTTAGTGACAATTTGAATAAAGGAAGGCCCTGTCACACATTGTGACTGTTGGAATTCCCATTTCTTGTATATCTCTTCCTTGCTCTTGCTCTCACGCCATAGCTTTCGAGTGCAAGCTTCGATCCTTCTCACCTTTCAACTAGTATCAGAGCACGGCTTCCGACTCTTGAGCTTGGCTCATGGCATTCTCAGCTTCCCATTGACTCCCCACTCGCATTGGGTCTCCTTCCCGACAGCCATAGCTCATTCTCTTAAGCTCCCGTCACTCCCCAGCTTCCTGAGCTTCTTCCGGTCTATTGAGGCACCATCAGGGCATTGACATTGAGGTATTGCTTCATTATTTCAGAGTTTTACTTCAGTCCACCGGTCTAGGTAAACAGGGTTTTCACAAGTTGTGGGCAGACATAGCTCACACCTCTTGGAGCTTCCTTCACCTGGATCTTGCTTCCAGCCTATCAAGGCTTGCTGAGGCTTGGTGTAGGCCTTCTTTGGCCCCCATTTGTGCCCCATTGTTGACACGTGGGGCAGCAAACCCCCCAGCCAGCTCACATTTTTTTTTTGCGCATGTTTCAAAATCTGGCCCAAAAATCACTCTTTTTGTCATATCTCGTATCTTGGGCATTCAGAACCCGATTTAGGCAAGGTAAGAGTCTAACTTGGGGTTTTGGCACACTCTGGACACGATGATGATGTTGGATTTGCCAAATTCTGATGACAGAATATTCTGTAATAGATTTCAGGTCTGAGACAGCATGTATTTGTATGTCTATGGCTTATGTGATGCTTCTACTGATGTCTATTGATACTGGATCACTTGTGGATGTTATGCCTCTTATGTGAGACACATTTGGAGCTGATTTAGCTCAGCCATTGACTGTTTTGAACAATCCCAGATCTGTCCAAAACAGATCAGTCACCTGTTACTTCAATTTTATGCTTATAGGTCTTAGCATTTGATGCTCGATTATGCCCGGTTGGTGCCTATACATACAGGAATGTATACCTATGGTTTGCCTATGGATTTGAGCTTGGATTGAGCACTGATTTGCTCAGTTTACAAAGGTTATATGCTGCTGGAAACTTCAGGGATGAAGTTATTTATGCTACAGTTGGGTTATGCCTATTGGTCACGGGATGCTCCCAGCTACTCGGTATGATGTCATGATGTATTTGGACTATGCCACATGTCTTGTTTATGCTCCAGAATGCTTTTGAGCTGAGATTAGAGCTCGATTTGGGTTTGACTGTCACTTCTTTGCAGCTGGCATTTCATCTATGACATGGTTTATGCCTAGGCTACCCAGTACGGGTTATGATGTCTTGGTGAAAGCTTTATGCTTTGGTTGTGGATGGCAGTTGTTTGAGCTCGTCTCGACATTCATTTGAGTATTCCCTTGAGTAGTTGGACATTGACTTGGATTTTTCCATTACGACTTGGCTTTTTCCATTACGACCTTGGATGCTATTGAGGCATTGTGTTGGTTACATTTCTTTGGTACTTTGACTTGGTTTGCTTGAGCTATTGAGCTCGTTTATCCGCCTTTTGAGCCAATGGGAGCATCTTGTATGCTTGACTAACATTGAGCAGGAGGTTTATGCTATTTGAGCATTTTGCAAATACTTGAGACTTTGGGATCTCTTACACTTACATGTTGCATGGTTCATGCACTAATATCTTGGAATTGCTTTTGACCTGAGCTTGGGTTTTGCACTCTAGTGAGCATACACCTACTGGTGTCAAGTCTTGCCAGTGTTATATATACTTTGCCCTACTATCCAGGGGGTATGCCTACTCTCACTGACGGATGCTTTGGTGACATGTTTGGGTGTTTTCTCAGGGTCTTGATGACTGTTTGGTGCTGATTTATGCCCGTTTATGGCTAGTCATATCTTGGCTGTCATTTATTGACTTGGTGCAGTGATTTGGTCAGCAATTGACTCTCACAGTACCCTGCTGTCATTTATTACAACAAGCATATAACTCCAGACTGACATGGATTTTTCATGTTGAAATACTCTGAAAGGATGTACTTTCACTAGTACTTGGTGGGCAATAGCTTTGGTTACACTTTTCTCGCCATTTTCTCTCGATTTTGGTGATTTTTTTGTCATTTTCTACAGTAAACAGCAAGTAGTTTTGAACTGTCTACAGTCTTCCAACCGGCATTATGGCGAGTTCATCCACTGATCATGCTATTTTCAACATCACTAAGCTTGATGGTACGAATTACTCTTATTGGAAGAGCCAAATTTGGCAGGTATTGGTGCAGAAATCGCAGATCAAACCATTGAGGCTCAACGAGCAACCGCCTACAACTATGCCAGATGAGGAATGGTTTGAGCTTGATGAGTTATGCAAGTACACTATTGTATTATCTCTCACAGAACAGGTTCATTACAATGTATTTGAGGAACAACAGAGTGCATGGCAGTTGTGGGATAAAATCAAGAATCTCTATGACAAGAAAAGTCCAATGAGTCAGATGTATTGGGGCTGAAGCAGCTTATGGATCTGCGCATGAAGGAGAATGTGACCATGTCTGCTCAATTGAGCCAGTTCCATGCTATACTCAAGAACTTGACTTCGCAGGACATCAATTTTGCAGAGGATATCACTCCTCTTTTCTTGCTTGGTACTCTTAATGAGTCATGGGATGTATTTCACACTGCATTATGTGCCTCTGCTACTACCTTGAAATTATCTGATGTTGAGAGTGCTCTTCTGCAAGAAGAGGTTAACCGTAAGAATTTGGATGCCTCTCGTGTGTCGCATGCTATGACAGTTAGAGGTAGGAATGATGGATATGGAAACCATGGCAGTGGCAGTGGCCGTGGACAGGATTCTCAGAAATCTCGGTCCAAGTCTCGTGGGAAGTCATGTAGCAAATCCCGTGGCAAGAATGCAGATGTTACTTGTCACCATTGTGGGAAAAAGGGCCACATTAGGCCACAATGCCATGAACTGTGCAATGAAAGGTACAAAGATAAGGGGAAAGACAAAGTGCAGGATAAGTCTTCTAATCGCAGCATAGTGCCTGCAAAGTCCAGTGTTAAAATTGAAGAGATCAATGTTATGCAGCCTGAGGATGTTAATGATGATTATATCCTTGCAGCTTCTTCTAGTGCTTCGCAGATGACAGAGATACACTCTATGTATGCACAGTGTTAGCTCTTGGACTCAGGTGCGTCCTTTCATGTGACACCTTGTCGAGAGTGGTTTCATTCATACCGTACCGTTTCAAGTTCTGTGCGCTTGGGTGATGACAGCTCTCTTGATATTGTGGACATTGGTGATGTTAGGCTGTGGTTTCCTTTTGGCGGCAGTTTTGTTATGCAGGATGTACATCAAGTACCTGCTTTGACACGCAGTCTCATGTCAAGTGGATAGCTTGATGACACGGGTTATCATGTATCTTTTGGAGACTCTGCATGGAAGATCACTCGTGGCAGACTTGTGATTGCGAGAGGTCCCAAGGTTGGCAGCCTCTATCCCTTGATTGTATCCTCTTCTTCCCTTGATCATGTTTTGTCTGTGGGTTCTATCCCACATGTATCTCTTTGGCATGCCCATTTGGGCCATATGTCTTTGAAGGGAATGAAAATGCTTTCTGGTTTACAGTACTTACTGCCCCTTGATTATGCATGTTTTGATTCATGTGAGCATTGTCTTTATGGCAAGCAGACTAGGTCTATGCATAAGAAGTCTGGTAGGCCACGCATGAGTGAGCCCTTGGCATTGGTACATTCGGATGTCTGTGGGCCCATGCCTTGTCAACCTATGGGTAGTGTAAAGTATTTTATTACTTTCATAGATGATTTTTCACGGAAAGTTTGGGCTTATCCCATTAAGCTGAAATCCGATGTCTTGGCTGTGTTTCAGAGATGGCTTGCATTGGTTGAGAACTAGTCTAGGTATCGGCTAAAATGCCTAAGGACAGATAATGGGGGTGAGTATGTCTCACATGCTTTTGAGCAATTATGTGATGAGAGGGGTATTAAGAGTCAGTTGACCCCTACACCCCCCCCAGAATGGTTTGGCTAAGCGGATGAATCGAACCATCTAGGAGCATGTACGCAGTATACTTAGCCATGCAGGCCTACCACAGAGCTTTTGGGCTGAGGCAGTTAATACAACTGTGCATGTCAAAAACAGATCACCTTCTAGTGGTTTGGATTTCCAGGTTGTAGAGGAGGTATGGACTAGAAAACCTCCCTCTTATGCACATCTCCGTGTCTTTGGATGTGAGGCATTTTGCCATGTGCCCAGGGACAAGAGAAGTACGCTGGATCCTAAGAGTGTCAAATGCATTTTCCTTGGTTATGGGGATGCAGGCAAGATGGGTTACAGTCTCTGGGATCCGTAGGCGCAGAAAGTCATCCGCAGTCATGATGTAGTCTTTCGTGAAGACAAGATGCATCGGCAGCCTGAGAGAGTTGTTAAGATCCGCAGGGTCATATTTCAGGAGGATTTGAGAGCTCCCGCATAGCCAGTTGGACAGCCTACAGCTCGAGCAGATGCTCATGGTCAGGGTGTTGGACAGGCAGCTGAGCAGGCAACAGAGTCTGCCATGAGACAGTCTACTAGAGACAGACGTCCACCTGATAGATTTCAGCCCTCGATGCATTATGTCTTGGTTACAAATGTAGGAGAGCCTTTCACCTATGATGAGGCTATGCGCAGGGGTGACAGTCACTCCAGGGAGAGAGCTATGCAGTCTGAGATAGACTCCTTGCATAAGAATGAGACTTGGGATTTAGTTTCCTTGCTTGAGGGCAAGAAGGCTTTGCCATGCAAGTGGGTGTACAAGCTGAAAAGTACCCATGGATACACCAAGCCGGCATACAAGGCTAGATTGGTAGCAAAGGGTTTTAAGGAGGAGCATGGTGTGAACTTTGATGAGGTCTTTTCTCATGTGGTTAAGATGACCACCCTGCGCTTAGTCTTGGCTTTGGTTGCTCAGCTTGACTTGTATTTATACCATATGGATGTTAAGACGACTTTCTTACATGGGGACTTGCATGATGAGATTTATATGGAGCAGCCTAAGGGCTTTGCAGAACCTGGCAGGGAGCACCTAGTGTGCAAATTGAAGAAAAGTCTCTATGGCTTGAAGAAAGCACCTAGGGAGTGGTATCATAAGTTTGATGCCTTTATGCAGTCACAAGGCTACAGTAGGAGTGCTATAGATCCGTGCCTTTACACAAAGAAAGCTCGTGATGGTTCTTTATTGATTTTGGTACTCTATGTGGATGATATGTTGATAGCAGGGAAAGCTCATGATGAGCTAGATGCTCTTAAGGCTCAGCTCAAGAAGAGCTTTGAGATGAAAGATCTGGGACAGGCCTCTCACATACTTGGTATGTGAATTAGACGCGACAGGCATCAGGGACTCCTCTACTTGTCACAGAGGGAGTACATTCATAAAGTCCTTGAGCACTTCCGAATGCAGGACGTAAAGCCTATTGGTTGTCCATTGCCTTCTTATGTGAAGGTGTCATAGGCTAATTGTCCACAGACAGATGAGCAGAGGGCCGAGATGGCCAAGATTCCCTATGCATCCGCAGTGGGCAGTCTTATGTATGCCATGATAGCCACTCGTCCAGATATTGCCTTTGCAATTGGTGTTGTGGCACGCTATATGGCTACACCTGGCAAGAACCATTGGGATGCCGTGAAGGGTATCATGAGGTACCTGAAGGGCACTGCAAATATGTGCATATGCTATGGCAGCCAGGATACATAAGTCATGGGGTACACTGACTCTGATTATGCAAGACATGCAAATAGTAGGAAGTCCACTTCCGGCTATGTATTCACCTATGCTGGAGGTGTTGTTTCTTGGATGTCCAGGGTACAGAAATGCACTGCCCTTTCTACTACAGAGGCCGAGTATGTTGCAGCTGAGGCTTGCAAGGAAGCCATTTGGTTGGGTCGTTTGGTTTCTGACCTTGGTATTGATGCTATCCCTACACTGCATTTGGATTCTATGAGTGCTATCCAGTTAGCCAAGAATCCGATCTTCCATGCGAAGACGAAACACATTGAGGTGAGGTATCACTTCATATGTGGGGTCATTGAGAACAAGTCTGTTGATCTTGTCAAGATCTCGACTGACTAGAATCCTGTAGATTTGCTTACGAAAAGCCTCTCTACAGAGTGCTTTGCCTTCCTCAGGAGGTTGATGGGCGTGGGATGAGATGACGTCTTTCCTCATCCTGTCGTACATGTGTACATGCTGTACTGTCTTTTTCCTTTTCCTTTTCACTCCTCACTAGGGTAGATTCGCCTTTAAGTGGGAGGTTGTTGGGGGTAAAGGCGCCTCCACCTAGCCGCCCATGTATTACTACACTGATAGTCACCGCCACTGCACACTGCAGGTGGCGGGCGTCCGTCACCATCACTTTATTCTTTATTCTTTTAGTGACAGTTTGAATAAATGAAGGCCCGTTCACACATTGTGACTGTTGGAGTTCCCATTTCTTGTCTCTCTCTTCCTTGCTCTTGCTCTCCTACCATAGCTCTCGAGTGCAAGCTTCGATCCTTCTCACCTTTCACATCCATCCCACCTTCCAACCACTACACATCAGTGCTAGCCTACGTTTGCAACTCTCCCTTCACTTCTCTCCTTCCTGTTTGAGTCAATAAAAAGAGAAGAGGATATAGTGGAGAGCTTCACCCTCTTGATCCCTCACTTCCACACACTCACTCACTCCCTCACACTCTCACACTCCCTCCCTCAAGAGCACACATACTAACAAGAAGAAGAGAAGAAGAGAAGAAGAGAGGACTCTTGTTAGCCACACACACCAAAGAATGATTTTTGAACTTCATATATACAAACCCTAAAACCCCCATGGATGCCCATCCCTTGTTACATGACCGGCCATTGTGGCAAGGTCCCTTTTCCTAATTCCCTCTTCTTGCTTCATGCCTATACCCGTCTATTCCTTTACAAGTGGCACAGGAGCGAGCCTGGTGCTCTTTTACAAGAGTTTTTAGAGTTTTTGAGGCGCCTTTCCTTTAAAATTGCTCTTTTTGCCTCAGTTTAGTTTTTTCAAGACCGCCTCTACGCCTTTGCTCTCTTTTTGTTCTTTTTGCACTTTTTCCTTTATTTTTCCGCCATTCCGATTTGAGGTTAACATTACGCCCCTCCGAGACGGGTGCTAGTCCCATGGCACATCGAGTTGTTTGTTGGGGAAGGGCAGGCGGTCGCAAGTTGTTGATCAGGCGATGGTAGGCCCATATGCGGGTTGGGCTGAGGTGGGGGCATGGGCAATACTATCAAGTGGGTGATGGGGCCTCCAAAGTTGATGGTTTGGCACATCTTGCAGTGTCTACGAGGAGAAAGTACGGTGCTCTTACCTAAGGGGAGTGTCTTCTTCATTGTAGGGTGCCTTGTGCGCATGCTGGTGGAACGAGGATCTGGGTCTAACCACAGGTAGGCCTCGGTGATGTCCCACACTTGAGGACCTCGTTCGTGCGGTAGGCAAGTGTGGTGAGTGTAGCGTAGGGTGACAAGTCTAACCATAGACGAGTGTTACCTCCCTAGGTGTGTCCTGCCCTTGTTGTGCCCTAGGTGTGGAGTGTCAAGAATCGCGTGGTGGAGGGGGTTGCTCAAGATGCTGCGCCGAACACACACAGAATGCACAAGGAGAAGCTCACTCAAGAGACAAGAAGAGAGATGGAGGCCAAAACGTTTTCTTGCTGATTTCTTCTTCTTCTTCCACACTCTTTACAATGTACACAAAGTATAGATAAGATACAACATAAAAGGAAAGTGGCCTACTAAGTCAAACAATGCATAACCGACTACACTAGTCGACTGGCGCTATAACTATGCCAGCTGTAAATAGGTGTAACAACTTGAATATAATAAGTAATGAGTCAGTGGCCATGTGAGAGTCATAATGACCACCGACGTGCTAAGTGTAGACGTGTGGACCCATCTAACCAGGCGGTCCATCATCCATGTCCACATGTGTTGAGCTTGCCATCTCAACACTCCCCCTCAAGCTCAACTGCATCTCTGCAACTCCAAGTAAGCTTCGAAACTTTTGAAGCTTCTCTGTACCCATTGCCTTCGTGAAGATGTCAGCTATCTGATCCTGTGTGCTGACATACACCAAGTCAATCTCACCTGCTAGTACCTTCTCTCTCACAAAGTGGTAGTGTACCTCAATATGTTTTGTCCTGGCATGGAACACAGGGTTCCTAGCCAACTGTATACCGCTCATGTTGTCACAATAAATGACAACTGGACCTTCCACCTGCACATCCAAATCAGCCAATAACTTTTGCAGCCATACTACCTCACATGCTGCAATAGCAGCACCTCTATACTCAGCCTCTGTACTCGACAAAGCAACTGTAGATTGCTTTTTGCTGCTCCATGCAACTGCTGCACTACCAAGAGAGAACATGTATCCGCTGGTAGATCTTCTATCAGACATACTACCAGCCCAATCAGCATCTGTGTATCCAAACACCTGTACATCTGTACCTGCCTCATAGAAAAGTCCATAATGTAATGTGGACTTCACATATCTCAATATGCGTCTCACTGCATCCAAATGTGGCTTTCTAGGTACTTGCATAAACTGACTCACAAGACCAACAGCATAGCTCAAGTCTGGCCTTGTAATGGTCATGTAGATCAAACTCCCCACTATCCTCCTGAACATAGTAGGGTCTTCTATCTCATCCCCAACATCAGCACTCAGCTTTACATTCTGCTCCAACGGGACTGAAAGTGGTTTGCATGCAGTCATACCATACTTGGACAACATATCCAAGCCATACTGTCTTTGGAACAGCCATATACCATCATCACATCTGATCACCTCAATGCCAAGGAAGTACCTTAGCTCACCTAAATCCTTCATCTCAAACTTCATCTTCAAATAGCCCTTGACTTCAGCAATCCCACTATCACTATCACCTGTAATAATCAAGTCATCCACATAGATGACTATGATGACCAAACCTGCATCTCCCTTTCTCACATAAAGTGAGTGATCAGCATCAGAAACATAAAAGCCAATATTGACAAGATACTCTCTGATCTTGTCAGACCATGCTCTTGGTGCTTGCTTGAGCCCATAGAGTGCCTTCTTCAACCTGCACACATACGTGGGATGCTCTAAATCTTCATAACCTGCTGGCTGATCCATATACACTTCTTCCTGCAAATCACCATGCAAGAAGGCATTCTTTACATCCATTTGCTGCAACCTCCAACCTTTGGCTGCTGCCAAAGCAATCACACATCTGACAGTTGCCATCCTAGCAACTGGACTGAAGGTTTCATCATAATCTATGCCATATGTTTGGGCATAGCCTTTTGCAACCAGCCTAGCTTTGTACCTGCTAATAGAACCATCTGCATTGTGCTTAATCTTATAAACCCACTTACATCCAATAGCTTTCTTTCCCTTTGGCAATGATACTAGATCCCAAGTCTTATTGGCCTCTAATGCAGCCATCTCCTCATCCATTGCTGCATCCCAATGAGCATGACCAACAGCCTCCTCAAAACATGTGGGCTCAACATCCTCAACTAGTTTCACCATATAAGCATAATGGTGAGCTGCATAACCCTCAAAACCAAATCTTTTAACAGGGTATCTCACCCTGCTAGACCTGCGTACCACTGGATCACTCAATGGAGTCTTTGCATTAACACGTGCTCTCTGCACACCTGGAGTCCTCACTGAAGGAATGCCAAGCTCATCATCCAAGCTCTCTGAGCCACTGGAGTCTCCATCAAGAACTGCATCAATGCCTTCTGACACTTTATTCTTTCCTTTGTCTTTACCTGTAGTGCTACTAGATGCACTCGAAGATGTAGAGGTACTCCTTAGTCTCCCAGACCAAGGACTACCAGATGATGTCTCTGGTCCACTAAGAGTCCGTGATTCTTGCCTTTCAGCTTGCACATGAGTGTCATGATCATCATCAACATCCAATGCATCACCACTAGATGCATACCAACTGCTCATTTCATCAAAGATGACATCCCTGCTCACTCTGAACTTACATGTGACAGGGTTGTAACAGCGATACCCTTTTTGCTCTAAAGAGTATCCAATAAAGATACACTTTTCAGCCTTTGGATCCAGTTTCTTCCGCAACTCATCTGGCACATGAACATACGCAATGCAGCCAAATACTTTCAAGTGTGAAACATCAGGCTTCTTACCTGTAAAACATTCTTCGGGGGTCATACCATGAACTGCAGCTGTGGGAGTTTTGTTCATAATATAAACAGCAGTATGAACAGCCTCAGACCAAAAATGCTTAGGCATATTCTTTTCAGCCATCAAGGCGCGTGCAACTTCTGCAATATGCCTGTTTTTCCTTTCTGCAACCCCATTTTGCTGTGGGGTATACCTGCATGTGAACTGTCTCTTTATCCCATGAGACCTCAGAAAATCACTGAACTCATTTGAGAGGTACTCTCCCCCTCCATCTGACCTCAGGCACTTTACTTTCAAGCCTGTTTCTCTTTCAACTGCAGCCTTGAAAGTTCTAAAGTGCTCAAAAGCTTCACTCTTTTCCTTCATAAAATATACCCACAGCTTTCTAGAACAATCATCAATGAATGTGACAAAGTATGAACTGCCTCCAAGAGATACATTTTGTGTAGGCCCCCAAATGTCTGTATGCACAACATCAAGGATATTTCTGCTTACATCTCTGTCATGTGAAAAGGGTTGTCTTGCCTGCTTACCAAACTGACATGCTTCACATACCTTCTGAAATTCTGCAACTTTAAAAGTAGGCAAACCTGTAACCAACCCTTTGGACTGCATTAATTTCAGCCTTTGTACATTTGCATGTCCAATGCGTTTGTGCCAAATTTCAATGTCTGCAACAACACCTTTTCCTTTGGCATACATAGCAGCATTCATAGTAGGAATTCCAGCATCTAGAGTGAACATACGTCCAACTCTACTTCCCTTTGCTACCAACCTGCACTTGTCATTGAAGTCTTCTACAAAGCAGCCCTTTGCATTAAATCTGACTTGCAGCCCTTGCTCTACCATTTGACCGACTGACACCAAGTTCTTTGTAATAGATGGCACATGCAATACATCTGAAAGACTCTTTGTCTTACCATCATGTAAGGACAAGGGAACTTTTCCAATGTGTGAAATTGGGTGGCATGAGTCATCACTCGTCTGCACATAACCTGCATTCTGCAAATCCTGCATCTCTCCAAACCATTCTGCATGGCTGGTCATATGATTGGATGCACCTGAATCAACATACCAAACATCTTCATGTGTTCCCTTTCCTGTAACAGCATTCAGCATATGCTGCATAACGAACAAACGTTCATTTTTATCTTCATTTTGTCGTGAAGACGATCCATAGTTTCCTTGCTGCAACTTACCACTGCGGATATCATCTCTCTTAGCATAACATTGGGCTGCAATATGACCTGTTTTGCCACAGTAGTGGCACACAATACCAGAGTTGTTAGAACCTCTGTTCTGCCATCCACCTCTTCCTCTAAAGCTCCCCCTGCCTCTAAAGTTACCACGACCTCCTGAAACCTGCATATCGCCAAATTGTTGATTCAATCTGTTTTGCTGGTTGTCACTACCACGTCCTGTACCACGGCCTCTTGAAGAGAACCTGCCACGTACTGGAGTAGAAAGCTTGGACCTGTTCACCACTTCTTTCAGGTGTCTCACTCTGCATGTTGATCTCTTCAGTGATCATAAGGGAGACCAACTCATCGAAATCTGGAAATGGCTTTCTGACATATACAGAAGTTACAAAAGACTTCCAAGCCTTTTCATTGTTAAGTCCACCCAAGGTAGACGACACCAAATCATCATCATCGGGCATTGCACCAATTGCTGCCAATGCATCTGCAATGCTTCTTACTTTCAGTGCATACTCATTGATAGACATCTTCCCTTTCTTCAATGTATTCAACTCTTGCTTGAGTTGAATCTTTCGTGCCTTTGTATTTACAGAAAACATACTTTCAAGTATGGTCCAAGCTGCATATGCATTCTCTGCATTTCTAATGTGTCCCAGCATGTTATTGTCAATTACTGCAGACAACCAATACATGACCTTCTTGTCTTTTGCATTCCATTCCTTTCGTGCCTTTGTCTCTTCTACAGTTGGAGGATCACTCACCTCCGGCTCCTTTTCTTCACCTGAAACGAACTCGTAGAGGCCTTTTCCAATAAGGAAGTTCGTGACAGGAAACTTCCATGATGGGTAGTTGTTCTTGTCGAGCTTCTCAATGATGGGGCTTCCACTGTTCTCTGCCATTATCACAAAACTAATACCAAACAGCAAGCAAATCTTCTGCAACCCTTGACCTGTAGTGCACAATAATACACTAGACAGCCTTTTTTACTGTCTGCTCAACAATACATGCAATCTGCAACCAGTTTGCAGATAAACCTTGTGTTTACTCACTGATAAACACCTTTGAACTTACAGATCTGAAATCTGTAACCTGCGTACCCACGTTCGGTCAATACAGTTGAAGTCACAGTGTACCCCGAAACTGCTATCCGCAACCTTGCGGCTCTAAAACGGGCCCTGAAACGGCCTCAAATGCCCAAAATCTCTGCGGGTAAGCCCTAAAGGGCTTATTTGCAGAATATATAGCGCTCTTCGCGCACACCAAATCTCACTGCAATCTGAGATTTTTTGCTCTGCCCTGCTTCCGGTGCCTCCACAGGCACTATCCAAGAGAAAGAGTGGAAGGATGGGAGAGCTTCTTACCCGTGGCTTGCTTGCTCGAACCTTGCTTCTTCTCCTTTGCTTCAACCTTCGAAATCAGCCTCTCTCAGTGGTGTGGCTCTGATACCATGTCAAGAATCGCGTGGTGGAGGGGGTTGCTCAAGATGCTGCGCCGAACACACACAGAATGCACAAGGAGAAGCTCACTCAAGAGACAAGAAGAGAGATGGAGGCCAAAACGTTTTCTTGCTGATTTCTTCTTCTTCTTCCACACTCTTTACAATGTACACAAAGTATAGATAAGATACAACATAAAAGGAAAGTGGCCTACTAAGTCAAACAATGCATAACCGACTACACTAGTCGACTGGCGCTATAACTATGCCAGCTGTAAATAGGTGTAACAACCTGAATATAATAAGTAATGAGTCAGTGGCCATGTGAGAGTCATAATGACCACCGACGTGCTAAGTGTAGACGTGTGGACCCATCTAACCAGGCGGTCCATCATCCATGTCCACATGTGTTGAGCTTGCCATCTCAACATGGAGTGGGAACGAAAAAGGGCTAGGGGGTTAGGAGCGGAGCTGGCCGACTGCGGACATCGAACGCGCCTAACTTAAGGACCCTTAGGTGGAGAGATTGTGAACAATGGGCTGGGACTGGCATGTGGATGAGTTTTTTTTTTTTGGATTGGGTTTAGTTGTAGGGACTTGTTAGTCCTCGTCCTTAGGGGGGGATGATGAAGGAGATTTAATGGAGTGGCTCAAAAATCTCCAACCCTGCATGAAATTCTTAAGGTTCAAACAAACCTGGAGGGGAGTGGTGGAGAGGAAAGGATGGCTACAGCAACTGAACCAGCTGTCGCTCATGACTTCAAGAATAGCGATGCAGAAAGAAGGGAGAAGGCTAGCCGCATCATGAGGTGGGTCATCACGCAGCTGTCGATTGCGTTAGGATCAAAAAAGAGAGTGGGAAGGCCGCATTCGCCTGGGGTGGGGTCTTGCCTAAGTAGGATTTTTAAGAGCCTAAGATAGTTACAAGTGGTGATGAAGACGGGATTTAGGCAGGAGGAGAAATCGGCGATAAAGCGTGTCATGGTGGCATCTAAGCTGTCGGAGGTGAAGGTGAGGGCCTGGGCTAAAGTAGTGGTACATGGGTTGTATATTACAGGAAAGTCATAACGATAGTGGGTGTTTGTATCAAAGTCTACTCCTATTCGTCGAGGGTATGCCATGTAGGCAGGGTCATTCCTCTCTGAAGGGAGAGTGTTACAGAAGGCCATCCATGCAAATACGTTGTTGTTGCAGATGCGCCTTTGCCACAGTGGTTGGCACTCGTATCCGAGCACGGACTGAGGCACTTCAAAAACTTTATTCTGCTAGTATTCCGCATCCTCGATGCCCCAGAGGGTGGGATTCTTCTCTCTTTCCTACAGTCACTGTTGGCTCAGGCGGCTTCCGACATTGATCACCTCATCCACTATTTTGGTGGGAAGAACTCTGCACATGGCATTGGGGGTGAGGAAGCTGAAGGTGAAGGGTTGCTTCGCCTGTTCATGTCTCTCCTAAAGTATGAGCTCTGCATGAAAATTGGGAGGCATGTCATTTGGGCATGGCGGGAGGGGTACAGAGGGTTGGGCCATAGGGTTAGCTCTTAATCTTTGTTTGGCTTCTTCCACTAGTCTCCTCCTCTTCTCCCTCAAGGTGGTTTTCCTGTCATAGATGCGTTTGTTGGCTGCCCTTGCCCTTCAGGATGAGGTGAAGGGGGTTGTGGAACCACCTCTTCTTCGAATCTGCCTAGGTCAACGTGCAGTTCTATCTCACTCCCTGGTGGGCACTCTTGCTATTGCATCCCTTCTAGAACCCTAAGGCATCAATTTCCTAGGGGCTTAGGCTGGCCAATAGCAGATACCTATGGTGTTCCCCTGGCCTTAGCCCCTCTGCCATGGGTTGGGAGGGCATGTGTAGCCCTATGCATAGGGCTCTACGTGCCATGCTTAGTTTCTTTTTCACTGCCTCCACAGATTCCCCTTCTTCCTCATGCGTGGCATCCAACAAGGTGTTCAAAAAGATTTATTGCTAAGTGTGGAAGGCCACTTGGGCTGCCTTTGCTCTGCCTTTTGCTAGGATTTTCTCTTTCTCCGCCAGAGCTAGGCGATGCGCCAAGGTCCTTACTCTTTGATCATTCTAGCTTGCCCACACTTCGCCTTTTCTTCATCTCTTCCATGCCTTCTTGTTGTCTTTGCACCAAGGCTGTGAGCCTCCGCTGCTAATCTTCCAACTCTCTGCCCATTCACTCATGTTCTTCTCTTTCGAGGCTCAACCTTTCAATCATTGTTTCCATTTCTTGGTGGTGGTGCTCCTCTTCTTGTTTCCTCCCTTCCTCCCCTACGGTAAACTCCTTCATGCCCTACTCTATCCGCCCTATCTTCGCTGTTAGATCCTCATATTGCATGATTAGTAGGTCATATTCTTTTTGCATCTTCTCGAGCTCTTGATTTTCATCTATGAGCTGTTGCTGCTAGCTTTGCTCCTTTTCTTCCTCGGTCTTCAGTTCCCTCTTCAAGTCGAGAATTTCCTTTTGTTGCGCAGCCATTTGCTTTGTTTTTTTGAGCTGGAAGGCCGCTACCGCTTCCCTTTTCAGCCTCCAGCTCGGCCATCGCGACCCTCCTTTCCTCCCTTGCCCTTTCTAACTACGAGAGCAGTTCATTGACGTATTCATCATGATTTTCATGAGACATCATGGTGGTGGGGATTGGGGTGGTCGAGACTTCCATTTTTTGGCGTTTTGGCTCTTGCTTGGATTCGACATCCGTAGTTGGCCTTTTGTGCCCGATGGCTGTGGCCTCACTACTCCTTCCTTGTGCTAGTTCCTTATTGATAAAGTATTGCATCCATGCCACAAAGCTATCCATGTCTGTGTTGGCCAGGATGCTGGGGATGGCAGTGGTGGCTTCGTTGTCGGGTACCAAGGGGGTCAGGATGGGATGGAGGGGGGCCTTACCCTTGCCCTCAATGACCGTGGATGGCATGGCTTCAGGTACTTGTGTGCTTGAGCAGGGTCTATCTTCCCTAGGCGGACTTAAGGTCCCTAGGCCATCAAGTTGGCTCTGTTGTTCTATCGACCGGTGAATTGCTTCGGCCATGTCTTCTTCCTCTTGTCTTCTCAAGTCTGCCTCCTCTTCCCTAGCTCTTTTTTCTCTCTCTTCTTCTATTTTCCTTGCCTCCTCGGCCAACCTTTCAGCTTCTTCCTTCTCCTTCTTTTTCCACTCAGTCGCCTCTCTTAGGGATTTCTTTTCTGCTCTTTCCAAATCTTCTTCTTCCTTTTTCCTGCCCGCCTTCTGTTTCTTCCTCTAAGTTGCCTTCCCAATGAACTCCTTTGTTTTTCTTTGTTCTAATTGAGCCTCCCGCTCCTCCTTCTCTATCTCAGTTTCTATCCAATCACTCGATCGCTCCCTTTTTTGATGGGTCAGCGCACCTGTCTGGGGTCTCATCTACTCCTTTGCTTCCCTGTTGGGCCTCTTTCACAGCCTCTTGGATGATGGCCGTTAGTATGCTTCCATACCTGATGAAGGAGGCTTTCGAGGACGGGACAGTTTCTTCCTCTCCGTATTCTTAGATGAGGGGGATTCTCCACCTGCCTATTTGTTGCCCAAGGCTAGTGCTTTGGCCGCTTGGTCTTTGCCACATTCTCTAGCACATGTACATTGAGAGCGGAGTTTTGAGCCGGGAATGTGCCTAAAATTTGCCAAAAAAATCCAGATTTTAGGGGAAAAATATTCAACGTCGAAGGAGGCGGCTGTAGTTAGGACGATTTTAAGCACCAAGTGAAATAGGACTTTTAAAAGGCGCCTGAGCGACACTTGTTGATTTTTGATAATTTTTTAGACTGCCGTGCAGGTTGTCAGGAGTTTCCAGTCAATGCGGGATGTCAAGCCAAATGCCCAGGATTTTTTAGAGCTCGATTTTGAGCCCAGACGGGGAAATGGCCACAAAATGGTCAAGATATGAAAAGGTGGACACTTGGGAGGCCAAAATTGGGCATGCCTTTTGAGTTTGGACCCCCCCCCAAAAAAAATAATTATGAACCTTTTGATGAAAAAACATGGAGAGAGAATGTGGAGGCATGGCGTGATGAAGAACGGCCGATTTTTACGCCTCCTCTCTCCACATCATGATTTTCTGGCTGTGAAGAAGCTATGGAATGGACAATAGGGGGCAACTTCTCTCTAGTTGGGTCCAATGATCGTGAGTTAAGACATTGAAGTCTGCTCCCTCGTCCATCGAGGCATTGAAAGCGCATGTTTGCTTGTCAGTGACCGTGATGTGGAGGTATGCGGGTTCTATGGCTTCCTCGTCCTCATCACCAATTTTCGTAATTGTGGCGACTTGTACCGTGACAGGGGGTTCCAACATTGGTGGCTCATGCAACGGATGCGTGGGAGGATAGTACTTCTTAATTCGACTATCGTTAAAGAAGCTGATGGCTTCGCCGTCCAGAGTCTCGAGCTCAACGTTGCCGGTTCGGCTGATGCACGAACCTTGAAATGCCTAGGACCTCTAAACTTTATTTTTTGCTTGTGTCCTTTGACTGAGTACAGGAGCACTAAGTCACCTTGTTCAAGGTTGCATTGTTTGACATGCTTGTCAAACCAGCTCTTGTGTTGTGCCTTCTCGCATATGAGTGCATGAGTGGCTAGAAGGCATGTTTCCGAGAGGCATTCAAGCTCTACCAGGTGTTGCGTCCATGCCTCCTTCCCTTCCCACCGTTCTTGAAGTGCTATTCTCAAGCTAGGGACAAAGAACTCTACTGGTAGAATTTACTCAGTCCCATAGGTTAACCTAAAGGGGGTTTGGCCGATATCTATTTTATATTAACTCCATTTGATCTTTGTGAATCGGTACCTTTGTCCGTTGACACTCGTCACAATGCTTAACGAATCGCATTGCATCGCAAAAAAACGTGGGCCACCACAGTTGAGACTGCAGCACCTTGCAAGCTATCGTGTCTCCACTAAAGTGTCCTCCAACAATTCCGCTATGTGCCTCTGTGGGCACATGTGCATCTCATGCTCGCATATGCATCTACGCAGTAACCCATCTCGTCCTAACCTATATAGTTGGCCTGATAGGGTTAGATTTTGAGGATGAGTCACCTAAGTCGAGCCTTTTCTATTGGTCGCTCAAGGAGCTCGTGCTCTAGTACGTGGACGATGTCATCTGCCTAGTATGGTGTTAGATCAGCCTTGAATAAATCTCTTTCACTGGAAAGGTTGAACAGATGGGCATTTGGCAAGGCATCTGGCAATTCATCAGCAATGCCTTGTCCAACGACCTCTCCTATGGGAATGCGTGACATGTGGTCAAA
This sequence comes from Lygodium microphyllum, assembly GCF_053477565.2. NCBI lineage: Eukaryota > Viridiplantae > Streptophyta > Polypodiopsida > Schizaeales > Lygodiaceae > Lygodium > Lygodium microphyllum. Next base: position 23,489,773 of record NC_141150.1, read on the forward strand.
CATGTAGTGCTGCTTTCCCTTCCGTACCACCACGGAGAAGTCGAATTCTAAAAGCAGAAGGAGCCATCAAGCTATGCGTCCTATAGCGCAGGGTTTGTTCACTAGATACAACAAGGCTTGATGGTCCACGAAGAAAGTAAAAGGCATAGCCAAAAGATAATGCCGAAACTTCTTTACAGCAAATACCATGGCTAAGCCTTCTCTCTCAGTTAACAAGTAGTTTATTTCAGTCTCAGTGAGTTGTCTGTTAGCAAAGCTCATTGGATAGTAGAGGTTGTGTTCTCCAGGTTGGCCTAGTACTGCTCGCATGACGAATTTTGAAGCATCAATATGTACGTGGAAGGTGATGGTCCAATCTGGGGCTCATAAGATCAGTGCAGTAGTAGCCAGAGCCTTTTTCAATTCCTCGTACGCTCGTTGACATGCTTCAGTCCATTCGAAAATGATCAATAGCTTGTACAAAGGTCTGGCAATCAATGCATAGTTCAGCACAAACCATCGATAATACCCAGTATGGCCTAGGAAGCATTGAACTCTCTTATAGTTGACTGGGAGCGGAAGATCAACAATAACCCTGACTTTTGAGAAGTCAGTGGCAATGCCGTTCTTCGACACCATGTGCCCTACGATGCACCCATGCTTCACCTAGAACTGGCACTTTAAGGGGTTCAGGGAGAGATGATATAGGTGACACCGCTCAAAGGCTACTCGAAGTTTGCTTAAGTGTTCTCGCCATGTTGAGTGAATACACAAGTCGTCCATGAAGACCTCCAATTCCTTGCGAAGCATGTCTTTAAATATGGTGCACATGAGACGTTGAAAGGTGGTTGGGCCATTAGTCAACCTGAAGGGCATGACTATGTAAGCAAAGACGTCCCATTCGGTGGCGAAGGCAGTCTTATGCCTGTCGACATGATGCACTTGCACCTGATTGTATCCAAAGAAGCCCTCCAGGAAGCTGTAGGCCTCTTTGCCTGCCACTCTTTTGAGTATGTGTTGGGTGTACGACTATGGGTAATTGTCTCTCTTAGTGGCAGCGTTCACCTTCTTGTAATTGACGCACACTCTAATCTTTCCGTTCTTCTTCATCACTATGACTATGGGCGACACCCAATCCGTATGCTCGATTTCATAAATGAATTCTAATTTCATCAGCTTGTCAATCTCTTCTTTGACTGCATGAGTGTGTTTTGGATTCATCAAATATGGTCACTACTTGACCGGTGTTGCGTTTGGTGTCATGGGTATGTTATGGGTCACTACACTCAGATCCACCCCCTTAAGCTCCTCCAGGGACCAAGCGAACACATCTACATACTCTCGCAAGAGAGCAACAAGACTTGTCTCCTCTTCCTCAGTCAAGTCATCAGCAATTAAGACCAGTCGGGGTGCCTCCCCTTCATGTGCTAGGTTCACCTCCTTAACCTTGGCTGGTCCCTCGATGGGTTCACTCATTTGTCCTTGGCGTTTGGCACCCAATAGGATTACTACCCTGGCACCCTTCTTGAACTTCGTAAATCTCATCGGGAGATCCTGCAGCTTTCTTTGCTCCTCCGTTTGTGTGTCCCTAGGTTGTTTTGCCCTATCTTCCTTCAACCGTCTGTGCCTCAGGTGGACGGGTAGGTCCCCCTTGGTGCGTCTGGTCTTGGGTGGTCGAGGTATCTCTTGGTCACTATCTGAGCTCACTTCCGACTCGAAATCGAACTCACCATTTTTGCTAGAAGAGGTGGTTTCTCCTAGCGATCACAGTTCAGAGGGTGACTTTGTTCTAAGCACTAGTGTCGTACCTAGTCGGGTTAGGCCTGCTCGTTTGAAATCTATGGCTCCTTTGTGTTCTGACCACGCACGATCACATTCCATGCGCATGATCCCTCGTTCCATCCTAAAGGCACCCTTTTTCTATGGCTTGGAGTCCGCTCGTATCTGTTCTATTTCTCGTCCCTCAGTATCGTATTCCACCGTGTCTATTTCACCCTTACTTTCATCACTGAAGGAATGATCGTCTTCGTACTCGTCCGTGGAATCATCTTCGTCCGATTGCTCATCGTCCGCTAGGTTTTGGCACAACTCTTGTATTTGGTTAGAGACAAGGGCCCAATTGTACATGAGGTTTAAGTCATGCACCTTGGTCCATTGCCACCTAGGTCCATCTAACATATCTTGGAGTGGCTTGAAGTTTGTTGTTGGATTGCCAGCCAGCATGCCAGTCAAATACTCCAGAATCTCTTGAAGTTCCTTCTTGTTAATTGGCACTTGGAACATGACAGGCTTAAGTCGCCCACAAAGGTTCCTACCATCATATAGATTGGTGTGGAGGGTGTGTCTGTTGTCCTGCCAACTGTCTGGATGGCTTGTTCATATGCCTCATGATCTGAGAATGGCACGTCGATTGTAGCAAGGACATGCATCCAGTCTCGCTCATCCTCCGGACATGGGATGTACTTGGTTAAGGGTCCATAGGGCTTCTTGACCTGAGCGTTACCCTTAAGCATCGCGGAGATAGCATTCAAGTCAACTAGTGAGGTTTTCCACGTGTCCATCTCTACCCTCATAACTTCTGTCCTATTGCCCAGGAATATTAAGCCGTTACCCCAATCCTCGATGACTCTGGCAGTGCGCATCCAGGGTTGGCCTAATAGGATGTCGTAGTCCACTCCCTTCATGACTATAAAGTCAATAGAGAATTGGATACCTGCAATCTTCACCGGCCAGTTTTTAAGTACCCCACATGGTTTCACTTTCCTACTGTTTGCTAGTGTGACATTGAACCTGGAGGTCTCCACAGGCGGGTTTTCCCACGTCTGAAGCACTGTGTGGCTTAGTACACTAACCCCCACTCCTGTGTCTACAATCCCCTTTCGAGTTGTGTCGCCCAGGGCTAAGACAGGTAGGAGCACATGCATCTCGGTATTTGTGTCTCTACATCAGGCTTGGTATTTGTGTCTGTGCATCACGGTCGTGCAGGTCTATGACAACTTGCTCTCATGATCCTTCAACCCACTACTTCAGGTCTTACCATAGGGTGGAATGCGACCAAAGCAGGTCTCCCAGGCTCAACGTCACAAAGGTGGTCACCATTGTGGTAAGGAGGTCATTGATTGCTTGTCTTTCCCCTATTCCGGATTGCCCTAGACAATGGCTATGACTGATTTGTTGGCCTATAGCATCAAGGTTTTGCCTAAGCGGTACTGCTTGCGGTGCAGTTGCATCTCTTGCTTTCAGTCGAGGGGGTGAGACTGGCGTGCTTATGTTGGAGAGATCTTTGATCTCGTCCTCTAGGATGGGCTCCGCATCTTTTAGGTGCTCTTGGGCCTCTCCCATTCCTTCACTTTCTCGATAGCCTCTAGTTGGCGCTTAGGATGCGGGTACTCCCCTACCCTAGCACCTCCCTTTTCGGTTGTCTTAGGGGCTGAGATTGCCTCCGTGTTAGTAACCTTCTTTCTAGCAGGCAAAGTGGTGGCTGTCTCGATTTTCAGCGTGATCTTAGCTTTGGGTTTCTTCTTTCTCCGTCTACGGCTCTTCTTCCTGATCGAGGCTACATTGAGGTTACTTGGACCTGGCAACGATATACCAGCCTCTTTTGTTTGTGCTCAGGTCATGACACGTAATGGGATAGGTGTGGCCTCCCCATCAAGATTCTCGATGCCGAACAACCCCAATGGGACAGATGGCACGTTGGCTGAACTTGAGGATGGTTTTCGCTTGGGACTGTCAATGAAGAGGTGAATGATTCCGCACTTTGGGCATCTTAGGTCTACTTTATGTGCCTTGGATAACCGCAAGTCCAACATATGATTGGATCATGCGTCTGCCCTCCTAGACCTCTACCTCAGCCTCTTCCTAACACCATCATCGGCACTGGTCGATAGTCCATCAGGATTGCGTTGCCCTCGTTGTCGTGCGAGACGTATGGGTATACGTAAGTCTCTTTCTCATTTGGCTCCTCCACATAGTGGATTGGCGCATCAATTGGTGGATGAGTCACGTAGGGACCAGGCGGTCTTGGTATACCTGTAGGATTTATGTCCATTCTAGGAACAACTGGTTTAACATCATTAGGCGTAGGAAGGGCCAATGGGGCCACCCTTCCAAAGAATTATTGGGGACTGCTCGCTAGGTATGGCTGGCTGTAGGGTTGTGAGTAAGGGAGTCTTCTTGGTAATCTGCAATGCGCAATGTCGTGACCAAATCTACCACAATTAGCACAAGGTCGTGACCTAGGGTCTTGATACTCGATCGGCAAGTGGCTTCCGCCGCCACAATACACATATTGTACGTGCGGGTGCATTGGTCATCTCAACATATCCTGTAGTTTGTCTATCTCCATTTTCACCTCAGTCAAGTCTTGGTTTGTCTCAGAGCCCTTCCCCTTGTCCTGCGGCACTGTTGGACCTAATCGTTCGCTAGAGGTTGACGCTCTCTCCGAACTTTGTGAGCTGGTTTCTTCTGAATTTGAGCTCCTGGAGCTCCGCTCTTTCAGCTGGTCATCCACTCGAATGGCCTCTTCAAACATCCTAGCTATCAAGTCTCGCTGCAAGCTCGAATTACCTACCAAGGCCTTATATAGCTCCTCACTCCGTATTCCATTGATAAAAAAGGTGGACACTGCTCTCTCGATAGGCCGTTCACCCATGGGGATTCTCTTGAAGAGTCTCCTTACATGGGTGACATAGTCGCAAATGTCCTCTTTCTCCTTCTGCTTGACATTCATCATCAGTCTCACTAGCAGATTGTTAGAGTATCCGGGCTTGAAGAACCTCTTGATGAAGAGGTCTTTGAGGCCATTAAAATCCCCTCATTCTCTGGCATCTAGACTCGTGTACCAAGTCCTATCCTTGTCGCCTAAGCAAAGCCCGAATGCTTGAGAGCGTTGAGTCAAGTCGATAAGGCCATTGGCCTCATAGACTTGCTCGAATTGCTCTAGAAAGCTGTATGGGTCATTGTGGGGTGGTACTTGTCAAGTTGCTTTGCAACGATTGGGATTCTATACTGGCCTTTAGAGCCTTGGTTTGTTCCTAATCCTGTTAGTAATGATGTCGCTAGTGCTGCATCACTTTGCTCTACTGTGGTGTTATCGATCAATCGCTTCTTCATGAGATAGCCCCCGTCAAAAAGTGAATGAAGAAGCTCATTTGGAACAGCGCAGGAGAATGCAACCACGGAGGGCCAAAAGATGGATCTATCCAAACCTCATGAATTTCAAAGACAGATCAATCCACCCGCCATTCTCCAAGTAGGAATCCGTTCAATACCATCGTAAATTTCAAAGATAGATCCATCCACCCGCCATTCTCCAAGTAGGGATCCGTCTAACACCATCGTCAATTTCAAGGACAGATCCACCCCACACCATCTCCCACGAGGGCTTGTATACAAACTTAAAAAAATCATTTGGCTCCATCCATCCTACCTTCCAACCACTACACATCAATGCTATGGGATTGGCACTTAACTAGGAGCCTGGGAGTAATGTTAACCTCAGTATAAGAAGAAAGCAAAAAAAGGCGGAAAAGTGCAAGTTGGGTTGACTAAAAGAGATGGCCAAGAAGGAAAGTGGACACAAAGGAAGAAGCAAGAAAGGAAACGGCCGAAAGTGCAAGGGCAGCCTTGAAAGCTAAGTTAAAGGCAGAAGCGTGTTTTTAAAATGCAACTGCGCCACCAAACTTCTGTACAAGAGCGTCAGGCTCCCTCCTATGCAAATTGTAAAGGTAGATGGGTGAAGATAGGAGGACAATAGGAAAGAGGGCCTATGCTATGTAAAAAAGAGGGCCTAGGTGTGGGAGCTTTCGCTCAACTGCCAAGACCCACGGACCGCTTATTGTTCAAGCATTCCAAGCGAGCTCTCATGGCTATCTCTCACCTAGCCAATGCGTCGTCGATCCTCTCAGGGTGTGGTGAGCTTACCTTGATGCCGAAACAAGTTACCTCCTCCCTCACACAAGTCAGTAGCCCCACGATCCTAGATGCTAGCTCAAGCATCCTCAAGTCTCCTCCATCTCCAAGCTCCATTCTCCATAGCCACGTGCAAGGTAAGAGAATGGAAGGGAAGAGAGAGGAAAAGAAAAGATGAGATGGTGGAGAGCTTCACCCTCTTGATCCCTCACTTCCACACACTCACTCACTCCCTCACACTCTCACACTCCCTCCCTCAAGAGCACACACACTAGCAAAAAGAAGAGAAGAATAGAAGAATAGAAGAAGAGAGGACTCTTGTTAGCCATACACCAAAGAATATTTTTTGAACTTTATATATACAAACCCTAAAACTCCCATGGATGCCCATCCCTTGTTACATGGACCGGCCATTGTGGCAAGGTCCCTTTTCCTAATTCCCTCTTCTTGCTTCATGCCTATACCTGTCTATTCCTTTACAAGTGGCACAGGAGGGAGCCTGGCGCTCTTTTACAAGAGTTTTTAGAGTTTTTGAGGCGCCTTTCCTTTAAAATTGCTCTTTTTGCCTCAGTTTAGTTTTTTCGAGACCGCCTCTACGCCTTTGCTCTCTTTCTATTCTTTTTGCATTTTTTCCTTTATTTTTTTGCCATTTCGATTTGAGGTAAACACTAGGCCACAATCGGCCATGTAAAAAAAAGGGATTAGGGGATGACTGCCCAAAAGGGATTTAGGGTTTTGTATATAAAGTTGAAAGGTGAATGAAGAGCTTATTCTTTGGTGCGTGGCAAAGTGGACTCTTCTTCTTCTCTCCTTCTCTTCTCTTACTTGCTTGCTTGTGAATGCTTGCAAGAGGAGGGAGTGTAAGTAAGTGAGGAAGTGAGTGTGTGAGGGTGAGGGATCTTGGAGGCGAAGCCCTCCACTATTTCCTCTCTTCTTCTTCTCTTTTCTTTTCTTCTCTTGTCTCACGTGTGGCTATGGAGGATGAAGCTTGGAGGAAGAGTTTTGAGGATGCTTGAGCTTGCATCACAAATCGTGGAGCTATTGAAGTGCTTGAGAGAAGAAGCAACTCAATCGGGCATCAAGGTAAGCTCACTACACTTGTAGAGAGAAATAGCACATCGACTATATGAGAGGTAGCCATTAGTACTCTCTTGAAGCGCTTGAAGGAATAAGCGATCTGTGGATTTTAGTGGTCGAGTGAGAGCTCCCTTTACAGTATTTAGTCCAAAAGCTTAGGAATTGACATCATTTAAATTGTCCAAATAGTCATAATTTCTTTGTGAAGTCTCACCTACTTCATATTGGCTATTTGAAATACCCCTTCGTCCAATGATTCCATGACCTTGACCATTTTGGTTAGGTGGTTGAAGTGGGACTGAGGGTTCATTGTTTGAATGAGCTTTCTCCTTAGCTTCTTTGGATCCCATTTGCATTTGCATCAATTGAGAGAATTGAGCCATTATTTAAGCATTAGATTCTACTAACTTATCAATGGAAGCCTTTGTTTGGGTAGTGGAATCCACCAACTTCTCAATAGAAGACTTTGTTTGACTAGTAGACAATACCATTTGCTCCACTCTTGATAATAGCTCCATATGACATTGGGCATGCCTATTCTCATGTTCACACATGGTATTGTTGAGTGTATTGATTTCTCCATGCACTTGAGGCTCTTTAGGGCCCTCTTTGGCTATAATTTGAGCTAGGAAGCTTCGATTCTCAAACTTTTTGATTTAAATCGAAGACAATGATGCTCTCTTTAAGATGAGCTATAGTACGTTATAACAAGTTTAGGAAAAAAATTTATGCAATTCAATCTCTAAGTCTGAACTATCCATCCCTACACCTTGTTTTAACATGTGAATACCCTGTTTCAACCTGTAAGGGTAAAATGGTAGTTCCAAATGGCTACCAAACCCTGTAGAAGGCTAAATAGGACCTGTGGGCACCCTGCAGTACCTGCACCTATACTTCAATAATGAATTTGGTATCTGTAACAACCTGTAAATACACTACAGTGTCCTATAAAGTCCTTGTTTTACCCTGTTTTGCTCTTGGAGGTACGTGAGTCTTTGAAAGCACTTCGATATTCAATTTTCAACTCACTGTATCTATGTGAGGGATAAAAGAGTAGGACACAAACTCCCTACACAGGCTTTGAATCATCGAGAGGTGGACAAAGTTTCCTTAGGGTCGGTTGGTTGCACTCCTTCGGGATCTTCAATAGTGAGGGAGGATCACCTCTCTTTTGTCCCACTATCTCCCCTAGCATCCACCTTTTTCCTCAGTGGAAATATCAACATGGTAGTAGCATACCATTCTAATCAATTAGCATGAGATGCATTTTTGAAATATCCATTCAGCCCTTTTCATGAAATGCAGCAAGTAGATTATTGAGAGATTTCAGAGATTAAGTAAATGGAATACCTTGATTAAGCTTGAAGAAGATGATTAATGTCAGTTCCAATCCAAATAATAGAAAAGTCCTCTATAATGCACCATGAATCCATCATAAAGCTTGAAAGATCTATAAGATCATCCCATATAAGCTCCAATACAATCAAATCCATGAAGAATCAATGCCTCGAGCTTGCTTGAGCACTTGAATGTCGAAGATTCAAGCCTCTTAAAGAAAAGCCCCAAAGTAGATCTTCAATATGAGCTTTAAGATTCTCAATAGACTGAAATCATTACAATGTCTTCAATTTTGGAGTCCATTTAGCTTCAAAATGATGGTAGAGAAGACTTGGAGGTCAGGAAGGCCCAAAGATTAAAGAAATTTAAGCTTCCATGTTTGTGGCTATGGTTGCACTGATGTGTTTTAGGGTTTTCAACAAAGGGAATGAAGATTAGGGCTCAAATCTTGCTGAAACTTACTGAAGGTGTTCCCCACTAAGTGTGCTAAGAATGTGCAGCCGATTTGGAAGAGATTATTAGCAAAATAAGTGTGAAGAATGAGCAAGAAAATTAGTGCATTTTTTGGCACAAAATTCGGACTGCAACTTGGTCCATTCTCTACATCAATTGCTTGACATTGATGCTCTATCTAATGTGAAGGATATGAAGAATCTTTGCCCCATGGTTTGGCTAAAAGAAATTGTCACTGAGGAGCAAGCTTGAAGGATTTCTTGGTAGCCAACATTGAAGCTTTAGCCAAAAGCTTGCAAGAGAGAGAAAGAGAAGCTCCACTTGAAAAGTAACCATAGTTTATTTCCTTTCTAAGCTTGGTTAACTCTTATTTGATCAAGTTATTTCAAAATTACATGAATATTTGATGATGACCTACTACTTTAGCCTTCCACCGCCATATCTATCATTGAAAATCTCTAGATATAGTCTCCTTCTAACTGTAGAAGACCTGCAAACCTCTGCTAGTCAGTGTCTATGTCAAGTACTTGTAGTACTTGTTTGAATTTGGTTTTTATGGAGAAAAATTGAATTGAAATAGAGAAAAAATGGATCAACGACCAATGCTATGATACCATTTGTCAAAAAGTGAACTGAAGAAAGAGAGAGAGAGGAGAGAGAAGACTATAGGAGAGAGAGATGAAAAAGTGCAGAAGTGAGAAAGAGAGTGATGAGGAGAGAGAAAGGATAGAATATGAGGGAGAAATATAGGAAATAGAAAAAAGCCATTGAAGTTGAGAGCAAGGTAATGAAGAGAAGGACAATAATATATTAATGCGTCAAAAGATGAGAAATATTACATGTTCCCTCTTTTTATACCTATGTCAGTGTGACATGGCATCACTATTATTTACACACTAAATCCTTATTTTTCTAAGCTTCTTACACAGAGAGAGAGAGAGAGAGAGAGAGAGAGAGAGAGAGAGAAGAGGAGAGAGAGAGGGAATAGAGAGAAAGAGAATTATAGAGAGGAAATATAAAATTTAAGAGAGAAAGAGAGAGAAGAAAAGAAAAAAGGAGAAGAGAGGAGAGAGGGGGAGAAGAAAAGGAGAGAGAGAAAAGAATAAGAGAGTATTTGAATAGGGAGAGAATTATAAAGATAGGAAAGAAAAAATTTAAAAGAAAGAGAAAAGAAAAAATTTAAAGAGAGAATGAAGAGAGAGAGAATAAGAAAAAAATAAAAAAAGAGGAGAGAGAGAAGAAGAAGAAAAAGAAGAAGAAGAAAGAGGAAGAGAGATGGGGGGAAAAGAGGAAAGAGAAGTCTTTTTGAAATTTAAATATTTTTAGAGAGAGTGAGAGAAAACCTAAAAGAGAGAGGAAGAGAAGAAAAAAAGGAAAATTAGAACAAGGGGAGGAGAAAAAAAGGGGATGGAGAGAGACAGAGAAAATAAAAGGAGAGAGAGAGGAGGAGAAGAGAGTATATGAACATAAAGAGATAGAATTATATATAGGGAATAGATAAATTTTACATACTTTAAGAGAGAGAGAGAGAGAGAGAGAGAGAGAGAGAGAAGAAAAGGAGGGAGGAAGAAGAAGAAGAAGAAAAAGAAGAAGAAGAGAGAATATAAATGGAGAGAAAGAATAATAGAGAGAGAAAAGATAAAATTTATGAGAGAGAAAATGTTAAAAGAGAACAAAGAGAAGAAGTAAAAAAAAGGAAAAAAGAGAAGGAGAGACAAGGAAAAGAGAGGAGGGGGGAGAATATAAGGGGGGGAGAGAGAGAGAAAACCAAGAAAAGAGAAAAAATAAACTAAAATAGAAGGTAGAGAGAGAAAATTAGACATAGGGAATTTTAGAGAGAGAAAGAGAGAGAGAGAGAGAGAGAGAGAGAAAATAAACTAAAATAGAAGGTAAAAAGAGAAAAGGAAAATTAGACATAGGGAATCGGAGAGAGAGAGAGAGAGAGAGAGAGAGAGAGAGAGAGGGAAAAGAGGAGAAAGAAAAAAAAGAAATGGATTGTTGAGTGAAATTGTTGTGAAATGGCTACGAAATGCTAGTTTTTTATTATTTATTGACCATCTATTGTGTACAAATATAATATACCAAAAGGAAAACTATCGGATGTGAATGTCTTGACCAATCAAAATATCTTTAATTTCCAAATAACCTTGTGATGGAAAACCTTGGAACCCAACAATAATCAAATGCACTTGGGGCCCTTGTAGATTGGCATTGAGGCTTCCTCAAAAGCAAGGGTGTATGAGTAAGCTGCAAATAAAAATATATAAGACATATTGTATATCCATTCAAGTTGACGTAGCTTGTTTAATCGTGGGTTTGTGTTGGAACTTGGAGAGATCAACGAGTCCCGTATCGTGTGGAAAAGCATAGGTATTTTTTGATGGGCAGGGGAGTCCTCCAGCAGGATGCGAGATGACATCTTGCGCCTCTTTCGCACCGCACCTGGTAATGCTTTGACACGTGTTGATGGACTTCTCTTGACCATGGATGTCGAAAAGGGCGGACAGGCAAAAGGAACGCGCAAAACAGCGTTGCGATATTAAATTTAAAAGTAAAATTTCTTTTATCGGTGCAGAACGCGCTGATGCCACGTACTTCAGCGTCAAGGGCACAGGAAAATTGCCTCTCGTTTACTTTCTTGAGTCTTCTGGTGTCTTCTCCTGCTGCTGCTGCTGCTGCTGCTGCTTCTTCTTCTGCTTTATTTTCTTCATTATTATCTTCTCCTGCTGCCTATCATTATCGTCGTCGTCATCATCACCATCACCATCGAAAAGACAGAACGCGTGGCAGCGATAAACAGAAGCGGTTCCGCGGGAAGGAGCGTCTTACCTATTGGATCGCAGGTCCGTCGCTCCTCTCTTCTTGCCTTCTCTTACCGTTTCTTAGCAGTCGTCGTACGTTTTTTACTTTAATTTGTTGCCTCTTAACAACATTCTTCGTGGAATTTCTTGCAAGAAATTACCGCTTCTGAGTAAAATTCATGATCATTGTTGTTCCAGGTCTCCACAAGTGCATTTGTCATTCCCCGTTTAGCGCAATTTCTTACTTTTGTCATATCTTTTGCTCATATATGTCGAACCTCAGACCTTTCATTCACTGATTAGTGTAATTTTTTGCTTCTGTCATTTCTTTGCTCATATATGCCGAACCTCAGACCTTTCATTCGCTTATTAGTGTGATTTCCTGCTTCTGTCATTTCTTTGGCTCGTAAATGCCGAACCTCAGACCTTTGTTTTACTCAAATATGCCGAATCTCAGCGAAATTGAGATCTTTACAAAGCAACGAGATTTGAGAAGAGGCCACTAGTTTAGTTTCCAGCATCGGTCTGTGCTTCTGTTGTGGCTCATCCGTGAGCCGTTAGCAGATGTTCCTGCATTGGCATTCTCTCTTGCTCCTATTTCTGTGAGTCCATTGCTTCCCACAGCCATGTATGCGCATCGTGCATTGGTCATGTTTAGTCCTGTATCCAATCTATGCACTCCGATGAGGACAAGGGCAGGCTTGAATGCTGAATTGGAGGGAGCTTCTTCAGCTGCGTACATGTTAGACGAGAGATGCAAGTTTAGAACTTTGCTAAGCTTTTTTTTTTGGCGGGTTGCTATAATCCAGCAGACATGGTTGATTTAGCATTAATTGACAGGATTTCCTCGTGAAAGTTTTATAAAATGGATTCTGCAATTGATCATAAGGAGAGATAACAATGCATCTAGTATTTGACAATCTTTTTTATTCTGCCAGTGCAGTAGGGGAATATCAGGATGAAAAAGATAACAATGCAAGGTCACTTAGATTTTGCGACACCTGAGGTACATAGTGTGTTTCCTGGTTTATGTGAATTCTGGAGCCACAAACAATAGAAACCGTTTCATTGGGTATCTTGGGTTACAGGTTCTATTTGAGTACTTATTTCAAGACGACAAATTTATGAAGGCTTACCACAAGAGAGTAAATTATGATCCGGATGCTGAAGTGACTTGTTGGAACGAAAACCAAGAGCGTGAAGTGAAGTACGTCGCAGCTATGCAGGCACCAAAGATGATCTCTAAGCTAGCAGGTATACACTTTGTCATTGACATGATCGCCTATGAAGCTCAAGATCTTGATTTCAAGATGTTTTGATGCATGGAGGTCCATCATCTTAACATTTGCTAGTTTTGCTATGGTTCAAATAAATCTAAGTGCCAAGTTGAGGTTATCTACCAATAGTGAGATTGACCTTGCCATGTGGACCTGATTAAGGATGCCTGATGTAAGGTCTGCTGAGAATGTAAAATTCTCATATATCTCATTACCATGAGATCCTATTTTGAAGTTGCCTAAGCCTATTATAGTTCTTGCATTGTAGTCATTGCCTTCCTTTTCATATCCATGAACTTCTTTAGGGATTACATTACTTTCATACTTGGCTCCATTGAGGTCCGCCACCTTAACACTAGGCTTTAAATAAAACTAAGTGTCAGTTGATGTTTATCTATAAATAATGATGTACACCTCACAATTTGGACCTCATTAAGGATGCTTGATGTTTAGGTGAGCTTAGAATGTTAAATGCATATTCATCGCTAGATCCCATGGTGAAGTTGCCTAAGTCCATTAGAGCTCTTGCAATATGGACATGACCTTCCATTTCATATTCACAAGCTTCTTTGGTCCCATTCTATTGCAAGGCCTTACCAATTCCTCTATTTGCTTCTCCTGGTGTGCTGTTTGTGGATGTGGAATAGTGGGCGCTTGGTTGTGGCCAAGACCTTGGATTGTCTCATAGGAAAATGGTAGGCTATTGTGGAAGTTAAATTTTTGCTCAACCATATATCTCCTTGATTGCTAAACCATATAGCTCCTTGATTTATCATGTTGGCCTAGGTGTGAATTATCATGCAATTAATTGATAGAGAATGAAAGATAATGAGTGAATTAATTTGATGCACAATGATACTTAATAAAAAACGAACGCTAATGTATAAATGAATGTATAAGTACAATGCTCGAATGATCACAGTGAATAATGTCACACATATTATGCTAGGGTTGCATGAAGTATCCTTTTAGAGAAAAATCAAACTCTAAGACGGCTTAACTATTGTAAGAAACCCTAACCCTAGTTTTACTAGGGTCCTTGAGCGCTAGGGGTAACAGTTATTGTAATAGCAATTTAAATACCTAGGAAGCTTGGAATATGGATCAAAGGCCATTAGGGTGAGGCCCATGAGATTGCCTATAAATTCCTTCCATGGAATGGTGGATTGATTTAGGAATAACAACAAAATTCTAGAAAATAATGATGAGATCTAAGGTTATGTTTGAAGTAGTTCATCCAAGTTGAGGTAGCAAACTTTGTGAAGAGATTTGCCAAGTTGTCTCTAATAGGTACGTAAGACAACTATATATCTTTAGTTGACATCCCACTAACAAACATAATGGTAATGAATTTCTATATGCTTTGCGTGGGCATGGAGTAGTGGTTTGTGCTGGTTGCTAGTGTACATAAGTGGTGGAGCTGTGTGGTGCACATGGAGATTTGCAAGTACTTTGCGGAGCCAAACACACTCCATTGTGGCTGTGAACCCTTGTCTATCACTCAATCCCACAACTGAAGTAGGAAGTGTAGTATGTTTCTTGCTGAACCAAGAAACAAGATGTGCACCCAAGAAGGAGCATTTACCTTTGTGAGAGAGACCAGAATTTAAACACGTGTTGCAGTCCGTGTGTTTGACATTCAACAGTGCAGGGCAGCCCGTTTCCAGTCCATAGCAGGCTGTGTTTGGCATCAACATTTTGCGATTTGCATGAGGGCGCTTCTTCCCAAGTTGGGCAACCATTATTCAATGTTGGGCGGGCGGTATTACAGCAGCTTGGGCAGCTTGTTTTCAGGCAGCCAGACTTGCATTTTCAGCAGGGCGGTGACTCTTCATACATGTGCAGCATCAACACAGCTTGGGCGGCCTGTTTTTAGGCAGGCTCACAACTGCCACATTTGCGTTTTGATCATGCACGGCAGTCTCCAGGCTCGACGGTCCATTTCTCAGTTGGAGGGCCTGTTTTCTGTGCTGGCCAGACCAGGCAGACATATTACAGATCTGGGTGTCCTATTTCAGATGTGGGCAGTAGCTTCTTGGCTAGACAAGCAGGCAGTTCTTTGCTGTGTTTCACACTAGACAGGTTGTTTTGACCTGGGTGACACCATATTTTGTCTGGGTGGATTCCATAACAGGCCAACATTAGGGCAGATTTGTGTTTACTGCAGGGACTCGTTTCCCGGGCACCTTGGGTACTTGACCAGCTGCTAGATTGACTGTGTTTACAGGTATGTTTGCCTTTGCATTTAGTGCTTCCTTTCTCTACCCGGCATCATGTGTCCCTGTCGGCATTGGATACTCCCCAAATACCTGTTAGTAGATTAGTCAGCTCAGGGTGAGTCTGTGCTGCAGAGGCTGTGGCCTTTTTATAGTTTTTTTTTTTTTTGGGCATGTTTTGGTGCCCTTTTTAGGGCTGGGGAGTATTTAATGCTGGCCGACTGCATTATTGCTCCCCCCACTTTATGCCTATATATTGCTAGGGCTCCTCCTCCTCTGGTGTACTTCAGCCATTATTTGTGGATTCTTCTGAGAGGAGAAAGGAGCCGGTGCTAGGGTGCCTACATAGCCAGTGACTCATTGTTGTATGCTGCTGTCTCGTGTTCGATATGGATTCCATTTCCCGGGCATACATCTGAGTTCTCATCTGTACTTGTGTTTATTTTTTCTTGTCTTGTGTTTCAGCAGTTTATTTCAGCATGTTGTTTATGCTTCCATTGCTGCACCACCTCTGACATGGTATCAGTTTTCAGGTTTTGTGTTTCTGCTGTGTTTTATTGCTGATTTCAGGACTGTTTTCCCTCTTGCTGATCAAGCAGCTGCTGCTGCTCCAACTAGGCAACCAGTTTTGCCTGTGTTTTTGCTGCAATCAGCATCTGTACCGCCTGTGCCTTCATTTCAGCCTGTGTTTTGGTATTTCTGCATCTCCTCTTGGCTGGGTGCTTCCATCGTTAGGCCCGTTTTTGCTGTTTTTGATAGTTTTTGACTGATTTTTTGACTTTGTGCAGTAGATTTTTGGCTTATTTTGATCAGAAATCTTGCTTTTTGCAGTCTGTGCTTGTGGTTTGGCTGTGTTTCCTCTCCCAATCCCTTCTTTTCTCTACTTCTTTTCTAAATCCTCTCCAGATGGCTCCTCCATGCACATCCACTGATGACAAGCTCCATGGACGTGATTATTACATGTGGAGTGCGGTGATGAAGGCTTGGTTTATTTAGAAGCAGTCATGGTACGTGGTTGGCGGAGCTATGGCTTGTCCTCAACAACCTTCTCCTGTTTTATCTGATTTTGATGAAGATAATCATGAGGAGGCAATACTTACATGGGATTCGGATGATGCCCGTGCTTATTCGGCGTTACTTTGGTGTATTTCCAAAGAAGTCCTACCGGCGGTCACCTCCTGTACGACAGCTTTAGATGTATGGTCGAAGTTACAGTTGATGTACGAGGCTCCTTCCACCATGCGGGTCATTACTCTCTATGGACAACTCCAACAACTGAAGTTTGAATCCAAAGATACGATTCAATCCTTTCTACTTCGTGTTACCCAACTTGAGGACCAGCTTCGCACCATGCAGTGTGCTCTATCAAAGGCACATCTTGTTGATACGGTACTCTACAAGCTTCCTCGGGAGTTTGATGGAGTGGCGAATGCTTTACGGGCGCAGACATCTACGACTCTTGTCAGTTTTCTTCACATGTCCTCCATGCTACTTGAGCATGAGGCTACTTTGCGACTACAGGGGAGGCTTCCGTCACATTATGAAGGTTCAGGTGAGGCTCTTGTAGCTTCAGAGAGGGGTTCAAAGATGAAGAAATCGAAGGCCCAGTGTTATCACTGTGGCAAGAAAGATCATTTAAGGAAGGACTGCAAAGAGTTAGCGGCTTTCAGGAAGAAAAAGGAGCAGAAGACGAAGCGGGACGCGGACTTCTTTGACGAGTCATCATCTACCTCAGATTCCGAGCCCGATCATCCAGCCAAGGCGAAGTCCAAGGCGCGGAAGGGATCCTCTTCTTCGGATCATGGGAAGGGCTTAGTGGCCCCTTCCTCAGCTGCTTTCTAGTGGTGGTGATGCGGACATCCCTCACAACTCTCCGGTGCCAGAGAGGGAGTGTGAGAGGGTGGTGAGATGGGGCAGCTGTGCCTCATCTCTATGTCTATACAGATGCACAGGATCCAGAGAGGAACATCCCTGACGCATCGCGTGAAGTCTGGCAGGTACAAATCCTGGAGCTAGGATTGACCTCCAGGTTCATGATGGGCTGGTTACTTGACAGAGAGCGAGAGGTTTTCGTCTGAAGCTCACATGAGGGGACACTTTGGTAGTTTTGGCCGAATGCGGGGAT
Source organism: Lygodium microphyllum (assembly GCF_053477565.2). Lineage (NCBI taxonomy): Eukaryota > Viridiplantae > Streptophyta > Polypodiopsida > Schizaeales > Lygodiaceae > Lygodium > Lygodium microphyllum. The sequence goes on from NC_141150.1 coordinate 23,506,952, forward strand.
TCCATGGTCACACGTTTAGCGACATGTTTGGAAGATTGGTCTTGTATGTCCTGAGTGACATAGGTGACATAACAGAGAGAGTTGCTATGATTCTTCTATTTTTTGCAGGTGGTGCTGTTATGATCGACATCGATGTTAGATACTCTTTGAGGCATCTTGGTGGTGGGTTGGCCACTCACTGCTTGGATATCCATGGTTCTTCTGGTGGTGCTATGTTGTATAGTTTATGATACCCCATCATTGTACTATTGTATTGTATCATATCATCCCTGATCTGAGAGAGGGTGTTAGCAGATTAGTCAGCTCAGGGTGAGTCTGTGCTGCAGAGGCTGTGGCCTTTTTATAGTATTTTTTCTGGCGTTTTTTGGTGCCCTTTTTAGGGATGGGGAGCATTTAATGCTGGCCAACCAACATTAAATGTTGGCCGACTGCATTTATTGCTCCCCCCATTTTATGCCTATATATTGCTAGGGTTCCTCCTCCTCTGGTGTACTTCAGCCATCATTTGTGGATTCTTCTGAGGAGAGAGGAGTTGGTGCCAAGGTGCTTACATAGCTAGTGACTCATTGCTGTATGCTGCTGTATCGTGTTTGATATGGATTCCGTTTCTCGGGCATACATCTGAGTTCTCATCTGTATTTGTGTTTATTTTTTCTTGTCTTGTGTTTCAGCAGTTTATTTCAGCATGTTGTTTATGCTTCCATTGCTGCACCACTTCTGACAATACCTTGCCTCAGTCAAATTTTTTTTGTATTGTGGCTCCATGGATCCCAATTATCCTGAGGACGTCTTCGGAGTTGTGCCATACATCCCCATATGCAGTCCCAAGTCCACCATAGCATGGAAACTAGTGCCAACACCAAAGTACCTTGGCTGCCCCATCATTGTGTGCATGCCTTGCTATCCAAAAAGTATTGGATTGGCACTTCCAAGTTAGCCTTGCATATGCATCAATTGCCCCACTAGCATGATTTGCTTATGCTCACTGCCCACGTTTGGAACATCATGTTGTTGTATTGGCTCTTCCTTCAATTGCCCTACTGGTATCATTTGCTTATGCTCACTACCTACGTTTGGAACATCATGTTGTTGTATTGGCTCTTCGTTTGGTACATCTTGTTGTCTCAAACCTCTTGAAGGCAATTTCCTCTTCTTGCCTTTACTACCCTCCTTTAAGAGATTCAAAAAGGGCATGAAGTGAGGATAATTTGCCAATTACACAAACATTTTAGTTGTTGTCATCAGCCGATCTTTAAAATGGTTATAAAATTCCTCTTGCTTTTGCTGGTCATCAGCTTCTGAAGGCCTAGAAGGACCCACATTTTGGTCTAAATCAACATTATTAGCTTGTTGTCTATATTGCGTGCTTTGTCCAAGATTAGGCATTGCATTTTTGCCAACACTTTGTGAATTTTCAGATTGAGAGGCATCATCCCTGCTTAATCCCATCTCACTATTTGAAGACATTCTTGTTGTAATGCCTAGCTAAATACAATTTCAACACTAGAGCAAAGCTTTTGACCTTCGATTAGGTGCTTCATGCCCATCAATTCGAGGGAATTGATGGTATCCCGGCAATGGAACCATGAAACCAAACCTTTCTTCTTGGAAAGGGTGGTAATTCCTTGATTAAGCACTAAACTACATCAATCAACAAATGAATGTAACTTGAAATGCACAAATTAACTTGATAATGTGTCCCTATTGATATTTCTTTAACTTGATTGCTAATGGAATGAGTATAAGCTGAGATTCATAGCCTCCTTTGTTCCAAAAAGCCTCTTTGCTGTTGTAACAATCGGCAATCAATTCGGGCCAATTGCCCCTTGATTTTTCACCTAGGACTTACACAAATGGAACCACCAACTGGCCAAATGTTTCCCCAAATTACAATGAATGGGTTGGCATTTGAATTCCCTAACAATTACACAAATTTCAGGTGCCGAATTCAGTGTATGATGCCTTCATCAATTGGCATGGGTCTTGAGGTGATTGTTAAACCCTAATTTTTGCAGAAATTTAGGGTTTATAGCTGCTGTCCATCAAATTTAGATGAGATTTTCTCAAAATGATTGAGAAATGTTGAGATTTCTCGAGAATGGGTTGGAGAAGGTGAAAGAAAGCAAAGATGAGAGAGAAATTTGATTTTCTTAGCGAGAAAACCCTAAATTCTGTTTGCTACTTGCCTTAGCCTGCATTTAATGCAGTCACCTACTGCTAGGCACCTCCAAAATGCTGTCATTTGATCAACAATGCTGTTGCCAGCCCTTGGACGGTGACTCCCTGCTTTTCCCTGCCCATTGAGACCCCTAGATGGCTATCTTCTACAGCAAATTGTTGTTCTTTGATTGGAAAATGGATCGGTAGCTCTCTCTCTCTCTCTCCCTCCAAAAGTTCTAAACTGAGTGAATGGTTGAGACTTGGTCCTTAAAAACGTTTTCTTAGTTTGCATGGGCATTTTGTTAGCGATTAGAGCCAGTCGCGGACTGCAGTCCAGTCGGACTGCCACGTGGCAGTCCGACCTGCTTCAGTACAATCGGCTGCATTTAATGCAGCCAACCTGCATATTTTGGCACCCAGATTCTAGCTATTTATAGCCAACTTCTCAACAGTCTGCCCACTCACTTCTTTACGCAGATTCCAGGCTGGAGGCTCGTGCAGATTCCGTCTCTGTTCGCAGATTTCAGACAGGAGATCGTGCAGACTGCAGCGGACTTCGAGGTGAACAGCAGGTTGCATCGTCGAGGTGGAGACACGCATCCAGTGCACTGCGCCCGTGTACATATCTGCATATCTTTGTATACAGCACACTTTATACAGCACATCTTCATCTTCCACTGTCTCTTTCTCTCTCTTCTCTCTGCGTTCTCTCTCTCTCAGTCCTACGCTTCCGCACCGCTGCACTCGGACATGGTATCAGAGTAGTGTAGAAGGGCTGATTGAGTGAAGAACCAACTTGAAGAGGATTTTTCCTCGCGACACAAGGCTGCGTTTCCAGCGTTTGAGGGCGAGCAGGAGGGCTGCGCCTCGAAACAAGGCTGAAGCAAGCGTGGGCGCGTGGGAAAGGAGTCCAGGTGGTGGATTTGCTGCTGTTTACTGCTGTTTGATGAGGAGGAAGTTTGAGTTTTCAGCTTTCAAGTGCAAGTTTTGCTTTTTCATCGCCTCCAGCGGGTGAAGAAGTTTCGGGACGCGGAAGAGCCCTAGCAGGCTGCGTTTTCACAGTCAAAGGGGGCTGCTTTTGCGTTTGTAAAGGCATTATAGGTGAAGATGTCTACAGAGATTGACTTGGAGTTCTAGACGATCATGTCTTACCGGCTCTTCCCGCAGATCAGAAGCTCGATGGCGATAATTACCGTATTTGGCGCGTGATGATGTTGGCCATCCTTGAGTCCTACGATTTGGCGGAGCTTGTACAGGAGGAGATCGACCGACCCTCGATGAGAGATGAGTCCAAACTCTCTTTCGATGCTCGTGCGGAGTTGGCCAAGGCACAGTGTCACTGGGACAAACTGAATGCCAGGATTCGTTCTTCTCTTTTTCTGTCTTGTACTACAGCCGTGATAGCTTATATCGAGCACTTGACGGTGGCTCGGGAGATATGGCTGGAGCTTGATCAGATGTATAACCGGATGACCCTTATGAAGCAGGTTTCTTTGGAGGTGCAGATGCGGACCTTGTCCGTGAACAAGTCTTCTTCGTTGCGGGAGCACATCAACAAGCTTAGACAGCTTCAGATGCAGGTTCACAATGTGGGGAAGCCGATTTCCTCCGAAGACATGGCGATCACACTTTTGTCCCAGTTGCCGCTACGATTTGGTGCTTTCTACTCCGCCCTTATTGCTTTGGGGCGTGAGTCTACTCTTCGGTGGGAAGAGCTGGTTCCTATGGTCTTGGACCAAGAGGAACAATTGAAGGGATAACATGCTTCCAAATCGGAAGCCTTGACAGGTCAAGCCTCTCAGAAGAAGGGGAAGGACCAAAAGAAGAAGGAGGAGAACAAGTCAAAGAAGGACAAGGACAAAGAATCCACATGCCATATTTGTGGAAAGACTGGCCATTGGAAGAAGGATTGCCCTAACAAAGACAAGAAGGACACCAACAAGAAGCACACGAAGGATTCCGGAGCGGTGGCTGCACCCTCATCAGCTGCGTTTCTTCATCTAGCTGTCATTGAGGACTCTACAACGAATGCTTCTGATGCTGCGATGACAGCTCCCCAGGCTCGAGAGTGGATCGTAGACAGTGGTGCCTCCCGGCACATGACTTCTTCATCAGATGGTGTTGCCCAGTTGCGCCCTTCGCGTGGGCAGATTCTCATTGGAGATAGCTCTTCGGTGTCTATTGCAGGACGGGTTGAGATGCAGCTTATTCCAGATGGACGTGGTGGTACCCATATCTCCGAGGTCTTGCATGTACCAGGTTTAGGGTATCATCTACTGTCAGTTCATAAGATTTGTTCCCTTGGACTTATGGTGGAGTTTGACAGTGATTCGGTGCGAGTCCTTGATCGTGGGTCACGGAAGGTTCTCTCATCAGGATATGAGGAGAACGGCATCTACAAATTGAAGTCTTCTACCACTCTCTCTACTCTTCTTCTTACCTCTCAGACACAGTCAGAGCTATGGCATGCTCGATTTGGTCACCTCAACTATGATTATCTTCGGAGGGCGTTACGTGGACAGCTTGTTCGAGGGTTGCCGGACATAGTGGTGAGTCAGCAGCCATGCGTCTCCTACATTCGTGGGAAATAGCATAGGGATGCGATTCCCAACAAAGCTTCGCGGCGGTCTACTTCACCGATGGAGCTTGTATCCACGGATCTTTGTGGCCCTATGAGGAACAAGTCCTTGAGAGGAAGCTTGTACTTTATATTGATCGTAGATGACTACAGTAGGATGACATCGGCCTATTTCTTGGCATTGAAGTCAGAAGCTTTCTCCCACTTCAAGGATTGGCTTCTCTTTGAGGAGAACCGATCAGGCCGGAGATTGAAGACCTTGCGATCCGACAAGGGTGGTGAATTTGTTTCTAATGAGTTTGCTCGTTTTTGTGTAGATTAAGGTATTCACCAGGAGTTTGCTAACACCAACACTCCTCAAGAAAATGGCATTCTTGAACAGAAGAACCAAAGTGTGATTGAGATGGCGCGCACCATGATGGAGCACCGACAGACACCTTAGTTTCTGTGGGCCGAGGCTGTGGCTACTGCAGTTCACATCCTTAACCGATTCCCCACTTCGGCCGTTGATGGAATGTCACCTTTTGAGGCTTACTTTGGGACTAAGCCCGATGTTTCTTATTTTAGGGTTTTTGGGTGTGATGCCTATGTTCACATTCCCAAGGCCCATCGTGATAAATTTGAAGCAGCTTCTCGAAGACAGGTGTTTGTTGGCTACAGCTCTCAGTCCCAAGGCTATCATTTGTATGATCCTGTCAAGCGGGATGTGTACACCATTCCAGATGTGCGGTTCGTGGAGATTCCAGCCATAATAGCGGGTGAGGAGCATCCCGTTCTTAGAGATCCAGGGGAGAGCTGGGCTCCCGAGACGGTTCCTTTGGAGCCCGCGCCTTTTGATTCCGATTCTGTTTCCGATACAGAGTCTATTGTTCCACTGGTCACCCCCGAGGAGTTACCACCGGTGGATATCCCAGAGTCTTCAGCTGATGGAGAGAGACGAGGAGAGGTCGGCCTCCTCCTCGATGGGCCCGTGACACTCTCCGTGATTCAGGGATCGAGGGGGTCCTTGAGGAGTGGGGACGGCAGGATGGTCCGCGGCGGTCACGGCGGCACCAGGCACATTCTACGGAGCTTGTTTGCTCTAATTATTGTTTGATGACCCGTGTTATGCAGGATCGAGAGCCCACCTTCGTGAAGGAGGCTTTACAGTCCGCACCATGGAAGAAAGCTATGGAAGCCGAGTTGGAGGCTATTGAGAGGAATGGCACTTGGTCACTCATGCCTCGCCCCCCGAATAAGGTGATTGGCATTAAATGTGTCTTCAAGACCAAGTACCTTAGCGATGGTTCTTTGGACAAGCTCAAGGCTCGCCTTGTTGCTAAAGGTTTTGCACAACGCCCAGGGATTGATTGTCATGATACTTTTGCCCCCACTGCTCGTATGGCGACTATTCGAGTTGTTCTTGCCTTGGCTGGCCACAGGAGATGGCCTGTCTACCAGTTGGATGTGAAGTCGGCCTTCCTCAATGGTGATTTGAAGGAGGAGATCTATGTAGAACAACCTCCTGGCTTTGGATCTTCAGATGGGCAAGTCTACAGGTTGAAGAAGGCCTTGTATGGCCTCAAGCAGGCTCTGCGTGCATGGAACGAGAAGATTGATTCGTTCCTTCAGTCACAGTTGGGATATCGGCGTTCCAAGGCCGATCCGCAGCTTTATGTACACACTTCCGAGGCTGGTTGTGTGCTTTTTGTGTTGTATGTTGATTGATCATGCACAGAAGGTCCAAGAGACGAAGGCAGCTTTACATCGGACGTTCGAGATGACGGACTTGGGTCTACTCCATTTCTTTTTGGGCCATGAGATTTATCAGTCTCAGAGGGGGATCTTCATCTCTCAGCAGAGATATGTACAGGAGCTCTTGGTTTCTTTTGCGATGGAGGATTGTCGGACCATTTCTATTCCTATGGATCCGAATTGGAAGGCCACTTCCCATTCAGCTTCTCCCATGGCGGATGCTTCCCGCTATCGTCAGTTGATTGGATCATTGATTTGGCTCCTCAACACTCGTGTTGATCTTTGTTTTGCTGTTGGGCTCTTGGCGGGGTTCATGAGTGAACCTCAGACGGTGCATTGGCAGGCTGCCCAGCGGATACTTCAGTATTTGAGGGGGACATCTGATTTAGGGATTTATTATCCAGCAGGTACATGTAGTTCAGATCTTGTACTTGCAGGTTGGAGCGACTCGGATTGGGCCGGTGATGTGGACCACAGGCGGTCTACAACAGGTTACTGTTTTACCTTGGGTGCAGGTGTTATCTCATGGAGTAGCAAGAAGTAGCCCATGCTAGCCCTTTCGTCTACTGAGGCGGAGTATCGGGCCGCGTCTTCCACCACATGTGAGGCTGTGTGGCTTCGGAGATTGTTGGAGGAGCTAGGTTGCCCCCAGACTCATCCTACTTTGCTGCAATGCGACAATGAGAGTTGCATTGCCTTGGCTCGGAATCCTGTTTTCCATGCCCGGATGAGGCACATAGAAATCCAGTACCACTTCATCAGAGAGAAGCTTCTGGATGAGACCATCACTGTGGAGTACTGCAAGACGGAGGACAATCTTGCAGATTTGTTTACGAAGGCGCTTCCCCAGGCTCTCCTTCGGAGCCATTCCAGATCCCTTAGGCTTCTGCCCCGCCCAGGCTCTGAGAGGGGGTGTTAGCGATCAGAGCCAGTCGGACTGTACAGTCGGACTGCCACGTGGCAGTCCGACCTGCTTCAGTACAGTCGGCTGCATTTAATGCAGCCGACCTGCATATTTTGGCGCCCAGATTCTGGCTATTTATAGCCGAGTTTTCAGCAGTCTGCCCACTCACTTCTGTACGCAAATTCCAGGCTGGAGGCTCGTGCAGATTCCATCTCTGTTCGCAGATTTCAGACAGGAGATTGTGCAGACTGCAGCAGACTTCGAGGTGAACAGCAGGTTGCATCGTCGAGATGGAGACACACAGTCCAACATACTGCGCCCGTGTACATATCTGCATATCTTTGTATACAGCACACTTTATACAGCAGATCTTCATCTTCCACTGTCTCTTTCTCTCTCTTCTCTCTGCGTTCTCTCTCTCTCAGTCCTACGCTTCCGCACTGCTGCACTTTGACACATTTTTGCCAAGTGGCAGCCTTCTAAACCCATTTTTCAACCATTTAACTGATTTTTAAAGTTAACTAATTCTAAAAATTAATTTTAGTCCTTTTGACCTTGCCCAAAATGAAATGTATCCATCTATAATTAAATTGGTTAGACCGTTTGCAACTTGGAGTGGTCCTTAACTTTTGTTGACCCTTAGACTGGCATTAATTAAATAATTAATGCTAGTCCCTAGTATCACCGCCAACACTTATTGATCAAACCATTGCCCTAGGGTCCAATCTGATACCAATTGACCAATTAAACTTAGTCGGCATAACTTATCACAGCTTTTGCCTTTGACACCCACTGCATCTTCGAGATCCTTGGCCTGTTACTATGGAATATCTTCCATGTAAATCACACGTGCTTAAATAACCTTGCATATTTGATTAATAACTTAATCAAATGTTATTAGCAAGATTAAAGCATCTCAAAATTCCATGTCCTTGTGACACATGGACTTGACTATCTCACATAGATTGCTGTCATGAAAGCTTGGTTTGTGTTGAAGCGGCTATGATACATTGTTTGTGGAGCTATTCCACATCCTTCGCGTCCTTCTTCTAGTTTGTGAAGATTTTGATGAAGTCAATTGTGAGGAAGTTGTGCTTATATGGGATACTGATGATGCGTGTGCCTTGTTTGCTATTCTTCGATGTATTTCTAAAGTAGTTCTACTGGCAGTTACATCCTGCAGAACATCTCCAGAAGTATGGTTGAAGCTTCAGTTGTTGTATGAGACACCCTCCACCATGCATACAATGATCCTTTATGGATAGCTTCGGTAGATTAAGTTTGAGCCTAAGGACACCATTCGGTTGTTTTTGCTCCATGTTACACAAGTACAAGACTAGCTTCGACACATGTAGACTATAGTTTGCCCTTCCAAAGGTACTTCTCATGGAAACAATACTTTACAAGCTCCCCTTGGAGTTTGATGGAGTGGCAAATGCTTTGAGGCCACAAATATCATATACACCTATGAGCTTCACACATGTCCTTCATGTTGCTTTGAGCATGAGGCATCTTTGTGTCTACAAAGTAGGTTTTTGTTTCTTTATGGAGGTTCTGGTGATGCTCTTATAGCTTCAAAGAGGGGCCTCAAGAAGAAGTCGAAGGCCTAGTGTTATCACTGTGGTAATAAGAAGAGACACTTGCAGAAGGATTGTAAGGAGTTAGCAATCTCACGGAAGAAGGAGAAGACAGTGGGATGTGGGGTCCTTTGATGCATCCTTCTCTTCGTCGGACTTTGACTTTGATCCTTTGGCCAAGGAGAAGTCCAAGGCATGGAAGGAATATGCCTCTTTAGTTTGAGGGAAGGGCTTGGTAGCTTCTTCCTTTGTTGCTTTCTAGTGCAGGTGATGTGGTTATCCCTCACGACTCTCCAGTGCCAAAGAGAGAGAGTGAGAGGGTGGTGACATGCGGCAGTTGAGCCTTATCTATATTGGCATACAAGTGCACAAGCTCCAGAGAGAGATGTCCCTGACACATTGATCGAAGTCTAGTAGGTTCAAACCCTGGAGCTAGGATTGACATATAGGTTCATGATGGGCTGGTATTTGACAAAGTGCGAGATTGGCTCCTAGCTCGAGCTCTCATGAGGGGATACTTTGGCGGTTTGGCCAAGGGCCGGGAATCCATGGTCACATATGTTCAAAGGAATTTTTGACAGGATGGTCTTGTATGCTATTGTGAGACATTGATGATAAACACTGAGACATGCTATGGTTCTTCTCTATTTTCAGGAGCTGGTACAATTGACATTGACATTAGGTTTTCTCTGAGGCTCATGGGTGGTGACTTGATCACCCATTGCTTGGGTATCCATGGTTCTACTCTGGTGGTTCTATGTTGTATGGACTATGATGAGTCATTATCATTGTATCATTGTATTATATCACCCATGATCTAAGAGAGGGTTAGTAGTATTGTCAGCTCATGAGTGAGTCTGGGCCATGCCTTGTATTACTAGCTATTTTAGGTATTTTGTTGTAGTTTGTATGATGCATATTTGGGCATTTATTACTGGCCGACCAGCATTAAATGCTGGTTGACCCGTCGCATTATTTGCATTCTTTCTAGCCTATTATTCAAGCCCCTCTTCCACAGTCTCTCATTCATCACTTGCTGATGCAGTGCATACTTTGGTGGAGAGAGGAGCTGGTGCTAGTGCCCATGCAATGAGTGACTCACTATTGTACGCAATTGTCTCGTGTTTGGCATATGGATTCCATTTCCTGAGCATTCTTCTGAGTTCTCTTCTTTGCAGTGCTCTCTCTCTCTCTCTCTCTCTCTCTTTTCTGTCTTGTGTTCAGCACTTTTTTTTGCTTCCATTGCTGCATCACCTTGTATATTGTATCTCTGAGGCATGCCCAGGTTCAGAGGGAATGTACTTACTCATTAGCAATAGTTCAGATTTGGTTTCATGTTTCAATTTCATCTTCAGCAACTTTGATATACATCTTGTGGCTTAGTCTTAATTTGTTCCTCCAATGTTTGGGAATTTATCTCAAAAAGGGGCAGCAGAAGCAGCTCCCATGAATTCTTACGTGACAATGTGTTTTGCTGTTCGTTTTGCACATTTTGGCAAGTGATTATCTAATGCCTTGTACTAAGTAACCCAAGGAACCACAAATATTTTTGTTGAAGGGGGTGTGCCCATGTTGATCCTATTGCTTATGCAAGATTATGTTGGGAAGGTTGGCAGCAAGTTTCATCTTGGTTCATTCTTGTAGCTTGTCTTGCGTCAGCCAGCACTCCTAATGCATTTGATCAGTAGGTGTGGTCCTCGACCACAACAGCCCCAGTTTCATTATTGCCTCCACATTCATAGTGTCAAATAATCTTTCCCCTACTTCATAATTAGACATAATTAGAAGTAGTGATATACTACAGCTGTCTTTAACATCTGCAAAATCACAATTGCTTAAAGATTCCACGCCTATCCAAGACCTGTGACAGCTAACAATATTTGCCAACAGTATGAACGCTGAATTTGGTTTTTTAGGCATCATGATATTTGTTGTCTGAGACCCTTCTGCATAAAACACATTGTTAGTCTCTTCATTTCAGAAATATGTCAAAGAAGTGATTTGGATTTATGTTGAGAAGCATACAAGCACTAGTGTTGGAGTGGACACTGTTATATAGACTCTTTGCAAGTCTGAAAACACTTTGATTGTTGTACAGGTGATACCTTTCCAGTCAGGGAAGTCCAAAAGTATACCAAGAAAGATGATTGCTTTATAGTCACCAGTGTGCCTTCCGTGAGTGCACCGGGCGGTGAAAGGTTCTTCACTTATGCAGAAACCACTATATCACCTGATGGAGAGGCTGGGTCTGCTATTACAGTTAATGTCTCATTGGAATTCAGAGGTCGGCTGTGGGGATTGGAAGGTAAGGTATTGAATGTCATGCATGCTTTACATAGTCAAATGTGACAGTCGATTTCGGACTTGAGATTGCAGGGACAGTAGCTTCTTTCTGTCCCATGTCCCATTTCTTGTGACTACATTGTCACAAGTGACAGCAATTCCTCTCCATTCCCCATCGTTGTCCCTGTCCCATTTTGTGTCACTTGCATTGTTTTATCTTTCTTGAATTTAGGAGTGGCTGAGGGATGTTTATTTATATTTGCAGGGCCTGTGGAAAACTTCATGGAAAGTAAAACAAGAACAACATTTGATCAATGGATGGCAGTTGCTAAGTCTTTTTGCCAGGAGAGAATGTCATTGCCAAGAACTAGAGAAGATGAGCTTTACTTTGATGCCAAGGAAGAGGGTGTAGAACTGGCCACACAGACCCCTGGACCAATGCAATGTCCTGCTCAAGTCAACAGAATCCTGAGTAGATTCAGGGCTGCTTTCTCAGGAAAGGAGGACACAGAAACTGGGCTCAACATTCTTTTCACACAGAGAGTTTCAAGGGATATCAATGATATTCAAATCTCATGTGATGCCTTGAAAGGACATGTTGAGAAATTGAATGCCAGACTGCTTAGGATGGAACATGACTTGGTTTACATTAGGTCATCTTTGGAAAGGCAACAATTGGAGAGGCAGCAAGTTGGAGTTCCAAGAGGAGTTCTATGGTCCCTTTTTGGCCTAGGTGCAGCCACAGGATTGTCAATAGCATTTATATGCATGCGCATTCATAAACACAGACAAGCTTGATTGTTTGGACTGTAGAGAATTCTCTTCGTTTAACAGGAATTCAGCCTGTGTAAATATTGCAGTGCATCGCATTCAATGGGAGAGAGTAGTTAAGCTTTGAACTGCTCATGCTCTTTACTTCTATGCACCTGATCATTAGAATGCATTTTTTCACTTTTCTGACTTATTTGCAACTGCTTCATTTGTTGTATTCTGAAATTGAGTTGCAGAGGTAAAGTTAAGCATCTACTTTTGAGTCCAGGCAGGGAGTTCTGCAGCAATATAGGGATGCATGAGGAGACAATTTAAATGGTTCCTAATGTTCAACCTATATGCATGTGGGCATGTATGGGGAGATTTAGAAAACTCTATTTTTCTTAATGCTTCTAGTACATTTGTTTTGATTCTGATCACACACTAACCAGAAATGTCCTTATGTGTTAATTTAATAAAAACCATTGGTTGCAAAACAAAGGGTTCCCATGCTCACGCCCACGCCCACGTGCGCACGTGTATAGAGAGAGAGAGAGAGAGAGAGAGAGAGAGATCTCTGCAGAATGATACAACTCTTTGGAAATAGTCAGAACTTAAAAGCTAAAATCAAATCCTAACTTGTACTATCACAAGTGATGATATGTCAAGAGGCTAAGCCAGAAGTACATGTGTCAACCCTATGGGTACCATGAAGATCTATGCCATCCTAAAGAAAGCCCTTATTGGTGGTTGCCCCATAGTCACAATCTTGTCCCATGTGGAGAAGAATGTGAGGGGCTTGGCTCTAACTCAAGCAGTAATCTCCTTTATCCTCTTCTGCATCAAGGGAATAAGGGTGGAAGTTTGTTCATGCTAAAGACATGTAACTCAAACAAAGATAAAATTTGTAGCATACATTGATGTGTCACCTTAACTATCAAGTTATTGTGAGGATTTGAGAGCTAGTTGTGCATATATATACCTACGTTTAATCGCTTCCACAAGCTAGAGTAAAGAGGCCAATAGAGGTCATCTAATAGTTCCCCATCTTAAGTTTTAATCTCAAAATGAGTTATATAAATGGTTTCTAATAGTCAAGGTATATATATTATATGAAGCTCAAAAAGAAAACTTTGGGGCATTTTGATATTTTAGATGAAAACCTAGTTAAAAATGAAGGGTTCACAAAAGAGTGATTGAGGGGCCGATAGAGTGATAGGTAAGGAAGCATTATTTTAAGGTTTTACAAAACCCAATATATAAAAATTTACATGGCTCAAATGTTTGACTCATATTAAGTTGATATGTAATATGAAAATAATTTGTATCATAATATTAAGTGCCTAAAAAAGCCATTTTTTTTGGGTAAAATTGCCTCTAAATTATGGAGGGGTACATTTTGCTTTTGCTTTTTTTGTTTTTTGTTTTATGGGGGGGGGGGGGTTGCATTATTGTGCCCCTTACCTTGTGTATGAAGGATTTTGATTTGGTAAAAGCCTCCATCACAATTGGTGTAAGTCCTAACTTAAGTGATGGTCATATGTATGATATCCAATGCTCGAGGGCTTAAGTGAGTCCCATTTTTTCTATTTAGGAGTTTTGGTTCTTGGTTGTCTTTTTAATTATTTATATTGCTCTTATGTCTTGGCGAGACCTCCTCTTATAGTAATTTAACTATTTGAACAAGGAGAGAGAGAGAGAGGTCCTTTTGGAAACCTTAGAGGTATATAAATGTACTTTTGGATGCCAATGTACTTTAGGGTGCCATTGGTGAAAAAAGAAAAGCAACTGCAAAAGCTACATAGTTATTGGATATATCATGATCATAATGTAACCAACTACTCTGGTTTTTTGAGCTTTTTGTTGGTTAGAAGGGTGAGTTGGAGTGAGAGTGCAAAGAGTACAAGTAGTAGGAGCTATGGCTATGGAGGTTTGAACTCAAGAGACTAGCAAGATCGCTATATTGGAATTCCAATAGTCACAATGTCTGACCAATATTCCCTTTTTTATTTGATTACAGTAAAGAACAAATAATAAAGATGACAATGATGGGTGGTTGCCACATGTAGCATACATGTGTGTAAGCACGGGGAGTACAAGGTAAATATAGGTGGCTATGCAAGGGAGGCCTTTAACCCCCAACAACCTTTCACTTAGAGGCGAATGTATTAAGATCGAGGGTAAAAGCACAATATGTACATAGGAAGGCATAATGTTACATTGGGGTATCTCAGCCCTCTCATTGACTAGGGACAATTTGCTTGATTGACCTTCACATGAGAAGATAAAGGGGTGCCAATAGACTTGTCATCTTGCATGTGGAACTGCTGAAATACCTTGTGGTTAGACTTCTTTTGCGACAAGTAGAGGAGTCTCTTAGAAAGGTTGCAGGTAATGTACATACCAAGTATATAAGAAGCATGCCCTATGTCCTCCATCTCAAAGCTTAAGTTGAGTCTTCAAAGCATTCAACTCATCATGAGCACTCCTAGTAATCAACATATCATCAACGGAGAGAAACCAAAATCATAAGGCTACTATCATGGGCCTTCTTTGTGTAAAGACATGGATCCATAGTGTTATGGGTATAGGACTGTGAATACATAAAGGCATGGAACTCATGATACAATTCCCTAGGTGCCTGTTGGAGTCCATAGAGACTATTCCTCAACTTACATACCAGGTATTCCTTGCCTTCTTTCACAAAGCCCTTAGGATGTTGTTCCTTGTATATAGATGTCCTTATGATGCATGTCCCCATGTAGGAAAGCTGTCTTAACATCCATATTGTGTAAGTCCAAATCTAATTGTGCAATCAAGGCCAAAATGAAAAAAAGGGTAGTCATTTTGGCCACATGCTTTATTTTCGATAAAGATGCTAAATTTGGTAGTCTTTATTATTTGGTTATTTTTGGATTCATTGATCATGTATTGGCCGTTACTCATCTTTCTCATGTATCTTTGTAGCATTGTCACCTTGGACACATGCCACCTTGGGCATATGTCACTTAAAATGAATGAAAGTTTTGACTCGTTTGCAATATCTCCAGCTCCTAAACTACTAATGTTTTGATTCTTGTGATCAATATTTAAATGGCAAGCAAACTTATAATACTTATAAGAAGTTTGGCTCTACTCGCATGGGTGAACCTTTAGCTTTTGTTCATTCAGATATTTGTGGTCCCATAATCTATCAGCCTTTGGGTGGTGCTAAGTATTTGTCACATTTATGAGACTTTTTACATAAAGTCTGGGTCTATTCTGTAAAGTAGAAGTTAGAGGTTTTAGCCACTTTTAATGATTTGTGGCTTCGGTTGAGAACTAGTCTAAGCATAGGCTGAAATCCCTAAGATCAGATAATGGGGTCAGTATGTATTAAGTGTCTTTGAGTAGTTTCGTGATGATTGGGGCACCAAGTGCCTATTGAACATCCCCCTATATCTCACCCCAAAATGGTATTGCAAAGCATATGAACATGACCGCTCAAGAAAGCGCCCACAATATGCTTAGTCATGCAAGCTTACTCAATAAATTTTATGATGAGGCAATTACTCATGCACCGCTAAAAGGTAATACAGTTGCAGAGGAGGTATGGTTTGGTAAACCTTCCTCATATGCATACTTGAGAGTCTTTGGATGTGAGGAATTCTGTGATATTTCCATGGACAAGCGCAACAAGTTGATTTGAAAGTTTGTCAAATGCAACTTACTTGGATATGGTGATATAGGTGAGATGGGCTATTATCTTTGGGATTCACAAACTAGGAAAGTTATTCACAGCCATGATGTTATGTTTCATGAGGAGAAGATGCATAAGCAACCTGAGAATGTCCTTGAGGTGCGCAGGGTGATCTTTTAGGAGGACCTTCTTATTACTATACAACCCATCCCAACTAGACAACTTGTAGTTATTGTTGATGCTCCAATGGCCTAGGATCCATCTATTGTGCAAGATCATATTGATGATGGACATAGAGGATAGGATGTACTAGCTCTACATAGGCAATTTTGAGATGCTCTATGACTAGAGCCTTGTATCCTCTTGATTGTTATGAGCTCTCTATGCATTATGTCATGGTGATGATTGATTTTGATAAGCCCCTTATGAGGAGGGTATGCACAGAAGTGACAGTTTATCAGTTTGACTCATTATAGAACAATTGTACTTGAGATTTGCTTTCCTTGCTAAATGGAAAATATGCATTGCCATGCAAGTGGATATATAAGTTGAAGAGCACCCCTAGTCTCCATGAGCTAGCATATCTATCTAGTAGAGATAAGACTTTTGGTCAAAGCTGAGACATGATGTACATCATGTAGAGCAAAAAAGGCACCGATAAAAAATTGCAATTATGAAAGTTTTTAAGCTTAGTTGTTCTCCAAGGTGTATTGAACCAGAAATAGTATGAGAAGTATAGAATCAATTGTAATGTGGGATCACATGAAAGGAAGTTCTTGAATCAAGTAACCAACATTGAGAGAATAAAGATTGACCATTAATCAATTGTGTGACACCAAGTGAAGGAGTAGCCAATATATAATTATATGGATTTTACTTTTATGCATTAATCTCTTCAACCTTGTTAGTGGATTTAGTGATGTGTTGATCATTTGATGACTAGCATTATCTTGCACTTTTCCGTTGCCTTTATCTCACTTATCCGTGAGCATCTTATGGCACAATGGCTATATATTATGTTCTTTTTGTCCACTAATGATACATTAGAGAAGACTTAAGACCATGGGATTTACTATGACCTTGCCCATGAGATCTAGACTTAGATCTATTTTGTTGTGGGTCTCCACCATGGCGGTCATAGCTACCTCTATTATCATTCTTGTCTCTAATTGTGAGAGCATGAGAGACACAGGCTGCATCAACATTTTTCTCGTAAAATTTTTTAGTGAGTAAAGCTCCCTCCACATATGACCATTTAAAAACATCCTCAAGATCATTAGTGCTAATGGCAGCACGGAATGTATCCCAAGAATCAAGAAGAGTGACAAGCAAGAATATTGATGCAAATCAGAGTTGGAAGCATGAGAGAGTGTGCACAAGAGGGAGAGAGAGAGCTCAAGTACAAGAACAAGATCTTGTTTAGTCAGCCGTTCAAGGTATAACTAGTACACTCTCCTCAACTGTGAGCGTGTACTTTGGGTTGTTTATATAGCCTCTAGAGAAGTTAGGGTTAGGGTTTTCCCTTGCTCCCCTATCCTCCAGTCCATTTACACCTAGCTATCCTTATCCTCTCTAGTATAAGGAGAGTTTCCATGCTTACTTCTCAACACCCCCCTCAATGCCAGGTGGCGTTGGATAAGCATGATAGGATGCCTCCCCTTAATCCACAATGAGATGCCTTTATAAATTAGGCTACAAAAGGAGGTTATAGGTAGAGAGTATTACAAGACTCAAAAGAGTCGGTCATTTGTGGATTGGGAGGCAAAGTTGGCCTCCAATTCCTTAGGTACTTCTGGAACATTGGGACACTTATTGGTGATATGCCCGGTTTTTTTACATTTATTGCACTTCATTTTGTCAGGATATTTCTTCCAGCAATTGCTTACAATATGCCCTTTTTTGTGACAGAAGGAGCACTTAGTAGAAGCTGTATGGACTAACACTTGCTCACGGGAAGTAAATGTGGAAGTCTCTTCAGTATGGTTTCTCTTTTCTTCATCTAGGCAAGACTAGATGGTACTTGCCAAGGTTGGGTTTGGGATATTAGTTAGAGTAGTCACAAGAGTCGGAAAGACATTCTTCACATACTTCAGAAGAATAGCAATGGCATCTTCATCATGAATTGGTGCTTGAATGGAGGCCAGCTGTGCCATGAGCCCCTTCATATGTGAAATAAACTTGCTTAGATCTTCTCCCTGTTTGTATTCCAAGCTAAAAAACCCAATCTTTAGAAAGATCTTGGAGTTCTTCCCTGTAGCCCTATAGAGCCTTTCAAGCTCATCCCACTTTTCTTTAGAAGTTGAGAGTTGGGCAATGTGATGAATTAAAGATTCATCTGAATGAAGCATGATGATGGCCTAAGCCCATTCATCATCTTCTACATCAAGGGGATTGGATGGGTTAATTACTTTGGTCCCTTTTATGAAGGGCCAATAGCCTCTTTCCATCATTTTATATTTTATTGAGACTTGCCAAGGATGGAAATATTTTCCATTGAAATTACGAATTTGGGGCCTTACATCTGTGTAGGTCATGGCCATTATAGGAAGGTCTTACCTATTGCTTTGGGCAATGGCAATGTCTTGTTGAGATGGCAAGCTCAACACGTGCGGACATTGATGATGGACCACCTGGCTAGATGGGTCCGCACATCTACACTTAGCACGTTGGTGGTCATTATGATACTCACATGGTCACTGACTTATCACTTATTATATTTAGTTTATTACACCTACCTACAGCTGGCAAAGACATAGCGCCGATCGATTAGTGTAGTCGGTTATGCACTATTTGACTTAGTAGGCCACTTTCCTTTATATTGTATCTTATCTATACTTTGTGTACATTGTATAGTGTGTGGAAGAAGAAGAAGAAACCAGCAAGAAAACATTTTGGCCTCCATCTCTCTTGTGTTCTTGAGTGAGCTTCCTCTTGTGTATACAGTGTGTGTTTGGCGCCGCAGCTCAAGCAAGTCCCCCCACCACGCGATTCTTGACGTGGTATCAGAGCCACACCACTGAGAGAGACTGATTTCGAAGGTTGGAGTAAAGGAGAAGAAGCAAGGTTCGAGCAAGCAAGCCACGGGTAAAAAGCTCTCCCATTCTTCCACTCTCTCTCTTGGATAGTGCCTGTGGAGGCATCGGAAGTAGGGTCGAGCAAAAATCTCAGATTGCTGTGAGATTTGGTGTGCGAATAGATCAATTTATATTCTGTAGATAAGCCCTTTAGGGCTTGCTCGCAGTTATTTTGGGCGTCTGAGGCCATTTCAGGCCCCGTTTTAGAGCCGCAAGGTTGCGGACACAATAGTTTCAGGGTACACTATGATTTCGGCTGTATTGACCGAAAGTGGGTGCACAGGTTACAGATTGCAAATCTGTAATTTTTGAGGTGTGTTGCAGGAAGCAAACATAAGGTTTATCTGCAAACAGGTTGCAGGTTGCAGATTACATGTACTATTGAGCAATTAATGAAAAAGGTTGCTTGGCGTAGTGCTGTGCACGTGTTATGAAAGATTGCAGAAGACTAGCTTGTTGTGCTGTATCCTTGTTTGTGATAATGGCAGAGAACAGTGGAAATCCCATTATTGAGAAGCTCAACAAGAACAACTACCCTTCATGGAAGTTCCGTGTGATGAACTTCCTCATTGGAAAGGGTCTTTATGAGTTTGTCTCAGGTGAAGAAAAGGAGCTAGAGTTGGGTATCCCTCCGACTGCAGATGAATTAAAAGCATGGAAAGAGTGGAATGCAAAAGATAAAAAGGTGATGTACTGGTTATCTGCAGTCATTGATAATACTATGCTGGGACATATTAGGAATGCAAAAACTTCACATGCAACTTGGACAATTTTTGAGAGCATGTTTTCAGTAAATACAAAGGCATGAAAGATTTAACTCAAGCAAGAGTTGAATGCCTTGAAGAAAGGGAAAATGTTTGTCAATGAGTATGTGTTGAAGGTAAGGAGCATTGCAGATGCTTTAGCAGCGATTGATGCAATGCCGGATGATGATGATTTGGTTTCATCCACTCTGAGTGGCCTTAACAATGAGAAGGCATGGAAATCATTTGTTACTTCAGTATATGTACGGAAGACATTCCCAAATTTTGATGAGCTGATCTCTCTCATGATTACTAAAGAGATCAATATGCAGGGTGATTCGTCTGAAAGAAATGGTGAACAGGTCCAAGCATTTTACTCGAGTTCAGGAAGGGAATGTGGTAGATCCTCTTCGAGAGATCGTGGTATGGGACGTGCTGGCGATAACCAGCAAAACAGGTTCAATCAACAATTTGGTGAAATGCAGGTTTCTGGAGGCAGAGGAAACTTTAGAGGCAGGGGGAGCTCTAGAGGAAGAGGTGGATGGCAGAATAGAGGTTCTGGAAATTCTGCTATTGTTTGCCATTATTGTGGCAAAACATGCCATATTGCAACCCATTGATATGCAAAGAAGGATGATATTCACAGTGGTAAATTGCAGGAAGGAAACTATGCATCGTCTTCACGACAAAATGAAGACAAAAATGAGCGTCTGTTTGTTATACAGCATATGATGAATACAGTTACAGGAAAGGGAACACATGATAATATATGATATGTCGATTCAGGTGCATCTAATCATATGATCAGTCATGTTGAATGGTTTGGAGAGATGCATGACTTACAGAACCCAGGTTATGTACAAACGGGTGATGATTCATGCCACCCAATTTCACACATTGGAAAGGTTTCCTTGTCCTTGTATGATGGCCAGACAAAGAGTTAGATAGATGTATTACATGTGCCATCAATTACAAAGAATCTAGTATCTATTGGCCAAATGGTAGAGCAGGGGTTGCAGGTCCGATTCAATGCAAAAGGTTGTTTTGTAGAAGACTTTAATGATAAGTGCAGGTTGGTCGCAAAAGGAAGTAGAGTTGGCCGAATGTTCACTTTGGATGCTGGAATTCCTGCAATGGATGCTGCTATGTATGCTAAAGGAAAAGGAGTAGTTGCAGATATTGAAATATGGCATAAACGTATTGGACATGCAAATGTGCAAAGGCTGAAATTAATGCAGTCCAGAGGATTGGTTACAGGGTTGCCTTCTTTTAGAGTTGTAGAATTGCGTAAAGTCTGTGAAGCATGCCAGTTTGGTAAGCAGGCAAGACAACCCTTCTCGCATGATAGAGAAATGAGTAGAAAAATACTTGATGTAGTACATACAGATGTTTGGGGGCCTACACAGAATGTATCTCTTGGTGGCAGCAAATACTTTGTCACATTTATTGATGACTGCTCAAGGAAGTTGTGGGTATACTTTATGAAGGAAAAAAGTGATGTGTTTGAGCACTTCAAATCTTTTAAGGCAGCTGTTGAAATAGATACAGGCTTAAAAGTAAAGTGCTTGAGATTAGATGGAGGGGGAGAGTACCTCTCTAATGAGTTCAGTGGCTTCTTGAGGACTCATGGGATAAAGAGGCAATTTACTTGCAGGTATACCCCAAAACAAAATGGTGTTGCAGAAAGAAAAAACAAGCATATTGCAGAAGTTGCACGGGCATTAATGGCTAAAAAGAATATGCCCAAACATTTTTGGTCTGAGGCTGTCCATACTATTGTCTACATTATGAATAAAGCTCCCACAGCTGCAGTTCATGGGATGACTCCTAAAGAATGCTTTACTGGCAAGAAGCCTGATGTATCGCACTTGAAGGTATTTGGTTGTGTTGCATACGTTCATGTGCTAGATGAGCTACGGAAGAAGCTTGATCCAAAGGCAGAAAAATGTGTTTTTATTGGATACTCTTTAGAGCAGAAAGGGTATTGCTGTTATAACCCTGTCTCACAGGTGAGTTTAGAGTGAGCAGGGATGTTATCTTTGATGAGATGGGAAGTTGGTATACACCTGCTAGTGATGTTTTGGATGATGATAATGATCAGGACAACTATGTGCAGAAAGATAAACAAGAATCACAGAGTCTTAGTGGATCAAAAACATCATCTGGTACTACACCTACAGTGAGCCCTTGGTCTGGGAGACTAAGAAGTAGCCCCACATCTTCAGGTGGATCTATAAGTGCTGCAGGAAAGGACAAAGGAAAGAAGAAAGTGCTGGATGGTAATGATACATCTACCAGTCATTTGGGATTTGACGGAGATTCTAGTGGTTCAGAGAGTTTGGATGATGGGCTTGGTATTCCTTCAGTTAGGACACCAGGTGTATATAGAGCTCATAGTAATGTAAAGGCTCCATTGAGTGATCCGGTGGTACGCAGATCTAGTGGGGTCAGATACCTTGTTAAAAGATTTGGTTTTGAAGGTTATGCAACTCACCATTATGCTTATATGGTGAAACTAGTTGAGGATGTTGAGCCCACTTGTTTTGAGGATGATGTTGGTCATGCTCATTGGGATGCAGCAATGGATGAGGAGATAGCTGCACTAGAAGCCCATAAGACTTGGGATTTGGTACCCTTACATAAGGGTAAGAAAGCTATTGGCTGTAAGTGGGTTTACAAAGTCAAGCATAATGTAGATGGTTCAATTAGCAGGTATAAGGCTAGGCTGGCTGCAAAAGGCTATGCTCAAACATATGGCATAGATTATGAAGAGACATTTAGTCCAGTTGCTAGGATGGCAACTGTTAGGTTTGTGATTGCCTTGGCAGTAGCCAAAGGTTGGAGTTTGCAAAAAATGGATGCTAAGAATACCTTCTTACATGGCGAATTGCAAGAAGAAGTGTATATGGAGCAACCAGTAGGTTATGAGGATTTAGAGCATCCCACATATGTGTGCAGGTTAAAGAAGGCACTCTATGGGCTGAAGCAAGCACCTAGAGCATGGTTTGACAAGATTGGAGAGTATCTTGTCAATATTGGATTTTTTATTTCTGATGCTGATCACTCACTTTATGTGAGAAAGGGAGATGCAGGGTTGGTCATCATAGTCATCTATGTGGATGACTTGATTATTACAAGTGACAGTGACAATGGGCTTGCTGAAGTTAAGGACTTCTTGAAGAAGAATTTTGAGATGAAAGATTTGGGTGAGCTGAGATACTTCCTTGGTATTGAGGTGATCAGATGTGATGATGGTATATGGCTATCCCAAAGGCAGAATGGCTTGGATATGTTATCCAAGTATAGTATGACAGCATGTAAGCCTCTTTCAGTACCATTGGAGCAAAATGTGAAGCTAAGTGCTAATGTTGGAGATGAGATAGAAGACCCTACTATGTTCAGGAGGATAGTAGGGAGTTTGATTTACATGACTATCACAAGGCCAAACTTGAGCTATGCTGTTGGCCTTGTCAGTCAGTTTATGCAGATGCCTAGAAAGCCTCATTTGGATGCAGTTAGACGTATATTGAGGTATGTGAAGTCCACTTTACATTATGAACTTTTTTATGAGGCAGGTAAGGACGTACAGGTCTTTGGATACACAGATGCAGATTGGGCTGGTAGTATGTTAGATAGAAGTTCTACAAGTGGATTCATGTTTTCCCTTGGTAGTGTAGCAGTTACATGGAGCAGCAAAAAGAAACCTACAGTTGCTTTATCGAGTACAAAGGCTGAGTATAGAGGTGCTGCTATGGCAGCATGTGAGGTGGTATGGCTGCAAAAGTTATTAGGTGATTTGGACGTGCAGGGAGATGGTCCAGTTGTCATTCATTGTGACAACATGAGCAGCTTACAACTAGCTAGAAATCTAGTGTTCCATACTAGGACAAAACACATTGAGGGGCAGAGATAGAGTTGAGCTTGAGGGGGAGTGTTGAGATGGCAAGCTCAACACGTGCGGACATTGATGATGGACCACATGGCTAGATGGGTCCGCACATCTACACTTAGCACGTTGGTGGTCATTATGATACTCACATGGCCACTGACTTATCACTTATTATATTTAGTTTGTTACACCTACCTACAACTGGCAAAGACATAGCGCCAGTCGATTAGTGTAGTCGGTTATGCACTGTTTGACTTAGTAGGCCACTTTCCTTTATGTTGTATCTTATCTATACTTTGTGTACATTGTATAGTGTGTGGAAGAAGAAGAAGAAACCATCAAGAAAACATTTTGGCCTCCATCTCTCTTCTTGTGTTCTTGATTGAGCTTCCTCTTGTGTATACAGTGTGTGTTTGATAGCAGAACTGATAGCCCTACAAATGATAACCAACTTTAAAGCTTTAGAGATGAAAAATGTTGGAAATCATACATATGTAATATCTCAAGATAGGATTTTTGAGGTCCTATTCTTCAAACAACCCTTGATTTAAGTTTTACTGTTTTTCTAGGTTTCAATGAGGTGAACTTTGATTTGACTTCTGGCTCTTCCCATCCTTGCGGTTTAGTATACGAGCATTTGGTTGAGCAAGGTCAATTAATGACCTCGCTACTTGATGAAGAGTCTGAGGAGATTTCAATCACATCAGTATTCATAGGGCAGTAGTATTGATGATATTAAATGCCTATTCAATGCTTAGAAGAACTCATCTCAAGATTGAGATGTTTAGGTATTACATTGTCAAGCTTCAAGGAAACTTTGGCAGCCTTAAGGCTAGAAGTTTCAAAGCAAGGAGCCGACCGAAGAAGGGAAGTGAAAACTCTACAAGATCAACTGGAAGTAAAGACCAAGGAAGCCCAAGACGATGAGAGCCACCTAAGACAAAGGCTAAAAGATGAAGAGCAAAACCTGGTGGCAGAACATCGAAGCTTGAAGTTACTAGTGCAGCAGTATGGTGACTTGCAACAGAGAACTACAGAATTGGAAAGGTACAAACAGATAGAAGCTTAGGAGGGCGAGCCAAGTGAGAAACAAGAAGATGCCATAGCTTTTTGGCTATGGTATGAACTTGAAGAACAAGATAGATTGGAGAGGGAAATAGAGTTCCTAGAACAAGAAAGGTTGGGAGTTTTCGCAGTAGAAGCACAAAGGCTGCAGAATGAGGCACAACGACTGCAAGATGCATTGGAGATTACTAAGGGAGACATAGAGGCCCTCATGGCCATGGCCTTCACCCAAAGAAGATTGCACTTCGCAGAGATTCAAAGTCACGAGCAACTTGTGAAAGAAAAGTCAGAGCTATTTGCTGAGGCAGAAAAAAGATTCAGCATTGCAAATCAGGCAAAAGAAATTGCTAAAGAACAGCTGGCTCGAAAATCTAGGGAAATGAACCAACTCTGATTCTTAACGAATGAGCAGCAGCACGTTGTGACAACCTTGGCAAGTGAGCTGGAGGAGGGAAGAAAGAAGATGGATGAGAGAGCTAGTGAGTGGGAAAGAACCAATTTTGAAAGAGTTAGGGATTTAACAGAACGCTTGGCGGTGGCTGAGTGCGAGAGAGTGCTTGCGGAGTCCAAGGCAGAAGCTGCTAATGTATGTGCCAACACACAAAGGCAAGCCTTCCTCAGCACAGTACTACACATCACCCAGGCGGAGGGTAATGATTCAGTGGAGAAGGTAAGAAGGAAGCTAGAACTGACGGCCTTCAAGAATGGGAGCTTCCAATAGGCACATGAATCACAAAAGAGCAGCAATTTCACTACTACCTATGCTGTGCTGGCCTCTCCATTGCTGAGCTTAAGGAACTTGGGTTTGAAGAGAATGAGCAGCCACCACCACCACCACAAGCGGTTCCATCAGTTGTCGAAGAGGGTCCAGACTTTGAGCAAGATGCTGAAGAAGAGCAACAAAGAATGCCCAGTCCGCCTCTACCAGACCTCCCACCTAAAGAGCCCGAAGATGCCCATATGCCTCAACACATTGTGGCAGCTAGAAGAAGAAGATAAGAACTAGTAGAGGAAGCCCAAAGCATAGTGCGATCACTGCCAAGACAATTCCCTGAAGAGCCTGTGCCACTACGAGGGGATCCCCATCCTATCGATTGGCCTCAGGAATTGGTCATGTGGCATCAACAGGAGTTCTAGACGAGGCCATTTGAACTTTCATTCGCTTATCCACACTCTCTGGACCGTGCTTTGCCTCTAGGTATTCTAGCCAAGATCAAGGATCTGGCTAATGATCTTGCAAACAGGTGGATAGAGGAAAGAAGCCTCATAATAACTAGATGGAGGCAAGAGCCTGAAGACTACTGGCAAGACAAGGTGAACAGGGTTCCCAAAACCGTCCAAGGCTACGAGGCACAACCGAAGTGGCGGAGGAGGATTTGGGATACCAATTTTGATGCCTGGACCACCTTCTACAGCTTGCTCCCTGAAGAACGCAATGACCCCATCTACATGCCCTACCCCCATAGGCATGGAGTTGACTATGATTGAAATATTCATGGGGATTTTGACTTTCCTAAGATATATAATGTTAATGCCCGGAGCCCCAAGGAATGCCTAGTCTTTAGGTTAGAGGATCTCCTCCCATCTATCAACCGCTTCCTCGCAGATTTTTCTTCTTGCCCAGATCCAGCCTTCTTAACTACTTATAATTATCTTAGGCTTATCAAGTTCCTACTAATGCAGAGACCCACAGCCGAGGAAGCCCACCTCCCTCCACTCTTTTTTGACATCAACATAGGGATAGATAGTAGATCCATGACTAGACTAATGATGAGGGCAACCCTGCTTCCCTCCTTTTGCCTAGAAATCTTAGAGGATATGAGTGATACCCGCTTCACGAGGTGCAATCCTCCTTTCTTGTCATCCACACCTCTGAAGGCCCGGGCCGATATTAAAGAATATCTACAAAGTCGCACATTCCTATCCTAATGCTTGCGACCGCCTCATAATCCAGCTGAAGGTGATAGGCATTAGCCAAGACATCTTCCTTGTATGCAATTCTTCAAAAAAAAAAAAAAGAGAAGAAAAAGAAAAAGAGAAAAGAAAAAAAGCACGAGGGCTCACTTCACTCACTACACCTAGGGTTTACACCTAGCCCCTCCCCCACTTCACGCTTAGGGCACATCAAGGGCAGGACTTCCAGACCTGTCACCCTAAGTTTTGCACTACACCTCCAACAACACACAAACTGGGTCCTCAAGTGTGGGACATTACCAAGGGCTTACCCAAGGTTAGACCCATCTCCCAGTTCCATTACATATGCACTTATACCACACCATGAGACAAACACACCCCTTAGGGAGTGCACAACTTTCTCTTGCAGGCTATGATCGTGACTCACTGAATGGCTACCCAGCTAAAGAAGATCATCCACGACATCCGCTAATGACCATGAATTTTCCATGAGTTGGACAGGACACCACTATAGCAGCTTCAGGAGCTTTTGCATGCTCCGATGGTTAGATGGACCAACATGCTTGATGTAGTTGACTATCTGCCTGTTGATGGCTACCATGACAGAACCAAATCAAGCAGAAGGAAAACTCAGTGATGGACCCACCATTGGCATAGATTTTGGAACCTCATATTCTCCAAATGTATGCTCAAACCCCTAGACCTATGGATTGCTTATTGATTAAGTGCTTTTGGATCATCATGGGATGCATGGATACATGGTTTTCAACGGCCGGTTGGCAATGAACAAGAATAGAGATGCCCATGCAAAACTTTTATCAGCCGTCGCAGAATGGGAGCTAAAACTATGTGAGAAATGCCAAGCATCTTCATGAAGTCTAAAGCACGCCGGAATCCCTCCCGGTCATTGCTAATCAAACTCCATCACCTCTCATTCAATACAGCACCTTTTGATTGTGGTCATCTACCCACCAGTTCCACTTAGCAACAACCCCAACTACCCCTCTATTCTCCACCGCAGCGCCATGGCATTGGCACTTAGCTAGGAAGGGATAATGTTTATCGCAACACAGAGGAGCGGGAAAATGGAGCAGAGGAGCGAAAAAATGGAAAAAGGAGATAACCGAAAGGGCACAGGACAAAGGAAGGAAAAGGCGCCCCAGATGGAAGTCAGACCCTGAAAAATTTGAATGATGACCTCTCCAGAAGGCCTCAATAGTAAGAGCGCACCATTAATTGTGAAAGGACTCCCGAATCCTTGTAAAAGAGTGCTAGGCTCACTCCTATGTAAATTGTATGCACTAGTTGAGAATGGGATAAGTTAGAACAGTGGGAAATAGGAAAAGAGGGCCTAGGCTAATGGTCGGCTATGTAAAAAGTGGGGATGACAGCCCAAAAAGTAGGGCATGTATATAAAGTTCAAAAGTGAATGAGAAGATCATTCTTGTGTGTGGCCAAAGCTTCTTCTTCTTCTTCTTCTCTTGTTTCTTGCCTTCTTGCTTGTGCTTGAGTGAGGGATCAAGGGAGTGTGAGGGAGTGAGTGTGTGAGAGTGAGGGATCGTGGAGAAGAAGCTCCCCATATTATCTCTTCATCTTCTCTTATTCTCTTCTCCTCTCTTTTCTCGCGTGGCTATGATGGAGCTTGACGGAGAGAGCTTGAGGTTGCTTGAGCTTGCCGCAAGGATCATGGAGCTACCGGAGTGCAAGAGAGAGGAGGGAACTCGATTGAGCATCAAGGTAAGCTCAGTACACCCATAAGGTAGGCATTGCACGTCGGCTATGTGAGAGGTAGCCATGGCCACTTGGCTTGAAACACTTGATCAATAAGTGGTCCGTAGGTCTCGGGGTAGAGCTTCGTAGCTCCCCTTCAGTTATCCTTAAGTATGAAATTCTTGCTTAAATTCAATCCAAACTAATCCCCAAGGAAGAGGAAGTCTAGGAAGACTATTGGAAGGTATTGCCAGTTATGCTGATTTGTCTTGAAGTTATTTTGCCACTTACGCTGAATTGTCTCGAAGTTTTCTTGCCACTTATGCTAATTTGTCTCGAAGTTATTTTTTCACTTTTGCTAAATTACCTTGATGTTATTATTTTTGGAAAGAAAAGATTTTTCTTGGAAATAAACTTGTTCAAAGTTTATGTATAATGCATTTGTGATAAGATGTTTGTGATTGTAAGCTAGGTATTGATCTTTTCTAGAATCATCAAGCTAAAAGATGGATGATTGAGTACACATCACCAATAAAGGCAGTGTTCTTGGTAAATATAGAATGCCAACTAAGGTACTGTTCTTGATGGCACTAGACCTCCCCAAGACTAGTGTGAATAAAACCTACTCCAAGGGATTTTCCTTTTTTTGTTTCATGTTAGTGAGTTTAGACCAATCATGATGTGAAAGGTCTTGTGGTAGGGAACTTTAGTCGGTAGGAGGAGGCGAGGATATCAGGGGTCTCTAGTCATAAACTCCTTAGGCTCTTACCAATTGCTAACTACCCTTCAATTTCTAGACTGTTTGTGGAAGTTCCAATACTAGTTGGGGAACGGAATTTGGAGAGAATAATACCTTCAGACAAGAAAATATTTGTAAAATGCCATTTTTCAGAAAAGAACTATTAAGAAGGAATTTCTTTACTTTGTTTTTGTGTTGTGAATAAAGGGCGTGTAACAAATTTATATCAAGAGATAATTCAAAGAAGCTATTTTTATATGTTGAACCTAAAGTGGTAGGTAAATAGATAACTAAAACTACTCTTATGAGGGAAGTGGGAGAATGAACCCTCGACGGGGATCCAGATCTATGGTTGGGTGGTCTCGGTAAGCTGAGAGCTTTCCTAAGAAGGATTAAAAATTGCACTTGATGGACCATTAGAAACCAGAAAGATAGACTCACATCGCTTTAGAATCCGCTAATATTAATTAGCCGCTAGTACTAGATTTGAAGAGAAAAAATTGGGTCGATCCTCGTGGGAGTAGCCAGAACTTCCACTGTGGGGTAGACTCAAGCAAGCCTAGTTAGCAAACTCTGAGGGTTTTATCAAAATCCCGGACGACGCTTCCTAGGACATCTCTTGATGGGCTACTAAGAACATACCACTAAGGAATAGCTTGGATGACACGTTAGATTTGGTATCAGAGCGCACATTGATGTAGGACACGATGCAAGTAAATAAAACTAGTTATATTTACAACATAAAATTTCTTTTTCCTTAAGTAGTTAAGTCTTCTCTTGTTGATATATGTTCTTGATTTCTGGCAAAAAGCACTACAAGATACAAGCCTCATACCGACGTTTAAAGTGATGAAAATGTTTATAAAAAAATTTACCCCAGTCATTGCAAAAAACGTTGATATTAGCGATGCCATAGAACCATCACTATAATCATCGCTATAGGTGTCACTATTTGCATCACTATCAGTGTCACAAATGTGACAATGATAGCGATGCAAATAACGATGATTTGCGATGCTAATAGCGACACAGTAAATTTGTGATGCTAATAGTAACGGTAATATGGATTTTTTCTTTTTTACGAAAGCTCATCCCGTCACAAAGGAGTATCGAACGGACTTTGCAAAAAAAGAAACAACTATACATCAATCCACTATACAATAATGAATTTTAATTAAAATTAGTAACTATGGACGAGAAAGATGTGTGACTTACTGGGCCACTGTGTCCATACAATCGGTCGATCAATGCAGTGAGATCATGTCTCTCTGCATATCGAGTCTCTAGGCCGCTGATGGGATCACAGTTTATAATGGAGTGCTGCAAAGAAAATAAAATACAACTGTTAGAAGCACGATTGTCAGTACAAGGGATATTGCAAAAAAAAAGCAAGCAGAATAAAAGAAAAACTTACAAAGTCCTCTAGATAAGTCCTTGTGGCCACCACTCCCAAGATTATGGACCACTCCTGCCTCCAGTTGTGCCCTCATTGCATCGCGCTCCTGTCTCCAAGGTCCTGGAGAATCTATAGCCTCCTCCCTGAGTCAGCATCGGTCATCTGTGTCTAGCCACTTGGGCTTTGAGGCTCCACTCTTAAGTGCCTTGCATGTGTTCGATTGTTTATGTGACATGTATGCACACGCATGGACTCCATCATCCAACAAGTGAAAAACCTATCTGCTGCGTGGGTATCGGAAACTCCTCATGTAAAGATGCTCTATGTAGTCCTTACACCTCTTCGGTATGTTCTTCTAATGATCCAAGATGTTGTACCGAAAAACTTGTTGGCACAACTCTCTCATATGAGCTATTACTCTCCTCCCCTCATCATTCATAATGATGGCTCGTGTCCTATCATCTACAAGGTATCCATACCCCTCTAGGATATGCCTAAGATGTGTCCTCTTCCACCTACGACCACGCTCTTGGGCATATCTAGGAGATCCCTGTACATCTGGTGTACCTACGGTGATAGAATCTCTCGGAGTATCTACCATAGGGATGCCACCTGTGATGGCTAGAGTGATTGGAGTAGACATCCCCATAGGTGTGACAAATCCCATAGTTGACGCAACTCCAGCAGAACAATGAGACGGAGACAGTGTATCGGTACCTCCACAACAACCACCTGAGCCACGCTCTCTCGAACCTATATGAGAGCGAGGAGTAGCACCTGTATCTTGAGCTGACCGCAGGCTCAGTGCATCCACGTCTTCGTAGCATCCCCCGGAACCACTCCCTCCATCCGGCCCAAGTATGGAGCGTTGACCTCGTCTACTAGAAATCGAAGCATCAGAGTGCACCGAAGTAGATATAATAGAATGTCCTAATGGTGGATGAGACAGCTCTTGGTTTGCCATATCTCTAAATCGAGCCATCTGATTTGGAGACATATGTATGAAGATCTCCTATAGCTCGTCGTCGCTCATCCCTCGACTCATCATGCGGATCCAAATATCCACAAAGGTCACATGCATATATAAAAATTGATGTTAGCATAATCCATATAAATCAAGTAAAGCACGGTAATATAAATCTTAAAAAAACGATCTTACATAAAACACATATCTTATGTACCCTTATAAGTGATTCATCAACGAATTGAGTAGGTGGATGCTCCAAGTATGAAGTACTCTATGGTCCCATGTCAATCTCCTGACACAACTCCGCATACATTGGAAGGTTGATAGACATGTCATCACAAAAGGATGAGTCCATCTCGTTCTCAAAGAATTATTGGACTCCTGTATTTCCATCATTGTTATCTAATTCTAGCTCCTCTACATGCTCCAAGCTTTCGGCGGCCTCCACCCCTTGCAATATCGACCCATTTATTTACATAGTGTCCTCATCTACACTGGGAACATTGCTTTCATCATATATTCTCGCACTTTGGGGAGCTGAATGTACAACATACCACCATTGAGGTTGTTGGGGGTTTGGATAGAAAATTACCTGCTCAAAATCACGTACAAGAAAAATTTAACTTTTGTGTTATATACCATGTCATTAAAAAAAAACATGAGTTCATGCACTTGTTCACAATGGGCCGGCAATATAAACGTGTCGTGAAAATCCGTCCATATTTTTTCAAAATCTATTTTGAGAAATCTAGATGGACCTTGTTGAACTATTGCCCCAGCTCCTTCAAGTACCACTTTGAACCACTGCACATCGAATAGGATCATGGAGAAGCTATGGTAATCCACCGTAATAATACTTTGCAAGTTTCCAAAATACTCCATCTCATCTATAATGGTGTTTGGATCCGTTGCTTATCGTCGGCTCTCTTGCTCAAACTTTGCTATGAAACCACAATCTGTTGTGGAGCGCAAATACCTCGATATACTCCATACGGAAATGCCGCGGGCGCAACCATGCTGCATTGTATATTTTGTACTGTACATTGAAATAGTTAATTAGTTGTCACATATAAAATCTAGATACGACAAACCCTAAACATGTCATCACCTTTGGACTACATCCCCTTGACAATTCCCACTCCTCATTTGAGATCACCATTCCTTCGTGAGAGGTTGTGGTCAAAGCTCCATGCAACCATCACGTTGACATAAACTGCAACATCTCCTCCATGCCCTCGGGATATCTAATTGGTCAATGGCATGTACTACATCGAAAATTCAGATCGCGCTTCTTCCCGATTTTTCTTACCTTGCTCGTACATAGCGAGCCATATCTCCATGGAGGAATGGTACAACATAAAAAAAAGATTCACTTTCTCCTCCATTGCAGCATCTATTATTTTTTCTACCCCATTTCTAGTCACCACATCTCCGGTCAATCTATCATCGTCCTTTAGCAACCATAGCATACTATTGTTTGAATCCACTGTTGGTAGCCACTATGAAATATGCACTAACGCCTCAGACACCAACCAACCTTTATAGCCATGCTACCTTCTGGCCGAGCTTATTGTCGCACAAAGCCTTTTAGGGTTTTCATGAAGTGCTCCAAGAAGAACATCCATCGTGTATGGATAAGTCCCGCAATCTCCACTTCCTCTACAAGATGCACTAGGAGGTGGATTTGTATCATGAGCATGCTGGTGGGCAAATACTTCTCAAA
Source organism: Lygodium microphyllum (assembly GCF_053477565.2). Lineage (NCBI taxonomy): Eukaryota > Viridiplantae > Streptophyta > Polypodiopsida > Schizaeales > Lygodiaceae > Lygodium > Lygodium microphyllum. Next base: position 23,539,837 of record NC_141150.1, read on the forward strand.
GAGGTAGATAGTATCCACTCCTCCCTGCCTTGCAGATTCGATAGAGGATGTCTTTATCTCCTTCTTGAGATCCGTTGCACTAAATTTGACAACTTGTAAATTGTCCCGCGTATTTCTGGAGTAAGGCATCCCGCAATCGCGATCGGTAGTACAAATTGTCACAAATGAAGAAACATTACAAACAATGACTAGACTCCAAATAGAAAAATATGCAGGCCACTTACAATCCATTCGTAGTACAAACCTATCATATCTTATGCCAATCATGGGATTTTAGCCCTGATAATTGGTCGTATTTAGAAAACGCAGACGTGAGAGAATGCATCATACCCATCAGAGTGCGGATAGACTTGATAATTTGCTTCACAATGTGCTCTTCTTTAGTGGACAAAACCCAAGGAGCATGAGGTAGTTGCAAGCGACTATCAGTACTTGATTGTGGCCAAAGTGCCTCCATCTTGCCTACCTCCTTCAAATCCATTCATGCCCCTGCAGTGTCTCTTGTTCCTGTGATGCGGTCCCATAGTAAGCTGCCCATATTCTTGAAAATATGCATGGGATCCAACAAGTGGTTGATCTATAAATAGGTCCAATACGGCAACTTGTAGAAAAATTGAGAACTGTCGCATTTTGTTTGGATGTGACTCCATGTGGAATATTTTTAGCTCGTACTAGCTTTGGGCGTTCATTCATGTTGGAGGTCATCCAAGAAAACCTTCCCTCAGTTCATGACCCTCCAGCAAGAAAGCGACGTGTCCTTGATATACCATCTTCTCATGGTTCATGACCTTTGGGAGTCTAACTGTGGCCCACACAATGGACATGCATGATAACTTGAGGTAACCACACCTCTATCCAATGAATACAAACTTGAACGAGCTATGATAGATATTACCAACAAGAACAAAAGCCTACTTACCTGAGCACTCCCCGAATCCTGAAAATTCATGCATGGTCCACATGAGAATGGCTTGTATATTGGTGGATCGTCAACCATCGTGTTGTCGCATGGGGTTCGCACAGGGGGGTTCGTGAATGTCGCTCATCGCAAGGACGCTTAGCAAGATGGGAGCAAAAGATAATGATAAGTACTCAAGTCAAGATGAATACATGGAGCAAAAATAATGAATAGGTTTCACATTCGATTGATTATATAAATCTAACAATGTGAATGAATACTTTGTTTGCAAAGATATGTAACCCAAGCATCTCAATTTAAGTCACAATGTCCTTTAGTATACTATTCAACAAAGCAATTGTATAGATGGAAGTGTTCTTCAAATTTCCCTCCTTTTGATATCTTCAAAGGCACAAGACATGAATATGAGCATGTTAAGGAAGATGTAGACTTTGCTCCTTCGCAAATCTAATGGTGAATTAAGTGTTTGAAGTGTAGACTCTAAGATTCATGCAAGTATCAGGATCCAAGTGCAAAGGGTTAAGTAGAAGGTTAGAAAGGAAAAAGAGTATGATGTGAGAGACAATGGCAATATGATGGCTCTAGTATCAATGCATAGGTACGGTTGAGATAGAAGACGACCCTGCAGAGGTAAGCACCCCTTTTGATGTTGCTCATGTTGTGGGAGTCTAGGAGATTAGGATGAATAAGTCGTTCCTGACCAGCAATAGGTAGTGCTGCAAAGCAAACTCAATTTCCAGTCCAGATACCAAGGAAGCTGGCTCAAGTACCGTCAAGGTTGTTGTTGTTGTTGAAGGTGTTGCTTCCGTTTGTTGAGATGACAAGCTCAACACATGTGGACATTGATGGTGATGGACCGCCTGGTTAGATGGGTCCACACGTCTACACTTAGCACGTCGGTGGTCATTATGACTCTCACATGGCCACTGACTCATTACTCATTATATTCAGGTTATTACACCTATTTACAGCAGCTGGCATAGTTATAACGCCAGTTGACTAGTGTAGTCGGTTATGCATTGTTTGACTTAGTAGGCTACTTTTCTTTATGTTGCATCTTATCTATACTTTGTGTACATTGTAAAGTGTGTGGAAGAAAAAGAATAAACCAGCAATAAAACGTTTTGGCCTCCATCTCTCTTCTTGTCTCTTGAGTGAGATTCTCCTTGTGCATTCTGTGTGTGTTTGGCATAGCATCTTGAGCAAGTCCCCCAACCACGCGATTCTTGACATGGTATCAGAGCCGCGCCACTGAGAGAGGCTGATTTCGAAGGCTGAAGTGAAGGAGAAGAAGCAAGGTTTGAGCAAGCAAGCCACGTGTAAGAAGCTCTCCCATTCTTCCACTCTTTCTCTTGGACAGTGCCTGTGGATACACCAGAAGCAGGGCAGAGCAAAAATCTCAGATTGCAATGAGATTTGGTGTACATGAAGAGTGCTTTGTATTCTGTAGAACAAGCCCTTTTGGGCTTGCCACTGCTATTTTGGCAATCCGAGGTCATTTCAGGCCCCGTTTTAGAGTCACAAGGTTGCGGACAGCAGTTCGAGATACCCTGCAATTTTAGCTGTCTGCCGTATACAGGTGCACAGGTTACAGATTTCAGATCTGTAAGCTCAAAGGTGTTTACAGCGAATAAACACAAGGTTTATCTGCAAACAGGTTGCAGATTGCATGTATTATTGAGCAGACAGTGAAAAAGGCTGTCTAATGTATTGCTGTGCATTACAGGCCGAGGGTTGTTGAAGATTTGCTTGCTGTTTGGTATTAGTTTTGTGATAATGGCAGAGAACAGTGGAAACCCCATCATTGAGAAGCTCGACAAGAATAACTACCCTTCATGAAAGTTCCATGTCACGAACTTTCTTATTGGAAAAGGCCTCTACGAGTTTGTTTTAGGTGAAGAAAAGGAGCCAGAGGTGAGTGATCCTCCAACTGCAGAAGAGACAAAGGCACGAAAGAAATGGAATGCAAAAGAAAAAAAAGTCATGTATTGGCTGTCTGCAGTAATTGACAATAATATGCTGGGACATATTAGAAATGCAGAGAATTCATATGCAGCTTGGACCATACTTGAAAGTATGTTTTCCATAAATACAAAGGCACGAAAGATTCAACTCAAGCAAGAGTTGAATACATTGAAGAAAGGGAAGATGTCTATCAATGAGTATGCACTGAAGGTAAGGAGCATTGCAGATGCCTTGGTAGCGATTGATGCAATGCCCAATGATGATGATTTGGTGTCGTCTATCTTGGGTGGACTTAACAATGAAAAGGCTTGGAAGTCTTTTGTAACTTCCGTATATGTCAAAAAGCCATTTCTAGATTTTGATGAGTTGGTCTCCCTTATGATCACTGAAGAGATTAACATGTAGAGTGAGATATCTAAAAGAAGTGGTGAACAGGTCTAAGCTTTCTACTCCACTTCTGGAAGGGGACGTGGCAGGTTCTCTTCAAGAGGTCATGGTACAGGACGTGGTAGTGACAACCAGCAAAACAGATTGAATCAGCAATTTGGCGATATGCAGGTTTCAGGAGGTCGTGGTAACTTTAGAGGTAGGGGGAGCTTTAGAGGAAGAGGTGGATGGCAGAATAGAGGTTCTAACAACTCTGGTATTGTGTGTCACTACTGTGGCAAAACAGGTCATATTGCAGCCCAATGTTATGCTAAGAAAGATGATATTTGCAGTGGTAAGTTGCAGCAGGGAAACTATGCATTGTCTTCATGACAGAATGAAGACAAAAATGAACGTTTGTTTGTTATGCAACATATGCTGAATGCTGTTACAGGAAAGAGAACACATGATGATATTTGGTATGTTGATTTAGGTGCATCTAACCATATAACCAGCCATGTAGAATGGTTTGGAGAGATGCATGATTTGCAAAATGCAGGTTATGTGCAGACGGGTGATGATTCATGCCACCCAATTTCACAATTGGAAAAGTTCCCTTGTCCTTGCACGATGGTAAGACAAAGAGTCTTTCAAATGTATTACATGTGCCATCTATTACAAAGAACTTGGTGTTAGTCGGTCAGATGGTAGAGCAAGGGCTGCAAGTCAGATTTAATGCAAAGGGCTGCTTTGTAGAAGACTTCAATGATAAGTGCAGGTTAGTTGCAAAGGGAAGTAGAGTTGGACGTATGTTTACTCTAGATGCTGGAATTCCTACTTTGAATGTTGCTATGTATGCTAAAGAAAAATGTGTTATTGCAGATATTGAAATTTGGCACAAACGCATTGGACATGCAAATGTACAAAGGTTGAAATTAATGCAGTCCAAAGGGTTGGTTACAGGTTTGCCTACATTTAGAGTTGCAAAATTTCATAAGATATGCGAAGCATGTCAGTTTGGTAAGTAGGCAAGACAACCCTTTTCACATGACAGAGATGTAAGCAGAAATATCCTTGATGTTGTGCATACAGATATTTGGGGGCCTACACAAAATGTATCTCTTGGAGGCAGTTCATACTTTGTCACATTCATTGATGATTGTTATAGAAAGCTGTGGATATATTTTATGAAGGAAAATAGTGAAGCATTTGAGCACTTTAGAACTTTCAAGGCTGCAGTTGAAAGAGAAACATGCTTGAAAGTAAAGTGCTTGAGGTAAGATGGAGGGGGAGAGTATATCTCGAATGAGTTCAGTGATTTTCTGAGGTCTCATGGGATAAAGAGACAGTTCACATGTAGGTATACCCCACAGCAAAATGGTGTCGCAGAAAGGAAAAACAGGCATATTGTAGAAGTTGCATGCGCCTTGATGGCTGAAAAGAATATGCCTAAGCATTTTTGGTCCGAGGCTGTTCATACTGCTGTTTATATTATGAACAGAACTCCCACAGTTGCAGTTCATGGGATGACTCCTGAAGAATGCTTTACTGGCAAGAAGCCTGATGTATCACACTTGAAGGTATTTGGTTGTGTTGCATATGTTCATGTGCCAGATGAGCTACGGAAGAAGCTTGATCCAAAGGCAGAAAAATGTGTCTTTATTGGATACTCTTTAGAGCAGAAAGGGTGTCACTGTTATAACACTGTCACATGTAAGTTCAAAGTGAGCAGGGATGCCATCTTTGATGAAATGAGCAGTTGTTGGTATGCATCTAGTGGTGATGCATTGGATGATGATGATGATCATGACACTCATGTGCAGGCTGAAAAGCAAGAATCACGGACTCTTAGTGGACCAGAGATATCATCTGGTAGTCCATGGTCTGGGAGACTAAGGAGTAGCTCTACATCTTTAGGTGCATCTAGTAGCACTACAGGTAAAGACAAAGGAAAGAATAAAGTGTCAGATGGCATTGATGCAGTTCTTGATGGAGACTCCAGTGGCTCAGAGAGCTTGGATGATGAGCTTGGCATTCCTTCTGTCAGGACACCAGGTGTACAGAGAGCTCATAGTAATGTAAAGGTTCCATTGAGTGATCCGGTGGTACGCAGATCTAACAGGGTCAGATACCCTGTTAAAAGATTTGGTTTTGAAGGTTATGTAACTCACCATTGTGCTTATATAGTGAAACTAGTTGAGGATGTTGAGCCCACTTGTTTTGAGGATGCTGTTGGTCATACTCATTGGGATGCAGCAATGGATGAGGAGATGGCTACATTAGAGGCCAATAAGACTTGGGATCTAGTATCATTTGCTGAAGGGCAAGAAATCTATTGGATGTAAGTGGGTTTAAAGGATTAAGGACAATGTAGATGGTTCTATTAGTAGGTATAAAGCTAGGTTGGTTGCAAAAGGCTATGCAGATTGGATTGGTAGTATGTTTGATAGAAGATCTACCAGTGGATACATGTTCTCTCTTGGTAGTGCAGCAGTTACTTGGAGCAGCAAAAAGCAATCTACAGTTGCTTTGTCGAGTACAGAGGCTGAGTATAGAGGTGCTGCTGTAGCAGTATGTGAGGTAGTATGGCTACAAAAGTTATTGGCTAATTTAGATGTGCAGGTGGAAGGTCCAGTTGTCATTTATTATGACGACATGAGCAGTATTCAGTTGGCTAGGAACCCTATGTTCTATGCTATGACAAAGCATATTGAGGTACACTACCACTTTGTGAGAGAGAAGGTACTAGCAGATGATATTGACTTGGTGTATGTCAGCACACAAGATCAGATAGCTGACATCTTCACGAAGGCATTGGGTATAGAGAAGCTTCAAAAGTTTCGAAGCTTACTTGGAGTTGTAGAGATGCAGTTGAGCTTGAGGGGGAGTGTTGAGATGACACTCAACACATGTGGACATTGATGATGGACTGCCTGATTAGATGGGTCTACACATCTACACTTAGCAGGTCGGTGGTCATTATGACTCTCACATGGCCACTGACTCATTACTTATTTTATTCAGGTTGTTACACCTATTTACAGCTGGCATAGTTATAGCGCTAGTTGACTAGTGTAGTCGGTTATGCATTGTTTGACTTAGTAGGCCACTTTTCTTTATGTTGTATCTTATCTATACTTTGTGTATATTGTAAAGTGTGTGGAAGAAGAAGAAGAAACCAGCAAGAAAACGTTTTGGCCTCCATCTCTCTTCTTGTCTCTTGAGTGAGCTTCTCCTTGTGCATTCTGTGTGTGTTCGGCACAGCATCTTGAGCAAGTCCCCCCACCACACGATTCTTGACACCATTATTGTTGAAGTAACCAATTTTACTACTATTTCCTTTAATAATCGAGTTGACATTCATGATGATGAAGCTATAGGAAATAACGTTGAAGATTGAGGAAGATGAAGCTTTTGTCAATAGTCTGCAATGGAGCTCGTGGAGGTGGCAAAGGCTTGATGGCAGCAACTAAGGGACTAGTAGAGTAGGGGATTGGTGGGGAGGCCGTGGAGATGGTGACTTGGTGCTGTAGGGATTTGGTAGTAATGACCAGTAGGGGGGAACCGTGGAGATGGAGGCTATGGAGGAAGCTGGAATGTTGCAGACATTCTTTGTCACCTTAAAATTTTTCATTGTCAACTTAGTCAGCTATCTGTAGCATGTCGTGAATGCTGCCCCTTCCCTTTTGGTTGTAGGTTGTCGTCGACTCCCTCCTTTGCGTCACCTCGTCCTTCGTCACCCTCCATCACAGCAATGTCCTCTTCTGACCTTCATCATCTTTGTCACAATAGCCTTCCGTCCTTCCGACTTCAACTGCATCGTAGCTCTGTCTTCTCAGTGCCGTCCACTCCAGTTCATCATAGCCTCCAAACATCCCTATTTGACTGTCATCTACCGTAGGTTTCGTCAAGATCTTCACAACTACGTTCATGTTGTTTCCTCACTGTCCTTCTTCCCTCGGCTTCACTGTAGCCTCATCCTTCTTCCCTGTCTGCTAGCTTTGCCGGGTCCATCTTCTCCTTCGTCATTCAACTCCTGTCGGCATGATTCGATGTAGTCTTTCTCTCGTCCCTATCCTTGTCCTTCTTAACCTTCGTTGTCATTTCTCCTCACGGCCTCTCTCCCCCCAATTGTAGTCAACAAGTTGGTCATTTTATACTGGTTATTCCTCCATCATTAGTGTCTCCTTTATGCGGCTATAAAAAAACACATAGCTTTTTCCAAATGAAGGCTTTGAAGAAGCTTTATGCGGTTGTAAAAAACTCATACCTTGTTCCTCAGAAAAAGCTTAAGAAAAGCTTTTAGTGTTATTAATCATGCTTCCACAGATCGTTGGTCTGACATCATTGAATATGTCAAATATATCACACCAATTTGACCAGCAGTGCGAATCTCTTGTTAAGCTTTTTCCCATTAGTTTATTCTTTAGCTGAAGAAGCTTTCTACCTTATCAACCTCTTCATACTTGTTTCCAACCAAGCTGCTTGTTTTTGAGATAAACTATCATTCAAGATTATTGTACTAAAGGTTGATAGTTTTAGATTCTTTTGCAAGACACTTTTGTAGGCCAATCATTTTAGTTTCAAAGTACATACAACATATTAGTGTTTGTCCTAAAATCATCCATGGAAATTAAACACCTTCCCATTACACAAAGTGTTCTTATATTGCAATTAACACCAAGAGAGGCCTTTCTCCAAACCCAATACGTTTTGTCAAAACTCAATATTTCTTTTTACAATGCGGCAAGTAGTTTTCATGTTACCAATGCTCATATTGTCACATAGACCAAAACCAATCTCCTTTCAAGATTTCTTGTATTTGTAAGCAGAATGTGTAATAGGTAGAGAAACATTGGTCACATCATAACAAGTCTCCACCATTTTCAAAAGAATGAGAGTGTCGAATGTAGCGATTCTCCACTTAAATGTCCTCAATATGAGTGGATAACTTTTAACTTTCATAGTCTGCTAAATAGTGATCCAATTTTGCTTATGAAGAGACATATCATTTGCATTGGCATCATTTGAATTTCATCAAGTCCTCAAGTCTTATTCATGTGATTTATTTTTCCATGAATTGTGCCCTATCAAGAACATGCTTTAGAAAAGAACTTTGTGCCCAATCACTCATGCAATTTGCAAATTTGAGTCCATGCTTTGCAATCAATCGAGCAATGCTCCACAAAAAAATTATGAATGCATTGAGGAATTTGTGCTGAGCCTAACTACATGTGCTCGTGTGTCATGCAAATGCAAACACAAAAGAAACACATAACGGAAAATAAACTCATAATGACGTAGACTTAAGAGTCCAATATCTTGGTAGAAAATTCCACCCTCAGGTTTGCAGTGGTAGATGCGCGTCGTCACGACAACACTTGCTCATATCTTCCACAATGACCCCCTCCTCCCACAAAATCTTAAGCTCATCGACTATTGGACAAAGATACATGTCCATATTCTTGACCTTGTAGTGGCCAGGAACAAGCAAGCTAAGGATGAGGTATCCTTTCTTCATAGAAAGCCATGGAGGGATGTTGTAGTTAACAAGGACTACAGGCCACACACTGTAAGAAGTTGAGTGCAAGCCGAATGGGTTCATGCCACATCCATAGCAAGACCGAGCCGAAGATTCCTTAGCTCTCGGGCAAAGCCTAGAAAGGTAGAGTTAATGTGGCTCCATGCACCTGAGTCCACTGATATTCGTTGGACTCCATCTGTGGATCTATTCTGTGCATGCCATGTTGTTAAGCTTGCCATGCCGGACGTATGAAACATGTGATGTATACAGGGGATAATTGAAAAGTGTCTAAGAACTTTTTGAGGGATGGTTTGCCCTTGCAAGTCCTATTGATACCTGTGAGCGCCACACTTTGGACATGTCTCCATAGTCTCGTATTCTTCTCGAAATAGTACGCAATCATTGATACATGCACGGATTCTGTTGTAGTCCATACCAAGCTTTCGTAAAACATGTTGCGTGTCATCACGAGACTTAGGCATAGTATTTTGCAAGTGGTAATATATGATACTTTAACAACCTGAAAAGAAACCATAAAACACCTTGAAAAAGCACAATTGTTTTTTATGATGGTACCGAAAAGAAATCAACAAAGCGTATGTAGAAGGTACCTGAACAACTTGGTCACACTTGCATCGCTCCACCTATATTTTGCTTGCACACTTAGGAGTGCAAACAGTGTCTTCAGGCAAAATACTTGGCACCCATCATACAATGGTATGGATTCTTCCTCTCTAAGCGGATTAGATGTCTCGATATCCATGGGCATCAATGCATCGATCATTATCTCCCTCTCAGGCTCCAAGATTGTAGAAAAGTTTGGAAGACTGCCTATCTCCTCTGGTATTGACGGTATAGATTGGGTAGTGTCTTCCAAGTGGTGGATTGGCTCAGGCACTCCATCCATCGCACATCCACGAACTCTTCTAACTGGCCGCAAAGGGTGCACTCCTCCTTGGGATAAGACGTCACCTCCCTTTGTAATAAATTTTATGACCACATCCAATGTTTTTGTACATGATATTCAATTAGTTTGCAAATACAATGCATGATTGATATATACTTTTCTTACCGTTTGCTCAAAATCTGAGATCGCTTGATCAATGATCTCTGATTGAAACTCACTGAAGAGTGATATGTGTTCTATAGATAATTGACGTTTCCGTCTAATTGTCAGCTTGCATTGAGAGCAAGGACATGGGACTCATTGATTAAGATACGCCTTGCGATCTTGAACATCACGGCCTTCATCGTTTTCCATTTGGTCTACGTTACACCAAACAATTTGTTTTTGTTATCATTCTTTTTTTCTTTCTTAAATTGTTTGAGAAGGAATTTCTTCTCTTGTAACTCAACAAAATTAATGTATGTAAAGTCTCCACCCACCGGGCCTATAGTATGTAAAGTCTTATATGCTATGCATGGGGGCAAGGGACTAGCTACCCTATATCGAAGTGTTTCCCATCTTGTGGTATTGCATCAAGCTTCGCCACCTTTTTTCCTTTGTGTGCGACTCAATATGCAGAGCGTAGGAGGAGGTAGTGCAAAGTATGTCAATAAAACCATCAGTTCACCTCCAAGTCCAATCTCTCTTTTTCTTTACCAGGCTTGGAGACAGAGGCCTTTTGCGCCTTCCTGAAGTGTCAAACACACCTAAGGTACACTCTTAATTTTATATATATATATATATATATAGACTACCACCACCACCACCACCACCACCATCACCACCACCACTACTACTACTCACCTTCCCGAAGCGTCAAACACACCCAAGGTGCATCTTTAACAAAACCTCTCTCTCTCTCTACTACTACTACTACTACTACTACTACTACTACTACTACTACTACTACTACTACCACTACCACTACCACTACCACTACCACTACCACTACCACTACCACTACCACTACTACTACTAGTACTTGCCTTCCCAAAGCGTCGAATACATACTACTACTACTAGTACTCGCCTTCGAACACACCCAAGGTGCACCTTTAACAAAACCTCTCTCTCTCTCTACTACTACTACTACTACTACTACTACTACTCTAGTACTTGCCTTCCCAAAGCGTCGAATACATACTACTACTACTAGTACTCGCCTTCGAACACACCCAAGGTGCACCTTTAACAAAACCTCTCTCTCTCTCTACTACTACTACTACTACTACTACTACTACTACTACTACTACTACTACTACTACTACTACTACTACTATCACTACTACTACTAGTATTCGCCTTCCCAAAGCGTCGAACACACCAAAGGTGCACCTTTAACAAAACCTCTCTCTCTCTCTCTCTGCCACTTTTTGCCACATACAAGAATGAGCTTCTCATTCACTTTTCAACTTTATATACAAAACCCTAAATCCCTTTTTGGGCGGTCATCCCCTTTTCCCCTTTTTTACATGGCCGGCCGTAGCCTAGGTCCTTTTTCCCATTGTCCTTCTATCTTCCTAGCTTCCTTTCCACCGCCTGTCTACATTTACAAATTGCACGGGTGAGAGCCCAGCCCTCCTTGAATTAAACCATGATGTACTTGCGCTCTTTTACAAAAGTTTGACTTGCGCTTTTCCTTGTGCGCCCTTCTCCCTTATTTAGGACTCTTCTCCTTGTGTGTCTTTGTCTTCC